>NC_134207.1:53379802-54698374 GCF_965140235.1 Caretta caretta
ACTTTATACACATAAATAGTCCCATTAACATCAATTGGACTACTCATGCTTAGAGTTAAGCACCCACTTAAGTGCTTTGCTGGCTGAGGGCCACAGTGCTCAGCACTTTGTAGGATCAAACCCTTAGTTATTAAAATGTTATCCAATATGATGTAAACAGTTACATTAAATAACAATACATAGATTAATAGCTTCACATCTATATTTATTCACTGGATATAATAATAATGCTATATGCTGGTCTTTGGGGAACACATATTTAACAGCTATTATATATTCTTCAGGATGTCTATCCAATTCTGAGTCAATAGCTAAGAAATTAGGGTTTTTTTAATAGAGGAAAAACTCGGAACCACTTTTATTGCATTTTAATCAATAGGACTGAAATATGCAAATGAGCTAAAGTATGATTGGTTGAGCTTCACTATCCTGCCTACCCTTCCTGTCACCCTTCCACTGTTCATTACAATTTTGAAATTAAACTGAACAATACTTTAAAATATTATTTACAATTTGTCAGTGTAGTTCTATGAGACAGAATCTTATCAAAATTAAGCAGATAGGAGGACTGGGATAGAAGGATAGTTTTGTGTAAGAGTTTTGTCTGAACATGTTTTCATGTTAAAATAGCCTTTAAATGTACAAGACATAATATAGGGAAACTAGATTAGGCTATTCAAAGTCATTTCTGAGTTCTAATGACATTACACGCCACCTGAGCTTCAACCTCCCATTACCAGGATGCCAGAAGAACTGTGGGATATGGAAAGCCCATTATTTCTCTGGTGTCTCCTCCGCCCTGGTCATTCAGATATATATAATGAATTGTGGGTATATGAATAAACACATCATATGTATTCAGATTTTATTTGGAACAAAAGGTCAAAAGTTATGTATCATATAGAGTAAGGGGGGGGCATGGATCAGCGTTCATGTTGCACTCCCCATCAGTACCCAGCTCAAGCCAGGGAAGACAGTGATCCAACCAGCGGACCAAATCCGGTGATGAATCCTGGTCATGTGCCACCTGAGGCACATACTGCACAGAAGCTCAGAAGATTTAGGGTAAAATTAAAAGAAATGGCAATCCCATGCGCAGTCAGGTTATATGAAATCGAGTGATTAATGCACACACACATATAGAACAAAAACAACAACTGAAACCTAATTGGCCATTAATAAAAGCATCTTGAGGCCTAGATTTTTCATTCTGACAAAATTCCTGTTGAAGTCTAAAGGAAATTTTGCTTGACTAAGGAGTTCAGAGTGAGGCCCTGTGAGGAACATTTAATATTCTGAATGTTGCAGAATATTAAGCACGTGTCTATCTGAGCATGTTTAATTCCATTGAAGTCAATAGGACTATTCACATGCTTAAAATTAGGCATGTGATTAAGTACTTTGCTGGACTGAGGCCATAAGCAGTATGGGGAGCCTGATCCTGCACAACATAAGCTGATGAGAGTTTTGCTATTGACTCCAGTGCTGACATGATCTAGCCCTTATTTAGTGCTTTGTAATAATACAGTGTACAGTAGGAAATGAATTAAACCACTGTGATTCCCCTCAATGGACAAGTGGGTAAAAGCGGCATGCGCTGGTCCAGAACCAGTGTGGCTTATTTAATCAGCAATGGGAGATTTGCAAGATTGGAAATAACCCTCTTTTTCCCAGGTAGAACTAAAGCTTATTTTCAGAAGAAAACACATTCCTTTTTCATTACATTTCTATAGAAGCAAACCCTTGGAATAGACAAAAAGGTCCTGTTATATTTTAGCACTTGAAATGCCTTCTAAAGTCAAATCTCTTAAAAGTAAATACTAGAGAAGTGGACAATAGAGCCATTACTTCTCTGGGAGTTTATAGACAGAAGCCGTTTAATCCTTAATCAAATAGTTAAAAAACCAACTCTTCAAAGATTGCAATGCAAT
Organism: Caretta caretta; assembly: GCF_965140235.1. Lineage (NCBI taxonomy): Eukaryota > Metazoa > Chordata > Testudines > Cheloniidae > Caretta > Caretta caretta. Next base: position 53,381,734 of record NC_134207.1, read on the forward strand.
TAATATTTTAAAGAAGTTTTTAAAAATATGTAGCTGTATATCTTTAGGAGAGCAAATAAGAGGCTTGCTAATCAGGACCTAATTAATAGGCAAGCTGGGGAGATTTAGTCAGTCAGTCTCTGGGTGAATCTAATGATTTCAACCTGCTGCAGAAACCTTTATATTTGAAGAAGGCCAAGACCATTAATCAAAGAATGAAGAGCCCTTTCTTCTATGGCGACAGAATTCCTAACAGGGGCCTTCTGCAGTGATTAGTCTCCAACTGACTACAAATTATCAATACTGATTACCAGTTTGCTGCAATGGGGAGGGGATGGCTTGCTCAGCACTGCAGAGCTGGCCAGACTCCCACAGCTTGTGTCTCCGTCTGTTTGCATATACAGCTGTCTCATGCCTTTTCCCTACAGGTGACAATGCCAGGTTAGAATGGTTTCCACCCACAGGGATTATTTCTCAGATCAAAGAAAGAGAATCCCAGTGTTGTTTTTACATGCAGAGCTAGTGTCAGGAGGATTCATGTTAACTTTGGACAAATGATCAAGAATGAAACAGGATTATTATTGCCACAGAGATTCAGTAGTGAGGACCTGGGTTTAGTTTCTTTCTGAGAACCAGATAATGGCATTTAAACCTTGCTTTCCTTATTCTGGGTGGCTGTTGTGAGCGTGGGGGGAGTTTGATAGGGAAATATTTTGAAACACTTTGATTTCTAAGGCATCACCCACATTTTCCCCCTTTCCAAAGGAAGCAGAAAGGAATTTGATGATAGGGAGATCCTTTAAAAGACTGGTCTGGTGGCTAATGCATTTCGCTCCTTTCCACTCCCTCCACTGCGACCTCGGTTTCCACCCATTCGCACCACAAAGCAGTTAACCGCAGTCAGTGAAACAAAAGGAGTCGGGGGAGGATGTCCTGCGTGTGCCTCTGAATTTTAGCCCTAGAGAGTGGCGATTCCCCAGAAGGTTAAACAAAACCGCAATCGTGGCTCCGAGCCCCTGCGATCATCGGACATCTCGCCTTCTTGCTTCTCAGGTATCAAACAGAACCAGAGATTAGGCAAAGCCACGCACGCTAACTACACCCGCACCCAGAATGAGGGGGATGGATGGGGCGGGGCTGCCGAGTCCACACATACAGTTTGCCTTGGCTCTAGTGGGACAAAGTAAGTAAATAAATAAATAAGCGTGGCACTCCCGACAAAACAGGACGGGGGTGGGGAGAGAAGCTGCTGCGTTACCTAGAAAAAAAAATCCCGGTAGGAGGATACCCTTTATTATCCAATGACCTACTTTTTGTGTGTGCAGTCAGACTGCAGGGGTACAAGATCCCAGGCTTTGGAGCAGGAACGAGGTGGGCTCTTTCCAAAGCAGTTTGGGTTTGTGCACTCAGCCTTTGCGTTGATATCCCTCCCTCCGCCCCACTTCGCAATGTCTACGGGGACCGGGGAGGTGACTGTCGGCTGGGCGAGGGCTCCCTGGGCGTGCTCGGGAGGAGACAGCTGCAGCAGCCGTATGGGTGGGGTCTGTCTGCCTGCATTGTGCTGGGCAGCTGGAGTCTGTGGGGCTGGGCTCTGCAGGTGCCCTCTCCTCAGGAACTCCGGGAGGAGCGGCGCAGAGCGTTACACAAAGAAACCCAATGTCACCCCCCCCCCTTTAAAACAAAGGGCGGACCCTGTTCTTTGCAAGGCGATCGGGTTATGCATCGAATTAGCAAAAGAGAAAAGGCTCCCTCTAAATCCCGTCGCTGGGGAGATGAAGGTGTCTTTCATTTTCAGCCACGAAACTGGTCAGTTTCATCGTGCAAGTGTTTTGCTTTTAACAGATCATCGCTAAGAAATAGCTGAAATGAAGAGCGAGCGATATCTTGAGACCTGGCGATAAGGGGCGTTATAAAAAACACACACATACTATATTTCAGAATAGGTAAGGGCACTTTTTTTGGTGCCACTCACAAAAACTCCCTTTAAAACCAAATGTATCTCCTGGAAATGAGTGTTCAACTTATTTGCCTTAATCACCCCAGAGCAATCTGCCATCAGATCTCAGGCTAAGACTTCCAAAGAACCCCGGGCTCCCAACCCTCCTCCCTGCTTTTTGATCTTAAAAAACTAAACAAAAAGAGTTAACATTGTCTTGGCTTTTTCTAAACATTAAGGCCTCTTAAGGGAGCGCCCAGGACAGCCGGTGGTCCTAGGATATAGCGGCTGTTGCATTGGCTGAAGAAAAAGAGATACGATTTCTTACCCATTGCTGTTTTAGCCATGGTGGGATGGATGTGCAGATTCTCAGAAGCTGTGAAGGCAAAGGGGTCCAGCTACAGCAGTGGAGAGGGAGAGAGAAGACTGAATAAGGCACTGAGTCAGCAGCGTGGGGCTGTGCAAGAGAAGGAGCAAGAGGCAGGAGCCCATGAATAATTATCACTCCTCTACCCAAGCAGATTGGCTCTAGAGGTCCCCTGACATGACTCCTGCGGAGCTAGAATCTCCAAGCATTAAATATTGATCCACCAACGGTGCTGGAGTACAAAGTGCTAGAATGGAGTTTGAAATGGAAATCAGTCCTTGAATGCCTCTCCCCCCCTTTTCTTTAGTTTTAATAGTACAGTCCATGTCAAATGTTTTATGTCTTACATGAAAAGCCTATTGGGGTTGAAAGCTCTCCTGTTGCTACCTGGAAAATAGGCACACATGCATTTTTAACACAATTGAACACTGATATGACAAAGGGAGAAATAATTCAAAGGTTCTCTGAGCCGTTTCAGCAATAACATAGTAGTTTACATGATTTTACCTCTGTACATTGCATTACTGTATATTGGCTGTTGCAACACACACAAATGCTTGTCCTGCAAGTTCTTGCTTTTCAATATTTATTTTATGTTTCCCAGGCTCATCCATCAATTACGCATTCAGTGGTAAAACCTACAGGATGGCAGGGATACTAATTAATGTTTGCAAAGTGCTGTAGAAAATGCAAAGCTGTCTCAATGTGAAAATTATTATTATTTCATTATCGCACTAGCCACCTCTTTGACGTACCATCAAAACAACAATGGAAATGTGGGTAACCTGACCTGCCTGGGAGAAGAGTGTGGAATATGAGTGAATGCTCAAAAACATCACCTGAAAGGGGATTTCCTGGGATTTGAGAATTTATAAGGTATTTATCAGTTTTGGAACATGATGAAGAAAAACCTGTTTTGTGGGCAAGGGAGAGGGAGAAAAAGAAAGAATCGAAGGGGAAAACGTTTTCCTTCATTGTATTCAGGGGAAAGCCAGTGACGTGTCTGGAAACAATGTAAGAGAAATCTGGGCAGTGACCTGAAGCTATGGATGGAAATATGGTGTAACCCTAATATATGTTCTAGTTGGGAGAAAGTCACTGTCCAGGTATAGGCAATGAACAAAGTATGGTATGGGATTAGGTGATGGATAGGTTGTCCCATCATCCTTTACTGTATTTATGTATCCTCAGCTCTACCCAGCATCAGAAAATAACAGTGGTAAGTATTACATCACTGGCACACATAGATGTAGGCATCTGGAAAATTTCTAGTCGGGGTAACGAATTTTGGGGAGGAAGGACCATGGGGCCATTCCAAGGTCTCTCTCTCTCTCTCCATTGCGATGATGGGGTTCCAGAACGTGCTTGGGCCAACAGTATTCTTCTCCTTCCTCCAGATGTCCCGTTCACTATCACATTTGCCACAGTTTAGTGGTGTTCCTTGTGCTGGACAATAGTCCCGTGTCATTATCCAGTGCGGCTGATTATGCTAAGAAATGCAGCATCCCCTCTGAAAGCGGGGCTCATAGGGTGAGGTGACGCTGTGGCCACTTTCCCCCTTGTCCTCGCGTTTGTCAGTTTCGATCTGCAGGGTGGTTGGTTTTTGTTAATGAAAGCAAGAAGCCTGGAAGTAGGCTGCGGGAGAGGAAACCTCCCACAGGCGGAGAAATACAGGCTGAAGGGTGTGGGTTGTACATAAACTCCTCAGTGTGGACATATTGCAGCGTCAGGGCTGTTTGAGGTGAGCTGTCAAGACAGTTTTAGTCTATTAGCCTACTGATGGTGGGAAGATGAGGTGGCTTGCTGGGATGTGGTGAAGAGCTTATTTCCCAGCGTGCCCGACCCAAGACCACTCAGCCACACACATGGTAGGAAAACGGTCCCCAGGCTCCCAGGGCCAACCATCCTTTGTGAGTGCAAAGATTTGGGTCAGAGGACCATCTTTTCCCTTATGAGGTGGGTTGAGGAATTTAGAAGGCAGGGTGGCGGTCTTGGGAGGTGGGGAGGATTGGTGGGGGGCGGGTAGTGAGTGAAATTGGGGGTGCTGCTGGGATGAGGAGAAGCTGGGATGGGTCTGCCTGGGGTTGCTGCGCCTACGGAGGGGCTGGGAGGCTGGAGTTAGGGGAAGGGCGCTGTCTTGAGCTGTGGAAACTCATGGAGGGACCTAGCCAGAAAGCCAGACACTCCCGCTTTAGCTTCCCACAGGGCAGGTCCCCCGCGCAGTACTAATGCAGCCGTGTCTAGTTCCAGTCTGCAGGGGCTTATTTTGTATTCTTCGAGGCCTTCATCTGGGTCATCAACGAGCTGTTTCCTATAGAAACCCCTTTCCCAGGAAGGCGGCTGGAACTCTCCTGGGTGCTGAAACTTCCCTTGGCCTCGAAAGGACTGTGGAATAGCCCCTCGCAACCTCCCCCCCCCATATTACAGACACAGCTAGAACAGCGCAGTTCAGGCCCGCTGTATCAAACGGGGAGGGAGGAAAGGCAGGGCGCTCTGCAGATCCCCACACTGGTTAGTTGCTCCTGCCCTGAAAGGGCCGGTGTCACCACAGCGGGGACAGTCCCAGAGCAGCGGATGCTGAATACAGGGCCTGGATAAATCTGGATTTGCTTCTTCCTACTGTCATTTTATAATAATAATAATAATTAATAATAAATATAATTATAATTAATAAGCAATAGCTAGGCACCCCCTAGGTCACACGCGTGCTGGGATAAGCCTGCAACCTACTCCCGCCCCCCAGCCAGGGCATCCAGCCGCTCTCAGCTCTCTGGCTGCAGCAGGGAGCCCGGGGGGGTTGTCTCCAACGCTCAGCTGGGGTGGAAGGGCTGGGGGCTGCATTGCCCTGATGCACCCTGACTCTAATGAACTGTCCCTGGCTCTCTGCACCGAATCCCCTGCACCCAGCAACCCCTGGGCTCTCTGCACCGAATCCGAAAACAAGCTCCGCTTCCGTTTTGCAATAGCCTTGCCCTTTCCCATTCCCAGAAGAGGGTTTTTGGTTTTGTTTTTAAGCAGAGCAGCCGGGTCACCAAGCAGAGCAGGGGGGAGGGGAGTTGTCGTTTGTAAGGGGAAAGCGGAAGGTTAATGGCTCCTCAGAGGAGCTGCCAGTGTCTGGGCTTCGGGCGGAGGCTTTTTCTTGCAGTCCCCCTGCCAAGGACAGCAGCGATCTTCCGATTGCAGCTGGCTTGTTACCGTGCCGCTTGGAAGCTGCTTTCCCTTCCAGACAGCCCCCTCCCACCCCAGCGCAGTGATTCCAGGTTGCAATTGACACACCCGGGGGAACCCTGTCTGCTGCCCCTGGGCCATCCGCACCCCAAAGCTTCCCCCCGCGCCACTCCCAGAAGAGAGCGAGCCCCCCAGTGTGATTTGCAAAGGAGGCGCTGAGTCGTGCCTCCGATGGTTAGCTATGCGGGCTGCCCGAAGGGGCGGAATCACGGACACTCCGGCGCCTGTCCGAGGGTGGGGCTGCTGGTGTCTTTTCTTCTCCGGCCACCATCAGGGGAGACAGAGCGAGAGAGCTCAGAGCCAGCCCCTGCCGCTCCCCTGCCTCCCGCCCCCCACCCCTGGCAGGGATAGATGAGGAGACCTGAGCCAAATCGGGGAAGCTTTTTCTCCCCCTTTCTATTTCTGAGCCAATACATGTTGCAGAATAGCAGGTCCCCTTATTGTGCTCTCAGGCATGTGAAGAAAAGCTGGCTCTCCCCAGAGGACAGGGGGATGGGCACTGGGCCTTAGAGAGATTTCTTTGCCCAGAAACTGGCCCAAGAAATTACATGACAATCAATGTCACCTCTAGCACTTGACAGGACAATTATCGCTGGGGAGTAGTGATCGGACACTCCATATATCATTTCGGATCCAAAGCCCTTTTATGGTGAGTTCAACATGCATTTTAGAGGAAAATGGGATTTTCCTAGCAAAGCCAAGCTCATCCTTCTCTGTTAGGGGAAGTTTCTCTCAGATGTGGGCCAAAGGATGTGGATTTCTAAAGCTCATATGAGTGTGTTGTTGGAAACCATGCCTGCATCTTGATTTCCGAATGCACATTGTCATTCTTAATTACCTCCAAATGGCTGGAGAGGCATGGGCTGTGAAGGCATGGTTCTTCTGTGACCTTGGCCAAGTCTTTGAACCTCTTTCTTCAGTTTCCCCTAATAGTAATTGTGCCTCTGGGTGGTGTTGAGCGGGTAGATGTTTACACAGCACTTTAAAGAATATTGGTGCTAGAGAAGTGCTAAGAAATGGAAGGGATTTATATTAGGGCATCCTGTCCATTGTCCTGCCAGCGCTTGGTGATTCCCTGTGGTATATTCTTCAGAGTTTCCTCACCTAGTTTAAATAACTCCAGATCTGGGACTCCCACTACTTACTTTTGGAAGACGTTTATACAGCCTAATAGGCATCATTAGTAGAAAATCTATTAGGCCTCATTTAAAACATTTTAAATTTACCTTTGGCCACTTCCAAGCCCTTTGACAACCCCAACCAATAATTCTCTCTTCATGGTTTTTATATCTACCTGATTTCAGAACATTATTATTAATTAATTATCACAGGTTTGTGTCCTTGACCAAGGCTGCTTCTCAGTTCCCTTTTCTCTCACCAACAAGGCTGTGTTCTTGCTCCGGCACTATTTAGCATCGTGTTGCAGCTGTTCTAATCGATGCATTCAGACTGTAGCATTTATATGCAGTATTGTATGGATGAAGATGTCTTGAGGCTGCATCATCAGCATGTGATGACAAGAGTTATGAAGACAGTTATTAGCGAATTACTGTTTGCTGATGATTGTGCTTTATTGGCCCATAACCTCAGGGACATTCACTGACTGCTTTGAGTGTGCAGCAAAACATTTTGGCTTAATGATCAGACTAAAGAAGACAGGAAGTAGTGCAACTACTCCAGTTGTGACCATTAATAATAAACCACTCAAGATTGTTGACAAGTTTTGCTACCTAGGCAGTGTCATTTCTCAAGATGCAGTGTTTGACAATGACAATATGAAGCACATTGGTGCAGCCAGCGATGCCTTTGGAAACCTTCAGTGTTGTCTCTGGAACAAGCAGGGTGTCAAACTGCAAACAGAAATTGATGTTTACCATGCTGTCGTCATCACCACATTGCTCTATGGCTGCAATATATGGATTACTTATTGATGCCACATAAAACCATGGACCAATTCCATCTATGATGTCTGTGTTTTCTCCCCATGTGTGGCCCCATGCTTTATTTGCTGCAGACCATTCAAACCTATTCTGAGGACAGAATTAATAATTTTCTCATGGGCTTTTCTTTGGCACTCATCACTTACTTCATACTGAATTTATTTTCACAACACCTCTGTGAGGTAAGGGGGAGGAGTGTTATCCCTAATTTAACTAAGGCACAGAAAGATTAAGGTCAAAAGTATCCACTAATTTTGGACACACAATTTGAGATGTCTAGGTCCTGATTTTTCAGAATACTTAACATTATATAGCACTTTATATGTTCAAAGCGCAACTCTCATTGACTTCATTTGCAGCTATGAGTACTCAGCACTTCTACAGATCGGACCCCAGCACCTCAAGTGAGGCATCTAGAAAATTAAAAACATACAAGTAGTGATTATGTCTGAAAAGTATGGTTTAAGTGACTTGCCCAGCATCACATAGGATCTCGGTGGCGGCGGGGGGGGGGGAATAGAATCCAATTCTCCAGGTCAGCATTCAACTGCTTTAATCATGAAACTGTCCTTTCTCTTCCTGCAATCGCCTTATTCACTCTTCCAATTTCTGCAGCAAATGAGGCAGAGGTCCTATAGACAACAGTTTCCTTCAGTACACAACCCTGATTCCTCCCCAGAGCACTGAATGAGGCAGGGGTCCTGTGGAAAAAACAGTGTGTGATCATGTATTTAAAAACTGTATCATAATGTGTACACACAAGATAGCACTTTACTTGATTTATGACTCTATTCCATACAGAACATAGAGCCTTCATTACTGCCTACCATCTTTGTTGGTCTCTTGCTGTAGTCTTAGCTTCTTCCCATATCATTTTAATGGCTTTCAGTTCTGCTTCAGTTGTGTGTTTCCATGTTCTCCTTTGTCTGTGTAATGTGTTGGGGTCCACCCAGACCAGTAAAGGGTTCTGTCACCACCTGCCCTGTTACATTGGAGGCCTTAATGCTGTGCAGTTGTGGTTCAATTCCCCAACACCAGTAACCTGCCTGCAAGCATAGGATCTCACCCTGGTTCTCATCAGCCTAGTTACACCTTGCAGGGTAACACCAACAGACCTGGCCATTCTGAGTCTCCCCAAATACAGCCTCCTTGAGTTCTTGATTAACAGACGCTCGGACCCTTCCAGTTCATCATCCCCAGAGATGTAAAAGCAGCTTATTTTGGCATATACACTCCACATAGTTTGCACACTACAGATCTCTGTGGGATAAAAATAAACAAAAAAGTGTATTTAATAGAGAAAAAAACAGAGATTCAAAGACGAAATAGTAAGGAAAGCAAACACATACAAGTTACACAAAAAAACCCCATAAAGCACAACCATTACACTTTCATATTAGATGAAATCCCTTTTCTAATAAGAGATACCTATTGCCTTAATCAGTATCACAGCACACCCCTTCGTGATAGGAGGGATCCAGCATTCATGGTAACCTCCTGTCTCAAGACTGCCTCCCAACTTCTGGATTAAAAACAAAGTCAATTCCGAGTCTGCTGGCTTTTTCCTTTTTTCCTTCTCAGTACAGGGTGACTCATTGTTGATCAAAGTAGAGAAATTCCTTCCTGACTTGATGTGCTTTTCAATTTCGATTTGTCTCAGTGTTGTAACTTGTTTGAATTTAATAATGATTTGAGATTGTCAAATAACAAACTTGAATAGAATTATTTAATCAAAGATTGTCAATCAGAGAGTAATATAGCACTATACAGAGTACAGAAAGAATAGCTACATTATCACCCTTTGTGTAAGGTAAAGAGCTGGGATCTGTATCTCTTCTCTGTAACTGGCAGGATGCTGGAAGCCTGCACACCCCAAAATAATTTACAAACTTTCCTGTCCTTTTATAGGGCATGAGACAAAGAATATAAGAACATAAGAATGACCATACTGGGTCAGACCAATGGTCCATCTAGCCCAGTATCCTGTCTTCTGACAGTGGCCAATGCCAACTGCTTCAGAGGGAATAAATAGAACAGGTAATCATGAAGTGATCCATCCCGTTGCCCATTCCCAGCTTCTGGCAAACAGAGACTAAGGACACTTCAGAGCATGGTTTTGCATCCCTGCCCATTCTGGCTAATAGCCATTGATGGACCTACCCTTCATGAACTTATCTAGTTCTTTTTGAACTCTGTTATAGTCTTGGCCTTCACAACAACTTCTGGCAAAGAGTTCCACAAGTTGACTGTGCTTTTTGTGAAGAAATACTCCCTTTTGTTTGTTTTCAACCTGCTGCCTATTAATTTCATTTGGTGACCCCTAGTTCTTGTGTTATGAGAAGGAGTAAATAACACTTCCTGATTTACTTTTTCCACACAAGTCATGATTTCAGAGACCTCTAGCATATCCCCCCTTAGTTGTCTCTTTTCCAAGCTGAAAAGTCCCAGTCTTATTAATTCTCCTCATATGGAAGCTGTTCCAGACCCTAATAATTTTTGTTGCCCATTTCTGTACCTTTTCCAATTCCCATATATCTTTTCTTGAAGAAACTCCTTTTTGGAGGGAAAAATACTTTTCCACGATCAATTTTACCAAGTGTTCTGTTTTCCTAATTAATAATAGAATTTCTTTTGTAGTCCTCAGTTTACTTGATTGATAAGCAAAAAGGAATCTCTAATCTGGTCTTTATTACTAACATCTGTGGCAACTGACAGTTCTTAATGAGTTAAAACATCTTTCAATGGGTTATTATTTCATCCTTTACAGAACCCATCTGCAGTAATAAGTATCCCTTGTCAATCACCTAGTTTTGTTTATAACATACATGTATAGATATTTTTCATTAGTTGGAGGGGTCTTTTCCCTGGACACTTGGACTATATTAGTAAAGTCAGAGTAAAAAGCAGGGTTAAAAGGTTACACACATTCCATTACTGATTTCAATTTTCCTTTACCCATTATGTTCAATTGAAGGACAATTAACGTTTTAGTTTGCATAGATACAGGGTACTAAATAATTTGATACAAAATGTAAAAAGGATTTTCGTTAGCACATAAAATAATTCTGAGAGTTTGAAATTTGCTTCACTCTGTCATCACCCTTTTGACAGGCATCTGACCAAAACTCTTTTTCTGGTTTTGTTTTCTGACATAGACTGCCGATAGAAATGATAATGTCACTGAAACCACGCAAAAATTTGCTATGAAACCTGTGAGAGGTTGGACATGTTTTAGGAACAGGCCCATTCAAAATAGCTTCCACTTTCAGGGGAGCTCTTGAGTTAGACCAGGTTTGTTAAACAACCCCCCCCCCCGCTTTTTTTAGCTTTGTAACACAGCCATGATTTCTTTCTTTTCTCATGGGATTAGTTCTTCACATAAACTATTGCTTTCTAAAGGGGTCTCCCCCTGACTCTCAGGGATTCCAGTCCAACACCTGGCTTGTTATATCATTCAATTCTTTCCTGCATGTGTGTCCTAGCCATCTCCATTTATATTCCAAAATTTCCTGTCCTATGTGTTTTTATTTCATCCTCCACCAAAGCTTTTTATTGGTAATTTTCTGGCCACCTGATGCTGAGGATTTCTTTAAAGCAGCTGTTTATTAAAAAATAAAATGGAGTTTGGATAATAAAGTATTTATAAATCTCCAAGTTTCAGTACCGTATAGTAAGACTAACTTTACAATGGTGTTACATATTCAAAGTTTAGTTTGGAGAACAAGGTTTCTGTTTCTCCAAATTGGCTGTAGGGTTGCAAAGACATGTCTGACTTTCAGCGTTCTGACTCACTGTCTTTGACTGTTTCACTTGTTTTGGTTACGATGCTGCCAAGATATAGGAAGTGTTGGAGCTTTTCTATGCCAATTCCAGAAAGTGTTATTGATGTTTCTCATTGTGTGTTGATTCTCATGGTTTTAGTTTTTTCAGTGTTGATTTTCAACCCTGCTAACTGTACCTAGTTCTGGAGATCATTTGTTTTATCTTGCATATCTCTATGGGTATGGGACAGCTGGTTCATGTTGTCTGAAAAGTTGAGATCATCTAGCTTTTGTGTGGAAGTCCATTGTATATGGCTGTTGTGTGGTCTTTCTCATTGCCCAATCCATTACTAGTAGGAATTTATGGGTGACTTAAGACATCCTTTTCTGATGCCAGTAGGTTCTTTGAATGGCTTAGTCAGTTCACTGTTATGTATTACTTGGCATGTTATATTTTCATAGATGCTTTGAATAATATTCATACATTTCTGGGGGATTCCACAGTGGTGTAGCAACTTCCAGAAGACTGTTCTTTGCAGTGTTCTTCTAGCTGTGTTGGTCCCAGGATACTAGAGACACACTATAGTTGGTCTAATAAAATATATTATCTCACCCACCTCTCTAATAAGACTGTTCTAGTCACTGTGTGAAAGGCTTTTTGGAAATCTATGAGATTCATGTACAGTGGTGATTAAAATTTGATTGACAGTTCTATGATGACACTTAGGGTTACTATTAGATCTATACGTGATTTCTCCGATCTGAACTCTGCCTGTTCTTGTTGTAGCCTTCAATCTGCTGCTTTCTTTAGTTTGTCTAGGATAAAGAATATAAGTATTTTACTTGGGATGGACAGCAATTGACTTCCCAATTTTTTCACTGACTGCTTGTCTATCTCACCAACATAAGTTGGTCCAATAAAAGATATTACCTCACCCACCATGTCTCTTTAGTCTTCTTTGTCTGGCAGTTTCACTATATGACCATTTCCCCACTCATTTAGTAGTTTCTTTTTCCCATAACTTTTGTAAGAGGCCTACCAAAATGCCTACAATGTTGTTTGAGTCTGCCTTAAAGTCCTTCATTGGTATTTGGTCTGGACCTGGTGCTGTTCCACTTTTTAACAACTTGACTGCCCTCTCTACTTCTACTCTAGTGATAGGTCCTAATTCAACATCCAGATATTCTTTTTCCTCTATGTCTGGAGCATTGTCCACTGGCTCAGTAGCTGACTTAAATACTACTTCATATATTTATTTGTTCTGTTGTCTTTGCTGTTCAATTACCCTCATTGTAATGGACTTGTGTTTGTTCTTTTTCTGACAACTGTCTAGCGATGTTGTATAGTGTCTTCATGTCATTTTGTGCTGCAGAACTCTGTGCACATGCTGCCATTTTGTCTATAGAATCTTGTTTGTCTTTCCTTTCACTTTTTTGATCTTCTTGTTCTTTGTGGCATAATCCTCCTCAGATCACTGTTCTTGTTCTGGACAGAGTTAGTTTTACATCTTCTATTTTCGGCAGTGTTCAAACAACCGTTCATTGTGGTGTTTTTTTCTGAACCACCACTTTGCAGGTTTTGATGCAAGTTTCCTTTCCACATTTCCGTTTGCCTTCTACTGGTCCGTTTTCTACATCTTCAAGTGCCTAGTATCTGTTTGTTCAATTCTAAACTCTTGTTGTGTTGTCATCTGTTTTAGCTTGATGATAATCTAACGTGGGCATCTCTGTTGTTCAGCTCTCTTTTTTGTTCTTATTTTTATTCTCACTTAAGTTACCACTAATTCATAGGCCATTCCCACGTCTGCCCCATTTCTGCTACTTACATTCTCTAAAGTTCTTCTCCATTTGTGCCAAATTGCAACACAATCAATTTGGTTCTGTGATCTGGTGACCTCCAAGTTATCTGGTGAATAGTATGGTGAGGGAAAATTGTTCCTCCAATGACTAGGTCATTGATTCCACAAAAATCAGTAAACATTTCACCATTTTCATTCATTTTACTGAGGCCTTGCTTCCCCATAATTATTTCCCTGCCAGTGCGATTGCTTCATACTTGAGAATTCATGTCTGCAGTTAATAGGAGGACATCCCTTTTTGGGACTTTGTCTACTACTCTCTGTAGCTGTTCATAGTTTTCTTTTTCCTCTTGGTGAGATTGATTTGTTAGAGCATAGCACTGAATAATGGACACTTTCTGGAACTTGGATGTAAATCATGCCATTATAATCCATTCCAAAACTGGTGCCCATCCTATCAAATTTTAGCTGTGCCCACACCATTTCTATGTATATCACTGGCATTTATTAGCCCAGAGTATAATAGGATGTGTCCAGCTGACAAAATTATTTGTCCTGTTGTTACTCATCTTACTTCATGTTGGCCTAGTGTATCTGGTTTATATCTGTCCATTTCTTTTGTTACTTGGGTCATTTTACCAGACCTATGTAGTGTCTGCACATTCCACATATCAATTTTAGTTATGGATTTAGAAGAGAGCAAATTCATTCATTTATCCTTCCCCATGGACTGTGCCTTTATATGGTGGGAAAGCTTGTGTGCTGTCATGACCCTGAGAGCTGTGCTTACTGGAGTATAAATATTAGGACCATGCATACCAGACATGTCAAAGTGTAGGAGCCAGACCAAAGGCAGTCCACTGGTCCTCCTGGTAGGGGTGGGAGTGGGCTAATGACCCATTCCTGTTAAAAATAAAAAAACAAAAACAAAGCTGTTACAGAAACCTACATTACCACTTAGCTCAACAAACTCAACTCAGTTAGACCTAGAAGAGAGATGACGTGAAGTGGCCAGACCTGTAAGGTACTCTGCTGATCAATTTGCTCTCTCCAAAAACAAGGTCACACAGGCAATCTGCATTCTGGCATTTCCTGACTTTTGAGTGCTTGATTTTGTAATCTTAATAATGTTCTTTTGTTGTTGTTTTTATATGTATTTTCCTATCTTTTAAAAAAAATAAAACTGAAAAAAACCAGAAATTCCATCATGTGGCATCATACTGATACCCACTGATACCTGGGGCATCTGCCGGGCTGGAACCTTTAGGTCCACTGCACAGACCTCTGCCACTTGAGGTAATGGAGTAACTGATAAGAGTAGTAGTTTGTCATCCACTATATGGACCGGTGATAGAGAGGGTTGGGATACCTTGCCAGTGGTTTCACAGATATCTGCTGATACCAGAAGAATGGCGACATGCAGGAATCTCGAGTTCCATTCTAGGCTCCGAAAAGGAGTATGTTCTAGTGGGCACAGACTCCTCTGCCTATTGCCCCCATGCTTGATACCTTCTGCCCTGCTCCCCACAACCTGTCCCAGTCCTGTCTCTTCCCCATCCATGGCTCCTTGTCCTAGTCATATTCTCTTCACCTAGCCAGTCCCAGTCTCCACTCCTTAGGATTCTCATCCTAATCCCAGTATCCTTGTCTGGCAAGTTCCTCTTTCTCCTTCACTTCCAGTCTTAGTCTCATTGTCCAGCTATTCCCTGGGACGCAGCTCCTTGTTCCCAGTTTCTGTGTCCAGCCAGTCCCAGTTCTCTTTGTGACCCTCTCAATGCACACTGGCCCACTATACTGTTGCTCATATCAGGCCTGACACACTCACTACTGTCAACACATGGTTGTCATAATATGTATCTAAATGACGTCTTGTAAGGTATCATATGTAAACTGGTGACATACTGGTCCTGAAAATCATTGAATGATGTAAATGATGCACAAAGAGTTATATGTGCGTGTGCTGGAAATACGGTCTTAAAATAAGTTTAGGAGGCAGTGCATACATTGAGCCTTCCCTAGACACAGGAATGTTGATTCCCCTGTCTAACTGGCTTGATTACAAACAGAAGACAATGGAAACACAGTTACATATAAGGAAAACAAAACAATCAAGCTAACAGGCAATGGAGGAAAGAGCTAAGGTTGCTCAAAGGGGATCAGAATCTGCACCTCAGGAAGTCTTCCTGGCTCTTGAGGAAGACACAATAGACTTTGGGTAACATAAAGACTTATCTGTCACCTTGGGGACATAAGTTACAGCACCCTCTGATACTGTGAAAGTTGGATCCTCTGGCCCTGAGGTCTAGAAATGACAGTAACTTGATGTAGGTAAGAGACTTGCTTAGCCAAAGATTGTAACTTGCTCATATTAAGTTTTAGGCACTAGAAAGCATGTTTCTTTGTTTTGTTTATAACCATACCTGTCACTTTTTCTCTTGCTTAGTATCACTTACATCTCTGTTCTTTGTTAATGAACTTACTCTCAGTGCTGTTATATTGAAATAAGTGTGAGTCCTCAGCTAGACAAGCAGTCTGGTGTGTGCTCTCTCTCTTTGGAGGCAGCAAACTTAATAATATCTGTGAGTGTCCAGTGAGAGGGACTGGACACTGCAGAGAGATGTCTGATTGTTCACCTGCAAGGCAAGGTTTAGACTGGCAGAGTCTTGAGGTGTTTTCTGGCAAGGCAGATAAGCTGGAGTGTCAGGGAGTGACAGTGTAGCAGCACCAAAGCTTTCACTTGCCGAGGTAGAGGGGTAACACAATGGCTTACAGTTCTGGGTGTCCTGAGCAGAATGTCACACTCCCCGTTCACTCAAGCTCCTCATTCGATTTGTTTTGCCGCCTGCCCCCAGCGGAGTGGGGGAGGTCACTGAGAACACAGAAGAGACAAGTCCCTGCTGTCAGTTCAGGTGCCTGGCCCTGACACAGCCCACAGCAGCCTGGAGCTGTAATTACAGAGAAAGTCCAACTTCACCCCTTTAGCCCCAGGCTGGAGCATGCCCTTTGCAGATGGAATCTTGGGGGAATTTAGATACTAAAATCTAAGTATTGACCAAGTATGAACTTTGATTTCTCAAAGGTTTATAACTTGACCAAATTTGGGCAGATTTTCACAGTCATGACACAAAGACCACCCCGTGCCTATTTCATGTTCCTCTTCCAAAGCATGGGGGTGATAGAGATTTTCAAAATAAGTAAAGGATGCCAGAATTGTTTAAGGTGAGCAAAACAATGTGTTTTTCTCCCCAGACTTGTTCTCAGAAATGGCCGAAACATTTGGGCTGAAATTTTTCAAGCTAGGTGTCTTCCTCAGTCTGAAGTTTTATAAAATATTTCAGCCAAAGCAGCTAAGTTGGCTAAAGTCATAAGCAACTTGAAACAGGGTCTTATCATAGAAAGTATGAGGCAACCTTAATAATAGGTTGTTTTACCAGCCCTGCCTATAATACAGCATAAAAACCAGGAAAAGAGAAGAATCCATTTTATAAATAAATAAAATAAAATGGGCTAGTTGTTAAGTCCATATATAATTTCTTTTCATCTTTCCTTATAAATCAACCCTTACTGTCCAAGTAACAAACATAGTGAGGTAAAAATCTCAGGTGCATGCTGTCAGCATTTCTAAGCTTGGAGAAAGAATAGGAATACATGCGTAACACTGTGTTATAAGTGAACCATGATCACAGTTTGACTTTGGAAATATAATCATTAGATAAGCCAGCCCCAAAGGGTATCACCATTAGCTGTCCCGCTTGGCGTTAACGTCACAGGCTGGAATGTTGAGGTTTTGTTGTTAAACCCCTAGTAAAGCAGGACGGAATCTGGGTCATGTTAAGCTTTTATACTGCCAATGTTGCACATAGTGGCCTCCATACAGTTAAGAGTGACTCCATCAGGAAGCTGAATAACGGTCTTATACAGTTACTATTTATTTCTTCTGGATATATGGAAATGATGGTTTAACAATAAAATGAGAATTATATATATGAAATATTTGTCTCTACATGTGGTATGTGAGGCAGACTTTCAAACTGACTGCACATTTGCTGATCCTACACATATATTATATGCCATTTTCACTATGTAGGTCTGTTTCCATAAACATGATTTCTGTGCAAGAAAAATAACTTTTCCATTTCAGGACAGTGAGCAATTATTGTTTTAGATTCCACACTAAGCACTCATGCTATTTCAGAGCATCCATTTTGAACTCTGGTTTCTAAATGAAAACCAGCAATCTTATTGTTCAGGTTTAACACCTGGTAGTAGTGTGAAATAGAACAAAGTATTTTTGGGATTTTTTTTCTTCAGGGCCAAGCAAAGAGTTTAGAATATCCTCAAAGATACTATCCAAGTAACCCTTAATCCCCAGCATGCCTATGACATTTCCATTTTCTTCATTTAAGGCCTGATTCAAAGCCCATTGAAAGACTCTCACTGATTTCACTGGGTATTGGATTGGTCCTTAATCTCTTAATTTGATTGCAATGTTTTACTGAGGGCAAATTTTGTTGCTTTAGTCAGATACTTTGGAATTTAGTTTTATTTAAGTAAATGCTCAGGAGGAATGCTCTTTTGTCCTTTTTACTCTTCTGAAAAGGACAAAATAGAGGTCTAAGTAAATCTTCTATTTTTGTATGGCTACCACGAGCATAACCTGCACCTGTTTCATTCTGTGCACCAGATGGACCATCTTGGGGTAGAATTAGGGTTGTGTCATAAAGGTTGTTGTTGTCTGTGGAACTCTGAAGCATTTGTTGAAGAAGTAGAAGGTGTTTAGTGAATGAGACAGTGGATTTCAGGAAGAGAAAAGGGTGGTGTCCTAGTTAAGGCAGTTGAATGCCACCTCAGAAAGGTGGATTCTATCCCTGCCTTTGCCACAGAGTTTCTGTGCTATGGTAGGCAAATCAGTTACACCAAATTTTTCAGAAGTGGCCATTAGCTGTGTGCTCCTCATTTTTTGGACGCCCACCTTGACACCCTGGAGCCTGATTTGCAGAAAGGCTGAGATCTCACGACTGCAAGTGAGTCAAGGGATGCTATACGTTTAAGATAGAGAGTGCTATCTAATGCTGAGTAATCTGAAAAATCAGGTTCTAGGTGTCTTGAATTGGGCACCCAGAAGGGGTGGAGACTTTTTACCTTAATTTTGCTGTTCTTCAGCTCCCCATGTGTAAAATGGAGATAATAATCCCCCCTCTTTCACAGGGGTGTTATGAAAATAAATGAATTAATGTTTGTGAATCACGTGAATGCTATAGTGATGACTGCCACAGATAAACCCAGGAGGAAATTATTACTTCTGTCTTCAGATCAGGGTTTGAATAGTGTGCAGTAAATAAAGCATAGGGCCAGATTTTGAACAATGAGGATAAGACAAAATATTGAGTAGCTGCCCATTAAGTGAGCCCTGTCCATCATGTGCACCGAATAAGATGTGGGTCCTGTGGGAAAAAATAGTATGTGATTGTGTAATTAAAGACTGTACCATAATGAATGCACACAAAGAGACTGAATTCAGGTTCACCTTAATTCTGGCTATTCCTAACTTTTGAGTGCTTGACTTTGCAACCTGAACAATGCTCTTTTAAAAAACTATTTATTTATTTGGGATGTTTTAATGGGTTTACAAATCCTTGCCATGCAAATATCAGAGACAAAATCATATTCATTAGCACAGTGAGCTTTTGTTTAGAGAAACATTATACACTAATATAATAATCTGATCTCTCTATTTAACAGGATATGACCATACCACAGAGAGAGTCTTTACATTACTCCTGAAAAATGCTCTTTTAAAGCATTTTTTGTGTGTAATGCTCTATATAGGTTCTTATATTGCTCGCATCATGATAAAGTACCTTCCAGTGGTGCTTTAACCAACTTGGCTAACATTTGTCCCATGTGTTTCATTCTATCTCTCATCCTCTTCCCAGGAGGAGAACTGTTTGTGTAGTGTTTTGGTTTAGCAGAGGGTTTTTGTTTAATTTAATTTTTTTATGGCCTCCTTGCTATGTGTTTATATTAGAGAAGGCAGAGGCGACAAAGGCTGCTGCATTTGGAGAAAAGGGTGATGAGGGTTGTGATGGTTCTTAGTTCCTATGGGACCTCGTTCCATGTCCTGGGATTGGCCCCTGAGCAGACTCTGCCTCCCGGTGGTATGCTAGTATCTGGTGAAGAGTAAAGAGTCCTTACGCTTGATTAGTGGCCATAGAAGATGGTGGTTAAACTACTTTAGGGTCCTGTGGTTGGGTTGTGGGATGGATGGACCTTTATATCACCCAAGTTTACAAGGAAAAATATTACAAACTATCTTGGGACTATGTTACCTTCCCGCTAAGCCTCATGCATGGTAGGCATTCTCCTTTAAGGGAGGTACTATTGGGATAGCTGTGGCCAAGGAGAGTGCCTAGTATTGCTGCTCTAATGGGGTGAGGTGTGGGGCAAATACCAGCTGTGAAGGTCACAGGTTTACCATTGATTCCCCAGGATCCATGCCGATCCATGGGGACCAGCAGCCATTGGGGCAGGATCCAATGGCCTGTTCCATGACAGGTAACTCTAGTCCCTGGTGGAACAATATGGAGGGGAACCTCCGTGAGGGGAACCTCATAGAGATTTCCTTCTCTTCACACAGATTTAAATTGGGAGGAGGCTATGTAGAGCATAAGTGCCAGCTTTTGCATTTCGGGGCACTCCCTATCTATTCTTCTTGTCCCTTAATCTCCTCTCTCCTTTCCCATTTCCTTCAGTAATACACTCCCAAATGAGGGTCACCTGGGCAGAAAGCTGATGACCATGATGGTCTATAACACTAAGAGTAGGCAGAGCTAGCTAAATTTAATGCACTAAAGGCCTGACTCAAAGGCTTGGAGCCCACTGAAGGCAATATAATACTCCAGTCTCACATTCCACCCAGGCCTGTCTTGCACATTAGAGGGTCACACACAAATTGGACTCCTTCAGTCACAGACTTTGGAGATTTCCAGAAGCTGGCTGTGGGAAGAAATAGGTACATTTTTATTGTTGAAGCTGTAACAATATGATTGATCTCCTCTCTTAAACCCTGGAGCACTATGTTATTTCTGAATTATATTTACTGGGGAAACATTCCATCTCTGTGCAAATGAGCAAGTTGTTCTAATTTGTTTGATCAGATGGATGCAATTTGTGCCAAGGAGTCATTGGCCTGAAAGGTATATGCAAAGCATTGATGAAATAAAGCAGCTGGCTTATTGCATTTTGACAAATAATTGTTCAAAAGCAAAAAGTAGTTGCCTTAAGTACTGAAGGCTTGGATTGCAATTTGAATGCTGTATTGCATGCACTAGGTGCCCAGGAGTGGGCTGTGTGCTGGTCCTATCTACGTACGGCTGGGAGGGAAGACATCCCATCTCCCCAGTTGGTGGAGCTGTGAAAGAGCTATCCCATGTCTGCTAGTGAAGCTCTGACCCTGCAGTAGCCCCATGTTGTCTGTGTAACAACTCTATGGCATCAATGGACAAGGCTCCTGCCTAGTGGTGTGTGTTTGTTCTGCCCTTTTTTTGACTGCCTTGTGCCCATTTCTCAACATTCTTTGCATGCAGCTCTGTATGATTCCCTCATGGAGCTGTGCTCCATGCTGTACAATGGGTGCTCACTCCAAATTCTGCTTTTATCCCCCTGTGCCTAATGGAATCATAATGGTATCTTCCCACCATGGAGAAGTGGCCAGAATGACCAGTGTTATGATCAGTCTTTAATGTGCACAGTTTTCTCTGTTGCATGGCTGCATCCCTTTTGAAATCTAGAATTCAAGTCTGGAATATCAGTGTCATCTTTATGGCCAGAAGGAGTGAACCTGCTCCAGTAAATCATCAGAAAAAGAAGCAAAAGAGAGTCTTATTAAACCACAGAACTTGAAAAGACCATGAGCTATTATTCATATGAGCTAATTCAACAAGCCAATTAAAGCAGTAACTCACTTTTATCTTTTTCTGGTGCTAAAAAAATCCTGTTCAACTTCTGATTTTATATTCAGTCAAATAATATTATATTCTGATCATGTAAGCACTCTGACTTTAGTCTGAAAGTAAAAAGGGCAAAAGCTGCCTTCCTCAAACACCTACTCCATGGAGTTTGTAAGATTCAAACCTGTAAAATGATGATGTGCTTGGTGATCCTGGCAATTCATTGGCTGAGCGGGGTTGGGTAGGCATGTGTTTTTATTCTGAATTCTGCAACTTTATTCTCTGGGTGCAAGTAACAGCCTAAATTTTCTCTGAAAACAAACTTTTGTGATTTAATTTATTTGTGCTTCTTTAGTGATACTGGCAAAAATAGATGCCTGGATGGTTCATGGATTGGAAATGTACAGATTACCAGTTCTAATCCACCTCAGGGCAGTAGAAGTATAAAGTCATTATCATAGGAACACAAGTAGATGAGGGGGTCTCAGAGCAGTTCCTAGTGAACAGGTGTCTACATCTCCCAGACTGAGAACATAATGAGCATGAAGAATGAAGCATCCTATTGCCTTCATAGATAGTCCAACCACCTCATATCTGAAGAAGAGACATATTGGAAGAAGAGTTTGCACTTCTGTTGCCTGAATCATTCCTTTTCTGTGGATGAACGCAAGACATCAGTTTCCCCAGCTCTCAGTCTGGCAAATTTCACAAGCAATTACAAAAAGTATGCTTAATAGGCAAAGAAGGCTTCCCAGGTCTTTGAGTCTCAGGGGCCTGTTATGATACTAGGTAAGCCTTGTATCATATTTAGAGCTGACTGGAAGACAATTCATGGCAACTTTCATGGCAACTCTCAAGGTTTCAAAATTTGTTTTGTTGCCCAGGTCAGATTGGCCAGGGTTTTTCCACGTTTGCAGCATGGACTGTGAGCCATTTGCTGGTTCGAACTAGAGTGGATTCTCTGTAACTTGAAGTCTTTAAATCAAAATTTGAGGACTGCAGTAACTCAGCCAGAGGTTATAGGCCTATTACAGGAATAAATAGGTGAAGCTCTACGGCCTGTGGTGTGCCGGAGGTCAGACTAGATCATCGGTTCTCAAACTTCATTGCACTGCAACCCCTTCTGACAACAAAAATTACTACATGACCCCAAGAGGGGGGACCGAAGCCTGAACATGCCCGAGCTCTGCTGCCCAGGGGCAGGGTTGGGGGGGGGGAAGGGTGGAGCAAAGCCAAAGCCCGAACCCCTCCACCTAGGGTGTGTGTGGGGGAAAGCCAAAGCCCCAGATGGTGGGGCCTGGGCTTCGGCTTTGGCCCCAGCAAGTATAACACCAGCCCTGGTGACCTCATTAAAATGGGGTTGTGACCCACTTTGAGGTCCCGACCCACAGTTTGAGAACCCTTGGACTAGATGATTAGGATGGTCCCTTCTGGCCTTAATGTCTATAAGAAAGAAAAACCTTCTGGACATTTTCATGAAACAGAATTGTGTAGAAACATGCATTTTTGGATTTCAAAAGTCAGGTTTACAATTGGAATCTCTCTCTCTCTCTCTCTCTCTCTCTGTTAGACTGGAGAGTCCTCCCTGGATCTCAGAAACCTTTGTGTTGAAAACTTTGCCAAAATCGATAGCTTTTCATGAAATGTTTTGGCTTTGACAAAACAGCATATTTTGACAAAACTAAACCACTTTCTCAAAAATATTCCAACCAGCTCTAATCATGTTGATATAATATGAAATGTTGGATTTATAAGTTTTCAGAAAAATATTTTGGCCAAGATTTCCAAAAACCTGGGTGCATAATGTAAGGTTCCTAAATCCATATTACCTGCCTAAATAATTGGCCTGATTTTCTAAAGTGCTTCCATTGACTTTAATGGAAACTACCTGATGGTCAGCACACTTGAAAATCAGGCCATTTATTTAGGTGCCTAAACTTGGACTTGGGTGCCTAACTTTAACCCAGTTTTAAAAATCTTGGCATAAGAAAAGTTGTTTTTGTTTGCATAGCATTATTCACACTGATATTTTAGAAATACAAGTATCACCTCCAAATGCTATATTTCAACATTTAAGACATGGTATGCGTCCTATTTCTCAAAATGTTTGGATTCCTTTTTGGGATGCAGCAGGAAATACAGTTGATAAACTGAAAAGGAGTACTTGTGGCACCTTAGAGACTAACAAATTTATTTGAGCATAGCCGTAGCCATGTAGCCGTGAGCTACAGCTCACTTCATCGGATGCATTCAGTGGAATGCATCAGATGAAGTGAGCTGTAGCTCGCGAAAGCTTATGGTCAAATAAATTTGTTAGTCTCTAAGGTGCCACAAGTACTCCTTTTCTTTTTGCGAATACAGATTAACACGGCTGCTTCTCTGAAACCTGTCATTATGCAAGGCTGTTGATAAACTGACATCACTGTGATATGCCATGGCATAGGCACCGACTTCTGCTGGCACCAGTGGGTGCCCAATCCCCCTTTGCCCCCACCTCTGCCCCGGCCCCGATCTGCCTCCACCCCTGCCCCACCCCCTGCCCCTGCCCCTGCCCCTCCCCCATTCCAACTCCTTCCCCAAAGTCCCCACCCCAACTCCACCCCCTCCCTGCCCCTATTCCAACCTCTTCCCCAAATCCCTGCCATGGCCCCCCCTTTTCCTCGCCTCCTCTCCTGAGTGCGCCATGTTCCCGCTCACCCCCCTCCCTCCCGGAGCTTGTTATGCTGCGAAACAGCTGTTTTGTGGCGACAAGCCCTGGGAGGTAGGCGGAGAAGTGGGGATGCGATGCGCTCAGGGAAGGAGGCGGAGGTGAGGTGAGGTGGGATGGGGAGGGAAGCTTGGCTGCCAGTGGGTGCAGAGCACACACTAATTTTTCCCTGTGCGTGCTCCAGCCCCGGAGTTTATAAAGTAGTCGGCACCTATGTGCCTTGGTACAATTTAGACTGAATAGCTGTGTCACCCCAACCTTCTAATGTGGGGTGGCCTTTATGATGCTATGCTGCTGTAGCCTCCAGCCGAGACTGCTCACAAACAGCCTCCAGCATGCAAGTCACTCACAGCTATGTCTGTATGTGAGCTGCAGCCATCCAGCCATACCTTGACTCATAGTCCTGCAGGGTGACCTCAACAAAACTTCCAGTCTCAGATTTCCCTCCAGAAATGTGTGACATGTAGTGCCCAGCCCTTTCCTGGAAAATACAAGTTTATATAAAGTCCATTATTTCTTTAATAGAAATAATATGCACACAACTTGACACTCCAAATGGAGTTTCCCAAACATTTCAGTTTAAACACACTGGATTAGATAAAACAGTAAAATAAGTTTATTGACTACAAAGAGAGAGATTTTAAGTGAGTACAAGTAATGAGGCATAAAAGTCAGAAATGATTACAAGAAAAGTAAAGATAAAATGCAACTGGTGCCTAACTTAACAAACTATGTTTAAGGCTGCGATTTAGTGATGGGTATTTTTAGTAAAAGTCCTGGGCAGGTCACAGGCAATAAACAAAAATTCATGGCTTGTGACCTGTCCATGACTTATCCTATAAATACCCCTGACTAAATCTAGTGGGGGTGCTGCTGGGGAGTCACCCTGGGAGAGGGCACTGCTTGTGGGGGCCCATAGCCAGCGGCACCAGCTGCTGGGGGCCATTGAGCAGCGGTTGCTCAGGGTGGGCTGCTGCTGGGGGGGGGCAGGCAACTGCTGCTCAGGGTGGCCCACTGCTAGTGGGGGCAAGGCCAGTGGCACCAGCTACTGGGGCTGCTGAGTAGCGGTTGCTCTGGTCTCCGGGGCCAGCTGCACTAGCCTCTGCTCAGGCAGTCCCCGGGCCAGCCACACTGGACGCTGCTCAGGCAGTCCCCGGGCCAGCCACACTGGACGCTGCTCAGGCAGTCCCCAGGGCCAGCTGCTTGGGCGGCCCTAGGGTCAGCCACACTGGCCGCTGCAGAAGTCATGGAGCCCTAACTATGTTAAATTCAAAACAAAGATTTCTCACCATATGCTGTAGCAGTCTTACTGACCAGACTTCTTAGGTCAGGACCCATTCTCCCAGAATCCAACCAATGATTCCTTTGTTGCTAAAAGTGTTATAAATGTGATGGGCAGGGAGAGAAAGAAGGGATGTCTTGGTATGTTTGCCCCTGGTTTTGATAGTTTCAGTCCCCCTTTTGAAAAACATTTCTAGCTGGATACCAGGAAACAAAAAGTCTATGTGGAAGGATGTTCCTTGCTGCTTTTTTCTCACCTGTTTGAGCTTCCTTTGTCTCCCTGTATGGCTTGTTGACTCTGTATGACTTGTTAAATGCAAGTTAAGCAGAGTACACATTCCTTTGTTTAGGACAGACCTGGTTGCCAACTTCTGCTTGGGTAGGGCTGTGGTTTGGAACATGAATTAATAACATCATTCAGGGAAATCTTATAATTTCATATACAGTGTTGCCACACATATTTTACTAGGACAATAATGCTGCGAAATTATGAGTTTTCAGCTGATACCTCATGAGGCATACTTTGTACCAAGATTATTACAACAGTGTGTAGGCTGTGGACACAGGGAACATTCTGTCACAATCATATACTCCCAAGGCCCTTTAGAATCAGGATGGGTCTTAACACATAAAATAAAATTTAACTAACATTTCGGTGCCGTCTCAAAATTATGTAGGCAAGGAAATGAAGACTGTGACCTCATCTCAACTGGTGCTGTTACATTAAGATACTGCAGCCCACCATATCTTAAATAGGATCATGCAATATGGGGAGTACACTACAAATATAACAATAAGAGTTTCAGGAAGACAACTGTAAAATTCCTTGCTTCTGTCAATTTGTGCTATAATACCCTTGGTAGACTAACAGTCTGGAGTCAGTAGACTGGGAGGGATTGAGTTCCAGTCCTTAATGATGTTGTTCTTGTGGGCTTTCATATGCGTCATTAATTAGGTGCCTGACTGAACTGACAGGCCTGTTCAGCATTCTGTTTTTGACACAAGAGATTCATTCAGACAACTGTAATTCTCCCTTGGTGAAATCCTGGCCCTGCTGATGATCATAGATTCGAAGAGCTTGAGACCTGAAGGAACCATTCGATCAGCTAGTCTGACTCCTGTATGGGGCCGAATAACTTGGGTTTGGCTAAAGCATATCTTCCAGAAAGGCATCCAATCTTGATTTGAAAATATCAATAGATGGAAAACATCAATACATGGAAAATCCACCACTTCCCTTGATAGTTTGTTCCAAAGGTTAATCACCCTCATTGTTAAAATTTGTGCTTTATTTCAAAATTGAATTTGGCTTCAGCTTCCAGCCATTGGTTCTTATTATGCTTTTCTGTGCTAGATTAAAGAGCCCGTTAGTATCTGCTATTTTCTCTCTGCAAAGATATTTATATCCTGTAATCAAGTCACTTCTCAATCTTCTTTTTGATAAACTAAGCAGATTGAGCCATCTAAATCTCTCACTGTAACGTATTTTCTGAAGCCCTTGAATAATTTTTGTGGCTCTTTTCCGCACGCTCTTCAGTTTTTCAACATCCTTTTAAAAATGTGGACACCAGAACTGTAAACAGTATTCCAGTGTCAGTCTCCCCAATACTGTATACAGAGGTTGCTACTCCCCTCTCAATGGGACTTCAGTGGAACCAGGATTTCACCCCCAGGGTTTTACCTTTCTTCCACTACCACTGACCATGACCAGGGCCATGACTAAACTTACAGTTCATGATTGAACTGACTTCCATGCCTGAACTGACCACTCCTGGGTTTTTGTATAGGGGTTTTTGAATTAGAGGATTGGAGGTTATTGTTAGGGCCCTAGCAAATTCACGGTCCATTTTGGTCAATTTCACAGTCATAGGATTTTAAAAATAGTAAATTTCATGATTTCAGCTATTTAAATCTGAAATTTCATGGTGTTGGGGTAGGGGTCCTGACCAAAAAGGAGTTGTGGCAGGAGGAGGGGTTGCAAGGTTCTTGTCGGGGGGGTTGTGGTACTGCTACCTTTAGTTCTGGAGAGCAGCAGCTGCTGGCTGGGAGCCCAGCTCTGAAGGCAGAGCCGCTGACAGCAGCAGTGCAGAAGGACAGCATGGTATGTTTTTGCCATCCTTACTTCTGTGCTACTGCCTGCAGAGCTGGGCCCTCAGTCAGCAGCTGCCACTCTCTGGCTGCTAAGCTCTGAAGGCAGCAGCGCAGAAGTAAGGGTGGCATGGTACGGTATTGCCACCCTTACTTCTGGGCTGCTGCTAGTGGCGTGCTGCCTTCAGAGCTGGGCGCCTGGCCAACGGCCACCACTCTCCGGCCGCCCATCTCTGAAGGCAGTGCAGAAGTAAGGGTGGCAATACCGTGCCCCCTTAAAATAACCCTGTGCCCCCCCACTACTCCCTTTTGGGTAAGGACCCCCAATTTGAGAATTACTGGTCTTCCCCATGAAATCTGTATCGTATAGGGCAACAGTATACAAAAGACCAGATTTCACATGGGAAGACCATATTTCATGGTCCGTGATGCGTTTTTCATAGCCATGAATTTGGTAGGGCCCTAATTATTGAACAAGAAAATCCCAGAGATACAGAGTTTTAGATGAGAGAAGTGAGAGCCAGGAATTCATGCATGCTACATGCTGACTGTTAGACTATGGCCTCAGAATAGTCATTTAATTTCCTGGCCTCAGTCTCCCTATCTGTAATACTGAAACAAAATGTAATTAACCTTCCATACCCTTGAGAGAGAGGCAATTAATGCCTTAAAATGGTTAGTATTACTATAGCAACAGAGCTTTTCATTATACTTGACGTATTCAGGTAATTATAATATTTGAAAAGGAGGACTTGTGGCACCTTACACTTGTGAGCTGTAGCTCACGAAAGCTTATGCTCAAATAAATTGGTTCGTCTCTAAGGTGCCACAAGTACTCCTTTTCTTTTTGCGAATACAGACTAACATGGCTGCTACTCTGAAACCTATAATATTTGAGTTCACTGTAAATTTAATTTTACACTATAATCTCTCCCTTCTGTATAACATAAACTACACAAACAAAATCCTTAGCTCTCAGAACTGCCTTGTAGACAGGGTAAACTGTATTATTCCATTGGTATAAGGACAATGTATTTAAACACAAAGACAAAACAGAGCATGTGTTGTATTAATTCACACATAGTGAAACTGTGCAGACATTGATCTGACATAATTCTCATTTTAGAATGCATTACCACTATTTCATAATGCTATTTAAAATATATTACTGAATTGAAACATGTAGTATAGTCTGTGCTCTCCAAAAGTGCTGTATTTACTTTGAAATGATTACTTCTAAGTAATGAGATGTGCTTTCTGAGCAGTGAATTATTCTGCATTTCAGTCACTGCTCAGAATTCTTATCAGACCATTCAAATTCTTCCACCTGTAAAATATATTTGTCAGAGTAAGGATTGCTGAATTGGGTCCTGAGATTGGGTTTAATATTATTTTTTCAATATAAGAGTACTTCCCTGATCCATACTAATATCTGGGAGACCCATTGTGAATTATGGTATTTGTTGAATTTTGAGAATTAGACCCTGGGCAAAATCATGGAAAGGCTGACATGGGATGTAATCAGTTAGGAATTAAAGATGCCAATTAGTGCCAATCAGCATGGTTTTAAGGAAAATAAGTCTTCTTAGACCAACTGGTTATCATTTTTTGGTGAAATTACAAATTTGGTTGACAAAAGTAACTGTGCTGACATAATCATAGAATCATAGACTATCAGGGTTGGAAGGGACCTCAGGAGGTCATCTAGTCCAACCCCCTGCTCAAAGCAGGACCAATCCCCAACTAAATCATCCCAGCCAGGGCTTTGTCAAGCCTGACTTTAAAAACCTCAAAGGAAGGAGAGTCCACCATCTCCGTAGGTAATGCATTCCAGTGTTTCACCACCCTCCTAGTGAAAATTTTTTTCCTAATATTCAATGTAAAACCTCCCCCACCACAACTTGAGACCATTACTCCTTGTTCTGTCATCTTCTACCACTGAGAACAGTTTATATCCATCCCCTTCGGAACCCCCTTTCAGGTAGTTGAAAGCAACTATCAAATCCCCCCTCATTCTTCTCTTCTGCAGACTAGATAATCCCAGTTCCCTCAGCCTCTCCTCATAAGTCATGTCTTCCAGTCCCCTAATCATTTTTGTTGTCCTCCGCTGGACTCTTTCCAATTTTTCCACATTCTTCTTGTAGTGTGGGGCCCAAAACTGGACACAGTACTCCAGATGAGGCCTCACTAATGTTGAATAGAGGGGAACGATCACGTTCCTCGATCTGCTGGCAATGCCTCTACTTATACAGCCCCAAATGCCATTAGCCTTCTTGGCAACAAGGGCACACTGTTGACTCATATCCAGATTCTCATCCACTGTAACCCCTAGGTCCTGTTCTG
Organism: Caretta caretta; assembly: GCF_965140235.1. NCBI lineage: Eukaryota > Metazoa > Chordata > Testudines > Cheloniidae > Caretta > Caretta caretta. The sequence goes on from NC_134207.1 coordinate 53,411,112, forward strand.
CAGAACTGCTGCCTAGCCATTTGGTCCCTAGTCTGTAGCGGTGCATGGGATTCGTCCATCCTAAGTGCAGGACTCTGCACTTGTCCTTGTTGAACCTCATCAGATTTCTTTTGGCCCAATCTTCTAATTTGTCTAGGTCCCTCTGTATCCTATCCCTACCCTCCAGCATATTGAGCACTCCTCCCAGTTTAGTGTCATCTGCAAACTTGCTGCGGGTGCAGTCCACACCATCCTCCAGATCATTAATGAAGATATTGAACAAAACCGGCCCCAGGACTGACCCTTGGCATTCCATTTGATACCGGCTGCCAACTAGACACGGAGCCATTGATCACTACCCGTTGAGCCCATTGATCTAGTCAGCTTTCTATCCACCTTATAGTCCATTCATCCAGTCCATACTTCTTTAACTTGCTGGCAAGAATACTGTGGGAGACCATATCAAAAAGTTTGCTAAAGTCAAGGAATAATATGTCCACTGCTTTCCCCTCATCCACAGAGCCAGTTATCTCGTCATAGAAGGCAATTACGTTAATCGGGCATGACTTGTCCTTGGTGAATCCATGCTGACTGTTCCTGATCACTTTTCTCTCCTCTAAGTGCTTCAGAATTGATTCCTTGAGGACCGGCTCCATGATTTTTCCAGGGACTGAGGTGAGGCTGACTGGCCTGTAGTTCCCCAGATCCTCCTCCTTCCCTTTTTAAAAGATGGGCACTACATTAGCCTTTTTCCAGTCATCCAGGACCTCCCCTGATCGCCATGAGTTTTCAAAGATAATGGCCAATGGCTCTGCAATCACATCCGCCAACTCCTTTAGCACTCTTGGGTGCAGCACATCTGGCCCCATTGGACTTGTGCTCGTCCGAGCTTTTCTAAATAGTCCTGAACCACTTCTTTCCCACAGAGGGCTGGTCACCTCCTCCCCATGCTGTGCTGCCCAGTGCAGCAGTCTGGGAGCTGACCTTGTTCATGAAGACAGAGGAAAAAAAGACATTTAGTACATTAGCTTTTTCCACATCCTCTGTCACTAGGTTGCCTCCCTCATTCAGTAAGGGGCCCACACTTTCCTTGACTTTCTTCTTGTTACTAACATACCTGAAGAAACCCTTCTTGTTACTCTTAACATCTCTAAGAAATCTAAGTAATAATATTAGTATTTAGACTTCGTAAGGCTGTAATTTGACTTAGACCCAAAAGACGTTTTGATTAAACAAAATTAGCACTATACTACATCAGTTCAGTCCATATTAAATGAATAAAAAACCTGGTTAGCTGAAAGATCTCAGATAGTAATTGTAAATGAGGTATCATCATCCAGTGGTGGGGTGTTTCTCGTGGGGTCCCACAGGGAGTTGTTCTGGGACCAATGCTATCTAATATCCAATTATATGGAAGAAAATATAAAATCATTGTTGGTAAAATGCACAGATGACACAAAAAATGATGGCATGATAAATAATGACTAGATGATCCTTACTGGACTAATATCTATGAATTGATTAAAAACTTACTGTTGAATGCTGTGTTTACTACACATCATCATCTACTTTTTCCAGTGCCAAGGTTGGGTTGGGCTAAAGTTATGAGCAGATTCTATCCATGTCTGTTTGGAACTGCCATTTCAGCCTGATGGGGTTGTTATATGCTGTGTTATACAACTGTCTTCTTGGCTGTCCATGGTCTCTCTCACCATGCACTCTTCCATAGAGAAAATTTTTAGGCAGTTGGTACGGGGCCATTCTACCAACATGACCAAACCCTTGTAGTAGGTGCCTTTTGCTGACTATAGTCACACACTGAACTTTCAGTCTTCTATGGATGTTGTCGTTTCTTCTCCTATCTAGCCTTGTGACACCTAGGATATAGAACAGGTGCCACATTTAAAATGTGCAGCTTTTGCTCCTGATGCTTTGTCAGTACCCATAAAGTAACGTGGGTACAATGAGTGTTGTATATAATCTGGTTTTAGCTGTCATAGACACTGATTTAAGGTTCCAAATGTTTTTATTCAGGGATGTGAACATTCTGCTGGCAGTAGCTATCCACTTGTTGATGTCATCTTCATAGTGCTTGTCATATATGTTATGATGGAGGCCAAGTAGCAGAAACTATCTACTTATTTGCTGTCTACATCATTAATGACTAGTTTAGCCTGTCTCTTGGTTAGTTTGGTCATTTGTTCATTTATTTTTAATCCCCATTCTCTGTCTGTTGTGTACAGATTAGTTGCTGCTTCTTGATCGTATTCCTTCATAGACATTATTATTATGATATCATCTGCAAAGTCAAGGTGATTTATAATTTGCCCCAGTATCATACAGCCTCCGTCAATATTACTAAGGGAGTCAGACCAGATGTTTTCTAAATATAAACCAAAAAGTATTGGACTGAGTATGCACCCCTTTTTGACTCCAGTTTTCACTTCAAACCACTCTGTCAACTAAGCACTGACTCATACTCCGTGACAAGCTATCCTATAGAGACTCTGCAGTATTTGAACCAACTTGTTACTAAACCATACTACTTGATAACTTTTCACAGAGCCTCTCTGTTAAAAGAGTTGGATGCTTTCTTAAAGTCAATAAAGTGCAAAACAGGAGTTTGTAGAACTCTGTCTCGCCAAGATTTAATGAAAAACAAATATTTGATCTATGGTGGAATGTCCAGGCCTAAAGCCAGTTTGTGACTCAGAAGGGATTTCCTCTACTCTTTTCATTCAGGTGAGAATCACTTTGCAGAATACCTTGCTAGGAATGTTTATAAGCTTCATTCCTATGTAGTTCTCACAATCTGTCAGGGCACCTTTCTTAAAGAGTGGTGCAATGAATGAGCATTGCCAGTCTGCAGGGACTTCACCCTTCATCCAAATGAGGTTAAATAGTCTTCAAAGGAGCATGACCATGCCTCTTCCACCAATTTTTAACACTTCAGGCAGCATAACATCTGGGTCAGGTGTCTTGTTTTTCAGGGACCTCATTGCAGCTTCAATTTCTGCTTCCATTATGTGGTTTTCTTCTTTTTGTGGTTGACTTTTCGGTTAATATTCTCAAGGACAGCTGAGTCAACTTGACTATTCATGTTCAACAGACAATAAAAATATTCATCCCATCCTTTAAGCATTTGATCTTCATCTGCTATATAGTTCCCTTGAGCATCGCAATTCTCAGCTTTCAGATGTTCTTGAATCACTTCCTTTTTTTCTTGATAGGTTTTCAATCTCTGGTGTCACTCAGTCTTTCCTTTGTGGATATGACCTCATCTCTATAACCTCATTGGTTGAGGCATTAATGATCTCTAGTAACTCTGCCCAGACTTATTCTACTGGTGTGTCCGTTAGGTCTAAGAGAGAGGCAAAGCAGCCACTGACTGTGTTCTGGGTTGCAAAGCGTGAGTGGATTTCCTGCTAGCTGATCTTACTGACAGGTCATACCCCAAAATTAAAATAATATCCATTCTGGATTAGATGACATCCATCTTAAAAATGTCCATGCCAGCCACCTGGGAACTTCAGCTGCAGTAAAAAATTGGCTAGGAAATAACAGATTGTTCGGCACCAAAACAAGAAGGCACCTTGGAACAGAGGATAGGAGAATGCTATATGAACCCCAGAATGTTAATTGGTGAACTAGAAACTAGAGCTACAGCCTTTTTGCATTTGTCCATATTGAATTTCATCCTATTTACTTCAGATCATTTTCCAGTTTGTCCAGATCATTTTGAATTCTAATCCTATCCTCCAAAGCCCTTGTAACCCTTCCCAGCTTGGTATCGTGCGCAAACGCTATAAGTGCCCTTTTACATGGACATTCTTGGTATTCGTGAAACACGTGGCACTGGGAGCAGCAAACTTTCAATAACGTTCCATAAAATCATTTACGCTAGATGGACAGACTATGCTTACAGAATTGCCGTGCTATCAGAAAAAGCTTGCAGTTCTTTGAAAAGCTATATATGCATCTCTTCACACGTAGTGAGCATAGAACGACAAGGGAAATGTGGCTCTGTGGCTATAATACGAAGTTACTCACCACAAGGGATGCAGAAGACGGTGTCATGGCAACAGGGTGGCTCACCCTTTGAGGGCTGGGGCTTGCCTGCCTTGATTACAGACTCTAGGCTGAATCAGGTAATTCCCTATAAAGGGCAGAAGGTGGCTATGGTTACAGGGGAAGCTCAGGAAACTGTGACAGAGTCTGCAGAGAGTGAGAAAAGGCTCCTGCAGGGAAGATCCTGAGCCAGGGGAGTTGCCCCAGGCAGAAATGCCTGGAAGAGACTCTGAACAGGAAGAGAAGGGATGGCAAAGGCCCCAAGCAGGAAGGCTTGGGAGGAGGAAAAGGAAACATTGTGTTGTGTGAATTTAGGAATGGACTTCATTCTGGGATTTTGAGTTTTATTTGCAGCCCCCAAAGAGGGGTATTTTTGACCAAGAGAAAGCCTAAATGGAAGTTTTATTTGAATAGTCCAAGAGGGGAAACTGAAGCAGGCTGGAGGATAGAGAACTAATACCCTACTGAATGATTGTTTTGCCCAAGTGAGATATCCCCTCATTGAATTACAACAATGCGCAAGGCTGTCAATATACAAATCAGTGCACACAATATTATTGTGATTTTGCATTTAAAATAGTCACATTGGTGTATTTTTTTTAATTAGTGGGACCAGTCCCTGCAACAATTGATGTTTTCACTATTTGCTATTACTTCAAGGATATTTAGATGATGGTTTGCTTGAGTTGTATGTATTACCATAGCATCAGAAGTACTGTATGCCATGGTAACAGAAGCACAATTACTTTTGTAACCCTTGACAGCACTGCAACAATCACAGGAGAAGCATCACGCCAGAAGGTGCAGAAAAGAACCACAAACATTATCTGAGGGCTGGAAAAAATGCTCTACAGTGAGAAACTCAATCTGTTTAGCTTATCAAAAAGAAGATTGAGATGTGACTTGATTACAGTGCATAAATACTTTCCTGGGGAGCAAATACCAGGTACTAAAGTGTTCTAGCAGAGAGAGACTTAACAAGAACAAATGGTTGGATGCCGAAGCCAGAAAAATTAAAATGGGAAATTAGGCACAATTTTAAAACAGAGGGTGATTGACTATTGGAACAAAGGGAAGTGGTGGATTTTTCCATCTCTTGGTGTCTTCGGATCAAGACTGTATACCTTTCTGGAAGAGATGCTTAGCCAAACACAACGTATGCTTCAGTCAAATAAAAGTTACTGGGCTCAATACAGGGGTAACTTAGTGAACTGTAAAGGCCTGTGATGTGCAGATGAGCTAGTGGTTCCTTCTGGTCTTAGACTCTATGAATCTATGAGATCTCACTACTGCATCTGCTGTGAAATCTGCTGAGAGATGGGGAGAGGTTGCTAATTTTTTGTGCAAGGTTCGACTCTGTACACCATAAAACAGGGGAGGTAATTGTTCTGCTCTCCTCATTATTGGTGAGGCTTCAGCTGGAAAATTGTGTCCAGTTTGAGATGCTACACTTTAAGAAAGATGTGCACAAATGGAAGAGTCCAGGGGAGAGCAACAAAAATGATAAAAGGTTTAGAAAACTAGACCCATGAGGAAAGATTAAAAAACTGGGCATGTTTAGTCTTGAGAAAAGAAGACTGAGGCAGGACCTGATAAGTCTTCAAATATCTTCTAAAGAGAATGTTGATTGATTATTCTCCATGTCCACTAAAGATAGGACAAGAAGTAATCAGCTTAATCCAGTGCAAGGGAGATTTTGGTTAGCTATTAGGAAAAACGTTCTAACTATAAGGATAGTTAAGTACTGGACTAGGTTGCCAAGGGAGGCTGTGGAATCCCTGCTATTGGAGGTTTATAGGAAAAGATTAGCCAAACAACTGACAGGGAAGTTCTAGGTATACTTGGTCCTGCCTCAGTGCAGGGGGCTGGACTAGATGATCTCTCAAGGTCACTTCCAACTCTACATTTCTGTGATTCTGTGTTTTAATAATAACCATTTATTTTCCAAAAAGACTCCTTTTATAAAAACTTGGTAAAATTAACTGACCCAGTCCAATTTAAGGCCCAATCCAATGACCACTGAAACTAGAGGGAATCTTCCTATTTGACTTCAGTGTGTGTTGGATTAGACCTGGCAACATTTTACTACTTGGTGGTAAATTTTTAAAACAACTTTGTGTTCTCCCTCCTTTTATGTGTCATTTTATGTGTCCTTTCACATAAACAGAGCAAACACGTCTTTCACAGAGGATCTTATTTATTATGAATTTTGGCTTGACTCACTAAAAGTCTGCTGCAATGCAGAGCATATTCATGGCTGTAGAAGCTGTGATAAATCAATTTTCCATGGCTTCTTGGGCCTCGTGCAAAAGCTTAGAGGTAGTTTTTGTGAAGCAAGTCTGTTATTTTATGATTTGCTCTAATTACACATTGTTAGGATTGGACTAACAGTTTACAAATGATAAACTTATCTTGCATGACAGTTTAATCACCTAATTAATATCTCAGGTCAAAAGTTTTATTGTATTATATTGCATTCCTGGGGTTTTGCAGATTAACACCTGATTAAAAACATATGTAATAAAATATATCACATTGTTATCAAATGTCACAACCCAAGACACAACTTAAAACGATCGTTTTTATGGTGAAACCATATTTGAATAATAGCCTCTGTTGTAACATTTCAGTTATATAGAGGCTAATGTAGAGCTACATGTCAATGTATTTTCTTATATTAGTATTTTTTCTCCTCTAATTTGATTTTAATATTACTATGGGGAAGCCCACTCTTGCTCCCACTGAATTCATTGTCTTCAGTGGGAGTAGGATACGATTCCTGATTCTGCTGCCCTTATTCATGACAAATAGCACCTCGCTCCAGGGCTAGTGGGGCTAGCTGTAGAGCCTTATTCACAACGACAGTGAAGAGCCCCATGCCAGGGGTCGATCCTGCAGGGGGCCACCGAAATAAGTACAGAGAGCCATAGCCTTAGTGCTGAACACATGTGGAGCCAGGCTTCTGCTCCGTGCAGAGAAATCAGCAATGTGAGCAACCCTCTCCCTCCTCACTGAAATGAACATTAGTGAGCAGGTGACAGTGGGTCTGATGGGGGGCAGAAATAGGGAGTGACCGGGACATAATGCAGTTCACTCATTGTACATGATGTGAGTAGTGACCATAGTTAGGATTTTAATTGATTCCTGTTGCTAAGCAGAGGTAGTGGCTGACTTGACTGGGCTTCAGAGATGAACCTTGAAGAACCTCGAGGGCCAACACTGACTTGGAAATGTGTTTGGGGGTGCTGAGACAACAGCATTCCTCCTAGCTGGCTGCTCAATGTCTCATGAGGTATGCCAGCCCAGCATTCACCAGGCTGCAGTGTTCCCTCCTCAGTTTAATGAATTGTGAGTAATTAATTGCCATGCTCAGCAGTTCCACTGGTGGCTTAGCATTGCCTTCTCAATGCCCTCATCAGCCTCTTTGTTAGACTGAGCTGCAAGGCCTCATGTTATTAGTGTGATTAGTACCTACCATAGTTTTAGACCAAAGATTTTAATTTGACTATGGTATTTTTAGTCTTGAGTTAAACCACTGTGATATATATTAGCGCTGTGAAATGTTCACACTAATTTCCAGAAGCACGTGGAACATGCCTAACTTGAAATTTGGACAGATCCACTGAAAGGATTGCTTGAATTTGTGAACTTTTTGTGATGCCCACCTGGGCTGATTTATGGTCTTGCATTGAGTCACAGCTTTGCTTCATTTTAATGCAGACCTGGGTGAAAGTCAATGATTTCCACTGCATTTCATTTAGAGATTTTGTGTTGATTTGAAAACCCAGGTGGAATGGGCCAAGGAAAATGCTCATAGGAACATCTACAAAGTGAATCCAGTGAGTTTGTCACTGATATAAGTCTTAGCTTTAATAGGAGCAACCTAGGACTGCAAGGAGACTGCGATGGTCTGGGAGGTGAGTGTTAAAGTAACTTCAATGGAAGCTGAGGGTGATCAGCATCTTCCAGGATTGGGTGTTTCGACGTCAGTTCTGCTCTCATTGACTCATTGATAGTTGAGGCCACTTAACATTTCTCAAGAGGAACTCAGCAAGCTGCCTTTGTGATATATTTTATAGTACAATTCTGCTAGGGTAGCATCTTTGTGTACTGTGTAATGCCAAAAATATCTATTTTCATATTGCCAGTGTCCCAAACTCAGTGTTTTCACATGTTCCAAATACCTGCTACAATGTATGGTTAATCTCTGATGCTTCTGAATTTAAGACAGAAAAGCACACTGTGTATTTATACCATCATTCTCCATACTTTCTCCTATAAATTGACAGTTAATCTGCTCACATTATTCACAAAGAGGTTCACTTAATTCTTCTCCATTCTGGCATGATGCTTCTCCTGTGATTTTTGCAGTGCTGTCAAGGGTTACAAAAGTAATTGTGCTTCTGTTACCATGGCATACAGTACTTCTGCTGCTACAGTAATACGTACAACTCAAGCAAACCATTATGTAAATATCCTTGAAGTAACAGCAAATAGTGAAAACATCAACTGGTACAGGGACTGGGCCCCCTAATTAAAAAAAAATCAACAATGTGACTATTTTAAATGCAAAATCACGATAATATTGTGTGCACTGATTTGTATATTGGTAGCCTTGCGCATTGTTGTAACTCAATGAGGGGATATCTCACTTGGGCAAAACAATCATTCAGTAGGGCATTAGTTCTATATCCTCCTTGGGTTGGTGAGCAATAACTGATGCTTATTGTACAAAGTTTACTTGTTTCATTGCTACCTCATTGGAGGGGAGGGATAGCTCAGTGGTTTGAGCATTGGCCTGCTAAACCCAGGTTGTGAGTTCAATCCTTGAGGGGGCTATTTAGAGATCTGGGGCAAAAATTGGGGATTGGTCCTGCTTTGCGCAGGGAGTTGGGCTAGATGACCTCCTGAGGTCCCTTCTAACCCTGATATTCTATGATTCATCCTCTTCTCCTTTTCTGTTTGTCTCATCCCCCTATTACCTTCATATAAACCCTTTGGATTAGAGACTGTGTTTTTCTGATTAAATAGTGCAAGGTCTGTGCTGTAGAGACCATCTTTTTGGTCTGTGTTTGTTCCTCCGCACTACCACAATGCAGATGTAAGCAGAGTCAGGATGAGCTCCACCCTGACATCTGGTGGTGAGGTGTGGCAAGTTGTGGAAAAGAACTTCGGGGCTGATCTCATTTGCATAGGCACACCCACCCTGCCTAGAATGAGGCCATATCCCAAATGGTCACTTTGGCTGTTGTGGGATCCCCAGTGTCTCTGTTATTGGGGCAGGCAGGAAGAATAAATTGTTATTACCCTGATTATGGGAATCAAGGACAGTGGAACTGTACTTGGCCTTTTGTTATGATGGAGGGACTCACCATCAACTAAGTAGCACTCGCTAGGCAAGGGACATGGGTTCCAAAACTCTGTGAATTGAGAGAGGCTTGAGACAGGTATGAGTACTTGGTGGTGTGGACCCCTTTGTGAGGGCCTGGAACACCAGTTGCACCTCTGTCTCTCTCCACTGTGGAATGTCAGAGCTAATTTTGGGTCTATTAAGAGTCTTGCTACAGGTGCTGTGCTGAATTCACTTTGGCCTTACGGTGCACCAGCACTAAGACTCCCACTGCTATGAGCTGAAATCACTAAAGAACTAAAATCACTGAGAGCTAAAATCACGGAGCACTGTGTCAAGTAATGGGGAGCTGGAAGATCTAGAGTGCAGTGGTGCTGTTCGTGGATAGGCTGGCGGAGCGGAGTGGAGCAGAGTGTAGCAGAGCTGTTCGTGAGATGGTGGAGCAGAGTGGAGCTGTGGGGCAATCAGCTTCAGGTCATGTAAGGTGCCCTTTACCTTTTCCCCCCCACACACAGGCACATTTTTAGCCAGACTGGGGAGTAACACTCTGCAGATGAACTTTTGAACTCTGGGGCTGGACTTTTCGGACTTTGGGTGATTTTTGGATTGCTGGACTCAAGAGACGCTTGGGTTCTGGGACTCAAGAACCCGAGGAAAAGGATGTGGCCCAATTTGCTGGGGTGGGTCTTTGCTCATGGTTTGGTTAATGAACACTAGTTGTGGTGTTTTCCCAATTTAATGCTGATGTCATTTACCTCTTGTTATTAAAGATTCTCTGCTACACCGAGACTCTGTGCTTGCGAGAGGGGAAGTATTGCCTCTTTGAGGCACCCAGGGGTTGTGTACGATTTTCCCAGGTCACTGGGTGGGGGCTCGAGCCAGTTTTGCATTTGCTTTGATGTGAGGGAACCCCTGTGCACTGAACCCGGCCCTTGCTGCTATCAACTTGGCCTGGCAGAAGGATTACACAAATAATAATATTTAATAATTAGTCATGGTTAATCTATTGTAATGGAGTGTCTGGTGCCCCCTATTAAATGGAATCAGAACTGAAAAAGTGTGTATCATAGAATCGTAGGATTGGAAGGGACCTTGAAAGGTCTTCTAGTCCAGTCCCCTGCACTCAAGGCAGGACTAAGTATTATCTAGATCAGTGGTTCTCAACCTACTTACCATTGTGGGCTACATATGTAGCTCTCTATGTGTTATGTGGGCTGGATCCATATATACGCTACCTGTATGGCCCTGAGCATGTCACATGGGCTGCAGCTGTTTGCTGATTGGGCCGCAAACAGCCTGTGGGCTGTGGTTTGAGAACCACTGATATAGACCATCCCTGACAGGTGTTTGTCTAACCTGCTCTTAAAAATCTCCGATGACAGAGATTCCCCAACCTCCCTAGGCAATGTGTTCCAGTGCTTAACCACCCTGACAGTTAGGAAGTTTTTCCTAATGTCCAATCTAAATCTCCCTTGCTTCAATGTAAACCCATTGCTTCTTGTCCTAGCCTCAGAGGTTAAAGAGAATAATTTTTCACCTTCCTCCTTGTAACAACCTTTTATGTACTTGAAAACTGTTATCATGTCCCCAGTCAGGGCATGTCTACACTTACTGGTAGATCGGCACTGCTGCAATCAATGCAGCAAGTGTCGATGTAACAGGTCTGGTAAAGACATGCTAAATTGATGGGAGAGCAGTCTCCCATCGATTTGTGTACTCCACCTCCCCGAGAAGCATAAGGGAAGTCGACGGGAGATGCTCTCCTGTTGACACAGCACAGTGTAGCCACTGCAGTAAGTGGATCTAACTACATCAACATCAGTTACATTATTCAACATAACTGAAGTTGCATAAGTTAGATTGATTTACCACGGTAGTGTAGACCAGCCCTCAGTCTTCTCATCTCCAGACTAAACAAACCCAGATCCTCATAGATCATGTTTTCTAGAGCTTTAATCATTTTTGCTATTCTCCTCCAGACTTTCTCCAATTTGTCCATATCTTTCCTGAAATGTGGCACCCAGTACTGGACACAATACTCCACACAATACTCCACTTGAGGTCGTATCAGCACGGAGTAAAAGGGAAGAATTACTTCTTGTGTCTTGCTTGCAGCACTCCTGCTAATACATCCCAGAATTATGTTTGCTTTTTTTTTTCAGCAGTGTTACACTGTTGACTCATATTTAGATTGTGATCCACTAAGACCCCCAGATCCCTTTCCACAGTACTCTTTCCTAGGCAGTCATTTCCCATTTTGTGTATGTGCAATTGATTGTTCCTTCCTAAGTGGAGGACTTTGCATTTGTCCTTATTTAATTTCATCCTATTTACTTCAGATTATTTTCCAGTTTGTCCAGATCATTTTGAATTTTAATCCTATCATCCAAAGCACTTGTAACCCTTCCCAGACTGGTATGGTTCACAAACTCTGTAAGTGTACTCTCTATGCCATTATCTAAATCACTGATGAAGATATTGAACAGAACCGATTCCTATGGGACTCCACTTGATATGCCCTTCTGGTTTGACTGGGAACCACTGATAACTACTCTCTGGGAATGGTTTTCCAAAATGTTATGAATTTATAGTAGCTCCATCTAGGTTTTATTTCCCTAGTTTGTTTATGAGATGGTCATGTGAGACAGTATCAAAAGCTTTACTAAAGTCAACCTATACCACATCTATCACCTCCTCAATATCCAAAAGACTATCCTGTCAAAGAAAGCTATTAGGTTGGTTTGTCACAATTTGTTCTTAACAAATCCATGCTGACTGTTACTCATCACCTTATTATCTTTTGGGTGTTTGCAAATTGATTGCTTAATTATTTGCTCCATTATCTTTCATATCATATCCCCTATATTGTAAAGAGATAAAGCAGATTCTTTTGTAGCTCGGATGGCAAGGAGAGATTGAGTTCTATCCCTCCTGTTTCCAGGAAGTTACAAGTGGCTGTGATATGCAGCATAGTAACAGCCCAGAAGTCCTAAGTGTCCTAAAATTCATTACACTATTTTGTTGCAAAACATATAACACATTCACTATTGGGGTTGTCATACACAGTAATATACTCCAGGTTGCACTGCAGGAGTCAGCGGAAGTCTGAGCATATATTTATTTTATGCTTGAATACATTATTTGACATACTGAGGTATATCTCCCCTTAAATGAATTAGCACATTGTAATAATTTGAAATGTACATCCAAGCAACACGCTCGGTCAGCATTATTTTTTTAATATCATGTTCTAAATTTTTCATTTTAGATATGAAAAGAGGTTAAAATATTATGTACACTTCATGTATGTATTCTTTTAACTGGTCCTCTTTTTCATATCCTACTCCTTTTCTCATTTTACTTCCTCACATTTCCTTGGGAAGGCCACTCTCATTAAGACACATCCACTTTTAGGCCTATCCAGATCCCCTGTTGTTTTAAGGATGTTGATACAGGACTATGTGTTTCCCCTCCTACTTCATGGCATGCAAAGGAACAAAACAGTGGAAAATGCTGCAGGGGAAAAGACAGCTGTGTGGCTATTTCCCCATCCATCAATATCCTCTCTGTTTAAAAGAAAAATGTGGTGGGGGCGGGGAGGGGACAGATGGACGGGGGACAGGACGACACATACACAGAAAAAAAACAGATTAATTGATGCTATTTAGATCAACAAACTAGTCCAGTATGACTTAGACTGAAAAAATACAGAATAATTACTGAATAATAGTTAAGTAGTCAATGGCACATCCATCAGTACAGTGTCCATTATAGGACATGATCAAATGACAGGTATCTGAGGAGATCTGTTCCTTGGCCCCTGATTCCTGATACTTAACTCCTAACACCTCAAGATGTCTGAAAATGGGGCAAGAAGATGGGGAATTTAAGGCAGGAGGGATGACTGGCGAGACCATACTCATGCCTTGCTATGGAGCCATGCAGTTGGGATTGGGGTTTTTTATAGATTACTCTCTTCTGTGATTTTTTTCAGACTGTGTCCATAATGTGTAGTGCGGAGTTGGGAGAAATGGAACACAACAAGGTTTTTTACTAGTTTTTTCCCTTCTGCATTTTTACCTGAGACAGTAACAGAGGAGCCATAGTTATTTCCAATTAACAATGAGTAAGGTCCTGATATAGCAAGATACATAAACCTGTACATAACTTGAAGCACGTGAGTTGTTCCCTTTACGTCAGTCAGTGTTACACATGTGTTTTAGTACCTTGCTGAATAGAGTCCTTAATAAATAAATATAGACTGAGGCTTGCTGAACTGATTTTTTAATTTTGTTCAGGTACATAAAATCCAACTGCTAAAAATTGTTTAGTGAGCAGTATAGTCACAACATTATCACCCAAATTTAGAGGCAACAGCTTTTCCACTCACTACAGGAGTAATCACACGGAAGAAAAATGGCAAATTCTTCCTCTGTCTGTATGCTCAACCTTCCTCTAAAACAGATAACATAATAACAATGATTGATTTGTTAAATTATTGACAGAAATGAGAGATGTGCATTAGTCCACAATTGGCTTGATGGGACCCAGCAGATTATTTTTCTCCTACAAGTTGCCTTTAATCTGACATGATTGCTTTCCTTTTGCATTCTACTGGGACTCACCCTTGGACTGCTGGGTTTAGAATTAATCCCATTAGCCGATTTTTTTTCCTTTGAACAATTACAGATCCTTTTTATCTGGTGGTTTGTAGAAATTTTCAAGGCTTTTTTTGGTTAAACTTTGGCTTTCACTGAAGCCCTGACAATTACTAAACTCTTGGTAAATTATTCCCTTTTCTCCTCCGGTAAGTATACCTCACCCCGGACTTTTGCCTGCATTCCAAGGTCTTTTAGCTCTGTCTTCTCTCACTGTGACTACCCCACCCTCATCCTGCACCATCCTATTCACAGCTATGTTTTCAAAGCAGCTGGTCCATTGTCTCTACAGTGCACATAGGGATGTCCTCGCTCATGTTTGTGGTCCTAAAACTATAAGATCTTTGAGGTAGAGCTGGGTGATTTTTTTTTTTTGACAAATTGTAAATTTCACAAAATATGCATTTTGAGAATTCGGGGTCACTGAAACACTGCACTAATTCAAGTCAAAGTCAGCAAGTAGTTGTGGCTGGAAAAACGAGCCTCTGGTATTATCAAAATGAGCATGTATTGAAATGAAACATATCAACATTTTGCTTCAAAACAACATTTTTGAAATGTTGATTTGAAATGACATTTTTTTGGGTAACACTTGGTTTGATCTGACAACATTTTTTCAGGTTTTCATTTTGGCAAGAAAAACACCACCGACAAATAATTCAGTCTCAGTTCAAAGTGAAGTGATTTTCTTTCAGATTTTTTCAGTTCAGCCACGGAACCGAAAAATCAGTGATTTGCTCAGCTCCACTTTGAGGCAAGGAATGTGCCTTTATCCATGACTACAAACTGCAGGGTAAATTTATGGTGCCATAGAGATGATCTTGAATAATAACAACTTTGTTGCTGCAGAACAGAAGAAGTGTTAGAAAGAGAGGTGACAAAGGAAAGGAGGGAATCCAAAGTTTACCGTTGCCGGCATGATCTTTGTTAAACGGTTGTGTAAGAAGGCATGTATTGGGACGTCTTTCAGTCAGATTCTAGTCTTACCTTTTCATTATTTCACGGGTGTACTTAGACTTTTCCGTTAATCTGACAGCACAGTGTCCATTATTTCATCTTTGTTGACTTTATAAAGTAATCCTCACAAAAGGCTTTGAAGATTACTTTCAAACCTGCTTTGAAACATTTTCAAGGGCCTACACAGAAGTTTTGTTTCCCTATTCTTTTTTTCTTCCTTTTTGATGTGGATGGTGGCATAAATTCATACATGTAGCTCCGCTGAATCATAGAGAGTTTCAGTCAGTATCTGTCATTTACTGCTTTCGTAGTGCTGCATTTCGGACCTGATCCTGCAGCATGCTGACTTTCTCCCAGCTGCTAGGTGCTATGTGTCCTCAGCAACCGCTAATATCATTGGGGATTGTGGGTACTCAGGATGCCACAGGAAATGCCAAGCATCTCCTTGGTTCAGGGCTTCATTCATTCTTAGCTTGGGAAAAATCATGTCTATTGTGTTTTAATCAAAACGTAAGCATGTGACCGTTTTGTAAGATGTCAGTTACTCCAATTTAGCTTAGGAGCATGGGCTGGTTGCACATGTGCTCTTTAAAAACACACCTGAGTGCCATTTTTTGTACAGTTTCCAAGAAATTCAAGAAGTCTTTTCATAATGCATTTGGGTTTCCTGAGTATAATAACAACTATTCTAAAGAGCTTATTGAAAGGGAAATCTATTTCCTCATTTGTGGTGTAATATAATAGAAAATAAATTTAAACCAATTGAACTCATTTTTGTAGTTGATTACAATGATATCCTGAAAGCCCTTGCACAAACTTTGGCACAGTGTGTTAGGGACAAACCCTAACCAGCCTTTCAGAGATTATAAAGTCATAAGGGACTACTGTCATCATCTAGTCTATCTCCCATGTAAGCACAGGTCACAGGATAATCCCTGAATTCATTCTTGTTTGAACTAGAGCATATCTTTTAGAAAAACATCTAATCTTGATTTTAAAATGTACAGTGATGGAGAATCAATCACAACCTCTGGTAAATTATTCCAATGGTTAATTACCCCCAAATTTGCACCTGATTTTGAATTTGAATCTGTCTACTTTCAACTTCCAGCCATTCAATCTTGTTATACCTTTGTCTGCTAGATTGAAGAGCCCTCTCTTATTAAATTTGTGTCCCCATGTAAGTACTTATAGACCATGATCAAGTAACTATTTAACCTTATCTTTGATAAGCTAAATACATTGAGCTCCTTGAGTCTTTTACTATGCGGCATGTCTTCCCGTCTTTTAATTATTCTCAAGTTTCTTCTCTGAACCCTCTCCTATTTAAATAGGAACAAAATCATTTTGTTTCTAACATACTTATCAAACCTCCTCTGATCGTCTTTAACTTTGCTGACCATTGAGTTCTCCTTGTGTCCTTTTCTTTCCCTTATCAATTTACTGTGATTCTTAGCTTATAATTTATATTCATTGCTATCAACTGTATTTTTTTCATAATTGTTTTCAGCTTTGTAAAATTGGCCCTTTTAAAGCAGCAACTATAAGTATTACTGGTTTGTACTTTATTCTGTTTGTACTCAACAAATGTAAGCAAGTCATGATTACACGCTGTGGCACTCTGCACCCCAAGGCACCATGGAATCTCCATATTCACCACTATCATATAATTATGATATGTTTTGTACAAAGTATGCCCTGTGAGGTATTATTTTAAAAGTCTTGATCTGTTGAACATTAATATCCTGTTGGATTATATGTGCTATCATTGTATTCCAAGTTATAAAGTTTTGTTATGTGTGTGTACTACTGAAATATGTCGTGAGGTTGGGAACACCCACAACCAGCCTTTCAGATACAACAATGGAGTAGCCAGACTGCATTAATGGCTCATCAAGACCCATCAAAGAAATGATCTCCTCTCCCAGAACAGCATACAATGGAGAATTCTTAGAGGAAGCACATATACAATGGAGACTGCTTGACCCAAATCATAGCAAAATACCTTTCAAGGAAGCTGGAAGAAACTATAAAAGGGGAAGTGGCATTATGATTTGGCCTCTCTCCCTGCCCCCCAACTCAACACCTGAAAGAAACATCTGGAGGACAAAGACCTTGAACTGGAGAGTCCCAGCCTGTGTATTGAGGAACTAAACCATCTGTCAGGGTGAGACACTGCTTGATTCAAATCCTGTTTAGTGTATAGAACTCAGACTGTGAATTTATTTTTGTTTCTTAGGTAACCAATTTTGATCTCTACACTTGCTACTTATAATCACTTATAATCTATCTTTCTGTAGATAATAAATCTGTTTTATATTTTACCTAAAACAGTGTGTTTTGGTTGAAGTGCTTGGGAAATTTCAGCTCAGTTTACAAAGGCTAGTTTGTGTCCACTCCACATCGAGAGAGGGGTGGTGTGGGTAATGACCTTACACTTGTCAGGCTTCTGACCATAGCAAGACAGTACAGTTCTGGGGTGCAAGGCTGGGGAGCTGGAGCCTCTCTAATGTTGGTTCATGAGTGGCTGGAAAAGCATTCATGTAACTCAGTTGGGTGTGTCCCTGCCTGTGGATGGCTGTGTAAGTGCAGCACCCATCAGAGTTTGTAGCTTGGCAACAGCATCACAGAGTAAGAAGGATGCCCCAAGTTGGTGAGATAGAGGGACCAGCTGTCCCACAGTCCAGGTTGCACCTCGGGGATGACATCACACATGCACTTAAGCAACCACTACCATATTGTTGTGTGATCAATTTCTCTTCGTCTTTCAAGATGAGGTCTAACATAGCGTTCCCCCACGTTGGTTGCGGCACCTTTGAGTTAGAAAATTCTCATCTATAATTTTTAGAAATTCCAAGCATGTTTTGCCAGGTCTCCTCTCTGTTTCCACTCTCTTTTGTCCCTTGGTGGCCAGTTCCTTCCTTTCTTTTTTGAATCTGGGAGGGTGATGCTTCCCAAATCTGGTGGTCTGAGAACTCCTCAGCCTCTCTGATTCTCTGAGATGTCTGCACTTGGCCTTCCAGACCATGAATCTTTTCTTCAAGCATAGCTACCAGCTTGCACTTCATACAGAGGAAATCCCTTTTGACTTCCATTAGGAAAGAAAACATGAGAAATATGTTGTAGGACAGAACCCTGTTCCATCTTTATATTAAGTGTACAATGGTACATAGAAAGAGAGCGTCACACATACCCTATCTGAACTCTCTCTGAAACTCCCCAGTTTGCTGCTCCTGTTTGCTACTCATGAGTTCACCTGTCAACTGACTTACATACTAAGCCTCACTGCTCGTCTCTACCCCCTCAACAACAGGGAGTGATTAACCATTCAGAAAGTTCAAATGCCTGGGCTGATCAAAAGACCCAAGAATCAGAGCCACATGGCCCTCACTGAGATACAGACCTGTCTCACCTGGCCCATGGCCCAGCCACATAAGTCCTGGAACAAGAATAAACAGGCTGTGAGCATGGTAACTCCATGGGGTCTGGAAGAATATGCCTGATCTCCCCTTGTTGGACCAGGGACACCAGCAGTTACTTCAGATGTGTAGTGCAGCCTATAAGAAGTAGCAGATGTGATGACTGCTCATCCCTTCCCTCATAGGAGTTTTGACTGATACTTCCCATCTCAGCAAACCCATTGACCCCACCCAGCCCCTCTTTGTTTCACCCCTTGAATTCCCATTCGTGCTGCTCCAGTGAGCGTGGAGTTCCCCTGCACTACTTCTCTGAACTCTGCTCTCCCCTCCAGTAGAACCATAGAATTTCTGTTGTGTTTAGAGCTTTATATACCTGTAGAAGGAGTCAAGATTTGGCTCTCAGAATATAGACAAATCAGCCAAATAATTGCATGTCTTTTTCTATAGATTAGTGTAAAAAATGGGTAGCAGTGAATAAACACAGAGTAAAAGTGTGTTGAACAGTTTCAGCTAAGAATAATGTTTCCATTATAAAGTAGTGTGCCAGGTCTCAAACAGTGAGTAGCTAGCCCCATGAGGGTCACTAGCATTTAGCTGGAAGAAGGCAGCAGAGTACTGGCCTGCTCTGTGGTTGGAGAAATGAGTACAAGGTTGGAAGAGAGGAGGTCCTGTTTCCTAATCCTGGTTCTGCCAGCGCATCTCTGTGTGGTCATGGGTAAATTGCTTGACTTCTCTCTCTTGGTTTCACTGTGGTGAAATGGCATTAATAATACCTGCTTACCTCACAGAAATGTTGTGCGGATTAAGGAGGCGATATCTGTACAAACAGAATAAAGCATTGAAAACTGGACATTTACCACTTACATAGACAAATCTACTTACGGTAGTCCACCTTAACAGTAAAAGTAAATAAACACAAAAGTCAGCAAGAGGTGTGGGTACTCTGAAATCCGGTCCTAGATTGATTTATAACTAAGATTTGTGTTTATTGAAGTGACAATGTTTAATTTGGAATAGTTTAATTTTATATTTAAAAATACCGTAAAGACACTGGCTGCTGTGGATTGATTGTGAGATGTTATTCAGACTATCTAAGCCTCTCTGTTCATGGGAGAACACAGATGCCAAGCTATAAAAAAATTATTCTATATAATGACTTGCTAGGTAGTTCTTAGATCATCAGATTATACTGATGCCAGACACTGGGTAGAACAGGATTTCTCAACCTTTTCAGGTTGGTCACTTTTTATTCAAAGTCAACCTGTTTTGTGACCTCCCCCTGCTTACATTAACTACAAAATAAGAGTAAAAATTATATGAATTATAACAATTGACCTTGAAGGGTAAGAGAGTGTAGGCAGTGGAATTTTCTTCGCGTTAGGTTATAACATTTTCACTGCTTTATGACCTCCCTCCCATTTTCCTGATTGCCTTTCATGACCTTGTTGGTGGTCACAACCCGCTGGTTGAGAAACCCTAGACTATTGGCTGCCAGTCCTTCAAGACACCTGTTGTCCAAGACCTACTTCTGATTCTGAGGAACTAGCATTCTCCTACCATATAAAACTAAAGTCTCACAAGTGCTGTATATTAAACCTTGAAATGATTGCTACACCTTCTGCATATTGCTGCACCTGAACTATTCACATGCTTAAATTTAGGCATGTTCTTAAGGAACTTGCCAAACTGGGGCCTAAATGAATAAAGGAAGTAATTATTTAGATCACATGCATCAGATCAATATACTGTACTAGAGTCACTATGTTTGATCAACTAGTAATATTGTCAACTGCAGCCTAACCCCATGTCATTTTGTGAATCCCACAAAAAATCATCCATAGATGGGTAGGAAGCCTTTAAAAATTGTCTTCAGAAAACAGAAAGATAATAAATTTGAATTAATTGGAGGTTTACAGTACAGCCTCAGAGTTTTGAACACCTCAGGAATGGAGGTTGTTCATAACTGTGAAAGGTTTGTAACTGAACAATACGTTATGGTTGTTCTTTCAAAAGTTTACAACTGAACATTGACTGAATACAGCTTTGAAATTTTACTATGCAGAAGAAAAATGCTACTTTTAATCATCTTAATTTAAATGAAACAAGCACAGAAACAGTTTCCTTACCTTGTCAAATCTTTTGTTAAAATTTGTCTATTTTTAGTGGTTTACATTTAACACAGTGCTGTACTGTATTTGCTTTTTTTATTTGTCTCTGCTGCTGCCTGATTGCATACTTCCAGTTCCAAATGAGGAGTGTGGTTGACAGGTCAGTTCATAACTCTGATATTCATAACTCTGAGGTTCTACTGTGCTTTGAATTCTGATGCAGTTGTTTTGTACGAACACATTCTTACCAACCCCCTCTTGATCACTACAATTTCTGAAAAGCAAGTAGAGAGAGGAGACCCATCTCTGTAATTTAACCTTTATTATATTATTTTTAGAATTGTCTTTCAGGTCTAACCTTCACAGCATAAATTCACAAGTGAATAATCTCATTAGAGATAATCCTTCTCTCTGGGCAGTCTCTTTGCAGGATAGTCTGGCCAACGTTTCTCATGATTTTTAATTTGTGATCCATTTGCTATCTGATCCATTTGCTAATTACCAATATTGTCCATCTCACCTGTGCTCTCCCGTCCTCAGTGCTTCTTGACAGATAATAGATTTTGCAATAACAACTTGAGTTTTAGACCCCTCTGAAAGTTAATAGCTCAAATTTCTATTAAAATGGCTCATGTAAAATTTCTGTGGGATGCTTTGAAATTTCAGTTTTGTACACAGTAATTGAATTCAATGTTAGGTAATGTAATGGGTTTGAAATTTGATTGCAAGAGACTGTTTTAATCTTTGTGATTGCCATTTCCCTTGGCACACACAGATCTATCACTTGTAATGGAGGATGCAGCTCTGAGAGGATATATAGTGCAAACCTTAGCACTAAACACTTGGGGTGAAACACCTACCCTGTTTAGGTTACCAGATGTCTAGGTTTTCCCAAACATTGCCTCTTTTTTGAGTCTCCATGTTCTGTCTGGGGGAAGTTTTCAAATAACAGGAAATGGCCTGCAGAGCAGACATTACAGCTCAGAAAGAGCCCCAATTGGTCCACTTCCTGACTGGTCCCACCCCTGCATCTGCAGCTAATTGGTCCCACAGCTGCCAGATCCCTCCGCCCTCCCCAGGCCCTGGCTCACAGCCCTGGGAAGGGGGGTCCCGCAGCAAGGTACTGGCTGATGGGCTGGCGCTGCATCCTGGGCTTGCACTGGTCGTCCTGCCACCATGTCAGGGAGTGGCATTGCCCCTCACCTCCAGTGAGTACCCCCACTGTAGGTACCCCCTCCAGTACCCTCAACTGTACCCCTCTCCAGCCCTCTGCTCCCTGGTGGTGTCCTCTTTTTGGGAACCTGAATTATGGTAACCCTAATCCTGTTGAAGCCAGGGGGAGTTTTGCAACTGACTTAAATGGAGCCAGGAAGTCACCTTTGGAGATTAAGGCCATGTCTATACTACAGAGTTTTGTCGACAAAAGTCAGCTTTCATGGACAAAACAGTGGAGGTATACACACTACAATACTCCTTCCGCCGACAAAACTCTCAGGCTTTGCTGACAAAATAAAACTCCCTCAATGAGAGGCATAGAGCTTTTTGCAGAAAAGTTAGATTGTCAAAGTGTCAGTATAGAAAACATGGTTGGTTATGTCACTGTAAATGGCTTCCAGGAGGTGTCCCACAATGCCCATTCAGACTGCTGTGGTCAGCAGTTTGAACTCCACTGTCCTGCACCCAGATACACGGGCATCTCCCCACCCCCTTTAAAAGCCTGGGAATTTTTGAAATTCCACTTCCTGTTTGCTCAGCATGGACAGCTCACACCTCATCTTCCCAGCTGACCATGGTGTCTCTACACAGCAAGCGCTCTCCCGCTCGGAGCACAGTTGTTGGATCTGCGGGCACTGTGGGGAGAGGAGTCTGTGCAATCCCAGCTCCACTACAGCTGTAGGAACTTTGATACCTTCGGTCAGATTTCTCATGGCATGTTGGATAAGGGCTACGAACAGGACACACATCAGTGCCATGTGAAGATAAAGGAGCTGAGTCAGGCATAACTGAAGGGAAGGGATGGATGCCATCTGTGGTGGTGACCCCACCTCCACTGCCAAGAGCCCCGTGGATACTTTGGCAGGATTGGAGACAGTGGACAGTGTAATCAACCCCGAGGATGAAGTTGTTAATGAGGAGATCAAGTTGAGAATGATGTGGAGCACACAGCAGGGTTATCCAGTGGCGTGGCAAGGCAGGACTTCTTTTCCACTCCAGAGGGGTCTAGTCAGTCCAAGCAGTCTGTCTCTGATGGGCATGATGCAGTAGAGGAGAGCTCTGGAAAGTGACCTTTTTGAGTTGATGCTGCTCAGTTATATGAGGTAGAGCTGTCCTTTGCTTTGTATATGCTAGAAGGGGATGAAGGGATAAAAATGTACAAGACTAGGAAACTTTCCTGGAGGGACTCGCCAATCCTCTGCTGAAGGTTCCTTCGCAAAACTGCTTTGTTCCTTCCCTTGTAGGAATTTCCTGTGCCAATCAGCAATCACTTGTGCAGGGACCAAAGCGGCACACAGGAGAGCAGCACAGAAATCCTTTCTGAAGCCGCACACATGCAGAAAATGCACCCTTGCATCCTTGCTTACCCTCAGGAGTGAGATATCGGCTTCAGTGACCCCCCACCTGTGGAAAATGGTGGCAGAATTTACAATATTGTCCCTAGTCACCTGCACTGATCCCCTTAAAAAACATCTTGATCCTTTGTGCCCAACCCCCACACAGGCCATTCTCACCATGTTTAAGGCATTCGTCGAGATGTATGCTTGCCAAGGGACAGTGAGAAACTGATTCATATTTAAAAAGAGGTGCATTTTATTATAATGATTCAATGCTGTGTGTGCACTAACAATCATGCTTCTGTTTATTCTTTCTTGTGCTTCTTCAGATGTGACCTTCAGGGGAACCCCCTTACACACTGGTGGATTGCCTCCTACAAGGAGGAGCAAGGAGAACATGTTTTGAGATGTGCTACAATCCTCAGAGGCCAAAAAACAAGACTGCAGGGCATGGAGAGGGACTTTAAAATAAAATGATAAAATAGTCTGGACAGAAAAGAGAGCCAGGAGTGAATTTTAATGGCCAGGAGCAGATGATAAAAGTGATAGAGGAGCAAACGGAGATGTTGAAGTTTCTAATTACACTGCCAGCTGAATTCATGTGTGGTTGCTCCCCCCCTGCAGCCAATATGGAACTGTTTTCCATGCCCTCCCACACATTCCTTGCAACTTCCTGGCCCATCTCAGTACCCTGTTCACTCCACCCCTTCAGACAGCTTCAAAAATGATAGCTGGACTTACATAGAGCTATCACACAGCCCTTCATTGTTATCTCCTTTCCAACCAAGCCTTTTGGGTGTGTTGTTACTTGGTATTTAATAAAAATATACTCTCTGAAAAATAACCAATCTTTATTTGTCTCCTACACGTGGTAGTTGCTGCTAGAATTAATACACAGTGGCAATTTGATCATTTGCTGAGTACAGATCAGGATCATCAAAATATTCAGACAAGGCGGCAAATTAACAAAGCATGGCAGAATGCTATATAGAAAGATACATTATTGGAGCTCATTGTCAAAATGGTGCCTCAAAGCATCCCTTTTTCGAATAGTCCCCAGTTGTGCCCTTCGAATGGCCCTGGTATCTGGCTGCTCAAAATCAGCCACCAGGCGATCCGCCTCTGTGCTCAACCCCAGAGGAAACTTTTCACCTTAGCCTCACAAATATTATGGAGTGCACAGCAGGATGCTATGACCACGGGAATATTTTCCTCATTTAGATCTAACCTGCCATAAAGACAGCACCAGCATGCTTTTAATCTGCCAAAGACATATTTTACGATCATTCTGCACCTGCTTAGCCTATCATTGAAGAGCTCCTTGCTGCTTTCCTGTGTAAGTCTTCATGAGCCATGGGAGTGAGGGGTACGCTGGGTTTCCCAGGATCACTATGGGCATTTCAACATCCCCCACTGGAATCTTCTGGTCTGGAAAGACAGTCCCTGCTTGAAGCTTTCTGCACAGGCCAGTGTTCCTGAAGATGCGTGCATCATACACCTTCCCGGACCACCCTGTGTTGATGTCAGTGAAATGCCCACAGTGATTCACAAGCACTTGCAATATCATACCCCTTTCTATTGATGTACTCTGTCGCAAGGTGGGCTGGGGCCAAAATTGGGATATGCATGCCATCTATCACGCCACCACAGTTAAGGAATCCCATTGCTGCAAAGCCATCCACTATATCACTCACATTTCCAAGAGTCACAGTCCTTTGTAGCAGGATGCGATTAATGGCCCTGCACCCTTGCATTAATGCAGTCCCAGCGGTGGACTTCCCAACTCCAAACTGATTCATGACTGACCAGTAGCAGTCTGGAGTTGCCAGCTTCCACACAGCGATCACCACACACTTCTCCACCAAAAGTGCAGCTCTCATTTTGGTGTCCTTGTGCTGCAGTGCTGGGGCCAAGCTCTGCACACAATTCCAGGAAGGTAGATTTCTGCAGCCAAAGTTCTGCAACCACTACTCTTTATCCCAGACCTGCATAACTATGGGATCCCACCACTCAGTGCTTGTTTCCTGAGCCTAGAAGCAAAAGTCCACCATGTGCAGCTGCTCTGTGAATGCTAAAAATAATCTGGTGTTGTTTCTTTCCATGACACAACAGGTCAGACACCTCTGATTCCTGTTCAGATTGTGTGCACATGATATAATGCATGACCAGCCATGATGTGTTCATAACAGTGACCACAACAGTAGAGAGCAGTGCAGGATCTGGTCCTTTCAGACAGAGAGGGCAGGCGCACAGTAAACAGGGGCCATTGAAAAATGCAGGAAAATTGGACTCCTGTTACTCTGCTGTATATTAAGGGTGTGTCCACAGTGCAGCTGGGAATGAGCCTCCTAGCCTGGGTAGACAGACTCGCTCTAGTGGGGCTCCAGCTTGCATGCTAAAAATAGCAATGTGGATATTGCAGCTTGAGCGCTCAAGTTTTGGGGGTTGGGTGGATAGTGTACATCTTTAAGGGGCTCTGCAAAGCAAGACTGAGTTTGCTGAGAAAGCTACTGATGGGATAGAATCTCTCAAAAGAGATGATGTGGAACTAAAAATTAGGGGCTTAGAGACATGGGCTGAAAGAGTGGGTCAAATTCACACGTTTCTAGGTCACATGACTTTTCCCTATTGAAGCAGCTAATTAACAGCGGGAAGAGGATTAAACTTTAGCCCAATATTGTCTGAATAATAGACTAAAAATTCAGTAGAAAGATATAAGCTATATTAAGCATGCACAGCTTACTGAATCATCAGTTTACTGAATTAGTACCTTAATGTATTTGGAGTATATTAAGTGATAGAAAGATTACGTAAGATAATTAGAAGCTAAATTAGTATTTGAAGAATCTTTGAAGAACCTCACAATAAGCTTACTTTTAACTAGCTCAGGGTGAAACACAAAACCTGCGGATCAGTTTGATTCTATCTGAGGATCTCAAAGCTTTACAAAGATCCATTCATTGAGCCTCACCACAGACCTGTGTAGCAGGTAAGTATTCTTATTCTCAGTTCACAGATGGGGACATAGAGGCGTAGATTGGAGAAATTAAAATGTGATTCAGCTAAATCCCTGTTTCTTATGTCTCTCAGCAGATGTGCTCACTTTACAAAGAAAGGGATGGTTTTCCCATAAGTCCATTCTGTAAAATTACCCTGGATTTTGCGGGTACATCTACATAGAAATGAAAGACCCACTACATGGCTGTGGCTGGCCCAGGTCAGCTGACTTTGGCTCATGGGGCTAAGCTGCAGGGCTAAAAATTGCTGTGTAGAGGTTTGGGGTCAGGGACCCTCCCCCTTTGTAGGATCCCAAAGCTCGGGCCCCAGCCCGAGCTTGAAAGTCTACATAGCAGTTTTACAGCCCTGCAGTTTGAGCCCCATGAGCCGGAGTCAGCTGACCTGAGCCAGCCATGGGTGTTTAATTACTGTCTAGACATACCTTGAGGGTCAACTGGATTCTTGCCTTCTCCCACATCATTTTGCTAATACAGATGCTACAGGCCAAATTCTGACCTTGGTTAATTTTGTAACCATTTTTAAAGAAGAAAGTTGGTGATTAGGGTGCTAGCCTGGGATTTAGGATACCCAAGTTCAATTCCCTGCTCCACTGCAGACTTCCTTTATGGCTTTGGGCAATCACTTAGCCTCTCCATGCCTCAGTTCCCCAGTCTGTAAAATGGGGATAATAGTACTTCTCTAGCTCATGTGGTATTGGGAGGATAAACAAATTAAAGACTGTGAAACACTCAAATCACAGGGCCCAATAAGTACCTACCATAGAGTGAAGGCTAACTGGGTTACACAGGTATCAGAGGAGAACCTGAAGACTATGGAGTTGCACTATGTAATGAAGGGCAGAAGGTGGCTGGCAACATCTTCAGTACTGGCGGTGATATGGGGCAATGGAAGAACCCTGTTGGGTGATCTGCGTGCAGGATGACGTTCAGTGCTGATGATTAGAAAGGGGACCAAGCTAATAAAAACTGGAATGTAAGCACAGATAGGAATGAACTGGTTCTAATAAAATCAGAATTGTCTGAGCCTTCATTCAAAACTTGAACCAAACTGACCTCCAGCCTTTTCTGATTTCCAATAAGTTCCCAAATCTCTCTCTTTAAAATTGCATACACATGCATTTTCTGCTTTCAGTCAGAACCAGAAATAAAATGACCAAAATGACATAAAAAAGGCACTTCTGACATTATTTCTAGCTCATCTGAAAGCAGGCAATATGGCAAATGCATGAGAAAGGCAGTTTTCTGAGATCTATAGCCTAATTATCTGGAAAAATAGGTCACAGCAATTTGGATAAGAATTAGATAAGTATCTTAATTCCTGTAGGTTCATTTGGAATGAACTTAACCTCCAGTCCAAGATCCTGGTCTTGCATCCACCAGAGTAATTTGTAAAACTCAAATTGGCTTCAATTATGCTGAATCAGGCTTCATAGGGCTGTTCTTACTACTCAGGATTCCAGGATTGGGCTCCACTGAGATTTATCTCTCTGAAATATAAGCAAATACTAAAATAATAACTACCATAATTCTCCAAGCAGGCAAAAATTTACAAAGCTTTGACCAAATAACCTCTGTTTCTCTACGCACTTATGATTTGCGAAGTTTTTTTATTATGCAAGACTCTTGAAAGGAAAATGAAAAAGAAGCTGAAGTTCCTGACAGTGGTGAGAATCAGAAATGCCGTTAGTATCCCTCCAAAGAAATTCCTGTGATTGCTTTACATATGAGTGATTTTAATCACATTAATATCTTGCATCAAGAAAGAAAAAAACCCAAATAAACTCCCAAATCTGGAGAAGAGCTGATAATTCTGGACTAAATAATGAAGGACGTACAACTGTGGACAAGAAAGAAAAAACACCAGAAAGACTAATAAATCAGAAAAGATTACAAAGCCCCAATGAAAACATAAGGTCTACACATTCCATTAGTCATCTTCACTTAACAGGATGAAAATGTTTGCAGTGCTCCCATTGCGGCACTGGCAGATCCTTGACCCCTTCTACTGACATTCACCACCAACCTGATCTTTCGAGGTCCGTTTCAAGTGCTTTGTGATTATTTTTTTTTTTTTGATAGCATGCAGGTGTAACATAACGGGGCTTGTCTGCACTTGAAATGCTATAGTGCTACAACTGCATCACTGCATTTGCACAGCTGTGGTGCTTCAGTGTAGACACGACCTACTCCAACAGGAAGGGTCCGTACATCAGCGTAGGTGATCCACCTCCCCGAGAGGCAGTAGCTAGGTCGACGGAGAATTCTTCTGTTGAACTCGTACTGTCTACATGGGACTGAGGTCAGCTTAACTGCACTGTTCAGGGATGTGGATTTTTCAGACCCCTGAGTGAAATAGTTAAGCTGACCTAATTTTCTAGTGTAGACCAAGCCTTAGAATACTTGTCAGCGGAGAAGTGTTTGTGGAAGCGAAGACTTGCTGAGTTGGTAGCCTGCCTGAGCTTCATGAGTAGTCATGATAACATGGTGAGAGGAAGGAAAACTGACATCATGTGAAATTAGTTTTTAATTTAAAACAATTGATTATATTATCTCACAATTCCCAGGACAAATTACCACTACTAAGCCCTGGAGAAACCCACGGGAACAGACCAGGAAAAAGAGGAAAACTCCATGAATTTCCCTTTGTGGAGTTTTCTCTGAACTCTTCCATTGGAAGGATGGGATTCCCCCAAACATCCTACTCCTCCTTCCAAAATGTGTAAGAGTCACATGGGGATCTATCATGAGGTCCTATGGCCTCTAGCAGTATGGTTCCTTTGGAGCCCTAAAGGCCTTGATCCAGCAAAGCGTTTAACATGTACTTAACTTTACGCAGGACGTTTAAGGATATGCTTGAGTGTTTTGCTGAAATGGAGCCAAAGTGGAGCCACAGCATAAAAATGAATGCAGCCTCATTTTCACAAATTGCCCCAGTGATTCCAGAAAGCAATTTACATAGTTACTTAGCCTTATACTTAGTTCCTCCTGTCTCAAGAATCGTATACTCTATTTTTTTGTTAGGTGTTTGTAGCACAATAAGGTCATGGTCCATGACTGGGGCACCCGGAACAATGACAAAACAAATATATAATAATACAAAGAATATCCTATACATTTATTAATGCCATAACTCAGATATCAAATACAAGATCACACATAATCTCACTCCTCTAGCCTGTGAGACTCTGCTACTTTTCAGCGGTCTGCACTGTCCTTACTTAGTTAACATAACATTTGAATAAATATTTATTTGGTTAATTTTGTCCAGGACCCTGACTGAATACAGTGATTTCAGTGGAACTAGTGAACTTTCCCAGATGGTTGTTTAGGTCAGAATTTTTTTTGACAAACCATAAAGCAATACTGTTATGGTGAAAGGATGGCTGGCTTTGGTTAGAAATAGGTAGTGTGCATCCTGCTAAGCGAATGGGTGATTTTTGGTGATCCCGTGTGATATCATACTATTGCTAAACATTTTGCAGAGGCCACTTACAAACAGGTGTTACCCACTGATATCTGAATATGGAAGGGATGTGGATATTGGTATCTTTATGAATCTAAGAGGGAAAGAACGTATTTGTTATCATCTTTCTCAGAAGTGCAGTCTCTGGAAAAAGATAGGACTTAGGAGCATTAAATTATAGAACCAGAAATGGGAAACTCTCCAACATATGGTGCTATGAAGTCATTCCCAGAAATAGAGCTGCTCATAGATTTTTTAAAAAGATATGCACTAGTTCAAACAGAAATGATTTTGGGGAAGTTTTATGGCTTGTGTTATACAGGAGGTCAGACTAGGGGATCACAATGATCCTTTCTGTTCTTGGACTCTATGAAGCTGTGAATCAACAGTGACAGCGACTTGTAAGTGGAATATTAGACTGGAAAATATCCCAAAGCTAAACAATTCCCTCAGCAAGAGTCTATGTCTTACTTTGGGTTTCCAGTTGCGAAATCATTCTTCTCATTAGAGCTGCACTGATAATATAATCCTGTGAATGTCAGCTGGTGGTGATTCACCCAGGAGCACATTTCCAGCAAATTGTAATTACTGATTTGGGTGGGTGCGCTACTTTGCATCACAATGTCCTTCTGCATCTGGTGGGATGTCACATGTTGATTATACTTGTTTTAGGGTAAATTTCTCTCTGGATCAATTAGTGACTGGCTGATGTTGTCCAAACATGATTTTTTGATTTGTTAAACATAACATTAAACTGATGGATGCTGTTTATTTTAGCTGTTATTAGCTCCCTAACTGTCCTCTTTAGTATTTGAACTTAAAAATTGTCCTGATATGAATCTTTTGTGAACAACGCAGGGTAGTCCATCTCATATTTTCATTTTGCTTGGAACTGTCTGGATTTTTTCTTGAAATGACTCAGTCTCCAACTGTGAGCTGCATCTGTTATACACTGGCTGGGAGCGTATGTGAAGACAGCTATCTCCTGACTCCCTCCAACACCAATAGAGCCTTTCAGCTTTTTATCTAGTTGTAGGTTTCATTGTCTATGAGCCAACATCATTGCCAGGTCAGGGTAGAGAGTGAGAATTTGTGATCATAGCTTAAAGTGTCTTTCGTCTGATTCATGTCAACAATATAATGCAAAGGGTTATTTTTCTATAGGATCACTATTTTCTTAAGCATGTTGGCTGAGTGAGTGAACAATGGAGGAATGCTGAGACACCTCATCCATCTGAAACACTGGTGTGACTCCTGAGGGTGTTACTTCTGCAAATTATGGCATTCAAAAGAGCAGATTTAAGAAGATAATATTATGCTGGAAGGTGTTAATGAATATTATCAGTAAAATACAAGCAGTATTTTGATCTGTAAACAGTCACAGACCTTGTTAAAGCTGATGGATATGCTAACCATGCTTCTTTCAGGATAGATGGAAGGTGCGATTAAATTCCCTTTTATGTAGTGATAGCTAGAAACAACAAGAAATTACTACCGAAGGCACTGGGTGCATGTCAAAGCTGATTAGAAGCTAAACTGTGTTTGCTGAGAGGTTTCTCAGGGTTGATTGGAAAGGAGGGGATAGGGGATTGATCGGCTGTGGTTGTGTGTGAGGCAGAAAGCCAGGAGAAAGCAAGAGGAGCAGTGGTGATATTAGTCCTGGGTGGAAGCTTCTTTTGGGTACTTGCTGGAAATGCAGAAATGGATTTCTGAGCAAGGAAATGGTCTCTGTGGTTTGTTTGGGGAAACAGGATTTTTGTGTTCATCCTTTGTAAGTAAACAGGATTGCACCAAAGAAATACATGACTCATACAGTCAATTTCTTCTCCTCCTGGAAACAATTTGGCAAAGCCCCGAATATTGGCTAGCCACTCAGGCCAAAAGGGGAAACACTATTCTTGTGAATAAGGCACAGGACAAGGTTAATAGAGAACTTTAATTTCTCCTGCTACATTTTTTAAAACTGAAGAACCTAAAGATCTTTAAATGGCCTCTTTGGATATCTGTATATATTATTGGCTGATAACTATTTTACTCCTGAGGGCATTCTACACACACACACACACAAAAAAAAATTCTGAGCACAATATTTTAAAATACTGCAAAATTCTGCAAATTCAAATTGTCAGATAAATGTGGAGGCTCCAGCATGGCACTGGGGAGCACAAGCCACTGTCTGCATAGACAGAGATCACTCTTCAGCTCCCCCTGCCCCCCACCACCGGAACACGGACTCAGTGGTCAGGCTGCACCCAACCCTGACACAGTACAAGGACCAGTCTTGCTACAGAAACACCCCAGGGCCCTTCCCCTCCATGTCAGGTGCACCAGGTGTGGGCAGGCAGGCTCAGCCCATCAGGATCAAGTGTGGTGGGGCTTAGTGTTGGGGGATCCAGGTGTGGGGTTAAGAGGATTCAGTGTGGGGCAATCTGAATGCAGGCAGCTCAGTGGGGGATCTGGGTGCAGTGGCGGAGGGAGGAATCTGGATGGACAGGAATTTGTTGTGGCAGGTTCTGGGTGCAAGGGTAATGGGACTCTGTAGGGGGTCCAAGAGAAGGTGGTTGGAACTCAGCAAGAGTGGGGAATCTGGGTGTGGGGGAATAGTGCTTGGCAGGGGAGGTCTTTCTGTGGGGGGGGTCCAGATGGTGGAGAAGTGGGACAGGGGATCCAGGTACAGGTGGAGTGTGCTCGGCAGGAGAGGGTATGGGTGTGTGTGGGAGGGTGAGACTCAGAGACTTTGCTTCCTCACCAGAAAGTAATTTTTCTGTGTGGGAGCAAAGAAATCTGCAGGGGACATGAATTCTGTGCATGTGCAATGGGGTAGAATTCCCCCAGGAGTAACTATTGTTTCTGAATTTCTAGAGCCAGGGATGCTGGTGAAATCAGACAGAAACAATGTATCACATCAGATAATGCAACACATAATACAATGCATATTGTGAGTAAAAGGAATGAGAACACAGAGAGACTGAGCTGTTTTGGCACCTATGCACCAACGGGTATGCAAGTATTGTTATTCCTATTTTAGAAACGAGGAACAGGGAGATTGTGATTTGTCTAAGATTGTACACAAAGTATGTGGTAAAGCCAGGAAGAGAACCCAGGACTTCTCATGTCCACACTGTTGCCTTAACCCACACGACTATTCTTGCTTCCTTTTAAAAGAAGGCTTTCTTAATATCTCTGCTTTGAGTATAAATAATTCATCTTGATTATTTTTCCTTTTTCATTAGTTTTTGGAGGCATAAAATCTCTCCAGAAGGAAATTACGGACAGTGTCAAATTGTTGCAAGCTCAAAATTTCATAGATCTTGTAAAAGAAATTTAAAAATTATTTTAAAAAATCCTAATATGGGAGATAAAAACTTAATGGAAATAGATTTTCTTAATGAACCAGGAAAAAACAACCAATGGAATGAGTTTTTCAGAAGTACTATGAACATGAAAAAGAGGAACGTCGTTATTTTTAACAGTCCAATATATAGCTCTGATCCTGGAGTTGACTACGTATAGGTGCAAGGGTATGCATAAGCACAGTCAATTACAGAATCAGGACTGAGGAGTTTCATTTTGACAGTGTAACTTTAACAGGGTTCTAGGTTGAGTAGTAACGCAGCGCATGAAGCTATGCTGTACTCTAAGTACAAGGCATACAGAAAGAGTCTAGGTCAAATCATAGCAGGCAGTGTGGTTTTTGGAACATGCAACACATATAAATAACTCTGTGAGAATTCTGATCTCTGCTATTTCGCTCTCCCACAGTGTTCAGGCCACAACAGTGAACTGGCAGATCTCCATTAGAAAAAACAAACCAGCAAAACCTAATGGCAACAAGTAGCCAGGATGCGGTGATGTGGCCGAAGTATAATATACACAGATAGGATTGGAAAAAACAGGGGGAATTTAAAGGAAACTTTGTAAAGTGATACGGTCCTAGCTCCAGATCTGTATGACTCTTCAGCCGATCACCACAACCCCTCCAGGGTTGCAATTTGTTGAACTTGTTGCTTTTACACACACCTCCCATTTGTCCTTTGACAAAGACATTTAAGAGCTTGACTTTTCCTGTACTCAATAAGCAACTAAAAATCACCTATCTGATTTTAGATTCATGTGATGTCTTCAGACTGACTGGCTGATATTGCATATCTGTGGAACCAAAAAGTGATGTGATATGCATACAGTTGCCGTCAGAGAAAAGAGAAATAAAATGGTTATTTTTTTTTTCGTTTTCACAAACTTTAATATTCTGGGCTCTAGTCTCTATTCTTTTAGCATTTATTCTTGGGTTTCATAGATTCCAAGGCCAGAAAGGACCATTGTGATAATTTAGTCTGACCTCCTGCATAAGACAGGCCACAGAACATCCCCAAAATACTCCTAGAGCGGATCTACCCTTGTCCACACTGGTGGCTGCATGTAGGGTACTCGTAGCTACATGCTCCAGTGAAAAGCAGCTGTGTCCATACTGTTGTGCATAGCTACAAGTGGCAGTGAAAAGTCCCCCGGTGGGCACCTTTCCCTGATGCCTACCTCCTGCAGGAGACTACACTGCTACAAATATCCGTGTAGAAGTGGAAGGCGCTGCTTGGGCATTGTAGCGAGGAGATGACTCACCATGGCAGCACCCCCTGCTGGTCATCCTGGGAATTAGCTCTCCAGCTTAAGGAGAGCCATCCGCAGGCTGGTGTCTCGCCTGCTGCTGGCCCCATGTCCCTCTCGGACCCCGGTGCCCTTTACCTCGGGGTTCTGCCTCAGCAGTACCCCCTCGCTCTGGGTTTCCCCTCCCACGGGAACCCCCAACCCTCTAAACCCACCTTGCCTCAGTGGCTACTGACAGTCATCATCTAACCACCCTCTCTGGGGCAGACTGCAGTCTGTAATGACCACTCATCATTGGCAAGGGGTAGGATGAACTCTCTTTGCCTATTCCCAAGCTGCCCGTCTGCAGCCCCAGTACCTTTCTGGGCCTTTACCAAGGTCTGCAGCCTGAGGGTTTACCAGGCTGCAAGCCTTGGTAAAGCTGTCCTCTCCAGGGCTGCTTTTAACCCCTTTTCTGCAGGAGTGGGGCAGCCACCCCACTACAGGCAGGTCTAGAGTCATGCAGGGTAGATACATACAGGTTCTGGAGTGTTTTTACTCTACTTGCCTGAATAGCGCCTCACCGTCTACACTGCTCGTTATACCCAGGCTTGGGGTGTGTGCAGTGTATG
Organism: Caretta caretta; assembly: GCF_965140235.1. Lineage (NCBI taxonomy): Eukaryota > Metazoa > Chordata > Testudines > Cheloniidae > Caretta > Caretta caretta. The sequence goes on from NC_134207.1 coordinate 53,445,896, forward strand.
TACTCTGACGTAGCCTATGTGGCAGAAACACTATTGTTGACTTAGGCTGTTTAAAAAACCGTGGGGCTAATGCTGCACTGCTTCAGTTTCTGGCAAAGCTTAGAGCAACTTCAGGGCTACTCCAGCTTATATTTGCTCTAACAGCCCCTGGAAGTGGATCTGGCAGCTGGGGATTGCTGGGACATAGGGATGACTTGAGCATATCCCCTCACCAGAGATTTGGAAGTGGGGCCATAGAAGTTGCTATGGTGGCTCTGCATGGTATGGGGAATCCTCCACTAGATGACTGAGCTGGCAATAGGACCGCTTTACGCTAGGCAACCAGGGAAAGTTGCCCTAACAGATGTGAGAATAGGCTACGCATTTGGAGTGTGCATTCTGTGAAACATAAAAACAGGATAATATGTAACTTATTCGCTGCAGGGTTGGCAGGAAGATGATTTCTGAGGAATTTATTTCATACAGTTCAGCATAGTTACTAGATGTGCTTCTTTTTCTGACAGGTTCAACTTAGTTTGTGTCTGAGCTGGTGAATGCTGTATAGCCACCCAAATACAGCCCCAGTGATGAAAGAAAATATAATACAAGAAATTCTAATATATAAAGGGCTGCATTTAGCATTTACAAGGTGCCAGTTCAGATACACACACGTCCACACATCTCACAGAAGGACAGTGTCCCTTATTGAACTCTGATGCACTGTGTATGTGGGATATCTAGCCTGTTGCACTGACTCTAAGGAGGACATCAGCATCCTAGTGAAAAGATGAATTGCTAGAGCAATCCCTTTAAGTTTTGATTGTATAATACAATATTGGTTACATGCGAGGGTGGATTTTCTTCTTGTAGTAGTCTTTACCAACATACCATGTTGTTGGAGTGCATAAGGGAGGTGTGTATAGGGTTCTTTACTAAAAATATTTATAGACTAGTACAGTGGTTCCCAAACTTGTTCTGCCGCTTGTGCAGGGAAAGCCTCTGGTGAGCCGGGCCGGTTTGTTTACCTGCCGCGTCTGCAGGTTCGGCCGAACGTGGCTCCCAGTGGCTGCGGTTCACTGCTCCAGGCCAATGGGAGCTGCTGGAAGAGGTGCGGGCCGAGGGACGTACTGGCCACCGCTTCCAGCAGCTCCCATTGGCCTGGAGCGGCGAACCGCGGCCACTGGGAGCCGCGATCGGCCGAACCTGCGGACGCGGCAGGTAAACAAGCCGTCCCAGCCCGCCAGGGGCTTTCCCTGCACAAGTGGCGGAACAAGTTTGGGAACCACTGGACTAGTATATACAGTCACGCCAAGTCCCAAGGCATTGTTCAGATGTGAACATTATATACCTGGCAGGGCCAGCAGAGAGTTATTCATTTTCTTTATGGATGTGGTATATCAGTTGGTGAAGGCAGCCTGTGCTGATTAAATTCATTTGTTTTGGCAACTCTGCCCACTTTTAGCCTAGATCTGCATATTTTTGCATATCCAGGCACTCACAAGTAAAAGTCCTGCATATGTTAACACAGGCACTTTGTGCTTCATGGCAAAATTTCTCAATCATTTGTGTTTATATTCGTCGATATACGCAGATCTTACTCATTTTTGCAGAGTTATGCATTGCACACCTTGTGGCAATATTTTGCCCAGTGATTGTAACTAGATTAGTTTGCATCTGTTTTATGGCTTAAAATAAAGACAAGAAAAACAAATATATGTAAGAGATCTCAGCTCAATGGCCTGATTGGCTGTACACACATAGAACTATGGATCCTATGGACATGTGGCCAGCTGTCCTTCTCTTCTTCCAGGATTCCATCTCCTAGGAAAAGTGATTAGTGCACAAATTATCAATGAGTTGTGGTGATTTATTTTTGAAGGAGGGAAATCATATGCCCCAAAGGGGATCAGACTCTGGGTACACACTGAAGATGCTGCACATACTATTGTACCTGGTTATAGCAGTTTCCCTAGCAACTGGATAGTGGCGTATAGGGACTGTCACTCATGACTGGCTCAGTTGCCACCTGAGGCATATTACATCCCTAATAAAATATGGGCTGAGGTTCTCAGCTGGCCTTTCTCCACAACAGACCTTTTAATTTTGATGCCACTGAGGTAACCTGTGGGACAGAATTCCCTACCCTCTCTGTGCTGTAGGGCCTCAGTGGTTCCGTACCCTCCACACAAACTGTGTCTTCAAGAGGTGCAGGGTGGCTGTTCCCTCCATGGATTTTCCAGGGGGTCATGAGGATGGAGCCAAATTTCTAAGGTCCCTCAGTTCTAAGGGTTTTTGAAGCTGTTAGGTGTAACTGTGGTTACACAGTAATGGAAGGTGACCAACACCCTAACTCTAGAGCCGTCACCACAATTCCATAATTGAACATGTACAGCCAGTCTGTAAAGTTGGTAATGTGTTTTGGGATCCATTTGGAAGAAAGGTGTTATAAAAATACCAGAGTATCATCACTGAGCCTTTATATGAGACCATCTGGGCCAGATTTTCTAACATGCTCAGCATTTCAAAGAACACACCTTCCTTGTAGGTACTGAAATGAGCAGTGTGCTGGAGTCTTAGGAAAATCTGATCATGAGTGTGAGTTCAGAGTACAAAAAAATCTGGCTCTGAGCTCTTTAGAAAATCTGGCCCCAATACGCAAGGCTATTTACAAAGCGAACAATAAGTCTCCGTCTTGAACAGTATAATAATTAATCATTTATACTGGATGTCACTGGGTTTACACAGAAAAAAAGTAAGAGGAATAATCATGTCTGAGTTTGCAGGAAAGCACATTTGACTGAGAAGCTAAAGAAACAAGAAAGAAACTGGGGAAATTCCACAAAACTAGATTTACTCTCATAAGGGAGCTGAGCTGGAATGGGCGAGGTGAGGGGAAACAGGCAGGAAAGAGAGGAGGAAGGAGAAGTAAGAAAAATATAACACCTAGATGTTATATTGTAGGAAAATTACTGTTCCCTTGTTTAAAAAATCTACTGCATCGTCTCTTAGGCTTTAGTAGTCCCAGTTCTATTTGCATGTCAGAATTTACAGCACAGACCCATCATATGCTGTTGTCACCCTTAAACCTAAAACTGTATTACTAAGTGCCTGTGGGAATTATCTTTGTAATGCTGCTAGAAGCATTGTGTGCAGGTGTTAGTCATTGCAGAAATAGCAGTCACATGAGTTAAAGCTGCTTGGAAATCATGCAGCAACTTTCACTAACAAACCAGCTAGTTTTAAAGAAATGTTATTCATTCATGAATCAGCAGGGTTTTTTTTTTTTGCAAAAGCTTGCTATTTCTTCACTTCCCTTAGTCCCTATCCCTCTTTTTGGCTTGCACAGCTCTCACCTCTCCATTTGTAGAGTGCCTTGTTTCTTTTTGCAGAGGCAGTTGTGATGACCTATAACAGCGTCTGAGATTCTCCATGTTCTTCTTTAAAAAAAGGAGTACTGGTGGCACCTTAGAGACTAACCAATTTATTTGAGCATAACCTTTCGTGAACTACAGCTCCCTTCATCGGATGCATTCAGTGGAAAATACAGTGAGGAGATTTATATACACACAGAACATGAAAAAATGGGTGTTATCGTACACACTGTAAGGAGAGTGATCACTTAAGGTGAGCTAATACCAGCAGGAGAGCGGGGGCGGGGGGGGGGGAGAAAACTTTTTGTAGTGATAATCAAGGTGGGCCATTTCCAGCAGTTAAGAAGAAAGTCTGAGGAACAGTGCGGGTGGGTGGGTGGGGGGAATAAACATGGGGAAATTGTTTTACTTTGTGTAATGACCCATCCACGCCCAGTCTCTATTCAAGCCTAAGTTAATTGTATCCAGTTTGCAAATTAATTCCAATTCAGCAGTCATAGATTCATAGATTCATAGATATTTAGGTCAGAAGGGACCATTATGATCATCTAGTCTGACCTCCTGCACAACGCAGGCCACAGAATTTCACCCACCACTCCTGCAAAAAACCTCTCACCCATGTCTGTGCTATTGAAGTCCTCAAATCGTGGTTTAAAGACTTCAAGGAGCAGAGAATCCTCCAGTAAGTGACCGGTGCCCCATGCTACAGAGAAAGGCGAAAAACCTCCAGGGCCTCTTCCAATCTGCCCTGGAGGAAAATTCCTTCCTGACCCCAAATATGGCGATCAGCTAAACCCTGAGCATATGGGCAAGATTCATCAGCCAGATACTACAGAAAATGCTTTCCTGGGTAACTCAGATCCCACCCCATCTAATATCCCATCACAGGCCATTGGGCCTATTTACCATGAATATTTAATTACCAAAACCATGTTATCCCATCATAACATCTCCTCCATAAACTTATCGAGTTTAATCTTAAAGCCAGATAGATCTTTTGCCCCCACTGCTTCCCTTGGAAGGCTGTTCCAAAACTTCACTCCTCTGATGGTTAGAAACCTTTGTCTAATTTCTAGTCTAAATTTCCTGGTGGCCAGTTTATATCCATTTGTTCTTGTGTCCACATTGGTACTGAGCTTAAATAATTCCTCTCCCTCTCCAGTATTTATCCCTTTGATATATTTATAGAGAGCAATCATATCTCCCCTCAACCTTCTTTTAGTTAGGCTAAACAAGCCAAGCTCCTTGAGTCTCCTTTCATAAGACAAGTTTTCCATTACTCGGATCATCCTAGTAGCCCTTCTCTGTACCTGTTCCAGTTTGAATTCATCCTTCCTAAACATGGGAGACCAGAACTGCACACAGTATTTCAGGTGAGGTCTCACCAGTGCCTTGTATAACGGTACTAAAACCTCCTTATCCTACTGGAAATACCTCTCCTGATGCATCCCAAGATTGCATTAGCTTTTTTCATGGCCATATCGCATTGGCAGCTCATAGTCATCCTATGATCAACCAATACTCCAAGGTCCTTCTCCTCCTGTGTTACTTCTTATTGATGCGTCCCCAGCTTCTAACTAAAATTCTTGTTATTAATCCCTAAATGCATGACCTTACACTTCTCACTATTAAATTTCATCCTATTACTATTACTCCAGTTTACACGGTCATCCAGATCCTCCTGTAGGATATCCCTGTCCTTCTCTAAATTGGCAATACCTCCCAGCTTTGTATCATCCGCAAACTTTATTAGCACACTCACACTTTTTGTGCTGAGGTCAGTAACAAAAAGATTAAATAAGATTGGTCCCAAAACCGATCCTTGAGGAACTCCACTGGTAACCTCCCTCCAGCCTGACAGCTCAGCTTTCAATAGGAGCCGTTGTAGTCTCCCCTTTAACCAATTCCTTATCCACCTTTCAATTTTCCTATTGATCCCCATCTTACCCAATTTAACTAATAATTCCTCATGTGGCACGGTATCAAACGCCTTACTGAAATCTAGGTAAATTAGATCCACTGCGTTTCCTTTGTCTAAAAAATCTGTTACTTTCTCAAAGAAGGAGATCAGGTTGGTTTGGCCCAATCTACCTTTTGTAAAACCATGTTGTATTTTGTCCCATTTACCTTTGACTTCAATGTCCTTAACTACCTTCTCCTTCAAATTTTTTCCCAAGACCTTGCATACTACAGATGTCAAACTAACAGGCCTATAGTTACCCGGATCACCTTTTTTCCCTTTCTTAAAAATAGGAACTATGTTAGCAATTCTCCAATCATACGGTACAACCCCTGAGTTTACAGATTCATTAAAAATTCTTGCTAATGGGCTTGCAATTTCATGTGCCAATTCCTTTAATATTCTTGGATGAAGATTATCTGGGCCCCCTGATTTAATCTCATTAAGCTGTTTGAGTTTCGCTTCTACCTCAGATATGGTATTATCTACCTCCATATCCTCATTCCCATTTGTCATGCTACCATTATCCCTAAGATCCTCTTTAGTCTTATTAAAGACTGAGGCAAAGTATTTGTTTAGATATTGGACCATGCCTAGATTATCCTTGACCTCCACTCCATCCTCAGTGTTTAGCGGTCCCACTTCTTCTTTCTTTGTTTTCTTCTTATTTATATGGCTATAGAACCTTTTACTATTGGTTTTAATTCCCTTTGCAAGGTCCAACTCTAATTGACTTTTAGCCTTTTTCACCTTATCCCTACATGTTCTCACCTCAATAAGGTAGCTTCCCTTGCTGATCCCTCCCTTCTTCCACTGCCTGTATGCTTTCTGCTTTTTCTTAATCACCTCTCTGAGATGCTTGCTCATCTAGCTTGGTCTACAACTCCTGCCTATGAATTTTTCCCCTTTTCTTGGGATGCAGGCTTCTGATAGCTTCTGCAGCTTTGATTTAAAATAATCCCAGGCCTCCTCTACCTTTAGATCCATAAATTCTTCAGTCCAATCCACTTCGCTAACTAATTTCCTTAATTTTTGAAAATCAGCCCTTTTGAAATCAAAAACCCTAGTTGCAGATTTATTTTTGTTAATCCTTCCGTTCAGTTTGAACTGAATTAGCTCATGATCACTTGAGCCAAAATTATCCCCTACAACCATTTCTTCTATGAGGTCGTCACTACTCACCAAAACCAAATCTAAAATGGCATCCCCTCTAGTCTGTTCAGCAACTACTTGATAAAGGAATCCATCAGCTATCGCATCTAGGAAAATCTGAGCCCTATTATTATTACTAGCACTCATCCTCCAGTCTATATCTGGGAAGTTAAAGTCTCCCATGATCACACAATTTCCATTAGTATTTACTTTATTAAAATCATTAAAAAGGACTCTATCCATATCCAAATTAGATCCCGGCGGTCTATAGCACATCCCAAGCACTATCCCAGGGGAGGCTCTAATAGTTTTCTTCCCCAATGTAATTTTTGCCCAGACGGACTCTGTCTTATCCATTTCATCGCTTCTTATTTCTATGCTACTTATACTTATATTTATTACTTATGCTACTCCACCATCTTGTGCTTTTTCAGGGAGTTTCTTGAGCAAATGGTGTAGTTTCTTTTGGTAACCCTCAGTGGGATCAGAGCGTAATGGCTTGTAGCAAGTGGTGTCGGAGAGCTGCCTAGCAGCCTCTTGTTCATATTCTGACCTATTCATGATGACAACAGCACCTCCTTTGTCAGCCTTTTTGATTATGATGTCAGAGTTGTTTCTGAGGCTGTGGACGGCACTGTGTTCTGCATGGCTGAGGTTATGGGGCAAGTGATGCTGCTTTTCCACAATTTCAGCCCGTGCACGTCGGTGGAAGCACTCTATGTAGAAGTCCAGTCTGTTGTTTCGACCTTCAGGAGGAGTCCACCCAGAGTCCTTCTTTTTGTAGTCTTGGTAGGAAGGTCTCTGTGGATTAGTATGTTGTTCAGAGGTGTGTTGGAAATATTCCTTGAGTTGGAGACGTTGAAAATAGGATTCTAGGTCACCACAGAACGGAAGGGCAACAAAAATGATTAGGGGTCTGGAACACATGACTTATGAGGAGAGGCTGAGGGAACTGGGATTGTTTAGTCTTCAGAAGAGAAGAATGAGGGGGGATTTGATAGCTGCTTTCAACCCCCTGAAAGGTGGTTCCAGAGAGGATGGTTCTAGACTATTCTCAATGGTAGAAGAGGACAGGACAAGGAGTAATGGTCTCAAGTTGCAGTGGGGGAGGTTTAGGTTGGATATTAGGAAAAACTTTTTCACTAGGAGGGTGGTGAAACACTGGAATGCGTTACCTAGGGAGGTGGTAGAATCTCCTTCCTTAGAAGTTTTTAAAGTCAGGCTTGACAAAGCCCTGGCTGGGATGATTTAATTGGGGATTGGTCCTGCTTTGAGCAGGGGGTTGGACTAGATGACCTCCTGAGGTCCCTTCCAACCCTGATATTCTATGATTCTATGATTCTCCGACTGGTTTTTGAATGTTATAATTCTTGACGTCTGATTTGTGTCCATTTATTCTTTTATGTAGAGACTGTCCAGTTTGGCCAATGTACATGGCAGAGGGACATTGCTGGCACATGATGGCATATATCACATTGGTAGATGTGCAGGTGAACGAGCCTCTGATAGTGTGGCTGATGTGATTAGGCCCTATGATGATGTCCCCTGAATAGATATGCGGACACAGTTGGCAATGGGCTTTGTTGCAAGGATAGGTTCCTGGGTTAGTGGTTCTGTTGTGTGGTGTGTGGTTGCTGGTAAGTATTTGTTTCAGGTTGGGGGGTCTTTCTGTAGGCAAGGACTGGCCTGTCTCCCAAGATTTCTGAGAGTGATGGGTCGTCCTTCAGGATACGTTGTAGATCCTTGATGATGCGTTGGAGAGGTTTTACTTGGGGGCTGAAGGTGATGGCTAGTGGCGTTCTGTTATTTTCTTTGTTGGGCCAATCCTGTAGTAGGTGACTTCTGGGTACTCTTCTGGCTCTGTCAATTTGTATTTTCACTTCAGCAGGTGGGTATGGTAGTTGTAAGAATGCTTGATAGAGATCTGGTTGGTGTTTGTCTCTGTCTGAGGGGTTGGAGCAAATGCGGTTGTATCGTAGAACTTGGCTGTAGACAATGGATCGTGTGGTGTGGTCTGGATGAAAGCTGGAGGCATGTAGGTAGGAATAGCGGTCAGTAGGTTTCTGGTATAGGGTGGTGTTTATGTGACCATCGCTTATTAGCACCGTAGTGTCCAGGAAGTGGATCTCTTGTGTGGACTGGTCCAGGCTGAGGTTGATGGTGGGATGGAAATTGTTGAAATCATGGTGGAATTCCTCAATGGCTTCTTTTCCATGGGTCCAGATGATGAAGATGTCATCAATATAGTGCAAGTAGAACCCCAACTAAAACCTCTCCTTACAGTGTGTATGATAACACCCATTTTTTCATGTTCTGTGTGTATATAAATCTCCTCACTGTATTTTCCACTGCATGCATCTGATGAAGTGAGCTGTAGCTCACGAAAGCTTATGCTCAAGTAAATTGGTTAGTCTCTAAGGTGCCACAAGTACTCTTTTTCTTTTTGCGAATACAGACTAACACGGCTGCTACTCTGAAACATGTTCTTCTTTGTTTCCTTCAATGGCTAGATATTAAGGTGTCGGTCAGTACAGTTTTTTCCCCACTGGTCATATTGTCATAATGCTACAGCAAAAGGCAAAGAAAATGATTGAGATTCTGGTACACTTACTGAAGCTAAGGGTCCACGGAAATCAGCAGAACCATTCCTGGAATCAGGGGCTGCACAACATGAATAAAGGAATCAGAATCTGGCCAAGTGAGAATGGCAATGCAGATCAGCACTATGTAGGAGATAAGGTTCTGACAGTCTGCAACGTCCTTCTTCCTCTCGCTCCCTCTTTGTTTTATCCCAAAATAAGAAGCTATTTTCTTTTGCACGATTCCTTGTTGGCTCCAGGGACAGCATTCCATTTCCTGTGTAATTTCCATGAAAATTAACGTTTCACTTTAGGCCCAGATTAACACAAGCAAAAATGATGAAGTTTGCACATGGCCCAGTAATTACAGGAGGTTTGAAAAGACATTAGAAGAAAGTGGGTAATTTTCTTTTTGACCAAACTCTATATAATAGTGGCTCATCCATTTGTTCCATTCTGTTACAAGGTGTTTGTCACAATGGGGTAACAGGGCTTTAAAAGATTGTAGGAAACATTAGAGACAGCATTTGTATCTAATATCCAGTAAAAAAAGACCTGCTAGCAAGTGGGAGAATGTAAAAGAAAATCAGGAGGCCCAAATTAAAATCTGGATGGGAGACCATAATGATTGTTAACTGGAATGTGCAGAGAACAGAATTAGCTTTCAAACCAAGGCCTTGTCTATAATATCAGCTCAGTTCTGCAGCTCTTACTCACAGGGTGCTTAGATACGATGGTATCTGGGGGAGACGATCCCTCTCCACGAAGCCTGGTGAATAGGGAGATGTCACAGGCTACACTGTCCTTAGTGCAGCCAGACCACTCTGAGAAGGGTGGAGTGGGCTGGACCTTTGGCCCCTTTCTTCCCTACCCTTCTGCCTCTTTTGGGGTGCGCTGCTCCTCTGGAGCTCACTGTAGGAACAGGCCCTTCTCTCTTCTGAGTGCGGGGAATGCAAATGTGGATGGTCTTCTGCAGGCCTTAAATGTGGGGATGCTTGTCACAATCTGTCCCTAGTCTGTGCACTTGCCAGCATATGTGGGTTCAGTGTGTGGTGTTCTTTACGCTAATGCCAGGGGAGCTTATGTTAAATAAGTTGTTTTATTTTAACTTTGCAAACGCCTTAAACCGCAAAACCCAGAGCTCCTAGTTGCAGCAGGCAGCTCTCTGTTCTGATCAGCAGTCAAGAATCCATCATTGCTATGTGAAGAGTGATCTCCCTAAACTTCCCAACCCCAGCTCCCTTATATAACAGTGGCAACTGTCCCCGCACAATGTGTGAACATTTGTTATAGTCTCCTTTGAAAATGTGCCCCTCAGGAGCTGTCTGCCAGGCACTGACCCAATGCATTTAAGAGTCCATTATATTGTTTGCTTCCAGGGTGTGTTGTTGAGGATATACATCTGGAGATACATTAATGGGCAAGTTCTCCTCTTAGTTGAACTGCTGCAGCCATATAGACGCCAATGGCATCTGCCCAGTAGTATGACTGTCTCATTGCATTGCTTCATAGCTCCAAACACTATTATAGAGACTGAACAGAAGTGGGTGGAACATAGACTAAGGGCTTGTTTAAATTCTAATGCACACCAGAGTGTTGTGCAATAACTGGCCCATGTGGGCCCTGCTGCTGTGCACTAGAAATTCCCTAGTGGACATTATTGTAGTCCTGTTTCAAACAGTACTACAGTAACATGCACTAGGGAACTTTCAGTGCATGCCAGCAGGGTCGGTGATTGTGAATTAGAATTTACACCCTACCTGGTGCGGCACCATGTACGCTGATCTAAATGCACCCTGTTCCCTCCCCTTAACCTCTGTCTACCTGATTGTCTCTCAGACAGTATGAACTCCTAACGATAGGGACCCAGTTTTGTAGTTGTAAAAAACGAAGTGGGTAAACTCACCTATCTGGTGTTCCAGGCCAGTGGCATGGTAGACACTAAGAATGCCCTTATTTTGAATTGGGTTTAGGCTAGAATGACATTGGGGTGAAAACCGGATGTGCCATTAAAATGCACTTTCGGGTGAGCGTAAGGCACTGTGTAGACAAGTCCTAAGGAAAATGCTGGTCATAATCCCTTTTTAAAAATGCTGTATTAGCTTTAAAAAGAAAAGGGAAATTAAATCTTTAAAAGCTACAGTGAAATGAAGCTTGGGATTTGACTTATACTATTGCAAGTAATTAAAATCAAAGTTATGGCTAAAGCCTTAACCTTCACCTGCTCTGTGCACAGATACTAGAGAGGTCTCAGAGTGATTCTTGAGGTTCCCAGTCATACCATGTAGCAATACCCAGGAACAACGATAAAGGATGGCATGAAAGACTTAACTTGGAAATGTTTTGCTTGTGTTAATTAACTTTAAATCAATCCCTTGGTACTATTTTAATGGAGGTTTTAAAATATATTTATATTGTTATGAGCAGGTTGTACGTTTTACCGGACTACGCTCAGTGTAAAAAGATGTCATCCAGCTAAATTATTTGACAACCTCTTTTCCTGCTTACTTCCTCCTAGTGTTTGCTTGTTAACTTTGTTCAAGACAAAACTTTGCCATGATGCCCGAGTGCATTAATAATGAGAATCATCTCAAACATTTATTAATCACTTCAGGGCAGGTATTTCACTGTTCTTTAGAAAATGTTCAAACTGACACATTTAAGGGCACACAAATATTTCTGGGATCCTGCTGAGCAATTCCATTAAGGCACAGGTGAGAGGTGACCCCATTTACATTCTCTAATTGAACTGGATTTCCCCTGGGACAGGCAGAAAAAAAAATCGGATAGAAATTCACAGAACTAGTAATCTGTTATCGCTATGTCTGTTCCCCTGCTATAAGTGCAGGGAGTTTTCTGTGCAGTGTTTTAGGTTTTGGAGCTGGACTTAGCCACCTAAGAGTACCTATCCTGTTCTTTGCAATATCAGCATCTATGGAAGCTTGTTGCTTGCTAAAGCGTATTGAAGTTGATGGAAAGACGCCCATTGACTTAAATGAGTTTTGAATAGGCCTTTATGTTTGTGATTCTCAGCATGGCCAACTATAATATGCTATGTGAGCTCCATCTGAAGAATCTTATATGAACTCAGTTATATGCTGTGTTACTTACAGCCTCCACTACAGATGACTCTATCCATTTGGCAGTCTCCACAGAAAGGCGAATGAGAATTTCACCCCTAAGTGAGACCCACTGCCATGACAGCCTGAGGAATCATATACTGCTTCTGCCTGTTATGTATGGCACATGATACTACAGATGAAGAGAGGATTTCATTTGTTGGGGCTGTCGATCCAGCAGTTTCCTTTGGTACTAAATTAGTTTCAAACTTATAGAAACCAAATTCCAGTACCAAGCTAACATCTTCTCCGATAAGGATTTGAAGGGAAAGATAATTACAGTATGTAAAGTTTCTAATAGCCTAACTGTCAGTTATGCTTGCAGACAGTTTGCTAAGAAACACTGAGTAAAATACATGTTTGATTATCAGGCTGAACATTGCTTTCACATTCTTTTTATTTTTCTTCAGCTATTCTGTCACATCAGGCTTTTGCTACAGCAATTATATTCATGACATGTACTGAGAAGACACAAGCAAATTTTACATGTCACTGGAATAATGAACTCAGTGCTCTTCTCTTTTGTTATTATGGAATTGGATGGGGAAGCCGAAAATATTCACACTTGTTGACATTTTGTCCAATACAAAGGCACAAGACGACGCATGGAAATATTTTTCTAAGCAAATTATTGGTGTTGTGGGAAAGCAGCCCTGTAGATTTTTTGGGTTGCATTGCTGTGCCATGGAGACAGACAAATAGTTTTTCATCCCCACATTCATTCAGTTCCTCTCCTAAGTGAGCAATGCTTGCACAGGGATGCAGTGTATCCAAGAGCTGTCATTAGAAAAATGTGATGCTTGCTTCATGCCGAAGTTGCACCTTGTCTTGCCAAACACAGAAACTGCTTTACTGCTTGCTTGTCTTCTTACAGAACATGACCAGGAAGGTAAAACTCTTACTGTCAGTTAGGGAGGGGAAAATGGGCTTGAACAGATGTCTAAGATGCCCTTGAAATGTGTGCATTTGAAATGTACTGCGAGAATGTCAGTTGGTAAGAACTTCCATTATTTGCCAGTAGAAAGGGCAGCTACAATTTACTAATATGTGACCACCTCAAAAATTATTTACCTTTTGGTTTTGATTTCAATGGGAGCTGGATCAAGCACTTACTTTATCCTGTGTTGGATTATTAAAATGTTTAAGCTTTGATTTATTCTTACAAATAGGCTTAGCAATTTTGTAAATTCAGACCTGTTGTCTCCTTGTCACTAGCACTTCCATCCTTCAGTAGTTACATTTAAAGTTGAGGAGAAACAAAAATCCCAACCAGAAAACAAGAAGAATTGTGCAATGAAATTTTTGTGAAATTTTTGGTTTATCTTATATTTTGTTTCTTTCTGGTTCACAGCAGGAATCTGGTATGTGTGTGTGTGCACTATGAAATGTCTATCAACAATATATTCATTTTTTTCCTTCAAAGGTTAAATTGGCAGTAACCCGGCAGTGAAGTTACTCACCTCTGTAAGTCTTTGGAGGATTGAGCCCTAGATTTGGCTTAATTTATCAAAGAATAGGGAGCTGGAAGATGCAATCTATCCCCTTCCATTCACTCTTTTTATGAAAAGGTTTGTGGCTTGGATGCTTTATTTAATACCTACCTAACATAATAATTAATAACTGGCATTTATCCAAGGATCTCAAAGCACTTTACAAACATTTATGTGCACATCACCAGCATTAGCTTTTATTACAGTATTATAACCATTGTGTAAAAAGAAACTGAAATACAGAGAGACAAAATGAAAGAATTGCCAAAAAATCATGCTGAGTAATTGGGAAAGGCAGGAATGGAACCCAGGAGACCTGATTTCCACTCCCCTCTTCCACTAGTTTACACTTCACACACATATAGTTTCACAAAATATGACAATACTGAAATGATAGTTCCATAGTACATGCTTTCTTAACCTGTAGGATGTGGAATTTGTCTCTGTGCTTTGTGAATGTGATGAGTTTTTATATTTACTGTGTCTTTGTATGCTGCTTCTCTTTTTTACCAGAGAAAACTTCTTACCATGATTTGCTTTCAATCTGTAATCCTGGAAGATATGGAAATCTATTAGTCACACTGGGAATTGTTAGATGCTTTAGTTCTTGCAATACTATTTGAGATTTTAGGAAAATAAATAGGTATGCGAGAACCTCAATAACAATAAGATGTATCCTTTCATGGTCCCAATAGATTCCTGATGTTTTTGAAGTGACATATCATGTCTTCTTAAATTATTCTTGGTCGTAACATTTGACTATAAGGACCACATGCAACATACATGACAATGAAAGGGCTGTTTGGCATGCACTGAAAGTGCAAAGAGTCAAAGCTGTCAAGCCATTGCTCTCATTATAAACAGTGCTTTGAGGCAAAAAAGAGGAGGGTGCTATTGCTTCTAGGGAAGGCGATATTACTTCTGATGGGTGAATATCTTTTGTAGTTTGCCATTTTTCCAGTGAAAGAAATGTAATGCAAGAGAAATCTACTTTGTGCTTCAGCAAAATGTGCAATTATAAAATCAGTGAATATTCATCTGCCTGTGCTGTGAATAATTTTCCTTGAGTTTCATTTCAAGGTAAAATGGCAATATTACCATAACTACTTCTATGGGATTTTAAAAAACATTCGCACAATCTGACTTCTTCCTTGACAAATTGAAAGTCATAATAAGGTGAATCATGGCAGATGGGGCAGTAGGTATTGCATGCAATCTTACCTGTTATTTAGTAACATCAGCTCAAGAGCTCCTTCTTAGGTGGCCTCTCAAATTTTGTATAGGATTTAAGGTGGGATTTTCAAATATGCCTAAGGAAATTGGGCATCTAACTCCCTTAGGTGCTTTTGAAAACCCCACCTTTAATGTCAAGGAAATTCCATTTGAACTGTTCACAATCAATTATCTACCTATATGATAGGAAAGGCAAGGCATGCACAAGATCAGCTTTAGTCTTTGAAATAAATTACATTTAAAGCACCCTAAAAACAAATGTGCTCCCACATAATGGAAGACATTAGAGAGAGAAGAGGCCTCTCAGGATACCTAATACATCCTGGCCTAGTGAAGGATTGATCTACAGATGTATATTCTGGATTTTTGTCCACTCCAGTTTTAAATGACTCAAGGCATTAGACTTTCACTGCTACATTTAGGAGACTATAAGATCTCTTTGTCAGAAGGTTCTTTCTGATATATCGCCTCATTTTGCTTTTTGTTAACTTAATGTCTGCAGATCAAATTACATCTTCATCTATAAAACTAAATAATTCCTCTTCTACCATAGTGTTTACATGCTTCGAATATTTTAATCAATTATTTTCTAACTCCCTTAGTCCCCCCTAAGCCAAGTTGTTTGGGTCGTTAATCTTTCTTCATGTACCAGTCTGTCCAATCCCCTAATAATTTTTGATGCGGAATCATCCATTTGTTCCCCAGTTTACATACCTAGCACCTAAGTAGGAAAAAGGTTCAGCATCATCTCACTAAGATTGATGACCTGGATAATTTCCAGAACATCATCAGGGAGACTTATAACTATCAAAAGGCCAATTAAAAGATTTAGTAAGGCGCTGTGATTATATACTAGTCTTTGTCATTGACCGACTAGTACTTGTCTCATTGTCAGCATATAAAATCGATACCTGTGTATGCTTTAGAGTTCACTTGACATTTAAAATTAGTTTGCATATTCATTCTTACTTAGTGGCTTTCTGATAAAATTGTTGTCATTAATGAGCTTATAAACACATACACTCACAGTTTGTGAATAGAGCTGGCTGGAAAGTCTTTGACTAAATGGTTTTTAGTTGGAAAATGCTGTTTCATCAAAACAAACTTTTTAAGGGAATTTACCAATTTCAATTAAAATTTATCTAGGAAAGGTTTCTCAGGTCCAGGATGGAGTTTTTGGTCCAAATGAGAGTGATTGTGTGTGTGTGTGTGTGTGAGAGAGAGAGAGAGAGAGAGAGAGAGAGATCCTGGTGAGTCGAGCATTCACCTTTTTTAAGTCTTGTCTCTGCTCTGCTTGATTTGGAACCAGGACTTGAACCCATGTGTGATGGGGTGGACTAGATCTGGAAGCCCCCTGCTGCACCCCGTCCCAGAAAAAGGCAGTAGAGAGGTCCTTCAAGCTGCCTACAGTGGCTGTGGGGGAAGCAGCCAATCAGAGCACAGCAGGCTAGTATAAGAAGAGCTGCAGGGGCAGTGGGAGATCAGTTCCTTGCTAGACCTGGAGGAGAGTGGATGGTGCACCTGGCTGGCTGAGGGAGTCGCAGGACTTTGGACAGGGCAGTGCTGTCAGAAGCCATGGAGAGCAAGATGGAGCTCTGGGCTGGCTGCTGGGACTTCACCAGGACAAGGCCCTGAGATAATGGTGAAGAATGTGCTGGAGCCATAGGGAAGTGTCCCAGGGAATTAGAGTAGCAGTGCAACTTAGAGAAAGGGACATGGCATGGCTGCTATCTGTAGGGTCCCTTGGCTGGGTCCTGGAATAGAGGGTGGGACTGGGTCCCCCCCACCAGCCACTGAGAAAGTGGCCTGGACTTTTAAGCACCCCAGAAGGGGAACTGAACTATAGTGGCCCAGCTGGAGAGTTGCAGCCAGAAAGGCCCTGAGAGGGTGAAGACATCGCCCCCAGGGAGGGAGCCCTGGGGCACCACACTATATTTTTTGAAGCAGAGACAACTTCAGAGAGATGTTACAGAGGGCACGGAGTGAGGCCCCTGTTGGACTTGTACCCTGGAAGGGGTTTGCTTCATTTTTTATTTCACAACAGACTATGTGTGACGTGGCTGGAGGGCTGAGTCAGCGAAGACCCACCACAAATGGAGTGAGTGTACAGGCACACTGCACTGAAAAAGGGAGTTCTTGTGAGAGGTGAGTGCACCCCATTACACCCACATTCCAAGTGAGTGCCATAATATCTGGGGTATAGAGTCAGCCTCTCTGTTTTTGTGGCCCGCTGAATATTTAATACAAAGTGGAACATCTCCAACTGGAGAGACCCACTCCACAATAGCCAATTGGTTAGGGCACTTACCTAGGATGTGCAAAGACCTGCGTTCAAACAGAACAGGGACTTGAACCTGGGTCTCCCACATATTAAGTAAATGTGCTCAGCTCTTGGCTTTTCTGGGGTGGTGGTCTATCTCTTGATTTTTTTTTTATGAAAAACTTCTAAAAGTCTCAGTTTCATCCTTCTTCTAAATTAAAGTGTCATAAGCTGAGAAAATGGTTTCCTCCCCAGCTCATGTGTAAACCACTTAGTGTAGTATACACCTTCTTTTACAGAAAGGCCGCAAAAATAATATCCCTATTATTAAAGAGATGTGCTAACTTTGAACACATAATTAAGGGCGTGAGATGAAACTGAGTAAAGGAAAAGTTGGACTGAATACTAGGAACCAATTTTTAACAATGAAGTCTGAGACTCCCAAAGGAAGTGGTGGAAAATCCATTTGCTAGTTGCATTTTAAGCTAGGCTGGGCTTAAAGTGCAAGGACATAGTGCATGGAAAAGTCATATACTGGCTGTGAGATGAACTAAGATAATATAATAGATCAGTTGACAAAGCCCTGGAATTAGTACGTGTTCAGGAATAAACATTTAAAGACAAAGGGCAAGATTCTCAGCTGTATACAGTGGTACTGTTCCACTGGGTTCATGCAGTTTTTCTGATTTACACCAGCTAAGTGTCTGGCCCACAGTGTTCTTATTATGTGACCTACATCTTGCTACATAATCACAGAATGTCTTCTAAAGGAGAAATGTTATATATAATTTCATTTTATATTATATATGCATCTCTCAGCAAATGTTGGTGAATTACTTTCCTAGCCACTGTTAAACATTTTTGGCTTTTGTAATTCGCAGAAATGGAATTTATTCAGGTGAGTCATGGTTTTTTGGGGTCATGTATTTTTGTGCAGACTTTTTTCTATATATTCATAAAAGTAATGAAGGAAACAAAAGTATTGAATTTTCAAAGCATTGTGCAGTGTTTTAATCAAGTTGATGAAACCACTAAATTTACAGGTACATAGGCAACTTGTGCCTTATGCTTTTATGATCTTCAGGGCTCATTACAAGGTTGATCCTTTTTCTCACTTGAAAATGGGGGAGGAACTAAGGATGGGGAATTATTTGAAAGGGAGGGAGAGGGGATTTGTGGTGGATTATGTTAATTTCCAGCACATGTATTTTTAAACTGTGTCAAGGTCACTTAGAGCATATGGATGGTATCGTTTTTAGTTCTTCTGTAAGTCTAAATTCTGGGGTGTATAACGGAAGTGTCATATGTAAGACACTGTAGGTAATTGATTTGCTCCACTCAACACTGGTGAGGCCTTAGTTGGAGTACTGTGTCCAGCTTTGGGTACCACATTTTAAGAAAGATATGAACAAAATGGAGAGAATCTAGAGGACAGCAACAAAAATAACAAGAGGTTTAGAAAACATGACCAGTGAGGAAAGTATGAAATAATTGGACATGTTTAGTCTAGAGAACGGAAGGCTGAGAAGGGACATTAGCAGTCTTCAAATATGTAAAAGGCTGTTATAAAGAGGATGGTGACCAATTTTTCTCTATGTCCATCAAAGATAGGACAAAAAGAAATGGCTTAGTTTGCAATAAGAGAGGTTCAGGTTGGATATTAAGAAAATCTTTTGAATGATAAGGATAGTTAGGTATGGGAACAGTTTACATAGGGAGACTGGGAAATCCCCACCATTTGAAGTTTGTAAGAATAGGTTAGACAAACACCTGTCAGGAATGGTCTAGGTATACTTAATCCTGCCTCAGCACAGGAGGATGGACTAGGTGGCTTGTTCAGATCCCTTCCAGCCCTACATTTCTGTGAAAATAAATAAATTGTACAATAGATATGTTCAACAATACTGCAGTCTTTAGGGAGGAAATATAGGTATCTGCATTTATTAAAAATGGCGATAGCTGCAGGCAGATGGACAGAGATTCAGAGAATTAGTGATAAAATAAAACCTAGTTGATCATCTAGCTAATTCCCCTTCTAAGGCAGTATTGTTCCCTATGATGTATTATCCAGTGCTCTGTCCAGTTTAGTTTTAAATGATGGGACTTCTGACACTTTCCTTGGTATATTTACAAAGGTAAATATATTCTGTTCATTTGATAAGCAAAAACATATTTCATTGGAGAAAGCATCTGAATTATAGATCAAATCTGTCTAAATTTCAAAACTTTCATGTATATTTCATTAAAGTAGCGCTGACAGATAAAAGGTTATTAATTTGTAAACGGACTTGTAAAGTGTTCTAGACTCATGATGCAAAATTTGAAAATTGCGGGATGAATTTGATTAGGCTGGACCTTGCCATGATTATGGCTTTGTATGTGACAGGCATAGTAAAATACCTACCCTACTCATGGATAAGTACATACTTCCATTAGGGAAAAGGTATGGGGAGACTTTTAGGCCATGTGTGCACTACAGGCACTACAGAACCAGTGCTGCAGCTGTGCTGATATAGCACTGTAGTGTAGACACTCCCTACATCAATAGAAGGGGTTTCCATCAATGTGGGTAATTCACCCCTCTGTCCCATCCCAGATTGGTGGTAGCTAGGTCAGTGGAAGAATTCTACACCGGGGTTAGGTCATCTTAACAATGGCGCTCAGGGTGTGACTAGGATACATAAGTGAAAGTCTCTATAGCAGACTATGGGCCAAACTCAATGGTGAATCGAAGGCCTGATCTATACATAAAATTCAGATCAACCTAGCTACAGCTTTGAGGGGTATGAAAAATTCACATCCTTGAGCACTGTACTTAAGCCGACCTAACTCCCAGTGTAGAGGCAGGTAGGTTGATGGAAAAATTCTTCCATGAAACAAGTTACCGGCACTCCGGGAGGGAGCTGGATTACTACATAAAGAGAAAAAGTTCCTCTATCGATGTAGAAAGCATCTACACTATGGCACAGCTGCAGCACGGCAGCAATGCCACTGTAATACCCATAGTGTAGACATTGCCTTAGTGAATGTAGAAACCTATATAGAGAAGTCCCACAGAATTGAATGGACATAACCTGTCTATAGTATGTGTGTGTATTTTTAAAATAGGCTATAGACTCATTTATCCTGTTCTATCCCCAGTATAGAATTGTAAAGGATGGTTAAAGAAGCCAGTAGAATAATATAATCTATTAAAACCTATTGAATTTATCAGTAACTTATATACAGCCATATTATATTTCTGTAGGTCCTTGTTAGTTCCATTTCTATTAAATTCTGTCAGACAGTTATAATGATAATACTAGAGGGAGTCTATGCAGGTGTACATTATACCTTCTTCCCTTCCCTCCAACCTGTATATCATACCTATTTAGACTCCCTTAGACTAGTACAGATTTATATTCACTTGCCAACATGCAGTGCACACATGTACCCTCCCAACAATGGCCGGCTGAGTATAAGGGAATCTGTGTTCAAATTCAGCTTTCAATCACATCAGTATAGATCTGGAATAACTCCATAAACATTTACTCATTTACTCTAGATGTACACTAGAGTAAATGAGAATAGAATTTGTCTTCATATTAGCAAGGAAAGCAACCATCAGGGAGGTGAAATGTGTAAGTTAAAGCAGACAGTCCCTATTGTAACTTAGATCTTCAGCTCCTTGTGCATAAGTCTCACCAGTTCAGACTCCTTAATACTCAGGCCCGGTCTACACTACCACCACTGGTCGATCTAAGCTACGCAATTTGAGTTAGTAACGTAACTCAAGTTGACGTAGCTTAGCTCTACTTACCACAGGGTTCACACTACACTATGTCGGCAGGAGATGCTCTCCTGCTGACGCTGCTTTCACCTCTCATTGAGGTGGAGTACAGAAATCTATGGGAGAGTGCTCTCCATTGACTGAGCATATTTTCACTAGACCTGCTAAATCAATGCTGCTGCATCGATTGCAGCAGCGCTGATTCAGTTCCATAGTGAAGACAAGCCCTTAGACTTTATACATTCAGTAAATGGGTGTAAGTTGGTCTAAAACTCTTAGGCCTGACCTACACTTAAAAGTTAGGCCAACATAGTTCTGTTGATCAGGGTGTGAAAAATCCATACTGACCTCCCCAGTGTAGACACAGCTAGATCAATTGGAAGAATGCTTCCATCAACCTAGCTGCCATTGCTTTGGGGAGCTGGAGTTCTTATAGGGATGAACTCCTCTTCCCCTCCGTAGATGTAGGAAGCATCTACACAACAGGAATTACAGTAGGATAGTGTAAACATGGCGTAAGTCAATGTAAGGGAGTCTAGTTTAGTTCGTTCACCGCTCCTCTAGAAGTGAAAAGGTTTGTTTTAGGGGATGTGGTGGCTGCTATACTGTGTCGAATTACTTAATATTTGCACAGCAATTTGGAGATGTAAAGTGCTATATAAATGCCTGAGTTTCATTATGATTATTTATATGAGTATCAGAAAGGACAAAAAGGTGAAAAGAAAACAACAGAAAATAGTAATTCCTTGGTTTGAAAACTGTCCATGAGGCCTCTTCTGGTAATCATAAAAAATCCAAGATCTTCCTCATTACTTAGATGATTTAGCCTAGTAATATTTAACCCACAGATAATTTCATGTGGCTGAGACAAGGTGGGTGAGGTAATCTTTTATTGGCCCAAGTTCAGGCTTTCAAGCTTGCACAGAGCTCTTCTTCAGGTCTGGGGCTGACATGGCTACAACAACATTGCATGTGGCTGTCCAGAGTCTATAGGTTTGACTGAAACTCTATGCTTTCTATCTGGTCTTAGCCTTGTAAACTTAGCCTTCCTCTTCGTCAGAACAGTGCTCAGGCTAGGGGCAGTGCTCAGGAAATGATCATTATCATGATTCTTACCTTTTTATTACCACCTTACTTTCTTCAGAGAGATGAGAAAGGA
This sequence comes from Caretta caretta, assembly GCF_965140235.1. Lineage (NCBI taxonomy): Eukaryota > Metazoa > Chordata > Testudines > Cheloniidae > Caretta > Caretta caretta. The sequence continues at coordinate 53,467,967 of NC_134207.1, forward strand.
TCAGACATTGGACTCTCTGACCTCCCTCCAAACAGCAAGAAGACTGGAGGAGAGAGAACTAGTGACGGAATGAACCACTGTCTTCATGGATAGGAACTGAGTGGGAAGAGGGACAGAGGGGGAGAAACACTACCAATGCCTTCTCAGAAACTGAGGGTTGGGGGAGTGGAAAGAGAGTGACAAATGAAAACAGAGAGCCAGCAATTATTCATGGTATGATATTCTAACACAACTTTGCAATATTTTTATCATGATCTTGTATCTTTGTGATGTTGAGTTATAATACTAAATGCATAGCCAAAAAAGTGAATTTTCAGTAGAATTTTTAAACAGTTTCACTTTGAATGTGTCTTGACCTTTGTGTTCACTTTCCATAAATCTTCTAGTGATCAGGTATCCCCAGTGCAAATCTTGGAAAAAGCACATCTCTAGGCAGACTATTCCAAATATTTGCCATGAGTGAAATCTGAATGGTTACCGACCAGACACAGTGAGAATTTCAAACTGAAAATTTTACACTCAAGTATGCAGTTTGAAATTTGTGCTGCTGTTGGTTCATTAGTGGAGTCATTCAGTCAGGAAAGAGAGTGCCACTTGAATTATGTCATGAAAATTTCAAATGAATTTAGATGGCCAGATTTTCTGGAATAGAATTTGGCTGCATCTCCTTGTTGAGCGTCTTATAAAGAGCTGCACAGAGGAAGCTATTTGCATTGCACACCAACAAGTATTATTGGTCTTACAAAATCAGTGAAGAATACGACATATTCTTGAGACCATCTACTGGCACATTACCCACTAGCCAACTACTAACTTTTATATGCAGACACTTCTAGAGAGAATACTCTCATAACTCCCTAGCTGGGGACTCTCTTGATGTGGAGGAGTCTCCAGTAGGTTTTGAATTGGCATACCCCTCCACCAATGTTTCTCTAAACACTACTGGGGGGTGGGGTATAAAAGTGGTCAGAGAATCAGGAAGCCATCTAATCCTTCAAGGAATTAATGACTCTAATAGATTCCTAAGTGGTGCTGCTAGTGTGATTCTGGTTGGAATAATATGGGAATATATTTAGGGAAGGAGGAAGATGTTCTCTACTTTTTGATCAGGTCCTGAGCACTCAGGCATTTATCCAGACAAGCACTTAAGCATATGCTTAACTTAAGGCATGTGAGCAGCCCCTTCCAGTAATGTCAATGGGATTACTCACATTTTCAAAAGCTTTGGACTGGGCCCAGAGTGCTCAGTTACTTACAGGATCAAGCCCTTAAACTTTTTATTGTGCTACATAAGGCCCCCAGAGCTTAAATAGTTCTTAAGTATTGCGTAGAACTTACACTGGCTCCTGCACAAGGTTGAATTCTGCCAACAGGGAGAGAGAAGCACCATACTTCTGTTAAATTATTTGTTATGAATTATTTGCCCAGCTCTTGTCATTATGATACAAGTCCATGGCAGAAATATCACCAGGCAACATTGGGACTTTGCATGGTGTTTTATCAGTGGCTTTTTACGAAGTTAAGTGGTTTTCCTACTCCTCACAGTTGAATATTGCTTATTTAGTCAGTTCTCCATGACATGAGCTTGACAATTAAAAAAGCACTGTTCTCATTTCCCAGGGCTTTTGTTCTTTGGTGTCAGGTACTTTTAGCAATAGGTATTTCCAATTCCGAAGATGGGAAGGGTCAATCTGTGTGAGCCAGGGCTTTGTCTAATTGGCATTAAAAAAAAAAATCAAAATGATGGTGATGCACTGACTGAAGATTAGGAAAATACATCATCCACAGCAGCTTCTTCTTAGGGAGAGGCACTGAGGGGAGAGATTACCACATGTTACTGAGAAACACACAGAGAAAGTCAGGGTATTTTGGCTAGTGTTTTCTAATTAATCTTTTTATCACTTTTTTTTCAATTCATAGTAAATCTATTTAAGCATTCCTGCTGGTGGCAAGGCTGGAAGGAAAGAGGATTTTAATTAGAGATGTACAGTTCATGTAACTAATGAATCAATAGTAATTGAATATAGTGGAAGCTGCTTAAAAGCACAGCCATGACATTACAGTAAAAATCCTTCCTTTAGCAGGTTTAGTCCTATTTCAGATAATCTTTTAAGAGGATTCCCCTATGTATTCCTGAGAACATATGTTTTTCTTTATGTATTCTCTTACGTTTATCCATTTACTAGGTTTGATCAATATGTACAGCAGTATTAATTCTTGTCCTTCTCCAATCTGTGGGTATTGGATCCATAGATTAATGCATATCCCTAATTACAGTCAGTCAATGAATACATTATTTTAATTGAACAGATTTTCCATTTACAATCTAGGGAAGTTCTAGTAAATGTGACTCTTTACCCATTAGCGATGACTCATGAGATTTTATTAACTTTTTAAGAATTGTTTGTTTTTAAAAAAAGGCTCCAAAAATCAGCTTTACACACTAGGCTATACACTGCACAATAGGAAGCTTAAAACACCAGAAGGAGAGACTTCCTCTCCATAACATCAGCCTGTTAAGCAGCACTACAACTGGGGTTTTGATAGGCATAGGAAAATAGTAGACTCATTCCATAGCAAACGTATCTTAAATGATCAGCCCTTCTCCTGGTAAAACTTGTTGGAGAGCATTCTAGGGGGGATGTCTTCCAAACCCAACAGATCATCAACATGCCATTTATGTCTTTCCCTTCAGCACCTCTCTCGAAAGGCTACATCTTGGACAGTGTAACTAGCCTTGTGGATGGGGGGAAGCAGTAGAGATGGTATATCTTGATACTGTCTTGCATGACCTTCTCATAAACAAACTAGGGAAAAGCAACCTAGATGGAGCTACTATAAGGTGGGTCCATAACTGATTGGAAAAAATTCCCAGAGTAGTTATTCAGTCAAGCTGGAAGAGCATATCAAGTGGGGTCCTGCAGGGATCAGTTCTGGGTGTGGTTCTGTTCAATAGCTTCATCGATCATTTGGATAATGGCATAGAGTACACTTATAAAGTTTGCAGACAATAGCAAGCTGGGAGGGGTTGCCAGTGCTTTGGAGGATAGGATTACAATTTAAAAGGATCTGGACAAACTGGAGAAATGGTCTGAAGTAAATAGGACGAAATTCAATAAGGACAAATGCAAAGTACTCCACTTAGGAAGGAACAGTCAGTTGCATACATACAAAATGGGAAATGGCTGCCTAGGAAGGAGAACTAACAATCTAAATATGAGTCAACAAGTGTAACGCTGTTGCAAAAAAAAGTGTAAGCAGAGACAGGGTAGGCTCCACCCTGACATCTGGTGGTGAGGTGTGGCAAGTTGTGGAAAAGAACTTCAGGGGCTGATCTCATTTGCATAGGCACACCCACCCCGCCTAGAATGAGGCCATAACTGCCCAAATGGTCACTTTGGCTGCTGTGGGATCCCCAGTGTCTCTGTTATTGGGGCGGGAAGAATAAAGTGTTAGTACCCTGATTATGGGAACTGTGCTTGGAACTGTACTTGGCCTTTTTGTTATGATGGAGGACTCACCATCAACTGAGTAGCACTCACTAGGCAAGGGACATGGGTTCCAAAACTCTGTGAATTGAGAGAGACTTGAGGTGTAGGCCCCTTTGTGAGGGCCTGAAGCACCAATTGCACCTCTGTCTCTCTCCACTGTGGAATGTCAGAGCTAATTTTGGGTCTATTAAGAGTTTTGTTACGGGTACTGTGCTGAATTCACTTCAGCCTCATGGTGCACCAGCACTAAGGCTCCTACTACTATGAGCTGAAATCACCGAGAGCTGAAATCACTGAGCACTGTGTCAAGTAGTGGGGAGCCGGAAGATCTAGTGTGCAGCGGAGCTATTTGTGAGACGGCGGGGTGAGCAGAGCTGTTTGTGAGACGGCGGTGTGTTCGTGAGACGGCGAGCTGAGCGGAGCCGGTCGTGAGACGGCGGTGTGTTCGTGAGACGGCGAGCTGAGCGGAGCCGGTCGTGAGACGGCGGTGTGTTCGTGAGACGGCGAGCTGAGCGGAGCCGGTCGTGAGACGGCGGTGTGTTCGTGAGACGGCGAGCTGAGCGGAGCCGGTCGTGAGACGGCGGTGTGTTCGTGAGACGGCGAGCTGAGCGGAGCCGGGCGTGAGACGGCGAGCTGTGCAGAGCGGAGCCGGTCATGGTGGAGCGGAGCAGAGCCCTGTGAGGCAGTCAGCTTCAGGACACGTAAGGTGCCCCTTACCTCTTTCCCCCACACCCAGGCACATTTTAGCCAGACTGGGGAGTAACACTCTGCAGATGAACTTTTGAACTCCGGGGCTGGACTTTTTTTTGGACTTTGGGAGATTTGTGGATTGCTGGACTCAAGAGACGTTTGGGTTCTGGGACTCAAGAGCCTGAGGGAAAGGATGTGGCCCAATTTTTCTGGGGTGGGTCGGTGTTCATGGTTTGGTTAATGAACACTAGTTGTGGTGTTTCCCCAATTTAATGCTGATGTTGTTTACCTCATGTTATTAAAGATTCTCTACTACACTGAGACGCCGTGCTTGCGAGAGGGGAAGTATTGCCTCCTTGAGGCGCCCAGGGGGTGTGTAAGATTTTCCCAGGTCACTGGGTGGGGGCTCGAGCCAGTTTTGCATTTGCTTTAATGAGAGGGAACCCCTGTGTACTGAACCCAGCCCTTGCTGCTATCAACTTGGCCTGGCAGAAGGGTTACAAAAGCAAACATCATTCTGGGATGTATTAGCAGGAGTGTTGTAAACGAGACACAAGAAGTAATTCTTCTGCTCTACTCCCCACGGATTAGGCCTCAACTGGAATTTGTGTTCAGTTCTGGGCACCACATTTCACGAAAGATGTGGACATATTGGAGAAAGTCCAAAAGGAGAGCAATAAAAATGATTAAAGGTCTAGAAAATATGACCTATAAGGGAAGATTGAAAACATTGGGTTTGTTTACTCTGGAAAAGAGACAACTAAGAGGGGACATGGTAACAGTTTTCAAGAACATAAAAGGTTGTTACAAGGATGAGGGAGAAAAATTGTTCTTAACCTCTAAGGATAGGACAAGAAGCAATGGGCTTAAACTGCAGCAAGGGAGGTTTAGGTTGGACATTAGGAAAAACTTGCTAACTGTCAGGGTGGTTAAGCACTGGAATAAATTGCCTAGGGAGGTTGTGGAATCTCCATCATTGGAGATTTTTAAAAGCAGTTTAGACAAACACCTGTCGGGGTGGTCTAGATAATACTGATTCCTGCAGGGGACTGGACTAGAAGAACTCTTGAGGTCTAGTCCTACAGTTCTGTGATCTGCTCCTTGGACCTGGTACAGAGATCAATGAAGATAATGGGAGGCTTTTCATTCAGGCTGGTTGCCACCTCCTATCAGTTCTGGGGATTAGCTCAGTCACGCTGATGCCCCTTCCAGCAGTTACATCCCATTAGTTTCTCCTCTACAGCCCCTCTCTCATTTCCAGGAGCTGCTGCATCCTCTTTGTGACTCAGCCCTCCAGCCAGGTCACTATCATGGTTCCTCTTCCTCGGGGGGCATGTAACAAAGTTCCTGCTCCCTGGCAGCCTTCCACTTCACTGTCTCACAGTGCCATTCCCACAGTGGCTGGCTGGGGAACCCGGGCCCACCTGCTACTCTGGGTTCTACCTCACAGACCCTCTAGGCAGCATTCCCTGAACCTTGCTGGCTTTCCCTGAGCCACTTCCATATCTCCTGGCCTTCCCCACTCCTCTGGGTTTGCCAGTCTCTTCACTCTCTCCTCCCAGGGAGTAACTTTAGGGAACTCATCTCTGTAGCCCCCAAACAATCTTCCCTTCTTCCAAGGAGTGACTGCAGACTTCTCCCTGCCACTCGCCCTGCTTCCAATTTCCTGTCTTTTGCAGAAGCCCTGCCTGTCCCTCAGGGGTGAGTCTTTCTAATTAGCTGCCTCCAGCCTAAAGCTCCCCCATTTGCAGCATAATAAGCTGACTGAGCCCACGTGGACTAATTCAGCTCTTGCAGGTCCAGTGTGGGGAGCACACCTCATCACACTCCCCAATCCTCCCAATATGGATGGAGTTATACTGGTATAAAGTTAATTATATCTGTTTCGCTTATTTGGGCAAATTTACAGAAATAAGCTCGTCCAGTACAAGCACCTTTATACTAGTGTAGCTGCATCAACACTAGTGGATTACACTGAGTTATCTTTATAATTAAATTGCTACAAAAACTGCATGCAGACCAGCCCTTTGTTTGGTTCAGTCCCCCTTAATCCTCAGCCACTTGTCAGAAGGGGCAGGGCTTGCAGTCATAGAAGCTGAGACAGCAACAGCCAATAAAATATTATTTTGGTTCCTTCTACAATTCAGTTCTTTCAGAAGGGCTTTGCTAATGCAGTAATATAATATTGCCCTAAATGATATTTCCCAGCCACAATCCAAGTGGTTTTTTGACCCTCTTTCTGAATTTTATATGGAATCATTTCATTGTAAACAAGTGCCTTCAATTTAAGTACTATGCCACTATCTAGTCATCAGTCAAAAGGAAGTGCTCCCGTGCATTCATGTGTCTAATCTAGCTGTGTAGTGAACACACACATCTCCTAAGGTACATTGAGGGAGGCAGGGCTCCAGGCAACTCACCCAGTTCGAATCTTACTGGATAAGGTAGGCTCCGAGAGGGGACTTCATCTTCTGCAGAACACTAGCACAATACCTCAGCCCCACTGGCTCCCTGTCACACCTGGTCTGGTCTCTCATCTTCAGGAAAAAAAAGGCCTAACTGTGAGATGGCAAATTCCTGGGTCCCTGCATGTGGCCATGGTGGTGATGACCAGTGATGTCAGTGAATGTCTCCTACTTGCACGAGGACACTGCCACATGTGAACCAGTTGTCAGATGCACTCAAGAAAAAACATTGCCCAGAAGGGCTGACAACCTTGTCATGCAAAAACTTACCAGTCAAAACAAGTGTGTAAAGGTGTATATATATGAACACTTCCTTTCATCTTAAGAATGTATTGATCTATTGCTCCAACAATTCTCTAACCTTGGTAGGAGTCTTGAAAACCCCTAATCAACACTTCACTTCTGCAAATTTTAGTCACCTTTAATATTTTTACACTAGATAATTTCTGAATCCTTCTCATCACTTAGGCATGAGCAAAAACTCTGCCATCCTTGTTTTATCTTGCTGTTTGCTGGAATGGCTACCGTGTTGTGTTTCTATAGCTTAACTTTTTAATGAGGATAAGTTTTTGGTCTACTGCTCAACCTCCAGCCTGGAGGGCCAGTGGACTGTCTTGTTTGGTCCCTACCCTTTGACCTGTCCAGCTTGGGTTGTCCTACCAGGAGTTAAAATTCCAAACAGCATATTGCTCATGCTCACTGGAAACTGACAAGTTTTCTCATCACATAAAGTTACATTGAAGTGCAGTCCCCAAGGAAGGCTATATAGTTTATGGAGATAATGATAAAAATAGTCCCCTTCTGAGTATAGACAAACAATGGAGATGTCACCTTGGTCTGATGTTAGACTTAGACTTGAAATTAGACGAAGATTTCTAACCATTAGAGGAGTGAAGTTTTGGAATAGCCTTCCAAGGGAAGCAGTGGGGGCAAAAGATCTATCTGGCTTTAAGATTAAGGTATTTGGGGTCGGGAAGGAATTTTTCTCCAGGGCAGATTGGAAGAGGCACTGAAGGTTTTTCGCCTTCCTCTGTAGCATGTGGCACAGGTCACTTGCTGGAGGATTCTCTGCTCCTTGAAGTCTTTAAACCACGATTTGAGGACTTCAATAGCTCAGACATAGGTGAGGTTTTTCAGGAGTGGGTGGGTGAGATTCTGTGGCCTGCGTTATGCAGGAGGTCAGACTAGATTATCATAATGGTCCCTTCTGACCTTAGTATCTATGAATCTATGATGTATATTTTGAGTTGCAGTGTGAAAATTTAACACGCAACCAGTTATTTTTATACAAGTCAAAAAAACATGGTTCAAATACATATCATCTTTTGCCTTTCCAGTATTTTCATCACAAATGCCTCTATACTAAAACTTCCAAAAGACTCTGTTGCCAGGTCTCATGATTTTATCATGGGTCTCATGGTTTTGGTGTTCTTCTTAAAGCTCCTGGAATCTGGTGATTATGTGAGAATCCGAGTTTTCATTTAAAAAAAAAAAGTACAGTTCTAGGCCTCATACTTACAGAGAAAAACTTTAAAACATACCCTGAGTGCATCCAAGGGCTCAAAAAATAAGGTAAATATTTTAAAATGATAAATGTGGAGTTCTTTTTAATCTCTTGATTTTTAGGGGACCTGACTCATGTTTTTTGATAGCTTATGGTTGGCAGTAGTGAAAAGGTCACTTCCTTGGAAACAGAATTATAAAAATGCAATGGAAGCATTGATTACATACCCTGAAAATCAGAAACTCAGATGCAAGCCTTCTGACCTTGGCTTTAGATAAACTATTACTTAAACAAAGTCTGCTTTATTGGCTAGTTTATTTATTTTGTTTATTTATTTATTTTTTATTTTATTTTTTATTTCAGTAGCATCTCTTACTAAAGCACATCAATTGTCATGACCTATTCAGGAGATAAAAGTCAGCAGCTCAATATTAAATTTAAGAAACATTTCGACATTTTCTGGTAGAGAAAAATGTTGTATCCTTTAGTGTAATCTGAGAAGCTATTGGGCATCCAGAATTCAGCATGCATTGCTTCCTTTTGAATTTATTTGTGTAAATTATATCTCCCTTTATCCTTCATTTGCTGAGAACTTGGTACCACTGCTACTTTTTCTACTAAAATACTAGATCAGAGGCTGCTATAATTTCTAATTAAGACATGATGCTACAGTGGCATTTATGCTAAATCCTGCTGTACATTTAAAATACCCATACCCTATGTGTCAGCATTTGGCTGGTTACACAATATTAACCCTGAGTTTCAGTATCTTGACTAAATAAAAAGTCAGTCATTGAAACATTTGAGTGAAAGATGGGATAGATGCAAACGTGCACAATTGTGTTAGATCAACATCAGTTACTGAAGGGACGTTGTACTTGTGTCGACTAGGTTATCACTGCCAGTTGCATTTATCACTGCCAGCAACTGAAAGTTCTTGTAAAGGTAAATGAGTGGAAAATGGTGGGGAACAAACAACTAATTCAAAAACATAATTAACTCTTGAAGATCTTTGGGTGACATAGTAAATTAGGTTAGGGAATACTCAGATGATACTCATTTTCCCAATTTATGTTCTGTCTGACAGCATCTTTACTGAAAGTCAACTTCCTGCGCTCTTTTCTAGGAATCCCTCAGGTAGAATTTGGCCATTAACTTCAATAAGGCCAGTATATGTCTCCATCCATTATTTTATCCAACTGTAAAATGGGTATCAATTGTTATGTGCCTGAAAGAAATATTAGGGGTGTCACTAGTAGAGCATGGTGCAGAATGGTTTTCCAATCCCAGGAAAATTTTTGAGACTTCAAAACAATTTCCCCATCTCAAATTGGGATGAAAACTCAAAATATCAAAAATACACACATATCGACAAGCTAGAAAAAAATCATGCAAGTCAATCACAATGTTTTGTTTTGATAATTTCAAAATGTTTTTGTTTCAATTTAAATTTTTTGTTTAATTTTTTTTCTCTGATTGGCTTGGATTTTGAAACGAAAAGCTATTTTGACACTACTTTTTTTTTTTCCTTTTGGAAAATGTCAAAATGGGCTGTTTTCAAAATGAGAAATTAGTTGAAACCAACCCTTTCCTGCAAACATTTTCCATTTCAACCAATCAGCATTTTCTCATGGGGTGGGGGAGGAGGGGGAAATGTGTTCTTGAAAAATTCCTGACTGGCTCTAATAACTTCCTAATTAACTGATATTTACACCATGCATAGAGATCTCATGAAGAAAAGCCCAAGTACAGCAATTCCTGGGCACTGTATTATGTCTATAATCTGCTAGCTAACACTTTTTTAACTAATGCATTGTAAAACTCTAATGTACACAGGGAAAGTTGCATTTTAATACATGTGAACTGGTGGAGGTGAACACTAGAAGATTTGCCTCCATCAGCTAACATGTTAAAATACAACTTGACCAATCTACCCTAGAGTTAGTTAAAAGATTTTAGTTAGCGTGTTTTTTAAAAGGCACCTTTTATCTTAGATTAGATGAACCCTAAATGAGTAGTACAATAAAGTGTGTGGGTCTGAAGTGCCAGCAATTTCCTGTTGATATTTTATGACGATTTTGATTTAAACTCTATATTTGCAGTACTGTATATTTTCAGAAATTCATAGAGCTGTATTTGTTGTCAATTGTACTATATAGATGAACATTTCTAAAGGAGGAGGGTAGAAAGCTGTTAGACAGATCAAGATTTCCATTAGATTTACTGTGCTAGTAGCCTAACAATATTCTGCAGTTATATACTGTCTTTCCTCCCCTAGGAATCCCAAACATTTTGTAAATATATATTACTGTATCTACCAATGAAATGCAGCTTCCACTGGTATTGACTACAATATTGTTTTTTTAACAGCAAACAGCAACATCATGTATCAGTTTATGATAGAAAGTGAAGAAAAATACTATATCCAGAAAAAATTATAGAAGAAGATTTAAAGCAGACTATTCCGGGAGACCAAGTGTAGTTAGGTACTCATCCACTAGGCAGATGAGGATTATAGAAGTACCTGAATAGAACAGAATAAATTGGAGCTTGCTCAGGATACTGGGGTAATGCTCTATGTCTTGCAAAAGAAAGTCTGTCTAATCACAAATTGTCAGGATCTAACTTTTACATCTCATCCAAAAGACAGCACTTTCAGCAGGACAGTTACCTCTGACACAGCATGGTGTTCGGGGTATCAGGTTACTCAGAAGGAAATGTGACTCCTAATGAATCAGCACCAGCACTCCCCTAGCATCCTGCTTTTCCTTGGAGATTTCCTACTGAAGTACTGACCATGTCCAATGTGACTTAGCCTGTGAGATCTGATGAGATCACAGCTTCAGGGAGTATGGCAGCAGAGAAGCCAGTTTGTTGCAGTGGAATGACTAAACTAACCAACAGTAAATATTTAATGAGCTAGGCAAGTCATATGAGTCAACATTTTATAGTATCTGAGGACTCCACAAGATGTCTTTTCTTAACAAGCAGGGACTCTGGATTCCTGTAACAGACTTTTGGATGTAAGCAAGGACTGGCCTCTCTCCCAAGATCTGTGAGAGTGATGGGTCGTCCTTCAGGATAGGTTGTCGATCCTTGATGATGCGTTGAAGAAGTTTTAGTTGGGGGCTGAAGGTGATGGCCAGTGGCATTTGGTTACCACCACACAACAGAACCACTAACCCAGGAACCTATCCTTGCAACAAAGCCTATTGCCAGCTGTGCAATATCTATTCAGGGGACACCATCATAGGGCCTAATCACATCAGCCACACTACCAGAGTCTCGTTCACCTGCACATCTACCAATGTGATATATGCCATCCTGTGCCAGCAATGCCCCTCTGCCATGTACATTGGTCAAACTGGACAGTCTCTACATAAAAGAATAAATGGACACAGATCAGACATCAAGAATTATAACATTCAAAAACCAGTCGGAGAACACTTCAATCTCTTTGGTCACCCGATTACAGACCTAAAAGTTGCAATTCTTCAACAAAAAAACTTCAGAAACAGACTCCAACGAGAGACTGCTGAATTGGAATTAATTTGCAAACTGGATACAATTAACTTAGGCTTGAATAGAGACTGGGAGTGGATGGGTCATTACACAAAGTAAAACTATTTCCCCATGTTTATTCCCCCCCTCCAGCCCCCACTGTTCCTCAGACGTTCTTGTCAACTGCTGGAAATGGCCCACCTTGATTATCACTACAAAACGTTGTCCTCCCACCCCCCCGCTCTCCTGCTGGTAATAGCTCACCTTAAGTGATCTCTCTGGTTCCAGTGTGTATGGTAACACCCATTGTTTCATGTTCTCTATGTATATAAATCTCTCCACTGTATTTTCCACTGAATGCATCCGATGAAGTCAGCTGTAGCTCACAAAAGCTTATGCTCAAATAAATTTGTTAGTCTCTAAGGTGCCACAAGTACTCCTTTTCTCAGCAAGAATATAATTTCAGGAAGTTGTTTCATCTTTTCCCATTGTACAGGGTGTGTGTGTGTGTGTGTTTGTTCTACATGCATCTGGAAAGGAAGAAGAAAAATCCCCAAGGAATGGCAGGGCATCTGCCCCTCGCAGAGATGGTTAATCAGACACAGACCAAGATGGGGAGACAGATTTTATTGTCAGTGGCATAAGAAGTGACATCAAATAGATCACTGGCTTCACTTTGGTTATTCAGACATTTTTCATTTTTATGGAAATACTATTCAATTACAGTAGTAGCACAGCTTATCCTTTGACTGAGGGATCTGTTTCCCTATTGGAGAGAGGAGGACTGGGAGCAGGGAGGAGAGAGAGATAAGCCTTTTGAATATGCCACAGATGCTTCCTTTCTAAAGCTTGGGATAATGTATGTGAAGGTCTTTAAGCATGGCATTTGTGTATTTTAATTGTGTTCCATTAAATTATAATGACTGGCTGCTGAAAGATGTCATGTATTTCCTGCTTCTTTTATTGGGAGCTATTTTATAAAAGCAGCAGCTTGGAAGCATGCAGGAAGCAGCCTTCCTTGGAATTGATTGCATTTCTGATAGAGCACTTTTGTACTACATCCCTGGAGAAACACTGCAGGACCTAATGGCTTATGTTACCCATGTAGCTGCATCATAATAATTTATAGAAGTACAGTACAGACTGAAATAAGATCTAGTGGTTTTAAACATCTCAGTAGGTCTGCCTTTTTTAAAAAAAAGAAAATCTAATCACTGTTTTTGAGGAGGGGAATGATGTGCCTTATAAAACGAAGGAGGAAGCTATAGATCTGAAACCAACTTATGTTTATAAATTGTTAGCAAAGCTTGCAAGTCTGACTTTGATCTGCAAGAAATATCCTAAATTGGATCAAGTGCTGTGGAAGTGGCACGTTGAAGAAAAGCTGTATTTGGATATGGCGGGTAATGAGTATATTGCTTTTGTCTGCCTGATGTCATCATTAGGGATGGGCCCGAGCCATTAAGCTTTGATATCAAGTATTTGGATTCAGGGGTTTGGTGTATATCCATCTCTAGTAATATATGTGCAGATTTCATTTGAATAGTCTCTCTTCCTATGAACAAGCAATTACAGTATTAGATACGAGTGGGCTTTTCTTAGCTCTCTTTCTGCTATGTTGAGGTGTAGAAAAAATTACATACTTGTATAATTTGTCTGAGCACAGTTTTCAGTGCAGGCACATAATGTGCAGCCAAATGATAAAGAAAACAAAGACTGGCCACCTAATAGATATCATCCGCATGTAGTTACTATGTGGGAATATTGCTCAGGGAACTATCTGTCCCTTGAACTTAAAGGGACGCCTCTATGTTTGTTTGTTTGTTTGTTTTTCCATATGTATTCAATCAAATATTGGTACTGAGCTCGTGAATCTTATTTGTCCATTTCTTTGAAGATTGCTTTTCTTAGGTTCTGATAAAAATTAACAGGACAGTCCCCTAATGTAGTCTATCTGATGCACCAGACTTAGTGAATGCATGAATGTGAAAAAAAATGCATAGAAAAAGCTTTCAGGACTTATGAACTGTACACTCAAATTCTAACATGGCACTTGCTTTTGATGTTTAGTTACTGCATAATATGAAGAAAATTTTTGTGGCTTTTTTTCCTGCAGGTGTACGAAATGTCAGCAAGGAATTCCAGTCCTATACAAATGAATAATTTGCACTGGACATAAATCATTCTGTTAATGCCATAGCATCACAATCAATATTGCAAAATTATTTGGAGTGATGCTGGCTGGAATTAATTTCCCATGACACACTCACCCAGTTATCCCTTAACATACTCTGGCTGAACCATGCTGGCACCAGAATTATCAAACACAGGGGACAAGAATGTATGATATGGTTTGTGCAGGCAGTGAAGTGTGGATAAATTGGAGAGAGTCCAGCGAAGGGCAACAAAAATGATTAGGGGACTGGAACACATGAGTTATGAGGAGAGGCTGAGGGAGCTGGGATTGTTTAGCCTGCAGAAGAGAAGAATGAGGGGGGATTTGATAGCTGCTTTCAACTACCTAAAAGGGGGTTCCAAAGAGGATGGCTCTAGACTGTTCTCAATTGTAGCAGATGACAGAACGAGGAGTAATGGTCTCAAGTTGCAGTGGGGGAGGTTTAGATTGGATATTAGGAAAAACTTTTTCACTAAGAGGGTGGTGAAACACTGGAATGCGTTACCTAGGGAGGTGGTAGAATCTCCTTCTTTAGAGGTTTTTAAGGTCAGGCTTGACAAAGCCCTGGCTGGGATGATTTAACTGGGAATTGGTCCTGCTTTGAGCAGGGGGTTGGACTAGATGACCTTCTGGGGTCCCTTCCAACCCTGATATTCTATGATTCTATGAAGTGAGTGACAATGTTTGAGTTCTATTCCCAGCTCTTCCGCATGCTCACTGCGTAATTGTGGGTAAGTCATGTAACTTCTCAGTACCTCAGCCTACCTGTTTATAAAATTGTCATAATGTAGCCTAGCAGAGTTGCTGTGAGGGTTAATAAATTAACATTTGTAAAATGTTTTGAGATTGTAGATAAAAGATACTAAGAAAATTAATGTTGAGACTGCAAAGGTCTTACAAATGCAGTGCATAATAATGCTGTGATAAGATGATTCTTGAAGATGGTGAGGGCTCAAAATAAGACGGGGCCAGAGGAGGATTTGTCAGTGATACCCTTATGTACTCTGGGCTAGAGTCTGCCACCTTGCTCATAAGTTGCACTTTACTTGGTGAGCAAGCCCATCGGCAAAATCCTTTCACCTGTAAAGGGTTAAGAAGCTAGGATAACCTCGCTGGCACCTGACCAAAATGACCAATGAGGAGACAAGTTACTTTCAAAACTGGAGTGGGGGGAAACAAAGGGTCTGTCTGTCTGTGTGATGCTTTTGCCGGGAACAGATCAGGAATGCTCTTCAGAACTTCTGTTAAGCTAGTGAGTAATCTAGCTAAAAATACGTTAGATTTCCTTTTGTTAAATGGCTGGTAAAATAGGTTGTGCTGAATGGAATGTATATTCCTGTTTTTGTGTCTTTTTGTAACTTAAGGTTTTGCCTAGAGGGATTCTCTATGTTTTGAATCTGATTACCCTGTAAGGTATTTACCATCCTGATTTTATAGAGGTGATTCTTTTACTTTAATTAAAATTCTTCTTTTAAGAACCTGATTGTTCTTAAGATCCAAGGGTTTGGATCTGTGTTCACTTGTGCAAATTGGTGAGGATTTTTATCAAGCCTTCCCCAGGAAAGGGGGTGTAGGGCTTGGGGGGATGTTTTGGGGGGAAGACATCTCCAAGTGGGCTCTTTCCCTGTTCTTTGTTTAACAAGCTTGGTGGTGGCAGCATAGGGTTCAAGGACAAGGCAAAGTTTGTACCTTGAGGAAGTTTTTAACCTAAGTTGGTAAGAATAAGCTTAGGGGGTCTTTCATGCAGGTCCCCACATTTGTACCCTAAAGTTCAGAGTGGGAAAGGAACCTTGACAGAGGCATATTTGCAGTTAGTAATTTTCTGAACCCTTTCTAATTTTTCAACATCCTTTTGAAGTGTTGTCACCAGAACTGGGCACAGCATTCTAGTAATGGACTCACTCATGTGGTAATACTCCCTCCCACTCCTAGTTGATATGCCACTACTACATATCCATCCAGGGATTGCATTCACCCTCTTAGCTGCAGCATCACACTGGGAGTTCATGTTCAATTGAGTATGTACTATGACAATTATCAGTCACTGCATTCCAGGGTAGTCGCCCATTATGTAAATATGACCTACATTATTTGTTTTCCCATGTACGTATGATCTTGCCTTTGGCTTCATTAAAACCAATAAATAGTATTAAGAGACTCTTTGCTGTCTGAGTTTTCCACAAGAGATATAAACCTAAGGCTCTGATCACTTTTTATTAAGTTCCTAAGGTATTCTTAACCAGAACGTCTATATCCTGGCCAAATTCTAATGTGGGTAATCGCATTTTGCCTATTTGAATTCTCTCTGCAGTTTGAGTTCTCCTCACCTGAAGTCCTAAACTCTTTGTGTAGTGTGCCACTATGTTTTAATCTACAATTGGCTGCACTTGCCAGGGCTGATTATTGTATATGTTGGGTCTAATTCACCACTCCATAATTCCTTTTTTACACCAGTGTAACACCCCTGAAATCAACAGCCATTGGACAAGAATACTGGAGCGATAAATTGTACCATTCCTTGTAAAGTGCTTTGGGGTGAAAGATTGCTATGTACCAGAAAGTTACTATTTTAATACATAGGAACAGTACTTTTTTTCTAAAATTGTAGTTGCACATTCAACATTTGGTTTTATTTCCATCTGTATACCATGGTCATATCATGAAGGACCCTATTGTACTACCTGCATTCGGAGACAGCCATAAGTTTGAACTTCCTGACTTTTGATCAATTAAAACCACAAACATTGCGTCTAATGTAATAAAATATTTCTAAGCACATGCATTTTCCAACATACTGTATACATTTTCTTTAAAAGATGCTTTAGTTTGGCATGTTTTTATTTTAGATACATTTTGTTGTAGTAAATGTATCCATTCTCTGTACATTTAATATTGCCTCTCAGTTTACTGTTGGAGTTTATCTTGTATGTCTCCAGCAAAAGAACAGTGCAAGATTCTGTTTATTGTTTGGTACTCATTCAATTTTAATCTAGGATTTCACATACTCCCAGGGTTTATTTTTTGTGCTTGCACATAGTAGAGCTAGAGGAACTGATAAATTCTGCAATTCAGCTGCATGTACCCATAAGCATTTTTTCCAAAGAAGTTATTCTACTTAAACAAAACCGTACTGTTTAAAGACAACACAAGTGTTTGTTTAGGTAGCACAGGCCCTGCATATATTCATGGTAAACATATCAGAAGGCATTTTTTCATGTCCTTGTGTATTCCTTCCCAATTAGAAATATCTCTGTTTAACATCAAATAAATTCTATTCCATATTGGAAAATAAGGGGAAAACATTATGAAAATGTCCAAAATATAAATGATTACCCAACAGGTAGTGCTAAATGTTTAACAAAGGGGGCCCATAGGACAAAAGAGAATATAGTTAAAATATTTTCCACACTCTTTGACTCTGATAAGAATAAATCACCTAAATATGATTTCTTTCTGGCATGGTCATTAAATCCCATACACTTGCACCGGAACTATGAATAGGAAATTAATATATATTTCCCAGTGATTATCCCCAGTGTCATAAATAATGTTTATGTACAACAATTCACTGTAATTCTCAGGGAAATAAGAACAAATACAAAAGCCTTCAAATAACTCTTTCTGTGGTATTAAACAGGTACATCAGATCATTAGTCTTATCATTTACAACCTCATTATCAGATATGTATAGTACCTCAGTACATTCCCTGTAACAAATCAAAAAACTGGTCTATTTCAGAAGAATCAAATTCTCCCACTGTTTGGTTCCATGTGTCTTATTTTTTCCTTTTTCATCAATGTGGACAATACTCTCATAGTTATTGTTCATATTCCTTCAATCTTTTACCAATGTGGTGATCTCTCCCAGTTTGCTTTACTGTGAAGATAGTTATACCTTTGGGTGTTTTGAGTTTTTAATGCCAGAATTGAAGAAAGGCCTTTTGACTGGGACCTGCTAGTATATGTAGAAAAAATATATATACATTGATGGCTGGAAAGGCAAAGCTCTAATATCAAATTGAAATCAATATCAGCTCCGTTCTCAGAGAATAGCTTAACCTTGAGTTAAATGGTTTTCACATGCTGCACATTTCTGACTTCTGGTTTAAGTTTTAAACAATACATAATAGGAAAATCCTACTGAAACAAAGGTAAAGATTTACCAGCAACCATCTTCTCATGCTTAATGTCACACTGTTCAGAAATATACATACCCATATGCCATCTTTCTAATCAGTTTCAATTGGAACTAATGCGGGATTAATATTAGGTGTTAATTAAATAGGGAACACTGAAACTAATCAACAGATACCTGGACGATGGGGCATATGAACACTAAGAGTATGGCTACATGGCAATAAAACACCCTCATCTGGCCTGTGTCAGTAGACTAGGGCTCATGTGGCTTGCGGTATAGGGCTATAAAATGACAGTGTGTATGTTTGGGCTTGTCTATCAGAGCCCAAACATCTAAACTGCAGTTTTACAGTCCTGCAGCCCAAGCCCATGTCAGCTGATTTGGGCCAGCCGCAGGTGTTTTATTATAGTGTAGACATACCCTAAGGATGAAATTCTAGCCTCTTTGGGTATGTCTACGCTGCAGTTATACACCCGCAGCTGGTCTGTGCCAGCTGACTCAAGCTCGTGGGACTCAGGCTAAGGGGCTGTTTAACTGTGGTGTAGATGTTTGGGGTCAGGCTGGAGCCTTGGCTCTGGGACCATCACGCCTCAGAGTCCCACAGCCTCTGTGATCAGCTGTTCCACAGTGTGCAGGAGGCACTGGGAGGGAAGGGGAGGAGCAGGGACAGGACACGGGAGGGGGTGAGAAGAGGCGGGGCAGGGGGTGGAAAGGGGGGGCAAGGAGGGAGCTTGGGGGAAAGGGATGGAGTGGGGGCAGGGCCTGGGGCAGATGGGGAGTTGAGCACCCTTAAGATAGAGAGGAAGTCAGCACCTATGTCCTTGGATGCATAAACAGGAATCTCAAGTAGGGCAACATAGGTTATTTTACCTCTATATTTAGCATTTAAAGTATTTTTTACCACCACTGCTGGAATATGGTGTCTCCTTCTGATATACACAATTCAATAAAGTTGATAAATTAGAGAGGGTTCAGAGAAGAGCCAGGAGAATGATTAAAGGACTAGAAAACATGTCTTATAGTAAAAAGAAAAGGAGGACTTGTGGCACCTTAGAGACTAACAAATTTATTTGAGCATAAGCTTTCGTGAGCTACAGCTCACTTCATCGGATGCATTCAGTGGAAAATATAGTGGGGAGATTTATATACATAGAGAACATGAAACATTGGGTGTTACCATACACACTGGAACCAGAGTGATCACTTAAGGTGAGCTATTACCAGCAGGAGAGCCAGGGGGTGCGGGGGGGGGGGGGGGGCTTTTGTAGTGATAATCAAGGTGGGCCATTTCCAGCAGTTGACAAGAACGTCCCAAGATCTGTGAGAGTGATGGGTCGTCCTTCAGGATAGGTTGTAGATCCTTGATGATGCATTGGAGAGATTTTAGTTGGGGGCTGAAGGTGATGGCTAGTGGCGTTCTGTTATTTTCTTTGTTGGGCCTGACAGAGCAAGAAGAGTACCCAGAAGTCATCTACTACAGGACAGATCTTGGGAGACAGGCCAGTCCTTGCTTACAGACAGCCCCCCAACCTGAAGCAAATACTCACCAGCAACCACACACCACACAACAGAACCACTAAACAGGAACCTATCCTTACAACAAAGCCCATTGCCAACTGTGTCCACATATCTATTCAGGGGACATCATCATAGGACCTAATCACATCAGCCACACTATCAGAGGCTCGTTCACCTGCACATCTACCAATGTGATATATGCCATCATGTGCCAGCAATGCCCCTCTGCCATGTACATTGGCCAAACTGGACAGTCTCTATGTAAAAGAATAAATGGACACAAATCAGACATCAACAATTATAACATCCAAAATCTAGTTGGAGAACACTTCAATCTCTTTGGTCACTTGATTACAGACCTAAAAGTTGCAATTCTTCAATAAAAAAAACTTCAGAAACAGACTCCAACGAGAGACTGCTGAATTGGAATTAATTTGCAAACTGGATACAATTAACTTAGGCTTGAATAAAGACTGGGAGTGGATGGGTCATTACACAAAGTAAAACTATTTCCCTTTGTTTATTCCCCCTCCATCCCCAGGGTTCCTCAGATGTTCTTTTCAATTGCTGGATATGGCCCACCTTGATTATCACTACAAAAGGATTCCCTCCCATCCCCCCGCTCTCCTACTGGTAATAGCTCACCTTAAGTGATCACTCTGGTTCCAGTGTGTATGGTAACACCCATTGTTTCATGTTCTCTATGCATATAAATCTCCCCACTGTATTTTCCACTGAATGCATCCGATGAAGTGAGCTGTAGTTCATGAAAGCTTATGCTCAAATAAATTTGTTAGTCTTTAAGGTGCCACAAGTACTCCTTTCTTTTTGCGAATACAGACTAACATGGCTGCTACTCTGAAACATGTCTTATAGTGATAGTCAAGGAGCTGTTGCGTTAATTTAGATGGACTAAATGCACCAAAAGTGTTAATATAATCCAGTCACTGTCCAATATTAAACAGTGTTAATACAGATCTGGGGCTTGGTATGCAGAGCATGCTGAAAATACAATCAAAATCCTTTTAACCTTTTTTAAAGATACAGAAAAGGAAAAACAGCTAAAACTTTTGAAATGTAAAGTATTAAGTAAGGCTTTCTTTTACCAACATCCCTTGTTCCCATTGCCTTTAGCCAGAGAGTTTTGGAAGGAAACCCCTCCTTGTTTGACAGTCTGTAAGATGGTATCAAAGATGGTAATAACTGTTCTTTTGGGGAAAAGAAGAGAAGTTAGTTGATATGAGCTGGAGTTGTTCTTGCTACTGCTGTTTAAGTCTGATCCCACTTCATCCGAGGTGGTGAACTCATCTGCGCCCCCCCCCCCCGTCTTGGTCTGTTCAGGACATCCCTGAGGATTAGGAAACAGAAGAAGGTCCAGTGTCCCAGAGACTGTGGAGGTGGCAGCCATGATGGTGAAGTTTGCTCCAGTAGCCTCTATCTGTTCTTCTATTTTCCCTCTAAAAAGGGAGTGGAATAGCTCAACCCATCATTATTTTGTCCACCAATTAGGCCTAATATCCAACTCACCAATTTTGCTTCATTAATTTGGGGTTCCACATCTTCTGATTTTACCATGCATGATTTCAGCATGGTCCTTGAATTATAGCATCATGGCCTTTTTTATTTGGACTAATTTAGTCTGTCACTTCTTCTTTCTCTCCCTTATTGAATTCTGTTCTTAGAATAATAATTATGAGTGAATTTTTCCCTTGGAGCTTCATGTTGTGTAATCGCGTTGGGTACAACATGTATGTGCTTTAATGTGTGTACTTCAATGTGTTTTGTCAGGTCCATGTTGTTGTGATACCGTTTTCCTTGACTTAGCCACAACCTATTTGACTGACACACCTGCCTTGAGGTTTTTCCCGTAGTGCGCTCATTACTGGAAGTATATCACATCAAGGAGAGAATACCTCCTCACCGCCCTCGGGTGAATTGAATCACAAAGGTTATGAAATACAGGTTACTTATTTCAGATGAAGCATAACGGGAGACTGCAGAATTTCTGTAATAATTGCAAGTTTCACTAAATGCACACCTGTGCTCCTAATGTTTATAGTATTTATGAATCTATCACTGGATTTGCCAGGACATACTCCTGTACAAAACATGAGGATACTTTTTTTTTCTGTTGCTAGTAAAATGTATTAGCCTCTGAGATCTATAATCAGAAAACAGGTAACCTGAAATGCCAACTATTGATATTTTAGGTTTAGCTTGAATAATTTTCACCTTTTCTTAGGTATTTCAGACAGTTACAAGGCCAGGTTCTGGTAACACAAGAAAATATTTCCTTGAGGGGAGCTTTGAAAATTAAAGAAAATGTTGCGTTGATGCCAGACTTGCTCCCTGTGTTGTTTGAAAATCAAATAACAGAGCCTGCTTACTGGATTGGGTATTTCCCAACTCAGCAAGTATCATACATAGGGCAAATGCAGTGCTGTAGAAAAATCAGGTTATGCATCTTTGAACAAATTTAATATATGAAAAGGAAAAAATCAAGATAGTTTTAAAAACTAACTAACTAAAGAGGCAAGAAACAGTAAGGAATAGAGCAAAGAAACAACAAAACAAAGGACGCTGAAACTGTGGCGACAGCTAGATATCACAGAAGTCACTGGGTAGATAGCACCCTTGGTGCATGCACTGAGCTGTCTTGCAGGGGAGCCTTTTGGTTTATGTTAAGTCCAGTGCTCATGATCAGGCCACAGATGCAGTGGGGGGAGGGGACGGAGAAGCAGGGATGCCATAGAACTAAGCCAATTGCTTTCTCTCTCTGCTTCTCTCTTTTGACTTGCATCCACTTCTGGCACAGTAGACAGCTCAATCAGTTTAGCTTATCAAAAAGAAGATCAAAAGGTGATTTTATTACAATATAAGTACCTTCACAGGAGAAAATACTGTGGATCAGGAAGGGCTCTTTAATCTAGTGAAGATAGGCTCTGATTCAGTTTCCAGTCATGCTTATTGTTATGCCTTTCTGGAAGATATGCTTTAGCCAAACACAACGTATGGGGCTCAAATTGGGAGTAACTGAGTGGAATTCCATGGTCTGTGTTATGCAGAGAGTCAGACTAGATCAGTGGTTCGCAAATTTTGTTGATTCATATACTGCCAACTTAAAAAAAAGTCTCCTTTTGGTGCACATATATTTTAGGCCTTAATAGATTTAACATAAATGTTTACAGTTTTGAATTCGGCTGGTGGAGATCTGCCAGGGCAAAATTAGAAGAGAATGGAGTTTGGCCAGCAGGAATCTGGATAGGAGGGTTAAAGGAGATGAGGGTTAGAGCTGGCTGGGAATTTTTAGATGGAACATTTTTTGTCAGAAAATACCAATTTTTCAAAATTAAAGCTTTGTGTGGGAACATATCAGTCTTGACACAACTTTCATTGGGAAAGATTTCTGAGAGCCAGAATGGAATTTCTGGTGAAAACCGGAGGGTGGGGGGCAGGGGAAGAGACCCACCCCAAAGTAGGCTGGTGGCTAGGCCACTCACTTGGGATGCGGGAGACTCAAATTCAAGACCATGGTCTGCCTGATTCAGGCTAGGGACTTGAACCTGGAATTCCCATATCATCCTAGCTATGTGCCCTAACCACTAGGCTATTGACTAGTCTGGGATGGATTGGTCTGTCTGGTTTTTCATGTGGTATGAGAAATTTATTGAAATTAGGAAAAGCTTTGCAAGATGTGATTATCACTTTCCACACAGCTCTAATGAGATTAGACTGAGGGTAGGGGTTCTGGTTGGAGTGCAGGATGGCTCCAGTGGTGAGTGTGTAAAGGGGCAAGGGGCTCTGGTGGTGAGTGTGTGTGTGTGTATGTGTATGTAAAGGGGCAAGGGGGGCTCCAAGGGGAAAGTGAATCTTGGCTGGCAGAATCTTACCTGAGTACCAGGCAGCTTCAGGCCAATTCCCCCTTATTCCAAGGTTTCAGGTTTCCAGTTCCCTTTCCGTTCCCTCTGAGCCATGAAGCTCTGCCAGTTCCACTGCATTCCCTGGCCTTTCTGGAAAGTCTGACCCATATGTCTCCTCCTGCTCTGGTCCCACAGCTCCATCCTCTTGGATAAGACATTCTATAGCCCTTCATAGGTCTGTGTCATGACTCAGGCAGGTGTCCCCAGTCCACTGCTGGCTGAGTTGCAGTTCTGTTCCGGAAGTTGGTCCAATACAAGATATTACCTCAGCTACCTTGTGTCTCTAATATCCTGGGACAGACAGACACTCCTGCAACTACGCAGCATACAGTCATGGTAAAAGGCAGGCAAGGCAATATTGTGCTTGGGCTGGTAAATTTACTAGGCTGATTTTAACATCTTCAATTTTTCCATTATGCATAATGGAAGCCACATAAATGTGATGTCACCAGTTGCAGAGTTGTCCGCATAATCTATGGCTGGCTAAAGATTAATTTTCAGCACAGTTATATAGAGCTGAGTAAATAACTGAGTTTTTGGTTGGGGTAGGATTAGAAAAACAAAAACAAAACGAAAAAGCAAAGCCAACCAAAAAAAATTGGTTTGGTTTGAGCCTAATTGATTGTTTTGTTTTCTAATTTTTCTTCTCAAAATGAAAAAAAACACACAAACCCAAAATTTCATTTGTGTAGCACAAAACATTGTGTTCAACCTAAAACATGTTTTTTATATTGTTTCACGTCATTGTCAGATGTGTTTCACCCTTTTTGTTTTTATTTTTTGTTTTTTAATGACCTAACTTCAAAACAAAATACCATTTAAAAATGAAAAGTTGAAATATTTTGTTTCAAAATGGCCAAAACAAACCTTTTTGACTTTTTTTGGACATTACTTCTTTTTTTTTTTTGGCTGAAATATATGCTCAATTTAACCTGACTTTTCAAATCATTTCAGCGCTCCCCAAAATGCATTTGTTAGTGAATTTAGTATTTGCCTAAACCCCCCAATACCAAAACAAAGCAAAAAAACCCCCTGAGTTCTACAGCTTCATTAATGCAAAACACCTTTAAAAAACCACAAGTTAATAGTTTGAACCATAAATGAATGTCACATGGGCAGCAAAATGTACAGATAATAATGATTAATCATACTTTCTAATTATATTATTTGCCCCTGGTTAAAGCCAATGAGAGCTGAATTCATGTAACTATGTGCAAAGTGGGTGCACCAATTATAAACACAGGATCAAAGGTTTAGAAAAATTATCTTCATTTGCAATTTGCCCTAGGGCAACGAGGGCAGTATCAAGCACTTGTTTCTTGCTCCAGGATATCTTTAATTACCTGCCTGCAAGTCTCTAAATGCCAGGTCTCTGTTCTGTGTTACCATGACAACGTTTTTGCTGTCAGTATACTGTACGTTTTTGTCTACATTCAAGTCACTTGGAAACCATATATGTGGCTAAAACAATATGAAAATAAAAAAAATCAAATACAAGAGGAAGTTCATTTTTCCCCCTCACTGCCAGTAGACAGCAGACTCTGCTGCCTCGAGGCCTTCAAATCCCCATTGAGAACTGAGCTGACAGTTGGGAAGCTTTGAATGTAAATGAAGATTTTTTTGATATGTGAAAATGTTAATGGTTGACTTAGCTGTCTTTCTGAGTGATAAAACCTTCAGCTCTACGTGACTTGTTAAATCTGTCAGACTACAAGTGAAATGTCACACTGCAAAACAAAACTGGGGGAAAATAAACAGCAGGCCAGTTAAGTGCATTTGTCTAACTGCTGCCAGCTGAGACTTACCTCACAGCGATTTGGACTCTATTGCTACCATGCTAATTCTAATATCTGTCCCCATTTTAGAAATGCTGCTCGATAGCAGGTGGAATGGAACCACACCTAATGGATCCCTTGATTGTATAAGGATCAGGAAGGAGACATTCCGGCTCTGTCACAGTCTCCTGTTCCTGCTCTGATTGACTTCACCAAGGTTCTTCTAGATCTAGATTGACAGCTGGTTTGCCTGGCAATGCTGTTGTGAGCACTAAACTTCCTTGCCTTCAGGAATTCCAAGAACCAATTGACTAAAACTTGGGAGCTGAACCCTCACTGAACCCAAAAGTGCGACCCAGCTCTCATGGAAGTCAATAGAAAGTCTTCCATTCTCTTCTACGGGAGTTGGATTGTCCCTGGACTGTTTGGAGGATAGCTAATTGAGAAAAAAGAAAAAAACCTTTTCCATTAGAAATTTCAAAGCCATTTTCATTTAATTGAAAACAAATGATTTTTCATTATTTTTTTTTCAAAAATAGCTATTTTTGACATTTTCTCTTTCTCCTTCTGCCCCATCCACTCTTTTTTTTTCCTTTTTCATTTTGCCAGTGAAATGGGGGGAGGAGGATTAAGGGAGGGAAAGGAAATGAGGAAAGATGAACCAAGAAAAGGGAATTGAGAAAAATTACAAAATAACTACCTTTTTTTGGTTTCCAGTGTCATTGAACATATGGAAGAATTTGACAAAAATATATATTTTTTTCAAAAGTATCTGATTTTATTAGGCACTGGGGTATGTTTTGTGGGGGAAAGAAACCTATAGAGCTGGGATGGGCTTCACCTTAATCAAAACGGAAACAGATTGCTGGCATGTAAAATAAATAAAGTACCGGGGGAATGTTTGAAGTTAAAGCTGGGGAAACTGGCAGGAGCTGAGGAACACAAGTAGAACAGAGACATCTGTTAAAGACATTGGTAATACAATATCTGTGTATCCAGTGAAGGTAGGGTGTAAATTACAACTGAACTAGAGCAGGGGCAGGATGTGAACGTAGACATACACTCTGCAAAGTCAGTCAGGTGTCAGATCAAGAAATTAAATAAAATAACCACCTAGTCAAGATTAAAAAATGGTGTGTCAATATAGAAACGCAAGAAGCATAAAACCCCAAATAAGCTAACTAGAATGCCTTCAGTGGAAAAGGACCTTCATATACTAGACATTACGAAACACGGTGAAATGATGAAAACCCACGAGATATGGTAATGCCTGGTTCCAAACTGTACAGAAAAGACAGGCCAAAGAGGTGAGGGAATAACACTATATATTAGGTTTCAGAGTAACAGCCGTGTTAGTCTGTATTCACAAAAAGAAAAGGAGTACTTGTGGCACCTTAGAGACTAACCAATTTATTTGAGCATGAGCTTTCGTGAGCTATAGCTCACTTCATAGGATGCATATGCATATGCATCCGATGAAGTGAGCTGTAGCTCACGAAAGCTCATGCTCAAATAAATTGGTTAGTCTCTAAGGTGCCACAAGTACTCCTTTTCTTTTCACTATATATTAGGGATTCTGCAGATGCTAGAGAGAGAACAATTCTGAATGGAGAAGAGCACCTGTTTGAATCTATGTGGATAGAAATCCTATGCTGTAAAATAATAAATACATTAGTCTGGCTATACTACTGGCCTCTTAATCAAGAAAAGTAAATGTCATTCACAGTGTAGAGAGCAACAAGGCAGCAAAATCTAACAAAACAATGTTTAATAATAATAAGAAATAAACTTTAATTATCTACCTATAAACTGGTCATACAATGCAATGGGACAAAGTTTAGAGAAACTCTTGTTGCTTCTTGGAACATCTAGTTCCACAGCATGCAGGATGAGAGGCTATTCTTAGTTTTAAGTAATGCACAAGACCTAATTCAAGAAGTGACCATAAATGAGCCACTAAGTAATAGTGACCATAATAAAATTAGGTTCAACATCCAAAAGGAAAGGTAGGATATCAGAAAGGGAGATTCAATAAAATGAGAAACTTAGTCAAAAAGGCCCTAATCCTACAAGTAAACAAGCGTAGGTTGGTGGCAGGGGGCGTAGACAACACAATGGCAAATTAAATGTAATGCCAACAAATGCAAAGTAATGCAGATTACTCTTACACCTTACAGGGCTCTAAATTAACTGTATCAACCCAAAATAGGAACCTAAGATTTACTGTAAAACAGCTCAGTGAAAACCTCTGCTCAATGCACAGCTGTGATCAAAAAAGCTAACAAGATAGTAAGATGCATAAAGAAGGGGATAGAGATTAGTACTGAAACATATATATATATATATATATATATATATATATATTATATAAATAAAATAAGTGGCATGGCCTCACTCAGAATACCATGTGCATTACTGGTTATTCCATCTCCAAATGGCTCTTGCAGAACTACAGGGAGTTCAGAGAAGAGCACCAACAATGAGCTAATGAAATCCTTGAATGCATAAACAGGAGAACCTGAAGTAGACTGGAGAAGTTATTTTACCTCTGTATTTGGCACTGGTGTGACCTCTGCTGGAACATTGCGTCCAGTTCTGGTGCACAAAATTCAAGAAGGAGGTTGGTAAATCGGAGAGGGTTCAGCGAAGAGCCAGGAGAATGACTAAAGGATGAGAAAACATGCCGTATAGTGTTAGATGCAAAGAGCTCTATCTATTTAACTTAACAAAGAGAATGCTAAAGGGTGACTTGGTTACAGTCTATAAGTATTTACACAAAAAATTAATAATGGGCTCTTCAATCTAGTATAAAAAAGTATATGATCCAATGACTGGAAGTTGAAGCTAAACAAATTCAGACTGTAAATAAGTTGCTAATTTTTAAGAATGAAAGTAATTAACCATTAGAACAATTTGTCAAGGATCATGGCAGATTCTCCATCACTGACAATTTTATATCAAGATTGATGTTTTTCTAAAAGCTCTGCTCTAGGAATTATTTTGAAGAAATTCTATGGCTTGTTATAGAGGAGGTCAGACTAGATGATCCCAATGATCTCTTCTGGCCTTGGAATCTATGAATCAGTGGATGATTAAAGGCATGAAAAAACATTCATATGAAGAGAGACTGAAAAGATTGGAATTGTTTACCTTAGAAAGGAAACAAATAAGGCTGGTGAACTAAAGAAGTTCTCAGAATTTGAGAAGTTCACTTACAAGTATTATATATTTTCAAATATACATGCAAAATATCTTTTCTTGTTTCTCTATCTTCTAGTGAAGAAGATCTTGGCTCCCTTCTGTTCTTGTTGTCTTTAGCTAGCTTATCGTCTGTTTTTTCTCCCCTCAATGGAATATTTTCAGTGACTTCCTCTGCTGGGCTTATATTTATTTGGCTTGAACTTTGGAAGGGAGGCAATATCCCCAAAATGTGTTCAAATATTTTTATATGTATCTGTGTCTTACAGAGTATGTAGGGGTAAATACAAAAAGGTCTGAAGTATTAGTTTAAATTAATCTGGAAAATGAAAAATAGCAGCAGTGATTTTGTCCAGGCAGCTCTTTCAGAGGCCGCATGTAATGGGGGAAGAGGAGACACAGTTAGTGAAATCACTACTGAAAAAGGCCTCATCGACGCTAGTGCTAGTTTTATTTTTTCGTTTCAAGGGTGGATCTAACGTAACACCTGGGTTTCATTTGTAGCCAATGTGCTAATGCAAAAGCCCCTACACAGCATATAATACTCAGTAAGTCCATGTTGCAAAATTGACATGGATATTTACTAACCTAAGTACAAAATATACTCTCCCACCTCTATTATGAGCACAAGGGTGGTGGGGGCAGAATCTGATATTTTATTTGCTTGTTAAACAATTACTCATCCTGGGCAAGTAAACGTTTGCAAGCCTGGTGTGAAGAGCATGGAATGGAGCTTTGCACACTGCCTTTTGCGCTATAAGGATAAGGCCTTTTCTTGTAGCCATATGGTAAGGCCTCAGGCCTTTGTCTGCAGCCATATTAGGAGAGCAGCAGCCATTAGCTAAGAAGCAGGAAGTCACATCCTCACATTCCATCTAAATTACATTAAAACAATGTAATATCAGGCTGCTAAGAAGGAGATCCTGTCCTAATAGCACTCACCATCACCAGATAATGAAACAAATCTTAAGATGGTTAAAGAAAACTTAGTTTGATAGCATTCTGTCTGGCAAGAAATCACTTATCAATAGTTGTGGTTATGAAATCCTCCTTTCTTTATTGTTTTATCTTTATGGTCCCCACATCCCTATTGTTTGTCTGCATGACCTCTGTCTGGTTCTTTGATTGTTTCTGTTACATAATTAATCTTGCTAGGTGTAAATCAATTAAGGTGGTGCGGTATGATTGGTTAGAGAATTTTGTTACAATGTTAGGCTTGGTTTGTAAAATTTTATAAAATGATTGACTAAGGTCATGGCAGCTAAGGAGGACTCAAGTTTCACTATATAAACTGGGGTCCAAAAGGAAGTTCTTTGGGAACCAACTCCAGGACATAGCCCCAAAGATCAGAGCTGCCAGACCTCAACACTCTGCCAATGACAACACGGAGAAACTGGAGTCCCCGCAGGTGACCTGATCCTGACAGGCCATCAAGAAAAGTTCATCTGTCTTATTGGGAGTGGTGAGCATTGTATGTGTAGCATGTGCATTCTGTTTTGGTGATTGTTAATATATAGAGGCTAAGTAGGATATTACTGCGTAAGGCTCTTTCACTGGTAAAAGACCCTGTAAACCCACAAAAGATTAAGCTCTGAGTCCAGAGGGAATGGGTGTTTACACAGAGCCTGGAGGAGTAGAGCCCGGAGGACTAGAGCCTGGAGCCCACGGAGGGGTAAAGTTTGAGTGCCTAAATTAAAAGGGTTACACCTGCGCCCTAGGAACAGGGTAAGGGTGGGTGCCTAAATTAAGAAGGTTACACCTTGAGCCCTAGGAACTAGTTAGAGGTGGAAGCCTTGAGCCCCATCTGTGGATGGAACAGCCCTACAGAGATAGGAATGATTAACAATGGGACTTCCACACAGAGCAAGTCTGGAATGTGGGGGTAGATTTATAAAGGATTTAGGTGCCTAAAGATGCAGATAGGCACCTAACTTTTATTGGAATCCAGGGCAATTAAGCACCTGAATGCCTAATGGAATTAAAAACAATCTGCATCTTTAGGTGCCTAAACATCCTTAAAAAATCTGTCCTGTGGTTTCTACATAATTCCTAGCACACCCCATACTGCACAGCTCCCCATGGCTTGCAATACCTCCAATATAGACAAGCATTGGGTGGTGCAGTATGTAGACTTTTGCACTGATGAGCCATTATTACGAAAACAATGACAATGGGAACTGTCTATATATATATATTGTGATCCTGCACATTGTCAGCTGAAATGGCCATCTCTGGCTTTGTTGCCAATGAGAAAATTATCCATTTCTATGTATAGGTAATGAACGCTGTACAAAATGTCATTCCTTAGTAGCAAATATCAGTTTTACAGTCAGAAAAACAAGCAGGAATTAAGACACCAGACATAAACGAGGGTTATCCAATGCATGGACATAGTATGAAATCTTTTGAAATCCATATATAATCTTCCCACCTGCAAGGTTTTATTTCATAAGCCAGTGCTCTCCTTTGCAAACCAAAAGATGTTTGTTTTTTTCATCTCTCCACCTCATTGTACTGATCTTGATTTTTTTTAAATGCTTTTTAGGAGAGCTCTGAAAAATATGAACTGAGAAAATTCTTCATCTGATATTTTATAGGTATGTACATCATGTTATAACATACCAAAAGAGGATAATCCTCATCTGATATTTAGTCTCATTTACCTTTCTAAATACTGAACTGCAGCTCCCCTCTCCTTGCTTCAGTTTGTTGGATCCAATCACACATCTGCAATTTGTTTGATTTGGTTTTGCTTAATGTTAGCTTTTCACAGATATTACATGCGCAAAGGTGAAAAGCTGAGCGGTTGAGGAAGGATTGATGTTCTTCCACAATGGTCATAAACAGTAGCCATTATGACCCAAAAGCTGTGAGCTCTGTAGATGGTAAAATAGATACCACTATTATCGGTCCAAACCCCTTGTTCTGCAAAACCCTGAACTTTGGGCGTATTTGGAATCCAAACTTAGATCCTGATCTGAATTTTGCACATAGCCTTTATATTTATAATGGACTGAAGCAAAATGCTGGATTCAGCACCCTTCCCCAAACATTCAGGCTAGGATTTCCAAAACGAAAGGTTGTGGTTAGGCTCCCAAATCCATATTTAGATACCTAACTATATTTTCAAAAGCGCTGAGCACCCAGCAGAAGTCCAAGGCTGAATTAAAGTTCTTGCAGCTGTCTATGGGAGCTGCTGGATGGAAGTGCTTTTGAAAATCAGGTCATTCATTTAGGAGTTTGAATATGGATTTAGGAGCCTAACTTTAGGATCCTAGATTTGAAAATCCTGTGAAGGTTGAAATCTGGGACCAGGTATGTTTTTTTGGCTTGAATCCATCCTAAGTACCTAATATTTTGGAAAACAAGAGAAAGAGATAGTCTGTTCACCTCTCCTTTTTCTCTCTTAAAAATCCAAAGAGAATGCAATTCCGAATGTTTTGCTGGTTTATATCCCACCCTTTCCCTTCAATTAGCACAAGTCAATAAACTCAGAGAGACAGTAAGGACAAATCATTCTCTGCCCCACTCCCTGCCTGCCTGCATCTTATCCCAGCATTGCCTGTTCCTCTTTTCTCTTGGTCAGCCTCTGTCCCCCTCTTTTTTACTTCTCTATCAGTATGTCTACACAGCAAAGAAAAAACGGTGGCTGGTCCATGCCATCTGGCTTGGGCTTGCAAGGCTTGGGCTGTGAGGCTGTTCTACTGCTTTTGTAGACTTCTGGGCTCGGGCTGGAGCCCAAGCTCTGGGACCCTTCCACCTTGCAGAGTCTGATAGCTCAGGCTTCAACTCAAGCCCAGATGTCTACACAGACATGAAGCAGCCCTATAGCCTGAGCCCTGCGAGCCCAAATTGGCTGGCATGGGCCAGCCATGGGTGTCTTGTTGCTATGTAGACATACCCTATGATGCTCTAATCTACTTTCCGTGGTACTTCCTGAGAGGGGACCTTCTTTGTCAGTTTACATGTCTGATCTGCTAATTACCACAGCTAGTGTAGGTAACATTGTTACCAAAATCCTGGTTAAATCATTATATAAACATTTGCTCAACAGTTCTTGTTGTGGGATATTATAGGCAACAGTGAATTATACAAAGATCGAAAGTAGACAGTGAGGTACTTTCATCAATTAATTTCATTACCTTTGTGGGTTTGAACTATAACCTTAACACAGGCTTTGTTTGGACCACATGTATACAGCACTACTTTGAGTGTGTGATGCCTGCTGTCTTGGCCAATGCAACAGGATTTGATCCAGAGACCTCCAGAGCTAAAAGCATGAACTACTATAGCTTGGGCTAAAGAGCCAAGGTTCTGCACTGGGGGCTGTACCAGCTCATATTCTCTGTGGACTGGCATAGTGTGGACCTGTTACATACACTCACCAGTGGGTTACATGTGCATTTAGGCTTGGCGTCATCCTCACTTATGTCATTGAATTTGAACATGACAATACTGAGCAAACACCATTAACTTTCTCCCATCCTTTATTATCTTGTTTATTTAGATTGTAATATCTTTGGGGCGGGGACTGACTTTTGTGTTTCAGTAACGCCTTTCGCAATGGAGCCCTAATCTTGGTTGAGGCCATTAGACAATATTGTAATACTAATAACTAACTGCTGGTGTCAGAGTAGCAGCCGTGTTAGTCTGTATTCGCAAAAAGAAAAGGAGTACTTGTGGCACCTTAGAGACTAACCAATTTATTTGACTGCCGGTGGTTACCATGATGATTCCTCTTCCATTTTAGAAAACAGAAAAATATACTGGTTGCCATAATAGACCATGACTAGGGACCTGATCATGCTCCAGCTAAAGTCAATGAGATTTTTGTCAATTAAGTCTGTGGGAAGACTGGGGACTAGTCTACATTAGAAGCGTTATAGCAGCACGTCTGGTGAAGACGCTTTATGTCGATGGGAGAGAGTTCTCCCGTGGGCATAATAAAACCACCTCTGCAAGAGGCGGTAGCTATGTTGGCAGGAGGAGCTCTCCCTGCTGTCCACACTGGCACTTGGATCAGTGTAATTTATGTCACTCGGTGGGGTGGCTTATTCACTCACCTACGCGACGTAAGTTATGCTGACCTAACGTGTACTGTAGGCAAGCTCTGAGCCTCAGAACAGAGGATCATGACTTCGTTCAGTTCTATAGAAATGCTGGAAACTTCTGAGATGTGACAGTAAGGCATTTGAGGCTGTCTTACATTGGTTTTAAGTTATAAATCAAACTAACCATTGTGTCAGCAATGGCTTTTGGTATTTTATATGTGTTCCCATCTCCAGTATCTCAGTTACATTATTGGTTTTACATTTTTTTTCTTCATTTGTTCCATAGCAGATTGCTAACAGAAGGAAAGCTTTGTAAGGGGGAACTGCCTTCTTGCTACAGCAGCCAGGCAAAACGTTTACATTCATGACCTGTTGAAACAAATCAAAGATGACTACTAATGCCTCCAAAAGTTAACCTCTTCCCAGTTAAAATTGACAAATTTGGGCAGAAGAGGATGCAACCTACAGTCTGGTCACTTTTTGAATTGGAGAAATCCTAATTGTGCTTTCATTTCTGAACCTTCTCTCCCAGGGAGGTGAATGGCTGACGCAAATAGCTGGAGCCTGAATTTATTTATATAGAAGACTGCTGTCCTCCTGGTACCTGATATTTTTAGACAAGACTGTCCGTTCAGTGGGGGTGACACTGGAGTGAGGAGACCAAGCACTTACCAGACTACAGCAACACCGCATTTTGCGGGAAGAAGCAGAAAAATACATAACTTAAAACTTTCCTTTGCTGTGACACCTACAAAAAAATTGTGACAACAGTTAGGCTGCTAGTGTGAAGAGCCCATTGCCTATCATGCTGACCAATATTGTCTCAGTGTTTGATTGTAGTCCCTGGTCTGTCTATCTTCATCTATTATCTCTTGTCTTATACTTAAATTGTAAGCTTCTGGGGCCAGAGTCATCCTTTTGTTCTGTGACTATACAGTACCTAGCACAATGAGGTCCTAGTCCATGACTAGGACTCCTAGGCACTAGAGTAATAGAAACAATAATAACCAAACTACCTAGTGGAAGGTCCCACTAGATGGCACCTTATTTGAGCTAGAAGAAGTTGCAAATGGTTAACATGAGTTATGAAAAGAAACTACATGAACAAAAATAATGCTTTCCCAGAGGTCTCACTGACTAGACACCTGCTTCACCTGAAGTCAATGGCAAAGCACTCACTGAATAAGTGGATATATGACCAGATTCCTTGTCTGTGTAACTACTTCGATACCTTCATGAAATTCATGGAGATAAGCCAATCCAAGAACCCCACATTCCAATTAAATGTTAGGTAAAGCTTTCTAAGACAGTGTAGCTTTTGCAGCAGTGACTTACACCAGGCCTCATAGAAAAAACATTGCACTGGAATCCTTAGAACTTGGAAACCTTTGGGCGAATCAGATTGTGATATTTGGCACAAGTATGATGGGGGACTCCTATAACAGGACGTTGAACCATGTTTTTTTATAGTCAGGCAGCCTAAGAAGCTATGTAGAGATTGGGAAATACTTCATCTCAGCTTTGCGCCCTGAGTAGCTAGTTCACCTCTTTAAAGGTGTGTTCCTTCCAATAATGCCCATAGTAAAATAGCCCTTCTCCTAGCCCACCTCTCTCCCTCCATCGAACATCTGGCAAAGAGATTTAACATCATAACTTCTCCATCCAAACAGGAAGATTGATCCTCTTCTGCTTTCCAATGGAGAACAATCAAAGGCACCATCTTGTGGCACTGATGACATCTCACTTGAAAGTCACATTCTCCCTAGTTGTTTTATCTCTTCCTCTGGTTAAAACTGGTTCTTGGTAGGAACTACAGTGAACAAAATCAATTGGAAAAGAGGAAACCAGCAGCTGCTATTATGCAACTAACTCCCTCACATAATGAAAGTGTCTATTTAGCTGGGGTAGGAGGCAGGTGAGTAGTTTGGTGGCATACATTTACCACAGGATTTTTCAAAATGATGTGCTACTGTTAATATTTTTTAGCATTTATAGATGACAATATATTTCCCATTTCCCAAATTTTACTTGGAGTTAGGGCTTGTTGAAAATTCAGTCTAAACTGTTTGACAGAAACTAGGATATTCAACAAAATTACATTTTTCAGAAAACGTGTCTACCTTCCACACAGAATTTTGACTTTTCTAAAACAAACAAGCAAACAAACACATTATAGAAATGCCAAAGTGGTACCACATGCTCTTTCTCCTGTATTAGCTATATTACCCAATCATACTTTATCTCCTTTGATGCAGTGGTCATGTGGCACCCATGATACACTGCAGCATCTCAGCAAGAGAGGAGTTGGTGGTCCATTGTGGGAGATGTAGTCCTGCCAGGGAACCCAGCCCACAGAAGAAAACAGGGGCACCAGGCACTTGAATTACAATTCCCATGAGCCACTGTGGCATTTCTGAACTGAAATATTCAGTTGTCAGATGAAAGTTTTCAGTGTTTGGCTTTTGGATGAAAATTCTTGTTTTTTAATCTTTCACCAAAAAGTTGAAATTTTCCGTAGGGAGAAAGACCAGTTTTCTGACCAGCTATACTTGGAGTAAGCAGCAAAGAAGCAAAACCAAGCCATTACACTAGTCTTGTCAGCATAGGAATGCAAATCACTGTCAGATTTTACTGGAACTGCAAAGAATTAAAAGCCAATGTGCAGTCCTGCAATTAGGTCAACTAGTTGGCTTATCTAGCTGGAAACTCTCCTTTCAGCAGAGTCCTTCCTTGGATCTAGCACTGATTAATGCCATGATCTCAGCAGAAATCTCTCAATCAGTGGGTTTTTTGTTTCAGCACTAGTCTCTGTTGTTTTTAATTGAAGTAACTAGTTTCATATTGTTTTATTTGCCTAAATCAATATATCTTGAATGTTACAATAGAAGATATTGAGTTTTCTTCAATTTCTTTTTCAATCTGACAACCAGTTGCCACTAATTCTTTATATTTTATACCCTACAGTTGTCTCCTGTTTTCAATACGTTTTTTTATTCTGTAATTTTCATGAGACACCAAGAATTTTATGATAACAACTCAGTCAATCATTACTTTAATGGATTGAGATTCACCTTTCTGCTTCTCATCATTCATAGATGTGTCCTTTGACGCTTCCTGTTATTCCTCATATATTATCCACACAGGATTGTTGTTTTTTTCCTCCCAGTAAAGATACTCTATATTTCTCTAAGCTGAATCACCATTGTCATTTGTCAACCTTTTCTAGCAAGGGCTTTAATAAGGTGCACACCTGTGCACGCCCTTTTGAAATTCATGCTTCCTAACTGCTGTCAGCCATGCTTAACTTCATAATTCAATACTGTCATTACTCGAGTGTTTTCCCATTTGTCTGGGAACTAGAGTGGGTTGAAATACAGTAGTTCCAGCTTGCACAGAGTCAACAATAGAGCAGATCAGAACAGTTGGGGGGGTTTCTGTGGAAAATTTCAATGACAACGACAAAAAGTTCATTTCATCAAAACATTCAGAGGAAAATGTTTACTCTTCATTGAAAAACCCCTGTAAAATTTGGAGCCAAGAACTGACAAAAACAAAAGGTTTTGTTTATGCCTGAATAATCGAATTGTGGAGGAAAGCAGACACTCCCTGTGACAATATAAGTTTAGTCAAAAATACAATTTTCCATTTGAAAAATTTTGATGGAAAATTTTCAACCAGCCTTTGTCTACATGTTTTTGTCCAGGTTTGGTTAAAGGAGTTCACTTTACACTCCTACAGTTCCCCTTGGAGTCTTACGTTTCAGACAAGGTCTCAGAGAGAGTGGAGCTGCGGCCTGGCTTGGGCTGAACAAAACCTGAAGCCAGGCAAAATGAGCGTGGCTTGCGGCCTGGCTTAAATGGCCTAAAACTCACCCAAATGCTGTTTGGACCCCTGCAAATCTTCACTTTGGCTTGGTTTCAGGGCTTCATTAAGAAAGGCTTCTATAGCTCCACCTGCAATATTTCTCCCTCCTAGATAAAAAGATCTCTGGGACAGCTGTGTGACCCTGTATGGAATATGGAAGACACTGTATGATATGGTTGATACCAATATTATAAAATTGCAAGGAATTGACCAGATATGTCATGTAAGGTATCTATGTAAATATTATGATTTTGTTTATATTTTTATATCACCTTTGTATTGTGAGTTATAGATATGTATAGTATATCTGTCTTTCAAAACTGTCTCTGGGTGACACGCCAACACAGAATGGCATCAGCACTAAACCTGCTTGATGGCCCATCAAGGGACATCAGCTCTACAGTGGACCCATTGAGAGAAGGCAGGGGCTACACCTTATAAGTCAGCAAGACCTGTAGGGGTATGCCTGGGGCAGAAGTCTAAGGCTTTTCTATGCCATGTGCTGTGAAGCTTGTGTTTGGGATGCAGGAGGTACCAGCCACATGGCAAAAGAATATAAAAGGCAGCTGTATCTTCTCCATTTTGTTTTCATTCCTGCTTCTAACCTCTGGAGTAACTTTTCTACAAGCTGAAACTCTGAACAAAGGACTGAATGACCCATCCAAGCTGTGGATGTTTTCCAGAGGGATTTTCAAGCCAGCAAACTCACCAACACTGTTAAGAACCTGATATATGGACTTTTTAGTTTTGTGTGTGTATCTGATTACTTTTTGTTCTCTTTTATAATAAACCTTTAGTTTTAGATACTAAAGGATTGGCTGGCAGTGTGGTATTTTGGGTAAGATCCAAACTAATATTGACCTGGTAATTTGGCTGGCCCTTTGGGGTCAGAAGAACATTTTGTATAGTGAGCAGAGTTTAAATAACTTCTCACTGTACTGTAACTAAATGCTGATTGGAAGCCAGAGAACTGGAATGCAATAAGGGGGCTGTGTGATTTGTTTTTTAGCTTCTTGATAACCAGTGTGGGAGATCAGGATCACAGTTTATGACTGATTGGCGAGTCTAACTTCAGTGTTAACCACCAGTTTTGGGAGAATCTGCTCTCCTTTTAGCAGCCTGCCCTGACCTTGGCATTTTCAGTGAAGGCGACTCTAGACACACTGGGTCACAAGTTGTATCCACCTCATCCAGAAGGTTCACAAATCTAGTAATAAGTCTGAAGAGCTGGGGTAAAATAAAGGAAGTGGAATTGATGTACAGAGGATTGTGAAGTCATACATACATACCGAATAGAGCTGGCTAAAAATTTTGTATATAAAATATTTTTTAGAGGGAAATTAGATTTTCTACTAAAACTGCTACTACTAAAAGAAGAATTGTATGGCATGTGTCTGCTTTGCTTTAACACTTCTGTTTTTTTTTTGCTGTCAGAATACTAAAAACCCGAAAACTGAAAATGTCTTGGTTTTTTGTTTTGTTTTGACAAAAAGTCAAAATTTTCCATGGAGGGCGGGGGAGAAAAACTTCCGACCAGCTCTAATATTGAACATCCCAAAATGGCTACTTGCAATGACCCTATACAAATATAA
The DNA here is from genome assembly GCF_965140235.1 of Caretta caretta. Classification (NCBI taxonomy): domain Eukaryota; kingdom Metazoa; phylum Chordata; order Testudines; family Cheloniidae; genus Caretta; species Caretta caretta. Next base: position 53,506,850 of record NC_134207.1, read on the forward strand.
AAATATATCCTATCCATATAGCCTATTGATCCTAACATGATTACATCTGCTGTAAGTCAGAGCAAATTTTACCTCATTTTCTACCTTCATCTCCCAGGAGAGTCAATCATTCTTCCTCCCCCAGAAAAATGAATTAATCTTCTTGTCAGCAAAAATGGGTGCACAATCAAATCCTTGCAGTCCTTATGCATTTCTGCCTGAACATGGAAATAGAGACTCAGAGCGTTGTGCTGTCACATTAGTGCAAGCACATTCATCCTGGATAGATATGATTGCCTATCCAGTATGGTGGATAGACACTCCTGGCTTCTCCAAGCTGATTCTAATAGGGTGTCCATGTATTTCAGGGGGTCTTGGGTTAGGCACAAAGTTTTGGGGAATCTTTTTTTAATAACTAACCAACCCCTCTCCCTTCATCCTTAGCATATAGGGATGGCAGCATACTTGTGAAAATTCTTTTTTCTTTTATAGTTATCTTTCAGGTTTTCTGTAGTGAACAGAGAAGAAATTAAATCAATGTACACAGTCGAGCCATGGCTAAGGTACAGATTCTTAAAGGTATTTAGGCACCTAACTGTCAGTAATTTCAGTGGGAATTAGGTGCACGAATACCTTTGAGGATCAGAGCCTAAGTCTTCAGCTCAATTATTTCCAAGTATCAGGACATATCCCTGCTGTAAGTGACCCTTCACACATATCCGTGACCTGGGAACTAAGCAAAATTATTTTTGCTGCCTTGATTCTAAATCCCTCTGCATCTGGTTACAGACTTATGATTTATTATTCATCTCATCTTTCTATGCCTAGTGCTATACTCAGATGTTTGTTTTAATCTTCCAGTGTAAACTGGATACTCATAAAAAACCAACCCTCCACACAAACTTCCTCGTGGCTGGACTTCACAAAAACTAGACAAGCCATTTACAACACACACTTTGCTTCTCTACAAAAGAAAAAGGACACTAAACTATCTAAACTACTACATGCCACAAGGGGCCACAACAGTGGTTCCCTTACCCCACCCAGCAATATTGTTAATCTATCCAACTATACTCTTAGCCCAGCAGAAGAATCTGTCCTATCTCGGGGCCTCTCCTTCTGCCCCTCCACCCCCACAAACATGATACAGTTCTGTGGTGACCTAGAATCCTATTTTCGACATCTCCGACTCAAGGAATATTTCCAACACACCTCTGAACAACATACTAACCCACAGAGAGCTTCCCACCAAGACTACAAAAAGAAGGACTCTGGGTGGACTCCTCCTGAAGGTCAAAACAACAGACTGGACTTCTACATAGAGTGCTTCCGCCGACGTGCATGGGCTGAAATGGGTGGAAAAGCAGCATCACTTGCACCATGACCTCAGCCGTGCGGAACATAATGCCATCCACAGCCTCAGAAACAACTCTGACATCATAATCAAAAAGGCTGAAAAGGAGGTGCTGTCGTCATCATAAATAGGTCGGAATATGAACAAGAGGCTGCTAGGCAGCTCTCCAACACCACTTTCTACAAGCCATTACCCTCTGATCCCACTGAGGGTTACCAAAAGAAACTACACCATTTGCTCATAAACCTGGAAATCCTGGACGCCCCATCATCTCAGGCCTTGGCACCCTGACAGCAGGATTGTCTGGCTATGTAGACTCCCTCCTCAGGTTCTACGCTACCAGCACTCCCAGCTATCTTCGATACACCACTGACTTCCTGAGGAAACTACAATCCATGGGTGATCTTCCTGAAAACACCATCCTGGCCACTATGGATGTAGAAGCCCTCTACACCAACATTCCACACAAAGATGGACTACAAGCCGTCAGGAACGGTATCCCCGATAATGTCACGGCAAACCTGGTGGCTGAACTTTGTGACTGTCCTCACCCATAACTATTTCACATTTGGGGACAATGTATACCTTCAAATCAGCGGCACTGCTATGGGTACCCACATGGCCCCACAGTATGCCAACATTTTTATGGCTGACTTAGAACAACGCTTCCTCAGCTCTCTTCCCCTAACGCCCCTACTCTACTTGTGCTACATTGATGACATCATCATCTGGACCCATGGAAAAGAAGCCCTTGAGGAATTCCACCATGATTTCAACAATTTCCATCCCACCATCAACCTAGCCTGGACCAGTCCACACAAGAGATCCACTTCCTGGACGCTACGGTGCTAATAAGCAATGGTCACATAAACACCAGCCTATACAGGAAACCTACTGATCGCTATTCCTACCTACACGTCTCCAGCTTTTATCCAGATCACACCACACGATCCATTGTCTACAGCCCAGCTCTACGATACAACCGCATTTGCTCCAACCCCTCAGACAGAGACAAACACCTACAAGATCTCTATCAAGCATTCTTACAGCAGGTAGGTACTGTAGCTGAAGTGAAGAAACAGATTGACAGAGCCAGAAGAGTACCCAGAAGTCACCTACTACAGGACAGGCCCAACAAAGAAAATAACAGAACGCCACTAGCCATCACCTTCAGCCCCCAACTAAAACCTCTCCAACGTATCATCAAGGATCTACAACGTATCCTGAAGGACGACCCATCACTCTCACAGATCTTGGGAGACAGGCCAGTCCTTGCTTACGGACAGCCCCCCAACCTGAAGCAAATACTCATCAGCAACCACACACCACACAACAGAACCACTAACCCAGGAACCTATCCTTGCAACAAAGCCTGTTGCCAACTGTGTCCACATATCTATTTAGGGGACACCATCATAGGGCCTAATCACATCAGCCACACTATCAGAGGCTCGTTCACCTGCACATCTACCAATGTGATATATGCCATAATGTGCCAGCAATGCCCCTCTGCCATGTACATTGGTCAAACTGGACGGTCCCTATGTAAAAGAATAAATGGACACAAATCAGATGTCAAGAATTATAACGTTCAAAAACCAGTTGGAGAACACTTCAATCTTTCTGGTCACTTGATTACAGACCTAAAAGTGGCAATACTTCAACAAAAAAACTTCAGAAACAGACTCCAACGAGAGACTGTTGAATTGGAATTAATTTGCAAACTGGATACAATTAACTTAGGCTTGAATAAAGACTGGGAGTGGATGGGTCATTACACAAAGTAAAACTATTTCCCCATGTTTATTCCCCCCCTCCAGCCCCCACTTTTCCTCAGACGTTCTTGTCAACTGCTGGAAATGGCCCACCTTGATTATCACTACAAAAGGTTCCTCCCCCCCGCTCTCCTGCTGGTAAAAGCTCACCTTAAGTGATCACTCTGGTTACAGCGTGTATGGTAATACCCATTGTTTCATGTTCTCTATGTATATAAATCTCCGCACTGTATTTTCCACTGAATGCATCCAATGAAGTGAGCTGTAGCTCACGAAAGCTTATGCTCAAATAAATTGGTTAGTCTCTAAGGTGCCACAAGTACTTCTTTTCTTTTAGTGTAACAATATTACTGAAATCTGATAGAAACTCAATATATCCCAAATATTTGGGATTTTTTATAAGATAAGGAAAACATTAACACATTATTTTTTGTTTACCTTGATACAAACTATTGATGGGTTAGAAAGTAACTTCAAAATGTGGGTGTTTAGCCAAATCTTAAAATAGCCTAACCTCTTATATCTGTAGCATTGGATTGGGGTTTTAATGGACATGGACTTTCTAATGAGATCCCTACTAATTGTTCTTTCTGATCGTTTCAATCACATTATGGCATTTGAAAACTATATTAATTGTATCAAATATTAACCCAAACTTGCAAACTTCAAACAATTTCAGTTTGGTTTTAGTTCTCTTCTCTTGTCGGATATTACTCTTCTCATCATGGTATCTGAGCACCTAGTTCAAGTTCTAGGCAAAAGTTTAAGTTGGTTCTTATTTTATCCAGGTTGGTTTGCACTCCCTAATATATAAATCCTACCCTGCATCAACAGGCTGTGCATCTTGGAAATAAAGGATCAATTTTTCCATCATGTCATATGTAATTAAATAAAGTCACTTGTCTTTTATGATACTGTGGTGATAAACACCATATAAATTCCTATAGATTAATTATTTGTACATATCTGATTCCTCAAGCTTTATTCTGAATGTATCTTTTTCTTCTGTTATTCATTATCAATTGAGGACTCTGTTTTTTTCTCAGTGTCCTGGTATTTTCCTTTAATTTTATGAGTCCAAGTAGCAGTTCTTTCACAACTGCCATACCTCACACATTGGCATGCATCTCAGATTAATCTTGCATTTGTAGCCTTTTCAGAATGCTTGTGAGAATGCAGATCAGAACTTTTACTCAAATTGAGTACAGAGAAGTAGCACAGAAAACATGAGGGTCAAATGAAGGAGTTAATAATAAGGAGGATAGCAAGGCACAACACCATCTAAAGTATGTATATGGAAGTGGTAGAGAACATTTATTCTCTATTTATATTGTGACAAAGCTCTGTTCTTGCCTCCATGGGTCCCATGTTTCCTGGCAGATTTCACTAGCCTCAGAGGCTCACTGTGACCCTCCACGTGAGGCTTCTTTCTCTAGAGACAAGGGTCACAGTCTACTGAGCCATTTTCATCATAAGCCAGCAAGGGAGGTGAGGAGAAGTTATCCTTCCTTGCACAGTCTCTGTTGTCTCCCAGTCTCAGTGATTAATCAGGGGGCAAAGGTCAGGGGGGAGCCCAGGCCCACCCTCTACTCCAGGCTGCAGCCCAGGGACCCAAATAGTGTCAGCTATGGTAGCTGACCTTTTAGAAACACGACATATACAATTCCCTGGGCTACTTCCCCCACAGCAGCCCCCACTTCCTCAAGCTCCACTTCACCCTTACCTCAGGGCCTCCTTCCTTGTGTCTGATATGGTGTGTACTGCTCAGCCTTTCCCACAGCACAACTTCCTCCCACAGCTCCTGACATCCACACCCACCTGACTGGCTGGGAGGCTTTTAACTAGTTTCAGCCAGCCCCTGATTGGCTTCAGGTGTCCCAATCAACCTAGCCTTCTCCCTGCCTTCTGGAAAGTTCTTAATTGGCCCCAGGTATCTTAATTGACCTGGAGCAGCTGCCATTTCACTTATCCTGGTACCAGGGGTTTGTTTAGCCTGCAGCTAATATATCTATCTCCCACTACTTTTCTATAGCCATCCGGCCTTGCCCCGTCACAATATATATTATAGTTCATGTCAGTAGCCACTGCAGCAGTCAAAGTTGCAAAAAATCCATTATGACCTTTATTCATATGCTTAGAACTTTCAATTTTTTGGTCTTAAATTTTCAGTGCTAAGCTGAAGCTAAATGTTTCTTGGAAAGTTTGGATAAAATCCCTTTTCATAGACTTTAAGGTCAGAAGGGACCATTATGATTGTCTAGTCTGACCTCCTGCACAACGCAGGCCACGGAATCTCACCCACCCAGTCCTGTAACAAACCCCTAATTTATGTCTGAGCTATTGAAGTCCTCAAATCGTGGTTTAAAGACTTTGCCTTTTCTGAGCTATAGAAGAATGATAGGAAAATACATTGCTTCTATGGTGTGTGTGGGGAACTAAACCCACTTCTTTCAGTTTTGAACAGATGGACAGCAAATATGGCTGAAATTTGAAACCTGACAACATAGAATCATAGAACTGGAAGGGACCTCGAGAAGTCATCTAGTCCAGCCCCCTACACTCAAGGCAGGACTAAGTATTAGCTAGACCATCCCTGACAGGTGTTTGTCTAAAATGCTTTTAAAAATCTCCAATGATGGAGATTCCAAAACCTCCCTAGGCAATTTATTCCAGTGCTTAACCACTCTGACAGTTAGGAAGTTTTTTGTAATGTCCAACCGAAACCACCCTTGCTGCAATTTAAGCCCATTGCTTTTTGTCCTATCCTCAGAGATTAAGAAGAACAATTTTTCTCCCTCCTCCTTGTAACAACCTTTTATGTACTTGAAAACTGTTATCATGTCTCTTCTCAGTCATCTCTTCTCCAGGCTAAACAAACCCAGTTTTTTCAAACTTCCCTCATAGGTCATGTTTTCTAGACCTTTAATCATTTGTGTTGCTCTTCTCTGGACTCTCTCCAATTTGTCCACATCTTTCCTGAAATGTGGTGCCCAGAACTGGACACAATATTCCAGTTGGGGCCTAATCAGCACAGAGTAGAGCGGAAGAATTACTTCTTGTGTCTTGCTTACAATACTCCTGCTAATATATCCCACAATGATGTTTGCTTTTTTTGCAACAGTGTTACACTGTGACTCATAAGCACCTGGTGATTCATTATGACCCCCAGATCCCTTTCCACAGTACTCCTTCCTACGCAGTCATTTCCCATTTTGTATGTGTGCAACTGATTATTCCTTCCTAAGTGGAGTACTTTGCATTTGTCCTTATTGAATTTCATCCTATTTACTTCAGATCATTTCTCCAGTTTGTCCAGATGATTTTGAATTTTAATCCTATCCTCTAAAGCAATTGCAACCTCTCCCAGCTTGGTATCATCCACAAACTTTATAAGTGTACTCCCTATGCCATTACCTAAATCATTAATGAAAATATTGAACAGAACTGGACCCAGAACTGATCCAGCATGACTGTGAACCACTGATAACTACGCTCTGGGAATGATTTTCCAATCAGTTTTGCACCCACCTATAGTAGCTCCATCTAGTGTGCATTTCCCTAGTTTGTTTATAAGAAGGTCATGCAAGACAGTATCAAAAGCCTTACTAAAGTCATGGACCTGGTCCTCACGTTTGCTCAGATTGAAAGAGAAAATTGATTCTGTGTTAACATTTGACCATATCTAAAATTATACTGAGCATGTGCAATAATGCATTATGTCTACAGATGATAGTTTGGGCATGTGCGTGCATGAGTACTTGCTGGTTCAAGGAATTTAGAAGCTCAGCTGATCTATGTGCAAATGTGACTGTTGCTGTACTAATATTCTTTGCTGCCTTTATCCAGCAGGAATTCAGTATTTTCATCTATTCAGTAGTATTTTTGGTTGACTTGATAGAATTTTGTGTAGATCTCCTGAGCAGATATTGAAAGATAATTGCAAAAGTAGAAGAGAAAAGAGATTGATATGCAATTGCTGGACTTTTTGTATCCATCAGAGAAAAACATACAGTAGTATTCAGAAAAACTTAGGTTCACAAGGGGACGGGACCACCATCGCTTCTTTCTTGATCCCTGTAGACAACATCACACCCTTCCTGTCACTCAGGCTTTGGAGTCCTCTTTGACTCAAACCTCCCTCAAGGGCAGTAGTGGGCAACCTGTGGCTCGCGGGCCACATGCAGCCCATCAGGGTAATCTGATTGCGGGCCACAGGACATTTTGCTGATGTTGACCATCCACAGAGACGCCCCCTCCTCTCCCTCCCCCCGCAGCTCCCAGTGGCCACGATTCACCGTTCCCGGCCCATGGGAGCTGCAGGAAGTCTCAGCAGAAAGAATGTAGGCAGGAGGGACCTGGACTCCCTTAAAGACTTGAACCAAACTCAGAGACTCACAACAGGGGTGAAACCAGTCTAAGGGAGACTGTTTTCAGAAGCTTTGTTTTGCCTATCTCTAACTCTTGTGCTGCCCAGGTAAAGTGCATGTGTGTGTTCCTTGCTTTAATGTCATGTGGTCTCCAAAAAGTTAAACTATAATCCAGAGTGACTGTGGGGGTAGACTGTGGGAGCATGCATAAGCTACTGGGTTGGCTTGGGAGGTTCAGGATGGGTCTTAGGGTGGAGGGAAGTTGGGATTTTGAGGTCTTCATACCAAAGAGGGGTGCCAGACACTGCATCTTCTTAGCTGCCTGCTTGTCTCCCCCCCAGTCCCAGCGCCCCGTGGCCAGCTGAGAAGCTGCCGGCCTGCCCAGACGGTCTCCCCACAGCCCTCTGAGGCCAGCCCAGAAACTGCCTGTGTCCCTCCTTGCCCCAACCCGGCTCTGACTGCAGCCACCTCACATGCTGGGAAACTGGCTTCTGGCCAAAATCGCTGAAGATAGCTTTTCAGTTTGAAGCCTCCTGATTGGCCGGATGGGGAGAGCTGATTGGCTGCCACAGCTGATGGGGGGCTGCCCATGCAATAGATGATTGGCTGCCAACAGCTAATCATCCGTGGGTGCTAAGCGCCCACTATTTTTTTTTTCGTGGGTGCTCCAGCCCCGGAGCACCCACCCGGCTGGTGCCGATGGTAGGAATGTTGTTCCTTCTGTTGATGGATAGTTAAAAATAACCTATCAAATAGTTACACACATCCATAATCCAAGTTAAATCAGTGGAAAACGGTATATGTAATGAAAAATGAGCCTTGTATAAAGGAGAATGCAAAATATGAACATGATTCCGCACCTCTACCTGTGCTTGAGCTGTCAGTCATGTTACTGTTACAAGAAAACCTTCTTCTTTTTGACAGCCCAATGTGACCTGTGTAATTTACTTTCTCATTCAGCATTCTGGAGCAGACTGCTCAGATGCAAAATGGAATTAAGTGCAGCCAACGATTTATACAGAGATGGTAGGACTAGGACAAAGAGGATATCACAGTTGACCTGGATATCTGGAGTAGATCAATTCCACTCCCACAACAGGATATCAGGGGAGGACTACGCCGTGTAGAAGTATGACTGGTTTAAATAAATGGCATTCTCCAATTGTCTCCACCTATAGTTTTATGAACTTGGAGCTACATGTGCTGTAAATTTTGTATTGCTACGTCTCAGCAGAGTTGTGGCTTAAATGTAGCCCACTATTTCTTGTGAGAGTTATTTCTTTATTAGTGCCTTAGGAGTAGTGGTAGCTGCAAAATATGAAAAATAAGCTGCAAATCAAGAGGAAAGGAATCTAAATGATCAGAGTGGATTGAATGAGTTACGAAGGGGTCACATCCAGTAGGGACTGAAATCTTGTCTCTCTCTCTCTGCATTTTATATTAAACACATGATCTTGTCTGGACTTGCTGTGATTTATTGAGCTAGACCTACAGTGGCTATTTGCACATCTGTCAAGTGTCTTAGTTTTGCAGAGTGACACACAGTCCACAGTCTTGCTGCTCCTGTCACGCCTTGCTGATTGCTTAGCCATTCTCTTGTACAACATTCAGCCCTTGGAGCTGTGGGTCAGATCTTCTATGCGCAGTGTCATTTGGCAAAGTATTGTGACAACAGTGAAAAGATGCAGCTTCATGATATATATTTTTTTCAAAGTGCAATCTTTTTTACCTGATGGAAAAAGTCCTGGATAATTTAACAGAATTATATCCTTTCTGTAAGGTGGTTAAAAATCTATAAAATGGATACAGGTGGGTGAGGCAATATTTCTTACTTCATCCACCTTCTCTCTCTAATATCCTGGGACTGACATGGCTACAACTTCAACCCTGAGACTTCTTTCCACTTGGCGTCCCAAAAATTCAGTTTGACTCCAGCCTTCGGCACTCAGATATCTTTATTTGGCATACTGCAGTGCTACGCTGAGTTGATCAGACTCAAACACAGGGGGGATGGATGCTGGGTCCATCACAACTCTAAAGTTAGACAGAAACCTTCTCCCTTTAATACATTCCACATCTCATTGCATTTACTATACACTGCATCACACATTTTTGGCTTGGCTTTGTTATTTGCAGGAACCAATCCCTGTGCAGCAGTCTCTGTCTGTGCACTGTCCATTCCTAACTTATTTTGTCCTTTGTTATCTAGTTCAAAGTAAATAGTTCCTTGGGTGGTCTCTCTCTTATGTTAGTTGGCTCAGACATTCTATCTTCTTAGTCAACTGACCTATTTACTTATCTTATTTATCACAAACATTCTGTTTTCAACCTGATTTCCTTCCCTAATTCTATCTTTCAAAAGATGAAGCCTCTCTCCATTTGTTAATTACTCATGTTGGGCCAGGCCTTAGCTATACTTCACTGCATATAAAAGGGATATCATTCTATATTAAATCTGATATGTTTTTAGAGTAATTTCTTTGGGACCCTGTGCAACAGTATACCATTTTGTTCCTCACTTTTACAAGATTATGATCAATTTTGTACAAAGTATGTCTTGTTAGGTATCATTTGAAAACTCATAATCTGCCAAACATTATTGTCCTGGTAAAAGATGTGTATCAACAATGTATGTAAAGTTATAAGTTTCTACTGTATAAGATTGCTGTAACATGTTCCAGAGTCAGAAAGACAGGCCCAAACCAATTTTTCAGAGACAAAGACTTCCTGACACCCCTAGACAGGTATTAACAAAGTCAAGTGGGCGATCACTTACTTAAGCAGCCATTCTCCAGCAAGAGAAAGGGAAGGTGTGAATGAGAAATTTACATTTTATCACAGGGATGGTTCAACCCTCATGTCCACAAGAGACTACTTGTCATCTGCACCCCAGCTGGGTGTAATCCTCAAAGAGGGGAAAATGATATAAGAATAAGAGACAGTGGCCTCCATTTCACCTCTCTCCTACTCCCATCTCTCAGTTTATGTGTTACCTGTCAGCTCTGTGTTCTTGGGGAACCAGGTCATAGTACCCAGCCTGTCTGCCTCACCAAAGACCTCCATGCTCCCCCACCCCCCACCTCTGCTTGAACCAAAGCCGACCAGAAGACTTACAAAAAGCAATGAAAAGGCAGGGAGAGACACACCTAAACCCCTCCGGACAAGGGTGACAGGATTAAGGAAACTCCCCCAGCCTCATTTGCATCAAAGATGGGACAGGGAGACATCCCCATTAGCAGACAGAATGGAGAACAGAGATTCCAAGGCAAGAACCACACCGAACTATGGGACCAGGAAAGCACTTCATGATGGGGGATCTCTGCTCCAGATGCTAATGAACCCACGCCTGCACACACCCAGCTCAGTAGTTATCAGAGCAATTCCAGTAATAAATCCTTTATTGGTATCCAAAATACTGAAGCTGCCTAACTGCATTCTGAGCTCCCTCGAAAGAACACTGCCCATAGTCAGAAATGATCAGCTCTAGCCTGAACAAAACAACTTTGGTATACTCCCTTGAGCCATCAGTTTACCCATAAACAAATCTAGTGTTCTCCCTTGAACCATTATTCTTTCCCTACAAAAACCCCTACCCATGCTCAAGTAAGTGTTCTGATGCCTGAAACCAAAATCTTCATCAGTTCCATTGGGACTTCATATTCTCCTGAATGATCATGCTGGGGGCTCTGCCTGTCTCCAGCACTCCGGACCCTCAGTTACCACCACCACCAGGAACCCCTGATCGATTCTAGCTTCATGGAGTGGTGAGAACCCAGCTCTCTCTCTCTGTCTCTCTCTCTCGGTATAGCCTTCTGACCCTGACTTGTGTGATTAGGTATAGTTTTCTAAATTTGATTTCTATAATAAAATTTAAGTTAGATTTAATATGATAACTGTTTTGTTTGTTTAGCTCCTCTATGGTTAATACCTGGCAATAAATAATTTTCATGGTTAAGCTGGTTGCTTCTCTCTCTCTCTCTCTCCTTTTTTCTCCCCCTCATGGGTGTTTTTTGGCTTCCTCATTCGCTCTGCAGCAACGCTCCTCATACCTAGGCTAAAAGATCCCTGAAACACCTAAAAATCCTGTGGGGTTTCCTCATCAAGTGGGTTATTATCAGAACGATTGTAACATGAAAGTGGGGATAGAGATGTGCTTAACCTGGGACATATGAGGGTGGCAGCTGAGTGCCTGATTTTGGAACCCTTGACTCCCACACCTAAAAGTCTTCAGGATTCACTTCATTATGAGCATAAGAATTAATTCAATTTATAAAAAAAAATTTGGAAAAATTTCTGTGCATTAAAAACTAATCATCCAGTTGTGCACTCCATTCTCATGTCAGTGAACATCTACAGACTCATAAGAATATAAGAATGGCCATACTGGGTCACACCAAAGGTCCATCTAGCCCACTATCCTGTCTGCCGACAGTGGCCAATGCCAGGTGCTTCAGAAGGAATGAATAGAACAGGTAATCATCGAGTGATTGAAATTAATGAGACTACTTGTGTATGTGCTCACGGATGTCAGCAAATATTCCACAATTAGGGCCTAACAAACTTTTGCAAAAATGATGGCATCCTACTGTGGTACAATGAGCTCCTTGATATTCAAACTTCTCTGTAAAATTACACTTCCTCATTTTCTTGAGCCAGACATGGAACTTTCCTAGTCTGTGCTATCACTCTCCCTCCTTCTCCTTAAGCTTGATTTTAGTGCTGGTTACATGGAAGAATTATGCAGCGTGTATCTTCAGTCTCATTAATGAAATATTATTCATCAAAAGGGGTTATGTAGCTTGTGGTTGGACAGTATAGGCACAGCACACCCTTTTGCAGCGTGGTGCCCTACCTTAATTTCCCCAAGTGGAGTAGCAATAGATTCAGCTCAACAGCCTAGGGCAAACTGAAGCCAACACACATTAACCAAGTGCCATGACCCTTTTTAATAAGGTTTCAGGACAGGAATCATTACAATAAACAGTTCTTCAGGATTCCAGTTTAAGGCTCCCACGCTTGTAGTCCACGTCCAAGTCCCTGAATCAAGTTAGGCTTGTCTCCAGGTGCCTAAGAGAGCAATTGCAGCCTGTCACTGTCTAGTTCCTTCTCCCTTGTTCCAATCTCTTCCGGTTCCTGTTTATATGGTGCAGCGCCAAGGCCTTCTTGATTATATCCAGACTGCAGGCTCCAGCCTGTCCTTTAAAGGAGTAGTACAATTTCCCCCCCATAGACTCTTCACACTGTAAAACATAATTGTGAAAACAATTAAGAAGGGGGAAAGACAGCATTAAAAATGAGGAGACTAATTAATTGTTAAAAATTCAGGTCAACAGGAAAAATTGAGCAAAATACATATGCACAAAAAAAATAATTACAAATAAATTTCTTGGGTATCAGCAGTCTTCTATGCATACAGAGATACTAACAAGACTGAAACAACAGTAGTGAGTAAAAATGCATGGAAAATGGAATGGAAAGGGAAGCTGTGAGTGTAGCTCTACACAGAGTTTTCTAGTTCATCCTTTCTTATCAATGGCTATAAATGAAAACAAATTCATCAGGCTTCACACAGACACTTGTCTATCCATCAAGAATAGAAGTAGGAACGCCTGGCCACATTGGCTGTGCTGGGAAGGGGGGTGGTCACAACAGTATGCCAGCTGTGGTGCAGAGAAAGCACATATAGAAACAAGCACTAACTGCAGCAACGATGGTAGTTTCTTGGTGATTTTTAACCAACCAGTCAGTGTGCGATATATAGAATCCAAGTATATTCATATAAGTGCATTTGTTCATTTCAGTTTGCCATAGTAATTCTTTCTTTTATTTCCCCTTTTTAAAATTTTGTTGTTCGTTAAAAAATTTCTTAAAAATGAATAAACCACTAAAATTCTGGAACACTGAAGCACTACAGGTTAGGTACTCACAATTAATTATTTTAAATTGTTACAGCTTATCCAATCTTCTTCAAATACTCAACTATAGGTAGCATGTCCTACAGACGGTGGGGATATTTTATCTTCAGATAAATTATAAGGATCAGACTCTTCACCCCATCACACCAGTAGGAATGAAATCAATGGAGTCATGCCATTTTGCCAACAGGCCCTGCGTATGTTGAGATGTTATTGAAGGGCTCCATCCTGCAAACACTCCTAGAACCATGAGGAGGACCAAAGTTCCATTTTGCAAAGGATTTTGAGATTGTGAAATTTGGCTTCATTCGAAGTAGGAATGGAAACCAAACGTTTTGAAATGCTCTGCAAAGGAATATTCAGGGGGAAAAAACTCTTGGGGGGGGGGGGTCAATCACAAATTTTTGTTTTCACAAAAGAAAAATGTTTCATTTTTATTTCAAGTTTTCACATTCAAAAGTGTGAGGATAAACAGAGGGCAGCAACAGACATGGACACTAATAGACTGTTCTCAGTGGTAGCAGATGACAGAACGAGGAGTAATGGTCTCAAGTTGCAGTGGGAGAGGTTTAGGTTGGATATTAGGAAAAACTTTTTCACTAGGAGGATGGTGAAGCACTAGAATGCATTACCTTGGGAGGTGGTGGCATCTCCTTCCTTTGAGGTTTTTAAGGTCAGGCTTGACAAAGCCCTGGCTGGGCTGATTTAGTTGGGGATCAGTCCTGCTTTGAGCAGGGCGTTGGACTAGATGACCTCCTGAGGCCCCTTCCAACCCTGATATTCTATGATTCTATGATGGAAAAAATACAAACTGCAAGCAGATGAATGCGGAATACCAACCAAGAAAGGAAAAAGGGTGCCAGATTGTTACTACCAAAGAATCTCAAGCTTTTCTGCCAGTGTGCAGCTACAGACAAACTAAACCAAACAAGGTGTACAGTACTGGTTGTACCAAACTAAACCAATCAGGCTGTACCAAAAGTACTGGTAGATGAATGGACTGATTTCAAGTACAAAGGAGGAAGTGTGTATTGTCTCTGCTGCACTGCCTAAACTTCCTCTGTGGTATTACTCCATTTGGTGACCATATTTTAGGATCTAGGGATGAAAGGAATTAATGTTAATACAATCTGTGAGATGCAGTAAGACTTAATTCTTAATAACATTTTTATATTGCACTTTTAATTCTGAAAGGCCCTAAACACCAAACAAATTTAATAGCAATAGAATAGAATAGAATAGAAACACAAGAACTGCACTGCTCATTGCTGGAAAGCAACCATTTCTGGGGTGGAACATGGCAGCTGTTTAAGACAGAACAGCTGTGCTACTGAACATCTGAGGACAGGAGATGGAGACAAATGCTTTATTATATACAACAGAATGTCACATTCTCAAGTCAGTGGGTGAACGAGTGAATAAAGAATTCAGGTAGAGATATGGGCATTGTAATATTGTCATTTTGCCCTAGTTTGCATCAGAAATAAGTGGTGAATACTAATTCAAGAAAAAGCTGGGTAGGGATGACATGTAGGGATAGAGTCACTAATTAGATTTTTTGGGTTGATAATAAGAATCACATTGATTTATATTTCTGAATTAATAAAGACTATTTTGATACATGATGTGGTTGGACTTCTCTTGAATTACCGTTGTCTTCATTCTCTTTTCCAAGCCCCCATAGTCTTAGTTACATTTGGCTGCTGCATTTGATTTTATCTTTGTTGCTGAACTGACAGTTGCAACCAAAATTTATTCCTAAATCAAACTATTCTCTGTAAAAGAGGGAATATTTTGTAAGAACAATAGCAATTTTCTCATGACTATGGGCCTACTCCCATTCAAGTCAATGGAAAAAAGTGAAACTTTAAAAACTCCACAGGTATGCTAGAGAGGCAATTATTATCAGCAGTAAATATTCATATTATGGTAGCACCCAAAGGCTTACGGCCCCATTGTGCTGAATGCTGTATAACACTGAAAAGAGAAAAGGAGTACTTGTGGCACCTTAGAGACTAACCAATTTATTTGAGCATGAGCTTTCGTGAGCTACAGCTCACTTCATCAGATGCATCTGATGAAGTGAGCTGTAGCTCACGAAAGCTCATGCTCAAATAAATTGGTTAGTCTCTAAGGTGCCACAAGTACTCCTTTTCTTTTTGCGAATACAGACTAACACGGCTGTTCCTCTGAAACTGAAAAGAGACAGTCCCTGCCCTGAAGGGCTTATAATTTAAAGAAACAAGCAGATGAAGGGGAGAAGACATGGATGCAACATACAAGCAAATGAGTCTGGTGAATAATTGGCTTAGCTTTGTTAGTTACATATATTGCAGGGATTTTAAATCATTTTAATTGAGGTTAGAAGTAGGGAGGAAGGGAACAGGAAATAAGGAAGAGGAATTGGCTCAGCTGGTCACCTGTCTAGCTATGTCTAGTAGGCTCGGTTTTGTAGGCATCATGTCAGAGGTGAGTCTTAAGGAAGATAATGTAGTGGCAGTTTGGATTTTGTAAGTGTGATGTTGTATGATTAAATTATGACCATGTATATCATTGTTGCTACCGCTGTTATATAACTGCAACAACTCTTATACAAAGTATGTCATGTAAGGTATCAATGGAAAAGTTACAATCTGTCAAATATGATTATCCTATTTGTATGCATCTATCATCTTTGTATCTAAAGTTATGAATATTGACTATGTACCAGTGTTTCAAATGTGTTTGCTTCTGGGGTAACACCCGCAAGGCAATTGTTGTCCAGTCTGGCCAATACATTATGAATGGACATATTCAAGTTGATGGCCCATTAAAGGACACTCACCTCACACAATAAACCATAAAAGAAGCCTGTCCCTGCCTGCGGGGCCTTCCTATGGCTGTTTTAACAGCCTATGGTAATGGCTGCTCCTATGACTCATCAAAGCATGCTAGGGCATGTGACTAGCTCATGTGAACCTGGACTTCATCTTGTGCCTGTAATTTTCCACAAACTAAGACTGAGAGCATCCCCTCCACATGGGAGAAGGTATTAAAAACCCTGGAAGCCTCTCCATTGTGCCTCTTTCCTGCTCTGATCTTTGGACTATGGTCTTACACTAAAAGAAGCATTCCAGTCAATGGACTGAGGACCTTTCGGTCTTCTGGAATTCACCAGAGACATTACAAGCCAGCAGTTTATTCCATCACTGCTTCAAACCTGATACAAGAACTCTGCAATGGTTGTATGTATTTCCTTTAACCATTTTGACTCTCTCCTCCTTTTCAATTATAAATAAACCTTTAGATATTAGATACTAAAGGATTGGTAACAGCATGATTATTGGGTAGGGTCTGAGTTATATGTTGACCTGGCTATCTGACTGATCTCTTGGGACTAGACGAACCCTTTGTTTGATGAAATTGGTTTTAAATAACCACTCATCGGGCTAGCGTCTGGGTGGCGAAATAAGTGCTAGAATGCTTTAGGAGACTGCATTTCTGACTTCTTGTTAACCAGTGTGGTGAGACAGAAGTTTACTTTTGTTACCAGATTGGTATATCTTATGGCAGAATAACCACTAGTTTGGGATGGGTCTGCCCCATTTCTCAGAAGTTTGTCCTAAATCTCGTATTCTCAGCTGTGACCCACTGAGGCATGGTGACAGTAAGGGAAACTGGTTTTCTGGTTGCTAATAGTTACAATTCCCCCTTATGCTTTAAGGTCACCAAGTCACTTAAGAAACCCTCTCATGGCTCACCTGTATCCTGCTGGGACAGGACATGGACATCAGCATAACTTGGATGGAAAGAAAGTCCTCATAAATAGGAGAGTGGGATTGCATGATTTCCTGCTTCCCACTGAACTCAGTGGAAAATGTAATTAAACTTTTTCCATTCTCTGTTAAAAGATGCAAAAATGGAATGTGGAGCAGATGAGGGGCATCTTCTATACATGGTCAAACTTTACACTAAGGGTAATTTTATCTTTTTTTTTTTTTTTTTTTAGTAAAGGTTCACTGATGTTATAAGTGTGTTATTGACCTGAGTAGTATGTCTTATGAATGAATCTGAGCACACCAATAGAAGGTGTTATAGTTATGAACAAACTGTTGACCTGCTGAATTCTATAGCAATCCAGAAACAATTGATTAATCACTTTTAACCCTTTATAAACCATTTATAAATGCACCTTAATATAGTGTGTGACTCTATGCACTATAAACCCAAATGGATACATTCTGAATAGCATGCTTACTATGTCACATGGGCACATTCTACCATCCAGACATCAATCGCTCCCTTTTGTTGCTCTTTTAAGAAAGGCAAAGAGTTTTTGCAGCCAGTGAGGGTCTTCCTGAAGGAGAAAAAGTTTGGCATTATAGCTCTGAGAACAGAACAGCTTCTGATGGCTCTATTATCTTGTTCTGGGCAGTTTAAAGGCTATTCTGAGGCAAAAGTGGTGAGTACTAGAAAGCACAGGATTGCATCTGCTACACTTGGAGGTGGTGAGGGACATGGCACCAAAGAGAGCAGAGCAAAAGAAAACCCAATTATGCAGAACCAGAAATCAATGGCAGGATTGAAAAAAAAAACACCACCTGAGCTCCTTGAGGAAGAAGCATTTGACCCTGCTCAGAAATGACCCTTCCACCTTTAGACAGAGGATGTGTTTACATGTTTTGAGTTTGATAAATGGCCGGGGGGAGGGGGGACGCCTATGGCAGAATGATGGAAGATGTTAAAATAAATGGGGAGGGGCCACCTCAAGCACTCAAAGAGCAAGATGATTGCTAGGCTTGCAGCTATGGAAGGAACAATTATTCCAGGGAGAAAAACTCCTTCCCCTCCCAGAACCAGATCTCCATCATTGGGGTGAAGAACTGGGAATGAGGGAACAAGCAAGTGTAAACAAATCACTCAGTAAGGTGCTGTGTACAATGTGTGGAATCATAACCAGCATGTTGTGTTCCTGATGGTCCTTTGGAGAGAACCAGTAGTACAGAGGACCCACACAGCAAGCAGACAATCTGGCACAGAGAAGACATGGCACCTCTGGGTTGGCCTTCAGCTTTGCCTATAGGGGTGATCTTCTCTGAGATTGAGGAAGGTCCCCTAAGCCTCCTACTTCAATTAAAAGGATACCTCTTGGCTTCACTCTTCCTTGTCTGCCTTTCCCACCCCACCCTTGATTTGTCTAATAATGGACAGCTTAAAAGTGCTGAAGTGTTGTACTGCAGTCTCTTGCGTAATCCCCTCCCTTCATGCCCCAATACGTGTGCCCCCAGCCCTTTCCTCCCCTTCTCCTGATGCTGCCTCCTTCACTGTACTAATCCTAGCAACCTTCACAAACTACATCCTCCTTCTCTCTCTGTGTGTGTTTACTGAAGAGTCGCCTGTGCTAAGCACCTGTAGATTGCAGAACAGACAGTGAAGGGCTACTGCTTGAGTATTGGAATTTGCACTTCCTGAGCCATACGTCAGAAATGCAGCCATAGATTCTAAGGCCAGGAGAGATGATTGTGATTATTCAATATGACCTCCTGTATATCACTGGCCCATAGAATTTTCCCAAAATAATTCCTAGAGCAGACCTTTAAGAAAAACATGCAATCTTGATTTAAATATTGTCAGTGATGGAGAATCCACCACAACCCTTGGTAAATTGTTCCAACGATTAATTACTCTCACCCTTAAAAATGTATGCCTTATTTCCAGTCTGGACTTGTCTAGTTTCAACTTCCAGCCATTGGATCATGTTATACCTTTCACTAGACTGAAGAGCCCCTTATTAAATATTTGTTCATAAATGACATAAATGACTAGATTGGGAATGGCTGAACCAGCCTTGTGTGATTTGGAAAATGCTGTCTGGGCAGCCATCACTCAAACCATGGCCCAAGGTACTTCCTTGGTGTGCATAAACCTCAGACCACTCAAGGATCTTTCAAAATACTCCTCCCCAGTCCCTGCTTTAGCCCCTAAACAGCTGCCCGAATGGCTGTCTGAGCGTCTGCAAGCTAAGAGAAAAAATTACGTTAATATCTCTGTGTATCTTACCTATTGGGTAATAATAGTCAGCTGTCTCAAAGGTTAGTAGTGGAGAAGCTGGGTGATGCTTTCCTGGCCATTTACTGGCAGCAGCAGATAGCTAGGGCAGTGGCTCCTTCCACCTATCTGAGACCCACTGTTGCCACTCTCTTCAAAATGAGCAGTTCTCAGGAGCTTCCTTTGTTCTTATGGCCAGACCATTCAAGATTTAAGAAGTAAAGTGAGAAGACAGCATCACCAACCTAACACTGCTGGTTTGCCAGAAGCTGGAAGTGGACAACAGGAGATGGAGCACTTGATGATTACCTGTTCTGTTCATTCCCTCTGAAGCACCAGGTATTGGCCACTGTCAGAAGACAGAATACGGACTAGATGGACCTTTGGTCTGACCCAGTATGGCCATTTTTATGTTCATATGTTCTAGAAAGCCAACTGGATCCTGGCACCGAGCTGCTTGTGTCTTCTGGTCTGCGCACATGCCACTTCTGATACACAGGAATGGCTCACCTGGATACCCCAAAGATTGGGTCGATCTGTACCAAAGAAGTGAAGTGACCTCCAAATGGCTAATATACATTGGAACAGGTAACTTCCTGTCCTCCCTGTACCAGAAACACCTGTACCAAAAAAGGAAGGAGTAGGCAGATGATTGCCTTTCAGAGCTAACTTGCAGTGGAGATATAGGGCCTGATTCTCCACTGCCCTTCACCTCATGCAGTCACTTACATCTGTTCAAAGTGGGTGTAAAATATTACCAAATCAGAGTAGAAGTGTTTTACACTCACTTTGCACAGCTGCAAATGATGGTGCAAGGAGTAGAAAATCACTTCCATACTGTGGTCCTTAATTGCTGTGTTTGAGAGGCAGTGATATCTAGTGGCTAAGGCACTGGACTAGGACTCAGGAGACCTGGGTTTCTGCTGTAAGACCATTTCCCTTCTCTGCACCTCTGCTTCCCCTCCCTCCCTTTGCCTGTCTTGCCTATCTAGGGTATGTCTACACAGCAACTAGACACCCACGGCTGGCCCGTTCCAGCTGACTCAGTCTCGTGGGGCTTGGGCTGTGGGGCTGTGTAGATGTCTGGACTCACGCTGGAGTCTGGGCTTTAGAATCCCGCAAAGTGGGAGAGTCCCAGAGCTTGTGCTCCAGCTTGAGCCCTGAAGTCTACACAGCCCCAGCCCCATGAGCCTGAGTCAGCTTGCATGGACCAGCTACACGTGTCCAGTTACTGTTTAGACATACTGGCAAACTCTAGGGACAGGAACTGTCTCTTAGTATGTGTATGAATGGCCTCTGGGTGCTACCAAAACGCAAACAGCAAAATTTCAAGGAATTCCAACAAAGTATAAGGAGGAATAAACCAAAACATCCTTTATTAATCTAGTCCAGGATCTTGAATGGAGGTTTAAGAAAACTAGGAGTACTTGTGGCACCTTAGAGACTAACCAATTTATTTGAGCATGAGCTTTTGTGAGCTACAGCTCACTTCCTCGGATGCATACCGTGGAAACTGCAGCAGACTTTATATATACACAGAGAATATGAAACAATACCTCCTCCCACCCCACTGTCCTGCTGGTAATAGCTTATCTAAAGTGATCATCAGATGGGCCATTTCCAGCACAAATCCAGGTTTTCTCACCCTCCACCCCCCCACACAAATTCACTCTCCTGCTGGTGCTAGCCCATCCAAAGTGACAACTCTTTACATAATCAAGTCGGGCTATTTCCTGCACAAATCCAGGTTTTCTCACATCCCCCCCACCCCCATACACACACAAACTCACTCTCCTGCTGGTAACAGCTCATCCAAACTGACCACTCTCCAAGTTTAAATCCAAGTTAAACCAGAACATCTGGGGGGGGGGGGGTAGGAAAAAACAAGAGGAAACAGGCTACCTTGCATAATGACTTAGCCACTCCCAGTCTCTATTTAAGCCTAAATTAATAGTATCCAATTTGCAAATGAATTCCAATTCAGCAGTTTCTCGCTGGAGTCTGGATTTGAAGTTTTTTTGTTTTAAGATAGCGACCTTCATGTCTGTGATTGCGTGACCAGAGAGATTGAAGTGTTCTCCGACTGGCTTATGAATGTGATAATTCTTGACATCTGATTTGTGTCCATTTATTCTTTTACGTAGAGACTGTCCAGTTTGACCAATGTACATGGCAGAGGGGCATTGCTGGCACATGATGGCAGATATCACATTGGTGGATGTGCAGGTGAACGAGCCTCTGATAGTGTGGCTGATGTTATTAGGCCCTGTGATGGTGTCCCCTGAATAGATATGTGGGCACAATTGGCAACGGGCTTTGTTGCAAGGATAAGTTCCTGGGTTAGTGGTTCTGTTGTGTGGTATGTGGTTGTTGGTGAGTATTTGCTTCAGGTTGCGGGGCTGTCTGTAGGCAAGGACTGGCCTGTCTCCCAAGACTTGTGAGAGTGTTGGGTCATCCTTTAGGATAGGTTGTAGATCCTTAATAATGCGTTGGAGGGGTTTTAGTTGGGGGCTGAAGGTGACCGCTAGTGGCGTTCTGTTATTTTCTTTGTTAGGCCTGTCCCGTAGTAGGTAACTTCTGGGAACTCTTCTGGCTCTATCAATCTGTTTCTTTACTTCTGCAGGTGGGTATTGTAGTTGTAAGAAAGCTTGACAGAGGTCTTGTAGGTGTTTGTCTCTGTCTGAGGGGTTGGAGCAAATGCGGTTGTATCGCAGAGCTTGGCTGTAGACGATGGATCATGTGGTGTGGTCAGGGTGAAAGCTGGAGGCATGCAGGTAGGAATAGCGGTCAGTAGGTTTCCGGTATAGGGTGCTGTTTATGTGACCATTGTTTATTAGCACTGTAGTGTCCAGGAAGTGGATCTCTTGTGTGGACTGGACCAGGCTGAGGTTGGTGGTGGGATGGAAATTGTTGAAATCATGGTGGAATTCCTCAAGGGCTTCTTTTCCATGGGTCCAGATGATGAAGATGTCATCAATATAGCGCAAGTAGAGTAGGGGCTTTAGGGGACGAGAGCTGAGGAAGCGTTGTTCTAAATCAGCCATAAAAATGTTGGCATACTGTGGGGCCATGCGGGTACCCATAGCAGTGCCGCTGATCTGAAGGTATACATTGTCCCCAAATGTGAAATAGTTATGGGTAAGGACAAAGTCACAAAGTTCAGCCATCAGGTTAGCCGTGACATTATCGGGGACATCCACCAATGTGATATATGCCATCATGTGCCAGCAATGCCCCTCTGCCATGTACATTGGTCAAACTGGACAGTCTCTACGTAAAAGAATAAATGGACACAAATCAGATGTCAAGAATTATCACATTCATAAGCCAGTCGGAGAACACTTCAATCTCTCTGGTCACGCAATCACAGACATGAAGGTCGCTATCTTAAAACAAAAAAACTTCAAATCCAGACTCCAGCGAGAAACTGCTGAATTGGAATTCATTTGCAAATTGGATACTATTAATTTAGGCTTAAATAGAGACTGGGAGTGGCTAAGTCATTATGCAAGGTAGCCTGTTTCCTCTTGTTTTTTCCTACCCCCCCCCCCCAGATGTTCTGGTTTAACTTGGATTTAAACTTGGAGAGTGGTCAGTTTGGATGAGCTATTACCAGCAGGAGAGTGAGTTTGTGTGTGTATGGGGGTGGGGGGGATGTGAGAAAACCTGGATTTGTGCAGGAAATAGCCCGACTTGATTATGTAAAGAGTTGTCACTTTGGATGGGCTAGCACTAGCAGGAGAGTGAATTTGTGTGGGGGGGTGGAGGGTGAGAAAACCTGGATTTGTGCTGGAAATGGCCCACCTGATGATCACTTTAGATAAGCTATTACCAGCAGGACAGTGGGGTGGGAGGAGGTATTGTTTCATATTCTCTGTGTATATATAAAGTCTGCTGCAGTTTCCACGGTATGCATCCGATGAAGTGAGCTGTAGCTCACAAAAGCTCATGCTCAAATAAATTGGTTAGTCTCTAAGGTGCCACAAGTACTCCTTTTCTTTTTGCGAATACAGACTAACACGGCTGTTACTCTGAAACCTAAGAAAACTAGGATTGTCTTCATTTCAAAAGACTATTTGTGGGGAAGTAACTGAATATTTTTTCAATCACCTTTCCCACTTCCAAAATATTTGGAAAGAATATGAAAATTAGAGGATCTGATATAAACTTCATGAAGCTGAGTGCAAATTTAAGCAACATGGCTCTCTACTGGAAGTAAGCCTCTGACAGTAAGAAACATCCATTTGTTTTTAAAAGTGGAAGTGTTTTACCTCTTCAGTGTCCTATGACAAAAGGCTGACATGCAATAAAGAAGAGCGCCTATTGGCCTTCAGCTATGCACTAAACAATATCCTCTGTTCTATTATGATCACTAGTTGTGGGATTTCTTATGTTCTCATATCTCAGTGTTACGTGTTAGCCCTGCATGTATCTAACCTCTGCCATGGTCTCTCATGCTAGGAAAAAAACCTGTATAATTTTCTCTCTTTAAAGAGTGGAAGCACAGCACTACTAATTGAATTTAAATTGTTCCCTTTTGATAAAGCATCAAATAATAAAAAGAAAAGGAGTACTTGTGGCACCTTAGAGACTAACAAATTTATTTGAGCATAAGCTTTTGTGAGCTACAGCTCACTTCATCGGATGCTGTAGCGCACGAAAGCTTATGCTCAAATAAATTGGTTAGTCTCTAAGGTGCCACAAGTACTCCTTCTCTTTTTGCGAATACAGACTAACATGGCTGCTACTCTGAAACCATCAAATAATAGTAATTCTGATAATTGAGAATACTCATTTGCATGATGTTGCATTGATAATCTCCATGCACAGAGTACTTTGACGCACTCTAAGGTAAGTCATGACATTTATCGCTACTGTTATAGATATTTTATTCAGGTTGCATCCACATAATTCATTATACTGTTTTGTCCTCTTGTGGCAAATCTACTGCTGACAAGAAAATTTTGCAAATGAGATTTTTGCAAGTCAGGGGGCTAACCTGCATAAATGACAGATGTGCAGACAATAAAAAAAATTCTCATAAAAGTGGTGTTTCTCAGAATATTGAAAATTATCTGTTTTTTACTGTTAGATCACTACACACCTGGCAGCAGTCTTTGGCAGGAGAAGGAAAAATCTCCCTCAAAGTGGAATATAATGAGCAGACAGCCCCAACATTTTATCATGCAGAAACGAAACATTTATTCCTGCCAGTTTACAAATGAAACTAACAACCAATCACATCACTAAATATTCACATTTTTTTAAAACTAGTTCTGCATATTTTTTCCTACATAATTCAGTTTAAGTGAAGGGCTTGCACATTCCAGAAATAAAGTAAGAAAGGTTTGTTACATTGGATATAGACAAATAGTTATGATTCTGTTCCTATTGAAGAACAAAATAAATAAAATAGTTTGGCCTTCATTCACGGGTTGAAAAATGGCTGTCCAGCCTGATGATCTGAATTTGTGGAAATTAAATTGAGCTACAGGCAGTTATCAGAGTAATGATAAATTCAGTTATGTTGTGCTGAAGGAGAAAGCAGGTTAAATATCTTGGAGATATTATACTGGAATAAGAACTTCTTTGAGTTTTTATTAATGGTGCTGACACCAGTTAAATTGTCTTTATTTATGAAGATGGGTTTTTCTGTCCTCATTAAGACTTCTAAAGGTTTGTAGTTGTAATGACAGTCACAGTTTTGCAATAGGTAAAAGAATGAGGGGAACTGGGAATTGACAGAAGGCCTTGGAAAAACAAGATAGTATACTAGATAGTAAACCTAACTTTTGGGAGTAAAAAGCCGAGTGTCATTGAATGGTGAAATGAGGGCATAATATAAAGTAGTGTATATCATTGCAGCAGCAATAAAAGAGGCAGAAGTAAGCTGACACTCAGAACAGAAAGTTGTACGATATTACATAAAATTATCAAGGCTGACGCAAGGAGGCAGGATGTTGCTTATCTTTTTTGAGAATACATATTTGGAATAATGTATGTGATCAATCAATGTCAAGTAATCATGCTTAGTAAAGAATTTGGAACTGAGAAAAGTAAAAAGAAAAAATCTCCCATCTTCAGTGTTGTTCTTGTGTTAAATAAATGGGAGTAAAATATAACACCTGCTCATCGGTAGAAAAAGAAGAACCCAGTGTTATTTTAATTGACAAAAGAAAAATGGATTTAAAGTACTAAATTATGGGCTCAAGAGGAATCATATGACTAAATTTGTATCGAACAGAATAATAGGCAATTGATGAGAAGAACTCAATAAACATCTTCTGATATGAAAGCTGAAGGTCCATAAATGGTAAAGACTCTGTCCTCCAAACATTTTCAAGTGGCTTTATCTTTGGGACAGATATGGGAAGATGAAAAGAATGACAATGGGGAATTAATATTAAAATATTTGTTAAATATTAAAATAATTAAGCAATCAATTTGCAAAGTTCTAGAAGATAATAAGGTGATAAGTAACAGTCAGCATGAATTTGTCAAGAACAAATTGTGTCAAACCAACCTAATAGCTTTCTTTGACAGGGTCACAAGCCTTGTGGATGCGGGGAAGAAGATGTAGTATATCTTGACTTTAGTAAGGCTTTTGGTACTGACTTGCATGACTGTCTCACAAAGAAACTAGGGAACTGCAACCTACATGGAGTTACTATGAGGTGAGTGCAAAACTGGTTGGAAAACCAGTTCCCAGAGAGCAGTTATCACTGGTTCACAGTCATGCTGAAAGGGCATAATGAGTGGGGTCCTGCAGGGGTCAGTTCGGGGTCCGGTTCTGTTCAATATCTTCATCAATGGTTTAGATAATGGCATAGAGAGTACACGTATAAAGTTAACGGATGATACCAAGCTGGGAGGGGATGCAAGTGCTTTGGAGGATAGGATTAAAATTCAAAATCATCTGGACAAACTGGAGAAATGGTCTCAAGTAAATTGAATGAAATTCAATAAGGACAAATGCAAAGTACTCCATTTAGGAAGGATCAATCAGTTGCACACATACAAAATGGGATATGACTGCCTGTGAAGGAGTACTGCAGAAAGAGATCTGGGGGGTCATAGTGGGCAGCAAGCTAAATAGGAATCAACAGTGTAACACTGTTGCAAAAAAGTGAACATCATTCTGGGATGTATTAGCAGGAGTGTTGTAAGCAAGACACAAGAAGTAATTCTCCCGCTCTACTCCACGCTGATTAGGCCTCAACTGGAGTATTGTGTCCAGTTCTGGGCACCACATTTCACGAAAGATGTGGACAAATCGGAGAAAGTCCAGAGAAGAACAACAAAAATGAGGAAAGATCTAGAAAACATGACCTATGAGGGAAGATTGAAAAAAATGATTTGTTTAGTCTGGAAAAGAGAAGACTGAGAGAGGACATGATAACAGTTTTCAAGTACATAAAAGGTTGTAACAAGGAGGAGGGAGAAGAATTGTTTTTCTTAACCTCTGAGGATAGGACAAGAAGCAATGGGCTTAAATTGCAGCAAGGGAGGTTTAGGTTGGACATTAGGAAAAACTTCCTAACTGCCAAGGTGGTTAAGCACTGTAATAAATTGCCTAGGGAGGTTGTTAAGATCAGGTTAGACAAATACCTGACAGGGATGGTCTAGATAAGTCCTGCCATGAGTGCAGGGGACTGAATTAGATGACCTCTCAAGGTCCCTTCCAGTCCTATGAATCTATTGTATTTCTGCTTTAGTGAGAAGTTGATCTATTGCTGTGAGGTAATCAGTTCAGAAGTATAAAATTCTTACAAATAAAGGGTTGGTTTGACAGATGGCTGCCAAGAGAGCACCAGAACTTACAGCAGCAAGAGAATTTCAAGGAATAAATGCTGAAGTTGCCAGTATAACAAGAAAAATATTAATAATAAACTAAGCAATCAGCAATATCATATTATTGTTACATTTCAGGGGCATAAACGTGCAATTCTTACTCATGGAAGTAGTCTTTACATAGTTCCATTGACCTCAAGGGAATTACTCATCTGAGTAAGAAATATCTGTGTGAGTACAGATTTGAGGATCAGGCCCTGTGCTACTAAGTAGGGAAAAAAGTTATTTAATGTATTTGCAATTTATTGTCAAAACTAGGACTTATTGTCAAATCTAGTTAAGTCTGGTCTGACATTAGGGCTCTACACAGATAGCAGCTGTGGACATAATATCATCATAAGTCAAGGCACAGTACCTACCATTTGACATCACCTGATTGAGATACTGGTTCTATTTCTGTTTTCAAAACTGAGGATGCAACAGTAGTTTACTGAGAACCCACCAGCTCCTAGACTTGCATTCTTTGTCTTCAAGCTTCTTCTTCTAGTTATAGAACTACAGAGTTTCAGGGAGAAGAAATAAATATAGTTTATTTGGCTCCACAAAATAGTCATTCCATATTATAGGTGGGGTTGGTACAACCACCTATTATTATTCTTGCATGACATTTCCCATTACAAAATCCTGTTTTCAGTTGCTTATACTTTACCAAACTGTAACTAATAGGGCTGAAATTTTCTATGCAAAGTGTCTGACTCAGGCTGGATAGTTCTGGAAAATTTCAGCCAAACTGGTTCAGCCATTTCCAAGAATAAATCTAGGGACAATATGTTGCTTTGGCCATGTCAAAAAATGGTGGTAGAAACTAGGACTGGCTCGGCAAGGAGACTGGGACTGGTTAGGTCAAGAGAATGGGACTGGGACAAGAAACCAGGGGTGGAGAAGAGACAGGATGGGACAGGGACATGTTGGTTAGGTTTAAGGTGGGAACCAGAAAGAAGAGTCTGTGCCTGCTTGAACACACTGTGCTCCAGAGCCGGGTATGGAACCAAAGATGCTTGAGTCTCTCAATTCCTCTGCTGTCAGCAACTCTCTGTGAAACCCACTAGCAAAGTGTCTATTTCCCTCTAGTGCTGGTTCCCATAAAAGATAACTACAGAATACACTACTGCTCTCAGTTATTTGTTTAGCTCAAGTGTCAAAAGACTGTATAGTTGAGCTAAAGGTTTCCACACTCCTGAAGACCCATGTGAGTGTCAATATGATGACATGAAAGAATTTGGTGTTTTCACCTTGCTTTTTTTTAAAAAAAAGAAAAACTAGGAATTTACACAAAAAACTTCCATTAAAATAACATTATTAAGGTTGCAAAGTCAAGCACTCAGAAGTTAGGAAATGCCAGAATTAAGGTGCCAGTACAACCTTAACTCACCCCGTTCTGCATGTGCTTTATGATGCAGTCTTTAGTTACATGATCATATACTCAGGTTTCAGAGTAAGAGCCGTGTTAGTCTGTATTTGCAAAAAGAAAAGGAGTACTTGTGGCACCTTAGAGACTAACCAATTTATTTGAGCATGAGCTTTCGTGAGCTACAGCTCACTTCATCGGATGCAATGCAGTTGATAGATTTCCACTCCATACGGCTAAATGCAGTGCCTTGCATAATGACAGGTTTCAGAGTAACAGCCGTGTTAGTCTGTATTCGGAAAAAGAAAAGGAGTACTTGTGGCACCTTAGAGACTAACCAATTTATTTGAGCATGAGCTTTCGTGAGCTACAGCTCACTTCATCGGATGCATGTAGCTGTAGCTCACGAAAGCTCATGCTCAAATAAATTGGTTAGTCTCTAAGGTGCCACAAGTACTCCTTTTCTTTTTATGATCATATACTATTTTTTCCACAGGACTCCTCCTTCGTTTAGTGCCCTGGATTGACAGTGCTCAGGGACTAGAACAGAGTGGGGTAGTAAAGGAGGCTGTGGTTTGTTGTTGGAGAAATTGAAGGGTGTCTAGTAAATGAGGACGGGGATTTCAGAAAAAGAAAGAATGGTCTCAAGGTTAAGACCACTGAATGCTGCCCTTAAGAATTGGATTCAATTCCTGCCTCTTCCACAGTGTTCCTATGTGATGCTGGGCAAGTGACTTAAACTGACTTTTTCATAGGTAGTCACTAATTCTGTGTTCTTCATTTTTTGGGTGCCGGACTTTAGACTCTAGGGTTTGATTTGCAGAAGTGCTGGGAACTCAGAGCTGCAACTGACATCAATGGGAGCTATGCTTTGAACATATACAGTGTTATATATTGCTAAGTTGTCTGAAAAGTCAGGCCCGAGGAATTTCAAATTGAGCATCCCAAATTATTAGACACTTTTGACTTTTATCTCTATGAGTGGGATCCACAAAGGGACTTAGGCTTGGTCTACACTACAGGATTAGATAGACGTAAGGCAGTTAATGTCAACCTAACTCTGTAAGTGTCTACACTACAATGTTGCTCCTGCTGATGTAAATAGCCCACTACACTGACCTAATAACTCCACTTCCATGAGAGGCGTAGTGCTTAGGTCAATGTAGTTAGGGTGATGCAGTGTCTGTGTAGACACTGTGTAGACACTTACATTGCCAGTTGGCTGTCAGCCCTGGGGCCAGGGTGGTGGTGGTGGAGAGGATGCTCCAGCTGTCAGTGCCCTGCAATGCCCCACACAGTTAAGTCAGTGGAAGTGCTCCTGGTGAGTGGGCATAGTGTGATCATGAACCACCACAGTAATTACTATGGTGGCTGTACATCAACCTAACTTAGAGTGATTTTATCTCGTAGTGTAGAGAAGGCCTTATTCATTGCAACACTGAGCATCATGGTGCCTAAAAAATCAAGGAATAACACTGTAATCCTTAATACTGAGTTAGGCGCCTACGCTCCCTATACCATACATGGGGAGAGAGAGGCACCTAGGAATGTGATCTACGTAAGCCAGCTTGCTAGGTGGCACCAGGCCTAAACTAGCCAATGGGAGATGCCAACTAGAGGAGTGTTTGCTAAACCCTGCTCCTCTCTCAGAGATAGGGACCTAAGTCCAGGCTGCAGGGAGACATCTAGCCCTGCTTAGTGATCCACAAATGGGAACCCTCTGCCTGGAGTCAGGCACTTAGGTGCCTAAACCACTTTTGAGTGAATTAGTTAGGTGCCTGCCCTGCGCCACACAAAACAGCTGGAGGAGCAGATGCGGCCACCACCAGACACCTAAGTTTTAGCTCACTGGTTAGAGCAATCTCCAGTGTGGGAGACCCAGATTCAGTTCACCCCTCTCGCCAGATGGGGGAAGGGATTTGAAGAGGGGTCTCCTACATCCCAGACAAGTGCTCTACCCACTGGGCTAAACAAAGGAGAGAAGTGGCAGCACCTCCTGCTCCAGGCAAATTTTGAATGGGACACAATCGGGTAGGTGGCCTCTGAGCATACCTACCAGATTGGGCCCTGCACATGACTTAGATGGCTGAACACCTATCTTTCCCTGGTTCGTGAATTGCTTTGAGGATTGGGCAGGAGATAAGTGTCTGAACACTAAATGGGAGGCAGAGGAGTGCATCCCAGAGACAGAAACAGGCACCCAGTTTTACCCTGAAAACTTGGGTGCCTTACAGGTTTTGGTGGGAATTGTGTGGATTGCTGTGGAACCAAAACTGGGACTTAGGTGCTTAAACCTGAGAGTTAGGTACCTAAGTCTGGGGGAGTTAGTCATCTAAGTACCTTTTTGGATCCTACCTCGTGTGCCTCAATGTTTCATACCTATAAAGATAATACCAGCTGTGATGGGGAGTACCAGAACCTTTCAGGCCCTCCAGAGGGCTCTGTAGTCTTACCACACCCCAGCCCAGAAAAAGGCAGTATTTTTTACTACTTTTTACTTCTTGTACTACTACTTTCTGCTACTCTCTCTGGAACATCATATAGTATCTTAATGCTTGATATTAATTTAATTTGTGATTAATTCACTCATTTACCGAGAGTGAAAAAGGGGAAGTCTCTTTAGCTGCACCAGCAGTCCACTCTTGCTAACGACTGCAGCAAATCTGAGTTTCCCCAGAGAAATCTAGATTTTTAGAGCTTGATCTCTTAGCCCTCTGTTCTATTTTTTCTAAAAGGCCTTGATGACTGGGTAATTCTTAAATAGGAATAACTCATAACTTTGGGGCCTTAGTTACTACAGTCTGCAAGAACCAAGCTGGAGATACCCCATGCAGGAGTCTTGATTCCATGACCTCATCCTATTAGCACTCCCTCTGGAATCCCTTCCAATGGGGAGATGCCGCAGTGAAGAGGGAGAAGCCTAACAAGATGATATAGCCTGAAACTATATTAATTTGTACTGCGTTCCCTACCAGGGATTGTGGGAGGGAAGAGCCCAGGGAGCTCTGCTGCCCTTCCTCCTTCCGTATGCTCCCAAAGTCCCCTTACATTACTGTGGCTTAAGTGCAGGAATCATGAGGGAGAACTCCTTCCACTGATGCGGTCCCCCATGACATCTGGATGTGAAGGAGAGCATGAAGCCCTGACTAACGACCTCTGGTTTTGGCTCATATTGTGAAAAGCAAACATTTCCTTCTGCAGGTTAAATTGGATGATGTCATATTTTACCTACCTCCACTTTAATTTGGGGTTCAGCAGTTTGCATTTCTTCTCCCCTCATTTCTCTCCTTTCAAAATGTATATGAGCCCAGGTCTGTTGGGCTGAGGAACTTTGGAACTTTACAGAAAAACTAATCTAAGTTTTTTTTGGTTTGCATTTCTTAACAAATGGAACTCCTTGGCCCTTAACATTTCTGGTATCTCATATTTCTGGCTGGTTCAGTAAGTGGCTCTTTCAAGTCTCTGTAACCAGTTTCTATAGACAGACATGTTGGGCTCAATCCTCAGCTGCAACCAACTGAGGGAAACCAGGTCGGGGAAGGTAACCCTAATACACCTAGAAACCACTGACTTGGACTCTGCCCAGTTCATTGGTGTATGGGAAGCAGTGCATAAGGTTTAGCAGAAACTCAGACTCATGCATGTGCCACTGAGCTAGCTTGAATGATTTGCATTCAACTTTTTAACCTATATCTGAGGGTCACTTGTCTCAATTTTGAAGGTGCAGGGGAAGCAAAATAGAATAGAAGATTTTAGCCGGTGAAGCTAGGTGAATTAAACTGTTTTCTAATGTTTGCTGAAATTTTGAATGAATTTGCTTCATCCATGTTCTTGCCCCTGTTGTATTTCCTTTCCATTAACATCATTAAACAACTGAGGTTTAGTGTCATGAATATTCACTGGGATAAATGTCATGACGAAAATGAATTTAAATTCATTTGTGCAAGGACTTGTACCAGAAGTGCTTGTGGGCTCAGCCAATCAGGGAACAGAAACAATACCATGTGACTTACGTGACCTATCACAATTAAATAACACACCTCAGACAGAACAAAACAATTCAGACAAGATTTTGAAAAATGAATAAGAAGAAGATAGTGACAATCTCTTACCGGTCCTTGTGAGGGGTGGGGAGAGGGGAAGGAGTGAGGAATCTCTACTCCTCCCTTTGGTACATACATAAGGGCTGGTCAGAATTTGTAGCTGTTGCACTCAGAGCTCAGGGCTGCTACTGACTTGCTTCCCCGGAAGAGCATGTTACACCTCTTAAAGGAGTGCCACCTATTGTGGAAGTTGGGGAGCTCTTAGTCAGGCAGAATGTTGCCCCATTTCTCTTTGGGGTGGTATGTACTGCCCTGTATTATGGACTTTGTATTATGGGCCTGATCCAAAGACAATTGAAATTCTCCCATTGACTTCAATGGTCCTTTGATCAGGCCCTAAAGGCACAATCTAGATCTAGAGTGGCGAAAATAACAATATGCTTGTGGCTATTCCGTGGACTATAAAAGAGGATATATTTCCCAGATAAATTATTCAGTGTGAATTATTCAGTCTGCTCTATTAGGCAGTTTTTCATAGTGTTTATAACTCTCAGCTTTAAAAAAATATATAAAAAAGTTTTCATGTTTATATCATGTAAATTGAGTTTTCAATATTTATCTAAAATGCTGGAGGTGGGGATGTCTGGCAGTCAATCTCCATTCCGATATCAGGAATACAATTTGTGTCTGATGTGAATGCATATGTTCACCATTCAAACCCTTCTCCATTCTCCTCCTCATGCCACTGTTCTCCTTTTTCCCTGACACCCTCCAAACATGCGTGCACATTTTCTTTCATGCCAGCAAATGTTACCATTGTATTGAACTAATACAATCTTCAGAAACACACACAAAAGCTGTCTCTTACTGAGTTCAGACACAGGGCCTGAGTCTTTCCATTGACCTCAATGGACACTAGAATCAGGCTCAGTTTCCCAAGTCTGAACTTGTTAGTGGAGGGTTGCTACTCTAGCTGAATGCAAATTACATCAATTATCTTTAAAATTATGTCTGCAGATTCTTTATGGTGGAGATTTCTATTCACATCTGTTTTTTTAAAAGTGTTTCATCATGCTTCTTTTCACTTTTTGTAATCACATAAGTTGTCCTCTAAAATTACTCAATATTATCCCATGTCTCGCTGACTGTCCAGAGTATTTTTAACTTTCCTACTACAATTTTTTTGTCAAACTGGGATCTTTCCAGGGCCTCTGTAGAATCAACTGTGAATGCAAATATCTTGCTGAAGATTAGTAATGAAGAAGGATGGTCTTGTCATTATAGTACTGGACTGGGACTCAGGAGACTTGAGTCCCAGCTTCTGCCACAGACTTCCTTTTGGACTTTAGGCACATCACTTAATCTCTGTGTGCCTTGGTTTCCCATCTGTAAAATGGGGATGATGATGCTACTTAGTCTGTCTTGTCTTAGTCTGTAAGATCTTCAGGACAGGAATTGTCTCTAATTATGTATATGTACAGTGCCTAGCACAATAGGGCCCCAATATCTATTGAGGCCTCTCAGTACCATTTTAATCCTAATTATTATTATAATAAAAATCATGCTCTGAAAGTTTTCAAGAATGGACCCCAAGAATCAATTTCTTTGATATTTGGTATTCAGAATCCTATAACTGTGGACTGGAGATTATAATTTCAAATAAATCATCTGATACAAATCTGTATTCTCAAATGGCGTTAAACACTTCTGCCGGAAAAAACTAGGACATTGTTACAATTTATGACAAATTTCCTTCTGTGCGGGCAATGAGTTTGCTTTACTGATCTTCAGAACTGAAAAATATGTGGGGAGAATATATAGAAAAATCCAACTCTCTCTCACTGAGGCGGCTGACAGAGAATATGACATTTAGAATATTAGCACAGCAGTGCAAAAAATGGATTTTAGGTTTCTACCCATTAATTTCTTTTCTCAAACCGTTGATCTATCTCCAGCCATAGGTGGAGCACAATTGCGAGATTGTGCACTTACATTTTTTTAGATAAGACTCTTGAGTACAACTCATTATAGAACCACTTAACATTGAGGCAGTTCTGTCAGCAGCCATATCCTTGAATAATAGGACTAGAAGGGACCTCCAGAGGTCATCTAGTCCAGTCCCCTGCATTCATGGCAGGACTAACTATTGTTTAGACCATGTAGAATCAGAGGCTGTTTGTCTTGTTTGACATCCTGCAAGAAAGTGTACAATTATAATAACCAATATCAAAAATTCCCATCGAGTAATATTGTGACAAATTTAGTTCTGGCAATTTTCTCTTCTATATCCTTCAGCATTCAATTTGCTACAGCACCAGTCAGGTCATTCTGGATCCAGTTAGGCTGACCCAGAACATCTTTGCACTCTCTCAAAGTCATGTTAGTTGCAGGTCATGCTTTTTCCAAACTCTATATAATGGCAAGTGTTTTTTTGTTTTGTTTTGTTTTTTGTCCTTTTTTAAAGATGCTTATTGACCTCTGGAGAAGTTTCTTGTCTCTTCACATTTTGTTTTAGCCATGGTCAGCACGATGTCATGCAGATGATCAGTGGGAATCTTTAAAAACATCATAGGCTGAAGCACGGTACTAATACATGGCTGTGATTGCTCATTCTTTTTGATTGCCACAAACACAGAAATGCTAATAGACCAGAACATTGGTATTTCTCAGCTACCCACTGGAGATTACAGAAGACAAAAGGTCAGAAAGTCAGTCTTTTACTGCTCTGTCAACCATGACATTTGCTCCTCAAATAATTTACTCTTGACTTTTTATTTGTAAAATTAATATAGCAGACTGTGAGCAGGTTTTCTTGTCTAAGTATGGATACTCAGTTGCTTTTATATCATCTGTTTTATTTTCTTATATTTTTACTGTTTTTGTTCTTTTCTCTTGTGTGTCATAAAAACCCTCAAGGTTTAGTAAATGAGAATAGTTTGTAAGGTATTTGGTGGTTGAAACCGAGAATACTTCCTACTTTACATTTCTCTACAATTTCCCTGGCTCTAAAGACTGAATAATTTTATATTTATTTATTTTTCAGTGGTTTACATTATTACTTGATACCTATACTACAATGTATTATTTAACCTACTCCACAGGTTCAATACCTAGTTATGGCTTCCCTCGTGCAACTGTTTCAAAAATAAATCATTGTTCATTGTACTGATGGTTTTATTAAATAACAAATAAATCACAAAAGTATCTGCTGTTTATGTAAGCTCTTCAGTGTTGATGAAGCAGATACAGGTCCTTATTCTTTGAAAACTCCAGGTAAAGAACATAATTTATCATTAAAAAAAATCTTATTTAAAAATGCTTGATGTGACATATAAATAGATCCTTTAGAAGCTTATGGCTGCTGAAACCAATGAAATGTTAGGAAAAGAGAAATGGATCCGGAGTAGTGCTGGTTGGAAAACCCACATTTTCCTGATAGAATTTTTGTGGGGAAAAATCACTTTTAGAAATGTTTTTGCAAGAATTTTTGAGTGTGCTGCAGGCATTTTTATTTCCATGCGAGATAACTTTTAAAATTTGATTTTGTTTCAAAATGTCAAAATGAAATGAATTTTTCTTAAGTTTTTTTAACTTAAATGTCATTCTGTTTTATAGAAAGCAAAAATCTTCAATTTTCCATTTTCAGTTTTTGGATTTTCAGTCCCCGCCACACACACACTCTTTCATACTGAAAAAAGAATGGGGAAAGATTTAAAACAAAGAGGTTTTCCCCATTTTCTCTCTTTTATACTTTCTTCCCACTTTTTCCCATTGGAAAGTGGTAAAATTGTAAGAAAATGTGCAAAAGTGGGTGAAAACCCCACATTTTCTGACAGAAAATGTTTTGGTCAATTTTTTTAAACCAGATTTAATGTATTCCAGCAAGTTCCAGAATTCCTTTGTGAGGGGCAGCCTGGATTTACCTCAATGATTGTGAATATTAGAAAGGGAAATGCCCTTTTGGAACAAAGTAGAAAAATGAACCCCTGGCTAGGTGAGAACATGAATCAAATATTACAGTCTGGACTTGAAGGTACAGCAACTACAAGAAATTGTAAGGGCTCTGTTTGAGAGGTAGTTGGAAGAAGGATTATTTATTTAAGACTGCATAAAGTAGAAGGCATTTAAGGGAGAGAATTGGTAAACTTGGGAGTGTTTGATACTGCAATACCTCATCACAGAAAGTCTGCCATCAAATTAGCAGTGCCTCATGATCAACAGTATCAAGGGCAGCTGATAGAATTGCCATGGGATCTGACTTTGTTGTCTCAAGGAGAAGATCATCTGTGAAGGGCACCAGTGCAGTGCTTGTACCAAACCCAGGCCCAAATTCTGATGGAGGAGACTCAAGAGGGTCTGAGGACTCCAGAGAACCACCAGGGTTGTTTTACCATCAACTTCTTAGCAACTTCACCCAAGAAGAACAGGTTAAAGACAAGGTGATAATTAAAGAAATAACAAGTACCTAATGATTTCTGAGGAAAATCCATTGAGAGACTATGGCATCCTCCCCTCCTCGGGGGGGAGTGTAGAGGAGTTCACTCACCACAGGAACACCTGGTGTGGTGTAGCAGCTGTCTTCCCATATGACGTCCCCAGCAATGGTCGCTCCATCACTGCAGTGGTCTCTCTTCCAACAACGTGGCCTTCTGGCCAGGTCCCACTTTACTCGAACCCTTCCAGGACAACTGAAAGTCCAACAAAGCTATAATCCAGTGACCTTTCAGCAGGTCTTCTCTCTGTCTCTAGGCTCCATGATCCTTATATCCCTCACCTCAGGGGGTTTCACCTTCAACTCCCTTAGTGGCTGGTCGGGGAACCCAGGCCCTCCCTCTACCCTGGGTTCCAGCCCAGGGACCCTGTAGCTGGCAGCCAAGGTCTACTCCCTCAGACTTCTTCCTGCCTCCCTGACTGCTTGCTTCCTGTTCTATCCCCCAGAGGGAGACTGCAGATCTCAGCAGTCTCTTTGTCTTTGGCACAGCCGCAGCCTCATCATACAAGGTTATGACCACCACTTTCTTCATTCATGACCAAGTCAGACCAGGCAACTGTCAGAGAGCGGTGGAAGGCAGAATTATAAAGGCCCTTTTTCCCATGAGCTGAAAAGAGGTTACCTCAGGTCAACTAGGGACCCTTGAGTCCAATTAAGGGCTGCCTGTGACCTTTAAAAATACCTCTTCTGGTGAGAGAGAAAGAGGAGAGAGAAGAGACAAGCTGCAGCAGTGACAAAGGGCTTCTTCTGGGTGGAAGGCTCCTCTCCCCCCAATAGGGGAAGCAACCAAGTTAACTGCCAGTTTGGGGAAGGACTGGCACCCCGGAGCCAACATAACAAGGCAACACCCCAGAGAGAGGGCAGAGAAAGATATTCTCTATCTGTGTTATGAATTTGTTCTTTGGTTTGGCTGAAGAGTACCGTTTGGGCCTATCCTGAGGTCCACCTTGTAAAATACTGAAAAATAAAACCTGATTGAGGAATAGAAACTCTCTGGAGTGGAA
Source organism: Caretta caretta (assembly GCF_965140235.1). NCBI lineage: Eukaryota > Metazoa > Chordata > Testudines > Cheloniidae > Caretta > Caretta caretta. Next base: position 53,545,005 of record NC_134207.1, read on the forward strand.
CTGATTTACTCCAGTCCTGCCCACTCCCAGAAAGGGAAACACTGAGCCTGGCAAAGCAAAGGAGATGCCTTATCACAATTCATTTTTAGGCAAGTTGTGTGGGTTTTTTAATATATCCATCTCTCTCTCTATATATCCTTTCACTCCACCTTGTATCCTTAAGGAAACATAGCAAGGCTTATTTAATTAATTTATTTATTTTTGCACAATTCAATTTCCCTGATATTCTCACTAGTCCCTTTAGGGAAAAATCTTTAATTCCAAGATGACTCAATTTTTCATAAAAAACCTTCCTTTCCATAGAACATTGCTCACAATGACATAGAACATGATCAACAGGTTTATTTGATTTTGCACACATTACACAGCCGGTCTTTATATCTTTTTAACAAGTTTAATTTATCATTTGAGGCACAATGACCTGTTAACATTCTAAAAATGACTACTTCACTTTTTCTGTCATGACTCTGGAGTATAGTATTATCTCTGATTTTTGAGCATATGGCCATGTCAGCTGTACTGATGTAGCTGTGCCAATGTAAGATCGCTCGTGTAGCCACTCTATGGGGACGGAAGAGAGCTCTCCCATTGACATAATAAAATCACCTCAATAAGTGTCGGTAGCTATGTTGGCAGGAGAAGCTCTCCCACTAACATAGTGCTGTGCATACTACCACTTATGCCGGCAAAACTTATGTTGCTCAGAGAGATTTGTTTGTTTTACATCCGAGTGACATAAGTTTTGCCAGCATAAGTGGTAGTGGAGACATGACCTATGTCATAGAACCTTCATCATTTTGTTTCCTTAGTTCATAGTTTTAGCCCCTTCTCAGGGGCAAGCCCCTTCATGACCACACTTTTAAATTCTTGTCTATTTAAGGTTATTTTAATATCCTTTTTTTTTTAAAGCATGATTTTCTGCTTTGTCAGTCATCTCATTGCCAGGAATTCAGATCAGTGTCAGAATCCATGCTATTGTTGCACAGATACCTGCTTGCGTTATTTCCATAGTTAGGAAGGTTATTTCACTTTCTATGTAATTTCTGCTTTCCAAATTCCCCGTTCTGATTGTCATTATGTCTGACAAGGAGTCAAATAAAATTACAGCTGCAGCTGGTCACACATCTCTTATCCAGGTTAGCACCAACATTAGTTCAGCCAGCAAGCCCCTTTCTGCTACAAACTTCCTGGCTTTATAACCACCACCAAGCCCCTCCCCAGCTGGGCTTTATTAACAATTAGGACTGGTTTTCTCTCTCTCACCCAGGTGTTGCCAGGTATGTTAATTGGCTTCTTGGGTCTATGTGGAGTACATACCCCATCACAGGGAGGTATTAAAGATGTCCATGAACAAAGTACCCAGCATCTCCTCATTTTATAATCCTATTAGGACAGATGAAATATATTAGTGAGAGCAAACCAGAACATGGAGAAGATATAGAAGGTTTGATTTTTAATATATTATTAGAAGGTTATAACTGCATGGAAGTGCTGTAATAGTCCATATAGAACTAATCTTGTTTTCTCTTTCTTTATTTTCTCTTTAGGACTGGAGGTTTCCCTTTTGCTTTTGGTAAAGAAAGTATTCTTTCTTTAAATCGCCTTTTCTGACTTTTTAAAAAAGTTTTGTTTTGTATGCATGTGAAAGTTTCTCTGGGGACACAGAAGGCATGAAGAAGCAAGGATCAGAAGGAATCAAGGAGGGCAGGAGTTGGGAGCTGTCCCCTGCTTACAATGACTTCTGCCACCATTATGGCCATTTTAAGGTATCTGTTATTTCTTTGTTGACTAGATTGGCATACAAACAAACCCAGATTATTGCATAGCAGTGCAGGTTCAGAGATCTGTTACATCCTCATTATCTTCCATAAAGTGTTGCTGAGCTGGTATCTTTTAATAAACAAACTATCTTTTATTGGTGCTTTAAAAATTGCTGTTACAGATTATCATGATTTACATTAGCTTGTGTTCACTGCTGCTGCCGTAGAAATTGAATCTGCAGGAAGGATCAATACGGGCCTTAAAAAGTAGATGTCTATGTGTGAATTATCTTGCAACTCACAAGGCATGTTAATTTCTAAATAGAGCCAATCTTTGGTAGCCTGCTCAATGGACCTCAGTTGCAGCTATTTCAACAGTAAATGATCCACATTAGCACTCAGCACACAGAAAGGCTGTGTTTTTGTTTATAAGTGTAACCAACCAAGATAGCCTTTTATATGTTTAAAATGAGCTCATTTGTGCATGGTTAAAATGCTTTGCACCAATTCCAATACGTTTAGCTCTGCTAGGTTTTATAACTGCAGCTATAGATTCAAGATTTACTTTACATTTTGGATATTACAAGAGCTGGTTTAGCAAACATGAAATACTTTAGGGTTAGCAAATGTGGTAGTCAGAATAGCGAAAAATGCGATTAACACCTACTGTGCAATTTTGTTAGGTTAATTGCAGGGCAAACCTGAATAATAGAATCCCCTCCAGTACAACATGCAGTCAAGGGTCTATATGGCAAGGATGACAGAATGTATGATCTGCAGCCTGGTCTAAGTGGGTGAATTCTTGCTTTCTTTTTGTGTCTTCTGCAGCTCAATGAAATAATAGTTTATCGATGTGGCTTCAATTATAATCATACCTTTTTATATTCTGAATAAAAAGGGGTGTCATGATTTACATGGGACTAAAGGAGAATTACAAAGACTGCAACAGCAGTGTGAGGCTACACTACACATTTTCAAGGGTTTGTTTAGTTAGTCCTTCCCCAGATCCTAACTGAAACCTCTGAAGAGGCAGAACTCCCCCGGAGTTGGCCTAAGGCAAAGATTGCTTATTTCACCTTTGCACCTCTGGAGTTCAAGTGTATAAGCTAAAACAACAACTGGGGCTCCTGAATCTTACTCCTCAGCCACAACAGTCCCTGAGGTACAATTCCACAGCTCAACTCAGCTAGAGTTCAGTGCACTCCAGTCAAAGTCTTTCTCTACCCCAACACATCCCTGCCCACTCTGGCATTCCCGAATGACAGGTGAGTTTGACAGGTCTGTTGATTTAGTGTATTTTTAAAATTTTTTCCAGGGCATCAATTGGGCACTCTTCTATAATACATATATATACACATATTCTGGAGTTATAAGTAGGTGGGCAGCATAGAACTGTTACACCATCCCTATGCTATCTGAGAAGGCTCTACCCTTGAGGAATTCCCAGGGGAGATCCAGTTGCTTTCTGTCCCCTTTACCGTGCAGAAGCACAGTCTAGAATCCATGCCATTGTTTCAACCTTTGGGAGCTAAGTTTCAGACTAGTGCCTGAGTGTTCCCTGCACAAACTCTACTAAACATATAATGGGATTTTGGCAAATAATCCCTGTGTACATTTCTGAATACATATGCTAACATAAATTTGATTAGAAAAAAGGCAACTGGTCTCCAGATGATAGAAAAAAATGCTCAGAACAAAGGAGGAATAAAATGAGTAACATAATTATCAGCCTAAGCGTAATTAAGATGATAGTCCTTCTTTCTTTCATGCGGAAACCAAGAGATTGAATTTTCTGTATGTCAAGGTTCCTTCCCCACTCTGAACACTAGGGTACAGATGTGGGGACCTGCATGAAAACCTCCTAAGCTTATCTTTACCAGCTTAGGTCAAAACTTCCCCAAGGTACAAAATATTCCACCCTTTGTCCTTGGATTGGCCGCTACCACCACCAAACAAATACTGGTTACTGGGGAAGAGCTGTTTGGAAACGTCTTTCCCCTCAAATACTTCCCAAAACCTTGCACCCCACTTCCTGGACAAGGTTTGGTAAAAAGCCTCACCAATTTGCATAGGTGACCACAGACCCAAACCCTTGGATCTGAGAACAATGAAAAAGCATTCAGTTTTCTTACAAGAAGACTTTTAATAGAAATAGGAGTAAATAGAAGTAAAGAAATCCCCTCTGTAAAATCAGGTTGGTAGATACCTTACAGGGTAATTAGATTCAAAACACAGAGAATCCCTCTAGGCAAAACCTTAAGTTACAAAAAAGATACACAGACAGAAATAGTTATTCTATTCAGCACAATTCTTTTCTCAGCCATTTAAAGAAATCATAATCTAACGCATACCTAGCTAGTCTAAACTTACTAAAAGTTCTAAGACTCCATTCCTGTTCTATCCCCAACAAAAAGCAGCATATAGACAGACAGAGACCCTTTGTTTCTCTCCCTCCTCCCAGCTTTTGAAAGTATCTTGTGTCCTCATTGGTCATTTTGGTCAGGTGCCAGCGAGGTTACCTTTAGCTTCTTAACCCTTTACAGGTGAGAGGAGATTTCCCCTAGCCAGGAGGGATTTTAAAGGGGTTTACCCTTCCCTTTATATTTATGACACTGTACCTGTATAAAGGATAATGATTTGTTTTGGTTTTTGGAATATTGTTCTTTGGAAGTTAAATTATTTTCAATAGAAATGATAAATCACCTTGAACTGTTCAGCCAGGCAAATTTATTTTTTAAGAGAGATTTTCCCATGCAGTGGAACATCAAATGAACATTTGCCTTGTCTTCAATGGGCGACGTTTTATAAATATGTCTGTGTGTAGCAGATATTGTCACCTTGCTGGTGGAGGAGAAACCAGTGATGTGGCATCAGGATAAATTTTGTAGAAATCTGCACTGTAGTAGTGGCCACACGGGATTTTACCGTGCAGCTAACTGGTGCACTATAGATTCTAACCCTGGATTGGTGCTCAGTAACTTGCCATGTAGACAAACCCTAACTTCTATGGCTCTATGAACTGGCTGCATGTTTATTCTTTTTCTGTGGAATATCAAAGTATGGATCCACAGAGTACCACATAACACCTTGTTATGATATGAAATTGCTTGTTGACGGAGAATGACAGTAGCTAATTAAAAATAATAAGGATACACAAAAGTGATGCATCTCTGAATGATGTACTACTGTACTTTTGTGCCTATGGAAAGTCTTTGTCTGCATGGCTTTCTTAAGGACCATTATGTTCCCAAGAAAATAGTGGGGGGGGTGTCTCTTTTCATGTCGTAGCCAACATATAACATTACAAAATGTTCCTATTTAACAGCTGCTTTTCGCAAAAAAATAAACAGAGTCTATCAGAAAACAGGGTAATTATATTCTGGTATCTGGGATATTAACACAAAAGGGTTTTTAAATATGTATACATAATAGCTGGGGAACACTAAAGATATTCAGGCTTTGATTTCTAATGTTTCATTTTAACTTAGGCCTGTATGAAGTAAAATTTGGGATTGCAAGCAAAATGTGACAAAGATTAGCAGGGTAGCCTGGAACTGTATCTGTTATACTCAGAAAGAAAAGGAGGACTTGTGGCACCTTAGAGACTAACAAATTTATTTGAGCATAAATTCTCGGCATAGATTGAGCATAGATTCTTCGGTGGCATGCCGGCGGCAGCTCGGCTCTCCTTGCTCCGTCTTCGGTGGCACGCTGGCAGCAGCTCTTTTCTTCTTCTTCTTCTTCTTTTTTTTTTTTTTTGCTTCCCCAGAGCTGGTCCTGGGGGTGCCTGATTCAACAAGTTTGGAGACCCTGCATTAACACACCACCCCTTAAAAAAAACAAAGTTCAGAGTAGAAAGAACATGTCCATGGTTCACAATCTCTACAGGTAAAGTGCTTGAAAGAGTAATAAACAACTTCAGACCAGGATCCCACCTCAACACAACAGGCCTCCTGCTAAGCAAAGCAGACTTGAAAGGGCAGAATCAATCTCAAAGCTTCTGAAGCATTAATACACATCAAGCCCTGGGAGCCTGAAGTGTTCTATTTCTGACAAATGGCAAATTTCACATAATGGAAATTAAATGTTGAATCCCAATATGTGCCTGAGCCATTTCACAAATAAAACCCCCATACTACCTACGCTGACCCCTTCTGTATCTTTCCTCCATAAGCTGCAAATTTAGGACAAGATCCTGCACCATTAAAATCAATGGTAGTTTTGTCAGTGATTTCAACAGGAGCAAGATTGGGCCCATAGAACTTTGACTGCATTTGTTTTTATTTCATCTACCCAATTTTGCAAGAACATTGTAGCCTAAAATATCCAATGACATTGTAATAGAATCCTAGTCGGGCCAAGCACACCCTTTCTTGTTCGCTCAAAAGCTTTTTCCTACATTTTAAAAAATACAAAGATTTGTAAAGGCAGGCAAATAAGAATGGTTACCTAACATATTATAGTGTTACCAGTAACAATGATATTTTTTTACCTTTTGCATTTGTCATCTGAGGATCTCAGACACTTTACAAAGGTAGGCATCTATCATTATTTCCATTTTACAGATGGGAGGCAGAGAGGTTAGGGGGTCTTAACCCTCCAGATTATAAATCTCTGGGCTAATGGATTGAGGATCCAGGAATTATTTTATTTTGCATTACAGGAGCACCTGGATGCCAGGGCTGCCCTGGTATAATATTATACAATAATAACTCTGAATAGTGCAGTGCCAGAACCACAGTCATTTGGATCATTATTGTGGAATAGTATAGTAGGATTTTTTGTAATAAGGGTAATCCTGTCTGACACTAATTTTCTGGGTGCATTTGGGTAACTCATATTTCCCATCTGTAATACGAGTAATCATACCTAATATACCTCACAGGGCTATTTGCTCAGTGCTTTGAAAATATTTTTTAAAAAACACTATTCTAGCAATGCTAAATATTTAGTACTTATTATTTAACCATGTGGATATGACCATCTTTGATGGACATTATAAGAGGTGAAAATACCCCGATTCAGAAGCATTCTTTCCACAAATAACATACTGTAGTAGAATACTAAGGGATATGGTAACATCATTGCTAGAAATACTGACGTGTCTCCTCAACAAAGTATTTTCTGTAAGCAGTATGAATGTAGATTGGATATTTGGGACTTATTGACAAGAACTAAGCATTTCATTTTGATCTAATAATAGCCCACATCAATGTGCTTTGGCAAGTAAAATAGAGATAAGATGAAACAGAAAGCAGTGAGAAGGTAACACTTCTCCAAGCTTCTTGGTGATTTTTAGGATTTGCATAGGTTCAGAGAGTGTAAGGCCAAAAGTGACCACTGTGATAATCTAGTTTGACCTCCTGCTTAATACAGTCCATAGGATTTCCCTGAAGTAATTCCTATCTGAACTATAGCCAATATTTTAGAAAAGACACCCAATCTTGGTTTAAAAATTGCCAATGATGGAGAATCCACCACAACCCTTGGTAATTTGTTCCACTGGTTAATCCCCCTCACTGCTACAAATATGCACCTTATTTTCAGTCTGAATTTGTCACCTTCAGGTTCCAGCTGTTGGATCTTATTATCACTCTGCCAGATGGAAGAGCCCTCTATTATCATTTTTTTTTTGTTCCCGTGTAGGTTCTTATAAACTGTGATCAAATCACCCCTTAATCTTCTCTTTGTTAAGCTGAGTAGACCGAGCTGCTTGAGCCTTTGCTATAAGGCAGATTTTCCAACTCTTTAGTCATTCTTGTGGCTCTTCTCTGAAACCTCTCAAAGTTTTCTGCCTCTTTCTTGAATTGTAGACACCAGAACTGGACACAGTGTACTAGCAGCAGTCACACCAGTGCCAAGTACAGAGGCAATACAATCTCTTTACTCCTACTCAATATTCCTCTGTGTATACATCCAAGACTCACATTAACCCTGTTGGCCTGTTCACTGACATAAGGACTTAAACTTGGGTCTCCTACATCCCAGGTGAGTGCCCTAACCATTGAGTTATAGAAATTTTATCTGGACATGAGGATGTGTAGTGTTAGGAACACAAGTGGCACAAAGATGATAAAGGGATTCAAAGGTATGAGCTATACAAAGAGATTAAAAGAACTTAATATATAGTCTAGAGAAAACATGACAAAGGTATTTTGTAATACAGATTATAAAGAGAGATTTATGGTAGCAAATCATAAATATTTGAGTGGAAGTAACCTCAAAAGAGGAGAGAAATTGTTTAAGGTGGTTAAGGGTGATGTAACAAACAGTAAAGGCTTATAACTAGGAAGTGGAAATTTAAATTTAAAATATTTCCCTTCTTTGTAATGTTATCCATTGCATAATTAATTTTAACATTGTTGGGGCAGCTTTGCTAGAATTGTTCTTCCAATGGCTGGTTAAAACACTAGAGAAATCAGTAACGATGATATTCTTTCACTCCATTCCATTCCAGTGCAGGGGGACAGATGAGATGCCCTAGAGGATCATTGCTAACGTTTGTCACCTAGGATTTCACAAAGAGTTGGAAGAATTGGAAATACATATACTGGATCCAGTCCTGAACTGCTTACTTAAATAAAACTCAGAGCAATTTAAAAGGGTAGCTTACTGTTAGCTCAATTTTACAGATGGTGCAACTGGTTCAGTGGCTTGATCAGGGTAACAGAGTGAATCATTGTCATGTGTGGGAATAGAACCTAGCTCACTAGTCATGTGCCTTTCCCACTAGACCACACTGTGAAGCTACAATGTCTTTTTAGGTAAGTTCTTGGTAAATATTTAAAGGAAAAGAAAGCCCTTCTTTTGGAAGATAATTCAGAGTTTGAATCTGAAAGTACCAAAGAGGTAGAAAAATGGTTATTTGAACCAGTAGCTTTGCAAATACAAATGGTGTGACTTTGCATAGTTAGTGACTTAGAGTTATTAAACTTCAAGGTGAAAAAAATGTACCAAGAAAAGTCAGTGGAAACATTTAATGAAGGACGTTGATCAGACAACATAAATCCAAGCAGGGACAGACATTACAGAAATGCATGCAGCAGCTCACTTAGTTCAGGAAGGATTCTTGGAGACTGCAAGGTGACTAGCACAATGCCATTATGTATGAAATTGCACATACACATGCTAGCAAATCATTGGAAAATTTACTTAACCTTCATTGCAAGACAGTGTTTAACACTTCAGCCGGAGGCGTGGGTGCTTGGACACTTTTACTTTAGGTGCTACATAGGTATGTGGCTGCTCAATTTTAGGCACCCCGGTCTGAAAATGTTGGCATATTGTGTGTCTGATTGCACATCTGGAGGAAAAACATACGGGAGCGGGAGAAGCTCATTTAAAATGACATGCTATTCATCTTGCAGAGTTCTCCTGTCATTCCCCTCCTCCACTGACAAGGAGAATGGGAATGCCCTGTATGGAGGAGTTGGATTCTGGATCCCTTGCAGAAGCGAGGGGGACTCGGAAGAAGTCAAGCTATATCATATCAGTCTCACTACACTGTTGCGGCTGTACAGCTTCCCCTTCTGGCTGGAACCAAGGCTTCATCAGCACTGGTGTGTTGGCCCTTCCCCTCGTTTTGCGTCTGCCCTATTCCCTCCCTGGATGGAGGTACGAAAGAACATGGAGCAGTTGATGCTACTTGAGTTACAAAGGGATCTCACAAAATTGGTTGCTGGTCAACAAAATGGCAGGTGAAATTCAGTGCTGATAAGTTCAAAGCAATGCACATTAAAACATAATCCCAACTATACATGCAAAATGATTGGGTCTAAATTAGCTGTTACCACTCAAGAAAAGTTATCTTGGAGTCATCATGGATAGTTCTCTGAAAATATCCACTCAATGTGCCGTAGCAGTAGAAAAAGCAAACAGATTGTTAGGAACCATTAGGAAAAGGATAGATAATAAGACAGAAAATATCATAGTGCCACTATATAAATGAATGGAACAGCTATAACTTGAGTACTGGGTGCAGTTCTAGTCACCCCATCTCAAAAAAGATATTAGATTTGGAAAATGTCTCAAAAGGCACCAAAAATGATCAGGGGTATGCAACAGCTTCCATATGAGAAGAGATTAAAAAAGACTGGGACTGTTCAACTTAGATGTAACCCTTCTGCCAGGCCAAGTTGATAGCAGGAAGGGCCGGGTTCACTACACAGGGGTTCCCTCTCATCAAAGCAAATGCAAAACTGGCTGTACAGCTTCCCCTTCTGGCTGGAACCAAGGCTTCATCAGCACTGGTGTGTTGGCCCTTCCCCTGGGAAAATCTTACACACCCCCTGGGCGCCTCAAAGAGGCAATACTTCCCCTCTCGCAAGCACAGAGTCTTGGTGTAGTAGAGAATCTTTAATAACATGAGGTAAACAACATCAGCATTAAATTGGGGAAACACCACAACTAGTGTTCATTAACCAAACCATGAGCAAAGACCCACCCCAGAAAAATTGGGCCACATCCTTTCCCTCGGGTTCTTGAGTCCCAGAACCCAAACGTCTCTTGAGTCCAGCAATCCACAAATCACCCAAAGTCCAAAAAGTCCAGCCCCAGAGTTCAAAAGTTCATCTGCAGAATGTTACTCCCCAGTCTGGCTAAAAATGTGCCTGTGTGTGGGGGAAAGAGGTAAGGGGCACCTTATGTGTCCTGAAGCTGACTGCCCCACAGGGCTCTGCTCTGCTACGCTGTCTCACGACCGGCTCCGCTCTGCACAGCTCGCCGTCTCACAAACAGCTCTGCTCAGCTCAGCTCGCCGTCTCATGAACACACCGCTGTCTCACGAACAGCTCCGCTCTACCATGACTGGCTCCGCTCAGCTCGCCGTCTCACGAACAAACCGCTGTCTCACGAACAGCTCCGCTCCACCACAACCGGCTCCGCTCTGCACATCTCGCCGTCTCACGAACAGCTCTGCTCACCCCGCCATCTCACGAACAGCACCGCTGCACACTAGATCTTCCGGCTCCCCACTACTTGACACAGCGCTCAGTGATTTCAGCTTGAAGTAGTGGGAGCCTTAGTGCTGGTGCACCCTAAGGCCAAAGTGAATGCAGCACAGTACCTGAAACAAGACTCTTAATAGACCCAAAATTAGCTCTGACATTCCACAGTGGAGAGAGACAGAGGTGCAATTGATGCTTGAGGCCCTCACAAAGGGGCCTACACCACCAGGCACTAATACCTTTCTCAAGTCTCTCTCAATTCACAGAGTTTTGGAACCCATGTCCCTTGCCTAGCAAGTGCTACTCAGTTGATGGTGAGTCCCTCCATCATAACAAAAGGCCAAGTACAGTTCCAAGCACAGTTCCCATAATCAGGGTAATAACAATTTATTCTTCCCGCCCCAATAACAGAGACACTGGGGATCCCACAACGGCCAAAGTGACCATTTGGGCAGTTATGGCCTCATTCTAGGCGGGGTGGGTGTACTGATGCAAATGAGACCAGCCCCTGAAGTTCTTTTCCACAACTTGCCACACCTCACCACCAGATGTCAGGGTGGAGCCCACCCTGACTCTGCTTACATAGAAAAGAGACAACTAAGGTGTGATATGATAGAGGTCTATTAAAATCATGAATGGGGTGGAGAACGTGAACAGGGAAGTGTTATTTGCCCCTTCACATAACACAAGAACCAGAGATCACCCAATGAAATTAATAGGCAGCAAGTTTAAAACAAACATAAGGAAGTACTTCTTCACACGCAACACACAGTCAACCCATGGAATTTGTTGTCACAGGATGTTATGAAGGCCAAAAGTATAACAGGGTTCAAAAATGAATTAGATAAATTCATGGAGGATAGGTCCAACAATAGCTATCAGCGAAGATGGCCAGGGACGCAACTCCATGCCCTAAACCTCTGGCTGCCAGAAGCTGAGACTGAACAACTGAGGATGGCTCACTCGATAAATTGCTCTGTTCTGTTCATTCCCTCTGAAGCATCTGGCACCAGCCACTGTTGGAAGCCAGCCTACTTGGCTAGATGGACCATTGGTCTAACCCAGCGTGGCCATTCCAATGTTCTTGGAACAACAATAACTTGCAGATGGGTTTCCTACAGGAGTTGGGTTAAGAAAGGAGCATGGAGTGGCTGCTGTCTGCCTCCATCTCCAACATTAGAAGCCCCAACCACATGGAACATCTGTGGAGGAGCTTTTTCAGGCTTAGGAAAGGGGCAGTGTGTTCCTCTACTTTGACACCGTCACAACTGATTCCTAGCAGTTTTTGCTTCGCTCAACATAAGTGAGGAGAAGCATCTGATTCTGATAGGGGGAAGATTAAGCCCCATCTACACAACAAACACAGGTGGATCTGGCCACAACAGTATTGTCTCTCCCAATGCACTTAAAGCTTGGATCCCCTGTGTAGTGTAGATGGACCTAGATGTGTTTTAAGCATTGTGGACATGTGATGACTTTAAGTCACCTTTTCAAGGGGTTTATTGCCAAGGTAAGCAAAGATAACAAAGATGAGACAGTTGGCAGCTTAAGAACACTTTCTCACTGGAAGTTGCTGCTGTGGAATTGAATGACATTTAGCTCATGGATTTGGAAACAGAATACAAATGATAACAAAAAAGAATACCTGTGGGGGGAGGAGTATGCCCTCTCCAAGTTCATGTGCCGTCTCTGTCATACATGGGAGGAAGTCAATTACCTCTTTTGAATAGCCCTTTTACTCTGGACTCATCTGCAAATCCAGGGATCCACAGAGTATGAAGAGGAAGGGACTGGAAAGACTAGGAGTGGTGCCAGGAGGGCTGGTATCATTCCTTCTTTAGCCCCAGGGAGCTTACAAAGAAAAGATAATACAGAGATTTTCATAGATTTGATGGCCAGAAGGGACAGTGCTGCTCATGTAGATTCATCTCCAAACGAGGGCAATTTCTCCATTATGGAGATACCTACAAGGTGGTCCTTGGGCCAGGTGGAGTCCCTAGCAGCATGACCCTGGCGCTGTACTTCAGTGAGTAGGGGGATAAAGCTACTGCAGAGCCTTAGATCTCTGTGCCTATGCCCTTGGCCCAAGGGTCTCCGGGGTTTGTAAGTTGGTGCCATGGTCTGATCCATGGGAGGCAACCCTCCTTCCTCCAGAATGATTTGGGAGACTCTCCAGGGTGTTCTCACAAAGATTTCATCTCCACGATCTCTCCCACATGAGTGTTAGCGTGGAAGTAGGCAATTCAGCTCTTTATGTGAAACCCTTTCACCTGGAAAGGACATTACTTGGGGATGGATCCCTAGCTCTATTATTTCATAAAAGGGTTGGATGGTGCCATGAATGGGCAAAATCCTGTGCTCCTTATTCAGATTTACTCATCCTTTCCTCAAATAAAACTTCCATTGACTTCAATTTTGAGATTTTCCTGAGTGAAAACTGAATATAACTTTAGGCTATGGCCACAAATAATATTGTTAAGTGTGTAGATGACAGGAAATGAAGAAGAACAATTGATTTTGGTACAGAAATATAGTATAAGGAGTGAAATTATGTGTACGAAATAAGGAGTTAAGGCAATTATTGACTGTTAAATCATAAAACAGAAATCAGAGATGAAAAGATCTGTTAGGTTATCTTGTCTAGTCCTCTGCCAGTGCAGGAATTTTAGTTGATCATTTAAAATGTTTGTTGAAGTTTAACAATCATTTAGGAAGAGCTCTATCAGCTGAATTATTCAGCTGTTAAACTTCAATAAATCACATTTATCATCAGTGCTGTAGGATTTTAATTAGCAAAGAACCATATGTCTGTTTTCTTTTGATTGAACAAGGGCCCTGATCCTGCATGATGAGCCATGCATGTGGACCTCGGTGCTTCTGTGAAGCCTCACTGATGTCCGCCTCCGCGTGGCAGGCTCTTTCATCTGCATGGAGTCCTATTGAAATCAGTGGGACAGTGCATTATGCAGAGCTTTACCTGTGTGGATCAGCTTGCAGAATCAACGCCTTAGGCCAGATCTAAAAAGGCACTGAGCACCCTCAATCCCTACGAAATGGGAGTTGAAAGTGCACCTTGCAGCACTGAGCCTTGTACATGCTAGCCTACTGTATTAATTCAGATCAAAGAGCTAAAGGAAGAGTCCAGGTCAAATTATGAAGGGGCCTCTGACTTATGTATATGCATGTTGAGTGGTTAGGTGAATGACTATTTGATCAGTGCATACAAATTTTGTGTGGATATAAATCAAAGAAACCTTTTCAAATGTGGCCCTTGAACTTATTTCCTCGCAATGCTGTAATATTAGGGCTGGAGGAAAATATTTTTAATGAAATGTTTCAAATAATTTATATTATAATATAACAAAATGGATTGAATAAATGATTCTGTGAATATTATTTGACCATCTCTTCTCAGTTTACTGTACATTTAATCACAATATGATCAGAGATTTATTCTAGGTTAACTAATTACTCCCCATTGCTGAGAATATTGGCTGTGGTTTAACGGCTAAGCTATAATTATATCTATGACTAAAGAACTAATTGTTAAATCATAAAAGGTTTTTTTTTAAACCAAACAATATTTATCTAACACCTAAGAAATATTCTATTATATTTAAATTAAATATACACTTAAGCATTCTTAGGAAATGCTAAGTAAGTTCTGTAGCTGGGTAGATGCCATATATAGTATTGGTAATATAGTATTCCAGCATGTCTACAGACTATTCCAAGAAGTGTAGTTTAATGTAGTTAAATGCAAAATGAGTTCTTAATGTTTCTTCAATGGAGCATATTACACCTGGACTCCATAGACTGCATGGACTTCTGGTGGATTTCAAGCTGTTGGTTTTAACATTTGAAGCTCTGTTTATCTAAGAAAAGCTCTTATCTGCTTTTCTTCTTACCTGACAGTTGAGATAAAATATGGCACTTGAGCTAACACAAGGGTTTCCACACCTAAGAACTGGAGACACTTCCTGTGAAAGACCCTTAATTCTGGGCTCCATTTCCCTTTGGGACCTGTACAGCTCTGAACCATAGTTGCCAATTTTCACACGGTAAATAAGCACCCCGACTTTCACAATAAGCCAAAAATCAAGCTAATTCCATTTCAAAACAAGGCCAAAACAAGCCAATCCCTAAGAACCCCAACACTTTATGTGACTAGGTCCTCCCTGGCGTGCAGTCTGGGACTGTGGTGGGCCCACTGTGCACCCCTGACTCTTCCCCCGCCCCTGCTTGCTGGGAGCTGATAAAAAAAAAAAAGAAGCAACAAGCTCTTAGGCAAACAAGCTACAAGCCAAAAACTAGCCAACAAGCAACTCACAAGCCAATTAAGCCAAAAACAAGCCCAATTTCTGCGTTTTTTTCCATGGGTTTGGCATGTCTGCTCTGACTTGTTTACTAAAGCTATTCTGAAGGAGATGAGTTGAGAGGGGAGGGGCTAAATTTTGTGGGGGTTGGGAACTGTGTTCACTGATATTGTGTCAGCTTAGATTTATTTTGTAATTCAGGTGTTAAACTCTCTGCTGGGGTAAACTGGCACAACTCCATTGAAGTAAATGGAGATATGCCATTTTACACCAATAGAAAATTTGGCCCTACGTTGGGCATGGTCGAGAGTCTTTCATACAAAGCAGCCCAATTCAGACCTGGGGCCTGGTTCTCCTCCTGCTCATTTGTGTAAATCAGGACTAACTCCACTGAAGTCAATAGCATTAATCTAGTGTAAACTAGTGAAAGCAAGAGGACAATAAGGCCCATGGCATTTAGTCCTGTGCCATTTTTTTAACACTCAAGGTGAATTCAGATCTTGTCATGACTCTTGGTTTAATGCTATAGTTTGAGACAAATTACACTTCTGCCATTTTAAGCCACATCACCTTTGGAAAAGATGAGATTTTGTGAGAATATAAAATGCAATTATGTTTGAGTCATAAAACAAAATGCTAGCATTTTTCTTCCTTTTTCCTTTTTTTCCTCAGTGCTGTGTGCTCCCTTTCTTGCCAAAAAAAGCATTATGCACAGTAGACAAGGCTGTTTTTAACCCCCCCCCCAACTATTTCTGAAACTGCAGAACATTAAAGCGTGTATTAGTCCTGTTAATAGAGCTCATGATCCACTTGGGTAAAAAGATTAGGGGCTACGTTCTGCTGTCAGTTATATGAGCGATTTTAACTGCATCATGTATATGAAAGATTATTTTAGCTCTAGGTATCGCTGGGCATGGGGCTACCCATCTACCCACTCCACTTGGATACTATGATGATGGACACTGTAGGAAATATATAAGTGGGCAAGTAGGTACATAGCTAGATTAATATCTCAATATCAGTGTACCTCTTAGCCACCACTGGAAGTTTAGGTCATTTCCACTACCCATCCAGACTAGTAGTTTTGGAACTTAAGCAGCAATCCACAGCCATTTTTTGTGTGAAGTGGTCTTTTGATGAGAGGTCAGCAAAAAGAAAATAGAACAAGAGTACTTGTGGCACCTTAGAGACTAACAAATTTATTGGAGCATAAGCTTTCATGGGCTACAGCCCACTTCACTGGATGCATAGAATGGAATGTCTTCCAGTTCATCAGATATATCCACAGTTCTTTGAAAAACAAATGATGCTCTGTTTTACTCCCTAGCTGAGGTGTCCACAACACAAAAGTCACCATCAGAACTGGCAACAATTGGGAACCTATGTTGGCATCTCCATAGAGGAACCAAGGCCTGAATGAGCATGAAACTGACTGTCCTCTCATCCCTAGAAGTCATCCCTTCAAAACAACAGGTGCTAAATAGCTTTCAGCTGCTAAATCCTCCTTGCCATGTTACACTTGCTTGGCCAGACCAGCACTTGTGTAGGTGCTCAGGAGCAGGCAACAAGAAATTCCCCCATTTTGTATGGCACACAAAAAGGCCAGTAACACTTGCAGGCTAGTCTTCTGCCCCACCTCTTCATTGGCCTACAGAGTGGGCTAGTGCAGTGGGGACAGAACTTGTGCAGTCACATGCTGACTGTAGCACAATCCGCCCCTTAGCTGCCTCTGGGGTAATGCTGCTCTGAATGACCCTAATGCAAGCTGTAGCTTTAAAGCCATGATTTGATCTAAAATATATATTAAAGGATAAATTTAAGAGTATAAACAGTCATCTAAAAACTATATATCAATTACCAAACTCATATGTCTGTGAGAAGCTTAACTTTTGAATTACCTGAATTTTGTATCTATCTATCTATCTATCTATCTATCTATCTATCTATCTATCTATCTATCCATCCAACCATCTTGTAGATAGCTTTGGATACCAAATACCTGACATATATATTCTGGGGTAGTAAAAAAGGTGGAACTATTTCACATTTGGGGACAATGTATACCTTTAAATCAGCGGCACTGCTAGGGGTACCCGCATGGCCCCACAGTATGCCAACATTTTTATGGCTGACTTAGAACAACGCTTCCTCAGCTCTCATCCCCTAATGCCCCTACTCTACTTGTGCTACATTGATGACATCTTCATCATCTGGACCCATAGAAAAGAAGCCCTTGAGGAATTCCCCCATGATTTCAACAATTTCCATCCCACCATCAACCTCAGCCTGGACCAGTCCACACAAGAGATCCACTTCCTGGACACTATGATGCTAATAAGCAATGGTCACATAAACACCACCCTATACCGGAAACTTACTGACCGTTATTCCTACCTACATGCCTCCAGCTTTCATCCAGACTACACCATGTGATCCATTGTCTACAGCCCAGCTCTACGATACAACCGCATTTGCTCCAACCCCTCAGACAGAGACAAACACCTACAAGATCTCTATCAAGCATTCTTACAACTACAATACCCACCTGCTGAAGTGAAGAAACAGATTGACAGAGCCAGAAGAGTACCCAGAAGTCACCTACTAAAGCACAGGCCCAACAAAGAAAATAACAGAATGCCACTAGCCGTCACCTTCACCCCCCAACTAAAACTTCTCCAACGCATCATCAAGGATGTACAACCTGACTTGAAGGATGACCCATCACTCTCACAGATCTTGGGAGACAGGCCAGTCCTTGCTTACAGACAGCCCCCCAACCTGAAGCAAATACTCACCAGCAACCACACAACAGAACCACTAACCACTAACCACTAACCTATCCTTGCAACAAAGCCCGTTGCCAACTGTGCCCACATATCTATTCAGAGGACACCATCATAGGGCCTAACCACATCAGTCACACTATCAGAGGCTCATTCACCTGCACATCTACCAATGTGACATATGCCATCATGTGCCAGCGATGCCCCTCTGCCATGTACATTGGTCAAACTGGACAGTCTCTACGTAAAAGAATAAATGGACACAAATCAGACATCAAGAATTATAACATTCAAAAACCAGTTGGAGAACACTTCAATCTCTTTGGTCACTCGATTACAGACCTAAAAGTTGCAATTCTTCAACAAAAAAAACTTCAAAAACAGACTCCAACGAGAGACTGCTGAATTGGAATTAATTTGCAAACTGGATACAATTAACTTAGGCTTGAATAGAGACTGGGAGTGGATGGGTCATTACACAAAGTAAAACTATTTCCCCCCACACACACCATTCCTCAGACGTTCTTGTCAACTGCTGGAAATGGCCCACCTTGATTATCACTACAAAAGGGTTTCCCCCCCCACGCCTCCCCAGCTCTCCTGCTGGTAATAGCTCACCTTAAGTGATCACTCTGGTTACAGAGTGTATGGTAACACCCATTGTTTCATGTTCTCTGTGTATATAAATCTCCCCACTGTATTTTCCACTGAATGCATCAGATGAAGTGAGCTGTAGCTCACGAAAGCTTATGCTCAAATAAATTTGATAGTCTCTAAGGTGCCACAAGTACTCCTTTTCTTTTTAGGTTCTCCGTGTGTTTTAGCTATAGGCTTCTTGTTCCAAATGCCTTCTCAGTTCTCTTTCTCTATTGTTATTATTACATCTGCAGCTCTTTGCTGTTATTATTTGAAATCTTTCCAGCATTAACTTTTAAAAGGAATCAAAGGTCATTTATATTTGAATGCATGCTGGGGAAAAAAGCAATCAATCATGGCACTGCTTATATTGATAGCATTTTGAAAGTCTTCCAAAGAACCCTCTTTGCATTATTCTCTAGTTCATTTTGATTGCATTGATGTATGCTAAAAATATTATCTCGGGTTCCACAAAAGCTGTATTTCAATAGCTGACATTCTCATATTCCATGTGGACAGTAATAATAATATACAATAATGTAGCTCATGCAAATACTGCAGTCATTAGCAGAACAGTTATTTTAAAAAATATTCAGATAACTACAACTGAGCCATTAATAAGAATCTATAATGATGTCAAAACCACCAACAAATCAAGATTCTTGAACATTAAGTTCCCAGGCAGATCTAATAGAGAGAAACATCCAACACAGCAGCCACTTAATTCTGAAGCAAAAGTGATTTCAAATTAAGAGGGTCAATCCAAATTCAGAGACAGGACTGCATATTAAGAATGCTTTCTCCATTTTACCTGAATTATTGTTTCATATAATATCCACTAAGACAACAGCATAAAAGCTAAGAGGAACAAGACCTGTATTAGTTTCAGGTTAGGCTTTCCTAGCTGAGAAAAGGATTACTAACCATTACCGGAAAAGAGAGAATTACATTAATCAACATGTCAAAGCAAATGTATGCAGGAAACCTAGTGAGGGTTTATCACAATAGGAGTGCTATCGTATTTAAGAACTCAAAAGGATGTTTCTAAGGAAATGAACCTATGTCAGATATGAAAGGAAGAGGATTTGTTAAATAATTTCAGGTATTTAATGAAACCTCTTGTCTGAAATAGGCTTGCTAAATTATTTATTGAAAAGCTAATAAGTAAGTTTAGTTCTTAGAACTTGATTTTACTTTTCCTGAAACAAGACGTCTAACTTGGTCTGATACCACAGGGATTCTAGCAGTTGCAGAGATTGCTAAGAGGTAGTAAAGGTGTTGTGTTTTTCATCCACACAAGAGTGACCATGTAATTTCAGTCTGAGTGACTTTTATTTTAAATTAAGGAAAACAACAAAGCAAGAAACATCTTTGGAGCTCAAGAGACCCATAAACTCTGCATGATCTTTGAATTCCTTCCACTCCACATGAAGGTACACCCTTTCCCATTTCATTTTGGACCATTAGACTCAAACTCCACCAGTTGTTGAGTTAGGCTGGTTCTACACTTACAGGCATTCGGGGGGGGGGGCAGTCAGGGAGTGGGGGGGTTCGAGGGGTCAGGGGTTCTGGGGGGGCAGTCAGGGGACAGGGAGCATGGGGTGGTTGGATGGGGTGGAGCTTTGGGGGGCAGTCAGGAGATGGGAAACGGGGAGGTTGGATAGGACATGGGAGTCCCAGGGGGCCTGTCAGGGGTCACGGGTGTGGATAGGGGTTGGGGCAGTCAGGGGACAGGGAGAAGGGGGGGTTGGATAGGGGGTAGGCTCCCGGAGGGCAGTTAGGGGCGGGGGTCCCAGGAGGGGGCAGTCAGGGGACAAGGAGCGGGGGGGAGTTGGATGGGTCAGGGATTCTGAGGGGGGCAGTCAGCTGGCAGGAAGTGAGGGGGGCAGATGGGGGCGGGGGCCAGGCTGTTTGTGGAGGCACAGCCTTCCCTATCCCGCCCTCCATATAGTTTTGCAACCCCGATGTGGCCCTCGGGCCAAAAAGTTTGCCCACCCCGTCCTATAGCAATAGCTGGTGACTCCCAATGATGTTACAAATGCCAACAACAGTTGGAAGAGTTTTGTTTTTCAAGTTTGAATTTTTTGGGTTTTTCCCCCTCCTCCCCCCCCCATTCCTGTGTTTCTCATTTGTTCCTCTCTGGGAAAAAATGTGTGTTATATTTGTGTGTGTGTAGTTGATGAGACGCATGAATTATGGCAAGAGAATTGTGGAAAGCTAGTCAGAAGTAGTGAGCTTTGAGGAAGGATATGAAAGGAGAAAACAAACTGGAATGGCACTTAAGTAGGGGGAGATTATTCTGAACAAGTGGGAGAAAGGGGTAAAGAACATTAAGAAGAGAATAACCATTGAAACTGATTAAATTACTGAGTCAGGAATCATTAACATTGGCAGGTCACTGTTTTCAGGAAAGTATTGAATTTTCAAGCTGTCTAGAGACAGTTGCATTATTTACAAAAGATGGATTTGTAAAGTTGCATATGCCATAGCAGTATATTGCTTTTCTTCTATAAACTCAAGATGTTTCATTATGAGCTTCCTCAGTAGACAGGTGCATGCCTGGCCTCTCTTAAACTGAAATGTAAACGGAAGAAAATTTTAAAAAATGCCCCATGTTTTCTCTATAAACAATAGAACTTCTCCTACCAGACCAGATTAATAATTTCCAAGGAAAGATTGAGGAGACATTCAAACTCCTTCAGACACCTGGCTCCATCAAACACTGAGCTATGACTTTAAAGAACACGCCTCAGCGAGGAGTTATGAGGAGGAATCCCCTCTTAGAGCCTCCCAGTGTCATTGCTCCTAAGGCAGGCACAATGCCAAGAGAAAGCAGTGGGAGCACTGCTTCTTTGACACCCTTTGAAAAGGGGCAGCATCTGCGAGGGGCCAGTTCTGCTGGCCAGGATGGAGGTGGGATGGGAACAGCCCATTGGCCTGACTGCTCCCTGCTGATTTTATGGAGACTAGTACCACCAGGGGCACTGAGGGGGTGGACTTCAGAGCCCAAGCTCCAGGTCGAGCTCCAATGTCTATGCAGCTATTTTTAGCATGGTAGCATGTGCCCCACAAGCCCAAGTCTGTTGACCTAGGCTTGGAGACTCACTGCCATGGGCTGTATAGACATCCATTGCACCTCACCCCTTTACATACCTGCAAACAGTCTGACACAGTCTGGCCTACTGTGTTTTATAGGAGATTTCAAGGGTTCAAGTTGTCTACACAGCAAGTAGGCACCAGTGGCTGGCCCATGCCAACTGACTTGGGCTCTCGGGATTGGGGCTGCAGGGCTATTGCACTGCACAGCCTGGAGCTCAAGCTCTGGGACCCTGCCACCTCACAATTAAGTAAAGTAAAGAAAAGTAAAGTAAGGCATAAATGCCTTTTATATAATGGTCTCCCCACTGGTGACTCTGTTCTTGTATAAAAGCTGTAGGAACTGTTTAGCTGCTGAGAACTTGCAAGGGAGAATAATGCAATGTGAAAAGGGGTCTGACGGGGCTGGAGAGGGATGTTTTGGGGTCCATACCATGCCTAAGTAGTCATTGACTCATGAGCCACTTCTCCCTTCCTCTAGCCTGCCCCATTCCAAATCCCAAACTCTGCCTACACATGGCAACAGAGAAAAGAACTGCAAGCCATGGGTTTGTAGGACATCTTGTTGTATCCTGCTTCCCATTCCCAGTGACCCCTCAGTGTTTCTGATGCACGTAACATCTTCTATGTGTGTTGATTGGTTGTGAGGGGAGGGTGGCATAGAACACCATGTTGCTACTTTAGACAGAAAAGAGGAAATAGGAAGAGGAGAAATAAGATAATTCCTGAAACCTCAACAACACTTGGAGGAAAAAATGACTGCACTTGAATCTAGAAACAGCAATTCCTGGGATTAATTTATATTTTAAAAGGTTAGTTATAAAAGGATTACCCAGGGCAGGGGAAGATTGTCTGCATAACAATACCAATGGGCTGTGCTACAGGCCAGCATCAATTTTTATTGGCCTGAAGTTACATATTGCAGATGTTCTCCTGTTTGAATTTTCATATTCTACATCCAATATCATTTATCTGTTTTCTCATTTTTTTTATATTAGTCCCAGGAAGAACGTTAACTGTCCTGCTGATTTCATATTTCCTCCTCGCTTCAGCGAGATTGTTTTTAATATTTTGTGCAAAGATTAAAACATTCAGTCAAAGCTCTTGCCTCCCTGTGTTTATTAAAGGATGATATTTATTTCCACTGTGCAGTGCATAAGTATTTCTCACCAATACATCTTCCATTTGGGAAATCTTAAATATTAACATAATGGAGACAACAACAGCAACCACAAAATATAAGCACGAAAGACAGAGACAGAAAGAGAGAAAGCTATGAGTTTCCATATATTTTTTTCTGTGTAGTGAGAAAAGGTTTTGATTAACAGTTTCTACATCCCAGTGAAAGCTCATTATGTCCATTTAGTTATTCTGTAGCTCTCTTTTTGCTCTAACTAAAGAAAAGCAATAAACTTGAAAAGAAAGACCTACATTTCTTGCTGTGCTGGGGAAATGTAAGCAGAAAAGCTAGAGGGTTTATGTTATTAGCTGTAGCATTGCATTTAAGAATTGAAGAGACTCTCTGAGGAGATGAACCTATGTCAGATCTGAAAGGAAGGTGTTTTGTGAAATAATTTCATCTTTTTAATGAAATCTCTGACATGAAATAGGTTTGCTGAATTATTTACATGGTGAAAGGTAATAAGTAAATTTAACCCTCAGCATGAGCTTGTGCCTTTCCTAAAATAATTGCTCCAGCACATTTTTCTCCTACTTGCCTCCTTTATGTTTTTCTATACATGGTCGGACATTGTTCGACTTTTATTCTGTGGACAGGACAGCAGTCTTTTTATTGTTTCTGTTATAAGACACCCTGTAACAGGGAAAAATGAAGCTAATCAATGACGTAAATATATCCATTTGCACAAAACACCCAATATTGGTAGCGTGAGAAGATCTTCCAGATACATTTATTTTTGTCCGAAGAACACAACAGTAAATTATGCTGCTGGTTCAATAGGAACACTCTTCCCTCTAAATAAGTACAGAGCAGAAACTCCAGTATAGGCCTATGGGGCATTGCTGAAGGTACCATCTTTCAGACGAGGAGTTAAACCCAGGTCCTGACTAAAGCTGGTTGAATACCCTAAAACAATGGTTGTGATCTCAAACACAGTCAAATTCTGAATGACTGTCCTATTCAATCAGATTTGCGCAAAGTTATTTGTCAATGGATTTGGTTCATGCAGAGGGTCAGCACAAGGTCCATTTAAGCCCTGGTTTGTAGGTGACCCCCATTCCTGAAGACTCATTGAAAAAATGCTTCAGAGTTCAGATGTTTCTCATACTTTCCCTAGGCAGGAATTTGACCAGGGCACTGAGGTTAAAAACATGTTCTGTTGCAAAAACACCATAAGAACAGTACTGCATCCGATTCAGTGAGCTGTAGCTCATGAAAGCTTATGCTCAAATAAATTTGTTAGTCTCTAAGGTGCCACAAGTACTCCTTTTCTTATAAGAACAGTAATGATTGCAACAGTCAGGATCAGATCTGCTGGGATTATTCATTGTGAATAGTTTGTGATCAGACTTCAATGTCTATACATCTAGTCAGTCTTTAATTTTTCTCCACATAGTTATGTAAACAAATTTAGTCTGTGAGTTATTTATTAAGGGGCTAATCCAGTGCTCATAGAACCCAATGGGAGCCTTCCATTGACTTCAGTAAGTATTAGTTCCGGCCCTAGTCATTTTTACAGTGTAGGGAATGATCATGTAGGAATGTTGTGGAAACAGAGATGAGTCAGGCTCTGTCTGTCATTGATTTTGTAATGTAAACCCTTTGTTTTTCACAGTAAAAATAATGACTCTAAGCTAAAACTTTGTGTGCCAAAATCAAACTTATTTGTTTGACAGAATATGAATAAAGCCATGCTATTGTTTTTATATGTGGAAAAGAATTTCATAGTTTAAAACTGAGTTTGATGCTGTATAATTCTAAAATATATTAGTTTCCGTTTAAAAATATTTGGCAATTTGTTAGTCCATGTTCAATTACTTTGTTAGGCCCCAATCCTGCAAAGATTTACTATCTATGTCAGTAAACTTTTTGGCCTGAGGACCACATCGGGGTTCTGAAATTGTATGGTGGGCTGGATAGGGAAGGCTGTGCCTCCCCAAACAGCCTGGCCCCTGCCACCTATCTGCCCCCTCCCACTTCCTGCCCCCTGACTGCCCCCTCAAAACTCCTGACCCATCCAACACCCCCTCCTCCTTGTCCCCTAACCGTCCCCAGGGGACCCCAACCCCTTATCTAACCCACCCTGTTCCCTGTCCCCTGATTGCCTCGACCCCTATCCACACCCCTGACAGGCCCACAGGGACTCCCATGCCTATCCAACACTCCCCATTCCCTGTCCCTTGACTGCTCCCCCCAGAACCTCCACCCCATCCAACTGCCTCCAGCTCCCTGTCCCCTGACTGCCTCCAGTACCCTCTGCTCCTTATCCAACCCCCCTGCTCCCCCCCCTTACTGCCCTGCCTGGCCAGCCACGCTGCCTGGCCAGAGCCAGCCACACTGCCCGTGCTGTCTGGCAGGAGCTTGCAGCCCTGCCACCAGAACGCTGGTGGCACAGTGAGCTAAGGCTGTGGGGGAGGGAGGACAGCAGAGGAGAGGCCGGGGCTAGCCTCCCCAGCCGGGAGCTCAAGGGCCGGACAGGACAGTCCTGCAGGCTGAATGTGGCCTGCTGGCCGTAGTTTGCCCACCTCTGATCTATGTGCTTAAATTTAAACACAAGAGTGGTCCCATTGACTTTAATGGGACTATTCACATGCTTATATTTAAGCAAGTGTTTGCAGGATTGAGGTCCTAGATCGCAACACTGTACTCTTCAGGGCCCATCCAGCAGGCCTTACTCATGCTAAACTCCCAGAGGCAAGTGCAGAATCAGTGCCTCAGTTAATTAGGCCATTGGCTGCTGTTCCACCAAGCACATACATGGGGCCCATGGAGAGATGGCTGAGCGCATTTACATTAAGTTTTCTCCTTGTTCCCACCTTCTAAATCTCATTAAATTACAGCTAAAACAGAAATTAAATTCCGTTGTCTAATAAATATTTCACATATGCACACATGACTAAATCATCTCTTTATTTCAAACAGAAACACAGTCTTTATCACTGCTGGAAGTCTTTTGAAGCAAAATATTTTTCCACCAAAGAGAGATATTAAAGCCTTTAAATAAATATTCAACATCTTTCAGTCCTGCCTACCAAAGGCTTGCTTCTGGATTACTTTCAATTTGGATTTGTGTTAACATGACATTAACTTTTTGTCCAGTAAGGAAGTCAGCAGTACAGGCTGGAATCAACCAACTGAAAAATAACAACGCGACTGGAGAGGATTATAGCAAAAATGCTAAAAGTATTTGATACAACATCAAGTGCTTGATAGTATACATCATCTTAACAGAGCTGTTTGATTAAGTTTTGGGGGGAAAAGACGGCTCTTGACCAGTGGAAACATGGAATCATTGTCTGAATACCTTAAAAAGATGATCTTACTAGTTGTAACAACTGAAGAGGAGTTACACTGCCTTTGTTGTAGGGAAAGCCTTCTGCAGAGTGATACTACACAGAATGAAAGAGGCAATGGGCACGAAGATTAGAGAACAGGCTGGATTCAGGCCCAAGAGATTGTGTGTAGATCAGATTTCATACTAGGACCATCATAGAAGAGTGCCTAGAATGGCAAACTCCCCTTTACAACAATTTCGTTAAATTTTTCAAAAGGCATTTGACAGCCTGTACAAACATACATTGTGAAATGTTCTTCACTCTCACCTGAATTCTAGCTAAAGTTGTCAACGTCATCAACATGGATGTGAAGTGCTTGAACAACCAGACAACAGAGTGGTTCAATGTGGACATTGGTATGAAACGGCTGCATTTTATCTCCACTGTTGTTTGGCATTGCCACAGACTGGATAATTAAGGTTATTAGCAACACAAACACCAATATAGCATGGGTAGGTGGGTAATGCCTAGAAGACAGACTTTGCTGACAATATTGTGCTACTGAGCGACAGCCCTGAAACATTACAAACAAAGATCGACAACTTGACAAAAATAGCACGCCAAGAGGTAGATGTCAAGCAGTAACATCACCTTAGAAGGCAAAAAATCAAGAAAGTGGAATAGTTCAGCTACCTGGATAGTACCATATTAGACAATGGAGACCTCAAGAAGGAAGTGACATCAAGGTTAGGACAGGCATCTACTAAACTCAACAACCATACAGAAATCAAAGCTATACAGCACCAGAACAAAACTAAGAGTTTTCAATTCAAATGTAATCTTGGTGTAACATGTGGCTGTGAGAACTGGAGAGCTATTAAAACATCAGACAGAAAATTAGACACCTTTGAAAATAAAAGTCTATTAGAGATTCTCGGTATTAGTTAGAAAGAATTCATCACCAAAGAATAGATCCAAGAAATCACCAAGCAGCAGCTTGTTTCCACCAGAATCAGAAGGAAGTACTGGACATATTGGGGGAATGCACTCTTGTTGCCAACACAGATCCCCACGTGACACTGTCAAGTAGAAAGCAACTGGTGTGAAGAAATGAGGGCGCACAAAAGAAACCTTAAGAACCCTTAGCGGACAGGGACAACTAGTTAATCTCAACTCCCTAGAGCAAACAAAAGCAGCAAATGACAGAGAGGAATGGTTTCTACCCTGTGCACCAACACTGGTTTGGGAAGGTTGTAAAAAAAAACCCCAAACACGGTATTATTGAAGAAGGAGAGCCTGAAGTGGAGTTCTTGGGTTACCTGAGAGGGAAAACTAAGACAGGCTCACTTGTCTTGTTGTGTCATGTCGTGGCCTGCCGCAAGGTGGTGCTCCAGTCAGGGCTGCTCTTTGACAGTGGAGCAATGCGGAGAAGTTTGCAGTGTCTCTGCTGAATACTGAGAGGATTTCAGACATCAGAGTTGTCACCTTGGAAACCTATATGGCCACTAAATTTAATAAAGAAAGAAGCATGCTGTAAAAACAAGTGACAAGACAAGTTTCTACAGGTTAGTTTTCTTACTGTGTAACCTATTCATGTTTTTGCTTATAAGATACTTGCAAAGCTATTTTAGAATTCATAGAATCATAGAATCATAGAATATCAGGGTTGGAAGGGACCCCAGAAGGTCATCTAGTCCAACCCCTTGCTCAAAGCAGGACCAATTCCCAGTTAAATCATCCCAGCCAGGGCTTTGTCAAGCCTGACCTTAAAAACCTCTAAGGAAGGAAATTCTACCACCTCCCTAGGTAACGCATTCCAGTGTTTCACCACCCTCTTAGTGAAAAAGTTTTTCCTAATATCCAATCTAAACCTCCCCCACTGCAACTTGAGACCATTACTCCTCGTTCTGTCATCTGCTACCATTGAGAACAGTCTAGAGCCATCCTCTTTGGAACCCCCTTTCAGGTAGTTGAAAGCAGCTATCAAATCCCCCCTCATTCTTCTCTTCTGCAGGCTAAACAATCCCAGCTCCCTCAGCCTCTCCTCATAACTCATGTGTTCCAGTCCCCTAATCATTTTTGTTGCCCTTCGCTGGACTCTCTCCAATTTATCCACATCCTTCTTGAAGTGTGGGGCCCAAAACTGGACACAGTACTCCAGATGAGGCCTCACCAATGTCGAATAGAGGGGAACGATCACGTCCCTCGATCTGCTCGCTATGCCCCTACTTATACATCCCAAAATGCCATTGGCCTTCTTGGCAACAAGGGCACACTGCTGACTCATATCCAGCTTCTCGTCCACTGTCACCCCTAGGTCCTTTTCCGCAGAACTGCTGCCTAGCCATTCGGTCCCTAGTCTGTAGCTGTGCATTGGGTTCTTCCGTCCTAAGTGCAGGACCCTGCACTTATCCTTATTGAACCTCATCAGATTTCTTTTGGCCCAATCCTCCAATTTGTCTAGGTCTTTCTGTATCCTATCCCTCCCCTCCAGCGTATCTCCCACTCCTCCCAGTTTAGTATCATCCGCAAATTTGCTGAGAGTGCAATCCACACCATCCTCCAGATCATTTATGAAGATATTGAACAAAACCGGCCCCAGGACCGACCATTGGGGTACTCCACTTGATACCGGCTGCCAACTAGATATGGAGCCATTGATCACTACCCGTTGAGCCCGACAATCTAGCCAGCTTTCTACCCACCTTGTAGTGCATTCATCCAGCCCATACTTCCTTAACTTGCTGACAAGAATACTGTGGGAGACCGTGTCAAAAGCTTTGCTAAAGTCAAGAAACAATACATCCACTGCTTTCCCTTCATCCACAGAACCAGTAATCTCATCATAAAAGGCGATTAGATTAGTCAGGCATGACCTTCCCTTGGTGAATCCATGCTGGCTGTTCCTGATCACTTTCCTCTCATGCAAGTGCTTCAGGATTGATTCTTTGAGGACCTGTTCCATGATTTTTCCAGGGACTGAAGTGAGGCTGACTGGCCTGTAGTTCCCAGGATCCTCCTTCTTCCCTTTTTTAAAGATTGGCACTACATTAGCCTTTTTCCAGTCATCCGGGACTTCCCCGGTTCGCCACGAGTTTTCAAAGATAATGGCCAATGGCTCTGCAATCACAGCCGCCAATTCCTTCAGCACTCTCGGATGCAACTCGTCCGGCCCCATGGACTTGTGCACGTCCAGCTTTTCTAAATAGTCCCTAACCACCTCTTTCTCCACAGAGGGCTGGCCATCGCTTCCCCATTTTGTGATGCCCAGCGTAGCAGTCTGGGAGCTGACCTTGTTAGTGAAAACAGAGGCAAAAAAAGCATTGAGTACATTAGCTTTTTCCACATCCTCTGTCACTAGTTTGCCTCCCTCATTCAGTAAGGGGCCCACACTTTCCTTGGCTTTCTTCTTGTTGCCAACATACCTGAAGAAACCCTTCTTGTTACTCTTGACATCTCTGGCTAGCTGCAGCTCCAGGTGCGATTTGGCCCTCCTGATAACATTCCTACATGCCCGAGCAATATTTTTATACTCTTCCCTGGTCATATGTCCAACCTTCCACTTCTTGTAAGCTTCTTTTTTATGTTTAAGATCTGCTAAGATTTCACCATTAAGCCAAGCTGGTCGCCTGCCATATTTACTATTCTTTCGACTCATCAGGATGGTTTGTCCCTGTAACCTCAACAGGGATTCCTTGAAATACAGCCAGCTCTCCTGGACTCCTTTCCCCTTCAAGTTAGTCCCCCAGGGGATCCTGGCCATCCATTCCCTGAGGGAGTCGAAGTCTGCTTTCCTGAAGTCCAGGGTCCGTATCGTGCTGCTTACTTTTCTTCCCTGTGTCAGGATCCTGAACTCAACCAACTCATGGTCACTGCCTCCCAGATTCCCATCCACTTTTGCTTCCCCCACTAATTCTACCTGGTTTGTGAGCAGCAGGTCAAGAAAAGCGCCCCCCCCCCCTAGTTGGCTCCTCTAGCACTTGCGCCACGAAATTGTCCCCTACGCTTTCCAAAAACTTCCTGGATTGTCTATGCACTGCTGTATTGCTCTCCCAGCAGATATCAGGAAAATTAAAGTCACCCATGAGAATCAGGGCATGCGATCTAGTAGCTTCCGTGAGCTGCCGGAAGAAAGCCTCATCTGCCTCATCCCCCTGGTCCGGTGGTCTATAGCAGACTCGTTGTTCGTTGTTATATGATGTCAAAATTGAAAATGTACAGTAATTTTAACGGTTCTCTCAAATATCATGTTACAGTGATAAAAGCTACAATGCCTGCCTAATGCCATTTACCCCCCCAGCCTACCAGTATCTGTAGCAGCAGTCTACAGTTGCACAGTTCATTATAGCCTAAACTACTGACATGTGAAAGTTCAAAGCCAGCTTTGTCATAATCTTTTGTATCAACTCATCAGAACACACTTCATGACTGCTTAGAGCAAATTTACATTTATATACCTGTACCATAGCAAAATATTTTACCAAGTCTAATTCTATTGCATAGAACATTACTCAGGGTTATTGTCTTGTGCTTCATTGCTATTACTATATTATATATATACACTGTGTAAAAGCAATTTAGTTTATAGTTCTATAAACTTATCACTTTCTGAAATTTTCACCCTTTGAGCTCAAATTTCTTAGGATTAGTCTTTTTTTGGGAGGTAAAATTTGAGTTAAAATGGTTCACTTGGTTCTGAGTACAAGGAAGGCAAAATACTATAAACTTTGCTTATTAAAAAATATTGTGCCTTTATTTTTACCAGCTGTAATGTATTATTATAAAGTCCTGCTAAACCACTGATAGAGTGGTCAGTCAGGTGAACAACATTTCCCCTCAAAACTGCCTGGAAGTTCATTGGCTCCATTAACCTCATGGATGGGCCATCAACATAGATCCTTTGCACAATCAGGTTGAGTTCATCCTGACCTCAGGCTGAAAGAGACAACAGTATAGATATGGGAGAGGGGAAAGAAAACAATTGACTGATGAAGAATTGAGGTAGGAAGTAGAACCTTTGCCTTAGATGTATTAGACTTGTCAGTTCTTCAGATAAATGCAGACGTATTCCAAGTAGGAGTGTGTTGAAGCTGGAGTTGTTGAAGCTGGAGACTTTTGCCTAATGGTACCCATAGAGCAGTGGCGCTCATACCTTGTGCCTCCAGCCCCTCCCTTGGCTATATGAAGCAGTGTTGCCCCGACCCCCATCAGTTCCTTCTCACCATCCATCATCTGGAGTCAGAACTCTGTGTAATTGTTGTTTCACAACCTTGCATTCATCCTCTTAGCTTAGCTCATTGTATATAGTTAATTAGTGTTCGTTTAAAAAAAAGTTGTATAGTGTTAGTAGTAGTGTCCTCGTTGATGCTCTCAACCAGGTTCAAGTATTGCCCTTCATGTGGAGTGGTGATTCCCATCAGTGACCCCCCCACCAAGCGGTGCTTGTTCTGCTTTAGCAAAGCCCACCTTAAGGAGCGCTATTTGATCTGCAGATCGTTCGAAAAGAGGGCTTAGGTGGCGCGGTACCTGTGCCTCAAGCAGCACCTGCTTGAGCAGGCCATGCAACCTGACCCAGTACTTGAGGCCTTCCTCAGGCTGCAGATTGCCCTTGGTCTCAGAAAGTGCTGTTGCCTCTTGATCCGGGGCAGCGGCCTCTCTGAAGAGGTGCAGGAGACATTTTCTGTCATCGGTGTCAAAGAAGAGGTCTCATAAGACCGATAGTGAATGCTCTAGGTCCCAGGTGACTCTTCTGCCTCCCCTAAGAAGAGAGCAGAGCATCTCAGGACGAGTTCCAGCATGTGGGATGGCATAGGTACCTCTGACCCTCTCTCAGTACAGGGTAGGGAAGGCAGATATCCCACACCATTGACTCTGGTTCTGGCCTCTAGGTGTCCTTTGAGTCCAGATACTGAAGGTATGACATCAGCATACCAGGCTACGTCAGACCAATTCTACCTTTTCGTCCCATCTTCTCTGCTGGTCCAAGATTTTGCAAGGCTGAAAAATGATGGTGAGCCCCCAGTTGGAGCATGCAACAGAACATTAAGGCCCTTTGGCACAATGCCAGAAAGCACCCTCCTGGTGATTGGCATGGAAATGGCACTGAAGCTGGTATCGGGCTCTTTGGTACTGGAACCTTCCTTTGCACTGACACAATCAATGCTGCAGATGCTTCCATGGCAGTTGCCACCACCCTTGAGGTTGAGAACTCAGGAGCTCTGGTACTGCTGTTTGCACCGGGACCAACCTTGTCTGCGGCACCAACATGTTCTGCATTGGAGGTGCTGACTACCTCAGGAATGCCAATTCCAATCTCGTTCTGGGCCACTGATCAGTCAGATCACCTGTTGGCCCCTTTTGGGGTTGCCCCCTCCAAGTGTCTGAAGTCATAGGACTCCTCCATTTCAGAGGATTCAAGTTGGACGAGGACCTCTTATGTTAGGTGGCCGCATCCCTCGGTATTCAAGCGGAGTTTCTCCGGGAGAATACCAATAAACTCATGGATATTCTCCAGCCCTCTGTCTTGGGGTGAGTGGCCCTCCCAATTAATGAGATGCTCCTCAAACTTGTGAAAGCCTTTGGGGTACACTGGCCTGAGTACTACCAGTGGAAAAGTACTTGCAGAAATAGTAATTTGTGCCTATAAGTGTGGCGGTTCAATACAAGACAGGACACGGCTTTAGGCAAGCAAGCAGGCTGGTCTGCTGATGGGATCCCCCTGTCAGCTTTTCCACTTCTTTTATTTCTCTCCCCCCTGTGCATCACATACCCCAACCGACCGCAAAAGGCATCAACAAAGGAAATAATATGACTTTGATTAATATTCCTATTTACTAGCCTCTATCTACTACAATCTTTATTCTCAGGCCTTGAGCTTCGGCCGAGGAAGCTTCCCACGGCTGATGTCCTTATTTTGACTTCCCAGATGGTCCATGTTTTCATGGTCCATGTCCTTGGATAGAACAGAGCAATGTGTGCATTGCTCCTACACAACAGTCAGGGTGTGCCCTGACTGTTTCCAGGTGCATGAACGCTACATGAACCCTTCATATAAGGAGTTCTATTCCCATCTGGCCCTGAACTCCCTGGTGAGCATGGCGATGAATGTCAGAGCCCAGTATGAGAGGTTCAAGTCCAGCCCCAAGGACAAAGACTCTATGAGTTTGGACCTTTTGGGCAGAAAAATATTCACTCATCATCATTACAGATGAGGATCATGAACCATCAAGCTTTACTTTCCACATATAATTTTCTCAATTGGTCAGCTATGGCCAAATTTGAGGAGCAGTTGCTCAAGGTCTCTCATGATGAGTTTCGGGCACTTGTTGCTGAAGACTGCTTGGTGGCCAAAACATCTCTGCAATCCACCCTGGATGTTGTGGACACCTTGGCCAGGGCGATGACCTCAGCATTTACTATGAGGTGGGCTTCCTGGCTCCAAAACTCGGGTATCATGCTACATTCCTTTAAGGATTCCAGGGCTATCTGAAGGTCTGTGGAGGTGTACACACCACCCACACAGAGACAAAGCAACAACTGCCATACAGGCCACAGCATCCTTGTGTGCAGCCCTTCCTTTCATGACAGTGAGACTACCCCAGGAAGAGGGACAGGTCTCACAAGAGGAAACATTTGAGGTCAGGGCCTGGCCAGTCAGTTTGCCCTCCAGAGTCATGGGTTCTACTCCTGGTAGTTCCTGATATCAAAATCCAAGGGTGGGATGAGGCCCATTCTTGACCTCTGTGGACTCAACTAATTAATCAAATACATGAGATTCTACATAGTCACTCTCTCATCTCTCCTCCCTGCTTTGTCTCAGAATGACTGGTTCTCTGCTCTGGACCTTCAGGATGCTTATTTTCATGTGGCCATTTTTCTGAGTCACAAGAAAGTTTCTTAGCTTCATAGTAGAAGAACACCACTTTCAGTATACTTCCATTTGGCCTCTCTTCTGCCTCCCACCCCCAGTTTTTCACCAAAAGCATAGCAGTGGGCATGGCTTACCTCAGGAGGAAGAGAATCCACATCTTTTTTCATCATCTAGAGCACTATAAACACCGCACGCATTATCCAGCAGGATATGCAGAACCATAATCTGCAAGAAAAGTGAAACCAGGAGAGGAGGAGGCGACTGCAGCGCGGTGACGAGAGCGATGAGGACATGGACATAGACTTCTCACAAAGTACGGGCCCCTGCAATGTGCACATCATGGTGTCAGTTGGGCAGGTTCATGGCGTGGAACGCCGATTCTGGGCCCGGGAAACAAGCACAGACTGGTGGGACCGTATAGTGCTGCAGGTCTGGGACGATTCCCAGTGGCTGCGAAACTTTCGCATGCATAAGGGCACTTTCATGGAACTTTGTGACTTGCTTTCCCCTGCCCTGAAGCACAAGAATACCAAGATGAGAGCAGCCCTCACAGCTGAGAAGCGAGTGGCGATAGCCCTGTGGAAGCTTGCAATGCCAGACAGCTACCTGTCAGTTGGGAATCAATTTGGAGTGGGCAAATCTACTGTGGGTGCTGCTGTGATGCAAGTAGCCATCACTGAGCTGATGATATCAAGGGTAGTGACTCTGGGAAATGTGCAGGTCATAGTGGATGGCTTTGCTGCAATGGGATTCCCTAACTGTGGTGGGGTGATAGACTGAACCCATATCCCTATCTTGGCACTGGAGCACCAAGACAGAGAGTACATAAACCGCAAGGAGTACTTTTCAATGGTGCTGCAAGAACTGGTGGATCACAAGGGACGTTTCACCAACATCAACGTGGGATGGCTGGGAAAGGTACATGACGCTCGCATCTTCAGGAACTGTGATCTGTTTCAACAGCTGCAGCAAAGGACTTACTTTCCAGACCAGAAAATAACCACTGGGGATGTTGATATGCCTATAGTTATCCTTGGGGACTATGACAGGGAAGAGTGGTCCCACACTGGTATCGCAGGGGTTAACCCTTTCTTCCTGGCAGAGGAAGCCCTGCCCCGGAAGCACTGCTGGGCATGCTCCAACTGGAGAATAGGTATAAAAGCCTGCAAAGGTGCTTAGTCTGGGCTGACCACTAGAGGAGAAGGAGGCACACTGCCAGCTCCTGAGGAGCGATAGCCAAAGCTCCCGGATCCAGGAGCCAACCAAGCCAGGACGTACCCGACATCCCAGACGGACCAGAGGACCCCCCACTTTGGAGTGGAGGAGACGACATTGAGGGTAGGAAGTGACCCAGGGGCATTCTGGAGACAGGCAGCGTTAAGGCTGCACTGACGCTTGGCGTGTTGCTGGTGGATCCCAGCCAAGCTGAGCACGAGGGGAAACCCCACCAATAGAAGAGCCCTGGGTCGGGACCCGGTGGAAAGGGTGGCCTGGGTCCCCTTACACCTCCCCCCAGCATTGGGATACACTTCCCTGCCTGAGAGGGAGTTATATGGACTCTGGCCGCTAGGCTGCACTACCCCGCTTGCGAGGGGGATTGTATAGACTCTGGCCGCTAGGCTGCACTGCTCCTACGCAGGGAGCGATTTATGTGGACCCTGGCCATCGGGCCACACCGCCATACTCAGGGTGATACATGGACTCAAGCCGTTAGGTCCTGCTACCCCGACTAAGGGGTGAGCACAGGGACACCGGCCATTGGGCCACATTGGTACACCCTTACAGGACAGGCTTGAGAAAGTAAGAGTGTCGAGGCCCCGACACCCCATCCACTCCTGCCACAAAGGGGCCCTGCGGTGCCGGACCCATCACAGGGACCCAGCCTACCCCTTAATGCCATGGCTCATGAAGCCATACACAGGCACCCTGGAGAGTAGTCAGGAGCTGTTCGACTATAGGCTGAGCAAGTGCAGAAGGATGGTAGAATGTGCATTTGGGTGTTTAAAAGTGTGCTGGCGCAGTTTACTTACTGACTCAGTTAGACCTTAGTGAAACCAATATTCCTATTTTTATTACTGCTTGCTGTGCGCTCCACAATATCTGTGAGAGTAAGGGGGAGATGTTTATGGTGGGGTGGAAGGTTGAGGCAAATTGGCTGGCCGCTGATTACGTGCAGCCATTCACCAGGGCGGTTAGAAGAGCACAGGAGGGCGCAGTTTCAGGAATAGCCAGGCTATGGTGTAAAAGTTCTGTTTGTTTCTCCTTGATGGAACCGTCCGCCCCCCCCCCCCGTTCACTCTACTTTCCTGTAAGCTAAGCAGCCTCCCCTCCCCCCTTCGATCACCGCTTGCAGAGGCAATAAAGTCATTGTTGCTTCACATTCATGCATTCTTTATTTATTCATCACACAAATAGGGGGATAACTGCCAAGGTAGACTGGGAGGGGTGGTGGAGGAGGAAAGCACCAGGTGGGGTGGTGGAGGAGGGAAGGACAAGGCCACAAAGCACTTTAAAACTTATTGAATGCCAGCCTTCTGTTGCTTGGGCAACCCCCTGGGGTGGAGTGGCTCGGTGGCTGGAGGCCCCCCAGCTGCGTTCTTGGGCATCTGGGTGAGGAGGCTATCAAACTTGGGGAGGAGGGCGGTTGGTTACACAGGGGCTGTAGCAGCGGTTTGTGCTCCTGCTGCCTTTCCTGCAGCTCAACCATATGCTGGAGCATATGAGTTTGATCCTCCAGCAGCCTGAGCATTGACTCCTGCCTTCTTTCAGCAAGCTGATGCTACCTACCATCTTCAGCCTGCCACCTCTCCTCGCAGTCATATTGTGTTTTCCTGCACTCTGAGATTGTCTGCCTCCATGTATTTTGCTGTGCTCTGTCAGTGTGGGAGGACAGCATGAGGTCAGAGAACATTTCATCACTAGTGCGTTTTTTTCACCTTCTAATCTTCGCTAGCCTCTGGGAAGGAGAAACATATGCAGCTGGTGGAGGGAAAAAAAGGGAGAGTGGTAGTTTTAAAGACACATTTTATAGAACAATGTGTACACTCTTTCACAGTAAACCTTGCTGTTCACATTACATAGCACAAGTGCTTTCATTACAAGGTCGCAGTTTGCCTCTTATTGAGGGTATGCTGGTTTGGTGTGAGAGATCTCTCACACAGGGCTGGGCAGCAGAATCCGGCTTGCAGGCAGCCATGCTAAGCCACAGTCTTTTGGCTTCTTTAACCTTCATAACATGTGGGAATGGTTTCAAACAGCAGCACCCTCATTTTCCATTTGAAGTAGCCGTTGGGTTGGCCATTTAAAATGGGTTGGCAATTTAAAAGGAGGGGCTGCAGTTTCCGGGTTCATGTGCAGCAGAAACCCATTTACCCAGCCCCGCCGCACACACACACACCCAATTCTTTGGGATGATGGCTTCACCCCTCCCCCACCACATGGCTAACAGTGGGGAAGATTTCTGTTCAGCCACAGGCAAACTGCCCAGCAGGAACGGGCACCTCTGAATGTCCGCTTACTAAAACCACCCTATTTCAACCAGGTGACCATGAATGATATCACTCTCCTGAGGGTAACACAGAGAGATAAAGAACGGATGTTGTTTGAATGCCAGCAAACACCGGGACCATACGCTTCAATGCTTTGCTCTGCAATGATTCCCGACTATGTGCTACTGGTCTGGTGTGGTAAAGTGTCCTACCATGGAGGACAGAATAAGGCTGCCCTCCCCAGAAACCTTTTGCAAAGGCTTTGGGAGTACATCCAGGAAAGCTTTATGGA
Organism: Caretta caretta; assembly: GCF_965140235.1. Classification (NCBI taxonomy): domain Eukaryota; kingdom Metazoa; phylum Chordata; order Testudines; family Cheloniidae; genus Caretta; species Caretta caretta. The sequence continues at coordinate 53,582,646 of NC_134207.1, forward strand.
AATGTCCCTAGAGGATTTCCGCTCCATCCCCAGACACGTTAACAGACTTTTCCAGTAGCTGTACTGGCCGCGAATGCCAGGGCAAATTAATCATTAAAACACGCTTGCTTTTAAACCATGTATATATTTACGAAGGTACACTCACCAGAGATCCCTTCTCTGCCTTCAGGGTCTGGGAGCCTGCCTTGGGTGGGTTCGGGGGGTACTGGCTCCAGGTCTAGGGTGATAAACAGATCCTAGCTGTTGGGAAAACCGGTTTCTCCACTTCCTTGCTGTGACCTATCTACAACCTCCTCCTCCTCATCTTCCTCTCCCCCAAAACCCGCTTCCATGTTGCCTCCCACTCCTTGGATGGAGTCAAAGCACAGGGTTGGGGTAGTAGTGGCTGATCCCCCTAGAACGGCATGCAGCTCATCATAGAAGCAGCATGACTGGGGCTCTGAACCAGAGCGGACATTTGCCTCTCTGTTTTTTTGGTAGGCTTGCCTGAGCTCCTTAATTTTCATGTGGCACTGCTGTGGGTCCCTGTTACAGCCTCTGTCCTTCATGGCATTGGAGATTTTTTCAAATATTTTGGCATTTCATCTTTTCGAACGGTGTTCTGCCAGCACCGATTTGTCTCCCCAAACAGCGATCAGATCCGGTGCCTCCAGTTTGGTCCATGCTGGAGCTCTTCGGCGATTCTGGGACTGCATGGTCTCCTGTGATGATGAACTCTGCATGGTGACCTGTGTAGGTGAGCTCGTCACGCTGGCCAAACAGGAAATGAGATTCAAAATTTCGTGGGCCTTTTCCTGTATACCTGGCCAGTGCATCTGAGTTGACAGCGTTGTCCAGAGCGGTCACAACTGAGCACTCTGGGATAGCTCCTGGAGGCCAATACCATCAAATTGCATCCACAGTACCCCAAAGTCGACCCAGCAAGGCCGATTTCAGCGCTAATCCCCTTGTTGGGGGTGGAGTAAAGAAATAGATTTTAAGAGCCCTTTAAGTCGAAAAAAAGGGCTTGTCATGTGGATGGGTGCAGGGTTAAATCGAGATAACACTTCTAAATTCGACCTGAACTCATAGTGTAGATCAGGGCTTACATTCAGTTCTCCAGGGACAATGTAATGCTGTGGCCACACTTGAAGTTCTTATCCAAGGTAGTCTCTTAGTTTCATTTAAACCAGGAGGTGTATTTGCCTGTATTTTTCCCCAGGTTGCATTCCCCCCAAGGAGCAATGCCTCCAGATGTTAGACATGAGATGCTTTTATCTGATCAGGTACTGAACAGTTTCATGCTTCACCTCACTTGTTCATATCATAGGCGCCGACTTCTGCTGGTGCCAGTGGGTGCTCAATCCCCCTTTGCCTCTGGCCCTGCCCCGACTCCGCCCCTGCCCCACCCCATCTCACCCCTGCTCCTGCCCCACCCCCATTCCAACCCCTTCCCCAAAGTCCCCGTCCTAACTCTTTCCCCTCTCTTCCCCTATTCCAACCTCTTCCACAAATCCCCGCCCTGGCCCTGCCTCTTCCCCACCTCCTCCCCTGAGTGTGCCGCATTCCCGCTCCTTCTCCTCCCTCCCGGAGCTTGTTATGCCACAAAACAGCTGTTTTGGGGTGGCAAGTGCTGGGAGGAGAAGCAGGGATGCAGCTTGCTCAGGGGAGGAGGCGGAGGTGGTGAGGTGGGGCAGAGAGGGGAGCATGGCTGTTGGTGGGTGCAAAGCACCCACCAATTTTTCCCCATGGGTGCTCCAGCCCCGGAGCACCCACGGAGTTGGCACCAATGGTTCATATCACCTGTGGACCGCATGAAGGGACAGTCTCGGAGCAGATCATCTTTAGCTGGGTAACATATAAAGACTGCATACGAAATAGCGTTGGTTATGCCTCTTCTGTTGATACAGGCTCATTTGACAAGAGCACAGTCAACTTTGGTAGCACTCCTCAATGACATTTCCATGGTGGACATTTGCTGGTCGTCCATATAGTGGTTCATACATTTATGGACCATTAAACAATCATCGCTTCAGAGTGGATGCTAATGTTGGAAGAGTGGTCCTGCGATCCTTACTCAGATAGCCCTCTGAGCCACGCCTTCAGACAGGGGTACTGCTTGCTAGTCATCTACTTCCAATACACGTCTGCATCTACTCAAAGAAGAAATGGTTGCTTACTGTAACTGTGGTTGTTCAAGATGTGATGCAGACATGTATTCCACAACCCACCTGCTGTCCACTCTGCATGGAGTCTTCCCCTGGACATTCCATGTTAAGGAACTGAGGGGGGGTCAGGGTGGTGCCGTCTCATATAGCCATGGGAAATGCTGTAGGAACAAGGTGTGAGCACCGCCCCTCTACGGGTACTGCTAGGCAAATCACCTGCTTTGGCACATGGTTCGTGCACACGCCTACTTAGAATACATGTCTGCATCACATCTCGAAGAACCTAGTTACAGTCAGTAACCTTTTCATCTGCACAAAAGGTATATGAACTGGAAGACCTGAAACAAAAGGCTCCATTGACATAAACAGTGATATAACCTCATTAATAGGAGCAGTGTGGAACAATGCAAAACTGCCCAAGGGCTTCTCACTGTTCAATTACTATCCATTCAGCCTTTATTTAGCATCACTCTCATCAAGCGTAACAGACTGGATATATCACACTCTAGACACATGGAAAAGTCTTTTGTGATTGGAGTATGATGTATAGTAATGGGCCATCATTTGCTTTGGGTTAGCAGTAATGATCAAACTGATACCAAGGAAAGCATTAGGAAGTGAAAGCCGAATATTTAAAGGATCTGCTGCATGTTCCAGATATAAAGGCAAAGGGCTGGGGACTGTTGGAGTGAAATGTTGGGAAGGAATAGAGTTTCCTTAGGCGTTAGAAGCTGAAACACTATACTCTTGTTTTGTTTTGCTCTTTTGCACAGCATGGTGAGTTATTTGATAATATCAGCTTGAGGCGATGCTTAGATCATATTTCTTCAGAAAGCTGTCTGGAAGGTTATACCAAGCAGAGGATCTAAGAAATATATATTACAAATTCTCCAAAAAAGTAGGTAATTAATTACAATTTGTTGCTATAGGAGAAGCCATTTGATGTTACTATTCTCCTTACGGTAGATTAGCTTTGATAGTGGTGTATTATGATATTTTTTTCTGAGCCATTAAGAACTATTATTGATTTTGAAGAAAATGTACTTTGAAGGAATTGTTTTTACTGTGCTTAAAACCTATTTCTGAAGTAATAAAATAATTAAGATGTTTAACTTGCTTTTATTTCTCCTGGGGAAAAAACGCCATCAAAACTGCATGATGGGAATTTACATTAATAAGATCCACTGGCACAGAATCAGCTTTAATTAAGGTGGGAGGGGAGAAGAGGAGTATCTCTATTCGGAATCCAAACCCACAGTTTATTCAGGCCAGTCTTGTCTTTGGTTCTCCCTGGAATATTAGCACATTGTAGGTTTGTAACTGCTAGACCACTGCTGCTGCTTCAATATAGTGCACAAAGTTAACTGATAAAATACTATCAAATCCCCTGGGCTATTCAAAACCAACAGTGAGGATTTCAAGCAACATCATCTGTCTGGGGGAATAAAAGCTGAGTAAGGTCTAGGACTAGGTAATGCCATTTTGACAAAGTGCTTGGTTGGGTGGGGTATGGGGTTGCACATCTCCAGGGGAAGCACATTCTATTTCAAAGAGCACAAAAATGCTGTACTACTTTGAGGGGTGCAGCATACTCCCCCATGCAGCTGATGTCAAGGAGGATGTCATGGCTTCACCTACTCTCTGCCCCTTCTCCTTTGTAATGCAGAGCACCCTACGGGACATACTTAGAGAGCATTCCATGCACTGCCCTGAGTGCAGTGACTGCAGTCCTGCCCTGTACTTGTGCTATCCACTTAGAGCGAAGGCATCTTATTCCTTCCCCGTACACTGCACTCCTGCAAAAGGGCCAGGTAGAATCTAGCCCTAAATGTTTGTGTAAGAAGTGATGAATAATAACAGGTGGAAAGATCTGATGTTAGAATTTGGTCTGCATCTTCATTGCAAACGTCTTATATTTCTTAGTTGTCATGTTCCTCTGTACCAGATATGGACTGGCAACAGAGCTTACTGAACACCAGATGTGTTCATCATAAGATCCTTTAGTATTCTGCCAGGTATGGCTGAGGTTCATTTAAATAATGTATTTTACACACAGTGCCACCTAATGACTGAACCATATTATAGAACTTAACCTTCTACTACATCTCTACCTTTAAGTTCTACATTCCTACCATTTAGAATATTTACACTTTTGCACTGTCTTTGAAGTTCAATATGTATCAGTCTGTTAAATGTCTCTGAATCATTCTGGTCTTCTAATGTCATGCATTCATGTCATGTAATTAGTTGCAACAACTGGCTGTGGTCCTTTTGTAATCCTTGAGTAGTCTTTTTGTCCGGCATCTGCCATCTGTAGAGTTTGCTCTGTTTGTTCTTTCTGAGGAATACACTGTAGATGTCGACTGTTTCTGCTGAACTCTCCATTGCTGATCTCAATCACATATGATCTGGGCCCTGAATTCTTTTTATGTCCATCTCTTTTCTCCATCCAATTTGACATGAACACAGTCACCAGATTATAGACGTGGCAGTTCTCTCAGTGAGTTTCCATGGGAAACCTCAGTGAGTTGCATCTGTTGTAAACCTGTTTATATCCCTTCTTTCATCAGTTTCTATGGATGTTCAGGTGCTTTATTTTGCTGAGACAAATGTTTGAGGAAAGAAAGTTTAAGATTATGCAGACTAGAAAGGGTCTATTTTTTTCAGCAGAGGGACAGTGTCCTACTGGACAAACAAACTAAAAATCAATTAATCAAATTTCAGAATCTCTAAATAAAGTAAGGTTGAGTTTTGTTCTCGAAATTGATCAAACTTTTGGGGCCATTCTTTGAATGAATTAGTTCATGTATCCCACATTGAACGCCTCCTCCCTCTTTAATTCCTTTTCCAGTTTTCAGTACAATCACTCTCTCAAGTTCATCACACAATGTCCAAAAAAATCACCTCACTGAGAGAGATCCTGGTATAATTCTCTTGTTTTGACTGGCACAATGTTATAGTTCCACTGCACATTTTGATATTGTTTCTGTACAAGCTTAAGGCTTCAGTCAAGTTTTCAAGGAAGAGCGAATGTGCTGGGCAAATAGTTATAACTCTGCAGGTTTTATGAGGGTTGTTTGCTACAGTTCACCACAGGGATGAAAACTTCATTAGAGCTCTAACATGAGCTGAGACTAATGGAATGCCTTAGCAAACTGTTGCAAGAGTGATGCATTTTCCCCTCCGTAGAAAAGGAGTTTCAATGTGTGTGTTGGTGTCTGTCAATGGAACGCTCTAAAACATTTACTGCTCCTGGCAAGTGAAGGGAGTTGAGGAGGTACAGGTCTTGCATAGCTCATTACATCAGCGATACTGAAAAACAAATGCAGATACACTGTAGTGGAGGGCAACCGAATCTATCCATCTCAAGGTTAAAATGAAATCTAAAGCAGTCCACCAAAGGTTCAGTCATGAGGCAATTTGTTTTCATCGGCATGATTGCCATCCCAATAAAACATCTGGTAAACATATGCAGTGTGGAACCCCCCCCACACACCCCCCAAAGGCATCCTGGGTAAACTGTTCACAGAAATGCAGCTCTCTCAAAAGGATAGAGCAGCTCAATTATTCATAAAATTATACTGTGCTCATAAGGAACCTGTAGGAGAGATTTATAGATTTATTTCCAAAATAACAATTGGAGCTAAGGCTTGGGGGTGGGGGGGGGGGAAGGCTCGGAATAATTTTAAAAGAACAGATTTATACAAAGAAGCAGCTCATTTAGTTGACAGAAACAAACATAATTGTAATGATTTAAGCATCTTCCTATATACAGTGCTGTGTATGTATGCAGAGAGAAAGTGTGGTGGGGGCAGGGGGACAACACAGGGGAAGGTTCATGATAGTGCAGTGTGGTATAGAGGTGTTTTCAACTGTCATATTAAATCAGCTTTTTAAAGTAACCAAAAAAACTCAGCAGCCTAGACAAACCTTTGTTAGCCCATCCTAACCATGAATATCAACACGTGCAATCCCTTCTCTTGATCCATTCAACTTCCTGGCTCTGCCACTGATTCCTGTGTGACCTTGGTCATGTAATCTTTCAGCGCATCTCTTTCCCTTTTGTAATGGGATTCAGGTTAGACAAGAAAGGGTAGATGGCTCTGTCCTAGAGACCAGGAACACTATCTGAGTGAATAGGGACTCTGTGCAAGTGTTCCTTTCTGCTCTGTGCTCCCCACCTGGAGTTTCTGAGCCCTGTGTGGAATCATTCCCTGGGCCTGGATTGGACCATGCTGTATCACTGGCAGCACAGAGCTGACTTTCTATGGTGGCCTGAGAAGGCCAGTGATGGAGGTGCTGAGCTGCCATTGCAGTGAGACGAGACTGACAGCATAAAGCAGGCTTTGCAGCAAGGGCCAACTAGTCTAGCAGGGGGCACAGCTGATGCCATAGAACTGGACTGGGTAACTGCATATGAGAGTGGGACCTGTGGTTGCTGACTTCTCTGGCCTGAAGTAAATAGATGGAGAACAGCAACCCCCAGACCTGTAAGTGGGGATTTAGGTGGGTGGAGATTGTGTTGTGACTAAGTTCTGGATCTTAACGAGCCATACAATTAATACATTGGACCTCTGGGTTGGCCGCACTCCTGATATACAGAATGGGTTTTGCTTGTTTTATTGTATGTAAATATGGTTAGCATGTTTCTTTTGTTGATTTTTCTCTTTTCCTCAAAGTATCTGTGGTTCTGTATTCCCAAGGACTTATGAGTGAGGGTGAACCACTTAGAAAGAAACCTGTGGAAGTTGTATTTTAATTTCTCACAGCCAGAAATAGGAGTACAGCTCCGGGTGGAGGCTTGAGCCATCAATTTATTTATTTTAGAAAAAAGACCTCTAGACAGACTGAACCTGGCCATTGTTTCCACCACTGGCATCTTGCAGAAGAGTTATATTATTTGTAAATATATGTATACAGATTCTGCACTGTAGCACACCATGTACACCACTAGAATGGGGGTACATAGAAATTAACTGGATAAACTTTTTTAGATAAACAGCAAAGTTGGTTATGCAAAGATGAGTGGCAAGAGACCACTCCCAAATTTACATAACTTTTTTAGGGGGTCGTGTTTTTTGGCTAAGAGGGAATCAAGATCCTGCAGTAGAAGGTGGTGCCTATATTCAGAACCTTATAAAATATGGAGCATACTTCATGGACACACAGTTTTAAAAAAAAAATACAACCCCATAGAAGATAAACTAATACATGAACATTAAAGTCAGAGTGTGCTTGACTAAATCATGCAGAGTGCTCCAGGCTCAGAGAAAAATGGAGGTCAGCAAGCAAAAGTAATATAATTCCTTTGACTGGGGAATTATATGGCTATCGGCTAATTTAAACTAAATCTCATTAAGGTCACCTGTTCTGAGCTCATTGGTTGGGTGTTTGACACTAATGCTTGCTGAGATCATGGAGAAGAGAACACAGGACAAATTGTGAAAAGGATCTTGGTCAAACAATGGGAGAACTGAGAGTCCGTATGGCTGGCTGTACACAATAAACTGCAGTGCTTCAGCTTCTGGAAGACTAAAAATCAGGCGGAAGATATAAAACAAATCAGGCAGTGTGCTTCACAGCAAGAGCCAGAGGGAGATAAATTCCTTCTTAATTAATTTATACTGCTCCATATGACCAGATGAACAAATACATATTTTTGTTAGCTGCATTTTATGGAATAATTGGCTTTCTGATACAGTATTTAGTTACATTAGCTTGAAAATGTCAAAACGTGAGTTTAAAGTGCTCAGATCAGAGCCAATTTGTTATTTGGTCTTGGTTTATGGTACATGAGGGTGGCTTTTTCACTTTGGTTTTATATGCTTTTAAAATTATTGGGGCTCACACAGGCCTCTGACTCATTTCCCAGGAGCGAGAGTTAGGCGTTTCCCTCTGTTTTGCTACTCCTGACTGTGTGATAAATAAGATCCAGGGATGCCCAGTTCATCTTTCTCCTTGTTACTATGGCTCACATTCATAAAGGATGCTTTTCTTTTGGGGATCACTGCTGCTTGCCTTCTTTTCCTTAAGAAGCCATTTTGTCCATCATCCTAAAACAGGGTTTCTCAAAATTCTGAAAACTGTGACCCACTTCAGGAAAATAAAACTAGTTGCACCTCACTTCTGTCCCACCATGTGCTGTTAAAGGCCCACCCATAGTCTAGAATTTTAATTAAATTGTATTTTTAAATATGTCCTCCAATTTTGCATTTTAAGGAATGACATATATTCAGTATTGGATGTTATATCTCTGAACATGTTTTATTATTAAAAACTGAAATAGAAAGTTACTTGTGAGGTTTACAATAATTTTACTTAACAGATATTTTAATGCTTGTTATTTCTTTTCTCCAACAAATCATCTCACATCCATGGGCTCCTCAGCTGTGGCTGCTTCTTGACTTGGACTTGGTTCCTTTTGGATTGGTGTGATATGTGAAAGTGGTGGTGTTTCCCAAACCCATCCACACAACTTCAGTAGGAGAGAGTTGCTTGAAAAATCAATAGCATGATATGGCTCAAAATACACAATCGTAAATAATAATAATAATAATAATAATTAATAATAAACTTCAGCTCCTTAAATAACTGATCAAGCAAATTTTGTCTGTGTTGGTAGAGAAATGATTGTCTGTGTTGGTAGAGAAAAATCAAGTAATGCAGCTTAGAATACAATATAATACATGATCAGATGAAGATGTATTTCCATGGTTTAAGCTTCATCACGGTCCGTTAGCAATGTCTCCAGAACTTCTGAAATTCTTCTTTTTGAAAAAAATACAGCATCTTTCCAAATACCTGGTTTTATTTGTCAGGTGGTCTTTTTGTTTGCTTCTTAAAGGCTGTCATTGGTTGGGTATATACTGAACTGACTAACCTGAAGATGTCTCTCCACTAAGGTCATCCTCTGTAGTGAAGCAGAGGGCCTGTGTAAGGCTCTCTGTACCACATATATCTAGCATAGTGTCTGCCCAGAGAGAATGCAGAGGGGTCCTGCATATTTTCAGTGTGCCACAGTCCAAGTCCCTGCACCATCCCTGCATAAGCAAGTATGAAAGGCCACGAAGGGGTAAGCAGAGGTAGGCTACTCAGAATTCACAGTTAGCTCTATCTGAACCCAGCAGCCCACATCACTGGTGCTCCATGTTTTGAGCAAGTGATTCTTTCTGTAGTTTAATACTAAACATCACAAGAGAAGCTCTTAGAAGTACAAGTTAGTATGTTCTTTTATCATGTATTATAGTTGAATAGCAATTCTATGGTAAGTTACCCTCTGAGGAAAATGAACTCTGCTCAAACTTGCACTTGCTTTACAGTTGCAGCAGGGCCAGCTCAGTTCCCAAAATAGCATCCATTTTTCTTTCCATTCCACTAGGGGTAAAGTAATCCTGAATCAGTTTCTTATTAGGGAGTCCATCCAGGATCTTGTGGTCAGGTCTTTTGCAGTTTGCTGCTGTGGGTTTGTGACCCTGTTGGTTGTTTTTTGAGATCTCCTGAATTTCTGGAAAATTGCAGAAGGAACAGTTTGATTTCCACAAAGCTTTTGATGCAGTTTCTGAGACAGAGGGTTAGGTTGTCACATAGGTATTGTGGTACTTAGGGTTGCCAACCTTCCAGGATTCTTCTGGAATCTCTAGGAATTAAAGATTAATCTTTAAAGATTATGTCATGTGATGAAACCTCCAGGAATACATCCAACCAAAATTGGCCACAGTAGTGGTACTTTATATGCTGTTGGAATACAGACCGGGGGAGAGGTGATGCGCACGCGCACACACACACACACACACACACACACACCCCCTTCTCTCACACAGGAAGGGTGACCGACTGATTGATCCTCCATGCCTGGCTGGGCCCCCGGGACGGACTCGCCTCTTCCGGTACCTGGCGCTGAATCTTCCCAAGGCAAAGGGGTGGGGGGGGGGCATTCGGGGTCACATCCCCCAGACCCCCCAGATTTCTGCCAGGGTTTACCACCACAACATGGCCAGAAGCAGCCTTTCGGCACTAAGAGAGGGAAGTGATGGGAGCTGCTTCTAGATGCTAGGGAAGAAGAGAGAGGGAAGGGATGACCTGGCCCGTGTCTTTGCAGAGCTCATCTCTTCTCTCCCTCTCCCCTTCTCCCCCCTGCCCCCCTCCCATACACACGGCTGGAAGCAGCTTGTCCCTTCCTGCCCGCACAAAAGGCAGCTAACACCTCCAGGCTGCTGCTGGTCACCAACATAACCCAGCTGCCTCCTGTCCCCCAGCCACAACACGGGCAGGAAGGGGTTAAACCTTAAGGATACATTGTGTACCAGGGCCCAGGAAACCTGACTGCAGGGGCTTCAGGGAACCTGGCCAGAGAAGTGGCTCAGCAGAGGAGGGTGCCTAGGGGACAGAGCAGCCCCAAGCTCCCTGGGGGCAGGACCCACAGTGGTGGGGGGGGAGGGTAGGCAAAGAGGGTGCTAAGCCCCTGCCCAGGGGGCTGCTGTGGAGCCTACAGGTTCGGATGGGAACAGGCTGGAAATCGCTCCCCCCCCACACACCATTCCAGAGCTTAGCTGAGGGGCAGAGAGGCTTTGGCACACGCAGGGCTTGGCTCCTCCTGGCCAGTGCCCTAGGCCGGAGGGTTTTGTGCTTTCCTGGGGCGCCAGCCCAGCCAGAGTCAGTGGTGGAAGGAAGGAGCCTGCCGGTCAGGCTGCTGGTGAGCTGAGCACTCTGGCCAGGGGTTGGTTCTCATTGCGCTGGGAGTGGGACGCATCCCGCTGGGGGTATATGGAGGAGCAGCAGGGCTGAGGGGGGCACTTGTCTGCACTAACCAGCTGCCACAGCATGCAGCCAGCGCCAGTCAGAAATGGGACAGGGATGGGGCCCTGCTGGCTCAGAGCCAGCTCGCAGCGGGGGCTGCACTGACAGACGGGCAGGGGGAGTGGCCTGGCCCCACGTGCTGCAGCTTTGCCCTGCCACCAGCCTTGCACCCCACCCCCATTGTCGGCCACTGGATCCCCCGACTCACTGCTGGTGGGATGGCGGCTGGCAAGCAGGGGTCCGGCCAGTAGCAGGACCCGCCAGTGCTAATGGAGTACACCTGTAGGAGGGCTTAAATATGGTACTGTCCCTTTAAAAATGGGACATTTGGTCAGATGGAGACTGAGAGCCATTGAACCAAACTGTAAACCCTGTATATAATGGAAACCACTTCAAGCCAGGAGGTGTGGCAGAACCCCCAGCATCCATTGTTCCAGCACCTATGCATTTTAATGGAGTTTTGTCCCATGCCCTCAGGAGGTTGACAGCATTTGTAACTATCTTCTGTGCATGGCCTATTTCAGAATTCAACTTTGGAGTAGGGGGAATCGGTGTGTACTGATAGCAGAACTATTTTATAAAAGCTAGTACTGCATGGCATACAGCATTTGAGTTTATTATGAAATGTAGTGAGAGATTTATGGGAATTTGGGTGCTCTGTGGCCTCACACTTGTATAGGCATCCTGCACTGACAAATTCATAGCGATGTGATGTCTGTTGCAGAGGGATTTATTATGTGGATCTGGGTGTGGGGCATGTTAATGGGATTGGTAATTCATATCAAAAGGAGCATTCCTGGGCAAAGTTTTAAGTCAATGGAAGGCTTAGGAAAAAAGGAAAGGCCATCTCACTCTAACATCCTGCTGGTGTGAAACAAAAACAATGGTAAGTGATCCTTACGATAAGTGCTTTCTTTGTCTTATCAGCTGAACCATAAAACTTCATGATGTCATGACCCCCAGGAAATGTTTGTGTCATTTGTAAATGACTTATTCTGGTTTTCATTAGCTAGGCATCTACTGAAATTGCTTGATTGCACAATTTTCTATTCCCTTTACATGTGACATTCAGATGCCTTCACATTGCAAGCTCAAAGCTTTTAACTGTTGCATTAAGAAGTGGTTTTTTTATGATTCTGAACTCTCCTCAATTATTCATGAGCCAAGAACCCTCTCATCTGCACTGGTCATGGAAAGCTGCGGGGTCGTGCGCTAAACAAAGAGCAAAGGACATCTGTGCACCAAGGAAGCTTGGGACTGTTTCTTTACACCACAATTTTTAGACTTTTTCTTCAGATGAAAATTGATCTGCCCCTTCAAGCTCTATATCTACAGCACTGAGCGTGGACAGGCTAGTAGTTAACCTTTCAACATGTATTATTCCTGTCAGGTTAACTTATCCACCCTCCCCCACCCTACTGAATAATTGGATTTTGTGCTGAGACCTCTACAGGATGGAGAATACTGGATTCACCTCCCCCATTAAACCACAGGCAGACCAGAGGTGTTGCAGTCTCCATGGCTGCTTTTTCATGTTATAGGCTAGAATAGAAGCTACTGCTTCTCTACACAAGTGGATCACAAGTAGATAATTTGCACGAGTCAAATGAGCATGATTTACCACATATCTGGTACTATGTATTTGTACACATAATGTACAGGTGTATATCATGCGTAAGCTTCACTACATGGTGTGGCTCTCTGTCCCCCTTTAGTGGCTGGACCACATAGAGGTTTATGAGTCTGCTACAACCTTTGAGTTAACAAATCTGGGTCGAGCTATAATCTAACTCTTTTCTCTAAATAAAGCCATGAATCGATGCTCACGGCACATGAGTTCAGTGATCTCATCCAGGGAGTTTCAAACTTTTCATGTTGTAGATCACACTTTAACAGACTGTCCTGAGTGCCAGCCTCTCCAAATTCCCCAGGTGCTATCTTAATTCAGTATCATGTAATAGCCCTGTGGGAACTACAGCAATTACTCATAGGGGAAAGTAACAGAAAATATGGAGGTAGATTAACTGCGTTTACTGTGACAAGTGTTTTGTCCTTTGAGGAAAAAATGTACCACTTTCTCCTTTTGTTCTTCAGTTCATCTTTCCCTCCTATATATTCTGTTCCTCTTTCCCCCTATTTCCCTGTGTATGTTCCCTGCTGGTTCCCTTCTTTGCCACTCTCCTATTGTACATGCTACTCTTCCTCTCCATCTCTAACGTCTCCAATATTGACTTTCTCTGCCTCTTTGTCCCCTTCCTCCTTGCTCTCTACATGTGTTTCTCTATCATCTGATCCTCCTCTCCCCTGCACATGCTATCCAGGCACTTAAGATGAAATCCTGCCTGCACTGAAGTCAGTGGCAAACTCTCCTTGACTCGAGTGGAGATGGGATTTCACCCCTTCTCAACTGTACAGTTCAGCTGCCTAGTTCCCTTCTTCATGCACACATTCACCAGATGTCTGGTTGACATCTTCCACATTGCTGAGGACATCCAGCCCAATGGTCTGGTCCCTGAAACAGCTGAAAATAAAGAGGAGAAGCCAGCACCATATGACTTGCCTTCTCTCAGTGAAGCACTGTTGGTGCTCTGTGGTCCTGTTCCTGGAACTTGTTGAGTGTGCACTGGGGAACTCTGGAAGGTATTATGATTGCCCACCCCTCAGTATGAGCTGTGCCTTAATAATGCATCTGGCTATTAGTTTTCAGAAGAAATGCAGTGTAGCATCTACAAGGGATTATAAGATGAAATGGCCTTTTAAAACATCAGATAATTTATTAGGCTGTGTAACACATATTTGAAAGTAGCATAGAAATCACCATTTTGAATCAGGTTTAGATAGAAAGAGTGTGCTCTAGTTTCCGTGACTACTATCTACTGTATGTCATCACTCACTCTGACCAGGATTTTAAGTGGCCCAGGATGAGTCCTCTGTAGATGTAGCCCAGGCTATGTCATAGTGTATATCTGTCAGTCAGCTATTAGCTATGATTTTGAGGTTTGTTGTTACGACATTATTTCTAATTAAGTTCCATACAAACATTACATTGAGAGACTATTAATGCTGCACAGTTAGCTAAATGTTGAAGTCAAAAATGTCACAGAGACCTCTGCATACATCACCTTAACTCTGCCCTGCTCTCTGTGTAGATTATGATGTAGACTTTAATAACGTGATCACACACTATTTCTCCAATAAAAAAAAATTGGAACATTTTTTCCTGCAACGCAAGACACACATTTTTATCCATTTATAATTTTTTCATCTTTTATAGCAGTACATGCACCATAGTCATAAGGGTAGAATCAGTCTTAATTGATACATTTTTACATGACATTCCTGTCTCTCTATGGCAATGTATTTAAATAATTTTGTCAGTACCTATGTACTATACATTTTTGTTTTCATCCTGAATCATACCCTTTTGATCTATTTGATTTTTGTTTCCTGGTGTTCAAAACATCAGATTTTTTACTTTATTCACTTCTTTAGCAAATTTGGAATGATTTAAAAGTGCTACATTGGGGGATTCTTTCTGTCAACCAAGTCTATTCCCCGTGAGAGTGATATCTGCCAAAGTGGCAATATTGTCACATGGCTAGAATTCTCCCCCAGCTTACCTCTCTAACCAAAGTGGGCACATCATACTGACTGGTAAAGACATTGATTCAGATTCAGCCCCGTTGGAAGTCTAGGCCTGATTCAGCACACCAGTTAAGCATGTGCTTAAAGTTGCACCTGCTTACACCAGGACTGAACTCCTCTCTTCCCCCGCTCCCTATCTTGCTATGAATATTCTCCTTCCATGACAAGTTTAGCCAGATTTCTGAAATCACATTGACGTTTTGTTGGGCTCACACAAGCAGTACCTAGAAGTCTCTTTTAATGTGCAAAATGTTCACATTTTATTTTAAATGTCTAGACTTTATGAATACATTGGGGATTCATTGCAATAGTACCACATACAATACATTTGTTCAGTATTCATAGGAATGTCAGAGGTACTGCTACAGGGATTATTCAGTATTAAGTGAGCATTAACAAGAGGATGATTTAGTTGAAATATTGCCTGGTAATGTACTCTATGTTAGGAAAATCAGATCTCATGTTAACATCACCCACTATTGCCATGAATGCTTTTCTAAAGTTAATTTCTGGGATAGCTCACCTCATTTCTTTTTAAAATCTTTAATGTCTCCCCACATCTCTCTCTCTCACACACACACACGCATACACACCATTTGTATGTCAATTGATTTTTGTTTGTTTGCTCCTTATTTAATTGTATTCCACTCTTCCAGTTTGTCCGGGGTGATCAAGTTGTTGTTCAGTTGGCTCATGTACGGTTTGAAAAGCTTTAATGGTGACTTGAATGTAGACACACGACATTCTTATGCTCTTCATTTCTCCAATATTCCAGTTCTGTCAAGCCACCAAATGCACTCAAGCAATCATGGGAGGAATGACAGAATAATTTAACCACTACGCTCATGTCAGTCAAATATTGAACCACCTCCTGAGAGGCCTTTAGAATAGAGGACACGTAGCTTGTGAGCAACTCAAAAGATCTAATGAGAAATCTGCAGCACCATCAGGGTGGACAAATTATGAACATAGAATTGTTTAATTGAGAACATTCAGAATGAATGGTCTCTTCAAGGGAGTGAAATGGGAGTAAAGCTGACTTGTGATTTAGTGTATATCCACATTTGTGTATTTGCCATCTACGTGAGGTACTGTACAATATTTTGAATGAAAGGACCAGACCATTGTAGTAACCCAGCCCAGTGACACCAAAGGCATGAGGTGCAGTACTGCCTCTGGCAGCTCATTCTAAATGCCGGTGGAAGAACTTAGCTATTAGCACGAAAAGCAAGGCAGACAGAATCTTCCTGCAAATAAACTAACTGAATACAGTCATTACAGCTCAACTCACTGACAAGAAATAAATGGAGGTTTCTAAAACCATAGGGATCAGGTGAAGGCTACAAGTTGTCAAATGTAATGACTACAAGTGAATATGCTTGCCCTGATCCTGGAGACCAGATGAAATGGCCTCATCTTTCTAACATGCAGTTTCAAACAGCTGTACGCCATCAAGCATGTCATACTTGATAAGCTGAGCAGTCAGATAACTTCACAGATTCACTCTGAGAGGGCTCAAAATGTAAATGTTATCAGTCGAGTCTCATCACAGTGCAGTACACATGACAACAACAACCCCAGTGGAACTGGGTAGCATGAAATAAGTATAATGTGGTGGATAGAAATGTGGAGAACTGCTAAAGTAATTGCTTTGATCTACCAGAGAACCCATCTACTGAGGTAGACAGATATCAACTCCTGACAGGGCAATGGAGCTAGGATAATGCCTTTCCATGAGTATGAACCAGAGGCTCCAGAGTACAGCAGGACTCCATGGCTAAGAAAATTAACAGGTTTTTTTGGTAATGACTAGTCACAGCAAGAAAACTGATGACCTATGGCCAGTCACTGAGATAACTAATAGGTACGATATAAGAACTTCAATCTACTGAAGATGGAATAGGATGGAAACGTGCATCTGCTTGTGGTTCTAGCTGATAAATATGTTTTTGAATATCTGCCCAGAGACTACAAAGTATGGTTCATTTGTCAATAGAAAAAATTAGTACCTGCAAACAGAAATTATTCTGCAAATCGTTAGTTTTGAAAAGTGATCCAGATTGCTTGGTGCCTCTATCTATTCCACATTTAGTAATACCTAAATTGAACCATTTAGGCCCATATCTATAGTTTACTTGATTATAACTATTTGATTTTGAGTCCTAAATTTAAAAAAAACCACCTAAGACTAATTGTTT
Organism: Caretta caretta; assembly: GCF_965140235.1. NCBI lineage: Eukaryota > Metazoa > Chordata > Testudines > Cheloniidae > Caretta > Caretta caretta. Next base: position 53,599,432 of record NC_134207.1, read on the forward strand.
TGAAATTAAATGGCATCTCATATTTCTGGGAGTACATGATGTCTAACAGCCCAACTGTACACACACATCTATTCTGGCATGATCCAGTCTAAACACTGCGGGCCTGATCCAAAGCCCATTGAACTAAATGACAGGACTCCCATTAACTTCAAAGGACTTTAGCTCAGACTCCAAGTCATTGTATATTAAACTATAATTGTTTTTTTCTTAAATATTATGTGAGTAATGACTCAGGATAAAGTATTGCCTTAAAGTATTATCTTTCCCATAAGGAAAAATTGATAACACATATTTGTGTTCGTGAAATATATGAACACAAAGTACATTTTCTTCAAAAGAGAATGTGATGTCGTTAATGCATCTGACTACTTTTTATCATGGCTGATGATTATAATTTATTTTCAATAGACTTAATGGCCTGAGGTATCATGCCATTATCACATCATCATTGTACAATAGTGAGAATGCTAGTCTGAAAGCTAGCAGCAATTTAGTGAGAATAGTTTCCCAGAAAGCATTACATTGTGTTACAGAAAATACTATGATGATGTTGCGATTTATAAGACTAAGAAAAATCAAGTCCTCTTTTAAATATATGAAAAGGGATTGTAGTAAGTCAGTGATTCTTAAATGATAATGTTAATAGCTAAGGTCAGTAGGAGAAGATTGCTTTTGAAGGTGAGTAGATGAATCCTGAATTTGATTTAGATGATGAGGGATCCTACGGGAGTTGCAGCTATTTACTCCAAAACCGTGACTGTTAAATAGATTTTCTTTGAAAAATTAGAAAAAAATAAGTTAAAGTTTGCTTCTATGTTTCTTTGTGCCATATGTCAACCAGAGGAACTTGTTTAACTGTAATATATTCAACATGAGTTTGATAAAGGGACAGAGAATCTTTGATCTACAAATAACCTGCTTAAATACACCTGCATTTTGTAGTAACCAAGGTTGTCATCATGCGCTGGCTTCTGAGAAAGTGTTCTCAGCAAACAGGTGACCGCATCATGAAAAATGCCATCGTCATTGGCAATCACAGTAGGGTGGTCAAAGATTGGCTGAGCCTGGACTCTTAGCCCCTTACACAGAAGGACCCTCCCTTCCCTAAATTAACAAGACTGAGCCATATTGGCATTTCCCTGTGGGATAGGTGGCACTGCCAGTGCATGTCACATATCCGTTACGTGACTAAGGAGTTTACCTTAGTTTCTAAGGCTAGTAACTTAATGTTTTCCACCAGTGCTGAACATTCATAGCAGTGATCTCAGGTATTTTATCGGCTCAATATTAGTTTTTAAAGTCTTGAATTTTCTATAGATTTAATCTTTCCCCAAGCATTCCAGAGAACCTTATTCCATAGAATTTTTTATTTGTAATGAATCTGTTTAAAATTTAGAGAGAAAAATGACAACAGAGGAAATCCATCAGCCCCTGAATTACTGTCAAATAATATAGATGACAGGTTTTTCTAATCAGCTGCCTTATCATTATTATTATTATTTATTGTGTGGTAGTGTCCGACAACCTCAATTAAAACTGGGGCCCTATTGTGCTATACAAACACATACGTAAGACACAGTCCCTTCCCAAGAGTTTACAATCTAATATCCCTGAAAAGACATATTCAGATGCTAAACTTTGTGCACTGCAAGTAGTCCCATTGATGTAGGCAGGCTCAGGGCCTACAAATATACGTGAGTGGAGAAGGATATTCTCTCTCTCTCCCTCCCATTTTTATACATATGCATTTATTAATTATTATTATAAATCAAGTGTCAAATATCCCCATCTATCTTTCAACTTAGACCTATATATTTTGGATTATTTATCACTTAAAATTGTTGCAATGCTATGTATTTTAAGCATAATTATTGAAATAACACATGAATTAGAGACAGCACTGTCGAAAAATGAAAGAGAAATTTAAAAATATATACTTTTGTTTGTTTTTGTTAAGCCTCCTACTGTTGCATTAGCCTAGGAAAATAGCCTACCTAGCCCTTATAAGAAGTGACTGGACCTAGAAGGGTGATATATTCCCAACTGTAGACAACTGCTGGAGAAAAAGAAAACAGCATTAGACATTTAAGGCTTCAATGGTTAAAACATTTATTTAATAAATATTAAAACAAAGGCAAAGCTTCTAACTACCCCTACTGCTACAAACGATGGTGTTCAATCAGAGTCGCAGATGAGGGTGTCTGTAAAGAAACTGGAAAGGATCAATATGGTTCCCTGGCAACAAACCTGCATGCTTGGGGTTCCTGCATCCACAGGGACCATTCATTCCCTGACCTGACCCACTAAATCGAGGCAGCATTTTTTTCTCTGCATTTCCATAGTGCTAACTAAGAGCAAACATTTGCACTGATAAAGTGTTTCATGTTTATCAAATAAATCCATAGATGAGATAAATGAATAATGCGGGAGTGAGGGGAGGCTAATGAAATGTTGTCTTTTGAAAGATGATTATTTTCTCTGTCAGGATACCACTCTGAGGGGAAAAAAATAACTGCTGCTATTATTTTCTAACATCAAGTCATGGATCTAAAGTTAGCTTTAATGTGGAGTAATTACAGTCTGTGGCCATAGTACAATTTGTAGAGAAAAGGTTAAATTAACAATATTCACATGGCTGCACAACTATTACTGCCTGATAGAATATACGATCTTTTAAAATGTATCATTTCTGCCATTCTTTTATGTTTTTATAACCTGATTGAACTTTATCATTTTAATTCAGAGGATTTAACTTAAGAATAATTTTATTGCATGTTGCAGGCTCATGCAAAAGAGGACAGGTCCAGCAATGGCTATTAGCCAAGATGGTCAGGGATGCAACCCCATGTTCTAGGTGTCCCTAAGCCTCTGACAGCCAGATGCAAGGACTGGATAGCAGGGGATGGATCACTAGATGATTGCCCTGTTCTGTTCATTCCCTTTGAAGCATCTGGCATTGGCCGCTGTCAGAAGCTAGGATATTGGGCTAGATGGCCCATTGGTCTGACCTAGTATGGCCATTCTTATGTTCTTAGTGTGCTCCAGGGCCTTTCCGTTTTCCAAGAAAATCAGACTCCATATGTATGTCTCTGTCTATTTTTTCAGAATCCCTATAAATTAGTTCTTAAGACCAGCTGGAGTTTCTGGCCTGCTTTGGGCACAACAATCTTAGTATTTAACCAAAGGAATATATTTCAAGAAGAGAAGAAAGTAAGGTTTAAACGTGGATTATAATTAGGGTGACCAAATAGCAAGTGTGAAAAATCAGGACAGGAAGGAGGATAATGGGGGGGGTAATAGGTGCCTATTTAAGACAAAGCCCCTAATATTAGGATGGGCCTAATAATATTGGGATGTCTGGTCACCCTAACTATACTGGTTACTGATATTGTTTCCTCTTTGAATTCTCAACATTGGAAAAGGATCTGACAAATTATGGGAGTTACAAATCAATCAGGGACTTCCATATCACCTGTGCACCTTGACAGGATGTAATGATAGCAGTCAGATAAGTAATGGATGAAGGAATGTAGAAGATACACTCTTTCATTTTATCACTTATTTTCCTTTTATTCTGTTTCTTTCTTTCTTTCTTCCAGACTAACGTAAAAACTGCAGGAAGACATTGTAATCAATAATTTATCCCTAGTGTTTATGAAAGCTACATCCCATTTCCAGTACAGTCCATAGCTCAACTGCAGCTTCAGAATTCTGCTCAGGGGATCATCACACATTCAAATCTTTCCATGCATTCTGGAAAGTCCCCAACATCTATGACAGAAAAGAATGAAAACAAAATTACATGCTTTACGTACCGTATACAATACATTCAGCACATTACTCCACTTCAAAATATATAGTGAGTATTTACACTGGTGGAGTCTACACAAGTTAATTCATTTTTTTTCTGCACACACAAGTCTTTGAGTAGAGGATGTTTAGATCAAAGTGAATTTAGGTCACAGGGCTGGGGCTAAATTCTACTATCCATCAGACCCATGTCAATGGAATTGCATGAGTGTAACTACAAGCAAAATTTGATCTCAAGTCACAGATCAGATATAGGGCCCAGTGCTGCTTCTGCTGATGTCTATGGCCAAACTCAACTGACTTCACAGGGAGCAGGATTGGGCCAATAATGCTGAGAGACTAAGTGAAGGCAACAGCAATTCAAATGAAGACAAAATCTAGTGAATGCTGTAATCCTTAACTGCTTCTCTTATTACCATGTATTATTCATACTATCAACATCTTTGTTATTATTTATATTAACTATTAACATGCAAAGTCATTATTTATTAAGGGAGCTGCGTGGATTCAAAATGAATTATGTATGCTTTGGGTTTAACATTTTTTTCAGTAAGAATAAACAGCCTAGTCTCTTTGAGATAGATGCCTGATGACCAAAAGCAAGGGAACTCCTTTCCCTTCCTAGCTCAGTGCTGCCTTCTAGTAGCTATGCAGTAATTAAGGGCAATGCTTATGTGCAGAATATGAAGTAAATCAGGACGGTAGGCAACTATGCACCAGACATGCCAAACCCTCAAAAAAATGCAGAAATTGGGATTGGTTTTGGCTTAATTGGCGTACGAGTTGCTTTTTGGCTTCCAGCTTGTTGTAGCTTGTTGCTTGTTTGGCTTGCAGCGTGTTGCTTATTGCTTCTTTTTTTTTATCAGTTCCCAGCAAGCAGGGGCAAGGGGGGGAGAGAGTCAGGAATGAACTGTGGGCCAACCACAGTCCCATACTGCATACCAGGGGGAACTAGTCACATAGAATGTTGGGGTTCTTAGGGATTGGCTTGTTTTGGTCTTGTTTTGAAATGGGATTAGCTTGATTTTTGTCTTATTGTGAAAGTCGGGGTGCTTATTTACCACGTGAAAGTTAGCAACTGCGCTATGCAGGTGTAACTATGCTCTTATCTGTAAAAAGAAGCAAGGTGCATTTAATTCTATTATGAGACTTTCAAATCTGAGTTGTTCTTTCTCTGATCTATGCATTGGGTTGTAGTGCTGGGGGTTCACTGCACTATTTCAAACGCAGAAGGTAATCTCCGACACCCACACAGTCATTAAGTAGTGCTGATAGAAAGCCCACTAATATATACTGTCAACAGCTTTGACCCAAATACAAAAGAAGGCCATTTCATTGAAAAAGTATTCAAGGCTTTATATCCCTATCTGGAGAAAATGTTTTCAGGGATGGGAGAGGGAGACTAGCTGTTTGACAGACAAACAGCTTGACAGATCCACTGTTAAATGTAAAAACTCCTCCCCTGCCTCCAAAAAGTTGCAAGAAATAATTGAACAATTTGGGCTCAATGAGGTGTGGAGGGCACAGCAAGGGATAGTTCTGGTACTATTCCTCAGTGCTTGACAGCTTCTTGGGAACAGCCCATTTTTGAGTAGGCAGCTTGTTAATCAGTATTCTTTGTAACACCAATATAGCCCCAGGAACCTATTTCATTATCCATTCTTGATATGAAGCTGAATAAATTAGCAAAATGGAACTCCTACAAGTATTGGAGATTTGAATTTGGTATTATCAAAGGATGGAAGGTGCCTCCTGGCTGGTACTAGGCAATCATGGTAAATGCTTGTTTGAGGATAACATGCAATCCATGATATCAAACAAATATTGTGGCCTCTCCTAATGTTTATGTGACAGGAGTATGCATAGTTCATGAGAATGCACTACCCTACCTCCAGTTTTATTTGCATTGATCTTCATTGATTATACTGGCAGCTATAGTCTGTAGGGAATCCCTGGACCGTGGGCTAATGATCCCTAATGTTGTTTTGCTATATGTAGATGGTGTTTTACTCTCTGTGCTCAACCCTAAAATAAATGTTCCCCAAAATTCTCAGTACCATCCAAAATAGACAAGGCTGTCTGGTCTGTACATTGATGAGACCAATTCACAGGTATAACTTGAACATCTAGCCAAGTTACATTTTATCTTTTTGTTTCTACAGATTAAGTGCTTAGGAATTCAAATCTACCAAGGTATGAATGATGTAGAAGCCAACTCAGTTTGCTGACTCCACCTAAAACCCGGGAGAGTACGAATCAGAATTTGTCCTGAACAAAACTGAAAATAAAACAAGACTAGTACAGAAAAATGTCAGCATGGGACATTTTTGTATAATCTATACATGTCAGTATTTGCCTTTTAATTCTCCTAATGGGAATAGGTAGTGTCTCTTCAAGGACTATTCCACAGAGGGTATGTCTATGCTGCAATTAGACACTGACAGCTGGCCCGTGCCAGCTGACTCAGGCTTGCGGGGCTCTGGCTAAAGTGCTGTTTCATTGCAGTGTAGAGATTCAGGCTCAGGCTGCAGCCCAAGCTCTGGCACCCTCCCACCTCGCAGGGTCTTAGTGCCTAGGCTCCAGCCTGAGCCCAATCATCTACACTGCAATTTAAGAGCCCCTTAGCCTGAGCCCCACAAGCCCGAGTCAGCTGGCATGGGCCAGCTTCAGGTTTTTAATTGCAGTGTAGAAATACCCTTAGAGTCTCACTGGAAGCCAAATGAATACAAATACTAAATTATGTATGTGATAAAAAAATGTGGCATTCTGATGTTTTTAAATAGCCTTGATTTATTTCTAATTCTGCTCTTAAGGCAAAGCCTGAATCAAGAGGGTTTATATGGACTAGCTCCCTTGGGCTTGAGTAGACCAGAATTCCTGAGGCTAGAGTGCACAGTAGCTTGCAGTCAATCCATGGCTGCTGTTGAACCCCTTTACTAGTTGTAAAGGTTGTGTTATACACACCCTATCCGGAGTTTTTGCCATTGGATCTCCATAGTCAGCAGACCATTTGAAATGGCCTCTCATATGTCCGTAACTCTTCTTACTTGTTTGCTGTGAATCACCACAGAGCAGTACTCTGTAACTTGCAGGATCTGTACAGGCCCTCTATGCAGCCTCTTCATGGACCACATGTAGCAGAACCTGGCAAATTCACTGCTTTGAGGACCTTGCTTGCTTGCTCAAGGAGGAGTCTGTAGGAAGTACGCTAGTATCTGTTCCATATAGGTCCTCCAGGGGCTTGCATTGGGTACAAGTTCACTGAAGTAAGTCAGGGATACTGACCCTATGTGTTTTGGGTCTGCATTCCTTCAGAGTCATATGCTAAGACTAGCTATGTAAACAGGTGTTATTACTGGGACTAAATGGTCCTAACAACAATTAATAATCAGAATAAATCGTACAGAGAATGTAATGGTGGTAACTGTTGCACTTAGCAGAGGAAGATATTAGAGGAATATAACAAAGAAAGTTCAGGGTTTTTTTTTCAAATGCATCTATAATGGAGAAAAACACACATTCTCAGGTTTGAACCTAACTATTTTGTATATTCCATTTGTGCAAGGTATTTGGGGTCTGATCCTTCAGGGTGCAGGGCATCTTATGCGGGGGTTATAGGACATCAGCTTATACTAAAGTCAATAGGAGCTGAGAACAGTTAGAGCCGGGGCCTGCATTTGTTCCTGTTTTGTTTTGCATGCGATGAATAAATATTCTCGTGCTTTGAAATTTCATGTTGCATATGGAAAGGCTGTGAATCTCATACTGAAGGAAATACTACCCTCAGTTACCCAGGTGAAGAATTTGACAAACTTAGCCAGATGTAATTCAGTGCAGCTTCTGGCCCATTAGGACCTGATTATCAGAGATGCTAAGCTCTTACAACTGCATCTCAATTCATGGCAGCTGTAGATGCTCAACACCTCCCCCCCCCCATCAGGTTCTATTATTTTCTTTTAAAAAAATAAACAGGGCAAGAAATTCAAATAAGGTAATTTTTCTTTTAATTAAGATAGACTTATCAACCTTTGAATAAAGTAAATCCACATAAATTACCCAGTCCTCACGTGACTGAGGCCATTTTTTATTTTTACAGTAAAGTGCAATTGAATCATCTGGATAAGAATCAACAGCTGAAGAAATACAGAGAATATGATGATGCTCCAATCGTGATCTTGCAGGTCATCATTTTCTGGAAATGGAGGTTTATTTGCATTGATTTGTTCTAAAGGTTTATGACCCTGTGCAATCAAACTAAAAAATTTAACAACGGGGGTGCTCAGAAAGGCACGTGATAGAGTAGGACTACGTATAGTGCAGCCAGATTTGAGATTTTTAAAAATGAGGAAAGAAATTGATGACTCTGCAGTACACACTTCCATTCGCAATTTATTTCTCAACACCACTGATAGCGTTGCTTGACATTAGTGTTTTGTTTTTTTTCCATGATAGGGAAAGCAACCTGTTATATGTTCTTGGGACTATATTTTTTCTGGTTTATTTTTCAAACTGAAATATAGATGCTGTTTACCTCAACTAGAGCTATGACAGGGATGCTCAATGCCCCAGATCAGCTCCCTCAGATTGGTGCAAGGAGAATCTTGTCTGGCAGCTACTTCAGTGGGACCATTTCTCCACTGTCACAGAATTTACAGAAATTGCTTTGTGGGTCCAGAGTGCATGTTGTGGGGGATCAGAGGAGTGGACACTGGGTGGGTTCAGGGAGCAACATATCATCTCCCTCTGGCCCTGCAGAGTTCAGGCAGAAGAGATATTACAGTCGAGGCTGATTTCCTCCCACTCAGTACTAACCTGGTGTGGCAGCAGTTCAGTGAGTCCCCAGTAGAGTGGCTCCAGTGAAGCTATCATGAAGTGACTAAGGGAGGGAGGTTGCGGGAGCCAGAGCTAATACAGAAACACAGGACCTATACAATTGACATATTGCAGAAATCCACCAGATTTGAAGGTGGGTCCTACTTCTAGGCTATGTGGGAAGCAAACCACACAGCCCTGTGAAAACTATATTGGAGGAGCGCTACAAAAGATAATTCTTGCTGTATTCTCCTAAATCAGCACTTGGGTTGCTAAAACAGGTATTTAAGTGCAAAAATACAGATTTGGATGCCTAAATTTAGGCAACAGATTTGGAAAAGGGAACCCATCAACATGACCAATTCCATATCCCGTCACCACCAATCCTTACAATATGAGCCATCTCATACTTTCAGCACACAGTTCTAAAATTCTCTTTTAAAAACCTTGGCAGATCATTTTTAATTGAACAGACTCAATAAAATCCAACGCAATATAGTAGGTTACATCTAGAATTTCTAACCAGTAAGGCTTAAATCGATTTGAAATTTTCTTCAGAGTGATGGAAACAAGCAACCAAATGATCATCCTTAATAATCCTTTTGGAGACTTCATTTTTAAAATATTTTACTACACTTATTTACCACATTAGTTTTAAATCGCTACAGATCTAATTATTTTTTTCTCCTTTCCAGCTTTGATTATCCAAATGTGATAGGTGAACTAAAAATCAGGTTTATCATGTTTAAATCGGGTTGCTCAGTGTCTGCTCATTAAAAGTTAAAACCCCATTAAGTTCCTTTCACTCCTATGAATTAAAAACATAAATAGGACTTACAGACAGAAATCAAGTTTACTTTTGCTTTTATGATTGTGGCTGCTCCATCTGTCATCATTTTTCCTTTGTGTCTCAAGTCTTTCTCTATCTTCTATTGATAGCTCCTGGGAGAGAAAAAACAATGCTTCCATTGGCAAGTGACTAGCAATACTTGCATGGACAAGCATGATATTGCCCTCTCGCTGCCTAAAGGCATCTGTTTTGTGCATCACTGATTGGATTTTCCCTTTGGCATGCATAATATAGAATAATGTCATAAAATGTCTCCGAGTTTGAACCCTCACATGTGATTTGAACTTGGAACATCAGAGATCAAAAAGGGCCAGCATACTAATATGAGAATACAATAACTTAATATTATAGTATGACCCTCAAAGCATGAGAGAGAAAAAGATTAACATACACTTTTTGATTTAATATGGGGACTAGTGATATATTTTTGAGAAATAAGGCACTTGGGCACTTCAGCTGGGTTGTGAAGGGTAACAGGTACAGAATCTAGCCCAGTGGTTTTCATGGGACAATTCAACATAGTCCTTCCCTTAGACCCTTCAGGAATGACCTCACAGTATTAAATAAGGCTTTAATTTTAACAACATCACTTGTTCCCATTCCCTTTAACTGGACAGAGTTTTTAGAGGAAAAAAACCCTTGTCTGACGGTCTTTTAGATGGTATCAAATATTATAATAATTGTTCTTTTTGGGGAAAAGAGAGGAAGTTAGTTGATATGGGATGGAATTGTAATTGTTGTTATAGTCCAATCCCATTTCATCCCAGATAGTGTTTGGGATTCATCTGGAGCCAGTAGAGGTGCTGATGTCATCTGAGTCCCTCTTTCTGGCCTCGTCTGGAGAGGACATCTTTCAGGATCGAGGTGACAAAAGCTCAGGGTCCAAGGAAACGGCAGGGTTGTCAGCCAAGCTTGCTTCAGTAGCCAATTTTTCTCCCCCAAGTCTGTTTCTTTTCTTTAAGGACCCGCAAAGAGAGTGGTGGGTGGAATATTCATCCCCTCATTATTTTGTCCACCAATTAGGTCTAGTTTCCAACACATCAATTTTGGTACACTGATTTCTGGTTTTACATGTGTTTACAAAGCATGATCTTAACACAGTCCTTGAGTTATATCAGTGGGCTGGAGCTCTTTCTCTAGTTCTAAGTCCACCTGATATAAGAATGGAAATAAAAATAATATCCCACCATCATCTTAGCAATTAATATCTCTCTAATTCATGTAGCTGACTCTGACTTAGAGATATTCCATTTAACAAATATTATTATTAATTATTTCAATTACAATAGTACTTAGAGGCCCAAACCAAGATAGCAGTCCCACTGTGCCATTCACCTCGTAAGAGAGTTCCACCCCAAAGTACTGATAATCTGAGACCTCTGTGAGGATCTGCCCATGCAGTTCTCATTGCAAGATTAGGGCATAAATTAACACAACAGGCAAAGGGTGGGAGAAAGGAAGCAGTATCATCATCTCCATTACACAAGCACAGGGAGATTAATGGCCTTGTTCAAGTTATCATTGAGGAAATCGGTGGCAGAGACAAGAAACGTAATTCATTTCTGATCAAACAGGAGAGCTGCCATAACATTAATCATTCTCTTCTAGTGACCGAACACTTTAATTCTCTGTAGGAATCAGTAGGTAGATGTTAAAAAATATATATTTTAAAATTGTTTTCAGCACCATTGTATGCACAGATTATCTTCTCATTTTGATTGCCAAATGACTGAAACCTGTTATAGTAACTTCTCCTCTTCAGCAATCTTCAGAAAGAGGCAGCATCTTAAAAAGCTATTTTCAAGCAATGGCCTGATCAGAAAAATAATTTAAAAGGCCAAAGAGTTAAGGACTTTAAAAGCTACAAAACTCTGTTTTGAGCCATACAAGGAAATTAAAAATACAAGCCACCACAAACAACAAAAGACCCTGTTTTTACTTGATATGTTTATTTTTAAGTTACCAAATTCATAGTGAGGTCTGAATTCGTCTGCACTGAATAAAGTTAACTGAGGCTTGAGCAAAATTCCCACCTAGCTTCATTCAATAGAATAAATATCTTTTTCACACTTTATTGTAACATCAAGTGAATATGCCTTAGTAACTTGCAGCAGAATCAAATGTTAACCATTTACACTACTTTCAGTCTGAAGACAAGCCTCCTGCTGTGATATTAAAAAGAGAGAATAAAAAAATCAAGAGCCAATATAACATGCTTTCCATGTCATTAGTCTATTAAAGATTCTTGCTAGATTCTGCATAATGAACTATTTAAATTTTACTTTTGCTTTCTTATGCAGGATACAGGATGAAAGTTTAAATCTGAGCATGTACATGCTGATGCCAATGAAATGGAAGACAATACCACAAATACATGTAATGACTTTACTTAAAAGCCATTAGCAAGCAGTTAAATACAATTAAGGACTGGCTGAATACTAGCCATTTTCATCTTGTTGGTATGGAGACAATGCATACTTTAATCTCTGGTTTCAAGGAACTAGGTCAGGCAAAAAGGGCAGTCATATTTTTGTATCCTAATGATAGGCATTATTTTTAAAAGGGCTACTAGCATTTGCTGACACAAGAGCAATGCCATCTATCAGTGTCCTGCAAAAATCGTATTGTGTAAACATCCAATTTGCAACATCAGAATGTAATATAATTACCCAGACATAAGGGTTCAAATGTAAGACTCCTTATTTCCCATTTGAATAATCTCTATTTAATCTGAAATATGATCAGAGAAGTCCTTTTTTGTTCTCCAGGCATTATCTCACTATCATTTTACACCTGAAAACATCATTTTCCCACATTCTAAATGCACTTTACCACACATTTTCCAAGACCCATATTAAAACTACAGCTAGTGTCTTTTTACTCAATATGCAATCTGACCTAAACAATTTATCCCACTTTTGACCTTTACAATCGGAAGATCAGAATATTTCTGGCTATTACTCTCTAGGCTTTATTCATTAGCACTTTTAATGGTAATACATTGCATCAAACCGCAATAACCCTCATTAGTTATCTTTATTTTTTTAAAGGAGAAGTTGTGTTTTTTTCTGGTGTATTATATATATTACAGAGTATCCACACAATTGTTTTATTTTTAATTTAAATGACTGGAGTAAGCAGGGCTATTGGGAAGATTGTATTTAAAACTTGGATGATCTATTATTTTGCGATTGAAATATTTCATAAGCCTTTTGAAAACTAATAGCCGAAGATCTTTCGGATTTCTATAAAACTGGCATGGAATGATATATGCTATTCCTAGTGATCATATAATTGTTAGAGACTCACACAACCATTTGACCTTGTAAACGTAAGAACAGATTTCAAATTTTTCTCATTCTATTCAGATGGTTGGCAGTAGCGACTAATTTCATCCCATCCTTTGTTTCTGATGGCATCAGGAACATCACTGGCAGACAGTCATTCTTCTTCTGATATACACAAATTTTATCTTTTTCCAGAAAGTGCTCTTTTATCATTTGCTTTGAAAGGTGTAGGTACATCCTAGAACTCCTGGTGGTGACAGCAATATCTGAGAGATTGTCCAGTCCCCGATTCAGGAAGACGCATATTTTGACATTAGGGAGATGGCTTAATCTTTTCACTCATTGATTACTGCCATTGCTTTGTCATCAACCATCTGAAGAGGAAACCTGAAATACATAGAAAATAATGCACAGGAAGAAGCCTAGTAAAATTAAAAACGTCTGGTGCCCCGCCAGCGGATTATCCTGACGGGCCGCGTGTGGCCCGCAGGCCACAGGTTGCCCACGACTGCTATAAGACGTGCCAGAGGAGATAGTAGCATAGCACCTGGATAGTTTTAAAAAATGAATCAACTCTTGCTTTCATTTTGGCCTTTCCTCGCATGCATGATATTCAGGCCTAGAACTGGTCAAAAGCTGGAATTTCTGTTCCTCAGGAAATTCTGAAAAAAATTCATTCCATTTCAGAATGAAATGTGGAATATTTTGAAATTCCCCACTGAAGGGAAAACTTAAAAAATCATTTAAAAAATTTGAAATGAAATTGGTTGGGTCTGGGAGCCTCAGCTCCAATGCTTCCTCCTCAGCCATGGCTCCTAGGGGTTTTAGGCTCCCAGCTCCCCATCATCCCTAGTGGATTGATGGGAAACACGGATTGATGGGGAAGCCCTCAGCGCCACAGCTGACCTGGGAGCTTGGGCCAGCATTTCAGGTTTTCCAGGTTCCCTGCTGTCTTCCAGGGCTGCCAGGATCCTGGCTCTGCAGTCTGCAATCTGGAAGCCCTGGGATCCCAAACCAAAATGTTTTTGCGAAATGTTTTGCTTTTGATGAATTAGCATTTTCCAGTGACAACCTTTGTGGTCAGAAAATCCAGAACCAGATGCACTCAGGACTCTACTGCACATCATTAGTGCACTTGGCACATTCAAATTGCAGTGCTACTGGGAGAAATTCCCTTATGCCCTCTCTGTAAAGAAGTGGACAATTATAATGTCGTGGACTCTGCCAGCTCATAAGTCTTTGCGAATTCCAATGCTAAAGAATGGGAGTTCTAAGAGTAAAGAAATGATGATTAAATATCCCTGACAGAGAAACAGCACAATGTAATGTACATAATAGTAATTTCTCAGCTCTTTTTTTTTCTTGCTTTTTTTTTTTAAGCAACAGTGTGGTCAGGATGAAACAATCATTTTATATTTACATAGTAAAACACTTACACATTTGCCTATTCCTTTGCTGAATTGGGGCCATACTGCTGTATATCCCACATTGTTTAAATCAGGACACACAGGTCAATGAAAGACTGACACATAGATGGATTTAAGCAGCAGGCTGTAGCCTATATGCCACCCACTCTCACATGTCAGACATTTAACTGGGTCCCACCATGTAACCAGAAGGTCGGAGCAGATCCTCTTCCACCTACTCCTAGGATTCAGCTCCCTCCTCCTGAATCCTCTTGTCTTTCCCCTGGCGAGCAAGGTAGAAGGTATCAAGGGGGATTTCAGCCTGTGAGGACTTCAGGTCTCCTCTTCTCAGAGGCACAAGGTCCACCAGCAAAATCCCAGTTCTCATTTACCTCTAGGAACTGGTTCATTTAGCTTTTATCTTCACTGGGTACTGGCTGCAAGTTGCAATGAGCTAAAACATCCCTATATTGTCCTACTGTTAGATTTTCCATTCTTACTGCCTTTAACCTAACAGTGCCTCCACAAAGCTGCCAGGTATGTTAAAATCCGACCATGTCTCAACCAGTTTGGTCCAGAGGGAAAAATATCTTCCTAATCCCAACTACAGACCCACAGCATCCTGGGAATGCAGCTCACTATACCTCAAGTACAGGAAGGGAGGGCAGGGCAGCAATAAATTGAGGCAGAATTGCCCATCAAATTTCCAGGAGAAGGATGGGGGAGTGCCAGGGCAAATCAGTTAATTTATTTCCCCTGTCCCGCCAATGGAAGGAAAGAACCCCCTTTCCCTCACCCGCAGGTATATTTTTTACCTCTTGAGGTATGCAAAAGGGGCACTGCCCCATTACCTCCTTGCCCATGCCACTCCACTCTCTCCCTTCCCCCCTTTTCAGTGGTTTGGGTTCCATTGTTGCTGGTCCAAGCAAATTCTCTCCTCCACTGAGCCAGGGTGGGGTCTTTACGGCATGTATACAGGGTGAATTGTGTCACTCAACACTGAAATATAGCTGGCTCTGAGGGAATGTGACAGCTGCTTAATAGTTCACAGACACATTGAAGTACAGGGGAACTCTAAATAGGAAATGTGTAATTACCCATATTTGAATTTAGTCAGGACATAGAGGTGTATACCCTTAGTCTTGTAAAAAGTACTATTGGATCTCTATTTACCATAAGTAAGCAGGATATCAGTTTAACATATCAATTCAAAGTCAGCACTCCTAGCACTCCTACCCCCCACTTCCTGGGGGAGTAGTTATTGAATTCCAGTTGCTGGAGAATTGTTTTGCTTGGAGTTTTCCCTCCAATCACTGACTACACCTGAGCTTTTAGGCTTCTGAGAACTTATTAAAAACAGCCCAAGGCGCTCTGTCTGCAGGCAGAGATGATTTTAAATTGATCAGATGAGAGGCAAACTTGAAACCTGGTAATCAGCATTCCCAAGAGAGCCTTATTACTATGCCTGGTCCAAATATTCTCTTTTATATGATATTAGAGATTGTAGAGAGCACAAATAAACATTTCCCTCCTTTTTACACCAGCTAACTCAGCAGCACGTGTATGTTTTATAGGGAACTCTCAGATATCCTGGCTATTAGAAAATGGATTGTCTTTTGTCCTGTGTGCGCTTATTTCTTGTCATAAATAAGGTTAAGGAAAACCAAGATGCATTAACAATACAAAGGACAATAGCTGAGATAAATAAAACATGAAGTTTATGTACGAGAAGGAAGCTGAGGAATGGGATGACACTACAACATAATGTGACTAATTGACTGTCATTCTCTCCTGTGTTAGTTAACGCTACCCACTGCTGATCATATTGAGATCAATACAAGGCTTTTGTGGGACAAGATATATTTCCATTAAACTATTTGTGTCCATTTAAAGAGCTGACAGATTATTAAGTTGTTTTCTATCAGCAGTAGGAAACCAGAATCCTTTTTTTATAACAAGCCAATGCATCATAATATTTAATACTTTTAAATTATTTTTTGAGAAACTGCAGGTTTCATTTGCAGTTCAAAAATAACAGTGCCCAATTTTTGTATCAGACTGTCAAATAACCCTGGTTTGTAGGCTCTGCAAAAATAAATAGTTCATAAGAATGGAGGAACACCCTTTCTTGTCAGTGGAATCACATGGAACAAATCTGCAATTTAAGTGTCAATCAAGGGGCAAAGGTGCCTTCCATTTTCTATTTTTTTCGTTAGCCTAGTAGGAATTAATCTAAATGCATTAAAATATTTAGTATGGGCCAAATTGTGGTCTCATTTATAACCGTTCGATCTGGAATAACTTCATTGACTTCAGTGGCATTACTCTAAAGTTACACTGGTAAAAGAGAATCAGAATCTGGCCATATATATTTCATTGCCTTCTACTCGTTGAAGATTTTGATACGCAAAACCGCTCCATATTAAACAATAGAATGTGAAACACATACATATATAATTTCACACAAAACTATGTTAAAACAACATTATTAAGTTGTAAAGTCAAGCAATCAAAAGTTAGCAAATGGCAGAATTTAGGTTGGCTGTACAACTTTAATTCAGCCCCCTTGTGTGTATGCATTATGATACATTCTTCAATTACATGATCACCAGCTACTTTTTCTATAGGATCCCCCTACCTCATTCAGTGTACAGCTGCTTAATATTTTGTTTTCTCGTTATTGTTCAGTGTATGGCCTTATGCGTCATTTACTGCACACTATTCGAACCCTTCTCTGAAGATAGAATTATTAATTTCCTCATGGGCTTTTCTGTGGCCCTCATCACTATAGTTTGAGTGTAAGCCCATGCCCTTAAAACAGGGAGAGTCAGGAGCTCATTATCAACGTCTGTTCGTAAACAGGTAGAAGAGTGGCCCATGGCTGCTTGCAAACTCCAAATGGACAGAAGTTCCATAAAGAGAAGGAGCTGTCTTCAGCCATCTAATCGGTGAGCAAGGAGAAAAGACTGAATGATCCAGGCTTCATTTGCATTGCATGTATGTGACAGTGTGGGTATTTTGGTTGAAATGCAGTTAAGGTTTGAAGTAATGAAATTCTCTTATTCCCATTGGGAAATGGAAGGACAAGAGAACTGTACCAAATATGCCTGGGATAAGGGGTCACGTCAACTAACACTTTATTTGGAGGTAGGATACAAGCCAGAGAGAAAGAAAATTAGTTCTTATTTTCTGATGAGTATCTTCCAGATGGTAAGGACTCTGTTGAAGGTCCTATATACCACTGGCCTGTCTCTGAACTCAATCCTCCACTTCTAATGTGAGTACCCATTAAGACAAAGAGGGGATGCAGAGATAGCTTTTAGAAAAGGTAGGTGGTTTTGCAACCTCTGGTGGTATTGAGGAACCATTTGCTGAAACTGCTGAGGACAGCAGCATAGCTGAAGAAATCTGGTGAGGGCCTCCTTACCCAGCAATCATTAAAGCTGTAATCATTACAGCTGGGATAGATGGTAGAGCCCCTGAAGCAGACCAGGCAGAATTTCCCTTAGGGGCTGGAGATGGACCCTGCCCAAACTCTGTTCTTGACCAACCCCAGAAAACAAACAGTGCATAGGCGTACAGCAGTAGAGAAGGGAAGTGGTTTTTGCAGGAACACATTTTCCTTAGTGGATGCTCAGACTATAAGTAGAGGATTGAGTGTAGTATTGCCATGACCCCCTGGGGAGGTGGGGTATTTTGTTTAGTTAATATATATTCCAGATATTGTTGATTTATTACTATTTCCCAAGCTGATTCTGGTGTCTTCTTTTCCTCTAATATAGTCATCCATGTTTTATACATTGTTTGCACACCGAGATGTGTTGCCTATTAAGGGCACCTGGGCCAGTATTTAGTTTTTGGGGTGGGAGCTTGTATTATTTTTTAAAGGAACTTGTTGACATTTGCAACCAGCCCTTGTTGCTGCCAACACCATTTGACAGGAGGGTTACAGGAGTGCTTCACAAATGATAATGAATTTATTCTCATAATACCCCTGTGAAGTAAGAGGGGGGCATTACCCCTTTTTAAGATGGGAAACTGAGGCACGGAGAGATTAAGATGAAAAATATTCACACATTTTAGGTGCCCAATTGGACCTAATTTTTCAGCATTGTTAGAGTTATGTAGCATTACAAAGCACAACTCCATTGACTTCAGCTGCAGCATTGAACGCTCACCATTTCTGCGAATCAGACACCAGGGTCTCAAGTCAGGCACCCAGAAAATGAGGAACACACAATTAGTGACCACTTGTGAAAAGCTTAGTTTAAGTGACTTGCCGAGCCTCACATAGGAACTCTGTGGCAGAGGTAGGGATAGAATCCCATTCCGTAGTGCAGAATTCAACTGTCTTAAGCACAAGGCCATCCTTTCTTTTTCTGCAGTCCCCTGCCCCATTCATCACATATCTTCCAACTGCTGCAATGCATTAGGCAGGGGTCCTACAGATAACATTCTCCTTCAGTATAGAACTGAAACATCCCCAAAGCAGGTCCATCCTGTGAATGAGGCAGGGATCCTGTGGGGAAAGCATTATGTGATCATGTAATTAAGACTATCATAATCATGCATATGCACAAGGAGTCAAATTAAGGTTGCACAGGCAACCTTAATTTTGGCAGTTCCTAACCTGAGTGTTTGCTTTTGTCACCTTAATAGTGTTCTTCTAACACTGTGTGTGTATGTAATTTTCTACAGTTTTAGAAAACCTAACTGAAATAAAGAGTCATGTGGCATCATACTGACACTCACATGTTTCATCATCAGGGTTGGAACCCTTAGATCCACCACATATATCTCTGTTACTTGAGCAAATAATGTAGCTGATAGCAATAGTAAGTTGTCATCTTCTATGTGAATGAGCACCATCTTCTATGTGGATGAGCACTAAAGGGGGATGGGATACCTGGCTGGAGCATGCCCCACGTAGATGGAATTAACATGTTCTACCCTTTCCCCTACCCTTTGTCTGTCTGGTTTATTTAGACTATAAGCTTTTCCGGCAGGGACTGTGTGATACTCAGTGTCCATACAGTAACTACCACAATTCTTGGTTAGTTCTTAGGCACTATCATAATAATCAGGATTAATGCAAAGATTCTGATGTATTCACATGACTCCAGGTGCTGGGGCTTTAAGAAAAATATTAAATATTACAAGACTCACAGTAAAATTGCAATAGTTGGAAACTATGAGAGAGAGAGAGAGAATGCACACATCGTTTCTTGAATCACTACGACTTGATTCCTGGTCTGTGAAATATAAGGAAGTACAGTGGCAACCTCTGTTGTCTGTTTAAAAAAGAAAGGCCACATGAAAGGGTACAGCCTTCCTTGCAATACTGAGGGAAAAAAACAGATATCTCCAGTAGACTTTACGGGGTTCAGTAGGTCAATATATTTTTAAATGTGGAGCAAGCACTGCATTTTGATCTGTTTCCAAATGTTGAGTAAATATTTGTCATGAAGTTTATTAGAATAGTGCTGTATTGCTCTGCCTAGATTGATTTCCTTGACTAATTACAGGACTAGACTGGTTTGTATTAAATCTCTTTGAGAAAAATGTGAAGCCTGGCTTCCACATGGTATTTCTGAAGGCCGTTTGCTTACGTTTGCTTATGCATGCAAACTAATGGCTCATTTGCTGTTCATGAAAGTCAGAGTGCGATAGGCAAGCTTTAGTTGTGAGTTGGGTTCTGGTTCTGATGGGATTGCAAGAACTTCCAGAACCTAAAGCAAAATTTGTTGAACTAGTGAGAAAGGAAAAAACAAAAACAATTTCATTGTGCTTTTCTATTCACCATCTATGTTCAGTGTGAAAGACCTATATTTTATATTAAGAAAATAACAAAATGAGAAAGTCAGCTGGCACTGGAAAAGCACAGTGTGTGTTTCTCTTCAGTAGAAGGCTGAGGT
Source organism: Caretta caretta (assembly GCF_965140235.1). Taxonomy (NCBI): domain Eukaryota; kingdom Metazoa; phylum Chordata; order Testudines; family Cheloniidae; genus Caretta; species Caretta caretta. The sequence goes on from NC_134207.1 coordinate 53,619,512, forward strand.
TCCACTTCAGTAATGGCCTCTACAGCTTGCCAGGGGAATTCCCTACTCTTCAAGGTGCAGCACACAGAAAAGGATTTCAATTCTGTTTGGCCCTACAACGGGGCTCTGCAAAACTTTGACCACAATATTTTACTTCTTGTATTACTCTTCTTGTCTTAATTACTTTAATGTCAATATTACAGAAACTATTAGACATATGTTACCTTTCCATTTATATATTATGTGATACAGGAAGACCAGGGAGAGTGCTAGAGGGGGAAATATATAAGCTCAAGGCTAATTAAGGCGTGGTTCCCTGTAGACTAGGGAAGGTGGCTGCAGGTTAATTGGAGCGCCTGCAGTCAATTAAGGCCCTGTTAGGAACCTACTAAAAACCCCCTGCATCCGGCAGACAGGGGAAGAAGGACTAGAGTTTGGAGGTGTGATGAGAGATTTAGAAGCCCTGAGAATTGAAGTAAGGGAGACCCCTTTCCCCCCCCCCAGCATCTAAGGACCGAGGGTAACCCCACCTAAGGGTGATGAGGGTAAGAAACCCACAGGGGTTGAGAGGGGCTGGGACTCAGAGCAAGGCGCAGACCTCCTCTACCACCTTCCCGGGCTAGTAGTAAGGTCCTTGGCACCCAAGAGCAGGCATAAAGGGTGGTATCTTAGCTCCCTGCCAAGAAAAGCTCCTACCTACCGGACTAAAATTGACTATCTTGCCACAATATATATATAAACCCTTTGGCCAGGTGTTGTCAACAGCAACAAGGGCCAAGTTCAATAACATTTCAAAACAAAACTGTCTCTAGCTCTCACCCAGAAATCTGGGAAACCTGAGCACTACCCCTCGGCACCTCTAAGATGCAATATTTCCCCACTCACAAGCACAGAGTCTGTATATAACAAAAGAAAACGTGTATTAAGAGGAGAGGGGCCACAGCATAAATCTGGGAAAACACTACAACTTATGCTTCGAAAGTATGCAAACAATAAGTAATCACCTTTTCCAGAGTATCTTGGGCAGTAATCCTTTGCCTCAGTTTTCCCCCCTTGCAGTGTGAAAGTCCAAAGGATGAATGTCCCTTTAACATGCTACTCCCCAACTCACTACACTGCACCCCACTCACAATTTATTGTCCAAGGTCAGCAAAGTCCCAGAGTCTGGAGGTGGATTCAGATGAATTCACCTTCTGCCCCGAAGGCTGGGGGGGGGTGGGGTGAGAGAGGGGAGTCGAGTGATGTCACTACCTCTGTTACAACTTAGCACTGCAGTTAAAAGCAATGGCAGAGATAACTATGTTCTGAGGAAAAAGAAAAGGAGTACTTGTGGCACCTTAGAGACTAACCAATTTATTTGAGCATGAGCTTTCGTGAGCCACAGCTCACTTCATCAGATGAAGTGAGCTGTGGCTCACGAAAGCTCATGCTCAAATAAATTGGTTAGTCTCTAAGGTGCCACAAGTACTCCTTTTCTTTTTGCGAATACAGACTAACACGGCTGTTTCTCTGAAACCTATGTTCTGAGGATCTACCACCTAGCCTAGTCCTTAATGATTTCAGCTCTTAGTGATTTAAAGAAGTAGTAGGGAACTTCACTGATGCTGCATCCTTTGCATTTTCACCACAACATCATCCCCACACCAGTCCCCTAAACCATCTTCTCAATGATTTCTGCTGTAGTGATCACAAAGATGAAACAAGGACTCTCAACTGAGTCTCACCAGTTCCATCTTTGAACACTGCAGAGGGAGAGTCAAATAGCATCTAGGACCCTTTAAATAGAGACCATAGCACTACACAGAAACATCTACATCCTTATCATTTGCATTTGGCATCACTACCCCATGCTTAGTAAGTGAAGTTATGTTAGGGTGATCCTTGAATTAAGACATATTAAGTACAGTTCTGCTGACCTTAGTCATACAATGAAGATAACAATGTTTCATTACCCCTGCATCCACGACTTGAGTGAATTTTAATCCAAAATAGCCAAAATTGAGCACTTTGGCAAAGCAGGTATGTCTATGTAAATGCAGTTTGCTCCTGAAGTCTTTCCCCCTAATTCATCAATAGATGACAGGAGAGAGCTCATTCAGACCACTATGTTAAATATATATATATATATATATATATATATATATATATATATATATATTACATTAAGTGGGCCAGTTTGAATTCTCAGGTAAACTGGTATGAATCCAAAATAAAAAAGTAACTCAAGGAACTTTAAAAGTGCCTAAAATAAACACACAAACTGAGAGCACAGTCTTGCCCAGTGTAGGTTTGAGTAATGTTGAGTCTTTTGTGTCTTCTGCCTTATAGTCAAGAAGGACCTAGAAATGAGGAAATGATTCTGTTCTCTCTCTCTCTGTGTACACAACTGGGTGTGATTAATCACAGCATCTGACTGGCTAGTTAAGGATCAGAGTTTTTGAGCATATAACAAAAACTCAGTGATCAGAATTATTCAGTCTGGCTGAAAGCTCTGTAGATTAATTCTCATTTTCAATCAAGATCTTCTTTAGCATAGCTGAGCCTGACCTACAAAGTATACATTTTTGTAATTCCCAGGTCTCCTTATTTTAAGGAAACAGTTATATATGCAACTGCTGTGCAATGCTCTCATGTGAGAAAGATGGTTACAGCAAGAAAATATCCTGGTTTACAGAGGCATTCATTGCATAATATGTTCCTGTATTTAATGCACGAATGTGCTAGTCACCATAATAATGATCACATTGATGGACTTACTGCCATAGAATCTCTGCTTAAGGAGATGTGCTAACAACACTGCCTGAAAACATGAACCTTAATACTTGCGAATATATCCAATGTCAGTTTCTTTTTCCTAAAGTGCTGTCGTAACAACATTTGGGGAGTAACCAGTGTGAAAAGCAATATATGGCAGAGTGTAATCAGTCATGCCATTCCTCTGAAGGTTTTCCACAGCGGTGTGCTTCTCTAAATCCTGTCCCTTCTATACATAGTGCTGTATCTCCACATTTTGAATGTTATCTTTTTGTCATCTCTACACAGCCAAATTGTGGTGTAATTCCATGGAATCAGATTATTTTTGCATATGGTTGAATTCTGAGAAATGGAATTGGAAGAGGAAAGCATTTTGTACTTTTTCTGTGTGAAATTTGATTGGCTTTCTGGTTTATTTCCTGTATCATATTGTAGATTTAAGGTAAAGATAAAAAAGGTAAAAAAAAAAAAATAAACCACCACCACATTTTCTCTTTCCATGTCCAATCTCAGACTACACAATCTCGCTTGCATCTATTAAAGGGCAAGATTTTAGGAGCTATCAATTATTAAAATTTTCAGATCTCTATTTCATAACAGTTAATTAGACTATGAAATATGCTAACAAGCAAAACAATAATTAACCCAGGCCAGTGGGAACAATATTAGAATCCTCCACTGATGGAATAATAAAAGTATAACTGGCTTAAATGGGATGACTCTTGTCTTATTTTGTGATATTTGGCAAGGATTTCTCTCATTTTAATAATGCAGCTCTTGATTTACAGCTACTCATTCTTCTCTGATCATTAATTTTTATGAATTACCAACACATGGTATATTACAGCCACTTTCCCCTGTCATTGTGCTGTTTAAACATATAAATGGGGCACAGGCTTGTAGTGTCCCTATGGTCACCTTAAAATATCATAATAAAAATGTTTAATGTGCACTTGTTCTTTGGGGGCTTTTATATACAGCAATGTGTTCTATTCCCAACTGGGTCCTGTCATGGAACTACAACTGATCACAATATCACTGTAATTTAATTTGTTGTTCATTTTAATCTGGTCTTTGCTTTTGCTTCATCATAAAGTGATACTAGTATACAAGGAAAATAAACAGACTATTGGAAGCACAGCCTTAGTCAGCTGAGGAAAACCAGGGTTTGCAATGAAATGAACAGTATAGTGTGGAGGATAGTTATTTTGCAGCTCCAGTACTTATAAACCATTTACAGAGCAATTCCAATCTGTAAAGGTGTCGTTCACAAAAACAGATTCAAGTATGTGGCAAAATACAATACATATCAGAAATGAGGGTGAGCTTTCAGGAGACATTCCTGCAGGATGTGTGAAAATCACAATTTGAAATGCTGAATAAAGTTGACATAGTAAGCTTCACAGGATTGAAGGAGGTGACAAAACCCATCTCCATCAATACACCTTGATCTATCTCTGTTTTCCCCTGCTTTACCTTCAATTTTACCTGTGACCTTCAATTTTAGGAATTCTACATTTATTCCACTTTTCAGGTTGGCATGTTTCTTCTGCTCTTCTTGGTAAGTGCTTAGACAAAGATGCTCATTTTGGGTTTATCGTGTAAGGTGCTGAAAACCTTGGTCCTGACCCAGCAAAGCTCTTAAGCATGTGCTTAACTTAACTTAAAGTGAGTAGTCTTGAGTTCTAAATGGAACTACTCACATGCTTAAAATTAAGTACATGCTTAAGAGAAAGTCACTGGCTTCCAATGGAACCTGGGTTCCTAAGTGAATTGCTCCTGTGTTCTGAAAAGAACCTACTTTATGTGCTGATGTGAGGGACTTTCAATATCTCTCTCAAACATTTTGCTCTCTTTTTTTATATGTATGGTCATATTCTTGTATTTGTTTATTTCTTCAGGGCTGCTGTACTCTTAGCTTCCTGCTTATTCTTAGAAGAGATTAATCTTTGTTTCCCTTATTCACACCATTGGATAAAAGGAACAAATAACATGAGTGAAAGAGATAATATCCCTGGAGTGGTGAAATGTAGGGAAGAGTCTAATCACTGAAGCATAAAATAAAGATTTTCATTTCCCTGTCATAGTAATGCCCACTCAGTTAAATAAAAAGAAGTTACTCTCTTGGAAAATATGCATAATAACAACAACATCTAGTTAGTATGTGATATTTTTCTCTCTCTTTAGGTAAAATGTAATTTTTAAGACAAAACTATCAATTTTTATGCTACTTTAACTGCTTTTCCCCATATGCAGAGATGAATTCAGGTTTTGTGGGCATTTATGCAAATTCAGATCACTTCCAACCCCACATCTTAGTATTAAATTGCTATGTCCTATAGCAGTTCCCGGTCCTTAAGTCCCCATCTGTGACTGATTAAAGCAATGTGTGTGGTGTGGCTGCAATTAAATAGTTTGACCCTACAAATGACCCGTGTCTTTCAGAAAAAAGTCCAATTGGCAAATAGAATTGTTTTTGAAATCAAGGTCCATGTTTCAGGTCAGGCCGTTTATATACAACACTGAGCAGGGAACAGCAATGGCTGTTGTAGCGTCGTTTGGAGCCAGTGAGGGTGGTCATGTTGGAACAGCACTTTCACAGAAGTTAGGTCACTTACAGGCACTATGGCTATCAAAATAAAAAAAGGCAAAACATTTTCATCAAAAATTTGAACTCGGGAAGATATTTAACTAACTCTAATGATGATGTTCTATCACAGTAACACAATGCTGCAAAAAACACAACCATGAACTCCAGTGATGGGAGATTTGTACATACAAGAGTTCTAATGGATACCTGAACACTAGGAGCCCTCTACCACACAATTGCTGCCCCCCCAAAAAAGCCTTAGGATGGAAGCTATTTCTATTTTCTTCATGCACAGAAAAATTGGTGCTGCCACTACCCTTGTGGGAAGGAGGAGTTTGCCATTCCTTCCCTCTCTCTCAGTGCAGCCTGGGAGGAAATGGGGCTCAGTGTGGGGACAGAATACAGTGTACTAAGCAGTCCTAAGTGAGAGGAGCAGCATAATAGGTCATAGCAGCACATGGCAAAAAGTGGGAATCTTTGTGTTCTATGGGAACTATGGGTAGGGACACAACATTTAGGGCACAAGTGCCAGGAAAAAAAATGGCTTAGCATCGATACCTGCCAACATGGGGAAACAAGTGTAAAAAAGAAGAAACAGAACTCCTTTAAACTTCATTGAAGTACAATGAACACAAGAGTGCTATCATTTTCACAGAGCAGACTGGCATGTCTCAGAACTCCTTTCTGGTTGTCTTGCTCTCTCCCGCTATTGAGGCTCTGAGTCAATTACTGTTTTAAATTAAGGTGAATATGTCATGAGAAAGGGGAAAAGTAGTAAACCAAAGACCTTTACTCACCAACCAGACAGCATTATACACTCTGCTGTAGCAAGAGCTTCCCATTATTCCTCTGCCAGAAGAATGAACTCTGATGTAGAGGACTACCATCTCTCAGGGTCAGAGGTAATTTGATTTCTCTGGTCCTTCAATCATTTGGCTGCCCTCACTAAAGTTGTCTTGAAAGTTACCCGATGGTTTTGTGATGTAGATTATCCTATAGCAAAGACAGACCTGAGACCAACAAATAAGCACTAATGGGTACCACATCTTAGATTTGTGCTTGTGTTATCAAGGTGATTATTTTTACAGCGAATATGAGTGAACCAGTCTTAAAGATATTCTGACAATTTATTATAATAATGCAATAGTTCGGGAATAAAATCACAGCCATTTCTCACTAACAGCAGAAGTACTGAAGACATTTTCTAGCTGACTGGGTTATATACACTGTGATGCCAGTAGATTAACCAGGGAAGTAGACAATGATGCTTATGTAAGTGGACTGATGTAATAAATTCCTTATGATTCAATTCTATCATCAGAAGGTTTCATCTTGGTAAGAAGTGATGTATCTTCCATTTAGACTTCCACTTGAGAAACCAGTAGCATAAAGTTCAGTTCATTCATTTAATAAAATGACCATCTTTCATATTTTTATTACTGGGATAGTTGCTAGAATGGTCTTTCAACACGTTATTTTCCAGCAGCCCAAAGCTGCTGCTCATTTCAGATGGATTAAAAATATCTATAAAGCCATTATGGGCCACATGCATTTTCTATGTTTCCAAACATTTCAGAACCAAGTATGGCTGGTTCAATAACAGCTGGGGTACGCTCATAATCAATCATTATTCTCCAACCACTCCTTATAGTTAGAGTTTATGTTTTATTCATTTTATTTTATAAAATAGAGTTTTTATAAATTAATACAGGTTGGACTTGCTTGTGGGGAGGTTGACCCTGTGCAATCCTTGCTGAAAATCCTCAGTGACTGAACTCTCTATCCAACAGTGGTGAAATGCACTTGGGATGCTTTAGAGGAAAGCAAAACAAAAAACAAAAAAAGCCCTGTACCTGTTAAATTATAAAATATTGTATCATAGGGACAGATGCTAACAGTTATTCATGTTCTGTTAAAATAAATATTCCAAACCTAGAATGTTAGAATGCATATTAAGAGCTTTCATAATAAAACTATCTACCCTCTCCCCTGATGAGGGAAAAATATAAAATATTTCGATAAAATAATCTGCTGTGATTGGAATACACCATTTTCCATTACTCTGTGAAGACAATATTATTGAAAAATGCTCTCAAAATATTCTCCATAGGTTAATTTATGTTTATTCTATTTCTATAATAGCCAATTCTTTAAAAATTGTAGACCTCATGTTTCAGGATTTAAACCAATCTCTAAACAGGGGCAGATCTTTCCACATCTTTCTTCTGTCGTGTTTCGTGCAGCTTCCTGGAAAACATCTGCTGTAAGATCTGACGTGAAAAATAGTTGGAGGAAACTATTAGCAGTGCATACCAAGACTTTTGGTTGGTTCTACAAAATCCAGGAACAATGCTACATATTCTTGAGTGCCATCTATTGGCACTCAATTTATTAACTAGCTATTTTCAGATCATCTGTGTACAATCTGGTGCTGGTCAATCAGATACAGGATACAAGATTAGAGGGATCACCGATCTGGCAATTCCTATGTTCCTATCTTCTACCTTCATAAAAAGTGTAGGTAAAAATGTTCTATGTATCTTAAAATGAAATATCAGAGAACAAAAATCAATAAATTTATAGTTTCAGAGTAGCGGCCATGTTAGTCTGTATCTGCAAAAAGAAAAGGAGTACTTGTAGCACCTTAGAGACTAACAAATTTATTTGAGCATGAGCTTTCATGAGCTACAGCTCACTTCATCGGATGCATGCAGTGGAAAATACAGTAGGGAGATTTTATATACACAGGGAACATGAAACAATGGGTATCGCCATACACGCTGTAACGAGAGTGATCAGGTAAGGTGAGCTATTACCAGCAGGAGAGAATTTATAGTGTAAAACAACTAGTGAGAAATTTGGTGTATTTTACCCTGGAGACCAAACACTCTCTTAGGAAACAAAATGTGTTCCTTATTTTCCTGCTGCAATATTCTGCATAGGATTATCTCATAGAAGAGTTCAGAACCAAAATGTGTAGGTCCAAAAGTAAGTTGCCCAAAGCTAGACATTCTGATCCAAAATTAGACAGGTAAGGTTCATTAGAATCTAATGAGAATGAGAATGTTGGCTGTTACTTCAGCTTCACTGAGTGTGGTCATACAAATGATTTGACCACCTGGTTGTGCAAATGGCTATCGAGTCAAATTTTCAGCCCTAGTATTGAATTTGCCATGTGTATCCAGATCATTGCACATATTACTTATAAATCTGTCATTTCAAAGTCCAGTGCCCATTTAGTGCACAAAACATTTTCCTTGAAAAAATAAAAGCACATTTCTTTTTAATGAGGTAGATTATAACATGAAAGTAGACATGTAAGTCAGAGGCTGAGTGGGGTGTCAGAAAATCTGATCTATGAAGTCAAATACTCAGTGTTTCTGAATAAGACTGTATACAGATGATCTGAATTTGTATATATGGAAATTGTTAGTTAGACTTAATGTAATGGGAAAAAACAAATATGTTCACATAAAATTAAGATTAGCTTTTGCTAAGAACTAGCCTCTCTTTACAAGTGAACTGATTGTGTGGGTGGGTGAGAGAAGGAGACAGATGCTTTTTTCACCATTTATATTCATTTTTTCTTTTGTCACTTTTTAACAATCTATCCCCAAGATCTGTAAAGTCTTCAGGCTGAAATCTGAGTAACAGGACTGGTTCCCTACTGAGGCAAGACCAGAGCAGAGAATGGAATATACTAGAAAGGTAATATATGTTATTTGCCTGCTGCCTGGTGCTTAGAAAAAGAATGATTGAATCTAGTATTTCTAAAAAGTGCAAAATCACAAGCCCTTGACGTTGTTGTCTTGTACACCCACAGCACAGGCAAGTAGCAAGCTTCTGCACATTGCCCCATTGATATGCGTTCATTCAGATCTGGAGAGCTCACTTCAACATATGAGAGGGAAGTCCAGTTCTGTGCCCATTCAGAGGGATACAATCCCTTCTGGAGCTTGTAGGGGTGCAGAGGAAGTCTGAATGATGCTACAGACTTTCTGTGGGAGCATTGTGCTCCTGTGTCTGTGGCTTGCCATTTCTGTTAGCTAGTGCAGAGGTGGGTGGTGCTATGGCCCTGCTCCTACTGACCCTCTTTGAATCTTTCTTGTCAGCAAGAATTATTCTTGTCAGCAAGTTAAAGAAGTATGGGCTGGATGAATGCACTATAAGGTGGGTAGAAAGTTGGCTAGATTCTCGGGCTCAACGGGTAGTGATCAATGGCTCCATGTCTAGTTGGCAGCCGGTGTCAAGTGGAGTGCCCCAGGGGTCGGTCCTGGGGCCCGTTTTGTTCAATATTTTCATAAATGATCTGGAGGATGGTGTGGATTGCACTCTCAGCAAATTTGCGGATGATACTAAACTGGGAGGAGTGGTAGATATGCTGGAGGGCAGGGATAGGATACAGAGGGACCTAGACAAATTGGAGGATTGGGCCAAAAGAAATCTGATGAGGTTCAATAAGAATAAGTACAGGGTCCTGCACTTAGGACGGAAGAACCCAATGCATAGCTACAGACTAGGGACCGAATGGCTAGGCAGCAGTTCTGCGGAAAAGGACCTAGGGGTGACAGTGGACGAGAAGCTGGATATGAGTCAGCAGTGTGCCCTTGTTGCCAAGAAGGCCAATGGCATTTTGGGATGTATAAGTAGGGGCATAGCGAGCAGATCGAGGGACGTGATCGTCCCCCTCTATTCGACATTGGTGAGGCCTCATCTGGAGTACTGTGTCCAGTTTTGGGCCCCACACTACAAGAAGGATGTGGATAAATTGGAGAGAGTCCAGCGAAGGGCAACAAAAATGATTAGGGGTCTGGAACACATGACTTAGGAGGAGAGGCTGAGGGAACTGGGATTGTTTAGTCTGCAGAAGAGAAGAATGAGGGGGGATTTGATAGCTGCTTTCAACTACCTGAGAGGTGGTTCCAGAGAGGATGGTTCTACACTATTCTCAGTGGTAGAAGAGGACAGGACAAGGAGTAATGGTCTCAAGTTGCAGTGGGGGAGGTTTAGGTTGGATATTAGGAAAAACTTTTTCACTAGGAGGGTGGTGAAACACTGGAATGCGTTACCTAGGGAGGTGGTGGAATCTCCTTCCTTAGCAGTTTTTAAGGTCAGGCTTGACAAAGCCCTGGCTGGGATGATTTAATTGGGGATTGGTCCTGCTTTGAGCAGGGGGTTGGACTAGATGACCTCCTGAGGTCCCTTCCAACCCTGATATTCTATGATTCTATGATTCTATGAATTTGCTATCTAATGGTTACAGGGTAACCTGCACCTGTTGAGTGCACCCTTCAGGTGACAGGTTTTGTTCCTTTCACCTCTCTCAAGGTAGAACCTGCCAGCTCAACCACTCTGAGATAGGGTTTCCAACCTTCCAGTATTGGCCTGGAGTCTCCAGGAATGAAAAATTAATCTTTAATTAAAGATTATCATATAATAAAGTCTCCAGGAATACAGCTAAGCAAAATTAGCAACCTTTCTCTGAGACTGGATCTTTGTGTTTTAGTCCCTGTTTTCCATGGAAGGCCCAACTGTATTTGTCACCTGCAAGAAACTTCCCTCCAGGGGCCTGTGAACAGCAACTGATTAAAGTGAATCAAAATAGCTTCTTCAAAACAAAGGTATTGCTTTTTCACGCAAAGATACATAGCAATCAAAGAAAAGGGTTAACTCAACAAAAGGACTACATGTCTGGCTCTTTTGGAGTTTCCTTCAAAGCTTGGGCCCGCCTAGCTGCCCCAGACCCATCCTGCAGGGCCTGTGTCTCTGTCTGTCTGCTCTCCACAAGTAGCCACCCTACAGCTGAACCCTCTTCTCTCTTTAGAGAATGAGTTTTTAACTGTTCAGGGTCCTTTTGATCTTAGGCACTCAGCTTTGGTAAATCAGTTGTGTAACTCTACCTGGCACCTGGAAATAGCATTTTCCCAGTCAACAGCCCAGCCATTGTTATCTTAACTCCCTGGAAGTTGTTTACCCAGGTTATTATTTATTATTCTTTATTTTTATTATCATAACACCTAAGAGCCCTAGTTATGGACCAGGACCCCAGGTGTCTTATCTCTTGTCACTGTGTCATTTCCTTCTTGTTCTTCATAACAGTTCCTTTTGATTGAATTCCGTGTAGTCAAAATAATGTCAAGAAGGTAAAGTAAGGTACACATAACATTATTGTAGCTCAATCTCACACTCTTCACATGCTGTCATCTCAGAGGATGTTGAGGAGTGGACTGCAAACGTACCTGGTTCCTGCACAGAGGGTACACTGGTAGCGTTGGGGGAAGTCTTATGCCCAGTTTATCTCTTGCACACTGGTTCAGTGTGCTGGCTAGGCACAATCCAATCTTATGAGGAGAAATTTTGTGATGGGGGACACTTGGGGCCAGATATTCAGCTGGTGCAAATTGATATAGTGAATGGATTTATGCCAGTTTATACCAGCTGAGGATCCGACCCTTGTCACTAGGAATGGTGTGGGATAGGCTTATAACTCATTTCATTTAGTGCACTGATCTTTTGTGAGATGGAAATAACTTTTTGGTCACTACTGACCTGTACCATATTCAGACAACCAGCCTACAGCTGGAACGGTCTGTGCTGTATTACCATACCCGCCAGTTATTCCATCTGACTTGTTAGCTCATTACTTTCTAGAACTCTCTACCCAGTTATCCTCACAATGCCCATTTTGGTTTCTTTTTTACAGTTTATTATACTTTGCAGATATTTGAGAGATCCTGCTGCTACATCTTTGTTTGACAATCTCATGCTGAAAGCAGTTAAGCCATTTTTGCATGAGCAGCATTTTCCTGCCGTAGCTTTTAAATATGTACCCAGGCTCAGAGTAAACACCTATATCTATTTAAATGTCTTTTTTAATCTTTTAGAAACCTAATTGTTAAGCTGCATTTTGCTGATAGAGAAAGATTTGTTTTGTTCTAACATGCTTTGCTAGGAAGCATACATTTGGTTTAGTTTTGAAACAATATAGGATGCACTGTATTTTGCTGATACCGGAGGTTTTGTTTGTTCTAACATGCTTGGAAGGAAGCATAAAATTACTGTTAAAATATTTAGCTTTAGTAATGTTACTTCAAGCCAATAGGTACCTCACTTAAGTTAGCAGTTTATGATGCTATGATATAGGCAAATACTCTCTCTCTCTCTCTCTCTCTCTCTCTCTCTCTCTCTCTTTTTTTTTTTTTTTTTGTCACAGCTGTTGGTTTCTACTTTAAAACTTCCCAAGGGCCTGGAGACTGATCCTGCATCCATTAAATTCAGTCAGAGTGTTGCTATTAACATAAATTGGAGTAGAATCCAGCCCCATTTCCAACAAATCTCAGTTCCAGCATCAGTGATTAGCATTCCACATTTCAACTAACAAGACATGTTGATTGCATAGCAAATATTCCAAGATGATCATGAATCCATTAAACACCACAAATCATGAGGAGAAGACCCAATATAGTGAGTGGCATGCTGGGACATCTTTATGCCTCAAAAGCATAAAGTCATTTAGTAGTTTCTTATTCATAGCCAAGACTCAACCAATATTGCTGCTCCACTGCAGACTGATCTTGTGAGATATGCCAATAATGTTGAGAAATCAGTTCTAGGAACAGGTATCACCTTTCCACAAGTCCAAACCAAGCCCCATTCTGTTCCCATGAGCTTTCCTCACAGATATGCCAGCTTTCTGCCACTAAAATCAAATGGTTTCTGTAAAGATTTATTTAAAGAACAGATGTAAATTAAATCATGCATACTTTACTCTGTTCCCCTGTCCCACTGGGTACATTAGCAGTGACTTCAGAAATGGCCCAAGTAATTTCATTAACATTAGATGTTCTAGGAGAACTTTGAGGATTTGCTGACTATTCTGTACATACAGCAGTTAAGTACAGCACGCAGGTTTTTGGGTACATAAACAAGCCCATTTAACACGCTTTAGCAGGCAGGCTGAATTTATCCTGTGAAACTTACAACTTCAGGAGCTCCATAAAAGGATGACTTATCATTATGCCTGTAACATGAAATCAGTCCCAGCTCTTTGTCTGCTGAAACTGCATTTAAAAAAGCAGCAGATTCCCTTCAGTTCTCATAAGGCACCAGGCATTACCAGAACGCCGAGCCCCGGGAGGTGGGTCATCTCAAGGCAACCTTTGGCATTGACTTACTGCTGTTGTGAAATGCCTGTAGTGCTTTTTTAAAGGTGCACCTATATTCTGCAGCTCGTTGCTTACCCTCCCTGATTAAAACAAATAATGTATCCTGTAGAGTGTCAAAGGACCAATTAGAGCCACCAGTTAGCATTTCTAATTATGAAACCTGAAACAAGCAGTGTGGCCCTGGTAGCACAGGCAGCAGTAGTACAGGCTAGCTGCCCCAAATATGTACCCCTGGGGTCCAGGTGGGTTTGTACTCAGAGTGGCTGGCCCATGCTGCCACATGCTACCACAGCTATGCTGCTATTTTTAGCGCACTAGCATGAGTAGGTCTACACAGGCTGCGAATCGCGCCCCCTGCTGCAAGAGAAGACATAGCCTCTTTGTAAACAGGATGGAGATATCATCTTAATTGAGAGCCGTTGCTTTGTGTAATGCATCTTGTGTAAAATTCAGTTTTGGTTTTATGTTGACGGCATTTCAACATCTACTCTTCTGAACCACGCACTTCCATTTCTTTTTCATAGGCCTACAAACGTCACCTGAATGATTGTTGAGCAGCCTAATATATTGCAATGACTTCAGTGTGACAAACTAAATACATCTTTGGCTAACTGTATATCTATGTTCCAGTGAAACTGAAGCTTCTATATCCATGAAGGTTATTAAAAAATATAGCAAGGTGAGAAAAGCATGTATGCATGAACTCTCATTTGTTTATACTGCATTACTCGGTTTTTAACCATATTTATAGTTGGGATGGGTATTCCTTAGTTATCTACACAAATATCTGTCGAGAGTATCCATGCCCTCAAGTACAAGCTCCTACCACTTAAATAATATGGTGACTGGTGCCCTAAATATACCTATAATAGATATGATATTTCTAACTAATTACATTGTAAGTTCTTTGGAGCAGGGACTGTATCTTTGTTCCACCTAGCACAATGGGTTTATGGTATATGAGTGGGCACTACTGCAATACAAATAATATTACTAATTGCAGGTTCATAAAATAAATTCTGACAAAGATGGGCAAATCCTGCAAAAAGTGTTCCACGAATAGTTGCTTGAATTTTTGAACGAATCTGCTTTGGGCATGGCCAGGGTCTTTTTGGATTTGCTTTCCATGAACATAAGTGCTATAGATTTACTGGCACCAATGTTTGTGGAAGGTTAATGTCATTCATGTGTGTGAATATTGATGGAAAATAAACTCTGAATTTGCATATGTGAGTATTTGCGCCGAAAGAGCTTATGCATTCATCTCTGGCTAAATTCTATCCCCTTATTCACATTGACTAGTACCTTACTTAGACTGGTCATATTGATTCAATTGATGTCAGGGGGACTACTCAAAGAGAAAGATATTATTCAATATAAGAGTGGCAGTTTCTAGCCCTGTGTGATTATCTGAACAGCTAACCAGCAGAACTGGAATGTCAAATATTAAATACTCTCTTTGTGATCAATCCATAAAGTTAAAAATTGCAAATAAAATTTCATGAATAATTTTAAATAATGAATAAATTAAAAGAAATCGTAATCTGCTCATGGATATTCCATGAGCAGAAAGAGCCTAAATTCAACAAATTAATTATTCATTGTGAATTATTTGCTCAGCTCTAGATCCTTATTAAAAAATGATTACCATATTCTACCTTAATGATCCAAAGCACTATAGTAAGGCTATTACAAAATATACTTTTATAAAGGCAGTAAAGCAGGG
Organism: Caretta caretta; assembly: GCF_965140235.1. Lineage (NCBI taxonomy): Eukaryota > Metazoa > Chordata > Testudines > Cheloniidae > Caretta > Caretta caretta. Next base: position 53,634,726 of record NC_134207.1, read on the forward strand.
ATAAAGGATTGTCCTCTTTGTGTGACTCCTAGAACTCATGCATAGCTATACTGCACCTATACACAGCACTATTTCCATCAGAAATTATAAAGTTCAGGATCCAGGCAAGTATTAGTTTAATGTTAAGTTGGGCAAGGAAAATAACGAACCAGTGTTTGGGCCTGTGAGTATTGTTAGGATAAAGATATTCAGGCCTGCCTGCAAAGGCCTGTACTTTAAGAATTTAGGTGTATTCTTATCACTTGGCTAGTTCTAGAGGTATAAAAGAAAGAATCAAAATCACTGTCTGCTGGTGTAAGGGCCTTCTCTTACTGTGACAGTCTGAGGCCCTGTTCTTAGGCTAAGGCCTTTGGCTAAGCAGCAGAGGCAGCCATAAGCTGGGAAGTGAATAGTCACATCCTCACATTCCAAACTAGTCACATTGAAATAAGGTGCTATTGGGCTGTTAGGCACTATCAGGACACGATTGTATTCCTATCACCTCCAGAGAAAGGGAAGTGCCTAGAAAATGTAAAAGGAAACTTAGTTTGATAGCATCCTGTCTGGCAAGAACTCACTTATCAATAGCTGGGATGTGAAATCCTCACTTCTGTATTGTCTTGTCATTATAGTTTCCACTTTGCTATTGTTTGTCTGTATAATCTCTGTCTGGTTCTGTGATTGTTCCTGTCTGCTGTATAATTAATTTTGCCGGGTGTAAACTAATTAAGGTGGTGGGATATAATTGGTTACATAATCATGTTACAATATGTTAGGATTGGTTAGTTAAATTTCAGTAAAATGATTGGTTAAGGTGTAGCTAAGCAGAACTCAAGTTTTACTATATAGTCTGGTTTCAGAGTAACAGCCGTGTTAGTCTGTATTCGCAAAAAGAAAAGGAGTACTTGTAGCACCTTAGAGACTAACCAATTTATTTGAGCATGAGCTTTCGTGAGCTACGTGAGCTGATGAAGTGAGCTGTAGCTCACGAAAGCTCATGTTCAAATAAATTGGTTAATCTCTAAGGTGCTACAAGTACTCCTTTTCTTTTTACTATATAGTCTGCAGTCAGTCAGGGTGTGGGTGTGGAGAGGAGAAATGGGAACAGGGTATGGGGGTAAGGAAATTAGAATCATGTTTGGCTAAGGGCAGGAATGGGAACAGGGACTCAGGTGTAAGGCTCTGTGGTGTCAGAGCTGGGAAGGAGGATACTAAGGAAGGAAACTGGAATCATGCTTGCTGGAAGTTCACCCCAATACACATCGAATTGTTTGCACCTTTGGACTTCGGGTATTGTTGCTCTCTGTTCATGCGAGAAGGACCAGGGAAGTAAGTGGGTGAAGGAATAAGCCCCCTAACAAGTATACCTGATGTTGACCAGATTGATTAGGACCAATTTAAATCTTTCTAACTGCAGTATGTCAGAAAAGGAATTCCCGTAACATTCATTGGTAGTTGTAAAGAGGTAACTTTGAACTGCGGTATCTTACAATAGGCAGTAGGGTAACAGGACACTGTATGTCCACAGCCAATATGCATGTTAACTCGTTGCAAATTTCAACTCATTAACAGCACCAGTAACCGATAATGTGGTGCTAGTATACTGTAGCTTTAAGAAACACACAGCTGCTTCTTTTTCAGAGAAGTAGAGTGTCTTTCAGTTCATAATAAATGATAACATATGTGGGGTGTTGCCTTTTGGTTAAATTATATTTCACAAAATTGTAATGGTGCTATGTGGTACAATGATGATGAAATGCCAATAAGTTCAGTACATAAACGGAGGTGAGCCAGGGCTAAATTTTCCTGCTAGCCTGCCTGTATACTTGTTTCTTCAATATCTACCTTACCACACGTAAACAATCTGGGAGGTAAAATTAGGCAAAATTATGGGTGACTGTTGAAAACCTGTCAGACAACTTTTGATATAGCCAAAGGAAAACAGATATTTTTTTAAACCTTCAAAGCGTAAGTGTAATTGTTAAATATAATGGTTTGGGGCTGTCTCTATATCTGTTTTTGAAAGATGTAAGCAAAATCTAGGAATGGTTTAGGTTTTACACAGATGTATTTTTGTTTTTCAAAATCCAGACTGAAGGTGTGATGGATCAGGGTCCCAGTGTATCAAAATCTCTGAATTTATAAATGGGGGTGAGGGAGAAAAACTGCATTCCAGTTTGTCCCACGCTGAATGGTTTGCTGTGTTTTCACATCAAACCTGCAATGAAAAGTCTATCGTTATTAATACTTCCTCACTTCCTCCCTAAGGTATCCCTTTAAATACCACCTTTTAGACTAAGTGATGTCACAGGAACAGCCAATAAAGCCAATCCTGTTATGTGCTGGTTGTACAACTGCCAAAGCAGGATTGGGACAGTGGCTGCCATTTAAAAGTCAATATTTGCCAAGCTTTTCACAGTGGTGTCTGTGGATACCACTGTTAACCTCTATATTTAGAATGGTAAATAATTGTGGTAACTCAGACACCACGGTGTGCTGAATATTGATAAATGATTTTTTTTTTATGGCAAACGTTCTACTTTTTGACAATGATGGAACTCAAGATGGTAGCGTCCGCAATAGGTAGAAAAGATGCTCCATCTGCTGGGATTTACACCCCATGTGGGCAAATACCCAAACACTTCCAAAATGGTGGTTCCCTATATCCCTGTTCCAGTGTGTAGTTTTTAGGATCCAAAGAGGAAGTACACATGCCAGTTTTCATTTGCACTCAGCCATCTCTTTCAGCCTCCTCTGGTCATTCTACCAATTAATAATACATATTAGGGCCTGTCTGATAACAAACACATGCTAGTTTGCAACACTCCCACATCCAACACATTTGCAGCTTTACATAAACAAGCTAGAAAATGCATATAACACCCTGCTTTGAGTAGACATAATTAAGAGTTTGGAGACAAGTTAGAAAATAGCAATTTAGTTTAATAGGAAGCAAACTGCATGAGCAGGAGAGAACTTGCAGCTATACAGTACTGAGAAAAAGGAAAAAAAAATCATTCCTTTCCCTTCAGAACTAACACAGATAGTTCTATAGTGTCTACAATACCTTATCATTTGTAGAATTCCAGAAAGAACTCTTAATTCCTATGTCTGTAGTCAGAACTGTAACTAGGCATATTAGCTCCCAGGACAAGCAAGTGTATTTGTGCCTCCTGCTGGGGTTTTTGGATTTTTTTGGCATTTCTCCACTCCATTTTTCCGCCTCTGTGGCTTTGTGCCCTGGGTGTCTGCCCCACTTGCCCTGCCCTGGTTACAGCCCTGTCTATGCTAGTCCACTAATATTAGATACTCAAGTACCTTAATTCATATATAATCCATGAAATATGCAAAGACTCAACTGTTAAAATATGTTTACAATTAATGACTTTTTACCGAATTTAAAGAGTCAAATATATTGGCCAAGTGTCTCTGTCCAGTCCCTATGTACCTCGTCACTGCATCTCCAGAATTGCATCAGAAAGTGAGAGTCTTGTCAGATGCTCAAAGATAGCATTATTGCCCACTTACCTGCTGATATAAATGGGGGAGGCAGTATAAAAGAAGGTTTCAGAGTAACAGCCGTGTTAGTCTGTATTCGCAAAAAGAAAAAGAGTACTTGTGGCACCTTAGAGACGAACCAATTTATCTGAGCATTAAGCTTTCGTGAGCTACAGCTCACTTCATTGGCATCCGATGAAGTGAGCTGTAGCTCATGAAAGCTCATGCTCAAATAAATTGGTTCGTCTCTAAGGTGCCACAAGTACTCCTTTTCTTTTTAGTATAAAAGAAGTGAGGCTGGCTGTAGTGAGAGGACTGGAAAGATGTGGTTTTAAAAAATAAAATACTGATTTACACTCATGCATATGAGAGGAGACTTGGGGAAGGATTTTCAAAAAAACCAAATGATTTAGGAGCACACATTAATGGGACTTGTGCTCCTATGTCAGTTAGGCAGCTTTGAAAAACCAACACTTAGAATGAATGTGTTATTTTAGAAACATAGAATACCAGGGTTGGAAGGGACCTCAGGAGGTCATCTAGTCCAACCCCCTGCTCAAAGCAGGACCAAGCCCCAATTTTTGCCCCAGATCCCAAATGGCCCCCTCAAGGATTGAACTCACAACCCTGGGTTTAGCAAGCCAATGAGGCAGGGGGTTGGGGTGTGGGAGGGGGTATGGGCTCTGGGCTGAGGGTGTGGGCTCTGATGTGAGGCTGGGGCTGAGGGGTTTGGGGTTCAATAGGGTGCTCCGGGCTGGGGCTGAGAGGTTCAGAGGGCAGGAGGGGGATCAGGGCTGGGGCAGGAGGTTGGGACACAGGAGGGAGTCAGGGGTTCAGGCTCTGGGTGGCGCTTACCTCAAGCAGCTCCCAAAAGCAGCTGCATGTCCCCTCTCCGGCTCGTATGCGGAGGCATGGTCAGGCAGCTCTGCACGCTGCTCCATTCTCAGGTGCCACCCCCATAGCTCCCATTGGCCATGGTTCCCAGCCTGGGAGCCAGAGTGGGGACATGCTGCTGCTTCAGGGAGCCGTGTGGAGCCACGGCAGGTAGGGAACCTGCCTTAGCCCCGCTGCAACACCAAACGGACTTTTAACAGCTGCCAGGGTCCCTTTTGACCAGGTGTTCCAGTCGAAAACTGGACACCTGGCAACCCTAGACAGTATTAGAACCATGTGAGCCAAAGCTGGTTTCCAAACACCATAGCCAGAGAGTAGTTTTGATGTTTTTTTATGGTTCTCTTAGTGTTTATTCAGTCAGATGGCCAGATAGCCATTTACTTCACAAAGCACATTGTTGGTGCTTAACCAATAATAATAAATACATAAATAGCTAGTAAATGATGTTCTCATGGACCTACGCTTCATAATAGCTAGGGCCCTACCAAATTCACAGTCCATTTTGGTCAATTTCATGGTCACAAGATTTAAAAAATCGTAAATTTCACGATTTCAGCTATTTAAATCTGAAATTTCATGGTGTTGTAATTGCAGGGGTCCTGACTCAAAAAGAAGTTGTGGGGTGGGCGCAAGGTTATTGGGGAGGGGTGTTTGCCGTACTGCTACTCGTACTTCCGTGCTGCTGCGGACGGCAGCGCTACTTCAGAGCTGGGCAGCTGGAGAGAAGCAGTTGCTCTCCGGCCACCCAGCACTGAAGGCAGCACAGAAGTAAGGGTGGCAATACTGTGACCCCCTCTAAAATAATTTTGTGACCCCCCCCCGCAACTCCTTTTTGGGTCAGGACCCCCAATTTGAGAAATGCTGATCTCCCCTGTGAAATCTGTATCATATAGGGCGAAAGCACACAAAAGACCAGATTTAATGGAGGGAGACCAGATTTCATGGTCCGTGATGCGTTTTTCATGGCCGTGAATTTGGTAGGGCCCTAATAATAGCTTTTTCCTAGGACTAACTTTGCATACAATATAAAAATCCTGTATATTTGTAGTCTAACTAGTTGAGCATTGAACCGATTGGACAGAAGAGCACCTGTTGAATCTGAATTGGACTTTTGCAAACCTGACACTTTCATATGGCTGGGTTTGGGGTTTTTTGTGCATATTGTTCACCTAGCCCTGGCTTATCTCAGTGCATCTCCTCTCAAGCTTTAAAACTATCTGCTTCTTTGATGTATGGCTGTTAGTTGTTGAACTTAAATGTCTCTTTAATGAAGCCTGAAGTTCTATGTATCATTTTCATCCAGATAGACATATCTAAGTCACAGATAAAACAGTGCGTGTGAGCCAGAGGCGCGTGGGTGAACGCCAGCTAACTTAAAATGAATACAAGAAAGTCTTGAGTAATGACAGACAGAGGAGGTAAATATATTGAGAATCTCCCCATGCCTTACTCAAAGGCTTATGCACCGCAGACATTAAGATGGTACATAGCTTTGGTGACGGGTTGGACTCAGCAATAACTCTGGAAAATCAAATACCAGTGTCACTAAAAGCATCCTATTCCCCTTGTTACTAGCAAGAAGACTGCAGCCTCCTCTCTCAGACAAAACCAGATCACAAAAGTTCATGCATCATCTCCAGACTGAACTATTGCAATGCTCTTTACTTTGGTTCTAATCTGTGGGTAAAACAGATGGGGGTGGCACTCTACATTAAAGAGACAATTACCTGTTTTGGAGTTATTGGTAAGCACAGGATCGTGAATGCATATGAATGTATTAACCAACAAAGCCAAGGAGCAGATATTGATGGGGGCGTGTGACAGACTACCAAATCAAACCAGAAACAGGATGAGTTATTCATTTAGCACTTATCTGTAATGTATGTGGAAAGAAAAACTGTGTTGTTATGGGGGATTTCAATTTGCGATACATATGCTAGAGGTCTCCTGCTGTCACTAGTAAAATATCATTAGAGTCTTTAAAATTATAGATGATGGATTTTTCTAACACAAAAGGTATTGTACCCCAAATGAGGTAACTATTTTGAACTTCATTATGATGGATAAAGATGAATCACTGGACTCGAAGCTGGTGTTAGCCTAAGGACCAGTGATCATGACCTGAATACATTCAAGACTGGGCGCTTTCCAGAAGTTATTCTTTAGCCAAACACAACTTATGCTTCAGTGAAAGACAAGTTATTGGGCAGAAACCAGGGTTACTTGGTGAAAGTTAATGGTCTGTGGCATACAGGAGGTCAGCCTATATGATCTAATGGTCCCTTCTGGCCGTAAAATCTATGTAATTTGTGAAGAAGCAAAAATGGATACAGAATTAGGCAATCCATTTCCTACTGAATGGTATATGCCAAAGAATACATCAAAGAATGTTCCACAACCTGCACTCACTCACACTCACTGCTGTATATATTTTAAGGTTTTGGCACTAATATATGAAGGTCTTAATGGAATAGGCCTTTGTTACCTCAAATACTACCTGTCCTTCAAGGATTCCCCACAATGGTCACCATCATAAAAAGCAAGATACAAACTCAAGGGAGCAGGAGGCAGAACATTTCCAGCAGTAAGTTTCAGGACCCAAACTCAGAACAGTAGTGGGATTTTATGATGGGGTTGCCTGTGATGGTGGGGGGAGGCTGGTTTTGGCAGCCCTCAAGGTCCCTTCCTCATTATGTCTTAGGGTCCCTTCCTGCTTCAGCCAGTAACCTGTGCGGGTTGAGGGAGGGAACAGTTTACCCCCTGATATTTTCTGCTGTTGTTTTTAGATTGTTTTTGGGGTGCAGGGGTATAGATTTTTTTGTCTCCTTCCTTAAGAATCATAGAATCATAGGAATGGAAGGGACCCCGAGAGGTCATCTAATCCAGTCCCCTGCATTCATGGCAGGACTAAGTATTTATTATCTAGATCATCCCTGACATGTGTTTGTCTAACCTGCTCTTAAAAATCTCCAATAATGGAGATTCCACATCCTCCTTAGGCAATTTATTCCAGTACTTAACTACTCTGACATTTAGGAAGTTTTTCCTAAAGTCCAACCTAAACTGCCCTTACTGCAATTTAAGCCCATTGCTTCCTGTCGTATCCTCAGAGGTTAAGAAGGACTATTTTTCTCCTTCCTCCTTGTAATAACCTTTTACATTCTTGCAAACTGTTATCATGTCCCCGCTCAGTCCTCTCTTCTCCAGACTAAACAAATCCAATATTTTCAATCTTCCCTCATAGGTCATGTTTTCTAGACCTTTAATTATTTTTGTTGCTCTTCTCTGGACTTTCTCCAATATGTCCACATCTTTCCTGAAATATGGTGCCCTGAATTGGACACAATACTCCAGCTAAGGCCTAATTAGCACGGAGTAGAGTGGAAGAATTACTTCTTGTGTCTTGCTTCCAACACTCCTGTCGATACATCCCAGAATGATGTTTGCTTTTTTTGTACTAGTGTTACATTGTTGACTCATATTTAGCTTGTGATCCAATCTGACTCCCTGATCCTTTTCTGCAGTACTCCTAGACAGTCATTTCCCATTGTGTGCAATTGATTGTTCCTTCCTAAGTGGACTACTTTACATTTGTGCTTTTTGGATTTCATCCTATTAACTTTATACCATTTCTCCAGTTTTTCCAGATCATTTTGAATTTTAATGCTGTCCTCCAAAGCACTTGTAACCTGTCCCAGCTTGGTATGGTCTGCAAACTTACTCTGTATGATATTATCTAACTCACTAATGAAGATATTGAACAGAATTGATTTCTGTAGGACCCCACTCAATATGCCCTTCCAGCTTGACTGTGAACCAGTGATAATTGCACTCTGGGAATGGTTTTCCAACTATAATAGCTCCATCTAGATTGTATTTCCCAAGTTTGTTTATGAGGCGGTCATGTGAGACAATATCAAAAGTCAAGATATACCACATCTACTGCTTCCCCCCATCCATAAGACTTGTTACTCTGTCAAAGAAAGCTATTAGGTTGATTTGACATGATTTGTTCTTGACAAATCCATTTTGACTGATGCTTATCCCCTTATTACCATCTAGGTATTTGCAAATTGATTGCTTAATTGTTTGCTCCATTATCTTTCTGGGTACTGACGTTAAACTGATTGGTCTGTAATTCCCCAGGTTGTCCCTATTTTCCTTTTTTATTTTTTTATATTGGTACTATATTTGCCCTTTTCGAATCCTCTGGAATCTTTCCCGTCTTCCAGGACTTTTCAGAGATAATCACTAATGGCTCAGATATCTCCTCAGTCAGCTCCCTGAGTATTCTAGGATGTATTTCATCAGGCCCTGATGACTTGAAGACATCTAACTTGTCTAAGTAACTTTTAACTTGTTCTTTCCCTATTTTAGCCCCGCTTCTACCTCATTTTCACTGGCATTCACTATATTAGACATCCAATCACTACTAACCTTTTTGGTAAAAAATGAAACAAAAAAGTCATTTAGTACTTCTGCCATTTCCACATTTTCTGTTATTGTTTTCCCCTCTCGTTGAGTAGCAGGCCTACCCTGCCCGTAGTCTTCCTCTTGCTTCTAATGTATTTGTAGAATGTTTTTTCGTTACCTTTTATGTCTCTAATTAGTTTAATCTCATTTTGTACCTTGCCCTTTCTAATTTTGTTCCTCCATACTTGTGTTATTTTTTTTATATTAATCCTTTGTAATTTGTAATTTGTATTTGTAATTTGTAATTAATCCTTTGACATTTCCCCACTTTTTGTAGGACTCTTTTTTGAGTTTCAGATAATTGAAGATCTCCTGGTTAAGCCAAGTGTGGTCTCTTGCCACACTACCTATCTTTCCTATGCAGTGGGATAGTTTGCTCTTGTGTTTTTAATAATGTCTCTTTGAAAACCTACCAACTCTCTTGAACTGTTTTTCCTCTTAGACTTGTTTCCCATAGGATCTTTCCTACCAACTCCCTGAGTTTGCTAAAGTCTGCCTTCTTGAAATCCATTGTCTTTGAAGCATTAGAGATGGCCATGGCTGGAGATGAGACAATGGACATGGCAGGCCAGCATCCTGAAGTGGTACTGAGAATTGACTCAGGTGCTTGACTGGCTGTTTCTTGTTCACATGCTCAGGGTCTAACTGATTGCAATATGTGGTGTTGGGAAGGGATTTTCCCCCAGTTCAGATTGGCAGTGACATTGGGGGTGTTTTGTCTTCCTCTGCAGAGTGGGGTGCAGGTCATTTGCCAGAATAGTCTGGATATGTCTCATTTCATCAATTCCCTGCATTGCAAGGGCCTCAAGCACTGGTGCACTTTGGTCCTGCTCATCCTCTGCCTGTGGCACATAATAATCCAACTCCTCAAAGCTGTAATAATTTGATTGTTGGGCTTGGTGTGGGGGAGACTGAGTGGTGTTTACTGGCCTGTGATATGCAGGAGGTTAGAGTAGTTGATCTGGTGGTCCCCTCTGGCCTTAAACTCTCAGACTCTATGACAACTGCCCAAAAGAAATCAGGAAAAGTCCTTCCCTCAAAATATTTAAGACATACTATAAGACTCATTTCTGTGCTACAGCATTCCCAAAAGTACTAGGAGGGGGGAAATGTCAGCACCAAGTTAAAATTTAACAGTCCTTGACCAGTCCTGGACTGGGAAAGAGAACAGTAGAGGCTTTGATTATTACATTTAGAAGTAGGACTGTTAATTGACAGCCTTATACAAAGCCCTCACTGGTAGTTTTGAATCCAGGAGCAGGATTTAGATAGCACAGTAATAAGCCCTCTCCAAGTGATGATACAGATGGATTAGAGTGACTCTGAATCATGTATTTTGTCCTGCGGTTATGACATCCAGCTGAGGAGTCAGGCCCACGGAAGAGAACAGAGACATGAGGCAACCGAACTGTATCTATGAGGCACACTGGAATTGCACAGTGGCATATATGAATTCAAATATTATGGATTTTGGCCAAAATTTGATTTTTAACAAAACTTCTCTGGTTTGGGGGCTTTTTTTTTTTTGGCCCCAAATCAGCGTTTTCCATGGAAAGCAGACATTTTTTCATGAAAAATGTTGTTTTGTCAAAAATCCAATTTTTCATCAAAACAGCTTTCATGGAAAAATTTTGATCATTCCTATCAATATTGGCTTAGCTATATAACTCTAGGTACCCAAATTGTCTTGAATGCCCACATGGCACTGAAATGGTTAAAACAAACAAAACAACAGTCTCCTAATGGGTAGCACTGTACCTCCAAAAGCTTCTGTAACATACTGTACATCTGCAGGACTGCATTGCACCAACGTGATCATTATCAATACATTGCCCTACTCAACCTTGGCCCTAGAGCAGAAGTCTACTAATCTTCAGTATTCTAGATTTCTGAATATCAGTTCATTTTTACTCATTCTCTTTATTGTACTGTAGGAAATACATTTTAAAACTACCTTTCCTGAGAGCCTATCAAACACCTATGGGTTTGAAGATTATTATTATTACTATGGTTAGCTTTGCTATGCTCCTAACCATTCCTAATCCAGACTTTTCCTGCTTTGCAAGAGAAAATATTTAGTGACTGGACCCCTCTGAATTACTTTAACAAGAGCTGGCCTATAATTGAGAAGCCATGCCTCATGGGTTTTAGGGTGTGACGTTTGCTGCCTCATCTGGTTATGGATCTCCGCTCCAGAGGGTTTTGAATTTGTACTGGGTAAGTGCATCTCTGTTTCTCATTATTTGTGTGCAATTCATTTAAGCTTTTTCTTCAGAGGACTGGGACAAATGCAGGCAGTTTCAGCTGAAGCAGTCAAATTTCCACTTGCAAGATTATCCTCTATCAGAATCTCGTGAAGATGAGCAGCCGCTTCACTCATAGTTCAGACGCTAGATTGGCATGTAATTTTTGTATGCCTCCTTGCATCAGTGTGAAGGTTCTGGGGGTTACTGTCTACACTGAATGTAATGTCAATTTAATATATGTATTATGGCTGAAAGCAACCCCTTGGAAGAAAGCCTGTGACACATCCGTTGCAGGCAGAATGGCTGCAACGGATGTGTCAAGGGAACACTCTGCCCATGGCAGGCAGATAGACTCCAAATGTGCAGTCATAGAAGGAAGCACTGGGGTCAAGGCCTGGGAGGGACCAACTGATCAGTGATAGGTTACACTGGTCAATTTTATGCCATAGGGGTAATTAATTTGTGACATGGGCATGCAGTTTTCTTGTGTTCTGTTGCATTATTGTTTGGCAGTTGGAGATTACCATCTGCACATAAAGTCAATTTAATGTAAGTAATAATGTTATAGTATCAATAGTCACCCACTAGTGTAAGGCCTTCTTTACTGCATACCCCTCCCCCTCCACCCCGTGGTGGAATGGCTACTCAAGGTAGCAACCTTGGTATGCCAAGGAGGTAGACTTGGCACCTAAGTTCCCACTGTGCAGCAGCCTATTCAGCACCATGCAGGCACTCAGGCAGCAGCGGTGAGAGATGCCCCTCCCCCAGCCCTGACCCGTGGCTGGGGGAGAGGCGCCCCTCCCGCTCCCCCTCCCCTGGCCCCAACCCAACCCCAGTTCAGGTGCTGCTGGGGGGAGTCTTCTCTCCCTGCCGTAGCCCCGGGGCAGCCTGCACCCCAAACCCTCCAGCCCCACCCCAGACCCGCACCCCCAGCCAGAGCCCTCATCCCCCTGCACCCCAACCCTCTGCCCCAGCCCTGAGCCCCTCATCCCCAGCCCAACCCCGGAGCCTGCACTCCCAGCCAGAGCCCTCACCCCCCACATGCTAACCTGCTGCTCCAGCCCTGAGCCCCCTCCCACATTCCGAACGCCTCGGCCCCATCCCTGCCACATGAATTTTGTTATGTGCACCGATATGAAGGTGAGGTGTCACACATCACCTCCATATTGGTGCACATGACAAAATTCATTCCGCACCTGCGTGGGAAAAATTAGAAGGAACACAGCTCAATACTGAGTATATCAACACCGTGAAGCACTGGAGTAAGGTGAAGTGTTGTCCATGTGCGCACAATCATAGTAATTACCCTTGCAAATTAGTCACCAAAGGTATGTGCATTTGAACTCACACAATTTGGAAAATCTGGCACAGATTGTCCAAAACTATGTCCAGATTGCTCGTTTGGGTCTTTTTGATAATATCTCGTCTGTGTACTAACTCACAACAGTGCACAACTGGGATCTCACCACTAAAAAACAATACTATAAAACTGTAAATGAATATGTACTGGGGAAAAAAGTCCAATTCACAATGCCAGTGTTTGCACGCTTTTGGGGTTTGCTTTCCTGTCAAGATTCTTGAGAGCCCTCTCACAAGCAGGAATTTTTATCAAGCCAGTGAATGTTAAACAAAAATCTGTAAATATTTATGGAAAGCAAATTGAGAACCCAATGTTCAAGTATTCACACTGCAAACCTGATCCAATGACTTTTATGTAGTCTGGAACCAGACACTTTCAAGTAACTGACATAATCAAAACCCACCTTTTTAATTTCAAATATGAAAATTAAGTTATTCACTATAAATTACTATGACAAACCAACAATACTCTCCCTCCCTCCCCCCCCCCCAACTTATATCTATTATTTTAAACAGATAAGGGTAAACGGTCTCCTGGCAGCTCTCTTAATCCTTTTGCCTTTGTGGTCCTCAATGGCTCTGTAAGAGGGGTTCTCCCTTCCCTGAGCCCATGATGTGATAGTGGAGAGCCATTCCTGCTGCTACCAGGTCTTTTAAAGCTCACCAGTCAGGGGAGCAGCGAGAGAAGCTTCTTCTCCCACGCCTTGAAGCAGCAGATGCTCAGAATGGACACTGCTGAGCCACTGCAGCCCAGGAAAGACTAAGCAACCTCTTAGCAAGCTCTTCCCACATGAAAGGTGGCTACAGAGTGCAGCTGAGTTTCGGGGTAGGCAATGGGGAGGTGGTGCCTCCTAGAGACAGGGTTCTTCCAGGGCACACAAAACTGAGGGAAATGCTCACATTTCACATCTATCTTGGAAACTTTGTTTTTCACAACAAATGGGCCACTTAACATTTCCTCTCCAATGGTGGAGATAAGCCATACTCCTTTTCATGACATTTCAGACACTGAAAGCATGTGTAGTGATTTACTCTTCCTGGTGATTAGTGTCTCTTTTACATTCCATAGCTGTTTTCCTTTCCAGTTCAATAATTTCATCCAAAAAATTACTCTGAATAGTAATGAAATACCAAACCGAGTGAAGTCAAATTACTTGAGAACTTGCTCATAAAGACAAATTGTCAACATTTCATCCATTTTCTGTTCTCTACAAAGCAGAAAGAACCACTAGAATTTGATTAACAGAAAAAACAAACAACAACAACATCCTGCTTCATTTACAACCTCAGTGTGTGGAAAATCTGACAGAAAGAAGATTCTTTAATTATATTCTCTAATTGTGTTAGTCTCCCAAATTAAACTCCACCTCTGCCCAGCTGTCTTGGCCCCTTGGGCACCATTTATCACTATAAACATGAAATAGTAAGTTCAGTGAGAACAGAACCACAAATTGAACTGCCTATGAGATAGTTTGTTCTGTTGGTTATGCCTGCTCACAGTCCTGCCTTTAATTGCTAAAATGCATCCTTTGAAAATGTAGCTGAAGTTATATGCATGTTTGTGTCTGATGTAGGTAATATTCTGGGAATAAATTAACTGAATTTTGATTTCAGAGAATCCTCAGTAAATTGCTTCTATTTAAAATACACAGAATGTGTATGCATGATACATTTCCCCCCAGCCTTTGGCGCATATACCTGTATCTCAACTGTATATAGCAGTAGAATCTTTTTAGGACTAAATTCTGCCAGCCTTACTCACTTTTAATATTTCCTTACTCCACAGCTAGTCCCAATGAAATTGTTTCCACTGAGTACAGCTTACTGTGAAACACTTATTGTGATATTAATGGGACATGCTCTGCTCAGTGTAAGGCTGCCAGAACTGAGCACTATTACTCAGCACATCCCTATGCAGACAAACACACAACATTACAGTGTTTATAATTAATGATGCTGACTGGGGTTTTCAAAGGAGCCTGAGGGAGTTAGGTACAGAGTTTTAAATTTATTTAGATGCCTAAAGATTCAGACAGGCCCCTACCGCTAGGTGCCTGTCTGAACACTGAGGTACCTAAATACCTTTAAGGGCTGGATTTTTAGTCACACAAATCGCATTGCAATTCAGTGGCATTTTGGCATCTAATTAATTACAGATAATTAAAGGCAATGTGGTCTAATGCACTGCACATGAGGCTGGAATCTCTGATTCCTAATCCTGGCCCTGGCTTTGCCACAGATATATTGGGTGTCCTTGGGAAGTCACTTAACAGATGGGCCCCAGGTTCTCAACCTGTGAACTGAGGCTAACATGTGGGTGTATTGCAGGGTATTTTGAGGTTTAATAAGTTAATATCTTCACAGCACTTTGCAAATATAACACACTTTATATAAGGGCTTAATGATAATTATTTTATTGTTCAAAGGTCTCAAATTATCAGGGAGTCCTAGGAATATTCTAAGCTGGTGGTGCCCCTTTATATCATGAGCTGGTTTAAAGTTAAGCATTATACTTCAGCAGGGTGTGACTAATAGATTCAGTCCTAATTGGAGAGCCTCTTAAATCCTAATTCCATGGGCCTTGTTCCTTGTATAAGAACAAGGCCCATCTTGATTTCAAGTGCGCTAAGGGGCAAAACCATCTCTCCTCTGCAGTCAAGGGGGCCCCTTATCTGCAGAACTTGTGTAATCTGACTGTTTGAGGTGGGATGTTGCACAGGGCCTGAGAGTGCTGTGAAACGGAGCTCTTCATGAGCCTCCTGTATGGCAGCATGCAGGGAATGGAGCAAAGGCAGGTGTCAGAGGGCCAGGACTGGTGGATCAATTGCTATAGCAGTTGTTTCAGTCTCCTCTTCTTCCCGACCCCCTCTGTAAGGGGAGAAAGGATGCATGAGGAGACTGCAGACCATCGTCAGTCAGTGAGACTTGAATAGCCTTCTGAAGGATGGTTCCACAGCTATGCCATGGGCTTAGAGGGACGATACTTTCCATCCTTCCCACCCCCACCCAGTGCCCCTGACCCAGTGCCTGGACTGGGAACTCAAACTGAGTGCTGAGTTAAGGATCAGCCTCTAAGGTGCCTGATCCTGAGAGGAGATGTGCATCCGCAATCACAGGGCTAGGCCTACATGAAAGGATGAGTCTTATAGATAGGTAATGTGGAGCCAGGGAAAAAATGGGTGTATGTTGGTAAGTGTGCATATTTTTTATTTCTTCTTCTAGTACGTAACCCTGTTGTGTCTAAAACTAAGGCTCTCTGATCAGTCCTGTAGTAACTGAATGTTGTTTCCCTTGGAAAGCTATTTGGTGGCCTTTTTGAAATGAGCAGAATGGCCAGGCACTGATTGGGCCTGGAGACTGACCTACACTCCTGCCTCAAGAGGCGGTCCTGCTATCCATATCATGATTATGATACTTTGGGGAATTGTTATTGTTGTCACCCATTCTGTTAATTGTCTGTAGATAAGTACAGGACTTCTGTCTCCAGGGCTGTCAATCAGGTACTAAATTCATACAAAAAGTGTAATGGAAGAGGAAAATCGAGAAGGCCCAATCCTATGCACCCTTCGAAGGGAGATCAGCATAGACCTTCTCAACTTTCATTCATATTTTGTCTCTGGACCTCAGCTGGACCTACTTCATCCCAATAATCCACCAATTGGTTACCAATGTTACCAATTGGTAACAACCCCCCCCCCCCCCCATTCCTAAATACACCACAGAGAGGCAAACAATCTTAAATTAAGTTGGATATAAAATGCAAAGAAAGCATTAAACAAAGCCTTTAGGGCCTACTGGTGTGATGATTTATGCCCTGAGCAATCCACTGAATTCATGACATTTGGCCCTGAGCATTAGGAGAATCTACATTTAAAAAACTACATCAGCAATAAAATATCAATTATTCAACATATAATTTTGAATCTTTGATCATGTTAACAGCTTGGCTTCATATTTTGATGTTTTTATAAGCTTGCATAGGCCATTTTTCATATGGACAGTATAACATGAAGTGTTACGACATAAACAGCACATAATGTGATTAATATACATAATGTAATTATAGTTGCAAATTATAGTTTAATATCCCCAGTAAGATTTGATGGGTGAAAGTGCAATGATTTTGCAACATATAAAATGCACTGAGCAGTATTTTCAGATACTTACATTTCCTTTGTGTACAACTTTGCACATCAAATTCTGACTAAATTACTTTTAGTTTAAATTAACAGGTCTGACCTTTGGTTAAGTTAACAAAACCTAGATATGCAGCCAAGTCAAAAAAAGAAAATATAACCCCCAAAGAAAGTTTGGAGTTATTGCAGTGTAGAGGGAAGAATACTCATGCACCTTTTGTATAAAGTGTGGGAGTTTCAAAAGCCCTCAGCATTGGTTTAACTCTACTTCCACAGAACTCTGTGTTCAAACTTCAGATTTGGTCTAAATCAACTTCCACTGAAGTGCAGTAAAGTGTCACCGTTTTTAAGCAAGCTCATGATCTTTTAAGGGCCTGACTTGTGATTTTTGAACGTTTGGGTTGGCAAACCTGAGATTTCCTTGGCAACATCGTCTTGATGGAGCAGGATTTCCACACATGCATCTCCATCCATGGAACAAGTGGGATGGCCCCCAAAACTGGTAGATCCCTCAAGACTTGTGAAGATTAGGACCATCTGCACCAAGGCCCCCCAGCCATGGCATTTCCAGGCCATTGTCCCCAAACATCCCCCTTGCGGGTAGTTAACATCAAAAGGAAGTGATTAGCATCAACATTACTCATCAATGTCCCACACACACACCATTACTTGGGGGAGGGGTTGTTTACCATAGAGATCAGCCAACCCCACAAGGTCCACTTCTTCCCAGCTCATCCCACAGTAACAGATTAAAGCCCATGGGACCTCACGAAAAGGCTTCCACAGAATCAGAGAAAGGGGGAAATGGAGCAGGGTACCAATGCTGATCTGCCAATGTCTCAACCCCTCTACCTTCCTTGGGCAGGCTATGAAGGCATCTGTCCCTTTATTTCTTTTGGTTCATTTTAAAAAAATCTCATTTACTCTTTTAAATTCAGTTTCTTGGGCTCAAAGAACATCGGTGTTTTATTGTGAAAAGAATTCATTTGTTAAACCCCAAACTGATTTTATGTGAGATAGACATTGTTGCACCTTGTCAGTGAGTGTCCACCAGAGGTAACTTTAGTCAAACGAACAATTCACATAACCCACCTTATGAGAGACCCTCAAAACCCAGCCTGAAAAACATGGCATACATTTCCATTCTGAGTATGATAGTGCCTTGTGGAGACATTAGACTAAGCTTTAAATTGATGTGTTTTAAGTGTTAATGCTGTACAATATGAGGATTGTGTGAAAATAAGATTACTGTTTTAATAATTTCTTTTATTGGCTTTCCAAAAGATTATACTGGCAATAAATATGAACGCAGCAATGGATCAATCTTAGCTGTGTTTTATGCTGACCCTTACTGACACTTTAGCTTCAGCAACATTGGAAACTGACATTATTAGTTGTTTGGCACTATCAAACTGGAAATTTCACCTTATTAAAATGTAGTTGCCATGGAAACAACATAGTTCTGTGATTTTGTTTGCAGCACCAAAACTCAGCACCAATCTACAAGTCAGAGCACGTTGTTTTAAAATGCCTTTTGGTGCTCTGATGCTTTTAAAATGGAAAAATGCCAATAGGAAATGTAATCTGTAGTGCTTTATCTTAATTCACTGGAAGATCCTGTTTTCAAACGTAATCTAGGATATATGCCATGGAGAAGTAACACCATGTAGTACTGACAGATTGAAAATGCATCTTTTATTCAACTTAAGGTTGTTGGCACTTTTCTTCTGAAGTGGTTTTCCTCTTACTCATTTATTTTGATCAGGTAGCTGCTAGTTTGAAAGCACCTTCCTAAGGTATTTAAAAGGTCCCTCATTATATATGTAGCTGAACAGCTCACAGTCTTTAATGTATTTATTCCTACAACATCCTGTGTTAATAGGGAGGTTCTATTACCCCCTTTTTGCAGATGGGGAATTGAGCCACGGAGATGGGTCAGAGACTTGCCCCAAGGTCACACAAGAAGTCTGTAGCAGAGCAGGAATTGAAACCTGGTTCCCTGGCCTACCAGGCTAACTCCCCCCCCAACCACTGGACAATACTTCCATTAAAAAAAACCCTTGTTATCTGGTTTTTGTCTTCCTGCTTGTCCACCTGCCGTTTGGGCTAGAAGCATTTATTTACTTATAATATTTTTCTACAATCATTACAGCCACGAGAAAAAAAGACTGCAGTATATGGGGGAGGCAGCATGGGCCAGAAAATAGGGAACTGGAGTGAGAGTCAGGATGCTAAGGTTTTATCCCCTGCTCAGCTGCTGTGTGACCTTGGGCAGGTCACTTTGCTTCAGGGTGCGTCAGTGGCCCTTCTGTGAAACGGAGATAATCTTACTTATCCTCCTTTGTGAAACACTTTGAAATCTGTGCTAAACACACCATATAAGGGCTACAAATGCCATCTAGGTGAAAACACACCACCTAACTAAACTAAATAATACTATTAAATTAAATAAGAAAGAGCAGAGAGGCTCGTGTTCCACTGTGATTGGTGTGATAGCTAGCCCTGCCAAGCCCCTCCACTGGAGCTCTCCAAGGTGGGGTTTTGAGACTGGGGACAGCTGGAGCAGAGCAGATGCCCAGCCATTTTCCATGGCACAATCCCCTGCTCAGCCCTCTGATTTCTGTATGGAAACCGGATCTTGGCTTTATGCTGAATGTTATACCCCGTCCTTCATGAGCTGCAGTGACAGAATAGTTGCAGTGGGGGAGCTCAGGCATGGACTGCAATCCCAACCGTTCCTTTGCCTTTGCAATTGTGTATGAGCAGTACAATGGTTCTGGGCCACAGTAAATTTAGGGCCCAGACCCAGCATAAGGCATTTAATGAATTATCTACTGTACATTTATAAAATAGAATATCCGTTATGTGGGGTTGCTTTTTTTTCTTAAGATTAAAATTATCGGCAGTATCAGATGTGCCAAGACAAAAACAGCAGCTGCTGCAAACTCAGTGCAGAGAAGGTACAGTACAGTAAGAGGAATTCCAGGTGCCTTAGGGGCTCTTGTGCAGTAAAATCAGCCATGGCCATCGACCAGTAGGGGGTCGGAAGAAGCTCAGTCATGGGAAGAGACACTAATAGAAGCCAGTTATACACTGAGGCTGGTGGAGGCAATTGGGAAGGCTCAAGTCAACAATGCAGCTAACAAATTCAAAATAATTATTTTAACCCTTTCACTGTAACCTGGAAATGGGTGGCTGAAAAACCTGCTGCTATCCAGCTACCTTTGTGCTAACATTTAGAGAAGCAGCCTTTTAGAAAGCATGACAAGGACCCTAGTAGCACCTAATGTCTATGTACTGTGCTAATAGTGAAATGCCCTATTTAAATAGGATTGATGGGTGCACCCATATTTGGCAGCATCAGAATCTTTACAGGTATATATAATTTCCCTAATAGAGATAATGATACTGACCTCCTTTGTACAGCGCTTTGAGATGCACTGATGAAAAGCACTATTGAAAAGTTAGGTATTGTTATTAATTAAAGATTACCCTAAAGGGCAAAATTGCCTTTAGTATGCACTTGAAATGACTTAGATTGCATTCAGCATCCACCAGATCTGACGTCTATGAGGAACAATAGACGTTTAATTTATTAGTCCATGTGAATGCTTCATTATCCAGTGTCCAAGTCAACTACAGATAAATGTATGTACTAATTTCATTCCCGCCCACAGTGTAAACTAGTCCAAGTATTTCTTTTCCCAAAAAGATTGAAATAGGGACTAGACAGGGCAGTCTGGATCCTTCCTTCCCATTTCAGGAGTTCTTGAACACTGCCCTGCAATATTGCTCGTGCAAAAAAAAAAATCTATTGAAACCAATGGGAGATTTTCTCATAGAAGGAGTATTGAAATAGGCCCCTAAGTGAGTTCAATCAATCATTGGTACTTCCCCATCTGTACTGGCTCGGCTCTGCTGGCCGGCATGTCGGGGGTGGGTTGGCAAAGACAAGGTTTTAACCACTCCCTGCCCTTACCACTTGCTCCCTGCCCCATTCATATAGGCAGGGAATAGCCTCCCCTTGGTGACTGACCTTCCCCTGCACAGTGCTCCTCAGGTCGGTAGTCTGCACTAGCGCTTTATGTCCTCTTATTCCCCTCTGTGGACACACATAGCAGGTCAAGATTTGTTGCTAAGGGAGCGATGAATGGAGTAGTTCATATCCGTGTATTATTAACACTGACAGTTAATGAAGATAAATAAAATAACTTGTTAATTACGTCACTGCTGAATGTGTACAAGGTGGAAGAGAAGCCAACTAAATCTCTCCTATCTCTGACGGCTCTGCAGAGCTGAAAAAAAAAGGAGCAACAAATTCTCTCGTCACTAATGAGGGGCTACATAACTCAATACACAGAAAAAGCAAGACTGTTAAATATGACGTTGCACAAATCAGACGTCAGGAATTAGAACATTCAAAAACCAGTCGGAGCATGCTTCAAGCTCCCTGGTCACTCGACTACAGACCTAAAAGTGGCAATTCTTCAACCAAAAAACTTCAAAAACAGACTCCAATGAGAGACTGCTGAATTGGAATTAATTTGCAAACTGGACACCATTAGGCTTGAATAGAGACTGGGAGTGGATGGGTCATTACACAAAGTAAAACTATTTCCACATGTTTATACTCCCCCCCCCCCCCCCCCGCCACTGTTCCTCACACATTCTTGTCAACTGCTGGAAATGGCCCACCTTGATTATCACTAGAAAAGGTTTTTTTTTCTCTCCTGCTGGTACTAGCTCACCTTACCTGATCACTCTCATTACAGTGTGTATGGTAATAGCCATTGTTTCATGTTCTCTGTGTATATTAAATCTCCCCACTGTATTTTCCACTGCATGTATCCGATGAAGTGAGCTGTAGCTCACGAAAGCTTATGTTCAAATCAATGTGTTAGTCTCTAAGGTGCCACAAGTTCTCGTTCTTTTTACGGATACAGACTAACACGGCTGCTATTCTGAAACCTATTTTTCAGAGTAGCCCTTTAACTTAAACTTCCCTTTAAGTATTTAAGAACATAGAAAAAATAATCCATTTTTGGCATTCTAAGACATTTCTCAAAGGGAAAAATTAATTCTATATCACTTTTGAAGAGGATGGAGGATAAAGTCTATTATCATTAAACAGGGCTGTATTATCTCAAGCATGTTGTTCTCAAGATTTTGTTCCTTAGAGGTCTATTCTGCCTTTTAAAGTTCTTGCAGTACTCTCATTAACCCAATATTACTTAATATTAACAGGAGTTCTTTAAGTGCATTAAAGGGAAAATAGACCCATTAAAATGTATGAGTTACATGTTGATAAGAGACACTGGGGTTTACTAGTTTCCTTCCATCCTCAGCTAAAATATCTCTTTGCTGAATCAAATAGAACAAGTGCAGGGAAAATAAGCTGATCTTCCATAAGTGCTTCTAAGACTTAGCTGTGAGGTGTTAAGAAAGAACATCGTCCAGCTAGTCTATTGCCAGCTACACATCCTTCTCCACTGAGGGTGCCAATCCACCAACCTACACTAGAAAAATATCACATTATTTCTCTTTGTTTCCCCCTTCCTTCTGGATGTGGCTCTCTATTAAGCATGTTTGCAGCTCTTCAGCGCTTACTCAAGGCTTTATGTGCCACCTCTTTAATCTCTCTCACGCACTCACAGTGAGCCGGTTTTCTGATTAGTTCTTCCCCTTCCTTTCTCTGATGACAGGGTGAAGAATAATGTCAGTCAGTCTCTCTCTCTCTCTCAACAAGCATTTATGATACTTTCCTTACTCTGCTATTGTCACATGCTCTGATATCAATCCAGTGTTCCTTCTAGTCTCCTCTCCTTGAATGCATTTACACTCTCAGACACATCTACCTGGCTGTTTGTTCATGTATTTCTGTACTTCAGCATTTTTTCCCCACCAGAATATTTCCTTCTCAATATCAATGTGAATTTTAATTCAGTCTTGTTTTCCTCTTTATCCACAGTACCTAATGACTTTTCTTTAGCTTGGTGCTTACATGATCCCTTCTGGCCTTCATTTTGCCACTTTTACAGCTCAAATCCCCACATAATTATAACATTCCCCCTAATGAGAGGGCTGGATGTGGCTCCGTCTACAGCATGCTAATATTGTTCCAATAGCTGACCAGAGCAGAGGCAGGGATACAACACCTCCATCCTCAGTAATCTTTACATTTCATCTTAGTACTCACTGCAAAATCACTCTATGAGTCTTCAGGATCCTTTATGGAGCTTGGACGTTCATCTCTCAGATCCAGTAGGACCCTTATCTCCCAGATTCGGTGTCTATTTCTCAGCCCCTTCATTATATATCTCAAATATCTTACTTTTATTTGTCTCTTTCTACAGTGGTTATTATATTCTTCTATCTTACTGTTCATTCACACTACTTGGAACAGCCTCCATCTCTCTGCATCTTCCCCTCTTTAAATCTCTTCTCAACACCCATTTCTTCTTGGCCTTTGACTCTTATTGATCTCAATCATACCTCATTCCCTAAGCTTTCCAGTCCACTCTATCATTTGGCCTTTATATGCTTTACCCTTGCTCAAACACAGGACCCAGTCATACTCAGTAGACCTATGTATGGATGTCCTTCTTAGCAAGGGTGGTAATGGTGATGATGGTGGTAAGATCACTTTGAAGCAATGACACAATCTTCCTCCCAAATCCCCAAAATGATGCACTTCAGGGGTCTTTGGATCTGTGCAAGGACAGTTGGGGGCAACGGGAGAGTGTGGAAAACAAACTGTCCCCCCCACCAACTTTGTGAATCTTTGGACAACAACTCACTCCATCCATAGGGTGCATTACCCATTTCTGGCATACTCACCCTCAGTGAGGATCCCCATTAAAGGTGGGAGAGCCATTGACTGCAGGAGCACTGCCAGGAGTGAGGACATCAAAGACCCAGAGTTGGCATGGAGTCATGGGGCCTCTAATCCCCCACTCTCACCTTGTTTGAATTTTGGAAGATCCATGAGATTTGGAAGCTGTCCTTCTTCATTAAGGGACAAGAACAAAGCCTGTCCAACCAATAGAACTGTAAGGGTGGGGGGAAATTGCATAGAGAGTTCATGGATATTTCATTTCCTTTAGCCTCCTCCCAAGGTGATTCCCCAGGACAGGGAGCAATTGGGCTTCTATGTATTTTAGATGTACAAACGGGTGCGATATCGACTTGTCTTGGATGCTATTTGTTGAATGTATCATTATTCCACTGGGAAGCACTTTGTAGTCAAGAAGCATTTTGTGATTTGCTTGATAATAATGTTAAATGAAACATGCAATACATAACAAGATCTATAGCTCAGTAAGGGCAATACTGCAACAAGTACGTGCACCCAATAATTTCAGAATAAATTCTGTTTATCTCTGGTTTTCTAATGGCAAATGAAATCAGCAGTGATGTAAAAATCGCTGCTTCTTTTAAAGCTTTATAACAAACACTGCTATTCTATAAAGAACGACCTAAAACTATTCTATGAAATGGAAAAAAAATCATCTAACCAGTGGAAAGAGATCATATTTCTTCCTGTGACTGGATGCTTTAAACACATTTGACACTCTGAATGCAGTGAAGCTTAAAGAATCGCATTAGGTGAAATATGGTATAGTAATTTGTTAATATCTTTAATATATGGTTGAATTAATAAATATAATTGAGAAATGTGTTCTGAGTATGGGGAATTGTGAGAATGGGTCACAAGGGCTCTGCAGAATGACATTCTGGCTTTTCACCCTATTTACTATACTTTGGAAAAATTAAAGCTTTTGCAGTTATTTGGATGTACATTCTGCAGTCCATTGCATGTTATAGAAATTACAAAAAGAAGTTTCAGGGTGGCATGAAAGCAATTTGAACAGCCAAAATGAAACCATTAAAAGGCGGAATTCTGTTCCTGTTGAAGACAGTGGCAGAACTCCAGTGTCTACAAAAAAAAAAAAAGGAGTACTTGTTGTACCTTAGAGACTAACCAATTTATTTGAGCATAAGCTTTCGTGAGCTACAGCTCACTTCATCGGATGCATACAGTGGAAAATACAGAAGATGTTTGTTTTTATACACACAAATCATGAAAAAATGGGTGTTTATCACTACAAAAGGTTTTCTCTCCCCCCACCCCACTCTCCTGCTGGTAATAGCTTATGTAAAGCAATCACTCTCCTGTGCATGGCCCACCTTGATTATCATACACATTGTAAGGAGAGTGATCACTTTACATAAGCTATTACCAGCAGGAGAGTGGGGTGGGGGGAGAGAAAACCTTTTGTAGTGATAAACACCCATTTTTTCATGATTTGTGTGTATAAAAACAAACATCTTCTGTATTTTCCACTGTATGCATCCGATGAAGTGAGCTGTAGCTCACGAAAGCTTATGCTCAAATAAATTGGTTAGTCTCTAAGGTACAACAAGTACTCCTTTTCTTTTTGCGAATACAGACTAACACGGCTGCTACTCTGAAAAGTGTCTACAAAGGTTGTAGGAACAAAGTAAAAATAAATGGGGCACTTCTTTTTGGGTTAATTAAAAAACCCACTCCAGTACTTTGAGATTTGGGATTCCAAGTTCATGCACAGAACCTAGAACACAATCTAAATCTAACTCTATGATCAGACATACACATTATTGGTATTTTGTCATGCAAGTTTTCTCAGCTCTTTTTGTGGAATCAAACTGTCTAAGGACTGACACCATAACTGATTGCAGCAGGGAGAATGCTGCACCTGTATCAATGGGGAAATTCACTTGCATGCTAACTGTAAGATCAGAGCCTACCTCTCAACATTTTGCATGCATCTAGAGAGCAGAGCATGACCTGTTATAATTTTTTGTGAGACCCCCAACATTTATTAAAACACACAAATTGCAATAAGTGTTTCTGAAGGAACGAACCTATTGCATTAGCGACACTTCACCTTAAACAGCCAATTAAAACTAGCTAGAAATGGCAGCCAATAAACTCACTCCAATAGTCTGGTTGCCAGAAGACCCTTTACACAAACTATTATGAATTAGAGGCAAAACAAATGGGATACATTACTTCAAACAAGAATAAACAGGGACATATGTGAGGAATGATATTTGAGTACAGAAAAGCTGAGCATTATCTATTTGAGCATAGATAATGTGCATAGTGTCAATTTTGTTTTTTTCTGAATACATCCAAACTACTGGCTTAATTGTTTTTATTGTATCTTTGTAATTACATTATTTCTGCTTCTGAGGTCTAGTAACTAAAATATTTAGAATACAAAAATACATTAAACTGTCTTGGTTGGAGCCTGTAACACCAGTGCTCTGTGATCTGCACTGCCTGTCTTTTGGTTTCTGAGTGGTATTTCAGGTGTTGTTTTTGATCTTGAGTAGCTTGGAAGTTGCCTACTTGAGAGACTGTTTCTCTCACCATGCTATACTACCACATGGGTGGGGGTGGGGGACACCAAGGATCAGGGTTCACGTCGCACTCCCCATTAGTACCCGGCCCGGATCCAACTAGTAGACCAAATTCAATGATGGAATCCTGAGGCACATTGCACAAACACTAAGAGGATTGCCATATTTGCAAGCTTGAGCCCCAAAAGAATAAAAGAGCAGGGCTTTGGAGAGGAGCCCGGAGCTGGAGCGTGAAGCAGGTCCGGAGCAGTGGAGCAGCAGGTTTTTGCCTGGAGCTGGAGTAGAGCCAGAGCACAGCTCCAAAGCCCTGTAAAAGACCCCTTTCCTTATAAAAATACCCCAAATATTGTCCTTCAGGACAAATTGCCAGCCTGTTTACCCAGGCTTTCAGGGTGGCATGGTGTTTGTGAAAAGGTGGGTGTTGGCTGGGTCTTGGTTTCTGGGTTGAAGCTGAGCGCAACTGTGGTTTCACCTTTTATCCTTCATTGTGAATGACTAAATAGAGCGGGTGGGAAACAGTTTTCCCGTCTTTGGAAAATAGCCAAGCTTGTAAAAACATTTCCATCCCAAATTGAGACACAAAATTGAAATTTCAGATTTTCACAAATGAAACAAATATTGGCTTAGGTCAAACAAAACTCTTTGTTCTGGTCATTTAGAAACATTTCTATTTCAACCATTTAAAAAGTATTTTACTATAATTAGCTTGAATTTTGAACTGAAAAGTCATTTTGAACTGTGAAACCAACATTTTTCATTCTGAAAAAATGTCATTTTTGAAAACAATTTCTGCCGTTGTTTTGAGTTCAGAAATTCATCCAAACCGACCTTTTCCCCTGAACAGTTTTGGCTTCTACAAATCAACATTTTTCAATAGAAAAATGTCTCATCACAAAATTCTCAACCAGCTCTATACATAAAGGTCCAGATCCTGGACTGCAGTTGAGCTGAGCTTAATATCCAAAAGCATATAATGAAACTGAGCTGAACTGAGTGCAGACTGCACAGACACCTTTCTGCTTCCCTGATTCTGGGGGGCCAAGGAACTGGAGTGGCCCGAATAGGGAAAGCCCCCAAGAACACTATTGCTTATGCTGCCTGCAACATGCCTATGGAGCCATCTAGCAGCACAAAATGTCTGGCATGACTGTGCTCTGACCAGGCCTCCTCCATACCCTAAGCATTGCCTGGGCCGAGGGCTGCGAGGGCCGCACAGGCCATTCTACTGAGCCTTGGCGGAGGTATGCCTAGGAAAGGGGAAGATCCACCAGCTTTGCTGCCCTGGTATGCCTGCAGCACTGGTGCACAGAGGCCGCATGAGAGCCCAGATCTGCGGCCAGTAACTTGGAATAAATAACAAATAAATAACATTTGTCATGAAGTTTGTAGAGATTTGTCAGGCTAGTTTCAAGGAGCCTAGGCCTGTAGAGTGCATCATCAGGATGATATTTTCTCTTAGGGAAACTGTCTACCAGTACAAATCTGCGCTGCCTGCTTTGTTATAATACTCTTAGTGCTTTTATAGTGTCAAAGCCCTGCAGAAACATTCCTTCGTTCATCTGTTCATTCCCACAATAGCCCTGTGAGTATGTAAATATTGTTATACCCATTCAGCCACTGATGAGACTGAGACACAGATGTCAGAGACTTGGCCAGTGCTATACAGCAAGTCAGCAACAAAAACAGGATTAGAACTCAGCCATTCTTCAGGCACCTAGGTCATCCTGCATTTATGGAAAGCCGCATGTAATAACACAAGAGTCATACCCGGAGTGTCACTATCACAGAGTCAGCTCCTCCCTGTGAAAATGCGTGTGCAATCCCTTATTGATGAAATACTACGTTATTAGGCCCTCTGCTGTAATATCAATTTCATCTAAATTGTGGTGTACTGTAGTACCCTATCATTGTTCCATGGGGCGTAACTACTAGATTCTCTTTCCACAAACTCTCCTTACCTCCACAGAAACTAGTCTGTAGATTTACAGGAAGAAATATATGTTTATGGATCAACTTACTCACAGCTCTGAGTCAGGGGCTGTCTGGCATAATCCTTCCTGGAAGCTTCCTGGCTCCCAGAGGGAGTGAGCATATGGCACCGTCTCCATTACTGATAACTAAGTTCCCTGACATGTATGGAGGAAGGGAGCATCTCAACCTTCTCCCGCCTTCTTCAACCCTTTGGGGCTGCAATGTGCCATAGGGGTGCTAGGAAATATCCTCTGCACAGTCTTGAATTCTGAGACCGTGATTGTGCTCGGCCTTTGCATAAGGCATGCCAACGAGGAGGCAGGCTCATTGTAACCCTTCCAACCCTCACAAGAGTAAAGCACAATTCATAGATTCTGAGAAAAGAAGGACCATTAGTTCATCTCGTCTCCATCCAGAATTTAGTAGAAGTATCTTGCAAAGAAAGGTAGTTTACATGGCTGTGAGAGAAACAAACTCTGTTTGTCTGTGCTGCACTCCTTCCCAGGTGTTTTCTCCACACCTACTTTAACTGGAAGTGGAATTTCCTGCTCTATTTACTTTTGTGACAATGACAATTAGGTATTTTTTTAATGAATGGCGCTCAATTATTATATCTGGTTTAGCTTCAGAATACAGAAATGCGTCAATACACATATGTGCTAAATGAAAATGAAAAATTGAGAAGCCATCTCTCATTTAGACTTATAGGATTTAAGGAGTGACCATCATGATCATCTAGTCTGACTTCCTGCATATTGCAGAACCTCTCCCACCCACTCCTGCAATAGACCGCCTAACCTCTGGCTAAGTTACAAAAGTCCTCAAGTCATGATTTAAAGACTTCAAGTTACAGAGAATTCATCATTTACTCTAGTTTAAACCTGCAAGTGACCCATGCCCTATGCTGTGGAGGAAGGCAGAAAACCCCTAGGGTCTCTGCCAATCTGACTCAGGGGAAAATTCCTTCCCGACCCTAAATATGGCAAACAGTTAGACCCTGACCATGTGGGCAAGACCCACAGGCAGATACCTCGGAAATAATTCTCTGTAGTAACTCAGAGCCCTCCCCATCTAGTATCTCATCTCCAGCTGCTGGGGATATTTGCTATTAGCAGTCGCAGATGGCCACATGCCTTGTAGGCAGTATCATCATACCATCCCTTCCATAAATGTATCACGCTCAGTCTTGAAGCCAGTTAGCTTATTTACCCTGACTGCTCCCCTTGGAAGGCTGTTCCAGAACTTCACTCCGGTGATGGTTAGGAACCTTCGTCTAATTTCAAGCCTAAACTTGTTGATGACCAGTTTATATCCACTTGCTCTTGTGTCCACATTGGAGCTTAACTTAAATAACTCCTCTCTTTCCCTAGTATTTATCCCTCTGATGTATTTATCAGAGAGCACTCAGATTTCCCCTCAGCCTTCATTTGGTTAGGCTAAACAAAACAAGCTCTTTGAGTCTCCTCTCATAAGGTAGGTTTTCCGTTCCTCAGAACTCAGACCAGAACTGCACACAGTATTCCAGACGAGGTCTCACCAGTATGCTGTGTAACTGTACTAAGGGTATGTCTACACGTACAGCTCTGCAGTGGCACATCTGCGTCGCTGCAGCGCATCTGGTGAAGATGCTCTGTGCTGACAGGAAAGAGTTCTCCCATGGGCATAAAAAACCCGCCTCCCGCCAAAAAGCGCTGTGTACACGAGCACTTATGTCGGTGTAACTTCTGTCACTCATGGGAGTGGAATATTCACACCCCTGAGCAACATAAGTTTTGCCAACATAGGTTGTAGTGTAGACATAGCCTAACCCTTACCTATCTCTCCTGGAAATAGCTTCCCTGATGCATGCTAGGATTGCATTAGCCTTTTTCATGGCTGCATCACAGTGGCTCATATTCATCTGGCAATCAGCCAGGTCTTTTTTCCTCCTTTGTCACTTCCCACTGATAAGTCCCCAGCGTATAGCAAACATTCTTGTTAGTCCCTAAGTGCACGGCTTTGCACTATTAAATTTCATCCCATTTCTATTATTCCAGTTTTCAAGGTCATCCAGATCTTCTTGTATGATATTGTGAGTCTCCTCCATATTGGCAATATCTCCTAACTTTGTATCATCCACAAATTTTATTAGCACGCTTCCACTTTTTGTGCTAATGTTATTACTGAACACGTTAAATAAGATTGATCCCAAGACCGATCCTTGAGGAACTGCACCTGCAGCATGACAGTCCCCCTTTCAGTAAGAACTATTGTGGTCTCCCCTTATCCATCTTTCAGTTCTCATATTAATGCCTCTCTTCTCCAATTTAACTAATAATTTCCCATGTGGAACTGTATCAAATGTCTTAATGAAATCCAGATAGATTAGATCCACTGCATTTCCTTTGTCTAGAAAATCAGTTATCTCAGAGAAAGAGATCAGGTTGGTCTGGCATGACTTACCTTTTGTAAAGCCATTTGTATTTTATCCCAGTTACCATTTACGTCTATGTCTTTAACTACTTTCCCTTTCAAAATTTGTTCCAAGACCTTACATACAATTGAGGTCAAACTAACTGTAGTTAGAGGAGAAGCTGGGAAAGGCTGCAAATAATATGGTCTGAAAAGCAAAAATTTGGAAAGGAGTCGGTTTTGGACTGCTTACCCCTGGGATACACAATATGTTTGCAGGCTGTAAGTAGTTACTAGATATTTGGCCTAACAAAGAAAATAACAGAACGCCACTAGCGGTCACCTTCAGCCCCCAACTAAAACCCCTCCAACGCATTATTAAGGATCTACAACCTATCCTAAAGGATGACCCAACACTCTCACAAGTCTTGGGAGACAGGCCAGTCCTTGCCTACAGACAGCCCCGCAACCTGAAGCAAATACTCACCAACAACCACATACCACACAACAGAACCACTAACCCAGGAACTTATCCTTGCAACAAAGCCCGTTGCCAATTGTGCCCACATATCTATTCAGGGGACACCATCACAGGGCCTAATAACATCAGCCACACTATCAGAGGCTCGTTCACCTGCACATCCACCAATGTGATATATGCCATCATGTGCCAGCAATGCCCCTCTGCCATGTACATTGGTCAAACTGGACAGTCTCTACGTAAAAGAATAAATGGACACAAATCAGATGTCAAGAATTATAACATTCATAAACCAGTCGGAGAACACTTCAATCTCTCTGGTCACGCAATCACAGACATGAAGGTCGCTATCTTAAAACAAAAAAACTTCAAATCCAGACTCCAGCGAGAAACTGCTGAATTGGAATTCATTTGCAAATTGGATACTATTAATTTAGGCTTAAATAGAGACTGGGAGTGGCTAAGTCATTATGCAAGGTAGCCTGTTTCCTCTTGTTTTTTCCTACCCCCCCCCCCCCAGATGTTCTGGTTTAACTTGGATTTAAACTTGGAGAGTGGTCAGTTTGGATGAGCTATTACCAGCAGGAGAGTGAGTTTGTGTGTGTATGGGGGTGGGGGGGATGTGAGAAAACCTTGATCTATGCAGGAAATAGCCCGACTTGATTATGTAAAGAGTTGTCACTTTGGATGGGCTAGCACCAGCAGGAGAGTGAATTTGTGTGGGGGGGTGGAGGGTGAGAAAATCTGGATTTGTGCTGGAAATGGCCCACCTGTTGATCATTTTAGATAAGCTATTACCAGCAGGACAGTGGGGTGGGAGGAGGTATTGTTTCATATTCTCTGTGTGTATATAAAGTCTGCTGCAGTTTCCATGGTAAACATCTGATGAAGTGAGCTGTAGCTCACGAAAGCTCATGCTCAAATAAATTGGTTAGTCTCTAAGGTGCCACAAGTACTCCTTTTCATTTGGCTCAAAGTTATTAGTCATTGAACTTTTACATCCAGGGTTTTGCTCACTATAGTGATTTTTAAAAACAAATTTATTTAAGAAATGAAGAGAGTACATGCAATTGTAAATTATAAACACATCTGATGAATTATAAACATCTGATGAAGTGAGCTGTAGCTCACGAAAGCTCATGCTCAAATAAATTGGTTAGTCTCTAAGGTGCCACAAGTACTCCTTTTCTTTTTGCGAATACAGACTAACACGGCTGTTCCTCTGAAACACATCCAGGTGCATACACAAAATTCAATACCT
The DNA here is from genome assembly GCF_965140235.1 of Caretta caretta. Classification (NCBI taxonomy): domain Eukaryota; kingdom Metazoa; phylum Chordata; order Testudines; family Cheloniidae; genus Caretta; species Caretta caretta. The sequence continues at coordinate 53,666,820 of NC_134207.1, forward strand.
CTCAGGGTCCCATCCAGCCCTACATTTCTATGATGCTATACCATGAGTAATAACACCATAGGCAACTCAGAAGAGAAAATAGCATAAGCATGAGTAGAATTATAAACCACACTGCAAAGGGACCAGCTGGGGCAAGCAAGGAAGCTCATTTAACAATATAAATGTATCACCCCATAAATCACCATCACAAACAATATTTCACAGATTGCAACCCCATGGACTAGCTGCAATGCAATTAAAATGATTCTGGCAGAAGCAAACAGTTCAGTCTTTACTAGCTGTTGCCATAAACTGGGGACACACAAAGCTAAAGTCATCAAGCTGGGCAACAGCACAGGGATTTTATTGCTGTCCTTTAGTTTTCATTATGCTTTAGACCTAGTGTACACAGTTATCACAAAGAATAAGCAGAGATGCTTTTCAAGCTCTACAAAAACTGGAGCGAGGGACACCTGGCAAGAACCTTTTCATTTTGTTGAACTGGTGGTTTGTTAAAGAACAAAAGTTGGAAAGAGTGACTAGGTTAGAACCAAGAGACCAAATTCTGACCTCAGTATTGCTGGTATAAATACAAAGTAACTCAGTTGATTTAGGTGAATTACAGATTCTCATTGGTGTGAATGACCTGTTGATTTCTGGTAAACATGGGTAAGAAAAAAAACTGGGCAGCCCCTTTTTAGGTGACACCTAATTCTGTTCTTTTAGACTGGCATTTGCAAACCACCCAGGGGATTTAGGTGCACAGTTCCCATTGAAACTAATGGAAATTAAGACAGGTGTCAGAGTAGCAGCCGTGTGAGTCTGTATTTGCAAAAAGAAAAGGAGGACTTGTGGCACATTAGAGACTAACAAATTTACTTGAGCATGAGCTTTCGTGAACTACAGCTCACTTCATCGGATGCATCCTGTAGCTCACGAAAGCTTATGCTCAAATGAGTCTGTTAGTCTCTAAGTTGCTACAAGTACTCCTTTTCTTTTTGCGGATACAGACTAAGACTGCTGCTACTCTGAAACAGATAAGTTAGAAGTTACCATACAAACTGTGAGAGGCTAATTAGTTAAGATGAGCTATTATCAGCAGGAGGAAAAACTTTTGTAGTGATAATCAAGATGGCCCATTTAGACAGTTGACAAGAAGGTGTGAGGATACTTAACTTAAGGAAAAAGAAAAGGAGTATCATAGAATCATAGAATCATAGAATATCAGGGTTGGAAGGGACCCCAGAAGGTCATCTAGTCCAACCCCCTGCTCAAAGCAGGATCAATTCCCAGTTAAATCATCCCAGCCAGGGCTTTGTCAAGCCTGACCTTAAAAACCTCTAAGGAAGGAGATTCTACCACCTCCCTAGGTAACGCATTCCAGTGTTTCACCACCCTCTTAGTGAAAAAGTTTTTCCTAATATCCAATCTAAACCTCCCCCACTGCAACTTGAGACCATTACTCCTCGTTCTGTCATCTGCTACCATTGAGAACAGTCTAGAGCCATCCTCTCTGGAACCCCCTTTCAGGTAGTTGAAAGCAGCTATCAAATCCCCCCTCATTCTTCTCTTCTGCAGGCTAAACAATCCCAGCTCCCTCAGCCTCTCCTCATAACTCATGTGTTCCAGTCCCCTAATCATTTTTGTTGCCCTTCGCTGGACTCTCTCCAATTTATCCACATCCTTCTTGAAGTGTGGGGCCCAAAACTGGACACAGTACTCCAGATGAGGCCTCACCAATGTCGAATAGAGGGGAACGATCACGTCCCTCGATCTGCTCGCTATGCCCCTACTTATACATCCCAAAATGCCATTGGCCTTCTTGGCAACAAGGGCACACTGCTGACTCATATCCAGCTTCTCGTCCACTGTCACCCCTAGGTCCTTTTCCGCAGAACTGCTGCCTAGCCATTCGGTCCCTAGTCTGTAGCTATGCATTGGGTTCTTCCGTCCTAAGTGCAGGACCCTGTACTTATTCTTATTGAACCTCATCAGATTTCTTTTGGCCCAATCCTCCAATTTGTCTAGGTCCCTCTGTATCCTATCCCTGCCCTCCAGCATATCTACCACTCCTCCCAGTTTAGTATCATCCGCAAATTTGCTGAGAGTGCAATCCACACCATCCTCCAGATCACAAAAGGAGTACTTGTGGCACCTTAGAGACTAACAGATTTATTTGAGCATAAGCTTTCATGATGCATCCGATGAAGTGAGCTGTAGCTCACGAAAGCTTATGCTCAAATAAATTTGTTAGTCTCTAAGGTGCCACAAGTACTCCTTTTCTTAATGCAAATTATGTATCTAAATCCTACAGACATCTTTGAAATTCTCAGCCTTAAATATTATGGGTCTAATTGTAGCTGCTAAAGAAGTAACCATGGCAACCTCATAATTTTCTTCAATTTGTTCTCTTAGGATAGAATGGTTTGTTGCCAACCAGCAAAAGAAGCAGGGCTGGGTCTCAAAACCCTCAGGCTCCCGTAAGGTCTGCACAAGCGTTGAAGAATCTCCTGGAGGCCCGTGGTCATTTGTGCAACTCTAGGGCCTTCTGCTCCACTAAAGCCCCACAGCAAGGGCTTCCTTATCTGGCTCTGTCCATAGGAGCCCCGTTAAGGATAAATTCCAAGCACAGGTGGGGGGTTCATTAAAAAGTAGCATGTTCCCCCTCCGCCATCACCTTCTTCACAGGAAGGGCAAGTTTCACACACAGGGAGGTCCCACTGAACACAGATCTGTGGGAACTCTTGGGCCCTATGTTAACTGTAACGTAACAAGCAACATAGGGCATTTTTTCAACTCCCAGCCCAGCTGTTTTGTATATTTGATTCTTTATTAAAATACTGATTTCAAATATTATATCTACAAACACAGGAGAACGTGGCTGACCACGGTTTTGTTTGGGCTGTTGCTTTACCACCTGTTTACCAGCACTTAATTTACACATAAGATTTACTTTAATTCAACATGGCGTTCCAATAGAGGACTCATGAGAACCGATTAAATAGGAGCTCTGTCATACAGAAAACGAACCTAATCACAAAGCTTTGGTTGCAGCTTCAGTGCAAACAGCTATGCATAATTGATAAGAAAACAGAGTAATGCAGTGCAACAGCCCTTCTCCTGCAATATTATTTTAAATGCTCTGGCTTCCCTTATTAAAAATCCAGTTCTCTGGTGTGGATTTTTAAAGGTAAAACCAGATTCAGACCTGGGCTTTTGGTGAATCCATACTGGTTTTTGTCTGACTATACAGCAGATTTTGGCTGTGGGTACACAAACAAGAGGAGAGGGTACAAGTAGCCCTATTTTCCTTACCTCTCTTTTGCACACCTGCCCCAGGGGCCACTAGTCATACTAGACTTCCCAAAGGTCAAGGGCTCATAGTCCTACTACCTCTTAAGCACCAACTGTCATACCAAAATCAGGGTGGGAGAGCATACTTACTGCACCTTTTGGTGGGTTCATACCTTATGTATGAAATTATGGTGGACCGCCCTGCATAGGAATGAGGCAGTGAAATTTAAGCAAGATTCTGCTCTTTCACTTTTCACTGATCTCTAAGCAGATCTAGGTCTGGGCTTGACTATCTGCCAAATATAGTTGGGGCTTTAAAAACTGAACATGTTCTGTGCCTTGGTGTGTGAATTTACTACGTCATTTGCACTATTTCCTATAGCTTTACCCAGGGAAGCACGGCCAATACTGCTATAAATTTAACAATCAACAGTGGGAAATGATACGATTTTAATCTAATCTATATCATATACAGTATATGGAGGTGAGATCCATATGGTAAAAGGCAGAACCATGTGGTACGTTTCAGAACTACATAATACATTGTACTTCTCATGCACCTTTGACCCCCTGACTAACACTTGGTCCACTAATTCATTTCCATCAGAACTACAGTACATTTCTGTTTATTTGAATGGCCTGGGGTACATCTGAAAGTTTTGGATAATGAGGTATTCAGGTAAGGAGATGTTCTACTCTGAGCTGCAGTTCAAACACTGTGGATTTCAATAACTAGGATTTTTGGATAAAGGGAATTTGAATAACTGGAATTAGACTGTACTTCTAATGTTCCGACTTCTGAGCAACTTCAAACACCCACCACTGTGCTTCAATCTACTTGCCTCAAAAGGTTTCTTTCCCAGAATGTAGTATTTCTGCCCCCAAATTACCCTGCTTGAAGGTAACCTGCACCAGTGAGAGATTTAAGGTCTGATATCTTGCAGCCCTATGAGGCTAGATAGGGAGCATTAGGTCATTGCAAATGGGAGACTCCCAGTTTCCCCATAGTACGCCCATCGCTTGCTTCTAGCCCCAGAAAACCACAAGATAGCAGCCTTTGAAATTATGATATTTTTATTTGCAGAACATTAAATTAGCACTATTTATGTTTAAGGTCCTTGATGGTTTTTGCAAGACCTATTGGTTCTTTTGCCTAATGCTGGATAACGCTTAAGTCTCCCAGTTTCCACAATCATGTCTGAAGTCAGCCTGTAATCTCACTATTGAACTGGTAAATCCTAACCTAAGAGTTACTTGACCCCTGAAATCTTCTCGTTTTTTCTTTCTCCCTTTTAAATAAGACATTTTTAAATGAACATACTTGATCCTATGTTTATTGCCTTCCTATTCCATCCCTTTCCCCACTTTTTAAAAAGAATTGCCCCTTCATTTGTTCACCTGTTAAGAGTGTAGATTTTATTACATGTTTATTATAGTTCTCTGTGCTATTTTATGTTATTTTTAAGTGTCTGCATCCCTTTGGCAAAGATTGGGCTCTATACAAATAAAATTATCCAAAATACTGAACCACTATGCCTTACAGCATTTTTCAGCAGACAAATGCAAAGTAACATGGATTGTACAGAACACTTTAAACTACCCCTTTGGGGTTCCAAATTAATTATAACCTGTATTTCAATAAAACATCAGTGTAAACATCAGTATGTTCAATAAAACATTCAATGTAACATCAGCAGCACAGTAAGTGGAGTAGATATCAAAAGGTTTTTCCTCTTTTAAGTCTTCACCACCTGGAAACTGGAAGAAGGTTTACCTAACTAAAATAATGTCATTATTCGAGATCTTTTGGAATCCTTTACCCATCAAGAGACCTTGTTTTGTCCAGATATATCACAGTCCGTGGTATGTATGAGGGTGTGCGGGACATTCCCTACATGACTTATATCCTGCATCCCCATCCTTCCCTACCACACAATGAACATGTTAAGGCTAGAATAGCTTCTACAGTCTCAAAGCCACAGTAGCTAGGCAGCTGATCTGAGACTTGGCAGGGAGGAGTCCTTTTTATTTGCCCTCCTGTGGATAAATGCCCTTCCTGAATGCTCTGCCTGAATAAATTGTCTAAGAATATGTTGCCCAATTGGGGATCATTCTTCCATTGTGGTACCCTCTTTCTCTAGAACTCTCTCTTCCACTCTGAGAAAATAAGTCCCTTCTCATTTAAATCTGGCCTTAAAAACCATTTTTTCTCACCAGCTTAAATCTGACTCTCTCTCTAGAGCCTTTTGAGATACCATGTATGAAGGACACTGTATAAGACAAATAAGGGCGTATTTGCATTATATTTGATGTGTGTGTTACAGCTTTCTCATTTCAGGTGAAAAAAATTAGATGACCTTAGCTCATGGCCAACAGCTGGTGTTTTCTAAGGTGACCTTCTCCTTGATCTTTGTAGGAAGTGATAGACGTTATTGATTTTTAGTATGATTATTATTATTGTGAAAGAGGCCTTGCAGAAAAAAGAGCAGACTGTGTGGAAAAGAGGGGAGGAAACAAGTAATATTTCATATGCTCCCCAGGGCTCACTTGATGACTTGTCATCACCCCTGGCTTGAAAATTTTTTTTCAAAATCCTGTCCATTGAAAATGAAGTATGTGCCATGTTTCCTAGCCTGAGAAACTAATGGAAAATCCTTACCCCAGGTTTGGAGTTCAATACAATGACAAAACAGTCTTGTAAAATTCCAGTTGCCTCCATGCCAAGTAATCATTTTACCCTATTGTCATACTCTGCATTGTAAAATGTTTCTATGCGGATTTTGTGCCTGGGCTGATAGATTTTTGGGTCCACTTTGCAAAGCCGCAGGATCTGCTTTGATATAAAATGATGAGGTCATATTTTGCTCTTTCAGGCAAAACTTTCAAAATCTTCATGGATGAAGCAAATTTCAAACTCCTGTTCCTTTGGTATCAGATATTTTCTTTCCTTTTCTATGAGCAATGTGATATTTTGGTGACTACATTGCAAGGGCTTGTGATAAGAAAAGAAAAACCACTGGTTCCATAGGGATGGCTGGCAAACCCAACAATTAAGATCCTCGGTTGAGATACTAATCCATGCTTGAGCCCCTTTGCATTAAGTTAAATGAGGTTGCCTACAATGTCTGCCTGGCGGGTCTTGTCCACATACTCAGGGTCTAACTGATCACCGTATTTGGGGTCAGGAAGGAATTTCTCCCCGGGTCAGATTGGCAGAGACCCTGGTGGTTTTCCACCTTCCTCTGCAAGCTTGGGGAATGGGTCACTTGCTGCTTTGAACCAGAGTAAATGATGGATTTTCTGTAACTCTGAAGTCTTTAAATCATGATTTAAGGACTTCACTAACTCAGCCAGAGGTTGTGGGCCTGTTACAGGAGAGGGTGGCTGACATCCTGTAGCCTGTGCTGTGCAGGAGGTCTGACTAGATGATCATGATGATCCCTTCCAGGCCTTAAAGTGTATGAGTGTTTTACCCTGTGGTAAGTGCCTCCCAGCCAGAGCCTGCACCTCGCACCCCCTCCTCCATCCCAACCCCTTGCCCCAGCCGCCTCCTGCACCAAACTCCCTCCCAGGAAAAAGACTTGTATACAGGGGCTCCACAAAATCTAATTGCCCCGGCCCACAGGAGAGTTAATCCAGCCCTGCATAAAGGAGCCCTAAAAGCCCCAGTTGTGGCCTGAGAAGGGTCCCCTCTCACAGACACTGCAGAATACAGCAATCAGGCTGCATTCCAATGACCCCATTATAAGCCTCAGCTTAGGGATCATGCAGCATCAGGGTCATAGTATGCAGAACTGGTGAGATTCCAGGCAGCACTGCAGCCCATTGGACAATGCCAGGAAGCTGCAGTAAATTAGGCCCATACAGGCTCTCCAACAAGCAGAGCAGCCCAGGACCGGGAGGCCACAAAAGTGGCTTAAAGCACCCCATTCCCACTGAGCTGCAAATTCTGTGTTCTAGAAGCTCTTAGAATAGCACCCTAGTCTGTTCACTCCACTCAAAACAATTCAAAATACAAGCTAGAGCACATACACTGCATGGATTTAACAAATTAATTCAGTTTCCCTCCTCTAGACCTCCAGTGAACTGAAAAGCAATTTCCACAGCAGCAGTCCTTCATGCAGGAGCACTGTCCTCTTTATAGGCTCCTGACAATCAAATGCAGCATCCATGTCCCAACCACCTAAGCCTTCTTTCTTCTATGATGTTTTCTAGTATGACCTGCTCTGCCAGCTCCCTTATTCTTGGATTTGTTATTTTATCTTTCCATGAAATGTGCAGGATCTTCCTCAGCCACCTGTGTTGGTTAGCATCCTATCTCTTGTTGTAACTCACTGTCATCAGCCAAGTCTCTGCTCCATACTCTTGCCTGTCCACTACAATCGCATGGTATAACCTGACCTTTAGTTTGGTGGGGAGACCTCACGTTGACCAGATGTTTTTCATTCTTCCAAAAACAGTGTTTGCTTTTCCTAATCTCATATGAATAGCTTTATTGCAGCCACTTTCAAATGTCATCACATTCCCTAGATAGCAGAAGTCTTCTACCTCTGTGATTTCTTTTCCATCCATGTACACCTTTACATATGTTGACCAGTTTCCTACCTTCATAATCTTGGTTTTCTCTGCATTTACTTTCAATCCAATTTTTGCTGCTTCCTGTTCTCACTCTGATGTAGGAGTAATGATTCTGTATCAGATCATACTTAGTAAACCAATGTTATTGGCAAAGTCAAGGTCATGTAACTCATCTCCACTAGCCCATTTTACACCATCCATTATGGCTTGTGTTGTCTGCTTTATCACCCAGTCTATTGCTAGTGCAAAGAGGATTGATGATAGCACATACCTGTGTCTAACTCCAGTCACAACATTGAACCACAACACTGAACCGAGCCTGTATCCGATCTTACTGTGCATCTACTTCCATCATCTAAAACTCCTTATTATGTTGATCAGCTTGTCTGGTATTGCATAACTGCTAACAAAATCCTCCAGGGGCTTCCTGTGGATGCTATTGAATGCTTTCTTAAAGTTGAGAAAATTGACTAAGATGGGTTTTTGGGAAGCAGTAGCTTTTTCAATGATCTGTCAAAGAGGGAATATCTCTTCCCCACATGATCTACCTGGCTGAAACCCAGACTGTTCTTCTCAGAATGTTCATCCACTACGTTCTTCATTCTGTTCAGCATAACAGTAGTCAATACTTTGCCCAGGATTGAGGGCACTACAATACCTATCCAGATAGTGCACTGAGATCACCCTTTTTTGGATAATGCCACAATAATACCATCTTTCTAGTCTTGTGGCACCTGTTCTTTCACCCATATTTCATTAGAGTTTTTACTTAAATGAAATTTATCTAAGAAGATAATTGCTTCTCAATTAGGAATGAGGAAACCGATTCAGATACAATCAGGAATGGCACAAACCTCAACTCAAAAATCAAAAGTAACTTGAAGAATAATTATTATGAGGCTCAAAAACTTCAGTTCACTTTTTATTCTTTTTAAATGATTTTTCACTTCCACTTGTCCAAGCATTCCTTGCTTCATTTGCACTCCTCTTGGCTTGGGCTGGAAACAACATTTTCAAAATGTCCCAAGAAAGACTTTTTTATTTCAAGTCTAACTAGTAATAGGAAGTAGTGGATAGCTTGCACTGCTTACTTTGCCACTTAGATACCTCTCAGAGATAGCTGCTTTTTGAACATCAGTATATAGTTTAGGCCTAACCTCACATTGGGAAGAGCATGGAAAAGACTCCTACACCTGCTGGGACCCCACTGGGCACCCACACTACACATTGCAGGATCAGGGCATTAGTTAGATAGCTAAATATCTGCTCTAACCAGAGGCCCAATCCTGCAAGGTACAGAGCCTCCAGGCATGCTTACACTGCCATCAAACACCAGCAGCTGACCCATGGCAACTGACTCAAGCTTGCAGGGCTATGAAATTGTTGTGTAGATGTCTGGGCTCCGGCTGGAGCCTGGGATCTGGCACCTTCCCCCTCTCACAGGGTCCCAAAGCCCAGGCTCCAGCCCAAGCACAGATATCTACTCTGAAGAGTTATAGCCCTGCAGCCCAAGCTCCACAAGCCTGAGTCAACTGACACAGGCCAGCCACATGTGTTTTACTGCAGTGTAGAAAAACCCTCCTTAATCCCCAATCTACTTCAATGAGAGTTAAGGTTGCTCAGCACCATTCAATAGATGCTGAACTCTGTGCAGAAAGAAGCTCCAGGTTTCCACCCCAATTTTGCCAACTCAAAAAATTCAGAAACGTTTTTGTTAAGCATCTGAAGTTTTTACTTAAGTTTCTAAAAGGTTAGCTGTTTCTCCCTGTACACATCATCATAATTATTGATGTAGACTGTGAGTAATATGCACACACAGCCTGTATTCCGGTTCTCACTCAGATTTTGTTTAGTCCTTGATCATTCAAAACTCCCATTGAAATCATTCGGTGTTTTGACTGAGTAATGACTTCGGAATTTAGCCCTTGCAATCTATGCTAAGGAGAGATTTGTGGTCACTGCCCTTAAAGCATATTTTAAGTACAGCAGAGGATTCTTAGGATAACTATGAAAGACATGTCGGGTATGTTTAAACACAATTGTCATAACAAATCGTATAACATTTTAAAACACATTTTCGGCATTAACATTTTAATAATTAAAGATTTTCAGATATTACTCCACGGTCTGTTTGGCTTTGGCAGACTGAAAAACTCTTCAGTATTAAGCCCTCTTTCTATTCATTCATTTCGTTTAGTGAGATGATGGCAATTTAAATTGGCAATTAAGAAACGTCAGTTAACCTTCAAATAAGCACATTCTTGGCTTTGATGTAGTCAGTATTTTTCTTGCCCTGAACTATTTCTGTTTCCAGACACCACATTTTCATTTGCCAGGAGCTTCCTTACTCAACGATCTCCTTGCCGATGTGAATGTGAAAATATCAATTTGTCTGCTCATGCCCAGAAACTAATATGGACATTTGTTTTAAAAATCAATTGTTTTAAGTTCCATTACATTTATTTTTAATGTTCATCTACTACCAATCTGTTCTTCAAAGCTGTTTGAAGAATCACAAGGGCCTAAATTTTCAAAAAGTGAGTAGTGAGTTTGGGAGCCTCAATGTTTGGGTGTCTAACCTGGGACATCGGAAAGTGGCCTGATTTTCAGAATGTGCTAAGCATCTCCCTTCTGAACATCAGGCCCTTTTAATGTGTCTCAGGTTTGAGCTCTAAAAATCTAAGCACCCAAAATCTTTTACCCAGAGCTTGGTATCAAGTGTCAGCTGTCATCTCTCCATCCAAGGAGCTGCCTGGGATCCAAGTCCTTCAGAGTCTGAGATCCTGGGATGGTAAACATGCAATAGTGTTCATTAACAGACCAGACAGGCAGGCCTAGCAAAAACATCCTAGTTATTCTCACTTGCCACCATATTGTTTCCTAAGGTGTTTTGTTTGGAGATATTTGTTCCATTCTGTCTTATTCTAAAACAACTTATTTTTGTGTTCCCACATGTAGTCTATGTTTTATGGAAAGCGGTTTGATCTCAGGCAATCACACCCCACAACATATATAATGTTCTTTCTGTTTACTTGGATTAAATGTGTTGTCAGGACACTGGTAAAATTAGCATCCTTTTCCCACAAGCCCTCCTACCCAAGTGCCTCAACTTCCTAGCTGATCTGCATTTGAAACGTCAATAAGATTTCCAGTAACTCAGCTCAAAATGTTGGCTGAAGCAATTTCTCTACTCTCTACCTCTCTTTCTCCTACATTTAAAGCCCCAGTTCCCATATTATCCTACAATTCCAATTTAAAATTAGTTCTACTCTATATCAAAACAAATCGTTGACAGATGAAGCTCCATTCATCATGTTCTCATTGAAGTCAATGACTAAGCACTGGAAGCTCAGGTCCCACGTGTTTAACCTTGTCATCTTTCAGTATTCTGTATCAAGGGCTGGTCTCTGGTGATTCTGAGGGTCCCATCCAAAGCCCATTGAAGTCAATGGAAAGACTGGATTGGATGTTTAGGTTCTAAACAAGACTAGATTATAGTGCTGCATGTCTGTATATGACTAGATTATGCAATGATCTCTTCTGGCTTTAAATACTATGACTCTATGAATCAAAAGTGAAAGATTTTAGCCAGCATTTTCATTGGAGATGGGTAGAATTTATTCAACATAACCATTTTCTGACAAGATTAGGCCTTTAATGAGAAACACTTTTTTTCTGTAGATAACGTGATACATGTGAATTTTTCCCCCTGTTTTTCATGATTTTTAAATGCAAACAAAGAATGTCAGCCTGTTGGTTGCTCATAAAATGTTGCTGTTGTCTGGTTTTTTTTTTCATACTGAGTAATTTACGATTGGTCACAGGGAATTGGTGGTTCAGCACAGGAAAAGGTTAGATTATAAACTCTTTGGGACAGGGGCTGTTTTTGGTAGTGTTTGTACATGATTGAGGTTTGTCGGTTCTTCCACAATACAGATAATAAATAATAATCCATGAACTTCTACGGCATAGCCAGGACCAAAGACAGAGGGAGGGAATTTTTACTTCTTTTTTATTTGATTGTTCTCTAGTAGCTGTCCATAGCCATACATATAAATAACAGAAACATTGTTGCAATCCCTAGGTGGTTCTTTCTTGCCAATTATGCATTAAAGTGGCTCTACATTGGTAAGGTTTTTCTTTTTTCTCAAGAATACCTAGTGACTGCTCCATACAGGTACCAGGGAGCAAGAATGTTACTTCTGTTAATCTTTCACTACCTAATCCAGCTGCTGGGACTCAAGTTCACCTTCATGACTACTGGGCCAGGTGAATGGATAATATTTAATATTTAAGAGAGGAAGCCACTGACAGGTGCATAAATTCATATATATTCTTAAAATTGCACAGATACTACATATTTTTCAACTAGAATACCTCAAAATAAAGAAAATTTAATGATGCTGCCCCTAAAAAAAAAGAGTAGCAATCAGAAAGTCTGTTGATACTGCTGTGGGAAGCAACATCTCATTCATTTTAAAACAAAATGGCATTGAGGTGTTAAGTTAATTTAGTGATCTGGCAATGGCTTAATTCTTCGTACCAGTTGCTGAAAGATGTGTGTGGTTAACACAGGTCTGATTCTCCTCTTAAACACTAGTTGAAAGCAGGAATAATTCCACTGAGGTAATTGGAGTGAGCCCAATGTAAAATTCATGTGAAAAGAGAAGACTGGGACCAAAGAATGAGAAGTTAGTTCAGGAAATAGGCTTAACAAATAAAAAAGTTCACCCAGATACCAGATAGAACTACAAGCGAAAAGCAAAGCATTTCAGCAACCATTTGTGAGTCAAAGGATTAATTAATATCAATGACTCACTAGCATCTTTTTCAGATTAATTTAATCCTAACGTGTGACATAAGGAATGTGAGCTGAGCAAGGAGTTGTCTACAAAGAGAATAAACAAAGATTTAAACTCACCTCAACCTTTTTGACCCAACTAGATTGCTCTTAATAGGGACAGGCCCTGTCAGAGGGCTGAGGGCTGTATTACAGTGCGTAAAGAAGATACTGAGGGGGAAAGGGCCATTAGACAAAATAAGGAGGGCATACAGTGGGGAAAAAAAGCTATTATTAGTGATTTATACTAATCCACATATTAATGGAGAAATGTACTTCGCTCTGCCTGTGGCAGGAACATTATGACTTGTCATGCCTCCCCATAGCTCTTATATTCAAATGCCAGTGTGCTGAAGTAAGCTAATGTAGTCGTGTGTGGTGTACTCTAGCACTTCACAGAGTCCTTGTCTGTTTACAGTGAAAAATGGGTCAGAGTCCATTGCTATCAGCTCTGCTACACAGCAATTCATTACCATAAGGTTTTCACTGCCTTGCTCTTCCTCTCCATTGTTCCATGAAGTGTAAATTGTTTTGGGGCAGATGATCACGCAAGCTTTTAGAGCAGGGCAAGCACCTGTGTGGAACAATCTTCTCTCCCGTTTCCACAGGCAAAAAAAAAAAAAAAAGATTTTCCACCTGCCATCAGGAAAAGAAAAAAATGCTTTTTGTGTTCCATAAAGTGAGCTGAGCAGAGGAAAGCAAAGGTCACTTGGCCTCAATCTGAATATTACCCATATAACCAGCAGAGCTCAACAAGGTCATGCTGACATTACAGAAAAACAGTAAATCAGCACCAAATGCAGCCTAAGATTGCTTAGTAGTGCTTATTAAAAGTTTTATTTATGCTATATCCACGGATGAGAGAATGGGCTCAGATAAAATAAGTAATAACTCACAGAATGATGTCTCAGCAAAAGGTGTGACGTAGCTAGCAATAAACCATCCTCGTAGGCTGGCAGGCAGCTAGTCATTGTCTGAGAGAGGTTGGCTTTCCCTTGCTGTGCAAGATGTAAGTTGATATTGAGGATTTGAGTGTTTCCTGACTATGCAAAATTCTCATCAGAGCACTCTGAGCCACATGGTTATAAAGCCCTGTCTTTATTTACAGGCAAACATTTCTGTGAAAACCATTGATTCTTATGAAAAATAACAGTTTTCAAGCAAAGTTTTTTTTTAAGTGGCATTCTATTTTCCAACTGTATTTTATTTTCTGGTTTGGAGATCTGCCACTTTTACCCCAGAGGAGTCATTTACACAGGTAGAAGTAATGTTTGCAAGCCATCCTGAACCACACACTATACAGGAAAAGGTTGATAGATAACACTGACTCGATATTCTGCAGAAGTAGGATCTCATTATTGGTGTGGTCAGTACCATGTCATCTACCTGTAAGCAGGGGAATGGTCCCGCTTTTGTGGGGAATTTTCCTGGCTCTGTACTACTCCAGTGGAATCAGGTGGCAAAAGGCTCTCCACCTCCCTTTCTCCGAATGCCTGCCTCACCTTGAGGACTTCTCTTCCTCTCTCCCATGCTACAGAGTCCTCAAAACCCCTGATAAGGCCGGGCCCAGAATCCCGAGGAAGCTTAACCCCTAGTTTCATCATGGGTCGCTCAGGACAGGGGCTAGGGTGTCCCCACTCCAGGGTGTTTGCTTCTCACCAGCCACTCGCCTGACCCAGTGATTGCTACATTGAGTTTAAACCACATCCACTTTATTAAACGGCAACTGTAAACAAATGAGGGGAAAATTGAAAAGGTTAAAGGAACAAGGACTGGCACTGTGAGCACAAGGAACCCTGTAAACAACACTCTCTGGAACACAAGAAAATTCACAGCCTATTCATTACACAGCCCAGGCCTCCATCTCAGGACCCGGATGTGCCCTGGTTATACTGCAGGTAAGGGCAACTACTCTGGTGGGGGCTACACATCCTCAGGCTCTAGGTGGCAGGACCTTTCCCTCCATTGGGTTTGCATCTCCCCTCCAAGTCCAGTCTTCAAGGCCCTCTTGTCTTGGGACATCTGTCTCCATTGGACCCCTTCTGCGAGGGTCCCCACCTCGCTCTCACTGCCCTTGGCTCCAATTTACTTGTAGCTGCGAACCTGGTCCTGCAGCTCCCCACTGCCGCTTAGTCCGGGCTCACTATCAGCATGGCTGGCATCCGCTACTCCAGCTCCCCGGCTTGAGGCTGCTGCTCTGGCTCAGCTCTGGGCTTCTGCAGTCTCCCTCTCATTCCTTACTCAGGCCGAAGCTCACATGGAGGGCAGGTTCTAGACTTTCAACTCTATCACTGACCTGTTCGCCCTGTCAATCTGGCTGACTTGGAGAGCAAGCCATTGGCCCTGGGGACGTCAGTCTCAGGATCCTGACTCCTCTTTGGTCAATTCCCTTTCTCCTGGTATTGGCAGGGTGCCATCCAAAAACACCCCACTGAGTTTCAGAAATGGGCCAACAACCCTCTTACATACCTCCCATACCCCTACTATAGCATCATCTACAGCTATTTCCTGGTGAGGTGAAATGTATTTCCAGTAGGAAGTTCTTGCTTTTGAAAGGGTCAAAGTCCATGAAATGCATGCTGGTGTTTTCATTAACTTTGGCATGTAACCTCAGGGGGATCCAAAGCAGTGAGGTGAGGGTACATAGTCTCAAAATAATCAATGATTTGAATGCGGCGGATGCCTCCCCGCGAGTTGGTGACAGAGAGCACCATGCATCACAAGGCACTTTGTTTCAAAATTTTCATTCCCCAAACTACAGCTATCTGTGATGCAGCCAGAGGGGGGGGGGCAATGTAGGCCAGCAGTAGGTGAGGGGGCAGCACAGCCTGGGGCACTGGGAAATGTAGGGTGCACTTGAGAAAGATATTGAGCATGAGCAGGAGACAGAAGGATAGAGAGATGGTTTCAGCTGCTAGGATATGGGCTAGCTAAGTGTCTGAGCTGCCTTAGGTGCCTAACTCCAGGAGAGGATTCATGGCTGAGGATCCTGAGCAGAGAGAGATGCCTATCTCTAGCCTGTCAAGCAGGCCCACCAGGTCAGCTGCTTAGGCGTCTTAGCCTCTCTCCTTTCCCTGCCCCTCTCCTCTGCCTTTCATTCTCCGCTAGCTTAGGTAGCGCCTTGTTCAGCTTGCTGGCTTCTGAGAATCCCTTTCTTAGGCAGCTAACTCTCCCAAACACTGAACGGAGCAATGCCTAAGTACCTTTCCTTTGGGTATGTCTACACTGCCAAAACCCCCATCCGCTGCAGTGAGTCTCGGAGCCTGGGTCTACAGACTTGGGCATGCACTAAAAATAGCAGTGTAGATGTTGCCTCTCAGCAGGAGCTTGGGTTTTGAAACCTGGAAGGAGGGTGGAGAGGTGAGGCTCAGAGTCTAAGCACCAGCCAGAAGAAACATCTATACGGCTCTGTTTAGCTCCGTAGCATGCAAAGGTGCTGGAACAATTTGTATAGTGGGGGTGCTGAGAACCATTGAACCAAACTGTAAACCCCGTATATAATGAAAACCACTTCAAGACAGAGGGCGCAGTAGCACCCCAAGCACCCTTAGTTCCAGCACTTATGGTAGCATGAGCCCTTGGAGCCCAAGTCTGTAGGCTCTGAGATGTGCTGTTGTGTTTTTGTTTTGTTTTTCGCTGTGCAAACATACCCTTTGAGGGTCAATACCTTTGAGGGTCTGGGACTAGGTGTTCAGTTACCATATGGCTGACACACAACACTGATGAAAGCCAAATAAAGAAGAAATCTATAAATATTATTAACTGCTTTTTAATGTATGCTAAATGACTTAAGTGATTATTTTTTAAAATCAGTGTTTTATATTAAAATTGGCTGAAAAAAATAGACCTGTGACCTATACAATGAAGCACTAACTGCATTGTCACATCCAAGACATTTTTAATTTTTGTTGTCACAAGAAATGAGAGAGAACCACAGCACGCTAAGCCATCTTTCTTTCTTTCTTTATCACTCGCTGCAGTGATACAGCAAACATAATGGCTGTTAGGAAGCAGGTTAAGACATTGAAACCTGAAAACACAATTGTACTTCAATGAATTCTAGGAATTATTGTTCTTTTAATGAAAGCTCTTCATGGGATCTAGGATCCTAAACTCAATTGATTACTTTTATATGTTGTGTACAATTTGGGACAACACTCTGTAAATGTGGTGATCTATATGAGTCAACACTGGACAATGCCTTTCACATACCCATTCATCCTTCAACATTAAGCTTCCAGCATAGCTGTCGTAAGATTTCAGCGATCTATCATGAGAGGACTTGCATTTTCAGAGGAAATGAAAGAAATGAAAGTAAGGAAAAGTAATAAACTATTTTGTAAGTTAGGTTTCAAAAATCTTTAAAGCTGACAAAATATGCTCTGTTTTAACATATATTACACTTTGATAATGCAATTTGAAGCCTACATAAGGGTTAGTGTATTGGATTTTCTGCTCTTTAAAAACTCCCATCAGTGTATTTTCAGTAATTTAGCTTATTTTTCAGGGGTGAAAGTAACTTAAAGGATTTACTGGTATGCTGGAGTCCTGAGCAGGTGGGCGGGGCCTCAACCATAAGGGGTGTGGCCTCAACTGGAAGAGGCGGGGCCTTTAGACCCCTGGGCCCTTTCAATCGAGATTTAAAGGGCCCGGGGCTCTGCAGCAGTGGCTGGGGGCTTCGGTGGTGATTTAAAGGGCCCAGGGCTCCCGGCCGCCACTACCGCAGTGGAGCCCCAGGCCCTTTAAATTGCCGACGGAGCCCCGGGGCCTGTAAATCGCCGCTGGAGCAGGGTCCCGGCCACCTCTGCTACCTGGAGGCTCCGGCAGCGGGGCTCTGGCAGCAATTTAAAGGGCCCGGGGCTCCAGCTGCTGCTGGGAGCCCCAGGCCCTTTAAATTGCTGCCTGGGGAAGCTGGTCCAGTACGGGGTACTGGCTCTTGCTGGTACTCCATACCGGACAGAACCAGCTTACTTTCACCTCTGTTATTCTTTGAAAGTGTTATTCAATGTACAAGTGTACTGTGTTCAATTACAAAGGGATACATGGGAGAATGGTTTTCTGGATGATAAAATATATAGTAATACAGAACTCATGGTATAACAGAATGTGCAGTAATGATACTTGTGTAAAATTTAATATGCTTTGGATCCCTTATAGACAAAGGCCATCAGGAGATGCATGAAGGAGCATGATGAATTTGGATTCAACAGCACCAGAATCTTGTGAGCCCTTCTCATGGGATTTTAGTTCCTGTGGTATCAATATCTGAATGCAGCAAGATTTCTGCTGCATCCAGATTAGTCCTGAAAAGCTGGTCTCCTCCTCTTTTAATTCTCACCAAATAATGGGGGGAGGGGTATTGAAAGGCTGTTTTTGAAAATTTGGCCCAAGATTTTTTACAATTCTGAAATGAAAAAACAAACAAACAAACAAACAGAAAAGGGCTTGGTTTTCAAAAATAGGCATGAACAACATGTACGCAGTTGTATACCAGTTTAACTCCTAATTTCCTGGATTTATAATGCTTGTTTTGGGATAAATACAACATCTCTGTAATGTGTTGTACCCTAAATTACTGAAATGTATTCTCCACTAAACTCCATCTTCATGCAGTTTTTGTCTAGGAATTGCCTTTTCTAATTATTAAACTTTTCACACACAAGAAGCCCAAAGAGAATGTTGTTGTGTGAAATTTCCAGTGATTTGAAGAAATGTTGTATCAACTTTATTTCCCCCCCCCCCCGATGTTTGGTATTGATTTCCCAGCATGCTTTGGTTACTGTATGTCACTGTGGAGTAGTGCAAACCAGCCAGAGCATACTAACCAGCTAACTGCACCACTAGGGTAGCCCAAAACAGATGAAATGTACAAAGCAGTTTCCCCTCTCCACCCGACATTACTCGGCACTCACACTCTAATTTCCCCGTCTTGTGCTCCCCCCCCCGCCATGTTTCCCTGAATACAAACCTACCCTTCATTTTCCCCCTTCTTCAGCTTTTCCTGTTGAGAAGATCTGGTAACACAGGTGGTTTTTGAAAATCAATATTTTGGATTAACGGTAATTTTTGCTGTTATTTTCCATGATATTTATCTGACAGCAGAAGATGAAAAATTAAATCTTCTCCTTCAGAGAAACTCAAGAAAAATAGCCTCTTGTCAAAATGGCCACCACCTGCCACTCTTCCCAAGGAGAGTGACGGCAAGCTGCACTCAAGCAAGATGGCAGCCCCTATACTGTCATCAGGTAGAGAGGAGCACTGGTGAGAAGAGGTACTAGACATCATTGCTGAGGACAACCACACTGAAAACAATGTGAGATGCAGAGGCGGATTAAGGTTTTGTGAGGCCCTGGGCCAGAGCAAGTGCGGGCTCCTCCCCATCCCTTCCACCTGCAGTCCCTCCCAACTCTCCTGCTCCTGCCAGGGAAATGGGGTTGGGGCGTGGCGGCTTGTCCCACCCTTCCCCTCTGCCCAGCACTCCTGCTGGGGAGGAGGGTTGAGGTGTGGGGCTTCCCCCACAACCCAGCAGGAGCACCAGGTGGGCAGGCGGAGCGCGACAAGCCCCCGTGCCCCGACCCCGTTCCCCAGCAGAAGCACTGGGCAGAGTGGGGCAAGCCAAAGGCCCCGTGTCCTGACCCCACTCCCTGGCAGGAGTACCAGGCAGGCGGGCAGAGCATGTCAGGGCATGAGGGTGCCCATTTTTCCAGGGCCCCGCAATTGCCCGGGGCCCCTGGGCATGGGCCCCGTTGGCCCAATGGCTAATCTGCCACTGGTGATACATCACTTATTTTGAAGGAGAAAAGTTCTTGACAGAATACTGTTAAATAGAACACTATTCTTCAGCCTCTGCTGAAGAAGAAACTTTTACTTATGAAGAACAATGGCAGAAAATGACCATTAATCCTTTAAAAAAATCTTCATAGGCACAAGATTTCAATGGGTTTTAACTATATGGAAAGTTTGAAGTGTTTGTATTGTTTTGCCATTAAGATAATTCAGGAACAAAAAAAAAATAAATAAAAGGTCTGTCACCTAGTGCTAAATGTTTTAAATGACCACATTTTAATTAATTACAGTGCAAAACTCAGCTTAGCTTATGGAGCCATGACTGCTGCCTCTCCAGTTTGTTTGCTTGAGCTATTTTTTAAAAAAAATGATGAAAAGTAATTAGTAAAGACTAACAGTTTGAAATTTAAGAAATGTTTGGTTGTTTCGTGAGAGCATGTTTACATTTCCTAGAGGAGGGACAGAGTGGGATAAACCACAAGTTCATTTCCCAGTACTAAAAATAACTATCAGAGTAAACATGAGTGTGTTTAGATGCTGCTTGTAATTATTAGAACTGGGAGCACTGGCTGTTGGGAGTCTGAAAGGACAGGAAACAGGAGGGGTGGGGGGGAAGTTGAGGAGGCTGAGTGACAGCTACCGAGGGTGCAGCAGCAGCTTGGTAAAGAGGTTTCCACTTTAAAAATAAAGTCCCGTTGAAGTTTGTTAGTACCTTGCCCAGTTGTAACAACATTTTGGTGACAAGGATGGATGGTCTGTCTCTGAATCCACCTGCACCCTTTCTGCAAAGCCCAGGTGAGCCTCCAGTTGCTTTTAGTGCCTGGATCCATATGTTTGAGACTTATCTGCTTGCAATCAGTACTACAGAGATTTCTGAAGTAAGAAAGTCTGCTCTGCTAATCCACTGTCTTGGAGCAGAAGGGCTGTGTATATTTTACACTTTTCCCCTTGCAGATGATAAATATGAGACTGCGCTCACTGCATTAAAGAACTTTTTTGTGCCAAAAGTGAATGTAGTAGTTAATTGCTACAGATTTCACCAGTGTGAGCAGAAAACAGGGGAGACTATAATGCCGTATATTTCTTCCCTGAGGAGTCTGATTGTAACTTGTGACTTTGGGAATATGACAGATGAGATGATTAGAGACCAGCTCATTGAGAAAACAACCATGCTTCGTGTAAGAGAACGCCTTCTTCTAGAACCACAACTTACACTAGAAAAAGCAGTAACCATTGCTACTCAGATTGAGTCAACTACAGCTAAAGCCAAAATAATGAGCATGGATACAGGAGGCACAGTCCAGGCTGTGACTCCTTTGCAGAAAAGTTCACTACCACTGCAGACACACAATTGAAAGAGGAAAACTAATGAAAAACCACCAAATCAGCAAATTCAAAATACAATAAAAGCATGTTTTCACTGTGGATCCCCACAACATCTTGCAAGTTACACAGGATGTCCTCAAAAGTAGCTCAGTGCAATCATTGCAAAAAGATTGGGCATTTTGCTAAAGTATGTCGCAGCAACCAGTGCAATCAACAGGTGCATGCAGTTACAATACTAGATGTTACTGTGGTGAGCGTGGACAAAATCACTACTGCACATATTCCAGAACAAATAAAGTGCACTGTAAACATTTCTGCCATACCCTTAGGCAAATCACACTCTATTCAGCTAATGTTGGACACTGGCTCAGCAGTATCTATGCTACCTGATTCCATCTATTTGCATTACTTTAAAGAAGTGCCTATTACTGAACCCAAACTTCACTTGGTGTGCTATTTGAAAAACCATATTCCATTACATGGCTGCCTGCCAGAAATAATTACTTTTGGTGATTGCTGTGTAACTACAGAGTTCTACATTGTCCACAAAGGCACTCCTATCCTTGGCAGAGATTTATTGGCTCCTTTAAATCTCAGGGTAGTTAATGGATGAATTGAACTTCCTCAGCAAAGCACTCTTGCGGTACACACACCAGTTTCAGCTGGAACCCAACACCAGGTTGAGGAGAAACTTGGCTGCGCTTATGGGTTTCTGCATAAAGTTAAAATGTGGAATAATGACAGTGAAAGACTTGATTGTACATAGTCCAGTAATTGCAGTATTCAGCCCTGCATTGCCCACAATTGTAACGACTGATGCTTCTGATTATGGACTTGGGGATGTTCTCACATAACTGCATGAGGACAACACAGAGAGGACTGTTGCATTTGCTTCAAGGACACTAAGTAATGCTGAGAGAAAATATTCTACAGTCGAAAAAGAAGCACTTGCTTGTATCTGGGCTACTGAAAAATGGAGAACTTACCTGTGGGGCTGCACGTTCAAGTTGCGCACAGACCACAGCCCTTTGACGACGTTGCTCACCACGAAAGGATGGGGAAGAGCAGGATATCGTATTGCTAGATGGTCTGCAAGACTACTCTCTTTCAATTATGAACTGGAATATAAGCCTGGAAACCAAAATGTGGTAGCTGATTGCCTTTCTCGCCTGCCTTTGCCTTCACCAGATGCCCCAACTGAGGATGATGTGAGAAAAACAGTTGAACAGAACCAAGCAAAGTATAAGGCTTTCACAGACCAGCGGCAGGGTGCTAAGGGACCAAAGTTTCAGTGTGGTTCCTTTGTTAGAATACGAAAACCTGGAATTTTATGCAAAGGGGACCATAAATTCACAGCTCCTCTTAAAATCGTAGAGAAGAAGGGACTTTACACCTATCGACTTTCTGATGGGCACGTATGGAATGCTTCTTATCTTGCACCTGCCTATGCACCAAGAGGAGATTATGCCAACACCCAGTCTGCACTGGATGACTTCACTGTAGTATCAACACAACAAAACATTGCACTGGAACCCGGGCTTGAGAGACTGACTGTCAGACCCAGACGACCACCTGTCTGAACTAGAGACTATGTTATGTAGTATCTACAGTGTTTTCAGGTAATATATCTGCCAACAAAATAGTGTCTTGTTTCATATTTGTTCCTGTGGTTAAAACAATGTTTATTTTAATTGGGAGAGTTTCTTAAGAGAGGAGGGAATGTGGTGTTTGGATGCTGCTTGTAATTATTAGAACTGGGAGCACTGGCTGTTGGGAGTCTGAAACGACAGGAAACAGGAAGGAGCGGGGGGGGGGCGGGGGAAGTTGAGGAGGCTGAGTGAGAGCTACCGAGGGTGCAGCAGCAGCTTGGTAAAGCGGTTTCTACTTTAAAAAAAAAAAAGTCCTGTTGAAGTTTGTTAGTACCTTGCCTGGTTGTTACAACACATGAGTAGCCACAGTTTACCTGTAACATTTTTCTGTACATTCCATGGGAATGATTTAAAGTGATTATGCCAGACTGTAATCAATAACAAAAGCCTTTTAAGACCCTATTTAAATATTTGCATTCTTGAAGCTTTGCAGTAACCAGCAATAGCTGAAAATTGGAAAGATGTAACAGCAGCAACCAACACTTTTTCTTCTGAGCAAACTCTTCTCTGTAATGTCTCCAGAATGCACTGGGCCACTCATGCCTTACTTTAACGAAAAGGAATAGGATAACAACCAACAAAAATAAATTAAGCTGCTATAGTGAGAGATTCTTTGTTTATGAGCCACTTCCAGTGCATGTCATTCCTAGTTTCAGCTTCCAGTTGCAGCTGCAATTAACAAAGCTTTAATTTCCCCCCAAAACTTTGTATCCAGAATGTTCCAGGTCTTAAAAGTGCATTAACTAGACAGTCACTGTGATTTTTAAAGTTCCATGTCCACATTTCTCCCCTATAATTTTTAACTAATAGATTTAATGGCCTGATTTTCCGAGGTGATGAGCAACTCAGCTCCCAGTGAAATAATTCAGCACCTTTGGCAAAATCAATTCCTTAGTCTTTTGGGAGAGCTGTGATTTTCTTTTGATCAGAGGCGCCTGTTTGCATCCTAGCATAAGATTATAGTATTAACATTCTTACACACCATTATCCTTCTCTGATGAGTTCCTCTTTTTCTATATGAATGAATGTGAAATCTCTTATCCACTATATGATTTGGCCAATAGAAAGTGTATTGTCTTACTTTTAAAAGAACAAAATCTTTATTTATTTCTATCGTTCTCTTTGCAGTTATGGGAAGATCCCTTTTCAAAGAGTGCATATATTGATTCTACTTTTGGCTATAGCTCTGCTTTCAGAAGCAATCAGGAGAGTATCAGTATTAGCACATTGCACTGAAGCCTTATGTTGGATATTGTACTGAAATTCAGCTAAGACTGAAGTCCACTTCTGCATTATGGCTGATGCCAGAGGTAGACTGTCTTTCTTTGGACCTAGAAACTTTTATCAGAAATTGATGTTCGGTGATCAATCTACATTTCTTTGCAAATAAGCATCCCTGACCTATAGTTATTCCAGAAATAACACATAACATCTTTCACAAATTCAGTTTCTCTTTAGCCTCTGCTGGTTAACAAATTCTTTGAGTTTCTCCTTCCCATAACCATTCCAGCCCCTATTTTCTCTCCATCTCATTCTTGTACTCTATTTGACATATACTCCACCGGTTCTGTGTTGTGCTTAGCCCACTGCCACTGTAAGCTCTTGAGGGCAGGGACCATGTCTAACTCTGTGCTTTGTAAAGAAGTGTGTACATACAGAGTGTTGTTATTGTGGCTTATTAGTTAGAAAAGTCATTTTTCAATTCCATAAAAATTGCATTTTCAGCTTGTACTTGTAACTTGCCGTATTTTCATCCAGATAGGTATCGGGACGTTCCAGCTGGATCCCATGCAACAGCATGAGTAGTATAAACTTTCCCAAGACACAGTGATATTGCCTTCAGCCTCTGGTATTTCCTACCGAAAAAGCACAGCATACGTAATCATGCAGAATTGTTTTCTAAAGTGTCTCAAGGCAGGTTAGTGGCGAATGCGTGTGGGTGGCACTGATTTTAGAGGTATTGGCTTCCTGTCTATTTCCATTATTGGGAATGCAAAGTGAATACAAATTACAAAAGTAAAAAAGGAAAAGAAATGGGGAATCATTTTCCTGCCATCAAGTAAAGCATGAATGAGGCTTCTGAGGGGGAAGACTCTCACTTGGAGCATTGTTAGTGGTAACAGTCACTGCTGTGTTTCTCTGATCTCTCTTTTACAGGTGAAAACCAAAAGAAAATTAGGAATAGAAAATAACAGCTGGAAGAGAGTAGGTTTTTAAAATGGTTTCTAGTTAATAGTCTCAGCTGCAGTTTCCCCCTCTTTTTGGCTTTATCCTCAGTTTATCTAATTGATCTGCTTGACTTGGGCAACAATAAAATAAATAAAAACCCAAGGAATAAATTGTTGGTTCTCATTCACTTGTATTTATTTTTTCCTATTTTATCAGCTTTTTAGATTAAAAGCAGAGATGGGCCCAAGTCATGATGTCTGATCTGGAGCTTTGGTTTTGTCCATCACTAATAAAAACAGCGACAACGGAATGTCTGGTGTAATAAGTGAAACGCATCTCATGTTATCCCACATAGGGGATCTGTGCTAAAGCCTTAGCACCAAGGCTGTGAGTGTTGCTCTCTCTGTTATTGTGCACAATGAGGATGGATGTTGTCAGCACCAGTTTGTGATGGTTCCAGGCCACAGTACAGTTTACTATCTGCAAGTGCCTCTTGGATCTGGTTTATCCAGTCTACAGAGCAGGATGAGAGCTCTTCACAGCAGCCAGCACAGTGTCTGGACTATCCAGTCTGGCTGGATTAGTCAGCGGAGTTACTGCTTCCATTACTGTGGTGGCACAGTGCTGTAAGAAGTCTTTCTACTGTCGATGGATGGATTTTGCACCCATTCCAGCTGTCTGCCTGTGTGCTTCAACTGGGGTAGTTTGTCAGTGAGCAGCTTTAGTCTCTGTGGTCATTTCTGGGCAAGATGGCAGCTGCATAACTAGCAGTATGGGAGCTTAGCTGTAAGACTTTAAATAGTTTCTGTCCTGGTTTAGCAATCGGAATAAAAGCTTAAATATTTTTTATTGAAGCAACATTTAGTTCTTGAATTTCTCATCTATTTGTTAAACCAGCCCTTTGTTTTAACCACTATGGAAGCTTTACAATCTCATTCAGCAATGCCCCCATTCTCCCACTAATACAAATGAGTGAGATGACTAAAGAGAAACTATAGAAAAACAAATATAAACCCTACAGGCACAATTAAAAGATCACATAACGCACTATAGTTCACTATAAATCAGTGGTTTAGATATTATTCTAATGGGAGCCATGTGCATGCAGCCCACTGCAGAATTTCACCCTGGCTTGGAAGGTTTAATTCAAGATCTTCTGAGTTTCAGACATTGTCAAGTTTACACATCCCCTATTGATAAAACTGGAAGAATCATCCATCTAACAAATGATTGATATCCTGTTTACACAGTGTAAGCTGTTTTTCTGTGAAAGGGAATAGACTAATACAAATGCTGATACTTTTTAAAAAAAGCACAAACAGTGGGATAGGAGATCAAGTGGCTTGAATCAGGGATTTTGGTATGAAATCTCTCAGAACAGATATTCTGCCTCTTTAATCCCTAAGAATTTATCTATACAGCACAATTTGACATGTACATGAAATAACTATAGATTGGACTTTTGCCCTTCAAACAAGCAATTTTCCTTTATCAAGGATTAAACGATAAAACCAAAATAGTCATTTATGGTGCTGGAGCACATCCTTGGATTTTTTTTTATAACCTCAGTCAGATTACAATATAATTATCTCAGAAATGTCAGTGCTTTCAGTAGCTTAGAGTTTCAAATGTGACATGATGGAACAAGTGAAACTTTAAAAGTTTACTGTATAAACCATACAACCTCTGCTTGAAAAAAAGGAAATTTTTTTTGTCTTAAAATAGAAATATTAAAAAGTGGGACAAAACATTTTTTACCACTCACCCCAATGAGTGAGAGTTAAGAGGAGGTGAGGATTATGCAAATCACTGTTCTCCAGCTTGATTATATTCTAGATGAGATGTAAGATGCTCCTTCATCCAGGTTGTACAATAATGGCAGATGCTGGGCTCAATTGATATTTAATCTTCTCTATGTTATCAACTACAATGAATCTCTATGAGAAAACTTTCCATTCTTTAGATGTTCTTTGGTTTGCTTTCCTGGGGAAAAGGGTTCCCGGATACCATGGAAAAACCTTCTTTGTGGTGTGTGTGTACAGCTCCTAACATAATGGGACCCTTGACTGGGCCCCTGGATGCTATTACATTACAAATAACAACAATGGTCATTAAGAGCTTCCATCAAACCTATGAGAAGTTATACATTAGCTTTATAGAGCCAAATGCTGAGATCCTAACTTATTTTAGTCACTCCTTACTCCTGCAATCATTGAAGCTAATGGGTTTTTCCCTGAGTGAGTAGCTCAGGATTTAGCCCACATAAATATACAGTACCAAACAATGTAAAAGACTCCTCGTTTACCTTTAGTCTTGAAAACATATACTTGAAACATTTTCAAATCCTGCAAAAAGGTGAGAAACAGTTTGGTTCAGAGAGACACTAAAATACATTGTGCCTGGACAGCAGAGATGAATTTTCTTGGCTTGATTAAAATGTCATTTCCTACTCCATGTCAGGGTTTGTATTAATTACCATCTCTGAACTCCAGGTGTCATTTATACTGCCAGCAGCAAATGAGACTCAGCAGAAAGAGTATCACTCATGAAGAAATAACCCTCCCAACAGGGGCGTGAGCAGAAATTGAAATTTGGTTTTTGGAGGGGCATGTAAAACACATAAATGAAAGGTTTGCGTGACCCCCTACCCCCCAGATATCTCAGGGCACCTCTGCCGGAGATGCCCAGTAGCAAGGAGGTAGTGGCTCTCCCTGGCAGCAGTGCTCTTCCTGTCCCTGCAGCCCAGGTAGGGAGGAAGCAGCAGGGTGGCTGGCAGCTGGCTGAGCTCCTCCCCAACCCCTACAGCTGCTGCTTCTCCTTCCCTGCTGTTGGAGTCCTTGAGCTTTCACCTGCTTTGCAGACCGCCCCCTGAGGTGAGTCAGGGGCTGGAGGCAGAGGCACTCATGGGACTCCAGGAGCAGGGAAGGAGAAGCAGCAGGCTGCAGCTACAGGGATGAGGGGAGAAGGAGCTCAGCCAACAGCCAGCCGCGCTGCTGATTCCTCCCTTCCCACCCTGGGCTTCAGGAACACATGGAGATTTGGGGGTGCCCCTTGCTTGCGCCCCTTGTGCGTGCCCCTACCTCCCAAATAAGGCAATCATGACTGGACTAGTTTTATTATTGTCGTAGTGATTTCGGTGAGTGTACACTGACTGTTTAAACATCTTTGTAACCTGTCAGCATTCACTACGTTATGGGCATAAGGTACATGTCAAAGGAAACAAACCACCATTTTACAGATGAAAGGGAGGTCATGGTGTGTTAACAGGAACATATTTCTGGATTAGTTCATTTCCATTTCCTCTGCAGGGGAATCTGGGGGACAGCATACCTGCATTAAATGACAGTATGAAAGCCCCCAGGGTATAAAGTGGCCTGTTGAACTGTTGTGTCTCTTTAGCTCTCCAGTCCAGGGTGCCTTTTTCACTACTTGCTAGTGAAAAGCAGCCTCTCCAAGCTCTGCTCACTCACAGCCATTAGCATGTAAAGTCACTCCCAGCAAAGTTACATGAATGCTCTCCCAGCTGCTCATGAACTACATACAGGATGACACCCACAAATTCTTAGCCCCAGCCTTGCACCCCAAGAACTGTGCATCTTGTACTGTCCAGCACATTACTAAACAATGCAAGCGCATTAATAGTCCGTCATTTCATCAAATGAAATGATTATGCAATAGAGTGCATAGAGATTCCCCCAAACACTTCAACCAAAACACACTGGTTTAGATAAAACAATAAAACAAGTTTATTAACTAGAGAAATATAGATTTTAAGTGATTACAAGTGATAAGGCATACAGATCAGAACTGATTACAAAAGAAATAAAAGATAAACATTAAATCTAATTTCTAAACTTTACCAAGCTCAGTAAGATTTGAAAAGAACAACTTTCTCACCCCACCAAATGCTTCAGGCAGTTCACAGTTCTTAGTTCACAGGCTGGATTTCCTTTCAGCCTCGGACCATTCCCCTTAGTTCAGTGTCCTTCAGATATTCATTGTTGTTATCAGCAGAGAGATGTAAGGTGAAGAAGAGAGGTGGTAAGAGGCCTTTTTTCCCTTTCTTATATTCTGACCCTTTGTACTAGACAAGTCTCTGCTGGGTCCTGGGGTCAGGCAGTTCCATGGTGTATGTAAGCTGCCAACCGACCTTTAGGTGAACTGTAAATTTCTTGTTTACAACTCCCCAGATAATGGCTTTCTAGGATCTAGCTGGTGTGCCAGTGTCTTTCAGAAAATGATCTGAGGGTGATACCCAGAACTACAGTATATTTCAGTAACAATCATAAGTAAAATCTCATAGCTCCATATACAATGTTGTTACACACATTTTAACAGGACAATAATGTTCAGTAGATTATGAGTTTTCAAATTATATTGCACAAGGCATACTTTGTACAGAGTATGAGGAAGCTCCAGGCTGATGGCTGCCTGACTGAGGCCCTGATACAAGGGTGCTGGGACTGTGGGGAAGTGGCCCAGGGAAGGAGATGAAGGAGTTGGAGGAGGGGCAGCAGGTGGCTGCCGGCTATAGGGTCACTGGGGCGGGACCCGGAGTAGCAGCCGGGCCTGGGTCCCCCCCACTTTGCCCCCAATTGCCACTGAGGGGAGTGGCCAGTGTATAGACTGCTGCCACTGGGACGAGCAGCTAGAACCTGGGCTGCAGATTGCCA
The DNA here is from genome assembly GCF_965140235.1 of Caretta caretta. Classification (NCBI taxonomy): domain Eukaryota; kingdom Metazoa; phylum Chordata; order Testudines; family Cheloniidae; genus Caretta; species Caretta caretta. The sequence continues at coordinate 53,696,114 of NC_134207.1, forward strand.
CTGAGGCAAGTGATCCTGGAGGTGGAGACAGAAGCGATGACAGGTGACACACCACCTGAGGAGGGCGCACTGGCAACCTCGAGCTAATTCCCAGGACAGCCAGCAGAAAGCGCCATGGTGGTGATTCGAAAGCCTTCGTTACAGTGTTATATGGGGTACAGTATGTTACAGACAGGAAATATTGAACTCTTTGCATTGATCAGGGAATGACATATTAATAATATTTGAAGTAAGTTAATTGTAGATTTTAAGGCACTTTTTTCTTAGGATAATTCATTTTCTGTCATTGCTTCGAGTGAAATGTGTTTTGGTTATCATTTGCACTATGTGTGTTAAAGCAATCTACATATTAGTATGTTACATTTAATGTGCATTAATTATTTTCAAAACAAATGTCTTTTTTACATCAAAATTTTCAACATAAAAGGGCTTTCAGGAAAGGCTACATTTGAGATATTTCTATTTTTCCATTTGTTCCAGTATTGTTTTTATATCTCTATCAGAGTCTTGAAATTGTTCCGGATCTCAGTGTTTTCCACCTTCCAGCATCCTCAATGCAGCTGCAGGCTTCCTGGATGATTCTTTTCAAAAAGACTCCTTTGAAGTCAATGAGGCTGTGCCAATTTCCACCAGCAGAGAACTCCTTTCCCCTCCCCTTCCCCCCTCCCCCTCTCCCTCAGTCATTCACGTACCCTGCTGTAGATGCCTTGTTCCATGTTATAGTGCTGGAACTTGTTCAAAGTGTCTCCAGGAAAGGAATCTGTCTGCTACAGTATAACTCACCCATTCCAGCTCCCGTTTGTCTTCACTGCTGCACTAGCTAACCACGGCCAGTGATTTCTGTTTCATCTGTGCTGTAATCACTGGCTTTTGAACTACTTCCCAACACAATCACTCCCAAGCAAACAAAGCCAATATATGTCGGGAGCGAGTGTGCCGGCACTGTCATCATCAATAGCCAATGTATTGAAATGGAGAATTCAGTCCCCACTGTGACAAAGCGACTTTCAAAATCAGGTTTCAGAGTAGCAGCCGTGTTAGTCTGTATTCGCAAAAAGAAAAGGAGGACTTGTGGCACCTTAGAGACTAACCAATGTGTTTGAGCATAAGCTTTCGTGAGCTACAGCTCACTTCATTGGATGCACGAAAGCTTATGCTCAAATAAAGTTGTTAGTCTCTAAGGTGCCACCAGTACTCCTTTTCTTTTTTCAGAATCAGAATTAGTGATAACTAGCAAGCTGTCGCTTTCTGCACCAGCTTCAGTTTTCTGAATAGGTTGAAGGGTTAGCTCTGTGTAGAGCACACCATAGTAATCTAACTCAATGTGACAAAGCCATTGGTGACAGCAGCTGAACAAATGGTTGCAACCTTCTGATCAGATGCAAGTGAGAAATACCTTCCTGGTCACTTCTGAAATATGATCAGCTAACAGCAGTTGGGGATCTACAGACAGCCCAACATTATGAACATGAGAAGAGCCACCTTCAGCTGGTATAAATCATAATGTTCCTCAGGTCCCGATGAACAGTTTCTTAGTGTATCTATTCTGGAAGAAGGGAAGGTTACATCCACAATTCACTAAGTATCCAACAACCAAAGTATCAAAATGCCTTATGAACTTTCTTGGAATGCTGATATCCTGCATCTACCTGATGGCATAGGTAAGATTCCATGAGTTCCTTTCAAGCCTTTATTCTGTCTCTACATCTCAGAATGGCATCAAACAGGGTGGCAATTCTGAAGGAAGGGGGCCACATCACTTAAGTAGGGTTTTCATCCGTTTGGGTAAAGATTTCCATTAGAGCAGTGGTTTTCAAACTTTTTTTTCTGGCAACCCAGTTGAAGAAATGTATGCCCACGTCCCAGCAGAGTGTGGGAGAAGTGTGAGAGGGGCTCAGGGCTGGGGCAGAGGGTTGGGGTGTGGGGGTGAGGGTGAGGGCTGTGGGGTGGGGCTGGGAATGAAGGGTTCAGGGTGTACAAGGGGGCTCTGGGCTGGGGCAGGGGCTTGAGGTGCAGGAGGGGGTCAGGGCTCTGGACTGGGGATGCAGGCTCTGGGGTGGAGCTGGGGATGAGGGGTTTGGGGTGCAGGAGGGGGCTCTGGGTTTGGGGGGCTCAGGGCTGGGGCAGGGGATTGGTGTGCGGGCTTACCTCAGGTGGCTCCTAGTCAATGTCACAGTGGGGATGCTAAGGCAGGCTTCCTGCCTGTCCTGGCACCGCGAACCACAGCAGGTCCAGCTTCCTAGGTGGAAGCGCTCAAGCGGCTTCGTGCGGCTCTCGCCCTCAGGCACTGCTCCCCGCAGCTCCTAGCCAATGGGAGTGTGGAGCTGGTGCTCATGGTGGGGCAGCATGTGGAGCCCCATGGCCCCCCCATCTAGGAGCTGGACCTGCTGCTGGCCACTTCCAGGGGCACAGTGCAGTGTCAGAACAGGTAGGGAGTAGCCTGCCTTAGCTGGGCAGCACCACTCATGGGACTTTTAATGGCCTGCTCGGCGGTGCTGACCAGAGCTGCCATGACCCAGTGCCTTACATTCCATGACCCAGTACTGGATCGCAACCAGCAGTTTGAAAACCACTCCATTAGAGGAACCTCTGAGGATAGTATTGCTATGAATACCTGTCTATTGGATGGAAAGCTCACTTGAATGACAGAAGGAATTCGGAAGGAAACACATCTCCAGTCCATTCTGAGCATGACAGGTAATAGAATATCAATAGCAAATATCAACCAATAGGGAGGAACCAACTCCACAAGGATGGAGTTTGCTTCATGTCATGTGGACAGAAAAAACAAATTATAATTCTTATAACTCTTCAAAGAAAGAGAAAAGCAGCAGAACAGAGAAACTAATAGTAGAACAGACTAAATAGAGGGGAATCACAGCCAAAATGCTTTCCTAATGATAGCTCATCTCTTTGGGATGGACTTGTTCCTATCTCAAGGTAACAAGAAAGTTCAACACTTCTGCTACAGTTTCTAAATAAGATGTCTCAAAATTCTGGGCTCCTAAAATGGACCAAGTTCTTAATATTGCTTACCATCCCTGGGATGGGTTCTTGCTGCTTGGTATATCCCACTGTGGCGATTGTTGGTCAGTGCTAGGAAGGAGAATCAAAAATTTGTTGTTACCTAATAATTTTGTGAACCACAGAAAAGGATCAGGTTCCATTTGGACTGAGAGGCAAACAAAGGTTTGGGTCCGATCATATTTTAAACTACAAAAGTTTGTCCAATCCTAATAGAAAGGTAGTCAGATATACAATATCAAGTGCAGATAGCACTAACTCCAGGTGAATTACATACTAGAATTCTGAAGAAAGAAGCAAAGGGTGCAGAGAAAAACCCTTTGGCAAAGATTTGTTAATAGCTCAGTACAGAATAAGGAAATATCACTGAATAGCTAAGCATGGATCAAAGGAAAATCATGCAAACTACTGTATATACACTACCTGTTTGCCTGACCTCCTGTGTGGGAACATGCAGAGTAAGAAAGAGAACACACTATTTAGAAATGTAAAATGAAGTAATAAACAGTGGGCATGAATTTCTGAAGGTAAAAACATAACTGATAAATTCACTATAGTTCTTTGTGCATAAATATGTAATGGGGAGACAAAAGAAGATATTTATTTGGATTTCAGGATAGCTTCTGCCATGCAACAAATAGGTTTACCAAGTCAGTGAGTACAATATAAGAAGAGAGCTATTAGAATTGATTAAGAAATTGATTCAAGAACAGGAAACAGACATCATTTTAAAAGGCAGTGGTTCAGGGTTCAGAGAAGTAATATATGGATTTCCACAGGGGTCAGTGCTAGGCCATCTCTCCCTCCTTATCAGGTATACAAATGATCTTTTGGAGGTTATTCTTTCTGGACAGATACATTTTGCTGAAGGCAATGCAGTCTAGCCAAACATAAAGTTGTAAGGTTATGAACTAAATATAACCATAAAGCATACAGTAGCCTATATTTAAAAGGTGAGCTATGTCCCAGCTCCCACAGAACTAAGCTAATCTGAATTGTATTTCCCTGTCAAACTTGTTTAGAAAGATTTTGTTTTATTAAAGGATATTGCTTTTCAAAACATTACAAAACTTTTTAAAAAAATGCACAAAGCCAAACCCTATGGTTGTCACACATTGAACTAGACTTATTTTTATCCAATACTATACAAAAAACTAATTGAATTCAATTTCAATAAAGGTAATGGAGTACAGTTAACCTATTATCCTGTTCCACTGTCACTACAGGCTTTGGTGGCATGTTTGAATAGTACCATAAATCACTTGAGGCCAGAGAGCAAGAGCTGAAAAAGTGAATTTCTTCCTGAGATAAGACAAGATGAGAAAATGTCCAATAGTACAGGACAATAATGGAAGATTTTTGAAAGCTTCATTCAAGCTCTTTCCTACTTGACAATACCCTATTAAGAGTTTAATTAGACTGCAGTATTCATAGCTCCTTTTCCTCAGTTTAGCAGGCAATGGATGTCTTATGACCTTGGATGCTTTTTACGTAGCCAATAATGGGTGTTCAAAAACCCTGGGTAGCTATAGTTTGGTTGATTTTAATAGCTACTCCCAACTTGCCAGAAGCCAAAACTGAATCGCTGCTCAAATCTGGGTGTCAGGAGCAAGAATGGCAGTGGGCTGCATAGGGGTACAGGTCCAAAGCTGTGGGACCAATGAGAATACTTGACTGTAGGAATTCCTTCCACTCTGTGCTGGCTATAGTGGGAATTGTTTCTAAGCCCTGTTTAAGCATATTCAATCTGTCTGTTCTAGTTGGAACAAGTTTATCTCAAGAATGGTATCTGAAATTAATCCAAGAGTTTATTTTAGCAGTATTTGTTGGAATGTTATGTTCTGTAAGATTGCTTCCCCCCCCCCCCCCCCGTGTGCTATTTCTGGAGACCCACAATTTATATATAGGACTTACATATACTGTCTGCCACTAAACAGATGGGACATTTCTGGGGTTGAAAACCCAAATACCGTGTAGCATAATGGATATTGCTATCTACATTATATTTCAAAGATGTTTCATTCAGTTCCTGATTGTGTTGCATTTTCTCCCCATTTTCTGAAAGGTATAAAGAGGGCAAAATGAATATTTAGAGTATTGCCAAAGGGGCTTACCCAGTGTGACTAAGAGGATGAAGTTGGACAAGAGAAAATGTAGGCCAGTTATAAGGAAAAAATTCTTAGGAGTGATGTCTGATAGACTGTGACATGGCTTCCCCAATATCTATCACAAGTGGTAAAAGCCCCATCAGATGAGTCCCTTGATAATAGGCAAAGCACTAGAGGAGCCCACTGTAGGACATAATTCCTTACCATGTGGGGATGGACAGGATGATCTAATAGTTTCTTCCCATCTCTAACTTCTGTTCTATGACATTTTAAAAATAATTGGGGCAGAATTGTGGTTGGCACCTGGAAACAGGTGTAATATCCCCCTCTTCCCCTGCAAAAGGAATGTACGCATTCCGGCACACCATTCAGGCAACAAAAGTCTGTGTGAGGCCAGCTCCACCCATCTCTCTCTTATGCATTCTACTTCCAGTAGAGTAAGAATTTGCTAACAGAAGCCAATTCTCAATTGTGAACTTCTCTTTTTAATTTGAATTAATTGCCTGAACAATTATCTCATAATGGTCACTTAAGAAAAGGCAAATTAGCTCCAATTTTGTGTTTTAGGAGAATTTGTGCAATGAAAAGTTTATGCAGGGTAATAGATTTGCTGTATACTGTAAATATTCTACCACAAGGAATCATCTGGTTGCATAGATTGTGCGGGCATGATATAGCATTGGGCACAGAATGAAATGCCTATTAACTTTAAAATGATAGGAAAGGTAATGGCAAGAATTCCATGTCATATTACTGTGATGATTAGTATCTTTATTTAAATAATCTTGAGTAACCAAACTACTCTGAGCAACTAGCCTTATTAATTAACATAGTCACATATTGATAAATAACAGCTACCTCCTCTTTACCTCCTCAAAATACAATTTGGAAACATTATCTTTGGTATCAGCTAACGTGAAACATAATTATTTTTGATAATCCAAAATCAATCTCTTGGCGTGGGGGTGGGGGGTTGGAAGGGGGAATTCAAGAGAATGATTGGCAATTTTGAATAAAAGGGTCAAATTCTGTCCGTCTCACTCCCATTGATAGTACTTTATAATTAATCCTAATAATTAATGGGATTATTTGTGTAGTAAGGTACTCATTGTGAGTAAGCGTTTCACAATCTAGTCCATTTGTATTCAACTTCTGATTGTCTAAATTATTAGTGAAAGTATCAACAGCTGTCAATTCCATATAACCACTCCAGTTGTAACACCATCACTAACAGGAATGAGCATTAATGTATAACTAATGCTTTTGCGGCACTATATCAATTTGAATGAGAAAAGAAAATCTCATTGGAAATTCTGGATATGTAAGGAATGCAGAATCAGCGTTGCCAAAATGCATCTTTGGAAAAGACACTAAAGAATTCTCATGTACACTCACAAAGTGAAACAACTATTAGAAACATTGTATGTTTCTGCTTCTGGTACCCAAGCACTTGAGAGATGCAACATAAAAAAATTTGCTTTCCAAAATGGTAATGACAAATTCATATCCCCCCAAAAAGAGCTACTAAAGTTCATAAGCATTGATGCACACATCTAATTGCTATACGTCTTTAAAGACACTTTGTGGTGGGGCGGCTGCCCCACACTGGCAGAAGAAGGGTTAAAGCAGCCTTGGGGAGGCTGCGCAGAACCCAGCCAACTGGAAGAGGGCTTATTGAACCAGCCAATAGGGAGAAGGCTTAGTGGTGCAGCCAATCAGGGCCAGGCTGGCCTATAAGAAGGGCTGCTGAGCGGAACAGAGGTAGTCTCTCCTGGGAGGCCAAGGGAGGTGGACTGGCTGCCCTGTAGGAGGGTTGAGAGAGACAGTACCATGGACAGAGCAGTGCTGGGTGGAGTCAGGGGAGCAAGAGGGAGCTCCAGCCTGATGGCTGCCAGACTGAGGCCCTGATACAAGGGCAGAGAAGGTGGGGAAGTGGCCCAGGGAAACAGATGACAGAGTAGGAGGAGGGGCACTACGTGGCTGCTGGCTATAGGGTCCCGGAGCGGCAGGCAAGCCTGGGCCTCCCCATCCTTTGCCCTTCCACTTGCCACTGAGGGGAATGGCAGTGCATGGACTGCAGTTTGGCAAGTGGCTGGACTGAGGACTGTCGGGTCCTCTGGAAGGTAGGGGAGAGCCGAGGGGGGCACAGACGGAGGGCTGTATCCAGAAGAGGACGCTGCAGTCCGGGGAGTGACATGGGTCCTAGAGGTAGAGGCAAGAGCGACAACATGCAAGACATCACTAGATGAGGGCTCTCTGGTGAAATGAGAGCTAATTCACAGGACAGCCAGCAGGAGGCACCATGGTGGTGAGTCATGCCCCTTTACACACTTTAAGATATAAAGACACTACAAGTGCAGGTTCCACCATTACTTCACAGCAAATTAAAAGGAAAATTAGCTGAACATCAATGGACATTTTCCCTATTATGATCACAATAAATATGCCTTCTGAAGATTCACAGAAAGGTGAAAAGAAAAAACCCCTCTCATTGTTGACACCAAATAGGAAGTCTGCTTGTGTCCAGGTTTGAAGAGTTATTCAAGAACAATGTATTCATGGGAGACCAGGTTTCTTTTAATCAGCCTTCAAACTCAGGATGGAAATTCATGGGAGGGGAGGGAGAAAGATCATCCACAACTCTCGATACAGCTAAACAATCACTGTCTGGGATGATGTTTGTCCATGGTTCCTGAAGAGACTTCTGTAGAGCAGAGCCCTTCCCCTCTTTTTTTGCTTTGTTTTTGGCCTTTGAAATGCACAAGATTGCACCAAATGGAAAACTTTTTGCAAATGCCCAAAGAAGGATATCCCACAATCTCCTAAAAGCACCCTCTCTCTCTCACACACACACACATTCTGCGAAGCATGCTTTTTGAGCACCTCTTGTAATGTTGCCAAGGACAACAGGATCAACAATGAGCTGAAGAATAAATGCTTGTAGCTTAATTTAGAGCTGGACACAGCTCTAATTTACACAGTGCATTTGTCCAAGAATTTAGAAAAATTACAAAACATGTGTGGTTGGACTGATTCCTGATCCTTTTCCAGTCTCTCTGCCTGCTTTTGGTCTCCCTCTCAGGGTATATCTACATTGCAGTTAGACACCCATGGCAGGTCCATGCCAGCTGGCTCCCAGGGCTCAGGCTGTGGGGCTTTTTAATTGCCGTGTAGATATTATGGCTCAGGCCGCAGCCAGAGCTCTGGGAGCCCTCCCGCCCATCTGATACACACATGTCCACACAGCTCTCCACCACCATCTTATGAACCAGTACGTTTTGCAAAACACGAGCTTCCATTTTAGTTATTTCCCACATGTGGAAGTGGGCGGAGCAAATGAACCAATGTAACTTTCTTAGCACCGGGGTCTGATCGAGAAGCTGCCCTTTTTTTTTGTGGAACACCCATTAAAGTCAAAGAATCCTCCACGTATGGTGAGGCTGCAGGATCAGGCCCGCTTTTTAAAAAAGGACTGTTGCTGTAAGACTCCTTCATTGTTAGTGCTCAAAGGAGAAAAAAAATGGTGTGATGAGAACACTGCTTCTTACCAGTGATAATTAACAATTTCCTTAAAGGCTGAAATGTATTTTTGATCAAGAAATTAATTTAGAAGTATGTTGCATTTGAAAATCAGAATGATTTACCCCATGATCCTCCCATGGAATCGTAAGGTACAATTTTCAAAAGCACCTACGTGACTTAAAAGTCAAATCCACATTCTTAAAAGTGACTTATGCCCAGATCCTTAAAGGTATTTAGGCACCTTACTCCTGTTGATTTCAAGGAGAGTTATAGAACCTAAATACCTTTGAAGATCTAGGCCTTAGGGCCAGATTTACAAAAAGTATTTAGGCACCTAATGGTGCAGAGAAGCACCTGGTGGGATTTACACACGTGCCTAGTGAATTATCTGCTTATCTGCCATTGACTTTCAGTGGGAACTAGACACCTAATCTGCTCAGGAGCGTGTGTAAATCCTATCAGCTTTCTCTCTGCACCTTTAGTTGCCTAGCTACCTTTGTAAATCCAGGATTTAGAGGCTTTTAAAATTTTTACCCTTGGTGCTTACAGAATCAGAGCTTAGTTTGAAAAGGGCTGCTCTAGACCTTATGATGACTAGGCTTACAATGATTAGATTTTTTTATAGATAAATGTCAGTTTCACCCTATACAAGCAAACTGATGAAACAATATTTGCATCAAAAATAACTGAAATTTGCAAATAGGCAAAGTAAGAAAAATGTTCCTTGAGTACCTAGTAGAGTTTGATTTAAGGCTATTTACTTTGTCAACATCACATGTCAAAATATACAATTTGTGTTTTAAAAGTTGGAAAGCTTTACCTTTTTGAATCTCAACCTACTATCAGAATAATTAAATAATTATTATCTGATGCCTTCATAATTTCCCACAACTGTGAAAATTTAAGTCAATAAAAATGAAAAATGCTTAAAAATAAACATTGATATTATTAATCAAAACTATTTACAAAAATCTAATTCTGCCAAGCCTAATTATTGCTTTTGAGATGTACATGTAAAGTAGATATTTAATTCCTAATTGTTTTGGTTGAAATCCTGCACGTTTTCAGCCTGAGAACTTGTACATAACATAAGAATGTCCATACTAGTCAGACCAATGGTCCATCTAGCCCATTATCCTACGTTCTGACAGGTTTCAAAGTGGTAGCCGTGTTAGTCTGTATCAGCAAAAAGAACAAGGAGTACTTGTGGCACCTTAGAGACTAACAAATTTATCTGAGCATAGGGTTTCGTGGGCTAAAACCCACTTCATCAGATGCATGCAGTGGAAAATACAGTAGGAAGATATATATACACACAGAGAACATGAATAAATGGGTGTTGCCATACCCACTATAACGAAAGTGACAGTGGTTGCTACCAGATGCTTCAGGGGGAATGAACAGAACAGAGCAATTATTGGGTAATTCATCCCCTGTCATCCAGTCCCAGCTTCTGACAGTCAGATTTAGGGATATCCAGAGCAAGAACTTTTCTAATTCTTTGTTGAACCCAGTTGTACTTTTGGCATTCACAGCATGCCCTGGTAGCAAGTTGCACAGGCTGACAATGTGTTGTGTGAAGTACTGCCTTATGTTTGTTTTAAACTTGCTGCCTATTAACTTCTTTGGATGACCCTTGGTCCTTGTGTTATGTGAAGGGGTAAATATGCACTTTCTTCACACCGTTCATGATTTTATAGACCTCCATCATAGCTCCTCCTTTGTTATCTCTTTTCTAAAATGAGCAGTCCCAATCCTTTTAATCTCTCCTCATATGGAAGCTGTTCCATAGCCCTAAGCATTTTTGCTGCCCTTCTCTTTACTTTGTCCAAATATAAAACATCTTTTTTGAGATGGGGCGACCAGAACTTCACACGGTATTCAAAGCGTGGGCATACCATAGATTTATATACTGGCATTACGGTAGTTTCTGTTTTATTATCTATCCCTTTCCTAATGGTTCCTAACACTCCATTAGTTGTTGGGTTTTTTTGTTTTGTTTTTACATTGATGTCTGATAATTCTGTTCTTTACTATAGTTTCAACCAATTTTTCTTGGTACTAAGGTTAGGCTTACTGGCCTATAATTGACAGGATCATCTATTGAGCCTTTTTAAAAAATTGGTATTATATTAGCTATCCTTCATTAGCTATCTGTCAAAGAGACTGATTTTAAGTGATAAGTTACATACCACAGTTAGTAAGTACAGTAGTTCTGCAATTTCACATTTGAGTTCCTTCAGAACTCTTAGGTGACCACCACCTAGTCCTAGTGATTTATTACTGTTTAATTGATCAGTTTGTTCCAAAACCTCCTTTATTGACACCTCAATATGGGGCATTTCCTCAGATTTGTCACCTAAAAAGAATGGGTCAGGTTGTATGTAGCTATCATTTTTTTTTGTATTACAGTAGCACCTGGATGCACTAGCCAAGTTCTGGGCTCTGTTGGAGGTATGTGCCGTACTCACACAGTCAGAGAGTCGATTGACCCAAAGAGCTTACAATTTTCTAATCTTAAAAAAGGCTAACTTTGTAATTAATAAATTGTTCAAACAGCACAGATGGCAGTTCTTGTAGGTCCCCTTCTCCTTGCCACCAAATATATTGCCTGCCAAAATGTCTCTCTTTTTCTGGATATGTGCCAAATTGTCAGTTATAGCCTCTTCAGCTGTGATAAGCTTAACTAGTAATTTTGATTCATAGAATCATAGAAGATTAGGGTTGGAAGAGACCTCAGGAGGTCATCTAGTCCAATCCCCTGCTCAAAGCAGGACCAAACCAACTAAATCATCCCAGCCAGGGCTTTGTCAAGCCAGGCCTTAAAAACCTCTAAGGATGGAGATTCCACCACCTCCCTAGGTAACCCATTCCAGTGCTTCAGCACCCTCCTAGTGAAATAGTGTTTCCTAATATACAACCTAGACCTTCCCCACTGCAACTTGAGACCATTACTCCTTGTTCTGTCATCTGCCACCACTGAGAACAGCCGAGCTCCACCCTCTTTGGAACCCCCCTTCAGCTAGTTGAAGGCTGCTATCAAATCCCCCCTCACTCTTCTCTCCTGCAAACTAAATAACCCCAGTTGCCTCAGCCTCTACTCGTAAGTCATGTGCCCCATGATTAAAGTGAAGTAAGCTGTTTTTCTCCCTAAATGTATATATTACAAATTAATACTAATATAGAATTAGGATTTATTAAGGACAGATTCTCAACAAATCTCCTTCCTGCTTTTATATTATATGGATATAGGGTATGCCATACTGGATCAACCCATTTTCCCATCTGATTTGGTACTGTGATTCTGATGGAAACCAATACGTGATGTCAGAGGAAAGAAAAGAAACAGGATAGCTGCAAATGTTATCTGTGGTCAAAGTTTTCCAATACTTTTAAAAACCACCCTTAACATGCACCTTGATTATCTTGTGTGGCACAGAATGCTGCAGCTTGAATATATGTGCTGAATAAAAAATGCCCTTTAATTTCAGCAAGCATTACCATGATATGTCAAGCTAAAAAGAAGGAATTGATCAGTGTTCCATCGCTTTGTATACCTTAATCAAGTCCCCTCTAATTCTGTTCCTTTCAGATTAAATCATTCTAGTTTTTACAACTTCTAGTTGTAAAATACAGATTTTTCCTATTGAGGCCAGTGCTTTTGAGATTTGTCTTAACCAGGGGTCAGCAACCTTTCAGAAGTGGTGTGCCGAGTCTTCATTGATTCACTCTAATTTAAGGTTTCGCGTGCAGGTAATACATTTTAACGTTTTTAGAAGGTCTCGCTCAATAAGTCTATATTATATAACTAAACTATTGTTGTATGTAAAGTAAACAAGGTTTTTAAAATGTTTAAGAAGCTTCTTTTAAAATTAAATTAAAATGAAGATCTTATCAGTTTACTGCAGTGGTTCTTAACCTGGGGTGCACGCACCCTCTGGGGGTGCGAGATGCCCTTTCTGGGGGGTGTGAGACAAGCAAGGTTTTTTTAAAAGGTAAATCATCGAAAACACAAATTAAGAACAGCCACATAAGTGCAACTACTTTCTTTCATCAAACCTATGTACTTATTAAGATTATAGATTTTTAACGATTACTGTAATACACAAAGTTTTTAGGTTTTCAAGTTTTTAAGCTGATTGTAGTGTAATTTTTGATAAGGGCTGCAGAGCGCTGGGCCCAGGCCAGGAGCAGAGCCCTGGGCTGGCTGCTGGTACCGAAGCTGGCAGGAGGGCTGAGCAGGGCCGGAGGCCTGGACCCCGGCTGGCAGGGGGCTGGGCGGCTGGAACCCCAAACCAGCCGCGAGGATAGCGGGGCCAGCGGCTAGTATCCCAGGTCAGCAGCAGGCTAAGCGGGGCCGATGGCCGGGACCCAGGCTGGCAAGGGGTGGGCAGCTGGAACCCCAGACCATCCATGGGCTGAGCTGGGTGGTGAACAGAACCCCAGATTGGCAGCGGCTCACCCGCTGCCGGTCTGGGGTTCCGCCAGCTTCTGCCAGCCGGGGTCCCGGTCGCTGGCTCCACTCAGCCCGCTGAAGGCCGGGGGTTCTGTTCACCCAGGCCGGCAGTGGGCTGAGCGGGGCCAATGACTGGGACCCCGGCTGGCAAGGGGCCGGCGGACAGAACCCCAGGCTGGCAGCGGGCTGAGCGGGGATGGCGGACAGAACGCCAGACCGGCAGGGGGTTGAGCAGCTCAGCCCGCTGCTGGTCTGGGGTTCCATTCACCCAGGCTGGCAGTGGGCTGAGTGGGGCCAGCGGCCGGGACCCCAGCTGGCAGCAGCGTGCCAGTAAAAATCAGCTCGTTTGTCACCTTTGGCACGCATACCACAGGTTGCCGACTCCTGGTCTAAACTTTACCCCCACAGGAAGTTTGGTTTTGTTCTTATATTTCATAATTTTTAGTCTTATGACATTACTAATTTTCTATGGTGCCTCCCACACAGCTGTTGTATGAGGTTACATTTTTTAATACTTGTAAGGCAGTTTGAAGACAAAATGTGATACATAACGGTGTGTATTGTGTTTTGATCATATGTTAAGGTGCCACAAGGACTCCTCGTTGTTTTTCCTGATACAGACTAACACAGCTACCACTCTGAAACCAGGAAAGGAAGTAATCTGTATCATTCCTTTACCAACTGCATGTAACTTCTCCCCCCATGTCTCCTCACATCTGCTGGCCAGTGATTTGACGGGGAGAGGGAGAATGAGCCAAGGCTCTTCCCATTCCCCAGCACCCCTGGGATGGGAAAGGAGCAGTCCTCACGGTGCCCAGTGATCCAGCTAAACCACATACGGGAATGAAGGGGGACTAGTGGGGAGCTTCCTTGCTTTCCACAGCAGTCACCTAAGATAAAGGACAACCTCCATACCAAAAATGAGGTTTACCACATGTACAACACATTTGACATTAGAAACCAGAAAGAGATGAAGAAAAATATCAATTCAGTTGTCCTCAATTTGGATGTCTTGTTGCTCCAGCCCTGTGACAAAGGGGTAATGGCCCTTTGTAATAAATAGGTGCAGAACAGGCTAATATATACATGAGCTGCATGCACAGGCTATTTACCTCTTATTCTCTTGTTCCAGACTTTTTTTGGAATGCGTGTCTCAAGTTCTTACGAGTCCATTTTGTCTCTTCTTTTGTAGCACTCATGTGGTTGTTGACTATTATTCAGCAAGTTGTTGTCCAACTCTAATAACATTTGGGTCAAATAGTGAGAGAACATGTCATGCTAAGGTGTCCCAGTGTCCGCAGTCTCCCAAACCACCACTTCCTGGGCTAATGAAGGCCACTAATCCCATGGATAGATTCATAGATTCCAAGGAAGGGACCATTATGATCATTTAGTCTGACCTTCTTATAACAGGCCATAGAACTTTCCCAGAATAATTCCTAGAGCAGATCTTTTAGAAAAGTAGCCAATCTTGATTTAAAAATTATCAGTGATGGAGAATCCACCACAATTCTTGATAAATTGTTCCAATGGTAAATTATTCTCACCGCTATAAATTTATGCTTATTGACCTTACTCCCCCAAGGTCCAGTAAGAAGGGTGTGTCTTGTAGCCTGAGGAGAAAACATGTTCACGAACAGACCCGGCCACACTTGTCTCTCTCTCAAAACATCCTCTGTTGATATCTGCTGGTCTAAAGCCTGCCAGGGGAGTAAAGAGGACATGGGGAACAGGAAGGAGGAGGTGACGAAGAGATCGTCTACCTGCATGACCCAACTCTGAGACTGCCCCTTAGTAAATCTAGAAGAGAGCACAGTGAGCTTCTCCTGCCATCCAGAGGCAGAAAAGTGGGCTCATGACATGGTTCCTGACAGAACAGCTGTGCATCGAAACTTTCATTCAGTGAGTGCCTGTGGCAGCCAATTGTGTATTCCAGCCTGATGGACTGCCTGTGCGCGGGAAAAGAGATTTTATTCACGTGTGATTCAGAGGAACTACTGTATGGTGTGCTAATCACACAGTATGGTGTTATTGAAAAACTAATGACGTAAAGTGAATGGGAAACAACAATTTGTTTTTAAAAAGTATTAGATAAAATATTAATGCTTTGTGAAACAATCTTTTCAATAGATTAGTTACCATTAATTCAGTGCATTGGATTCCATGGTGACCTGTCACAACTTTAAATCAGAGCAAAAGTGGTCACTGATTTATTCATAGGTCAATAAGAAATCACAATGCCCTGATAAATCAGTCTGTCTGGCCGAAGAAAACTCACTATTGATAGACGGTAACACCTTATTTTGAAGCAATATCTTTTCTTTGCAGAAGTAGAATACAAATGCAGTACAGCTCTCACTACGGTGTACAACATGTGCAGGAAAAGGGCTAGAGTTTCTCTCTCTCTCTCTCTCTCTCTCACATGCACGTGCACACACACACGTCTGTGTTTTGCACTCACTCTTTATTTTTCTTCATAACTTCCGATATAGCATTTGCTTCACAAGAAGTGATGGAAACTGAAGCTGGTCATATCCCAACAAGTGAGCTGTTGAGTCAGACACCCACAGGTTTTCGGTCTTCTTTGACCCCTTTTGGGTCTTTTCCCTTTTCCCACTCATCTCCTATTGATTTAGAGATCTTAGGTTGTGACTTTAGCACAGCCCAGGACAAGGGGTGGTATGAAAGCTGCTGCAACTCAGGAATAGCCCAAGGAGGCATCCTACCAGGTTCCACCTTGCTTTACGGGGATAGTCATCTACTGGTGCCCTATACCAGCAATGAATTATTATATCCTTTCACTGCTCAGCTACTCAAGCCACTGAGTGGAGAGCGTAGAGTCAAGGCTCCACCCATTTACCCACCCACCTTCTGCAGAGAAGGAATAAATAGGGCTAGTAGTCCCATTTTCTCAGACCCAAGCTTGAGGTAGCCTACATAGGAACATTAGGGCCATTCTTACTCCCTTATATGAACATTTAATCTGTGTCTAAATCTGGCACTCAGAATATATATGGCGCTTTTACTGTGCTATGGAAAGTACTGAATTAGATTTTTCTTCTCTCCACGCACTCAGACCTTTTTCTCCTCCTCTAAGGGATCCTATCCTTCCTTTCCCCATCTCTGCTCCAACTCCTTTGGCCAGAACTTGTTCCCTGTTTCTTGCTTGTAGACTCCCCTGATTCTTCTTTCATTACCCCAAGTGGCTCTGTTACATTTTCCAGCATCACATCAGACGCAGTGCAGAGTTTCAGCAGGTCTAGCAGACTCTGGGCCATCTGCTACAACAGTACTTAATATCTGATAGCATCTTTTGTGCTAAACAATCTCAACATGCTTTACAAACCCACAACTGAGACATGAACTAAATATGGGATCACTTCATCCACTACTGAAGTCTGGGTGTGAAACATGGCAGCTGTTTAACAAAGTGCAGCAATAATGCACAACAGTTTGGGGCACAATGCGAAGAAGACTATTGTATCCAAGTGATGCTCCACAGGGAATTTACACAGACAGACTGTTATCATCTGAGGTAGAACCTGGCCATCACACCAGTGTCAAACATTCCTACTCCTATGAAAAAAAAATCTTGGTATCTTTAATACCCAGAAGTATTCATGGCCATCATTGTACATCTTATCTAAAAGGCAGCACCTCTAGCAGTATGGTTCCATTTAACATTGTGCTAGGCATAGGTTAGTGCTGATGTAGGCCCCAATCCTGCAAACACTCTTGTATGTGAGCAGTTCTTTTGATGTCAATGAGACTCTTTATGTAAGAATACGTACAAGTGTTCATAGATTCAAGGCTTTGGAGGGATGAATTCCACCTCCTGAATCACCAACATTACTGCCTGCAGCACTTAGGTGATCACTAAAGGTATCCCACTCACACACAGATCCATCCCAATTCTGTTTAGATTGTGAAGTCTAACAGGATGGGGATCATAGCATGAGGGTTTCTAGGTCCAGAAATGCCCAAAAATGGATTGCATAATTCTGATCTTATTGAAACCCCATAGCACATGGTATAGCAAGACATCAGCTGGCACAGCTGACTTGCCTTGATGGATTTTATAGGTAGAATCCAAAAGTCATGTTTGATCAAGCTGTGAGGATACTATCAGAACCAGGCCAAGCCTTCTAAAGTGACAGAGTTCAGTTCAGCATCAGAACCAGCGTTGGGTCAATTCTATTGTTCCACATCCAGCCACACACTCACAAACTAGTTAGCCTAAGTAATTATCATCTTACATCCTGATAACAGGGCAATCAGCTCATGTCATTACCAAAGGAATGCATGTCACTAATCTGAATTTCTTCATATAAAAGTTTATCTTACTGCACATTGTATTCAGTACTGCTGGATGAATAATAACAAAAATAGATTTATGCATATATTCAAGAATTAAGGGACCAGCTTCACTCTGCTATTATTTGTGGGGTCATATTACATATTTGCAGTCATTGTGATGCCTGCTGGATATTTCCAAAAATATTTGTGATTCTGAAAATTGTCACATATTTTAGCATGGTTGTTCGTCCCTAAATTCATACAGAAAGCGAGTTATTTGTTATTCAGCATTTACTATTCATCTTCCTCCTACTTAAGGCTCCAGGCATACATTCTCGTCTACACCGAGTACCTATTGGGCCCAGTTGGCCAGTTTTACAGCAGACTCACGGCTACTCTAATCCAGTGTTTCTCAAATGGTAGGCCCCAATCCACCAGTGGGTCACAAGAATGGTCGAGGTGAATCACCTGTCATTGCCCCTCACATTGTTCCTTGCCCCGCACATGCCCTGGAAGCACTCCCCACAAACACATACATGTTCTCACTTCCGCAGGGCTGGGGCAGCAGGCAATGAAGTGGGGAGCGGCGCAGAGGAAATGGCTGGAGCCAGCAAGTGGATAGTCATTGCTGAGGAGCAGAGATAATAACCAGCTGCAAGGCCCCAAGGAAACAGCTTGGAGATCACCTCAACAAGAGTCTGAAAGGACAGGGTTACTGGCAGTAGCTGTAGGATCAGAGGGGATAGTGCTGGGAGAGTGAATGCAAGGAGTCTAGGGGGTAGCTGAGCAGGGGGTTGGAGGGTGCCCCCACTTTAAATGGCCCTCTACAGTCCTGTATGCCAGCTCCTAGCAAGCAATAGTAACTTTTATATAGACATACACACAGTATCTCTGTAATGGTGGCTCTACAAAAAAGACAAAATGTAGTTGGTGGGTCATCTTAGTAAAAACTTTGGGAGTCACTGTTCTAATCAATACTAGTAAACTATGCTCACCGGCCAGGAATTGCCAGATTGTAGATGCACAATAGCCATGTCCCTTCTCATTTGCTGATGAAGAGATATGGCTGCTTTCCAAGTCAATAAAGATTGGATGTTTTTCTAAAAGATATGCTTCAGGAATTATTTGGGGGACGTTCTATGGCCTGTGTTATGGAGGACATCAGACTAGATGACTACAATGGTCCCTTCTGACCTTGGAATTGATAAATCTAAACCATCAGAGGAGTGAAGGTCCAGAACAGTGGTCCAATGGGAGCAATGGAGAGAAAACAACCTAATTAACTTTAAGGTGCAGCTTGCTACATTTATGAATGAGATTATATGACAGGATTGCCTGCGATAGCTGGGGTCTAGACATGATGACTTAGGGGGTCCTTTCCAGTCCTATGTTCCCGTGTAAGAGGTAGAGTAGTGAAGAAGGCAGCCAATCACAGAGGGCTTTCTGCTGACCCAGGCTGGAAATCACATGAGGGCTGGAACTTTTTGAGTCATTGTGAGACTGGCTTCAGCAGAGGCCAAAATTGTGTTACTCATGATGAAGTTGCGAGAGCTAGAAACACTGAGAAATAGACTGAAAGGCAGAGGGATGAGGTGTCAGCCCTTGGGAGAGAGTAGGTTGGAACAAGGGGCCTGGAGGGAAGACTGGGAGCTGGAGGAGGAGGGAGACAGAAATCAGATAAGGCACTATGAAGGGGGAGTGTGATGGGATAGTCTGCATCCTTGAGGGCAGTGGTGCCTAGTGGTCAACCCATCCCAGTCACATGGCATGGCCTTTTAAGATTTTGGAAGGTCTGATAGACACAAGGACGTAGGAGATATTGATAGAGAAGAAGTGGTCCCAGGAATAAGTGGTGTTGGGAGAAAGTTTGATCACTGTATTTTAAGGGGGCAGGTCCAGGAGTCTTGCAGAGTGGGTGGGACAAAGTTCTCCTGTCACCCAAACAATTGGGATGAGGTTTAAGGAAGGGGACCAGCATATATGCTGCTTCTTCCCTCATAGCACGAGAGACACCAGCAGGAGAAGGTGGGCCTGCTGAACGCTCTGAGCATTAGGACTAATTGCAGAAACAAGGCCAGCGGAAGGAGAAACTGCCTAAGGCCTTACAGCTGGTTAAACTACAACCCAGCTCCAGGAACAAGAGCTGGGGATTCCTGCCTTCAGGAGAAATGGAGGGGCTGATAAGTTATAATCCAGGTCACAGAGGAGATCTGTGGACTCCACTCTTGAGAGAGTGACTGTTTAAAATACAACCACAGCTCCAGGAAGGGGGCTAGGGGACTCCTGAACAGAGACATGAAAAACTTACCAGGACTTTTATATGAACCCAGAATGGGTGTAAACTTGAGTGTTGGAAAATAGTGAGCTCCTGTATGTGGAAAGAATTAATAAACCAAACACCCATGAAGGGGATATGCGCTTTGAACAAATCTGGTCTGAGTAACTGACTGAGAGAACCTGAGCAGGCTCTGATGGCAATGCACCTGCAGGGCTCTGAGGGGCCAGAAGGGGGAGTGCTTGGGGGCAGTTCCCTATGACAGGGACAAGAGGTCCAGCAGTGGGTCCTGCATGAGGGAAGAAAGACTCGGACTGAATCCAGGGTGGGGGAAAAACTGGGACTTTGACAAGGAGCTAAGAGGGGGAGATTGGGAATTAAACAGGACCCCAGAAGTAGAGACTGAAATTCAGATGAGGAGCCCAGGAATGTGGAGACTGTGAGCGGCTAGGTGAAGAAACTGGGATAAGAAGGCAGGAGCCTGGGATGATGGTTCCTGTAGAAAAAATAACATGTGATCATATAATTAAAAACTGTAGCATAAAGCATATACACAAAGGGGTTGAATTAAGGTTGCACAGGCAACCTTAACTCTAGCATTTTCTAACTTTTGAGTGCCTGAACTTTGCAAACTTAATGTTCTTTTAATGTAGTTGTTTTTGTGTAATACTACTTAGAGTTAAGAATCCAGGTCTAGTATTCAATTAACTGTTTTCTGGATAAGTTGTTACAAAAGTGCATACTCGTTACTAAATATTGAAACAAGGAGATCCAAATTAGCCCGAAGCCTATTTGTCAAAGCATGCATGTTAGTGATTATCGTGTATGTTAATGATTAGATTACATGTTTTTCATCAAAACTGAATCACCATGTCTTTTACAGACTTCTTTTAACTGCATTAGAGTGGGCTATATCAATTCCATATTGACAGCCTGTACAGATCAATTTGTACAAAGAAAAAGAAGCTAGATCCTGGCCAACTAGCCCATGGTGCTTTTCTATATAGTAATAAAGAAGCATCAGTATGCCTGCACCTTTAGTTGTGCATATGAAGGGGAAGGAGTTTCCGTTTCATTGTCAGCACTCAGCAGTATATTTAATAAAATATTAAAACCACAGAGGACAGTTCGTAATGCAACTGGTACCGCACCAAACACAGAATTTGCTAAATGCTATGGTTGTCATGTACAGTTAAAAATCTAATGCCTAATCCTGCAGTCTTTGTCCAACCAAATCTCCTTGTGAAGTCAGTCATTTCTGCCTGACTCCCAGGCCCCCTTGCTCTAACAGTAAGCAACACTTCCTTACAGGACTGAGCATAAAACCCAAGGGTCGAGACCCCCCAAGTTGACTGCACTAGACACTCAGCTACTCATTGCTGGGAAGAGAATTCAGGAGTTCTAAGCACCAGTCCTCTGCTCCAGTCACTAGAGTGCAGTCCATCCCAGAACCGGGAGTAGAACCAAGGAGACTGGACTGCCTGTCACATCCACACATATACTTTCAACCACTCCAATGGTTTGTTGCTTGCCTGCCCTGTTTTGCCAGCTGTAGAAAACAGTCTTGCTTTGATCCATACATGAGGATGCAAAAAGCTCTAATGCATTTGGTAGTCCTCAAGCTAATAGTGATTATTATCTACATTAAAGTAAGGTCCTGGAGGAGGGCATTAGAATGATTGTCTGCCTGTGTAAAAGCTTTCCTGCTGGCAGCAAAGCTGAGACGTGAGAATTTTGCATGAGTTAGACAGCACTGGAAGAAATAAAACAAAGAGGAAATGCTTATACTTGCTTCTTTTCTAGCTTAGCATTTTTGGACATAAGAGATACTTCAGATCAATTTTTTCTCCCCTGCTTTGGGAAAATGAGCCCCCTCCCCATTGTGATCTCATCTATGGTAAAGTGAAGAGTAACAATGATGTAAAATTAGCATGAGATCAACATCAGGACCTTAATTTCTATATTATGCAGATGAAAATAGTTAAGATAAGTATTAATGAAAATTACAACAGATAATGGGTAATTAATTGCAGGGCTGAAATTAGTCTTCACGGAGATTCGATTTATATCCATGTAGGTAGTGGAAACATTAGAGAATTTTGACAATGAAAATATGAATTTTCTATATCATCATATGAATATAAATCGTTAACATTTATGTGATAGGGATTTACAGAATTCCTGGTAATAAGCTTCTAGACACAATCTGTCCGTATAGAAAATGTCATGATCAACCCATTTTATGTTGCATATTATATTTTGTGTCATTACAGAGATGGTGGGAGGGAGGTTGTTTCTATTTATTTGACTGTACCGAATACTTTGGGACGATTTCATGTTGCAAATGTACAAGGATTCATTGGGTCTGAATTACAAGACATGACAGAAATAACTGGCAAACTCAGGGCTCCATCATGCCTTAAAGGCACAGCCTATGGTAGAGGACCAGGCAGAGCTGCACTGCCCCAGAAAGAGCCTCTGAGTGCGCGGTCAATGCTTCCAGGAGCACAGGAGAAGCACATACATCATGTCCCTCTTTGACACTGTGCAAAGGTTGGGAGATAGAACTATGAGCTCATTCCATCTCCGTGTCTCTTAGCGCCTCTGAATCTAGTGCTAGTCCCGCATAAGTTTTGCCCTCTCGGGGGGGCAGGCACAAGTGAACTCGCATTCTAGAGCCCTCAACAGAATCATAATCAGGTGACCCAGGCTGCACTACGCC
Source organism: Caretta caretta (assembly GCF_965140235.1). Classification (NCBI taxonomy): domain Eukaryota; kingdom Metazoa; phylum Chordata; order Testudines; family Cheloniidae; genus Caretta; species Caretta caretta. Next base: position 53,718,517 of record NC_134207.1, read on the forward strand.
CCAGCCTTCAACCCTCATTTTCATGTACGTGAGAAAGAACTATCACAACACAAACGCATCTCTCCAGAGAGGCAGACGTGTGAGGAATGCAGCACAGCCTCCTTATCTTCACATGTGGTAGCCCTGTCATGCATTCGTAGCTGGTTGGCTGCAGGTATTTGGCTGAAGCTCTGCCTTTCGGCCCCTAAAGGGAGCCATAGTACCTGCTGAGCAGGAAGCCAGAGGTGTCCTGTCCTGTCCTTTCTATCTCTGCATCAGGGCCAGGAACAGCCAGCCAGGAGTTAGCAGGGGTGGCTGGAGGAGAAGGCTGCAGGACAGCTGCACAAGCTAAGGCCCAGGATCCCTTCCTTCTCTCTCCTCCACCATCAACCGCACCAAGCTCCTCTCAGCTTTTGCCAGCCACCTGGAATGCAACTAGCAATGCAGGGAGGAGAGCAGGCTCCATGCCCTAGTGCACGTGGAAAGTGGGCAGAGTCCTGGCTCAGTCACCCACTGCAAAACCCACAGCTAGCAAAACTGCAGCAGGGAAAGTGGACCAGAGTACATGCCCCTCCAAAGGTGAACTCAGAAGGCATATTGATACTCTCTTCTGATCTTCTCCAGAAAGAGCGTAACAAAGTACTGCTCTTTGCTCAGGGCTGCAGCCATGATTGCGCCCACACTAATTACTGCTTCCAAAAAATTATTTCCATGTAGTGTTTTTCTTGACATTAATTTCTTGCAGTATCAGGGAATAAAAACCACAGTGAGTCTGTTATTGAAAGTGTAATTAGGGTAGAAGTCTGGATTAAAAACATTCAGAAATAAAATCATGTTTGATATTTTATGTTAGGGGGCTTATTCCTTCACCCACTTACTTCCCTGGTCCTTCTCACATGAACAGAGAGCAACAATACCCGAAGTCCAAAGGTGCAAACAATTCGATGTGTATTGGGGTGAACTTCCAGCAAGCATGATTCCAATTTCCTTCCTTAGTGTCCCCCTTCCCAGCTCTGACACCACAGAGCCTTACACCTGAGTCCCTGTTCCCATTCCTGCCCTTAGCCAAACATGATTCCAATTTCCTTACCCCCATACCCTGTTCCCATTTCCCCTCTCCACACCCACACCCTGATTGACTGCAGACTATATAGTAAAACTTGAGTTCTGCTTAGCTATACCTTAACCAATCATTTTACTGAAATTTAACTAACCAATCCTAACATATTGTAACATGATTATGTAACCAATTATATCCCACCACCTTAATTAGTTTACACCCGGCAAAATTAATTATACAGCAGACAGGAACAATCACAGAACCAGACAGAGATTATACAGACAAACAATAGCAAAGTGGGAACTATAATGACAAAACAATACAGATGTGAGGATTTCACATCCCAGCTATTGATAAGTGAGTTCTTTCCAGACAGGATGCTATCAAAAGAAGTTTCCTTTTACATTTTCTAGGCACTTCCCTTTCTCTGGAGGCGATAGGCATTATCAGGACAGGATTCCTAACAGCCCAATAGCACCTTATTTCAATGTGACTCGTTTGGAATGTGAGGATGTGACCGTTCACTTCCCAGCTTATGGCTGCCTCTGTTGCTTAGTCAAAGGCCTTAGCCTAAGAACAGGGCCTCAGACTGTCACAGTAAGGGTATGTCTACACTACGGAATAAGGTCGAATTTATAGAAGTCGGTTTTTTAGAAATCGGTTTTATAAATTCGAGTGTGTGTGTCCCCACAGAAAATGCTCTAAGTGCATTAAGTGCATTAACTCGGCGGAGCGCTTCCACAGTACCGAGGCAAGCGTCGACTTCCGGAGCGTTGCACTGTGGGTAGCTATCCCACAGTTCCCGCAGTCTCCGCTGCCCATTGGAATTCTGGGTTGAGATCCCAATGCCTGATGGGGCTAAAACATTGTCGCGGGTGGTTCTGGGTACATATCGTCAGCCTCCCGTTCCCTCCCTCCCCCCGTGAAAGCAAGGGCAGACAATCATTTCGCGCCTTTTTTCCTGAGTTACCTGTGCAGACGCCATACCACAGCAAGCATGGAGCCCGCTCAGGTAACCGTCACCCTATGTCTCCTGGGTGCTGGCAGACGCGGTACGGCTTTGCTGCACAGTAGCAGTAACCCCTTGCCTTCTGGCAGCAGACGGTGCAATACGACTGGTAGTCGTCCTCATCGTGTCCGAGGTGCTCCTGGCCGCGTCGGCTGGGAGCGCCTGGGCAGACATGGGCGCAGGGACTACATTTGGAGTGACTTGACCAGGTCATTCTCTTTAGTCCTGCAGTCAGTCCTATTGAACCGTCTTATGGTGAGCAGGCAGGCGATACGGACTGCTAGCAGTCGTACTGTACCATCTTCTGCCAGGCAGGCAAGAGATGAGGATTGCTAGCAGTCGTATTGCACCATCTTCTGCCAGGCAGGCAAGAGATGGGGATGGCTAGCAGGCGTACTGTACCATCTTCTGCCGAGCAGCCATGAGATGTGGATGGCATGCAGTCCTTCTGCACCGTCTGCTGCCAGCCAAAGATGTAAAAGATAGATGGAGTGGGTCAAAACAAGAAATAGACCAGATTTGTTTTGTACTCATTTGCCTCCTCCCCTGTCTAGGGGACTCATTCCTCTAGGTCACACTGCAGTCACTCACAGAGAAGGTGCAGCGAGGTAAATCTAGCCATGTATCAATCAGAGGCCAGGCTAACCTCCTTGTTCCAATAACAACGATAACTTAGGTGCACCATTTCTTATTGGAACCCTCCGTGCAGTCCTGCCTGAAATACTCCTTGATGTACAGGCACCCCCTTTGTTGATTTTAGCTCCCTGAAGCCAACCCTGTAAGCCGTGTCGTCAGTCGCCCCTCCCTCCGTCAGAGCAACGGCAGACAATCGTTCCGCGCCTTTTTTCTGTGCGGACGCCATACCACGGCAAGCATGGAGCCCGCTCAGCTCACTTTGGCAATTAGGAGCACATTAACCACCACACGCATTATTCAGCAGTATATGCAGCACCAGAACATGGCAACGCGATACCGGGCGAGGAGGCGACGTCAGCGCGGTCCCGTGAGTGATCAGGACATGGACACAGATTTCTCTGAAAGCATGGGCCCTGACAATGCATGCATCATGGTGCTAATGGGGCAGGTTCATGCTGTGGAACGCCGATTCTGGGCTCGGGAAACAAGCACAGACTGGTGGGACCGCATAGTGTTGCAGGTCTGGGACGATTCCCAGTGGCTACGAAACTTTCGCATGCGTAAGGGCACTTTCATGGAACTTTGTGACTTGCTTTCCCCTGTCCTGAAGCGCATGAATACCAAGATGAGAGCAGCCCTCACAGTTGAGAAGCGAGTGGCGATAGCCCTGTGGAAGCTTGCAACGCCAGACAGCTACCGGTCAGTTGGGAATCAATTTGGAGTGGGCAAATCTACTGTGGGGGCTGCTGTGATGCAAGTAGCCCACGCAATCAAAGATCTGCTGATATCAAGGGTAGTGACCCTGGGAAATGTGCAGGTCATAGTGGATGGCTTTGCTGCAATGGGATTCCCTAACTGTGGTGGGGCTATAGATGGAACCCATATCCCTATCTTGGCACCGGAGCACCAAGCCGCCGAGTACATAAACCGCAAGGGGTACTTTTCGATAGTGCTGCAAGCTCTGGTGGATCACAAGGGACGTTTCACCAACATCAACGTGGGATGGCCGGGAAAGGTGCATGATGCTCGCATCTTCAGGAACTCTGGTCTGTTTCAAAAGCTGCAGGAAGGGACTTTATTCCCAGACCAGAAAATAACTGTTGGGGATGTTGAAATGCCTATATGTATCCTTGGGGACCCAGCCTACCCCTTAATGCCATGGCTCATGAAGCCGTACACAGGCAGCCTGGACAGTGGTCAGGAGCTGTTCAACTACAGGCTGAGCAAGTGCAGAATGGTGGTAGAATGTGCATTTGGACGTTTAAAGGCGCGCTGGCGCAGTTTATTGACTCGCTTAGACCTCAGCGAAACCAATATTCCCACTGTTATTACTGCTTGCTGTGTGCTCCACAATATCTGTGAGAGTAAGGGGGAGACGTTTATGGCGGGGTGGGAGGTTGAGGCAAATCGCCTGGCTGCTGGTTACGCGCAGCCAGACACCAGGGCGGTTAGAAGAGCACAGGAGGGCGCGGTACGCATCAGAGAAGCTTTGAAAAACAGTTTCATGACTGGCCAGGCTACAGTGTGAAAGTTCTGTTTGTTTCTCCTTGATGAACCCCCCCGCCCCTTGGTTCACTCTACTTCCCTGTAAGCTAACCACCCTCCCCTCCTCCCTTTAATCATTGCTTGCAGAGCCAATAAAGTCATTGCTGCTTCACAGTCATGCATTCGTTATTCATTCATCACACAAATAGGGGGATGACTACCAAGGTATCCCAGGAGGGGTGGTGGAGGAGGGAAGGAAAATGCCACACAGCACTTTAAGCACAGCACTTTAAAAGTTTACAACTTTAAAATTTATTGAATGACAGCCTTCTTTTTTTTGGGCAATCCTCTGTGGGGGAATGGCTGGTTGGCCGGAGGCCTCCCCACCGTGTTCTTGGGCGTCTGGGTGTGGAGGCTATGGAACTTGGGGAGGAGGGCGGTTGGTTACAGAGGGGCTGCAGTGGCAGTCTGTGCTCCAGCTGCCTTTGCTGCAGCTCAACCATACACTGGAGCATACTGGTTTGGTCCTGCAGCAGCCTCAGCATTGAATCCTGCCTCCTCTCATCACGCTGCCGCCACATTTGAGCTTCAGCCCTGTCTTCAGCCCGCCACTTACTCTCTTCAGCCCGCCACTTACTCTCTTCAGCCCTCCACCTCTCCTCCCGGTCATTTTGTGCTTTCCTGCACTCTGACATTATTTGCCTCCACGCATTCGTCTGTGCTCTGTCAGTGTGGGAGGACAGCATGAGCTCGGAGAACATTTCATCGCGAGTGCGTTTTTTTTTCTTTCTAAGCTTCACTAGCCTCTGGGAAGGAGAAGATCCTGTGATCATTGAAACACATGCAGCTGGTGGAGAAAAAAAAAGGGACAGCGGTATTTAAAAAGACACATTTTATAAAACAGTGGCTACACTCTTTCAGGGTAAACCTTGAAAGTTAACATTACATACATAGCACATGTGCTTTCGTTACAAGGTCGCATTTTGCCTCCTCCCACCGCGTGAACGGATTTTGGTTGAATGCCAGCAAACATACACTGCAATGCTTTGTTCTACAGTGATTCCCCAGTACGTGTTGCTGGCCTGGAGTGGTAAAGTGTCCTACCATGAAGGACGAAATAAGGCTGCCCTCCCCAGAAACCTTTTGCAAAGGCAGAACCGCAAATGCCAGGGCAAAGTAATCCTTTCACATGCTTGCTTTTAAACCATGTATAGCATTTTAAAAGGTACACTCACCAGAGGTCCCTTCTCCGCCTGCTGAGTCCAGGAGGCAGCCTTGGGTGGGTTCGGGGGGTACTGGCTCCAGGTCTAGGGTGAGAAACAGTTCCTGGCTGTCGGGAAAACCGGTTTCTCCGCTTGCTTGCTGTGAGCTATCTACAACCTCCTCATCATCATCTTCTTCGTCCCCAAAACCTACTTCTGTATTGCCTCCATCTCCATTGAAGGAGTCAAACAACACGGCTGGGGTAGTGGTGGCTGAACCCCCTAAAATGGCATGCAGCTCATCATAGAAGCGGCATGTTTGGGGCTCTGACCCAGAGCGGCCGTTCGCCTCTCTGGTTTTCTGGTAGGCTTGCCTCAGCTCCTTCAGTTTCACGCGGCACTGCTTCGGGTCCCTGTTATGGCCTCTGTCCTTCATGCCCTGGGAGATTTTCAGAAAGGTTTTGGCATTTCGAAAACTGGAACGGAGTTCTGATAGCACGGATTCCTCTCCCCAAACAGCGATCAGATCCCGTACCTCCCGTTCAGTCCATGCTGGAGCTCTTTTGCGATTCTGGGACTCCATCATGGTCACCTCTGCTGATGAGCTCTGCATGGTCACCTGCAGCTTGCCACGCTGGCCAAACAGGAAATGAGATTCAAAAGTTCGCGGTTCTTTTCCTGTCTACCTGGCCAGTGCATCTGAGTTGAGAGCGCTGTCCAGAGCGGTCAGAATGGAGCACTCTGGGATAGCTCCCGGAGGCCAATACCATCGAATTGTGTCCACAGTACCCCAAATTCGAGCCGGCAACGTCGATTTAAGCGCTAATCCACTTGTCAGGGGTGGAGTAAGGAAATCGATTTTAAGAGCCCTTTAAGTCGAAATAAAGGGCTTCATTGTGTGGACGGGTGCAGGTTTAAATCGATTTAACGCTGCTAAATTCGATCTAAAGTCCTAGTGTAGACCAGGGCTATGAGAAGGACCTTACACCGGCAGATAGTGATTTTGATTCTTTCTTTTATACCTCTATAACTAGCCAAGTGATAAGAATACACCTAAATTCTTAGAGTATAGGCCTTTACAGACAGGCCTGAATATCTATATCCTAACATTTTATAATATAAATGTCTTAATATTGTGTATGTGATCTCCAGCCAGTATCACACAATGAAAACAAAGAGATACTGAGCATATGTAAAAAAAAAAGGAGTACTTGTGGCACCTTAGAGACTAACCAATTTATTTGAGCATGAGCTTTCGTGAGCCACAGCTGATGAAGTGAGCTGTGGCTCACGAAAGCTCATGCTCAAATAAATTGGTTAGTCTCTAAGGTGCCACAAGTACTCCTTTTCTTTTTGCGAATACAGACTAACACGGCTGTTCCTCTGAAACCTGAGCATATGTAGAGTCCCACTAACCTAATAAAAAGATACATGTGTTTATACTCATCAGCTTTGACCAATTCAGGTTTCTGGCTTCAATTCAGCAAAATATTAATAGCATATAAGCACGTTCTTGAGTGCCTTACTGAATTTGGCTATACTTTGTAATGGGACCCCTATTAGCCCCTGTGTGATTTTAACAAGTGTTTAACTTTCCTTTTATGTTAATCTCAGTAATAACCATGGAAATGTTTTTTTTATGTTGAATGAGGGGGAAAAACAATTATTAACATTTACAGATTAAAGTTGAATTCTTCCAAACCTAGATACAGGAAGTCTAAAGTCCAAATAAAGTATATTTCCTAGTTCATATCAAGATTTATAAGCATATTTTTCAGTAAATGCAGATTTATGCCATAGTTTGCTTTTTTCCTAAAGTAAGTGAATGAAAAATGAAGAAAGGCACCTATTTTGTCTTTGCCCCTGCCCCCCACTTCAATGTGTTGTTTCACTGGGGAGTCTGTAACACACACACACACACAAATATCCCAAGTTCTCCACCCAGTTTAGACTTGTATATTTAGTAATGCTGCTCTTTTTTTTTTCTTTCCAGTTTGGAGTTGAGTCATTACCCATGATTTTCCATGCCAGGCTATCACTCTCTACCAGTGATATGACAGCAGGCCAAAATGGGACTAAATAATACATATCACAGTTCACAAATATCAAACTGGAAAAGCTAATGGGGTTTAATATTATTTATGGGCCATTTACAATTCTGCTTCCCTGTTTGTTAACTGCAAACCTCCACTCCTTTTACATTTATAAGCTTTATGCAGAACGGATGGATTGTACAGTTTTGCTCAGGATTACATCCTCTGTGTTAGGAATGCATCTTATTTTTCAAAGCATTCATCCAGAAACTTGGCTGAGAGGGACACCGTACACTGTGTGTCCCTGTATATGCCTCTTGTATCAGACAAGAATCTGCATTGTTATGGTGAAGAAAGGAAGATACGGAAGAAAATTTAAATGTAAACAAAACCAAAAAAGAAATAAGTGGAAAAAGAAAAACAAGGAAGATGGACCTGTGCATACTTTCCCTGCATGTACATACAAGGCCCATTATTATGCATACAAACCAGGTACTGTATGTGTTCTTAAGTGGTCAGCTAGCTGCATAATAGATTGTGCACACACACTAGGACACAATTTATGGTTATAGTCATTAAATGTAGGTATACCAATGAGAAATGTTTGGAAATAAATTATTTTCTGGACTGTTTGTAACCAGAATGTTATGTGGTAATATACAAAGGTTACAGAAGATAGAACATTTTAAAAAACCCAGCAAAACAAAATTAAATAAAAAACAATTAAATTTATCATGCAAGATGAAAGCAAGGAAGGTTCATCATTATTGTCTTAGACCTAATTCCTGTCTTGTGGACTGGTTCTTATATATATATATTATCCTTAAAAGAAGGGTGTATATGCTGAGATTTTCCAAGATGAATAGGAGATTTAGCTACACAATTTTAATTTAAATTAATGGGACTGTACGGCTAAATTCCCTAGATGGTTTTGAAAATCTTATATCTAATCTTTAGAGCTGAATATCACCAATTATGGACATTCTACAGTCCCAGCAGAATGCTGTCTGTATTGCTTACCTGTTATTAGAATACATAACCTACATTGGCCCTGTTGCAGTATAAAACCTATTATTTCTATTATTCTTTTTTCAGTGAACAATGAGGATAATGAATACCCTAACTCTTTATAAATTCAACTTAGGTATTTGCACAAAGTTTGGTGTCCCCTCAAACTTCTCTACACTCAGATATCCACCCCAAATACAAACTCATCCATTTTATCCTCATCCATAACACTTTACATTCAACAACAAACACTTTCCAAACTATGAAAACAGACATGTGTCACCTTGAGGAAGGAATTTTGGACAAATGCACCATGAAACCAATAAGAAAAGGAGTACTTGTGGCACCTTAGAGACTAACCAATTTATTTGAGCATGAGCTTTCGTGAGCTACAGCTCACTTCATCAGATGTATACCGTGGAAACTGCAGCAGACTTTATATACACACAGAGAATATGAAACAATACCTCCTCCCACCCCACTGTCCTGCTGGTAATAGCTTATCTAAAGTGATCATCAGGTGGGCCATTTCCAGCACAAATCCAGGTTTTCTCACCCTCCACCCCCCCACACAAATTCACTCTCCTGCTGGTGCTAGCCCATCCAAAGTGACAACTCTTTACATAATCAAGTCGGGCTATTTCCTGCATAAATCCAGGTTTTCTCACATCCCCCCCACCCCCATACACACACAAACTCACTCTCCTGCTGGCAATAGCTCATCTAAACTGACCACTCTCCAAGTTTAAATCCAAGTTAAACCAGAACATCTGGGGGGGGGGGTAGGAAAAAACAAGAGGAAACAGGCTACCTTGCATAATGACTTAGCCACTCCCAGTCTCTATTTAAGCCTAAATTAATAGTATCCAATTTGCAAATGAATTCCAATTCAGCAGTTTCTCGCTGGAGTCTGGATTTGAAGTTTTTTTTTGTTTTAAGATAGCGACCTTCATGTCTGTGATTGCAAAGATACATTAATTATATTTTCATCCTCTGGACAGATGACTAAATTCCCTCCTAGATTTCCACCAGAACTTCAACCACTACCATCCATCCATCGAACTCTTTCTAAAACACTCTCACACCAACATCAATTTCCTAGCCACCACAATTAGCTTCAGCAATGGAACCCTCCAGACAGCTGTAGACAAGAAACCTGCAGATCACCACACCTACCTCCACAGATTCAGTAACTACTCCAAACATACCAAGAAATCTATTATCCATGGCCAGGCACTCAGATGCCACAGAATATGCTCCAAGGACAAAGTTCAGGAAACACACTTTAGCATGCTTAAAACCTCCTTCACCAAACAAGGACACTTTACCAGGGTTAGTCTCTAAGGTGCCACACGTACTCCTTTTCTTTTTACCAGGGAAGTAGATCTCATCATGGAATGGATTACCCAAATACCCCAAGAAAACTTGCTTCAATATGGGAAGAAAACAACTTTGACCTCATACCTCTAGTTGTCACCTACCACCCCACACAGAATCCCATATTATCATTAAACAATTACAACCCATAGTCGATGAGGACCACATTCTGAAAGATATCTTTTCTGAACTGCCTCTACTGCCCTTCAAACAACCCCCCTCCAACTTCACCAAGTTCACTGTCAGAGGTAAGCTCCCCACAGACCAGGACCCACCATCTCAAATCAGCACCAGACGCTGCCATAAAAACAGATGCAAAACCTGGAGATATATCTCCACTGCTATGATTATCAATACCCCCCATAACACACCTTTTATGAACCATGGGTCCTACACATACCTGCCACAACATGTGGTGTCTTCATCCAATACACTAAATGCTCCAGTAACTACGATGTGGTTGAAACCAGACAATCACTACACTCACAAACAAATTCACACAGAAAAATGATGAAAGACAAAAACAACATATCACCTGTGGTAACACTTTTTCACAAAATGCTCACTCCATTTCTGACCTCTCTGTTCTCAGCCTCCAAGGATACCTGCACAACACCTTCAAAAGATGAGCCTGGGAGCTTAAATTCGTAACTTTGTTAGGCACTAAAAATCATGGACTCAGTAAAGACATTGGATTTATGTCTCATTACAACAATCTATAATCTACCAACTCTCCGTTGCCCTATGACTGCAGAGATGTTAATTGCCTGCTTCGTCTTGAATGGTGTCTTACAACAAGTTAATTCCTCATGCTAAACAATCTGTTCCACCTTCATTTGGCTGTGACACTCTGAGCACCTTTCCCAGATCTGAAGAAAGGCTCTATTTAAGTTTGAAAGCTTGTCTCTCTCACAACAGAAGTTGGTCCAATAAAAGATATTACCTGACCCACCTTGTCTCTCCAATATCCTGGGACCAACACAGTTACAACAATACTGCAATAAACATACTTAGTTCCTTTAGTTTTTCCTCAGAAGCCTTTATTTTTTTAATCATTCACCAAATTTGTTATTCTCCCATTCTGTCTGTATGTCTTCCTGGTATACCATCTTTGTCACATTTGCCTTATCATGTGATCATTAGTACTTTTGAGAATATATATACACACATGAGTAGATGGCTAGCATTCCGTAGTTAACCAGAAATCCATCTGATTGCAAAGAATGTGTGTTGGTTTAGGGCCATATGTTTCCAGTGCTTCTATATTACTGAGTGGAGAAAATCACTCCATTTTACTGCAAATTACAAATTATTGCAAAACTTAATTTGAAAGTCTAGAAGCAACTACACCCTTGAACTTTGTGTGCTGCCAAGGACTACAACATCAGCCCACACAGAAGGTCTCCAAAAGCACAGCATTCAGTGCTCAAAGGAATGTGGCCTATGTTCACATGAGACTCATCTGGGAAAACCAAACTACATACTTAACTGACTATAGAAAAGAGATCATTATTCCATACTCCTCAAGGCAGCAGTAGTTCACGATGTGCAGAAATCTGTACCTCAGGGTCACATTATGTATCTATTTCAAGGGATTTCTAAGCATTCATCTCAGACAAGCTTGCATCACATTTATGTACACCCTATTCTTCATGTTTCTATCGATTCTGCAGCAGTCCAACTCATCTCCTACAATTTTTCACTCTCTTCAGGGAATACACAGAGATTAGCTTAAATGATTGCTAAATGGGTAGCAATAAAGGATATGAAAAGTATAACCATGAAGGAGTGAGAAGGCGTATATAGTGGTCCAAGAGAGCATAACAATGTGTAGAAGTAATGGGATAGAATTTTGCAAAGCAAGATTTAAGCAAAAGAGCAGGAAAAATGTCCGAACAGTGAGGTCTAGTCAGCTGCACAATAGTTTCCCACAGAAATGTGAGCCCTATCTCTTGAGGCTATTAAGCATGGACTGAACAGTTGGTTAATATACTTTAGGTGCAATCCTGCATTATCAGGTGGCTGAATTAAAGAATGTACTAGGCCTTTTCCATCTCCTATTTAAAGATCCTGTGCTATTAAGTAACAAAGGCCTTTCTTTGTAGTGATTCCATTTGTAAATCAGCTCTATAAGTTGCCTCCATGCCTGTGCCTCTGTATTGTGGGAACACTGATTGCTCCAGGACTACAAGACTCAAAAGAGAGTCTGGTATTTAGCATAACAAGGGTAGTGAGAGACAAAAGTTAGAGCAAATGGTTTAGCATGGATGGCCGTGCAGCTCCTTGTCAAAGGGAGATGATGAAATTATTTCAACTATAAAACTATAAAATATGAAAAAGATCAGAACTGTAGAGGACACCAGTACATACTCAAAGTATTAAGATTCAGACATCTCATGACCATAACAAAGACTGTAATGAGAACAGGAAAATGGTACAACATTAATCTATTCTGACAAGCATCGTGGTAGGAATGAGAAAAGGGACTAATTTAACCTATGCCTATTGGAGCCTTCAGACAGTAATCTTTTTTTGTTCCCCTCAGATACTATAGTATAGCAGCTGATCGAAGATAAGATTAAACATAGTTCATTAAAATGTTCATGTGACTTCAGAGTTAATTTGGAATGGATTGTGTGAAGAATGGCACAAGATGAACCATACCTGTGATGTCATTATATCAGGGAAGAGACTTGAGCCCAGAGAAAAAGAAGTCTTCATAATGTAATGTTTTTTATTGGAACATCTTCTGTCGATGAAAGAAAAAAGCTTTTGAGAGCAAGAAGAGATCTGTGGCGCTCGAAAGCTTGTCTCTTCCACCAATAGAAGTTGGTCCAAAAAGGGATACTACCTCAGCCATCTTGTCTCTCTCATATCCTAGGACCACCATGACTAACACTGCAAACAATAACATAATGTTTGTCTGTCTTTCTATTTAAACCCAAATCAGAGTCTTATTTGAAGCAGGCAGGCCCTAGGTTTTGCACTGTACTATGTGAAGTCAGTCACAGACCTCTAGCCAGATTCCTGCCCACCAGAAATAAGGCCAGGCCTCTATCCCTTTGTTTGCCTAAATTCAAGCCTTCATACATAGCAATCACAGAAGGCTGCTTGTGTGTGTGTGAGATGGCCAGCCAACATGCTAGGAGCACAATGAGCAAAGCAACATGGGAAGGACTAGGAGGAAGGGTTGCTTAGTAAGATGTTGGCACCACTGGCGGGGGAAGGAAGAGAGAAGGGCACAGGGAGGGGCAATCACAGAAAACTGAGGGAGAAGATTTTCTGTCAGTGAGTTTCCTGGAACTGTCAAATGTTAAGTGGTTGTACGTAAGTGAGTGGTTTTAGTGCTCACTGTGGTTTGTCCTCAGAGTTCACCATAGAATTGTAACCATAAGCAGTTGGTGGGCTAACACTTACACTTACTAATCAGGATTGTTTCTCTGTTTACCTTCTCCTCCTCCCACTAAAATCACTTACCTGTTTTGGCCACCTGTTGATTTCTTATATGGATGGATCATGAGTTCTTTGGGGCAGGGACTATCTCTTTTATTAAATGTGTAAAGCATTTAGCACAATAGGGCATGATCCCTGCATAATCCGGTCCTCAATGTGTTACCGAAATAGCAATGATAACTAATAATAACATAGTAACATAGATTCATAGATTCATAGATATTTAGGTCAGAAGGGACCATTATGATCAATCATTAGGGTTAACAGAAGAGAAAGACAGAAAGGTCTATTGTGTGACAGGATTTTAGTGAAAAAGGCTCTTGTGCAGTTCATATGCAGTGGGAGGTGGGGATCAAGAGCAGAGGCTAAAGCAGGGAAATACTGGAGATCTCAGCACTCCAAGGAATTAGAGGGGCACCAGATAGAAATTATCACTATTTTAGCTGCTTACATTTCCTCCCAATTCAGTCTTCACTGAAAACCTCATGTACACCAAGAGCTGACAATAAGAGCTAATCCATCAGCAGAAAGCATGCATGTAGGCTTTATTGAGCTTGTTTTTCTGGGGCTGGCTTTTACCTTTCCTATAGCTGTGAAGTGAAATGTTTGCCCTTACAATGCCACTAATCTATGACATTATACAGGCTGAGCTGACAGAAAAGCTACAGCCACTCCATAGTTCAATGACACTTTCTTTTGTTGTTGAATATTTTAGGAGCCATTAGCAAATAACATCACTTGTGTATGACTCTTCCTTGTACGCGATAATTGACTGTCTGCCACAACATGGTACTTTGTCCTGCAAGGTTCCAGCACTGTGAATCTTAGTTATGCCTCACTGATATGTTTACTATTAGAATATGGCAATAGCGCAACTAATGAGCAAAGACATTTTATTGAGAGACATTTATTAGACATTACAGTGAATGTTCAGAAATACTGCAGAAAAGATTACACATACAAAATCGATGTAACCCATAGTCTTTATAGTATACATTAACGGTGCACTGTTCTGATAATATACCCCCTATAGTCAGGGTAAGAATATAGGTTACTCCTTGATATTTAGGAATGCTGAAGTTTACTTAACTGCCTTATTTCATCTTGTAAAAACAAGATTCATATCTATGAAATTATCATAGAAACATCAGTAATGACTCCTTGCTAAGATTTACACTTAAAGCAGGGCTAAAATCTCATCAGTTCACACTTTAATTATTACATTTAGATTCAAAATTTCACACAACTCTTCAGAGGACACTTGAATTTTCCATCATATTGTATATTCCATTATAATTTTCCATTGTATTATTTTTTGTTACATACAAACTTTTGCAAAGGAAACATTTTTAAATGGTCCCTTTCTGAAATTTAGCTCTGACTGGTGCTTGAATTCCGAGTTGAGATTATTCAGTCCAGGTTAATCACCCAGTTTGCTATTGATAATTCCGACTGTCGTAATTTTGCGACTGAGATGCCAAAAGAGAACACGATAGTGTTCATTTTGTTTGCTGTGGTGATATAGTCCTGAAGGAAACCTGTGCACTATTGTTGGAAAGATTCAGAGCAGGTTTTATGCCACCAAAGTTACAGTCCCTGTCTGTGTGCTTTATCTAATGTAGTTCACCAGTCAACCATACTGATCTCAACTGGTTGGGGGAAGGAGGTAAATCGGTGCTGAAAGTAAGGTGCAGAGTAACAGCAGCCACTATTTCAGACCATGCACATTTCAGCTTATGAAGGTTGGTCACACATTGGGTGGATATAATGGGAGTTGTCAATTAAAAGGCAGTCCCAGTTTAGCACCCTGCAGAAAGCCATTTTACTCACTCTGAAAGAGAAAAGAGTGAATTGCACGCCTATTGAATACCATGAAGCCCTTTAATTGTTGATTCCACTTCCAATTATTTTCCCAAACCTGCGAGTGTTTTGGTGTGTTCACTGTTTAAAACTGGGGATTCACTATCAGCATATTTATCAAAACTGATTATTCACATCTCTTATATTCAGCATGTTTATGAGACTTCTCAGTGATTTACAGAATTGGAAATTAAACTCGGCATAGTCAGTACAAATCTGATGGTTACTATTACTATAATTAATTGCATTTTACATTTGGAATTGATTGATTGTACTTCTCATGCAGCCATGAACAAGTTTCCAGTTTATTAGTTGGATAATTTTTGTATATTGTAGCATATCTAGTTTTCTGTTTATTTTAATCAAGAAAATTCTGTTTGTTGCCTTCTATTAGTGAATTATTTTGTTTCTTTAAGTGAAGACAGATTTTCTTCAGAGAATTAAGATATCAGTGTTGATAGGCACCTCCAATGTCATTTCTAATTATTTGATGTGGTTTATACTAGTGTTCCAGAAGAAAAAATAGGGATACTGAATATTGTATTCCCAAAGCTAGTATTCTGAATGTCAATAATGAACATAGTTGTATATTTTGGACCAAATTTTCAAACATCAGTTCTGAGTTACATCTGTAAAATATGCATGCTCATGTACCAACTGGCACATACAATATTGCAACATACAACTTGCACATACAATATGGGAAATTATATGCAAAACTAGACCCTTGCACATGCAAATTTTATATTTAAATATGCTATTAGCCCTTTTACTCATAAGTACTTATCCATTTACTTGCACAATATCTGATTGCATCCATATTTTGTGGGTGCTACTTATGTATAGATGTTTGAAAATGCAGCCATTAGTATCCTTTCACTGCTATAGTCTGATCACCCGGAGTACAAGCCCCATCTGTTTTTCTCGTAACTTTTCCCTGCTCTCTATGAAGGACATGACACAGCTTTGACCCTTGAAGAGACTACACATTGTTCATGTGAATATTGGATGCATTCTGCAAACAATAGATTTTATTACCAACCACATAGTTGGAGATGTAAGTAAAACCTGATTGAATGCAAACATTACTGATTAGTTCTATAAAACATCAAACTAATCCCAGAGGTGTGAATGAATTAAGATAGGTGCATTGGTCATTTTTGTCTCTAATAATTAATAGCACACACTGATCTACTGTACAGACAGGCCCGAAAAGCCTTTTAAATCTGTACAGAGCACCTCTACCAGCTACTACACTTCACAAAGAAGGAGAATACAAAAGATTTAGAATTGGTATTTTGATTTAGTACAGATGAAAGGTGGTCCATTTTAAAATAGATCAAATGTTCAAATTCTTTGAGGGGGTCAACAAGCATGCGGACAAAGGAGATCCAGTAGATATAGTGTATTTAGATTTTCAGAAAGCCTCTAACAAGGTCCCTCACCAAAGGCTGTTAAGCAAAATAAGCAGTCATGGGATAAGAGGGAAGGTCCTCTCATGGATTGGTAACTGGTTAAAAGATAGGAAACAAACTGTAGGAATAAATGGTCAGTTTTCAGAATGGAGAGAGGTAAATAGTGGTTTCCCCCAGGAATCTATACTGGGCCCAGTCATATTTAACATATTCATAAATGACCTGGAAAAAGGGGTAAACAGTGAGGTGGAAAAATTTGCAGATGATACAAAACTATGCAAGATAGTTAAGTCCCAGGCAGACTGTGAAGAGCTACAAAAGGATCTCACAAAACTGGGTGACTGGGCAACAAAATGGCAGATGAAATTTAGTGTTGATAAATGCAAAGTAATGTGCATTGGAAAACATAATCCTAACTATACATATACAATGATGAGGTCTAAATTAGCTGTTACCACTCAAGAAAGAGATCTTGGAGTTATTGTGGATAGTTCTCTGAAATCATCCACTCAATGTGCAGTGGCAGTCAAAAAAGCGAACAGAATGTTGGGAATCATCAAGAAAGGGATACAATAAGACAGAAAACTATCAACCTGTAGAACAACTATGGCATTGTTTTAGCTATGTTGGTCCCAAGAGACAAGGGTGAGCGCAGTAGGGTTGCCAGGTGTCTGTTTTTTTATGGGAATGTCCGGTCGAAAAGGGAACCTAGCAGCATCTGATCAGTATCTGACCTCCACCACTAGGGGGAAGGACCTGGATGGCTTCCAGACCGGGCATCAAGAGGTAGGTACCGCGACCTAGGGTGGGTGGGGATCCTGACCACCCCCCTTCTGCTCTACTGTGCCCTGATTGCCCCAGCCCTGGCTCCAGAGACTGATCCCTGCTGGGCCCTGATTGGGCTGGCTCTGTGTCAGCTCCTCCCAGCCTGATTCTGCAGGCAGCAGGTGAGTCCCAGGAGAGGTGGGAGTGAGTAAGGAGGGGTGGAGAGTAAGTGACAGAGGGAGGGGGGAGAGGAGTGAGCGTGGGACGGAGTCTTGGGGAAAGGGGTGGAGAAAGGGTGGGACAAGGGTGTTTGGTTTTCAGCAATTAGAAAGTTGGCAACCCTAGAGTGCAATAATATCTTTTAATGGACCAAATTCATCTGAGGAAGAGCTCTCTGTAGCTTGAAAGCTTGTCTCTCTCACCAACAGAAGTTGGTCTAATAAAAGATATTACCTAACCCACCTTGTCTCTCTAAAATGATTATAGAATTTGTTTCCCAGTTTCCTTTCCATCTAATGTATCAAAGTGACTAAATATAAATAAAGGTAATATGAATGGGGACCAAATTTAGTGATTTTTTCTTTTATCTTATTATAAAAATTCTATACTCTTGGCTTTTAAATGTAGCTTTATCCTGGATGAGATTTTTACTTGCTAATCAGTGTCTTGCTTTTGTTTAATTTTCGAGCTGGGCTGGTTTGTTGAAAACACATGACCTGTTGATGGGTTTGGGTTTTTTTAGAATAGCATTCATTTCCTTTATAGAAACAGTGTTCATGCCCCTCCCCCAAAAATATTTAAGGAAAGAAGAAGACAGTCCAGCTCAATCACCTGTGCTTTTTTAAACAAATCTAATTCCCACCATCTTGCATTTTCAGCTCCTCACTTAATCCTCTCTTGTACAAACATAGCTACTGGAACTCTGAGCTCATTTACACCCTTTGCTCCATGGGAAGATAGGGTGGTAGTTTCAAAAGTGACTTACAAGCACAAGTTCTGTTGAAAATCAATGGGAGTTAGGAGACTAACCAGCTTTGGTGCTTTTGAAAATCCCACTAGGCACTTTTCTGCATCTTTAGGCCCCTAAATACCTTTGAAAATCTAGCCCTCAGGCTCTTTTGGAAATCCTTCCCATCTTCTATATATTTTAGTGTAAACATCCTGTCATGCATTTAATCTAAGTCTTCTGAGTTTTAAATTGTTTCAGAACGTCCCATTTTAATCAGATCCTTTACACACCCCTCACTTCTTCGTTTCCAAATTAGACAATAACAGTGACCCCAATACCTCTCAATTTTCCCCAAAATTTAGATTCTTCAAGCCTGACATCATGTTTTTGTCTTATCCTTACAGTCTTTCAAAGAGTGATGTACACAGTATTGTTATCACCGTATTCATTTTCTGTTCTATCCCTTTACTAATACAAGCTAGCAGCTTTTGTTTATTTAAATTTGTTTATTAAAATTAATGTTATATAGACAAGGCTGTTGGTTTGAATGATTTTTCCATAAGAACTCTAAATACTGCTACTATATCATTTAATTTAACATATATAGTTCCTAGCTTACTTCCTTGCTCTCAGACTAATTATTTGTATCTACACTGAATTCCATTTATTCATCTGATGGCCTAATCATCTTAAAAGGTCCAGATCCTTCAGAATCTTATTATGGAACCTGGCAGGGTGCTTGGCCAATATAGAATAAAGACTATTACACAGCTACTAGAATGAATACTTTAGTACAATGGATATTATACATGGAGATTTTGATCTTCTGTAACCCATGGTTATATTTAAAACATACAATCAAGAAATTGATTATACTCACTATTTATAGTGAAAATATTTACCTAGACAAATCTTATTGCTTTACCTGGGACCCATCTCTTTCACATAAACTCACTCTACACAATGTTTCTGGGGTGCAGTCAATTACCCAGAGGGGAAAACAACATGGTTGGGACAAAGGACAGAAGGAAGGGTGTGTGCTAATATCCCAAGGTGATAATCAAACACAGGTTCAGTATAAAATTGGAAGTATTTAGACAAAGAAATCAGAGAGGAAATAGTGAGCAATGGTGCAAGCTAAGTTAAACCCCTTCAAAAGATCAGATTGGAAAAAAAGCATTTACACATGGTGGGTGTAATTGGATGTGTGTGTCCTAACTACTTCGCTTTGAGCTTCTGGAACTTGTCTAAGCCCAAGCTTCTCACATAGGCACTGCCTTCTTTGACTAAGGAAACTGGGATTTGGGGAAACCATGAAAAGGGGCTGCTTTTGGTTCCTGACGTGTCTGTACCACCCACCATATTTACACTATCTGTCCCCTCACTTTGCCCACCTGCAAAATGGGAATACTTTCCTGGAGTGCAGGGGAGATGTGTGGATTAGTTAATTTGTATTTATACGGTGCTTTTCAGATTTTCAGAAGAAAGGTGCTATTTAACTGGCAAGTATTATGATGTTTATTATGCAACTTTTCTACAAAAGCCTAACCTAGAAAATTAAGATAATAACTTCTTAAATTATCTGTAAGTATTAGCAAGTACATTTTAATTTTAGAAGAGAAAAAATTGCAAAGAGAATAATCAAAAGATCATCATCACTGACATTTTATCGAGCATATTATTAGAAAAACACTCCTTGTTGGAAGTGTTTTTCCCCATGATTATAATTGAGCAAAGTGGTTAATAGCTGCTGGCTAGGAGCATTCCTGCCCACAGAAGCAAAACTGTTTGAAAGCAAAACATTTTAAAACGTTTTCTATATGCTTGTTCAAACTTGCAGCAAGCTCTAAGTACTGTAAAGGTACTGTGATAATATTTCATAAAATGCATTTTTACAGGTTGTTTGGAACAGCAGGTAATTCATTATTTGCACATGAGTTTCATTTATAGCTATAGGTATTGTATGCCAGAAAGTAATGTTGTGCAGTGTATAGAGCACTGTACATGGACTGGAGACCTGGGTTCTGTTGCTGACTCTGTCATTGATTTGCTGTGTAACCTCGCCAAGCCACTTGGCTTCTCTGTGCATTTGTAAAATGGAGACAGTGATAATTATCTTCCTTGGTAACATACTTTGAGATCTACAGTTTGGAGGTGATATATGACCCTAATTCAGAAAGCACTTAAGCATGTGACTGTCACCATTGGTGTCAATGGGAACACTCATGTGCTTAAAATTAAGCATGGACCTTAGGGCTTTGCTGAGTTGGGCCTATAAGATTGATGTATTGCTATGTACTCAAATCAACTTAGAATTATGTATATAGAGTTATTATAAGGTATTTTTCATGTTCCCAGCCTGAATGAGATGCTTTTGTACCATTGCCTTATATCAAGCCCCAATTGTATCTTTTCCTCACGGTTTAATGCGATGATATGTAATTGGTCTTTTGGTGCCATTCAGTGTGACAAAATACCATTTCCCATTAGAAAAGTAGAGCTATTTGGTGCCAAAAGTGAAGGAGAATCAAAATGGTTTCATAACATATTTAAAATGATAAATATCTGCATTACTCTCTGGCTGACTTGCAAAAAACAGACTCTAGCTGTTGGAATGCCTTAATCAGCATGTCAAAAAACATTAAGTGATTCTAACATCCAAAGAAGCAACGCTGCCATTAATTAACCTCTACTGTATTTGTTGATAAATTATTTAGTCAGCTAATGGAATTTAAATTTCTTAATTGCAATTGTGTATCGCCCTGGACTGCTAGTGAAAGTTGGTATAAAATACATACACTCAATTGCACTTAAGGCTTGGACTGGGCAGTGAATCTGAAATTACACTAAATCCTCATGCTGGCCCCAGGCCCAAGTAGCCAGGCTCTGCATAGAAAGTTCACTGGGAGAGAAAATGTATAACAAACCCTCCACCCCAAAGATACTACTGCAGCCCTTGTGTTACTGTAGCCAGCCACACAATGGAGAGGGATTCACTGGCACCACCCTGATTTGACCCTGCACCACTGCTATATCCCACTATGCTGGGAAGAGAAGAGAACTCCTGTACAGCTGGGTTCCACATCACCGAATGAGCACAGCTGTGCAGAGGAACGACACAATTTCTGCCATAGCCACAGAGAAGGGGAGGGGATTTGCCCCATAGGAAGCATATTCTAAAATGCAGCTTTTTGCTTGGTATAAAGAGATGCAACATTTGGACGCTGAAATTTTAGATTACCTGGATGTTACTTAAAGGAAAAAGCATCGAGTCATAGAAGGCCTGTGAATTTTTGCTGTGAAACATAAAATCAAACCTCAGTTTTTTCTAAATGCTACAGTAACGAAGCTCTCAATGTTAATGAAGAGTGACTAAGATGCGGTATGTGCTAAATTCTATTGGCTCAATTCTGATACCTTACAGTGAGGGAGTAGTATCTTACTCCTCAAGCAATCCCCTGGAAATCAATGGAGCTGCCTGCAGAGTAAGGTTCTACTCAAAATCAGTAGGGGTATCACAATCTCACCCTACACAAACTTCGGTTACTAGAGTGGTACCTGTAAATAACTGTAAGAATTCAAGTAGTGAAGATGGAAGAAATAAATGTCACTGTGTATTCACCTCTTGAAAGGAGCATGCAAAACATTTTATCTAAAAATCTGTTGGCAGCATCCCAAAATGAAAAAGTCATAAGCATCCTAACTGGATGCAATGCACGCATATAGTATCTCAGTACTTAGCATTCTTCACAGGTGGAAAGGGGAAACATGAAAAATGTAGAGGAGGGGGACACAAAGGGGAATTCATTTACCAAGAACCTGTGAATTTTTCACAAGTATAATCAATGTAGAGATGGGGAAAATTATTTGCATTACTGTCATGCTTAGGGCCCCCAGTGTCCAAGGCACTGTAAATGCAAATTGTGTTCTATTTAGGGCTGTCGATTAATTGCAGTTAACTCACACGATTAACTCAAAAAATTAAGTGCAATTAATTGCACTGTTACACAATATAATACCAATTGAAATTAAATATTTTGCATGTTTTTCTACATTTTCAAATATATTGATTTCTATTACAACACAGAACACAAAGTGTACACTGCTCACTTTATATTATTTTTATTACAAATATTTGCACGGTAAAAATGATAAACAAAAGAAATAGTATTTTTCAATTCACCTCATACAAGTACTGTAGTGCAATCTCTTATTGTGAAAGTGTAATTTACAAATGTAGATTTGATATTTTTTTTTGTTACATAACTGCACTCAAAACCAAAACAATCATTAATTATCTGAATGATGGCATGGATTGCATCCTCAGCAAGTTTGCAGATGACACTAAACTGGGAAGAGAGGCAGATATGCTAGAGGGTAGGGATAGGATACAGAGAGACCTAGACAAATTAGAGGATTGGGCCAAAAGAAATCTGATGAGGTTCAACAAGGACAAGTGCAGAGTCCTGCACTTAGGATGGAAGAATCCCATGCACCGCTACAGACCAGGGACCAAATGGCTAGGCAGCAGTTCTGCAGAAAAGGACATAGGGGTTACAGTGGATGAGAAGCTGAATATGAGTCAACAGTGTGCCCTTGTTGCCAAGAAGGCGAATGGCATTTGGGGCTGTATAAGTAGGAGCATTGCCAGCAGATCGAGGGACGTGATCATTCCCCTCTATTCGGCATTGGTGAGGCCTCATCTGGAGTACTATGTCCAGTTTTGGGCCCCACACTACAAGAAATATGTGGAAAAATTGGAAAGAGTCCAGCGGAGGGCAACAAAAATGATTAGGGAGCTAGAGCACAGCTTCTGAGGAGAGGCTGAGGGAACTGGGATTATTTAGTCTGCAGAAGAGAAGAATGAGGGGGATTTGATCGCTACTTTCAACTACCTGAAAGGGGGTTCCAAAGAGGATGGATCTAGACTGTTCTCAGTGGTAGAAGATGACAGAAGAAGGAGTAATGGTCTCAAGTTGCAGTGGGGGAGGTTTAGGTTGGATATTAGGAAAAACTTTTTCACTAGGACGGTGGTGAAGCACTGGAATGCGTTACCTAGGGAAGTGGTGGAATCTCCTTCCTTCAAAGTTTTTAAGATCAGGCTTGACAAAGCCCTGGCTGGGATGATTTAGTTGGGGACTGTTCCTGCTTTGAGCAGGGGGTTGGACTAGATGACCTCCTGAGGTCCCTCCCAACCCTGATATTCTATGATTCTATGATTCAATGTAAAACTTTAGAGC
The DNA here is from genome assembly GCF_965140235.1 of Caretta caretta. Classification (NCBI taxonomy): domain Eukaryota; kingdom Metazoa; phylum Chordata; order Testudines; family Cheloniidae; genus Caretta; species Caretta caretta. The sequence continues at coordinate 53,741,988 of NC_134207.1, forward strand.
CTACAAGTCCACTCAGTCCTACTTCTTATTCAGCCAATTGCTAAGACAAACAAGTTTGTTTACATTTATGGGAGATACTACTGACTGTTTCTTATTTACAATGTCACCTGAAAGTGAGAACAGGCACTTTGTAGCTGGCATTGCAAGGTATTTACTTTCCAGATATGCTAAACATTCATATGCCTCTTCATGCTTCAGTCACCATTCCAGAGGACATGCTTCCATGCTGATGATGCTCGTTAAAAAAATAATGTGTTAATTAAATTTGTGACTGAATTCGTTGCGGGGGGAGAACTGTATGTCTCTTGTTTTGTTTTACCTGCATTCTGCCATATATTTCATCTTATAGCAGTCTCGGATGATGACTCAGCACACGTTCATTTTAAGAACACTTTCACAGCAGGTTTGACAAAATGCAAAGAAGGTACAAATGTGAGATTTCCAAGGATAGATACAGCATTCGATCCAAGGTTTAAGAACTGAAGTGCCTTCCAAAATCTGAGAAGGACGAGGTGTGGAGAATACTTTAAGATGTCTTAAAAGAGCAATACTCCAATATGGAAACTACAGAACCCGAACCACCAAAAAAGAAAATCTACCTTCTGCTGGTGGCATCTGACTCCGATGATGAAAATGAAAATACATTGGTCCACTCTGCTTTGAATCGTTATCAAGCAGAACCCACCATCAGCATGGACGCATGTCTTCTGGAATGGTGCTTGAAGCATGAAGGGACACATGAATCTTTAGAGCATCTGGCATATAAATATGTTGCGATGCCAGCTAGAACAGTGCCATGTGAATGCCTGTTCTCACTTTCAGGTGACACTGTAAACAAGACATGAGCAGCATTAGCTCCTGCAAATTGTAACCAAACTTCTTTGTCTGAGCGATTGGCTGCAGTAGGGAAAGTAATACGCATGGGGCTAAGGTAGATCATAAAAATACTTAGCAGGTAAAAATTAAGGCCAAGATTTTCAAATGTGAGTGATGATTTTGGGTGCTCAACCAGAGACACTTTATGTAGGCTTGATTTTCAGAGGATTGCGCTTTCTGAAAATCAGAACCCTTTAAAGAGTCTCAAACCAGGCACCCCAAAATTAGGGCACTCATCATCACTAGTCAGTTGCAGGCCCCTGTACTAAATTATGGCAGCCCTGGGGCTGCTTTAATTTACAGCAGCTTTATCTGGGCTCCCTAAGGGTTGCACCACTGCATGGGGTCACCAGAATCTCCACAGCACCCAGTGCTAGAGAGACACCCACTTCTTGTCCCTAATGTGCCCCTTTTAGACTCTATATGAGCTCTACACCAGGGGCTAAAAAAGGAGGCAGTTTTGGGCTGTCTAAAGTCCTATTCTCCAGCCAGTCATGGTGCCTTTAAGGCCCTTTTAAGAGAGAACCACATAGGAGCCAGAATCAGCCCCAGAGACAGTATCCTGAAAGAAACCCAAATGCCTGAGGAAGTTTTGTAGGTGAACAAGATACTCAGCAACAGCAATGCAGGCAGATAAGCTGCTGACCCATTCCCAACAGACAACAGTTCTATGGAAGGTGCATGATTCATCAGGATTCCTGGAGAAAGACTTCTCGGGTGAAATCCTGGACCCACTGAAGACAATGGGAATTTTGCATTGCCTTCAATAAGGCCAGGATTTCACTCCCAGTGCCTCATTCTCATCACTGAATCCCGGGTAGCAGGACCTGTTCATTTGTAGTTCTTGATGGGTTCCTTCTTCCCCTGTTGCCACAAACACAGCTTTTCCCCCACCAGCTGGAACACTGTGCCCCTCATTTTTACTTCAACTACACCTGATTTACCGTACACGTCTTTGAATGCACTGTTAATGCTAAACAAACAATAAGAGGGTTCATTATCCATTGGAACAGCCTATCTTCATGAAAATCAATAGATATTGGTACTTTTAATTTTCATTTAATGTCCATGGACTTCTCTTTTTTTTGGAAAGTCGATAGAAGAAACTAATCCTCAGCAGCTAATAGAAGAAGCAATATTTCTACCTAACCAAAGGTATTTCTGAGACACCTAGCACAGTCATCTCATAGTTAGCCACAACGTTTACTGGCTCTGCTGAGTGCATAATAACAATTCTGCAGCTCTGAGCCAAAACATATGTTCTGAGGAACAAAACAGAAACCAAGCGGATTAGTTTAAAAGGCAGATGTTATATATCAGTGCTTTTAATTGCTTGTGTTACTTATTTTGCCTAGAAGCAAGTCTGCCATTTTGATAAAGGATTTTAACAGTTTTATGTCACCTGGTAGTAACTGCAGATGAAATACAGTTGGAAGAGCTGTTCAAGTAATTGCCCTTTCAATAAAGCAGTTGAATCCCCTCCCCCATCTCTCTCTCTTTCTCTCATACCCACGCACATACATACACACATTCTTATTCGTATTCAGTGTCTTATCTCTCATTGTCTGGCTTGTGAATTATGTGTCTGCTCTTGTGTTTCCTGTCAGGGTTGTTTGCTCATCACAGGCTGGTCATTTCTCATCTATAGAGCTATACAGTCATCACAGTTACCAGTTGTACTTCCATGGTAGAAAATGAGGAGTATGTCCTTTGTGCTACAGTATTTAACCTTCCTTGTGCTGCAGCCTGAAGAGCCCCGAGGACCAAGACTGACACAACATGATTTTTCTAACTATCACCTCAACCTAGGAGCTGAAAAATCAGGCAATATGTCTCTATGCTTTATGCAGCATCACTGCTAATAAAGATATTGGACTCAGGCCTAGGACTGTAGCTGACAACTTTGTTTATGAAGCATTTGGCAGACTAAAAGAGACTGTTCTTCTAGAGGCACAATACTGTGCATTGGCTTGGCAGCGTTGATGTAGCACAGCAGGGTCAAAGGGTTACTGTCTCTTTCCAAATGCTGTGTATCCGAGAACATGAATTGGGGTATGCAACAGGGTCTAACGGGAAATGCTGAGAATGTGTATGAAAAGAATTAAATGAAAGAGCTGCTGTGTGGGAAAGCACAAGGCAGTATTCCAGAGAACACTAAACAGCAGCAGCTGCTTTCCCCAAAGGAGCAGAAGGGACTTCATCTGAGAGAACATGTGATTGACAGAAATTGCTTCCTTGCTCTCTGAGGTGGGGGAATTTACCTAGAGGATACTACATTTTGCCAAGTGAACTAGTATTAAGTCACCACAATAGACACTCACACATGCCAACTTGTCTGCAGATGAGAATGACATTTTGGTAGAGTGACCATCCAGTTGTTTCTGTCCAGAGTGCTTCACAGGAAGACATGAACATTTATTTTTCTCAGTGAATGGAAATAAATATATACAGTAGTCTCAAGGGAAACCGAGGACCTTACTGCCATTTTATGCACCTAAGTCCAATATTTAGGTACCACTGGCATCTACAAAACCCCTGCTCAGCTGCCGTCTAGCCTTATAGGCACCTAAAGTCCTTAGTCACCTACACTTCCACTGTTACAGTCCCCAAGGTGCCTAAATTTCAGTGGAGGGGCATGTGCACAGCTGCCTCAACCCTGACATGGCTCAGCAACTCATAAACTAGGTGTTCCCTACCCTATCTTCTCTCTGGGACTGGACCTGGTAAGCAGGCTCTAGGCATGTCTAAACCCCCATCAAACAGCCAGAGGATGTGGTGGTGGTGGTATCCCCTTTGTAGCTTTTGGTCCAGTTGTAGGGCACTCACTAAGGATGTGAGAGGCCAGGGTTCAATTTCCCCCTCCACCTCACATGGAGACACGATTTGACCCTGGGTCTCCCACCTCAGTGTTCTATCCACTAGGCCAGTGGTTCTCAACCAGGGGTCCGAGGCCCTCTAGGGGGGCGCTAGCAGGTTTCATGGGGGGTGGGGAGGCTGCCAACCAGGGACAGCATTAGACTCGCTGGGGCCCAGGGTGGAAAGCCAAAGCCCCACCGCATGGGGTTGAAGCCTGGGCCCTGAGCCCCGCCACCCGGGGCTAAAGCAGAAGCATGAGCAATATAGTTTTGCAGGGGCCCAGTGGCATATGGCCCCAGGCAATTGCTCTGCTTGCTATCCCCTATCACCGGCCCTGGCTTTTATATGCAGAAAATCAATTATTGTGGCACAGGTGGGCCGTGGAGTTTTTATAGCATGTTGAGAGGGCCTCAGAAAGAAAAAGGTTAAGAACCCCTGCACTAGGCTACTGGGTATTCTGGGGTGGGTATCTCTCAGTCTCTCCCACTGAAGCTGTTCCACTGTACATACATAATTAAACATACACTGAAATTGGGGGAACTGGAACCTGAATCTCCAACCTCCCAAGGGAGTGCACTAGTCATTGAACTATGGAGTCATTCTCACTCTCTCTCTCTCCGGCCCAGCACATATTGAAGTGTTTATGCATAGGTAGGAAGAATGCTAGTTGCGGATAAAACACCATTCCTGTTGGAACTTTCAACTAAAATTAACTTGTAACAAAACAAAAGAAGCCAGAAACCTGTGTTGCTTGCAGCTTTGTACTGAGCTGCTGTCACCACTTGCCCCGGGGCCCACTTCCTGAGCGGAGCTGAGCTACTAGAAACACAAGAATGCCTGTTACCATTCAACAGGGTTTGACTCTGTGCGAAATGTCATAATCGACCCTTCCTTTGAATGCTCATTATATTCAAAAGTGACGTTGTATGTTCTTCTGCCATGTCACCGTGCTGGACAAAACCACCCCAGCATTCCGTGCTCTCAAACTCTGCATGAGTGTGTGAAGGGGGTGCATGCTCTGACCGTATCTGGCATTGCCCGCAGGGCCACCCCAAAGATGCGTGGCTTCACAGGAAGTTCATTACATGATGCCAGGTGTGACACCATCAACTGTGGACACTCATTAGCGCAACAGTAGACTATGTGCGTTTGATGATGATGTCATTCAACACAACAAATATCTCTGTTCTGTGTCTGAAGTGTAATAATCTAATACTAAAGCAACAGAAATACTGAGCAAAGGAAAAATGGTCATCAGCAAACAATATATTGTTAAAAATCCATAGGTCAATGATGATCATGTAGAAAGCTTACTTTTCTCTTACCATTTTTGACATGCTGTGCAACTGTGATAAGAGTTATCTTGTGGTATGCCACAAAATATAGTGGAAATTCAGCTGAGTAAAACAGAACTATTGTATAACTTACCAAGATAACTGGATAGTTAAATGATGTTACCACTGTAAACCTGCTTTATAGAAAAAACTTTAAACAATAAGGGACTAAGCACTGGCTAGGAACAAGCAGCCTGTGGGCAGGCATTGCACGTCACCTCAGAAAGTACTGCCATTCTTGCCTTAACGACCCTGCTTATCTAGCCCGCTTCCTGAACAAAGATTCATTTATGACAGGTTTCAGAGGAACAGCCGTGTTAGTCTGTATTCGCAAAAAGAAAAGGAGTACTTGTGGCACCTTAGAGACTAACCAATTTATTTGAGCATGAGCTTTCGTGAGCTACAGCTCACTTGCTGTAGCTCACGAAAGCTCATGCTCAAATAAATTGGTTAGTCTCTAAGGTGCCACAAGTACTCCTTTTCTTTTAAAGATTCATTTAGAAACCTGTGGAGAACGAGAGGCTGTAATAAATGTGACAAGCTGCTGGCATACAGGTTGTGTGCCATGCTTATAGCTATGTCAAAAGACAAAAAAGCGAAAATGTTTTGGGCCATGCACAGGTGCATATACCCAGAGGAAACAGGGACCTGTAATACATTGGGCAAGGTTCAGCAGTGGGCAAGGCCTGATTCTGCTTTCTCTGATACCCATGTAATTCAGGAGTAACTCCAGTGAAATCGGTGTAAACAGAAGGAAAATCAGAGCCTCAGTGTTGGTAGAGAGTAAGGCCTGGGCATTAAGTTTTTTAAAATATATATTTACATTTTGTGGCATATTTACAAAGTTAGAAGCCTACCACATCTCAAATTCTGGCCTTCTTCATAGGGGTCAGATACCTCAAGAGCTGCATCATGTGATTTGTGAAGGCCTGGAAAGATTGCTAATGCTTTATCATAAGGAGGCATGCAAAGCTCCGCACAGATCTCTTTTAAATGAATTCTACAGGCTCCAATGTCACTCGCTGATACCCTGAAGTATTTGAGGAGTATTTGAGCCACATCTGACAGGCCAGTGCCATGTCCTTGTCAAAGAGCAGTTCCACTGTGGTCATTCCATTTTGTGTAGGGAAGCCTTTGATGCTGACATGGTTCTACTGCAAAGTATAGCTATTGTTTGAAAAACCCTAGCTCTCATCTCTTTAAATTTATTGCATGACATAATCTAACACAAATGAAACCATTTTATTTAATATTTGTTATTGTGATTGTGCAGAAAATCTTAATCAAAAACAAAACTGTTCCCTGCACTGAACTGAGCAGCTGGAAAAATGTAATTAAATGTAATTTGAAAAGGAAACATCAACAACAGGCCAGGCAGGCAATTTAGCCTCGGCTCAAAAGACTCCGTACCTCGAAATTGCAGCAGTGGACACCTATAGCTGGGGGCAGGTCCAGGCTGCAGGCAGCTCCTACATTAAAAACTTCTAAGGAATCAATTATAAAGGTCTCCATCTGAGTGGCGAAAAAATGAAAAAGATAAAAAGCACAGAATAAAAAGTTATAAAAATATGTGGAGTAGCATAATGATCTGGAGAAGACATGGTAAAGTCCCAGTGCACACACACTTCATTAAATGTGAACGTCTCATGTCTATGTGAAACCTAAGTAAATGGGCTCTGCAATACAGGGTGCGGTGACAGAATCTTCCCCCCAACTCACAGCTAGGGTATGGAGCAGCCAGTCTACGGCTATTTTGATAACCTCCTGCAGGATGCAATAGTGCCTTCAGGTAGCTGTGTTCCCCCTTAGGTGGGGGCCAGCAGTCAATAGATCCTGCCACTCCTCAGGACTACTTACAACCACCCTTCAAAGTGGACAATGGTGTGAAGAGAGGCCCCTATGGGGCCCTGTGTTTTATTCCTCTCTGTGGCTTGGCTCCACTATGAAGCATAACTGCAGTGAATGATCCCATGACATTTGTGCATTCCAGAGCCCATCAACAGCTGGGAAGACTTCTCTTTAACCTTCTGCCATGGGCATCCAGATTTGGGGAATGGCATCCTGTTCCATACCGCTTGTGAGAGGCAACTGTCATCTGATTTGAATGACTGAGACAGATTTTAGGAAAACTTTTTTAAATAACAAGAATAACTTACAAAGTAAATGTCACACTGATCCCCCTGTACTCTAGCCTGGCTGTAATCTGTCTAAGGTTCTGCAACTGGCTCCTGGCTCCAGAGGTGAGAGAGACTTTGAGACTCAGAAGGGAGGGTGATACTGCACAGGGTCCTGTAGGATGTGTGGCAATTACAAACTCCCTGCTGAATGCACATTTGCTTCCACGAGCACTCAGTCTCCCAGGGGAATTTGGACTTGCCTCCTCCAATGCACAGAGAGTGTGACAAACAGAAGTGCTGGGAAGAGACTGCTTTTTATTTCTTGGCCTTAGCCATAAGACATGGTTCAAGGTTACAGATGGTGATACCCCCTTTCACATTGCAGAGGTCAAGGGTGACTGGTGCCAGTGGCTGCTGTTACACACACCAGTTCCACTGCCTTTTGGGACAAATGGACCAGAGATGGGGAGGAACTGAGGCATGATATTGGCAGAGGGATGTAATTACATAGTTACAGAATTTTCTTCAGTCAATCAGTGCAGTTTTCATCCAGTTTATAGATTGTTTTAAACTCTGCTAATTCAACATTATGCACGTGTGGCTAGATTCTACTGCACAAATAAAATAGGCTATTATTCTTGGCATGCTTAATGTGATTGAAATAGAGAAAGCAACTCCACTAAGCAGAACAGGTCACTGTATGAAATTCTTAAATGGCCTATTAAATTTCATTACACAAAGATATAAGATTAAGATTCTAGATTTCAAAAATTATCTTGACGTAGTTAGGCAAGTTCTTTCTAAGATCACAAAGCAGCAATCCATCATGCAGGGACTTCAGAGTTTTCTGTGTGTTGTATGCATGGCATTTTGTATTTGTATTTTAAACATTTTTTAAACACACATTGAAATTTTTCACTGGCACTTTAAAAAATGTACCTGGAGTCATGTACAGGCCTGAAATAACATGGAATCAGATCTTCTCATGATATTTACTCCTTGGATGGTGCAAATACTATAGAGTGAACAGATCCTACATTATTTCAGCCAATTAAACAGCTCACCAAGGCCTTAAAATTCATGATGAAATGACAAAACACAAAAGTATTAATTTTATATGCACGCATCCCCAGGTTTCGGATGTGGCTCTCTTTCAGTAACAATAAAAATCTCAGGTTAACAGAGTAGTTAACACATACAGTTAACATGCAAATATGAAAAGCCCATATCAAAAGATCCCAGGTCCTGAGCTCCTTTCAAAGTGTTTCAAGATTATAAGTGCATATAAAACAATTTCATGTTGCATTATAACCCAACATCTGTCACATTCAAACATTTTATCGTGTTACAATAACTCATTTTAAAAATGAACACATTCACTCAAAACACAATATACTGTAGGTAAGTCCACAGTAAATACAAATATAAACATAAACTACTTCTGTGTGTAAATTATTATGATCATATATGTAAAATATAATTTTATATATATAAATGGAAGCTCTGGTCATGGCTCCATAGTTACAACTGAGTTGAGTTTTGCACTGAAAGCAGAAATTCAGTTTACCCTGCGCCAATCTCCAAGAGAAATTTCAGCCTAAGGGCTGGTCTAATTCACACATTCACACAGTAACCCCATGAACACAGGGAAGTGCAAAAGTGAGCTTTACATCAAGACTCTGGCTTGGCCCATCATCTGTTGCAACCTTGTGACAATATTCTTTAATTTGTAAAGCCTTTAAACAAAGAAGCATATTTCTGAATGAGCCTATCAACCCATATTCTAGGATTTACTACATCGTCTCTTTGTAGTATAAAGAAATAAAAATTGATTTTCTACTCTAACAGGGTTTGACTTTCCCATCAATAACATATGACATCACACACAATACGTTACCTAGTTAATCTGTACTTAACTCAATTAGGCAAGAAAAAAATCCACCATGCATTGCAATATATCTTGTTACTTATGTAGAAATAGTTTCTTAATAAGATTAACACCATTGGAGATTCTTTCACCTTCCGTACCAATTACCTTTTTCAACTTCTGTCTATTAACAAGCTCTTACTTTTAATGCATTAAAACAAACTAATCCAACACTGAGTCATTAGTCTTGATCGCTAAAAGAACTCATACTACCTTCTTTGGAGGACTACTTTTTTACTATTTTTCTGTTCAGGTTTTTTTTTTACTTACTTACTACCAAAACCCCTAGTTATGTGTCTAGGTTTTCCATACATAGGTTTTCAGCATTCCTGGGTTCATATTTAGCACATGCATATGTAGTCAGTCCACAGCCTTGACAGGCATTCATGTTTTTATTTGGGAGCATCAGTCTATTTAGCCTGGACTGAAACCTCAATTTTCTCATTAAAGTGACTATTAGGATGGGGTGAGGTTAAAATCATTTAATGTTTTTGCTTGCAATTATACCTGGGGAAAAAATGGTTACCTACTTCTTGTAACTTGTTCTTCAAGATCTGCTGTTCATGTCCATTCCAATAGGTGTGTGCGCGCCGTGTGCACGATCGTCAGAAGGTTTTTCCCCTATTGGTACTGATTGGGTTGGCTGTGGAGACTCCTGGAGTGACTCCTTCATGGCGGTATATAAAGGTCCCTGCTGACCCGCCGCCTGCTCAGTTCCTTCTTGCTGTAATACTCTGACAGAGGGGTGGTGGGTGGGGTTTGGAATGGACATGAGCAACACATGTCGAAGAACAACAGTTACGAGAGGTAGGTAACCTTTTTTTCTTCTTCGAGTGATTGCTCGTGTGCATTCCAATAGGTGACTTCCAAGTAGTTTCCCTGGAGGAGGGGTCAGAGTTCATCTGGTTGCTGAATGCAGCACTACCATGCCAAAGGCTGCAACATCCCTCACCTGTTGGGTGATGGTGTAGAGTGATGTGAAGGTGTGGATAGAGGACCATGTTGCTGTCTTGCATATTTCCTGGATAGGGACCTGTGCCAGGAATGCTGCAGATGAAGCCTGCACTCTTGTGGAGTGTGCCATCAGCGGAGGGGCTGGAATTTTAGCCAGGTCATAGCATGTCCTGATACAAGATGTGATCCACGATGAAATGCACTGGGACAAGATCAGAAGCCCCTTCGTCCTCTCTGCAATGGCAATAAAGAGCTGTGGTGACTTACAAAATGGCATTGTGCACTCAATGTAGAATGCTAGGGCACGCCTGATGTCCAGGGAATGGAGCATTTGCTCTTTGTTACTGGCATGTGGCTTAGGGAAGAACACAGGTAGAAATATGTCCTGGTTCACATGAAATTGGGAGACTATCTTTGGCAGAAACGCGGGGTGAGGGTGTAGCTGCATCTTGTCTTTATAAAACACTGTACGGGGGCTCAGAAGTCAGTGCTCTGAGCTCGGAAACCCTGGTGCCCATAACCTCAGCCAAAAGAAAGGCCACCTTCCAAGAAAGGTAGGACAGAGGGCAGGTCACCATGGGCTCAAAAGGGGGCCCCATGAGTGTGGCCAGAACTAGGTTGAGGTCCCACTGGGAAACAGGCTGTCGTACCTGGGGATAAAGTCTGTCCAAGCCTTTGAGAAACTGGCCCACCATGGGATTGCCAAAGACTGACCTACCAGCTGCCCCTGGGTGGAAGGCTGAAATGGCAGCCAGGTGTACCCTGAGAGATGATATTGCTAACCCCTCCTGCTTGAGGTATAGTGGGTAGTCCAAAACAAGGGGAATTAGCGCTTGCTGCGGATCAGTGCCCCCTGCAGAAACCATATGGAAAACAGCTTCCACTTTACCAGGTACGTGGCACAAGTGGAGGGTTTCCTACTTCCCAGCAGAACCTCCCTAACTGAGTCTGAACACTGAAGCTCAAGAGGATTCAGCCATGCAGTTTCCACGCTATGAGGTGGAGGGACTCCAGATTGGGGATGGCCGTGGTCCTGTTCGATTAGGGTCGGGCACACAGGAAGGGCTGGTCTGTCCACTGAGAGGTTCACAGCATGGTGAACCAGTGCTGGTGGGGCCATGCTGGCGCTAGGAGGATCAAGGAAGCCCCATCCCGTCAAGTCTTGAGCAGCTGTGTGTATGAGGGGGAAGGGCGGGAACGTGTACAGCAGGTGTCTTGTCCATGACAGGTGAAAGGCGTCCGCAATGGAGCCTGGGCTGTGGTTCAGGAAAGAGCAGAACCACTGGCACTTCCTGTTGCTCCATGTCCCGAACAGGTCTATGTGGGGAGAGCCCCACCTCTGGAAAATCAAGTACGTGATGTCTGGCCTGAGGGACCATTCGTTACCGTGGAACGAGTGGCTGAGGCGATTGGCTAGCTCATTTTGTGCTCCCAGAAGGTGTGACGCCTCTAGGTGTATCAAGTGGGCGATGCAAAAGTCCCACAGCTCGAGGGCTTCCTGGCACAGGGGAGAGGAGCGAGCACCATCCTGTTTGTTTATATAGAACATCGCTGCAGTGTTGTCCGTCAGCACCGACACACATGAGCCCTGCAGGCGGGCCTGGAACACTTGGCATGCCAGAAGAACCGCCCTCAGCTCCCTTACATTGATGTGCAGCGCTAGTTCTGTGTGGGACCATAGGCCTTGGGTTCTGATATTGCCCAGATGTGCTCCCCAACCAAGCACCGAGTTGTCCATGACCAGTGATAGCGTAGGTTGGGGTTTGGCAAAGGGTACTCCCACACAGACCACTCGTGGCTGCAGCCACCAGCAGAGAGCCTAGAGAATGTGAGGGGGGAGGGTAACTTTTCCTGTCCAGTGGGTCCCTGCCTGGCCTGTGCACCTGCGCCATCCACATCTGGAGGGGCCAAAGGCGCAACCTGGCGTGGCCAACCATGTATGTGCAGGCCGCCATATGGCCCAACAGTTTCATGCAATTTCCCGTACTTGTGAGGAATTGGCGAAGGTTTTCGATAATGTCCCTGAGTGCTTGGAAGTGCAGCTCAGGTAGGAATGCCCTGGCCTGTGTGGAGTCCTTGGGGATGAGGAAATAGCAGGAGTAGAACCCCTTGCCCCTGAACTCCTGAGGAACCTCCTCCATTACTCCTAGAGCAAGGAGCGATTGCACCTCCTGCACAAGGAGTTGTTCGTGAGAAGGGTCCCTGAAGAGGGATGGGGAAGGGGAGTGGGAGGGTGGGAGGGAACAGAACTGGATAAAATATCCCACGCCCACCATGCTCAGGACCCAGCGATCTGATGTGATCTGGGACCAAGTACAGTAGAAGTGGGAGAGTCAATTCACAAAGAGGGGGTAAGGATACAAGTTTGGTAGTGGTGCTCCATCCTCGGGTGAATCTTCAAAAGTTTGGCTTCAGGCCCAGGGGCTGTTTGGCTGAACCCTGGCCTTGGCCTGAGGAAGAGTGTGGCGGGCGCCTCCTATTATTCCTGCTCCATCTCCTGGACGAGTCTTGCCTTGGGAGCCCAGAGTAGAAGTGGGACAGGGGCTGAGGCTTGAATGGCTTTCTTTGGGGTGTAGGGGTGTGGATCTCCAAAGACTTTAAAGTTGCCCGCGAGTCCTTAAGACTGTGGAAGCGAGAGTCCGTATTTTGGGGGAACAAGCCTGCACAGTCAAAGGGCAGGTCCTAGATTATGTTCTGGATCTCAGGCGCTGCATCTCATTGTAATGGCAGTGGCCATAGTCCGAACCGCCGAGTCTGCCACATCTAACGCGGCCTGCACGGAGGTTCTTGAGACCTTCCTGCCCTCCTTGAAAAATGTGCTAAATTCCCTGCACGAGTTAGTTGGGAGCAACTCCTGGAATTTTCTAATGTGCTCCAGGAACTGAAAGAATAGTGGCTGAGTACCACTTGCTGGTTGGCCACTTGAAGCTGGAGCTCCCCAGTCAAGTAGACCTTTCGGCCAAAAATGTCCAGCTTCTTAGCGTCCTGTGACTTTGGGGCGGGAGCTGGCTGCCCCGTCGCTCCGTATGGTTTGCCACATCGACCAACAGAGTCCCCGGTTGGGGGTGGGTGAAAAGGTGTTTCATACCCTTTCTGCGACACAAGTTAGCATCTCTCCACCGCTCTCTCGAGGCTGGAGTCTGCCAGAAGACCCTAGTAGTGTTCTGAATCATTCTTATCAGGGGCAAGGCCACCCTGGGTGGACCCTCTGGGGCAAGGATGTCCACCACTGGGTCTGACTCCTCCGTGACCTCCTCTGCCTGGAGATTTAGGTTTAGGACCACCCTCCTAAGAAGGTCCTGGTGTCCCCTGGTGTCCATCGCCGGTAGGATGGGGGTGGTGCCTGCCACCACCTCGTCCGGTGAGGAGGATACCCGTGGGACTGGGTCTTCCTGCCCTTCTGGCTCTCTGGAGGCTGGGTCGGGTGCCTCGGGTCTATCCCTGGGACTGGAGGTGGCTCCAGTATAACTGGTGGTGCTGGTTCAGGCACTGCGTCTGAGCATGACAGCCCAGAGTCCCTGTCTCATGCAGGGTCCTCAGGTGCTCCGGGGTGTGGCAAGTCACCGAGATTGCTGAGGGGGAGGGCACACCGTGCAGATGCCACCAATGCAGCCCTGGAGCCCTCACCCTGAGTGTGATGATAGACCCAAGGAGTCCAAAAGGGCCAATGTACTGGGCCCTGCCTCTGGGGTGGCCAGGAGACCGCTGGTGCAGATGAGTCCACAATTCTGCGGTGCCAGGACCGGAGCCGGGACTGTGAGTGGTTCCAGCTGCGTCAGAAGACAGAAGACTCATTGTCTGACTCGGAAAAGTATTCTGTGCCTGACCACGGGGAGGGGGCGGGGGGGGAGCCCAACAGTGCTGGGGTGATGGGGAGCAGCGCTGTAACATCGTGGGCTTGCTGCGATGATGAACCAGGGGCGATGCCGCCATTGGTGCTGCAAAGGGTGCCGGAGATGGTGCCATATGTGTTGCCGCCATAGATGGTGCCTGAGCTTGCAGTGCCAGAGCTCGCATCTGCGGAGCCGGGGACTGTGCTGTCATGGCAATAAGGTCCCGCGCTACCTCGTAGGTATCTGGTGTGGAGGGGAGGTCGAGCTCTTCCTCCAAATCCTCCCGCGTCGGGAAGTCCACCAGCACTGGACTCAAAGGGCCTCTGGTCGGGGCCCTGTCAATGGTGCCGGGTCTTGAGGCCCAGACCGTGGGTGTCCCGCTAGAGGACACACCCTGCTGGAATCCCCTCGCAGCTTCTTAACGGTGGAATGACCCCTGTCCACCTTCTTTTTCTTATGTGGCACTGGGGTCTGTGAACAGTGCTGCCCAGTAGCACTGGCCTTACGAGTCAGGGAGCACTGCCAATGCTCCTTGGAGGAGTCCTTTCTCGGTGCCGGGACATCCCGCATCAAGGCAGGGGCGCTGCGCCCCGATGATGCCGGTACTGTTCCGGCGCTGCCTGGGGGCGGAGGGCCGAATCCATCAGGAGGAGCTTTAAGCGATAGTCCCGCTCTCTCTTAGTCCTGGGTCTAAAGCTCCTGCAAATTGGGCATTTGTCTGTCTGATGGCTTTCTCCTAGGCACTTGAGACATCGCCTGAGGGCATAGATTTCACACACCTCTCGTACACCTTAAACCCCTGTGACCAAGGTATGCCCCGGTGCCTGGGGAAACTAGGGCAGGGGGAAAGCCCCCCAAACTACTATATAACTAACAATTAAGTATTTACAACTAAGAAAAGGGAACCACTAGGTAGGTACTTGCGAATGCAAGAGACTGAGCTGCTCCAATGACTGTCACTGGTGGTAAGAAGGAACTGAGCAGACAACGGGTCGGCAGGGACCTATATACACTGCCATTAAGGCGCCACTCCAGGGGTCTCCACAGCCGACCCGACGGGTACCGCTACGGGAAAAAACCTTCCGACGATTGTGCACGCAGCGTGCACACACCTATTGGAATGCATATGAGAAATCACTCGAAGAAGAAACTCTGGCTTCTTCAGTAGTACTTCATACAGTCACATGGGCCCTTTTCTGGGATCAACTCTTCTGTTGTAGGATTTCTCAGAGCGGTTTATGAACACAGATCTCCACAATTTGATCATATGCACTCATGTCTTATTATACAAATGTATTAAATTCATAGTTCTGTATTTGGCTAATTTCATGAATACATTTATAGAAGAGTCAATGAATTCATCAGTTATTTGAAGTCACTGTCTGAATTGCACCATTACATCTCTATGTGCTGCAACAAAAGCATTTAAGATTGCTTTTGTTTCCTCAAGTGGCAAACTGGGGGAAATCCTTTGCAAACCATCTCCCATACAGTGTTGAAAATGTCTTTCCTTTCATCTTATTAAGTGTTTTATACAGTCCATGGATAATCCAACCACAATGTTTTTTCTGCATATTGGATGAGCTCCATTAATTTTCAAAGACATTTAGTTTGCATCTTTCTTATCCATCACTACTAAAACCATCTCTCAGCACCGACATTTGTGTTATCTAGGAAGTATGGAGCCTAAAGTCTCTAAACGTGGCATTTAATAAACTAAACACAAAAAATATTATGGATGGAAGCAGAAACTCTGGCCCATACAGATGATGATGGTGTGGGTGTGAGGTTCCATCACTCTTTCTAGCGACTTTGAGTTTGCTTAAATAAACACTGCAGTTACATCAGCATTCCAGCAGATGGCAGTAAACTACAGCAGATTCAATGATGGAGGCAAAAAAAACCCACAACCCCCAAATCCCTTTACTTAGTCTTCTATACAGGAAAAACATGAAATACAAAAAGCAAATATTTATGCTGCTATTGATCTGATTTGGTTCAACTCGTCTGCCACTGGCTTTCCATTATTGTTAATATTTGCATTACCATACTACCTAAGTGCCTTAGTCCTAGATAAGGACCATATTGTGCTAGGTACTATACAAACAAAGAACAAAAAAAGAAACATCCTGCCCCCAAACCAGATTATAATCTAAGGATAAGACAAAAAACAACAGATGGAGACAGACAGATAGAAAGCGGAGTACAAAGAAACAATGAGACACTATTGGTCAGTGTGATAGGCAGGGGTCTCAGCACACCAGTAGTCTAACCATTGCCAAGTTTTTTGTAAACATCAAGGCCAAGGAGAATTTTAAGGAGGGTTTTGAAAGAGGATAATGAGGTAGCTGTGTGGATATTTAGCGGGAGCTTCTCCCAAGCATGAGGGGCAGCATGATAGAAAGCATAAAGGGGCTTATTTGAACAAGCGGGTTGGATCCCCCGCCCCCCACATTTAGGCAGAATCTGTCACTGCTGGTTGGATTAACAAATGGGTGATGGAGGCTGGCATCATGAGCTGATCAGAGGTGGGAATTGACATCTCAGTAGTGAATGAAAGATGATAAAGTGGCTAGGCTGTAAAAGGCCTTAAAAGTGAAGACAAGTAGCTTACGTCTGATGCAAGAGAGAAGCAGGAGCCAGTGCAGGGATGTAAAGTGACAGGCTAGAAACATGATCTTTACAGCAGCATTCTGAATGGATATGAGCAGGACAAGATTGCACTTGTTAAGGCCAGAGAAAAAGAGGTTCCAGAAATTGAGATGCAAAATTATCTGAGTCTGGATGAAAGTTTTAGCTGTGTGGGTGAATAGGAAAGGTCATATCTTAGATATGTTATGCAGAAAGAATCCGCAAGATTTAGACATAGCCTGGATGGGAGGATGTAGAGAGTCCAAGTCAAAAAATGATGCCCTGTCCATAGTGATTGAAAAAGGAGGTAACAGGGAGGGTTCTGAGGGGGGCAGGAGAGACATTAATAGCTCCGTTTTAGCCAAGTTGAGCTGCAGCTGATGGTTAGACATCCATGAGACGTCAAGCAAGACAGGCTGAGATTTCAGTCTGGATGGAAGGAGACAGGTCTGGAATAGAGAGGCAGATCTGTGAGTTGTCAGCACGGACATGGCAATTGAATTTGTGTTTGAGAATGAGATTATCCAGAAAGAAGGTGTAAAATGAGAAGAGAAAGACACCGAAGACAGAGCCCTTTGAAACCTGCACCAAAAGTGCGGGGAGTGAGGAGAATCCTCTGAAGTAGTGATTAAAGAGGTAGGAGGAGAACCAGAAGACAGTAAAGAAGCCTAGGGAGGACAAGATTTCAAGAAGACAAGCATCATCAATGTTGTCAAAGGTAGCTGACAGGTCAAGGAGGATGGAGTACTGATTCCAACCATCTTTCCCTCGTGCTTTACCATTCACAAGTCAGCTGAATTCCACAGTGACCTGTGAAGTGCTAGTGTACCAATGGCTAATAATAGTATTATTATGTCACACCAAACTATTGACAAAGATGACTGTTAGCAAGACAACAATCTTCCTCAAAGCCCCCTGAAACACACTGGTCTCTATTAGACTCTTCAGATGGACTATCTAATCAGATCCTTTCCTCAAAATAACTGGTGAACCTTGCCTCAAATAGTCAGTCTATGACAAGGGCATACTTCCCTAACCAGTTATTACCAGAATCATACTAAAAACAAATCCAGTCCAGGACAGTCCCATGATTGACTCCTGGTTGTCTAATGGCACCGACTTTGAAGTTCCGCAGAATGTGCAGACTCTTTGAGTCACGGACAGTCATTTACTATAGATTTGTATGGTGTCTGGCACAGCGGGATTCTGACCTGGTTGAGGCCTCTAGGTGCTACTACAATATAAATATTAAATTAATTTAAATAATGATTAGCCTAGGCTATGCCAATGACACTGTACATGATCTTTGTCAGCGCAAGCAGGTATTTTATGGTGATTTGTATAGAAGAGCCAGTTCTTCTTTGCACAGTCCAAGACTCACATTATACACTCACAGTTACAGTGTATCAAATGCAATTTTGGGTTGTGTCATCTCCTACATTTAGGGGTAGATGCAAACAGCAGAGTCATTCCCCCTTACACGGGACTCTTGCTGAACAAAGTAGTTGACTGGAGTCATCTGGATTCATAGTCAACCTAGACCATCATCTAGTCAGGTCTTTGTTACATATATATAAAGCCAGGGCCTTCTAACCAAACCATGGATGGTAACTGTTTTATTAACCATTGACCTTTCATTTAACAGCCTGAATCAAAGAGCTGGGTTGTTATTTGAAGACCTCCTATGATCCTCGGACTAGACTCCAAGCATGGCCAGTGAGATCTACATTAAGTGCCATATTCTCAGCCTATGCCTCCAGGGACTGAGGTGTACAAACCCCCACAACTAATCTCCCCTGCCCACAGATTGCCATATATTCAATTCACTGCAGTACTGTTACACTCTCTTGACCACCAAAAAGTTACCATTACGAGAGACATCCTTCCAAAATGGATACCCAAATGGGGACCTCCAAGATAGGCCAGATAAATGCCAAATTCATGCAAAAATCTGCATCATAAATGCAGATCTTAAGCTCTTCTACATACAATCATAGAACCACAGGGTTAGAGGGGACCACAAGAGGGGTTCTGCCAAGATTCCGGATTTGTGGTATCTAAATATCCAAGACAGATGGCTATAAATCTCATACCACATTTGTCTTGCAAACTGGATATTTTCCATTGGACAAAATCCCATTTTTTCTTGGATTTCCCCCCTCTGTGACACTGATGGTTAGATTAATCTTTTTTCTATGCAACCCCACCCCTTAGTGCTTTCTGCAGAAAAGGACCTGGGAATTACAGTAGACGAAAAGCTGGATATGAGTCAGCAGTGTGCCCTCGTTGCCAAGAAGGCCAACAGCTTATTGGGCTGTATTAGTAGGAGCACTGCCAGCAGATCGGGGGAAGTGATTATTCCCCTCTATTTGGCACTGGTGAGGCCACACCTAGAGTACTGCATCCAGTTTTGGTCCCCCCACTACAGAAGGAATTTGGACACACTGGAGAGAGTCCAGCGGAAGGCAACGAAAAATATTAGGGGGATGAGGCACATGAGTTACCAGGAGAGGCTGAGGGAACTGGGGTTATTTAGTCTACAGAAGAGAAGAGTGAGGTGGGATTTGATAGCAGCCTTCAACTACCTGAAAGGGGTTTCCAAAGAGGATGAAGCTTGGCTGTTCAAAGTGGTGGCAGATGACAGAACAAGGAGCAATGGTTTCAAGTTGCAGTGTGGGAGATCTAGGTTGGATATTCGGAAACACTATTTCACTAGGAGGGTGGTGAAGCACTGGAATGGGTTATCTAGGGTGGTGGTGGAATCTCCATCCTTAGAGGTTTTTAAGGCATGGCTTGATAAAGTTTTGGCTGGGATAATTTACTTGGTGTTGGTCCTGCTTTGAACAGGGAATTGGACTAGATGACCTCCTGAGGTCTCCTCCAACCCTAATATTCTATGATTCTATGAACACCAGATTGAAAATTTCTAGCCTTTCACTCCCCTAGACCAAGGGAAACAGGCAAATCAAGCATTTTCACACAACTACCCTCCACTCCTCTCTGGAGAGTTGTTACAGCCCAGAACAAAACAGACGGAATTTCTCATGAAAACCAGATGTAAATCACTCCCAACCATTCACTCCCAGCCTCCTTTGATCTGGAACTCTCCCTTCCTAAAAATGAACCCCAGCATCCCTCTCCCAGAGGCCAAAGAGAAGGTACACAAAACCATTGAATTATTACATTTTTAAATGATATATTTTTAGACTCTCCGATACTTGAGTTCTGAAATGTTTCTCCTTTGAAACAAATAAAGATTAAAGAAAGAACATTTCCCATGGAAAATAAATGTACTTTATGGTTTCAATCTGTTATATTTATGTAGTGACCTCCAAAATACCACATTTTTAGAAGGCAAGTCTTTTTTCCACTGACCCACTACAATTAAGGGAAATATATTTATCAAACAACTAAGACAGTTACTAAGTAAGATGCTTCCTCCAACGCAAATTCTCTCTTCTGTGTGGTTGCTAATAAATAAGAGGTTAATTTTACAATACTAGGTCATAAGTAAGTTTACAGTAAGCTGGATAGGGAGAAATATTTATTTTTGTTAATTTTTCATAACTAATATTTTACTTGGATAGCTTATATGTGAGTTCCAAATAATACATTATTAGAGGCAATATTTTCAAGTAGTTTTATTACATTTTATGATATTTAAATGTAAAAGATTGATTATTATTGGTGACCACATATTGTACTTTATTTCTGTGCTCTCTACTGATGAATTGTGTACTGTTGTAGAACAATCAAATAATTTATATAGCATTTGTTATATTTGAACTGGCTTGAGTTTTTAACTTCATGTTAGTGTAATTTAATGCAGCAGTATCTAGGTATAAATGTCACCCTATTATTCTCCATATGCATAGTTAGGATAATTCTCTAAGGTATTGTGTTATCACATCCAGCTGATGTTGGAAGACTGATGCAGAGAGGTAGCATGGTTTAATAGACAGAGCACAGTATTTGAAGATAATAAGGTGATAAGTAACAGTCAGCATGGATTTGTCAAGAACAAATCATGTCAAACCGACCCGATAGCTTTCTTTGACATGGTAACAAGCCTTGTGGATAGGGAGGAAGCAGTAGACATGGTATATCTTGACTTTAGTAAAGCTTTTGATACTGTCTAGCATGACCTTCTCATAAACAAACTAGAGAAATGCAACCTAGATGGAACTACTATAAGGTGGGTGCAAAACTGATTGGAAAACTATTCCCAGAGTGTAGTTTTCAGTGGTTCACAGTCATGCTGGAAGGACATAACAAGAGGGGTTCTGCAGGGATCAGTTCTGGGTCTGGTTCAATTCAATATCTTCATCAATGATTTAGATAATGGCATAGAGAGTATACTTATAAAGTGTGTGGACAATACCAAGCTGAGAGGTGTTGCAAGTGCTTTGGAGGATAGGATTAAAATTCAAAAGGATCTGGACAAACTGAGAAATGGTCTCAAGTAAATAGGATGAAATTCAATAAGGACAAAAGCAAAGTACTCCACTTAGGAAGGAGTACTGTGGAAAGGGATCTGGGGGGTCACAGTGGATCACAAGCTAAATATGAGTCAATATTGTAATGCTGGTGCAAATAAGTGAACATCATTAGCTAGAATGTTGTAAACAAGCCAGAAGAAGTAATTCTTCCGCTCTACTCTGTGCTGATTAGGCCTCAACTGGAGTATTGTGTCCAGTTCTGGGTGTCACATTTCCGGAAAGATGTGGACAAATTGGAGAAAGTCAAGGGAAGAGCATCACAAATGATTAAAGGTCTAGAAAACATGACCTATGAGAGAAGATTGAAAAAATTGGGTTTGTTTAGTCTGGAAAAGAGAAGACTGAGAGGGGACATGATAACAGTTTTCAAGTCCGTAAAAGGTTGTTACAAGGAGAAGGGAGAAAATATGTTTTTCCTAACCTCTGAGGATAGGACAAGAAGCAATGGGCTTAAATTGCAGCAAGGGAGGTTTAGGTTGGACATTAGGAAAAATTCCTAACTGTGAGGGTGGTTGAGCACTGGAATAAATTTCCTAGGGAGGTTGTAGAATCTCCATCATTGGAGATTTTTAAAAGCAGGTTAGACAAACACCTGTCAAGAATGGTCTAGATCAGTGATGGGCAACCTGTGGCCCATTGGCGGGGAACAGCCAACAGCGGCCACTGGGAGCTGCAGGTGGCCGTGCAAATGTAAACCAATGATCTGGCGGCCCACCAGCGAATTACCCTGACGGGCCGTGTGTGGCCCGTGGGACGCAGGTTGCCCACCACTGGTTGAGATAATACTTAAACCTGCCACAAGTGCAGGGGACTGGACTAGATGACCTCTCAAGGTCCCTTCCAGTTCTATGATTCAATTATTTGGAGCCAGGACCTTTTGACTTCTAATCCCACTCTGCCACAGGCTCTTTAGGTGGCCTTGGAAAAGCATTTAGGCAAAATTTTCAAAAGTAGCCTCTAGCTTTAAGTGTTGCCAGTTTTTGGATGTTCTGCTTTAGATAGGTAGGGCCTGGTTTCCAGGTTCCCCTAGAGAGAGCAGTGAGGTATAAACCCATATTTTCTCCCACAGATCTGGGTGACTTTGTAACTCAGTGCTAAGAGCTGCCAGCAACTTCAGTTGATCCTTAATGAGTGAAAAGCAAGATAAATATTTCCTTTTATCCATCATGTTTTTTAAACATACCTCTAAGCCATATTTTTCCATTCACTGTAATTTGATCCTCCGTTACTGCCTCTTGATGATAATGGCTATAGAAATAGCAATAATGAGCACAATCCTGCAGCCTGTAATCAGGCAAAGGTCCCACTGGCCCATATAACAACATCCTCCCTCACCCTTTATTTATAAGGTGTAAATTTGTATTGGTGAGAGTGTTTAACCACTGGAACAATTTACCACACGTTGTAGTGGATTCTCCATCACTGACAATTTTTAAATCAAAACTGCATGTTTTCCTAAAAGATCTGCTCTAGGAATTTATTTTGGGGAACTTCTATGGCCTGTGCTATACAGGAGGTCAGACTGCATGATCACAGTGGTCCCTTCTGGCCTTCGGGATCTATTAATCTGCTCTGATTTGCCACTGACCAAGTTATATGTATATTTAGAGGAAAATTCTAACATTCATCTAACGATGGTTATGTCTAGTGAACTGATGGTACATTCAGTTGCACCCACGGGCATACACTCGTGGCAGGCCCAACCCTCCATTCCTTTTCTGTGCATCCAAAAAGAGGAGTAGGTGTTTTGCCAGTATTGCTTAGCTGGAGAGAGGTCTCTACAAGGCTTACTTGATAAGACAACTGAATGAATAACGGTTTCATTGTAAGATCCAGCTTCATAACAAAAAGAGGCAAAAGGCTTAATTTATCAAAAAGAGCAAGACTAGATTCTGCAGCAAATAGATTGCAGAAAGATCCTAAAATGTAAATTTATTCATAGTAAAATAATAGAATAAATATTATTCCATTAGACCCTATGGTAGACATTTAGTGATTTTTCTCTCCGTATGTGGCGTTTCCCTGATAATTTCAAGTACTGGCAATACATTTTGTTTCTCTGCAGCAACTCACTCTTACATTTTATACACACACAAAAATGTACATAAAGTTGACATTTATTTTAAAAAGTACAGTACTGCCAAAAGAAAAACGAGGCGTTCTTGTTTGATCAACAAGTCAGTCAGTAAACTGAACAAGTGACCAATAAGTTTGGTATGAAATATGGACTGCATTATGAGGACAATGTAATCTCAACCTGAAATGCTCAGATTTTCTTTGTCAATTTCAGCAGGCTTTATTTTCACTTTCAAGAGACAGTTTGAGCTCCCTCTGGTGGCTAATACAGCATGTGACAATGTTTGTTCTAAACACAACATAGAAATTAATGCATGTATAGATTAAGGCCAGAAGGAACCACGATCATCATCTAGTCTGACATCTTGCATAATACAGGCTGAAGACCCTCATACTGTAATCTCTGCACTCATAACTTCTGTTTGAGCAATAGTATCTCTTTTTAAAAGGTATTTAGTTTCTATTTAAACACTTCAAGGGATGAAGAGTGCACAGCATCTCTAGGTAAATTGTTCCAATGGTTAATTACTGTCACTGACAAATTTGCACCTTATTACTAGCCTAAATTAGTCTAACTTCACCATCCAGCCATTGGATCTCATTATACCTTTTTCTGCCAGATTAAAGAATGGTCTACAATCAGAAATCTTTTCCCCATGTAACTACTTGCAGACCAGGACCAAACCACCTTGTAACTTTCCCGGATAACTCACCTGAGAAGTAGCAGAACCCTGCTCAAACCCCTTATCAGGGAGAGAGGGAGGACTTGAACCAGAGGTCTCCCACATTCTGGTGTGTGCTCTAACCATGGGGATAAAGATTATAAGGGAGGTCCTCCTCCTCTCCCCAGTTGTTTTGTGCAGAGCTAGGCAGTATCTGAGCATGCCTACTAGATCAGGTCCTGCAGGCAAAATAGCCAGGTGCATGACTATGTTTCCACAGTTTGTGAATCATGGTGGGGCTTAGGCAGGAGATAGGAGCCCACATGGGCTTTGAGTTTTACTTTTTCCTGGGGTGCTCCACCCTGAGGCCCTGCCCCTCCCTCACCGCTCCCCAAGGCCCTGCCCCTACTCTACCCCTCCCCCAAGGCCCCACCCTCACTCCACCTCTTCCTGCCCCAACTCCACCCCCTCTCTCAAAGGCCCGCTCTCGCTCTGCCTCTTCCCACCCCTCACTCCACTCCCTCCATGAGGCCCACGCCTGCCTGCCGATCTCCGCGCTCTCCCAAGCCCCTCCCCCAGCCGCCAAACAGCTGTTTGGCAGCACCTTTGATAAGCTGTTTGGCAGTGCCCCCAATTAGCTGATTGTGGGCGCTGCCAAACATCTGACTGAGGGCTCCTCCAAACTGCTGTGGCTGGTGGGTGCTGAGCACCCACTATTTTTTTTCTGTGGATGCTCCAGCCCTGGAGCATCCATGGAGTCAGCGTCTATGGGTGCCCAGACAGAGTGAGGCAGCAGTGTGCATGTCCAGAGGCAGAAACAGAGGTGCCTAAAGAAATTTTACAGCTAACTCTTAGGTGCCTGCATGGTTAAGCTGCAGCTGAGCTAGACTTCTGTGGATTGCAGCTGCACCTAAAGCTGGGAGTTAGGTACCCAAGGACCTTTGTGGATCCAGGCTTAACTATTTTTATATATTACTAGTCAGGATGATATTCAATTTGCACATAACAAATGAAATTCTATTATGATCATTAGTATCTAGGCAACCATCAATTTTTAGTTCAGTAATCAATTCTGAGAGGCAAAGAATAAAGTAAAACTAAAAAGCATGTTGATGATCCCTTGTAGTGAATTCCCTAAAACAAGTGGGTCAAATTTTTCTAAGAATCACATTATCTTCCTCAGGGCATGAAAAGTTGTTCAAGGAAGAATACAGTGATGGGGTGTTAATTCAATCCTTCTTCATAATTAAATTTAAAAATACCATATATCAAAGTGTGGATGTCAGAGAAAAGCCCGTGCGGGGTGGACTGGAGTTCCTCTCCTTAACAAATGGCTGGAGTAGACTAGTGTAAAATTTTCCAAAGCACCTACATTCCAGTTTCAAAAGGGACTGGGGTACCTAAGTCACTTAGACACTTCTGAAAATCTTACCCTAATATTATCCCCTCCCTTTGATTTCTATTCTGATTGATGGACCTGCTGTTAAAATGTATCCACAAAAGACGTGAAACCCATTTGCTGAATGGTATCACTAATTTTGATGTTTGACATGACTCAGTTACTCTACAAAACACTCTCTTCAGACCATTGTGATCCTGTTCTACATGGATGTGATTTTAACTTATGTTACAGTGATCTTAAATGCTCCACTAACATAAGGACCAGATATGTTCCTCTACCAAATGGTTTGTTTCATTATAAGACAAAAGTTTCAAAGAGGAAAATATATTCAATGGTCAGTCAATTTTTCTTCAGTTCCTAACTATTTACAGTTATACTCTGCACTACATTGAATATTTTACCCTTGTACAAACTTTTTGTGAGAAATGTAAATATTTGTGGACTTCAATTCTCCCAAGAACAGAGGCTGTTATTTTTAAGTCAGGATTTTATTACAAAGACAACATATGAGTAACTTAATATCTTCAAGGAGGTTATCTGGAACTGAGTGAGGATGCAATAAAAGAATGTGATTTGTGGTGTTATGAGGGATTTGAAGTTGCCTGTAATAATTTTTGAATATTATGCACTGATGTAGATAATATATGCATCCAGTAGACATCACAATAAGTTATTTCAGTAGCTGGATTGTTAGGATATGCATCCAGAAAGTTGTGGGGTGGGGGAGAGCAGGAAAGAGGAAGAATCAGATATACATTTCCCAGTGAACACTTTGGAGACAAGGTAAGAGCCATTTACTTTAATGCTTTGGCTCTGAGCCTCTGCAAAGCTCATCAAACTGGTTTTGGGCAGCAGGTTGAAGCATGTGAGCCAAGAGAACAAAAAAGTTTGGCTGGATTTAAAAACAGGCCCTGGGAGAGCTAAGGGGAACAAACTAAGATCCAGACTCCAAAGGTAAGGATCTAGCGGTAAGACAGACCTGCCTAGGACCCTAGGTAAGAGAGCAATGCATCTAAATCCTTTGATGTTTTAACAATCCTTTTCTGTTATGCTATGCTTTGTTCCTACTGTTAAGATTAAACAATACTTTGTTTTAAGGTGGCTATTTTTGGTCACTGCTGAGCACTCACAACTCACGTTGAAATAAAACTAGTGCTCAGCACCTTTGAAAAATAAACTTTCAGTTGCTCCCACTCATTATGGATTTATGAAGACAAGCATTCTATCACATTTACATTATAATAGTTTGAGATACAGTGATATCTAGTTAGAACAAGGGACTGTGCCTTAGGTCTCCCGGCTTCTATTCCTAACTCTGCAGTTGCCTCACTATGTGACAAGGCACATAATCTTTTCAGTTTACGTGTCTATAAAATGGGCATAACACCACCTACCTCAAAGGGTTTAAAGAGGGTTAGTTGTGTTTGTAAAGAACTTAGATTCTCAGATTCTCAGAATACAGGCAAAGGGCCTGTGCACCACTGAAGTCTTCAGACAAGGAGCAGATGTCAGCCTAAGAAAGTCAGTGCCAAAGTGTATGATATCACCAGTATATCTTGCTGATCAGAACTGGAGTTATAGCTCTTCAGGCCTAGCTAATCCCTCCAAGCCTAAGACAAGTGACACTGTGTTGAAGGTCTGCTCTTCTATTAGCCTTGGACAAACTTGTTCCCAGAATGAGCTCCTGTAGCAGGGTTGTCTGTTTGGTCAGCATGCCTAGTGTGACTGCTGGAACACTGGACTAGTCTTCCACTGCTGG
Organism: Caretta caretta; assembly: GCF_965140235.1. NCBI lineage: Eukaryota > Metazoa > Chordata > Testudines > Cheloniidae > Caretta > Caretta caretta. The sequence continues at coordinate 53,768,914 of NC_134207.1, forward strand.
AATAGTGTGTCCAGTTCTGGCATCAACAATTCAAGAAGGAGGTTGATAAATTGGACAAGGTTCAGGGAAGAGCTATACTAATGATTAAAGGATTAGAAACAAAGAGATTATTAGATACGTATTCTTCTACATGAAATTTAATAGTGACCTCAGAGGTATTTTATAGATCTGTGGTTGCAGATATACGAGAGGTGACAAAGTAGCACAATAAAATGACTTGAAGTGGGTGGGTCTACTGTGAACTAACATTAATTTTATACCTTGAAATTTGTGATCAATTAGTCACTATTTTTGGCAAGTTTTATTAGAATTTTCAACTTGTTAGAGAATAGTCCATGTCAAGATCTTAAATTAGGAGTCACCTATTATTACAGATCCTTACATCTTTTCTCCAGATCAGAGAACTTTATGAAACACTTCTCAGATTAGAGTAAATGAGAAGGGTGTCAGGACACATACACTTTTAAAAACAGTTTTTTGCTTACAGACATTTCTATTGCACTCATGGGCGCGTGTGCACGTGGGTGGGGGAATTAATTGACTTGTTCACTGACAGCAGGGGCTGAAGTCCCACATCCGCAGTGCTAGGAATGGTGAGACAATACAAAGGAGCCACGGGGAGGGGCGCTTAGATACCTTGATTCCAGTAATCCCTCAGCTACTGTGGCCTTCTTCTTTACCCAGCTTTCTTTCTCACTGCACTAATGGCATCAGCTAGTGCTGTTGATCACTGGGTCAGGATCTCTTCCCCTCACTCCCTCTGAACAATGACTGTAGATTGTCACTACTAGAAAATGTGAGCAGAGGAGCTGGAAGGAAAGGACAGGGAAAGAAGGAACAGTGTCTTAATGAGGCTGCAAGCCCATAGCAGTAGCAGTTCAGCCTGTCTCTTGGAGCCCTTAATTTATCACTGAGTGGGAGTGAAGTCAAGAAATGAAGAGGACAGAGAGAGCTTGACCTGGGAAGGGGACAGTAGGAACCCAATTGGAGGGAGGGAGATACTGCCCTTTATGTAAGAGGAGACATGTGGGGGTGGGGTCAGGACAATCTAGAGGAGACATGTGGGGGTGGGGTCAGGACTGGAGAAATATTCCAGATGTCTGAAAAGAGGATGACATAAATGGCAAGGGAAGGAGGGGAGGAGGAAGAGAGAGAGAGTGAGAAGGAACCAGTGAAGGGAAAGAAGACAAAACCACAGACTAAAGAGCACACTAGTTCAGGGCCCACTACTGTTCCCCTCCCTCTCATGAAAATTATACTGGCTCCAGCGACACACTCGCTTCTTCAAAATCAACCATGGATTCGTCCGCTGTTCTGTACTCTCCCTGAGAGGCCCATCTGTCCTCTGAAAAGGGGAGGAGACGAACAGGAGGCTCAGCACAATGCAGTTTCCTCCAGCTCCGTACAGTGCAGCAAAGAATCTGCCCCAAATCAGCGCCCCGGCGAAGTCTGGTCCTCATTCAGGGATCCCAAATAGCCCAGCCCCAGGAAGGAACTCTTTCCCCCACACAGGTGTTTTTAAAAAAAGAAATTAAAGCAAAGTAAACTGAGAACTTCTCAAGGGTTCCTGGACCCTTTGAATAAAAACTAAAAAGGCATTTGGATGGTAAGAAGACAAGAGAGCACCTTTTTATTGTCCTCTTTCACTCACATGTTGATCCATTATCTGGTACGGGTTTTGGTAATCTTCCATTTAAATCCCCCATGAATTTAAAGACTCAAAGTGCTAGAGGAAAAGATGCTAGGTTTGGAGAGAGGTGAGGAATGGGCCTCTGCACTTTGGTCTGGAAAAGCCTATTAACACATTTGCCATTATGGACTGCCCCAACTTCTGCTACCCATGTTAAATCTCTCAAATTGGTCCCTACTACAGGACATGTTTGCCATAGTAAGGGAGTCTCCTAATACAATAGTTCTGTGCAGGGATCTGCAGGATTCTAACTTGCTTATGTCTTTGCTTTGTTCTTCACAGTGCTTCATGCATTGAAGTTCTAAGTGCTGATCTAACATCTTGGGTATTTTTCAGTTTGGTGTAGGCTTGTTTGTACCACTGTTGTTGTTGAGTCCAGGGAATGAGGGTATATAGAAATAGATCTTGTTGTCATTCAGATTCCTACCATGATTCTTAAAACCATTCTCCCCTGCCCTTTTTTTAAAAAGCAGACTAGTTGAATGTAGATGATTTTGCATGGTAAGTTGTTATGGAAGCCAAACTTGGCTAGTGGTTCTAGTTTGTGTTTTCAGAATCTGAAGGTATGTTTTGTAGTAAACTACCATAGTCTTCAGCATGGAGGCTCTGAAAGCACAGGGGACTTTGCTATTAAGTCTAAATGGATCTTGACTTTGTAGGGAAGAATACCTGAATGTTATAGACTACAGAAGTTTGTTATGTTTGCACTACAGGTCAGCCAAAGGCATGTAGCCAAAATTAACAAATACATTTTTAACTAATGAGTAATACTGCGTCTCTTGATCCACTCACTGTACACACAAGCCTTTAATACAATAATGGAGACTGTGAAAAGAAACATGGAACAAAAAGAGAAACATGGTACAGGAACATTGCACATTATGACATAAGGCTTACACTAACAGTTCATAGAAGAAAATAACCATTTTATCAGTATGCTTCTGTGGCACTTGCTTTTGTTTTCCTTACCCCCATCTCAGTTTTCTGAATGAAGGTAATCACATACACCCCTCTTTAAAATACTGCATCCCCATCAGTCAACCCACATCCAAAAAACCCACCGAGTATCTCCACTAAAATCAGAGGCCGAAGAGAGGCCTTACAGCCCATGCAACCACCAACCAGGGTAGCCTGCCTCATAGAACTTACAAAGTCAGGCTAGAAAGAGACTTTTCCAAAAGTCTAACACTTTTAAACACCTAAGGGCTGCTCTACACACAAACTTGCACCAAAGTAACTAAATCAGTTTTAATTCACACCGATTCAGTGCAAATCTCTTATTTGGGAATAAGTATTCTAATTTGATTTTCTTTGTCCCAGACTTTTCTTCCAAACCAAAAGTGTCCAAAATCAGACTTGCACCCAATTAACCAGAGGTTTGAATAAAAGTGACACAGTTGGGGCAAGTTTGTGCATAGAGCAGCCCTAACAAGCACATCTAGTTAAGGCTTGTAGTCCACTGAAATCTAAAGGAAATTCACCCCTGGGCAAAGGGCCTGTGCACCACTGAAGTCTTCAGACAAGGAGCAGATGTCAGCCTAAGAAAGTCAGTGCCAAAGTGTATGATATCACCAGTATATCTTGCTGATCAGAACTGGAGTTATAGCTCTTCAGGCCTAGCTAATCCCTCAAAGCCTAAGAAAAGTGACACTGTGTTAAAGGTCTGCTCTTCTATGAGCCTTGGACAAACTTGTTCCCAGAATGAGCTCCTGTAGCAGGGTTGTCTGTTTGGTCAGCATGCCTAGTGTGACTGCTGGAACACTGGACTAGTCTTCCACTGCTGGAATAGTGTGTCCAGTTCTGGCATCAACAATTCAAGAAGGAGGTTGATAAATTGGACAAGGTTCAAGGAAGAGCTATACTAATGATTAAAGGATTAGAAACATGCCTTATAAGAAACTCAATTGATTTAGCTTAACAAAGAGACGCTTAAGGGGTGACTTGATTTGTCTATAAGTACCTACAAGGGAACAAATATTTGATAATGGCATTTCAATCTAGCAAGTCAAAGGTATAACACAATCCAATGGCTGGAAGTTTAAGCCAGACAAATTCAGACTGGAAGTAAGGTATACATTTTTAATAATGAGGTGTGACAAAGTTCCGACCTTGTCTCAGTGGGTCCCACGCTTCCTGGCAGATTACGGTAGCCTCAGAGGCTCACTGTGACCCTCCATGTAGCCCTTCTCTCTCTAGAGGCAAGGGTCAGAGCCTACTGAGCCATTTTCATCATAAGCCAGCACGGGAGGTGAAGAGAAGCAATGCTCCCTCGCAGAGTCTCTGTTGTCTCACAGTCTCAGTGATTAATCAGCAGGGGTGGGGAGGGAGCGCAGGGCCACCCTCTACTCCGGGCTCCAGCCCAGGGACCCTAATAGTAGCAGCTATTGGTAGCTGACTTTTTGGAAACAGGACGGGTACAATTCCCTGGGCCACTTCCCCACAGCAGCCCCCACTTCCTCAATATCTACTTCACCTTTACATCAGGGCCTCCTTCCTTGTGCCTGATAGGGTTTGTACTGCTCAGTTTCTCCAGCAGCACGGTTTCCTCCTACCGCTCCCGACACACGGTCCCACCTGACTAACTGGGAGGCTTTGAACTAGTTTCAGCCAGCCCCTGATTGACTTCAGGTGTCCCAATCAACCTAGCTGTCTTCACTGCTTTCTGGAAGGATCTTCATAGGCCCCAGGTGTCTTAATTGACCTGGAGCAACTGCCATTTGCTTACTCTTGTAACAGGGATTTGTTTAGCCTGGGGCTAACATATCTGTCTCCCACTATTTTCCTATAGCCATCTGGCCTTGCCCCATCACAGCGGGTAATTAACTATTGGAACAATGTACCAAGGATTGTGGTGAATTTTCTATCACTGACAATTTTTAAATCAAGATTGGATTTTTTTTCTCATAGCTATTCTCTAGGGATTATTTTTAGTAAATTCTATGCCCTGTGTTCTACAAGAAGTCAGGCTAGATTACCACAATGGTTCCTTCTGGCCGAGGAACCTATGAATCTACTTCAGAAAGGGTGAAGAGCTCAGATACTGTGGTATAATTACTAAAGCCAGAGTATTGGGGGTTTTATGAAGAGATTTCAATGAGGAGAGAGAGCACATTAACAGCAGCTGCCATGGGAGATTCTTTTCACCCCCATCCCCTAGAACAGGTAGAGATTTAAGAGCAATGAGCTATTATGGTCACAACCACAACATAAGCTGTGTCTGAGGCCTTGACAAACCAATGCCCAGACTAAAGTAGGTAATAGTTATCACTAAGTGTCCCAGATGACAGGTGCTTTGGTGACATCCTTAGGTGTTTTTTAAGGCCTTGTAGCTCTAGAGACTCTACTACAGGTCTTGGCACTCTTTGATCCACCTAAGAAGTCCTCAGAGATATCAACCTCCATAGGAATTTCTTTATTTTGAAGGGCAGGATTTAGAAACCAGTGATGACAAGGCACAATGCAATTCATCTCCAGTTGCATCTATCAGAGTTCTGATGTCTTAGATAAGAACAAAGGTCTCTGGCACCAATTTACTGTTACTGTGTGAGAGAGTCCATATGTCTTCTCCAGAAGTTCCTTAATTTCTTGCTCTTGCAGGACCCATCATATAGCTGAGCCATTATTAATTATCTTTGAAAACTCATGGAAAATGAGTGAAATTCCCGAGGACTAGAAGAGGACAAATATAGTGCTAATCTATACAAAGGGGAATAAGGATAACTTGGGGAGTGAGTCTATGGCTACCCTGTAGAGCTTATAGCGGCGCAACTGCCCCAGTGCAGCTATAGTGCAGAAACCCTAAGCCAACTGGAGAAAACCCTCCCATCAACTTAATTACTCCAGCCGCCGTGAGTGGTGGTACCTATGCCTCTCCTGCCAACATAGCACTATCCACACTGGCACTTGGGTCATGGTAACTTATGTCACTCAGGGATATGTATTATTTACACTTCTGAGTGACATAATTTATACCAATTTAACCTGTAGTGTGTACATAGCCTTACAGACCAGTCATCTTAACTTCAGTTCCTGGAAAGATAATGGAGCAAATCAAGCAATCTGAGTTAACTAGAGACATCTGAGTGCAATTAAGGTTGCTGGTGACCTTTAAAAAACCCTTTTCTGGTGAGAGAGAGGGAGGAGGGAGGAGAAACAAGCTTCATCATAGTTAGTAGCAGCAGGGAGCAAGGTTTCTACTAGGTAAAAAAATAATCCAGGGTGAAGAATTAAAAACCTCCAGAGTACGACTGACTTACTCCAGCCCCCCCAATACTGCCAGAGGGAGAAACACTGAGGCAGACAAATCAACTGCTGCTGAACCAGAAGGCCCAAGACCCAGGCAACTCATAGGAGGCAGAAGACAACTGAAAGCCCTGACTGCTCTGGGAGATGGCCATGATAACTGCTGGCCCTCAGGGATCAGGTCCTATCTGCAAAAGTTGACGACAGAAGGTGTTCAGGCATATCACCTCATATTTCAAAAAACAACACTATGTGAGGCCTGGCCCCAAGACCAGTGGGCCAGTATCCTCACTCATTTCCTGTATGGGAGGGCCCAGAAGGCCTACTATGACATGGCAACAGAAGATGCTAAAGACTAGTCCCAGCTGAAAGATGAGATTCAGGCAAGATAAGGAGTGACTACAGCCATAAGGGACCAGGAATTCCACAAGTGGAGGTACTGGGAGAGCACAGTGCCAAGGTCACAACTGTTCAACCTGATCCATCTAACATGGAAGTGGCTTCATCCCAAGACCCACAGAACAGAAAAGATCATAGAATTCATGGTTTGGGACAGATTAATGAGAGGACTACCTCTGACTTACAAGGGTGGGTTGGCCAAAATGACTTTTCCTCTTATGATGCTTTGGTCCTTCATAGACTCATTTAATGACCAGAATGCTTTTTCAGACAACTGGAGAAGAGATGCGCTAGACCAAGAGGCCAATCCCAGTCCCAAAGGCCTGGACCTCCAAAACTTCAGGGAGGACTGTGTTGGGTAGGAGGGACACCAAAGAGTGCCCTTTGGCTGTGAAGTGACTTACAGAACTGGGGAGAAAAGGCCATAGAATGAGACATAATAGCCCAAAGAATAGGGGGATATCCTGGACAGTGTATAGATGTTATGCTTGTTGGGAACTAGGGCAATGTCCCAACATTGAGGAGCCCATGCAGTGCAGTCTGGGTAATAGATCTTCATTATGTGATCTAATCAACCTTGTAGGAGTTGCTATGACCCCATATAGATATACACAGGCAGTTAGACTGAATGGTATAGAAACCATTGCTTTAGTAGACTCACGAAGAACAGTCATGCTGGTCTCTGGGAAACTGGTGGAGGGGAACCAGCTGTCTCCAGCCAAATGCATAGGAATGACCCACATAGATGGGGCAGTTAATTACTACCCGGCCATCACCATACAAATTGAAGTTCAGGGAAACACAATGGTGTCTGTGGGAGTAATCCCTAAGCTTCTGTATCCTGTGCTCATAGGATGAAACTTTGCAGGTTTGGAACTCTGCTGGGAGGAAAACAGTAACCCAAGGGCCAATATTGTGGCCCCAGAAAATAGTCCTCTTCTCAGTTTCTCTGAATTAGCCCAGGACTTATTGTCACCAATTGGGAAGTACCGGAAGACTAAACAAGAAAAGAGGACACAAAATACTGGGGACCAAAATTTTGGCCCAGAATCAAAAGGTGGATGTTTGTGAGGTAAGCGATCTTGTCCAACAGGCAAGGAGGCAACTCAGATAGTTAGCGAACCTGAGGCTGGGCCCAGTTCCACTGAGACTGATCCTGGGGGTGAAACAGAAATAGAGCCCCTTGAGTTTGGACATATCAATCCCTCGTATTAGATTATTGGGCAGGACCAAGCCAATGATCCTCTATACCACAGTATTAGAAAAGAAGAAGTTGAGATGAATGGGGTCCCAGTAGAGGGGAAAACCAAAGGCTGTACTTCATGATAATAAAAGACCTATTACATAGAATAGTCTGACTACAGGAGCGAGAACTGGAGCAGCTTTTAGTACCTTGAGGACACCAAAGGGCAGTATTAGACCTCACCCACAATCCTTTGTTTGGGGACATTTAGAGGGTAGTTAAAACTTACATAGAATCCTACAAAGGTTCTTTTGGCCAAGGGGCTATATGGAGGTCTGTTGCTGTTGAACGTCCTACCCTGAATGCCAATTGCACGACCCACAAGCTCACATAAAGGCCCCTTTAGTATCCCTACCAATTGCTGAAGTCCTGTTTCAGAGGATAGCGATGGACCTGACAGGCCCACTAGTGAAGTCAGTGCAGGGTCATAAATATATGCTCATGGTTCTGGACTACTCTACGCCATACCTGGAGGCCATACCCCTGCAAACACAATGCTGAAGATGACAGCAAAGGAGTTAATCCAAATTTTCTCTATGGTAGGAATACCTAAGGAGATTAACAGATCAACGGAAGCCCTTCATGTCAAAACTGATGGAAGGACCTGTGTGCAGTGCTTCTAATATGGGCCTTATGAACCTCAGTCTACCATCCACAGATGGGTCGAATGCTTTAACAGAATGCTGAAGAGCATGATATGGAAAGTAGTGAGTCAAGAAGGGAAAAATTGGGATACCTATTTTCTATCCTACCTGATGTTTGCCTCCTCTCCCCCCCTCCCCCGGCAGCATGTTGTACATTGCCAAAGAGGCATGGGGGGCGGGTATAATAGGCCAGGAAAGGCAAAGTCTTACCTGGTGCAGCCATCTCCGAGGTTGTGTTGTGGTGACCCTGCCCCTTCCCCAAGGCCCCCACCACCACCTGCTGCTGCTGCTGCTGCCTGCCTACCTGCCCCCTACCTCCCCATCTGGTCCCCGCTGTTCACCACGTCGCTTCTCCTCAGGGGTGGGGGAGTGATCAAAGTTGTGGGGAGAGGGAGTGAGGCAGATCAGCCAGGCACTGAAGCCAGGCATGGCACTCAGGCCGGGGAGCGGCCAGGCGTGGCGCTTGGTCCGGCGCTTGGAGCGGCCTGGCACAGCGCTCAGCCCAGCACTGCAGGGGCTGGCCCGGGGAGGCTAGTGTGGGTGAGCCGCGGCTCCTCTGGTCATGGGTAGGGGGCCCTCAGGGCTCCTTCTGTTATGAGGGGGCAGGTTCTGGGGCTTCAGCATGCGGTGAGGCTCTGGTGTGCAGGGGGGTGGGGCTTCAGGCAGAAGTGGAGGGGCCAGCGGGTTAGCCTCCCCAAAGTGGGGGTTCACCCGCTGCCCATACAAGGAGGGTTAGGAAAAACAGCCTAACCAGGGAAGGAATGTCATTGAATATGTGATACAGATGTGGAACAGAATAGCTCAAGTCACCCCCATAGTATGGGAATACATGGAAAGAGTACAAGACCTATTACAATCATCAAGCAAAGGTTTGGAAATTCCAGACAGGGGACTGGGTAATGGTGCTGATGCCCACAGCAGAAAGCAAGCTCTTGGCCAGATGGCAGGGGCTATATGAAGTATTAGAAGCTGTTAGAGCAGCTAGTGAGGAGGGCTTTAAACTAGGTTCACCGAGGGAAGGAGACCAAAGCCCTGAGGTAAGTGGGGAAGTGGGATACCAGGAGGAAGCACGAGCAGGAGCACGCGAAAGGGGAGGGCTCCTGCCTCATACTGAGAAAGAGGGACCATCAGCGAGTTATCTCAAGTGCCTATATGCAAGAAGCCTGGGAAACAAGCAGGGAGAACTGGAAGTCCTGGCACAGTCAAGGAATTATGATGTGATTGGAATAACAGAGACTTGGTGGGATAACTCACATGACTGGAGTACTGTCATGGATGGATATAAACTGTTCAGGAAGGACAGGCAGGGCAGAAAAGGTGGGGGAGTTGCACTGTATGTAAGGGAGCAGTATGACTGCTCAGAGCTCAAGTATGAAACTGCAGAAAAACCTGAGAGTCTCTGGATTAAGTTTAGAAGTGTGAGCAACAAGGGTGATGTCGTGGTGGGAGTCTGCTATAGACCACCAGACCAGGGGGATGAGGTGGACGAGGCTTTCTTCCGGCAACTCACGGAAGTTACTAGATCGCAGGCCCTGGTTCTCATGGGAGACTTCAATCACCCTGATATCTGCTGGGAGAGCAATACAGCGGTGCACAGACAATCCAGGAAGTTTTTGGAAAGTGTAGGGGACAATTTCCTGGTGCAAGTGCTGCAGGAACCAACTAGGGGCAGAGCTCTTCTTGACCTGCTGCTCACAAACCGGGAAGAATTAGTAGGGGAAGCAAAAGTGGAGGGGAACCTGGGAGGCAGTGACCATGAGATGGTCGAGTTCAGGATCCTGACACAAGGAAGAAAGGAGAAGAGCAGAATACGGGCCCTGGACTTCAGAAAAGCAGACTTTGACTCCCTCAGGGAACTGATGGGCAGGATCCCCTGGGAGAATAACATGAGGGGGAAAGGAGACCAGGAAAGCTGGCTGTATTTTAAAGAATCCTTATTGAAGTTACAGGGACAAACTATCCTGATGCGTAGAAAGAATAGTAAATATGGCAGGCGACCAGCTTGGCTTAACAGTGAAATCCTTGCTGATCTTAAACACAAAAAAGAAGCTTACAAGAAGTGGAAGATTGGATAAATGACCAGGGAAGAGTATAAAAATATTGCTCGGGCATGCAGGAGTGAAATCAGGAAGGCCAAATCACACCTGGAGTTGCAGCTAGCAAGAGATGTTAAGAGTAACAAGAAGGGTTTCTTCAGGTATGTTAGCAACAAGAAGAAAGTCAAGGAAAGTGTGGGACGCTTACTGAATGAGGGAGGCAACCTAGTGACAGAGGATGTGGAAAAAGCTAATGTACTCAATGCTTTTTTTGTCTCTGTCTTCACGAACAAGGTCAGCTCCCAGACTACTGCACTGGGCAGCACAGCATGGGGAGGAGGTGACCAGCCCTCTGTGGAGAAAGAAGTGGTTTGGGACTATTTAGAAAAGCTGGACGAGCACAAGTCCATGGGGCCGGATGCGCTGCATCCTAGAGTGCTAAAGGAGTTGGCGGATGCGATTGCAGAGCCATTGGCCATTATCTTTGAAAACTCACGGCGATCGGGGGAAGTCCCAGACGACTGGAAAAAGGCTAATGTAGTGCCCATTTTTAAAAAAGGGAAGAAGAAGGATCCTGGGAACTTCAGGCCAGTCAGCCTCACCTCAGTCCCTGGAAAAATCATGGAGCAGGTCCTCAAGGAATCAATTCTGAAGCACTTAGAGGAGAGGAAAGTGATCAGGAACAGTCAGCATGGATTCACCAAGGGCAAGTCACGCCTGACTAATCTAATTGCCTTCTGTGACGAGATAACTGGCTCTGTGGATGAGGGGAAAGCAGTGAATGTGTTGTTCCTTGACTTTAGCAAAGCTTTTGACACGGTCTCCCACAGTATTCTTGCCAGCAAGTTAAAGAAGAATGGACTGGATGAATGGACTATAAGGTGGATAGAAAGTTGGCTAGATTGTCGGGCTCAACAGGTAGTGATCAATGGCTCCATGTCTAGCTGGCAACTGGTATCAAGTGGAGTGCCCCAAGGGTCGGTCCTGGGGCCGGTTTTGTTCAATATCTTCACAAATGATCTGGGAGGATGGTGTGGATTGCACCCTCAGCAAGTTTGCAGATGACACTAAACTGGGAGGAGAGGTAGATACGCTAAAGGGTAGGGATAGGATACAGAGGGACCTAGAGAAATTGGAAGATTGGGCCAAAAGAAATCTGATGAGGTTCAACAAGGACAAGTGCAGAGTCCTGCACTTAGGACGGAAGAATCCCATGCACCGCTACAGACTAGGGACCAAATGGCTCGGCAGCAGTTCTGCAGAAAAGCACCTAGGGGTTACAGTGGACGAGAAGCTGGATATGAGTCAACAGTGTGCCATTGTTGCCAAGAAGGCCAATGGCATTTTGGGATGTGTAAGTAGGGGTATTGCCAGCAGATCGAGGGACATGATCGTTCCCCTCTATTCGACATTGGTGAGGCCTCATCTGGAGTACTGTGTCCAGTTTTGGGCCCCACACTACAAGAAGGATGTGGAAAAATTGGAAAACGTCCAGCGGAGGGCAACAAAAATGATTAGGGGACTGGAACGCATGACTTATGAGGAGAGGCTGAGGGAACTGGGATTGTTTAGTCTGTGGAAGAGAAGAATGAGGGGGGATTTGATAGCTGCTTTCAACTACCTGAAAGGGGGTTCCAAAGAGGATGGATCTAGACTGTTCTCAGTGGTAGCAGATGACAGAACGAGGAGTAATGGTCTCAAGTTGCAGTGGGGGAGGTTTAGTTGGATATTAGGAAAAACTTTTTCACTAGGAGGGTGGTGAAACACTGGAATGCGTTACTTAGGGAGGTGGAGGAATCTCCTTCCTTAGAAGTTTTTAAGGTCAGGCTTGACAGAGCCCTGGCTGGGATGATTTAGTTGGGGATTGGTCCTGCTTTGAGCAGGGGGTTGGACTAGATGACCTCCTGAGGTCCCTTCCAACCCTGATACTCTATGATTCTATGAATTCCACTATTTTATAGCCAAAAGCTGGAGCAACAGTCACGCAAAAGACAGCACCCAAAGAAAATAGACCTCAGGGAGAAGTAAAAATATTTCCCGAATTGACCCCTGAACAATTTAGAGAGGTCATCAAAATGATTGAATGGAACCATGATGTGTTCTCAGAGAAGCCAAGCTGAACCACAGAAGCTCATCACCCCATCATCATAAATCCCGGAGTACAGGTGAAGGTTAAAGCATGTTGGATCCTGTAGGTTAAAAAGAAGGAGATTAGAAGTTAAGACAATTCTGAAGCTGGGAGTCATTGAAGAATTCCATTAATCAATGATCCAGCCCAATCATTCTGGTATCTAAACCAGATAGTACCACGAGGTTCTGCAGTGACTTCCGAAAACTAAACAAGGTGTCACAATTCAATGCATATCCCATACCTTGGATAGACAAACTGACTGGCCATTTCATAAAAGTAAGATTCTTGTATATTCTTGACCTGACCAAAGGGTATTGGCAAAGGAGGCCAAAAAGAAGACTACTTTTTCTACACCAAAAGGCTTGCACTAGTATACCATCCTCTCTTTTGGATTACATGGGGCTCCAGCAACCTTCTAACAACTCATCAATAAGCTATTACCCCCACATGCCAAGTATGCAGCCACTTACTTGGATGATGTGGTCATACACAGCCAAGACTGGGAGACACACCTAGAAAAGGTGGAATATGAGAAAGCAGGCCTCACCACTAATCCATCCAAAGATGCAATAGGGCTAGTGGAAGCCAAAAATCTCTGGTACATCATGGGGAGAGGTGTAGTGAAACCCCAACTGAACAAGATAGAGGGTGATACCAAGTTGGCCTTCATTAATCAGGAAGAAACAGGTCAGAGCATTTCTGGGGATAGTGGGGTATTACAGGCAGTTCATTCCCCATCTGGCCAAGAGCTTGCTTTCTGCTGTGTTCATTCGCCACCTGAGCATACCGTTTGATGAATCTGAGGCCAGAGGCCCAAACATAGCAAAATGTACAGATGCAGCTGAAGAAGCTTTTGCAGATCTGAGGACAGCCCTTTGCAGTAATCCAGTGTTAGTAGCCCCAGACTTTGTGAAAGTTCATATTACAAACAGATGCCTCCAAAGCAGGGTTGAAAGCTCTACTTTCTCAAATGGTAGGAGACGAAGAACACCCAGTCTTGCACCTCAGTAGGAAACGCCTTCCCAGAGAACAAAGTACACCATAGTGGAGAAGGAATGCCTTGCAGTAAAATGGGCCAAGGAAACCCACTGGTATTACCTGCTCAGATGGCGCTTTACCCTCATTACAGACCACGGCGCCCGTGGTTGTTGATGCACTGGAACAAAGAAAAAAATGCAAAGATAACAAGATGGTTCCTGTCACTACAACCATTCCACTTCAGGGTGCAACATATGTCAGCGCTGGTGACCTGTTAAGGGCACACCATTTCTTAGCCCAACACCACCAAGTTGAGTGGAGGGAGATGGGGGAAATATGTGACAAAGAGAGGCCTGACAGCTGACAGGTGGAAGGCAGGTATATCAGCCCTAGAATGGTAAAAGCCCTTCTCCCTATGAGTTAAAGAGGTTACCTCAGGTTAACTAGAGACACCTGAGTCCAATTAAGGGCTGCTGGTGACAGGGTGCTGGAACAATTTGTATGGCGGGGGTGCTGAGAACCATTGAACCACACTGTAAACCCTGTATATGATGAAAACCACTTCAAGCCAGGGAGTGCAGCAGCACCCCCAACGCCCCTAGTTCCAGCATTAATGGCGAGTGACCTTTAAAAACTCCTCTTCCGGTGAGAGAGCGGGAAGAGAGATGAGACACAAGCTGCAGCAGAGAAAAAAGTCTTTGCCTGGGTGGAAGGCTCCTCTCCTCCCTATAGGGGAAACAACCAAGTTAACAGATGTGTGGGGAAGGACTGGTGATCAGAAACCAGCATCCTAATGCAACGTGCCGGAGAGGGGGCAGGGAAAGGTATTTCTTGTTTAGGGAATTTTGTTTTGCTTAAGAGAACTACTTGGGCCTACACTGAGACCCATCTTGTAAATACTGAAAAATAAACAGCCGCGAAGAATTAAAAACCTCCAGAGTAGGACTGATTTACTCTAGGCCCGCCACCACTGAGAATCACTGAGGCAGATGAGGCAAAGGAGGTGCCTTGCCACACTACTTATTGGGTCAAATTTCCATTCAAAAATAGTTTCATACTACAGACATACTGAACATGTCAGTTGATTGATTTTAAAACTCAACCTTCTATCCAACGCCTAACTGTATTTCAGGAGTTCTCAAAAACATTTTTATCACATGGATTGTATCTCCACAGAGAGACTGCAAATGGGAGGGGAGGTAGCTGGTGAGACAGTCACAGGGCATCTCTGTGGCAACTACAGAATTGCTTATATGGAAATGTAATAGTAGGACAGCACTTCATGTAATGTTTAGCTGTCTCAAATGTTATGTAATAGCTGGAAACAAGGCGGAGGGCTGCCAATATGTTACCAACCAGCTTTTTGCAGACGATCAGCAAATGCACCTTAAATCCGTGGCTGTGAAGTTTGGGAGCCAGTCATCTAATTAATAAATATTTAGACTATTTGCATCTACAGTGTACATATTTTCTTAACAAACATAAAATTTTTAAACTAACTGTCATAAATATAAAGGGAAGGGTAAACCCCTTTGAAATCCCTCCTGGCCAGAGGAAAGCTCCTCTCACCTGTAAAGGGTTAAGAAGCTAAAGGTAACCTCGCTGGCACCTGACCAAAATGACCAATGAGGAGACAAGATACTTTCAAAAGCTGGGAGGAGGGAGAGAAACAAAGGGTCTGTGTGTCTGTCTATATTTTGTCTTTGCTGGGGATAGACCAGGAATGGAGTCTTAGAACTTTTAGTAAGTAATCTAGCTAGGTACGTGTTAGATTATGATTTCTTTAAATGGCTGAGAAAAGAATTGTGCTGAATAGAATAACTATTTCTGTCTGTGTATCTTTTTTGTAACTTAAGGTTTTGCCTAGAGGGGTTCTCTATGTTTTGAATCTAATTACCCTGTAAGGTTATCTACCATCCTGATTTTACAGGGGGGATTTCTTTATTTCTATTTACTTCTATTTTTATTAAAAGTCTTCTTGTAAGAAAACTGAATGCTTTTTCATTGTTCTCAGATCCAAGGGTTTGGGTCTGTGGTCACCTATGCAAATTGGTGAGGCTTTTTATCCAACATTTCCCAGGAAAGGGGGGGTGCAAGTGTTGGGAGGATTGTTCATTGTTCTTAAGATCCAAGGGTCTGGGTCTGTAGTCACCTAGGCAAATTGGTGAGGCTTTTTACCAAACCTTGTCCAGGAAGTGGGGTGCAAGGTTTTGGGAAGTATTTAGGGGGGAAAGACGTGTCCAAACAGCTCTTCCCCAGTAACCAGTATTAGTTTGGTGGTGGTAGCGGCCAATCCAAGGACAAAGGGTGGAATATTTTGTACCTTGGGGAAGTTTTGACCTAAGCTGGTAAAGATAAGCTTAGGAGGTTTTTCATGCAGGTCCCCACATCTGTACCCTAGAGTTCAGAGTCGGGGAGGAACCTTGACACTAACACTGAAGCCTACAGAGCAACCAACAGACTGCCAAGGAAATCAAATATTTCAACAGGAGTAGTCTTCAGTGACAAATGTAGTCCATTTTAACTGACAACAACAATTATGGGTGAGGTAATATCTTTTATTGAACCAACTTCTGTTGGTAAGAGAGAAGCTTGTCTCTCTCTCACCAAGAGAAGTTGGTCCAATAAAAGATACTACCTCACCCACCTTGACTCTGTAATATCCTGGGATCTACACAGCTACAACAACACTGTACAGACAGAGACCCTGATGTAGTTGTTATATGCAGTGTAGGTGTAGCTGTGTCAGTCCCAGGATATTAGAGAGACAAGGTGGGTGAGGTAATATCTTTTACTGGACCAGCTTCTGTTGGTGAGAGAGAGAAACTTTTGAGCTTACACAGAGCTGAAGAAGAAACAATAATGAATTTTGGTTTCTATTTATTGGCTCTGTGAACCTTTAGGATTCACATTTTCAGCTTTTCTCCACAGCCATAAGGAAACTAGGAACTTTTTAAAAAATAATTAAGGCCGATATTCTCACATAATTATATCTGACTTCAAAAACTGGAGCTTTAAGGAAAACCCAAAATATCAAAAGAGTCAGCAACGCTGAAGATAGCTGTACAATTTGAGGTCACAAACAAAATATAAAAGGAGTACTTGTGGCACCTTAGAGACTAACAAATTTATTTGAGCATAAGCTTTCGTGAGCTACAGCTCACTTCATCGGATGCATTCAGTGGAAAATACAGTGGGGAGATTTATATACACAGAGAACATGAAACAATGGGTGTTACCATACACACTGTAATGAGAGTGATCAGGTAAGGTGAGCTATTACCAGCAGGACAGCGGGGGGCGGGGGGGGAATCTTTTGTAGTGATAATCAAGGTGGGCCATTTCTAGCAGTTGACAAGAACATCTGAGGAACAGTGGGGGAGGGGGCGAGCGGGGGAATAAACATGGGGAAATAGTTTTACTTTGTGTAATGACCCATCCACTCCCAGTCTTTTTTCAAGCCTAAGTTAATTGTATCCAGTTTGCAAATTAATTCCAATTCAGCAGTCTCTCGTTGGAGTCTGTTTTTGAAGTCTCACTTCAGTCCCTGGCAAAATCATGGAGCAGGTCCTCAAGGAATCCATTTTGAAGCCCGCACAGCGTTGACACTGGGTTCGTAAAAAGCCCTGTCTCTGTGGCCTGAGAGGCTTAAATCCGATGTATTCATCATTGGGAATGACGGAGGAGATCACCTGCCAGAGGACAGATCAGATCAGCCTTTGGATCACATGAAGGAACAGCCATGCCCCGTTAAAACTGCCTCTGGGAACCAGCCACTGACCTTGGTTTCCCCATGAGCGAGTCCCTAGCACCAAGTGGCAGGGCTTAAAAAGTCACAGCACACAATGGAGAGTGCAGAGCTGAGTCCACGAAGTAACCCCATCTACTCCAGGGGCCTGGTTTTCTAGCTCTTGCCACGTTGGTTTCTACAGAAATCATTTGGGACCTGAAAAAGCAGGAAAGCTTGTTTTTCTTTTCCAGATTATGAACAAACAGGAAAATGAAGGTGAAGATGACTGAAGCCAATATTTTAAGTTTCTCATGTTGACCTAGCTGACATAGTCGATTTAATTTTTGTTTTTTTTTTAAAGTATTTCATTTAACTATTTTAGTTAAAAACAATTTTAACAAAAACAAACCTGATTCTAAAAAACTTGAATGTTTAACTAAATTCAAAAATTGATATGCTTGTTTTTGTTAAAATATTATATGTTTGCTGTTGAAGAAAAAAATCCAGAATACATAACATTGTTGTTTTAGTTAAATAAAAAATTTAAATGTCTGTCGGGTGATGTTCTCCTCCTAATACAGCATGGCAAGAAAATCATAGAATCCAAAGGTTGCGAGGGACCTCAGGAGGTCATCTAGTCCAACCCCCTGCTCAAAGCAGAACCAATCCCCACTTTTTGTCCTAGATCCCTAAACAGCACCCTCAAGGATTGAGCTCATAACCCTGGGTTTAGCAGGCCGATGCTCAAAGCTATCTCATTTCCTACCCACCTCCTCTCATTGTGTGGATGCAGGCAGGGGTCCTTCTGCACTTCCTTTCCCTACACAGCTTCAAGTGTCATATGGAAGGACACAGGACTCTACAGACCTTCTTAACATTTGCATGCATAGAATCATAGAAGATTAGGGTTGGAAGAGACCTCAGGAGGCCATCTAGTCCAATCCCCTGCTCAAAGCAGGACCAACACCAACTAAATCACCCCAGCCAAGGCTTTGTCAAGCTGGGCCTTAAAAACCTCTAAGGATGGAGATTCCACTACCTCCCTAGGTAACCCATTCCAGTTCTTCACCACCCTCTTAGTGAAATAGTGTTTCCTAATATCCAACCTAGACCTCCCCCACTGCAACTTGAGACCATTGCTTCTTGTTCTGTCATCTGCCACCACTGAGAACAGCCGAGCTCCATCCTCTTTGGAACCCCCCTTCAGGTAGTTGAAGGCTGCTATCAAATCCCCCCTCACTCTTCTCTTCTGCAGACTAAATAACCCCAGTTCCCTCAGCCTCTCCTTGTAAGTCATGTGCCCCAGCCCCCTAATCATTTTTGTTGCTCTCCGCTGGACTCTCTCCAATGTGTCCACATCCCTTCTGTAGTGGGGGGATCAAAACTGGATGCAATACTCCAGGTGTGCCCTCACCAGTGTCAAATAGAGGGGAATAATCACTTCCTTCGATCTGCTGGCAATGCTCCTTCTAATACAGCCCAATATGCTGTTGGCCTTCTTCGCAACGAGGGCACACTGCTGACTCATATCCAGCTTCTCGTCCACTGTAATCCCCAGGTCCTTTTCTGCAGAACTGCTGCTTAGCCAGTCGGTCTGCATGTACAGAGCCAATGTGAGTTGATTTACAAAAACAAGTGTTAATTTACTAAATATATTTACTAACATTGACAGATCACACCCAGTTTTCACCAGAACATTAATACATATCTCTGATTTAGGGGCCATGCTCCTGCCAAACTGCTACCACGCGTGCACTACAGCTATTCACAAGTTACATTTAAATGTAATAAGACAAGTATTCCTCTCCCTGCAGCCTTTGATTGTTTTAATTCTCAAAAAAATTACATGACTGTATTTATTCAAACTTTACAAATTTATTTCCAGACTGAGAACAAATATGCCAAATTTCAGCATGAAAACGAAGATCTAAGAAGTTAAAAGCAACCAGAAAGTCAGGCTAAGCAAAATGAACTTCATATGGCACAAAAAGGAAGAGAAAAATGCCTTTTCTCCAAAGCTATCTTGTATCCCATATCACTCCTGACTGAAATACTGTTAGAAATTACTAGTTTTACCAATGCTACTGCATTCTTGCCTTACTACAAATCTGCATTTATATGAATGTATTTGGGAATGGGAGTACACAAAAGAACCTAGGATATCTTGGATTCCACCAAGAAATTGGGGTGCCCTTGCTCACTGGGGGTCCAAAATGTGAGGAAAATGGAAGTGTTCATGGAATTTCTATAGATATAACACAATAGTTTGTACCAAAGACAAAAACTGTTATAAGTATAATAAAAGGATTTTATTTACGAGTTTACATAAAGTAATGGCTAAGAGAAGAATTAAATTATGAAGTTATAGTTGTCTCCAACAGAGTTACTACATACTGTGAATCCTAGATAGATTTTTCAAAACATCCTACAGTATTTTACAGTAACATTACAGCTTGGGTCATTCAATGCAGGATTCAGAAATTAGATAAAGTTGTTCTATAAGCTTTCTTTAAAAATAAACAAGGGAATATTTAAAATACAGAAGTGGTTGTCATGCCAGTGTTTGGAGTAAAATATCACAGGAATAACAGATCAGAGGAAAGATGGTCTTGTAGTAATGGCACTGCATAGGGATTTCAAGACCTATGTTCAATTCCTAGCTCTTCTATACACTACCTGTGAGAGCTTGGCCAAGTCATTTAATAACTCTGTACCCCAACTATAAAATGGGGATGACTCTTCCTTTCTCCTACCCTTTGTACATTCTTCAGCTTATGTAGGTCTTAGCACTATTGCTGTATCAACGAACAATAAGTTCTTAAGATGAGTGCGTTAGGCTTGGTCCACACTAGAATCAGAATACAGTTCGTTACAACTGTGGCAAAACAGAATAATTGCTGGCAGGTTTCTATCACTATTCCTTTAGCCGCTAGGTAGTAATGCCCCAAGGTGATCCTCAGGAAAACCAGGCTAGCATCCTACCAATAAACAGATTTAGTCAACTTTGCAGGTACCACAATTATGCTCCTGGTGTGGAGAGAGCCTTTGAGTGCACATGTGCTATGTGATTAGGAATCTCCGGGACAGGACATGTATGGTTTGCTTAACTTCATTTCTATGTTCTCTCCATGTAAATGTTGCAGTTAAGTATTGCTTTTATATTGATTATTTCACTGCTCTATTTTTAAGACACACTTCAGTTTGTTAAATACAAAACAAGCACATACAATTTAGAATTCTGAAATATGCCTGAGTTAATTAGTTGCAATATACGCTGCAAGTACATAGTACAGGTTACCAATTCCATACCTCAACTGGAAATCCTTTGGTCTTGTAGCCAATAAAAAGGGATTAGATGACCTAAAAAGGGAATAAAAAAGGAAAAGCTACTAACTGTAAAGAGAAAGCCACCACATCAACATCAATTTGATCTTGAATGAACAATAAAGTTAACCAAAAGATGTATCTGATCTAGAGAGGTGAGTCTCAAAATCTGATGAAGAGGAGCAAGGATGAAGAGGTACTATAAGGAAAAGAAAACCAGACATTAAACAAACCACCAGCTAAACTGAAGCATTAATGGATTGGAGAAAGAAGGATCTGAAAGGTGGGGCTTATGGCTTGTCTAAATAGAGCTGGCAAACCGCATTGGAGGGATGCAATTTGTGAAGTATTCTACTATGTTGTACTCTAACTGTCCCACAGGTAGGCAGGTTCTTCCTGCTGGCATGATCTAAAAGGTACCTAGTTAATTTAGCATCCATGTGAACTATGTACCTTTTAGGGCATTCTAGCAAGGTCTTTGTGGAGCAATTAGAGCACTTTACAAATAACACTCCGTTGGCACACTTTGTCACACCCTGTAGATAAGCCCTTACAGTCAGGCTTTATCCTGTGTTGGTCTTTATAATTATACCAGAGCAGCCTACCAGCAAATGTGGAATTTTTGTTTTTTGAAGAGGACTGGATAGTTTTGTGAGTAGCATCTGTAGCTAACCAAGAAGATAATTTTTTTTTAATAAAATACTTAGCATTTATGTAGCACAGTTCATCTTCAATGCTGTTTACAAATTTGATAATCCTTATAACACCTTTGAGTAGATGAGTATTATCCCACTTTCAAAACTGGAGTAGTTGAGGCAAAGATGTTGAGTGATTTTCCCCAGTGCCCAGCAGGAGTCAGATTCAGAACCAGGATAATAAGTCAGAAGCTCTGTGCATCCAATCATGTGCTCACATTGTGCCTCTGAGCTCTCCCAAATAGAGTGGACTGCAGTAGTGAAGCAAGATCTGCAACCACCAAGAAGAGGGCACAATCTCCTGGCCAGATGCAAATAGGTTGGGGGAGGAAGTTATTCTGGTCACTGCCATATGATTGTCTAAAAGCAATATCTAACATTACCCTTACGTTAGGAACTTGGCGGCTCATACTGGATTTACTCTCAAAGAGGCCAATCTTTTATCTCTGCTATCTCTGCAGCTGCTTCCCCAATGATCATCACCATCTCAGTTTCGCCTGGACTGACCTTTAGCTAGCTTACT
This sequence comes from Caretta caretta, assembly GCF_965140235.1. NCBI lineage: Eukaryota > Metazoa > Chordata > Testudines > Cheloniidae > Caretta > Caretta caretta. Next base: position 53,790,549 of record NC_134207.1, read on the forward strand.
CACAAGCACACCCTAATCTCACGGCATTGGCAAAGCACTCAACTTCATCCTATGGGTTGGAGGAGATAAGGGACAATGCTGGATGTCACACATACTGAGAATTCCACACCTCATGACTTCTCATGGCCTGTATAAAAACCGAATAACAGGTCTGGCAACATGGAAACCTGTGGCACACCACACTTAAGAATCTTTTGGGGTTGGACAAGATGCAATTACTACTATATAAACAGCTGTTATGTGTGCATGGTATTTTTTAAGTAGCATTCTAGTGAGTTGGGTAGGGACTTATGTTATATGTTTTATTACTTTAATATTTTTTCCTCTTTCAAAAGTTGTCTCCCAAGAGAAGTCAACAGAATAAGCAGGAGACAGACTCAGAGAAGAACAGTATTGTAGCCTTTTATTTTATTTAAAGTGAATTTTGTAATGTGGTATTACACCACAGTGGGTTCGGCTCTGGTGGCTACAGTTTCAAGCTTAACAGAGTAAATGTCACCTCTGCTACTTGCTTCAGAGTTAGAGTCTCTAGGAACACATAAAGACCAAAGGTAGTGACCACACATACATTCACAAGTACAAGGTCTAGACCAGTGGTCCTCAACCCGCAGCCTGCTTGCAGCCCAATCAGCACACAGCTGTGGCCCATGTGACATCCTCAGGGCCATACAGGTAGTATATATATTGTGTGGATGCAGCCCACAAAACACAGAGAGCTGCATATGCGGCCCACAATAGTAAACAGGCTGAGAACCACTGGTCTAGACTGTTTTACGAGTTTTATTAAAGTTACAATTAAAGTTATGATTACCCAAGCATATAGAAATTCTATACAGACCTATGCACAAGTAACAAATTTAGTTATATTCACATTCTTAACAATAGTGTTAAGGTCTAATCGGCCTCTCATGGCTTGATCATCAGTAGAGAGATGGTTCCTGCTGGAGTATCCCATATGGAGCTCAATTTTCCTGTTCTGGGCATCCCCCTTTTACAATGTGATTCTGTCTATATCTACATTCTGCACATGTCCATAAAAATGTCAACTCTCTTTTCTCTTATTGGTCTGTGTCCCCTGGAAACTTAAGGGACCTAAATTTTCTATAGGCTATGTAAGTTCCCTTTATTGTCATTAGCATTGACGCATAACCAGTATCCTGTGTTTAAGACACATGTTGGAGACAGATGCGCCTTTACATTATTTTTATGATCTAATATTAATCTTCTGGGTAATTTTTTGCTATTTTACCAGTTGGTGCCTCTTTTTCCATAATCTTAGTGTATCGGATTATTTTCTGGTCACTTCTATCATCATTTCTTGTCTCCAAGGCCTAAAATAGCTAAGCTAAAGTCTTGCAGGCCTCAACCTACAGGTTCTTCTGTTTCAGCTTGTCTTACTCATGCCTCATACTTGGTTCCTCTAAATACTGATCAATCTTATACTTTTGTAATCCTACAAATTCATTCTAATTAACATACAATGAATATATATAATAGATGATTAATCATAAATCACACAATAAATGGATAATAAACTAAAATCATTGACTACAGTATGTTACTTCAGAAATTTTATGAGAGGAAAATGTTGCGTGGGAGGAAGATTTGGTGGTCTGTCCTTCCATTCCCCAGACTGCATTAGTTGCGTGCAGCTGCTCACACTGCTGTTCCTTCAGATTAAAGATATCTCTTTATAAGCCTTCCTTTAAAAAATGACTGGATATGTCACTCAAAGCAGTGTTTTCTGCAGAACATTTCCAAACCTCACTGACTTCTTTAAATCAAGGTTTGATTCACTAGTTTCTAAGATTGTATTGGAAAGAAGATGGGGGCAATGCTAGGTGCTTCGCAAAAGCCAGAGCAGTCCGTGGTCAGGAAGATACAAGGGTGGATTAAAGCAACCTTAGATGTCCACTGCACTGCGAGCTCTGGGCTGTGCCTCCTAAAATGCATCATGGTGTCTCACTGTGATTATGAAGTCAAGTTTCTTTTTGTATAGATGAGCAGATTTTGCAGGAGTGACTAAAACCTTAATAAAGCATGTATATATTTAAGATCTCCTTCACATCTCCAAGCACCCTTATGTTCCTTTTTGCATCAAATATGAAGATGACAATATGGATTCTCAGGTTGTGGAGAGTCAGAATGAGCAACTTGGGGGCAAGACCTAAAAAATAATTACATAATATTAAAATGTATTAAAGTGTCTCAAATTATTGATGCAAAATCTCTTCTACGAATAACGGAAAATTGAGTGAATGCTCTCTGATACCATTTTCTAGTAGCTGCAATATTCTCCAGAGTTTCTGTTTTACAAGACAATAGAATATTATCTTTAATAAGAACTCCAGTGAGTTTGTATTTTCATCCTCATTTTAGAAGACTTTACCAAAAACAGTTTGACCCAAAAGGTTAAGATTTTCCATTGCCCCCGTCTTTTTTCCAATACAATCTTAGAAACTACACTGCCGCTGAGGGTGGAGTTTCTGGCCTAGGTAGACTTACACGTGCTCGCTTTGATTGAGCTAGCATGCCAAAAGTAGCAGCGTAGTCGCAGCTAGGCTGGTGATGGCCTTGGCCAGCTGCCCAAATCCATGGGAACACACTTGGGTGGCTCGTCTGAACCACCATGGCCAGAGCACTACTTTTAGCGAGCTAACTCAGCAAAGCTAATGCATGTACATCTGCTGGAGCTAGGAATTACAACTCTCAGCTGCAGGATGGACATACCCTAAGATACACCTAAGATAAAGGTGTCTCTTTGGGCTCCAGCCCTGCTCAGAATGTCCACAGTGCTGTAGACCTACCTCGAACACACCCCATCCCACACTCCATATGCAAGGGCTTGTAATGGGGTCCTCCGGAGGCAGTCTTATGGCTATCTTCCACAGTGCCAGAGGTATCTTGCCCTGGTCACAGCCAGGACTTTTAGGGGCTCTTTACATGGTTCCAGCTTATTGACCCAGAATAAAGGGACCAGAGCTGGGGTGCAGATCTCAGCCAAAAGTCAAACGAAAACAAAAACCAAACCTGTATTATAGGAGAGTTGGGTTTTTTCCCCCTCATTAAGCTATACACCAGAAGAGTACTTCTTTTAGATTTACATGATGCCAATATGCCAAAAAAGACAGACACAGCATGAATTGAGCTAATTCATGCTCCATTTCTGCAGCAAGTTCCACACAGATGAACTCCCATGCCCATACAAAGCCTCACTAACTTCAGTGGGGTCAGATTGCAGAATCAACGCCTTAGATACTACTGATTATTTATTCTAACACATTTTTAAGTTTCACAAATCTTTTTGGGGTATTAACTGCAATCTTGCCCTTATTGTTAGACCTTCAAGTATTTAAACTTTCGGCCTTTGTGCACTAGTGCATACCAAGATCTAATTATTTGGTAACTGCACAATGTGGTTTGGGGAGTTCATGTTTATATCAGTAAGTTTTATTGATATAGTATGTTTTGATTATTAAAACAATCATGGAAAGGAGAACAAAACCAGAGTAGAGAAAGGAAAAAGCTGTCTATGTTAATACCACCCCAGTGCACTGAAGATTTACAGCCAGGACTTTTAAAACGAGACTGCATAGAAAAAGGAAGATAAAATATTTGGTTTAGAATAAAAGGACCACTTAGGAAACTTAGTAAAATAAATCAAAGCATCACAATAGAGATGGTCCATCTTTTCAGTGCAGTTACCCACCAGTCCAAATCTGTGAACACTAATGGACGTCCTTAACTTTAAACACATAAGTAGTCCCATTCATGTCAAAGGTAAAGTTAAGCATTTAAATGTTGGTAGGATCAGATCCATAATTTTTAAATTTTAAGTTCAAAATGGCTGACTTGCTGTGACAGTGGCTTTTACTCACATCTACCAGAAGGTGAAGAAATGTGTTTTTTTATTCAAGACAATTTATTACACTCCAGTAAAATGCTGCATTTATGGACCCTTTTTGCTTCTGTTTTGATACATATAGGATTGGCCCATTAATTTGACAAGTCAAATAGAAATTGTTAAAATGGAAAAAAAGGACAAATTTACTAAACTAATTAAAATTTACAAAATTATAGTAGTTGCACAGGTAAGGTTGAGTTTGATTTTGCACCAAAAGCAGATATTCACCCTCTTTGTTATGTATGAAAGACACTGCTTATCCTCCCCAAAATTACAATACTTACTCGGTAAATCTTTTAGTTTATAAGGTGAAAGTTAATTTAAAAAAAGGTCCCTCAAGAAATTTAACACCCTTTGTCAGGACTCTTTTTGTCCTGAATGACTTTAAATAACCCAATAACAGCGACTTCAAAATCTTCCCCTATAGTTAAAGCTTGCTGAAATTTCATACAAAGATTGCATTTGAATAAATTTTTTACGCTCAATAAATGATGTAATAGTTCATGTTTACAGAGAATTGCAAGAGACCACACAGCAAAAAACCATCAAGATTTAAGAGCTGACAGTACTTAAGACCTACAGGCCCTGATCATACAAAGGCATACATACATGTTTACCTTTACACACTGAGTTGTCCCAGTGACTTCAGTGAGACTGTTCAGAGTGGAATCGTGGCAGAACTTCCATCATTTCAGTGGAGTCTGGAGTTCACCCAGTGTATAAAGTTAAGTAACTTGCATGTCTTTGCAGAATCAGGGACTAAGAAAGAATGTAACTGTAGGTCAATACAAATAAAGTATCCATATTTCTTAGGGTAGACAACCGTGAGGAAGGGGAATAAACCCCCAGTTTAAAAAACAAGATCTTCCCTCAAAACAGGCTGTTCCAGCATTTCTATATTACAGCTATTATTCGCCAAGCCCTTGATTCTATCATTCTCTGATTGCAAACAATTTTAAAACATAAATAATTAAGGAACGCAAGAGCTAGAAAACCACTATCATGTATTTTTACAACCAACAGTGTAGAAATACAAGTTGTAGAAGGGCATTTAGAATTTTTAAAATTTGCAAAAAAGACCCCAAACCAGAAGGCAGTGACTCTTTCATAAAAACAACCAAACGAGAAGAAACATGCGTGCATGCATGAAGGGAAGTGCCAATACTACCGAAGGTCAGTAATTAAATCAAATAAAAAGTCAGAGAAATGTACATAAAAAGATGAGATCAGTCATGTTCAAAGAACACACACTTTTCTACATAGTTACTTTAGGAAAACAAGTGTAAAAGTAGTTTAACATGCTGCAGAGTTTTCATAGAAAGTGTCTTTTGGAATATTCAGATACTATTTTCTACCACGTCTGACAGTTTTGAGTAAGGCACCCAGCATCATCTGACAGAAAAAACATGCTTTTTGTGCTTCTTTAAAACTTCAGTTCTGTTGACAAAACAAATCAGATAAAGTGTCTCACCGTCAACAACTTGAAATAGTTGGCTGAATCAATTAATTGTGACCCAGCTTCCAAGTACGTATACATTCTGTGTCTAACGGAATATGTGGGAAGTTTCTCTCCTTACAAATTATGATAGACTTTTCCGGGAAACTTCTTCTAGAGAATAGGAAAGGAAATAAATACAAATCAGGAAAGAAAACCTATCTGAAAATATTTCAGAGTTCAATGGAGAGCTCACTGAAAAAATATTCAAAAAAAACCTGGGCAAACACTTAATACATCTTTTCATTATAAAGCTGCAGTATCCTTTATGTCATGCACTAAAGGAAGAGTCAAATAAGGCATGCTTGATCCTTACACTTTTCAGAAAGTTATTAGTAAGATTTTAGTCAGAATTCATATTCCACACATAATCCAGTTTAAAATAAAACACGTGTTTTTAAAAAGCTTGGTCACTACTTTTTTCAGTCCTAACTCAATCCTTTCCGCATAATTATGCTGTGTACAACTAACAAGTGACGTTTATTCTGGCCTTTGAAGTGTTATAGTACTTATACCCTGATGTTTTTATGAGAAATGTGACATTATGAAAGAGTTCTGATTTGTCCAGTCAACTCCAAATGATATCAACAAACAGTCTATAAGTATGTATGTTTTGTTCGCCACAACAGTTTTTATCAAAAGGTCAATATAGGACATTCCTCATAAGATTTAGAAATCTAGGAATGTTCCAAAATTCAAAAAAAGTTTATTACTTTAACGACTTCAGGGACATGTGAATTACAGAAACTTCAAAATGTAGATAGCTTTAATAAAAAAATATATTCCATAATGTCAAAGCAGTAACAATCCTGAAGAAATTTGTTTACGTCTATTGTTTTGTTTCTTTATCCTTACAGTTTTTCTCCTAATTAGGTCTCCAAAACCCTATTTTGAGATATTCTTAAAATGAACTTTGATAAAGTTTTAAACATATATATTTTCTTTTGCATACTATAAAATGCATCACAGTTGCAGAATATTCCAACAAAAAAAGCTCATAAGAAACGAATTCTTGTTTTCCCCCTTCCAAAACACAAAAGGGCTCAATCCTACAGCCTTCAGATTTTCTTACTTAAATATTTCTATGCAAGTTGAGTAAATATAAATGCTTCCAACTTAAAAACAAAAACAAGAAATGCATATATTTTCTTTTTTCAGATTACAATGACAGCAGACATAATATAAGTACCTACTCTTCCGAAACGCAAAGGTAGTTCCAAACAATGTGTCCACTAAAAGGGAACCCTATTTAATTCAATTCAGAATGTTAGCATGGCAATTTGTAATAGTTTATGTCCTGTGTAGTTAGCTTGATCCATGAAAAACCACCACAGCAACTATTTTGTTTTTTCTTTTAATTATGCTTTAAAGTCCAACTATGGCTATAATGAAAATACAAATTTTCTTCAGAGACTCTTTCAAAGCTAGCATTTGTGGGTGACAGGGAGAAAGAAAAAAGGCCATTCTAAAGGCCCTGAATTTCTCTTAAATACTAAATGCCTAATGAAATCTATTTGGGGTGCAAAAGGAATATAGGATCAAGTTCCAAGGGTGCGGGATGGAGGGGGGAAGATAGACTATGCTGGAGTTCTTACATAAAAATATACATTTCGTTCAATTAGAGCAGTAGTGCATTTTAAAAAACAGTCATTTCACTTGTTGTCCTATAACATACAACTCTAAAGATCACAATCACTGTATGCAGGGAAAAAAAAGTATCTATCATCCATCAACAGAAGTCAATGAACATTTTGGTGTAACTGTAGGATTGGAACCCTAGTTCTAGCTGCACTATAAAATAAGGCCAAACCTCCATGTCAATGGGAGTTCTGGGTGCCCCATGCATTTGACATTGAATCCCAAGTAAGCAAAGACTTTTTGTAACGTATAGAAAACCCCTAGAATATTTAACATTAAATTGCAACAAGCTGAGAATGAGAAAATTCAATTAAGTCTATCACCAGTCACATATTTATACTTAAAATATAAGGACATGAATAACAGAAACCCCAATTTATTGGATTCTGTCAGTATGTGTCTCAACCACAACATTTAGCTTTTTTACCACAAAATTAAAAAGAGCTCTTCTGCTACATATATATTTTGATAGTACACCATAGTTTTTTAAATTAAGCATTCACCAATACTGCAGAAATATGATTTACATAATAGGCCATAATCTAAATTTATGCATTTATGTACAGAAGACGTTATCATTGACTGAAAAGCAGTTATTGCAATTACATGTTATATTTTAAGTCCCAACCCTAAAAACTACTTCAGCATGAGTACAGCATTAGTCACATGAATAGTCCCGCTAAAGAGAAAGCTTGAAGGACTGGGCCCTTAAATGTTTTTCCAACTAATATGTTGCAGTAATTGCTGACTATTAGCTATTTATTTTTAATCGTTGCAGAAAGTTAGGACATTATCAGGTCTACTTTAAAAAAAGTAATCTAGTCTGTCATTCTAGTAATACCTACTGAAGGTAATTTAGATGAACAGCACTTATCTTCACAAATTCATATACTAAACTCATGGAGTATGATCATGCATAAATTGAGAATGTTACTGGTATCTTGTAACTCTTTGCTATACAAACTTCAATGCTTTCTCTGTTTTTCAAAGTTATTTCTGCTTATTTTTCAAAGCTTGAAAGAAATCAAGGTTATATATCAGTGAATGAACACAGGAAACATATGCATTTACAGACAGGAACAGACAAAAAATTCTATATGTACAGAAAGAATCACCTAAATCTTTCAGAAAGCCACCTACTCTCCACTCTTGCTTAGTTAGTCAAATTATAAATAATAAACTGAAATATTTGATTTTTTTGGAGCTGTCTAGTATGGCAATACAATAAATGTGTCCAATTCTATAGTACTTCTCGGGCAACATTTTCACTGATGTCAATTAAAGTTTTCCCCCAAGTAAAGACGACAGAATCAAGACCTCAGATTTTTTCTGTTTAACGATAGCCTGGTCCCATTCCAGTGAATAAGTTTTGCTACTGACTTCACTCAGAGCACTGTTGGGCCCTATATATCAGACATGTTTCCTAAAATTTGAAAAATGATATCAGTTAATTAGAGGTTTCAGAGTAGTAGCCATGTTAGTCTGTATTCGCAAAAAGAAAAGGAGTACTTGTGGCACCTTAGAGACTAACAAATTTATTTGAGCATAAGCTTTCGTAAGCTACAGCTCACTCCACTGAATGCATCCAATGGAGTGAGCTGTAGCTCACGAAAGCTTATGCTCAAATAAATCTGTTAGTCTCTAAGGTGCTACAAGTACTCCTTTTCTTTTATCAGTTAATTAAACTAGGTTAGGGTCAAATCAGTTAGCCTTTTTAATATCATTGATCCTCCAATGATTCTTTCATCCAGAACTCATGAATGCTGAGATATTCCCATAATACATGGAGTTGATTTACATTTAGTCTTCGCAACCATAATTTTCAATCCCTGCTGCTTTTAACATTCAGATTGTTTTATTGCTGAATAAATCTGTCATAAAACAGTAGTTAATTTCACAATAGTCTTATTTCTCTTTGGATAATTTAAGTAATTTTAACAGATGACTTGACCATGTTAAAAAACGAGAAGCCACTACAGAGATGAAAGAAGTACTGCATATATTTTTTACACGACCATTAAACAAGTTTACATTGTCTAGTCTACTTTGAATAAATATACATGCATTGGGAACCAAACTTCTTTACACTTTTGATGCTTTTCTACTACAGAGAGATGTTTTCATATTAAGCAGCATTTGTGAAATAATATCCGTAGATAATGGCATTCAAGTATTTATTTGTTCATATTTTACTTGGGAAGGCCTTCAACACTGGTAAACCCTTGCATACCCATGAATCTAATTGCAGACCCTGGCCAAAATGATCTAAGCTATTAAGCTATTAGTTTGCTTGTCACTCTGACTACAGAGTCATAGAAGCCAAATGCCCTTTGACTTCAGGATTTAACCCTCAGTTTCAGAATGGCTATTAAAGGAACACAGCCTAGTGAGTCACAGTACGGAAAGTTTTATTAATAATAATTATTATATTTTATATCTGTGTCTTTTTGATATGATTTTCTAGTTTTTTTTTATCCAGAACATCTAAAGCCAACTAAATAAAGTACTCCTGTAAGTTTTACATACTAACTGTTTGCTAGCATATGCATACATAACTTTGGTATAACTTTTCGCTGTGATTTTGTAATCACTTACTTACACAGACGCCTACCTTGACTCATAGAAGTAGTACCACCAGAGGTCAATAGGACTACTTCAGTAAGTAAAGTTCAGCACATGCACAAGTGTTTGGAGGACTCTGGCCTTACAATGCAAAAGTTTTCATCCACCCAAGGGTTCCCAGTTCTTTAAAATGAATCACAAATCATGCACAAGGTAATCCCCACCCCCTTCAAATACAGCCAGGCCAGCTCACACCCTAAATCATGCCCTGTACTAAACCTCCTAAAACCCCCCTACAAGCTGCTTCCCCTCCTCGAGAAGCTCTGCAGCATGCCTTAAATTGAATATCAACCAAGTCAGGCTTCTTTAGACCAGAGGGGATGGCAGATTTCGATATAGGTGGGGTGGAAGGCATGCTTGCCCAGCAGAACCAATAAAAAGCTGTTGATGAATTCAGCAGTCTCATGAACAGATCAAATTAAGGACCAAATATTGGAAGTTTTAGTCAGGCAAAATTCTCATTCACATTCAAGACCCATGTAACTAGCGACCAAAGTTAGGCCCCGATCCTGCATGGAGATCCAAGTGAACAGACCGCTGAGGTTTGGAACTGGGCAAAGCTCCACGATCTCCGTGAGAGTCCACGCACGCACAGCGCTTTGCACGACCTGGGCGGGCCTTTCTGCTAAAGCAGACTCGCTGGCCGAGATATTGCTTATGGATATGTAACATTTCAAACCCTTTCACATCGATCAGAGTGTATTCCCCCCTGCCGTACTGTTTTCCCCACGTTGCAATTACTCTCCAGTCCTTACTACCATGTGAACTTTACACCCCCCCCCCCCCAAAAGATAAACTAGTGGATAATTTCCCGGGAGACTCAATTGAACTAAAGATTGGCCCGCGCTCTTTCAGGAGCGTTGAAAATGAGTCAAGGAAGTCCCCAGATATTCTCCACCCGGCGGCACGTTCCATATTTCAGTCACATGCTTTTGGATGCAAGCTGGGTGGGTGCAGCCCCTGAGGTGGGTGTGGGGCTCTCGCAGGGATCGGGCAGCACGCCCGCCCACCCCAAACATACCAAAAAAATAAAAATAAAAAGGCCACCCTAAGCAAACAACAACAAAAACCAGTCTTTCACAATGTTCTGATGCCTAATGAATGGTTCTTTCCGTGCGCCTTGCCAAGGTACATCCTTCTGCCTCTGCCCGCACAGTGGGATCCCTGAAGGACTGGGCGTGGAAGGCATGTGTGATCCCACCTCCTCTTCCCCGGACCGGGACAAGCCCCACAAGCAGCGCCTCCAGCTGTCACTTCTGTGCGGGGCTCTGGCCTTTGGAGCGCCGCGCTGCCTTTTCCCCCCTTCGGCGCCCCCCCCCCCCCCCCAGCCGCGCGCTAGCCGCAGGCTCTAGCTACCGGGGTGGACCCGCGGACTGATCCCCTGACTGGGCAGGTTTCGGGGCGCGGGGCGCTTTTCTGCGCGGAGGGCGGGGAAGCGCGCTAACTTCGCTGTCCCACCTGCTCCGTCCGGCCCCTGGCCGCGGTGCAGCCATTGAGTCCGCAGCCTTGGCTGGAGAGCAGGGGCCACACAGGCAGAGCAGAAAGTGAAAGTAACTTGTGCACGCGGAAGTCCCATGGGAAAAGCAGAGCCCCGCGGAGCCAGCGGGTCTGCCCCAAGGAAGATGCGGCCAGAGGGCTGGTGAGTCCGGGAACTCCCGCTCCTTCGCACAGCAGCGCCTGGCGCAGCCTGGCCCGGCGGATTCTGCACTCCCAGAGCCTCCCCTCGCGCTCTGCACCAGCCTCGCACCATGCACAAGCCTCTGCCACCACCATGACCGAGAAGCCACCAGCGCAGCGCTCTCCACCTCTCCCTGCGGACAATGTTCCATGGTAAGGGGCGCGCGCGCGCGCGGGACCCTCGCTCCCTCCCCGGAGCCGGCGACTCCTGCAGCCCTCCCGGCGCGCAGCCCCGGCGGATTTTGCACCTCAGCCCAGGCTGCCCGCTGCCCCGCGGCGCGCGTCTCACCGGCTCCGCTGGTTCCCTGGCAGCTACCGCCCGCAATGGAGCAGCGGCGCCCGCGACGGTGCTTTTATCCTCCGTGTCCCGGCCGGGAATTTCCCAGCTTTTCAGAGCGAAAGTGGAAGCGCCCGGTTCCCAGCCCGCCCGGTGTCGGGAAATCAGGATTGCGTTGGTGGGAACTGCAGGAGTTGGGGAGCGGGCAAGGGAGCAAGGCCGGTGCAAACCCCTGCCCGCGGACGCCCCGCAGGGAAACCGGCTCCCCCAGGCAGCGGCTGGCCTCCCGGGAGCGGGTCCGCTGCCGCCCGTCCCCCCTCGGCTCCAGCAGGGAATAGCCGCCCCTCCCCGCGGCGTGCGCCTTGCCCGCGGCATGCCGTGCCAAGCCGGGGGCAAGCAGGCACGCTGCACCGACCCCCGCTCAAAGTTGAGGCAGGCACCAAACAGGTGTCTCGGAGGGTCCCCACGCGCCCGGCCAGCGGCTCCTCAGCCGTAGGGTGACCAGCTGTCCCAATATTAGGGGGTTCGTCTTATATAGGCAGCTATCCCCGGGGGGAAAAAGTATCCGGATTTTTCACACTTGCTGTCTGGTCACCCTACCTCAGCTGAGGGGGAGGGAGATGTATTAAGCCTCCTGGGTTTGCAGGCTCTGGCAGAATCCTGCTCTGGGGCAGGGGCCTGCGCAGGAATAAAAATTCGGCTGCTTTTGGAAGGGCACTGCCCTGCGGGGCCAGAGGAGCTGCTTCCCTCCCCCCACTGTGCCCCCACTGATTAGGGGGGCTGTGCCCCTGCTTCCCCCCCCCCCCCCCTCACGCCTGCTCCTGCTTTGGGAAGCTTTGGGTGCAGGAAGGTAACACGCTCTTCTCTCCTTCAGGCCAATGGGGCATTTCCATGGCTTGGGGGGCTGAGGGACACAGCCGACCCTGACTGCCCAGTGGTCTGAGCCACAGCAGGGAAAGCCCAGACTGGACCTGCTGGTGCTTCTGAACAGCCTCCTTTGGAGGCTTTTGGAAGCATTGAAACGCCGCAAGGATGCTACAACCTGGTAGCTTTCCATTACTGTCGCTTAATCCACAGATATTGCAAGGGTGGTATAACATTGGGATTATAAGAAGTGATCTCGTGCCCCTGGGTGGTAGAACATTGATAGTGTGCCTGCCTGGCTCCCTTCTTGTACCCTGAAGGGACTAAAGGTTGCTTTTTGTAAATATGAGCTTTTTCCTCTGCCTGAAACTCCCATGAATGTTAACTCTTGCTGGCTGGGGATTTTGGGAACTGGGATTTATGAACTCATATACTTTCACTGGAAGAGCAGAATGTTCACTTTGTTAAAAGTTTCATTTCCTTCAACACAGCAATGAGTCAGTGCAGATAAATAGATGTTCACTTTTTTTAATTATAAACAATCTGACAGAAAATCCTTTCCTTTCTCAATCGTCTGGCTCTCTCTTAGCTCTTCTCATAGTATCAGTATTATGGGTTTATTAGGACCTAATTTACTAATGTAAAAAAACACATACTCCCCGACAAACCTTTCAGGCCTTCTTTATAGATCATAGAGAAGCAAATAATAATAATAATGGCATAGGCCCAACTCTTTTTCCTTTGCAGGTTATCTTTAATCACAAACTGCTAGATTAAGTGGGTCTATGGCTACAGTGTTGTTGCCATATACTGATATGTGTAAGGGATGTGATTCATCCTTGTTTAATAAAAAAAGGTGAGGAGTCCTTGTGGCACCATAGAGACTAACAAATTTATTTGGGCATAAGCTTTCATGGGTGGGTTCTATCCCACGAAAGCTTATGCCCAAATAAATTTGTTAGTCTCTGAGGTGCCACAGGGACTCCTGATTGTTTTTGCTGATACAGACTAACACGGCTACCACTCTGAAACCATTCTTGTTTGGGGTTACTGATGGAATTTGTTGCACAGATGACAGACTTAGACCATTGTTATTTGTCTTTTGAAATATAAAACAACTGGGAAATTGTTAGTTATATTAGAGAAGATGGGGATTAGTATAAGAATTGTAAGGTGGATAAGGAACTGGTTAAAGGGGGAGAATGTAACAGATTGTGCCAAAAAGTGACTGGAAGAAAGTTACTAGTAGCATTCCTCAAGGATTGGTTTTAGGACTAATCTTACTCAATATTTTTATTACTGACCATGGCACAGAAAGTAGGGGTATGCTAATGAAATTTGATGGGGATACAAAGTTGGGAGGCAACGTCAGTACAGAGGAAGATTGGAATATTATACAGGAAGATTTGGATGACCTTGAAGACTAGAATAATGGAAATGGGATGGAATTCAATAATACAAAGTGCAAGGGTCATGTACCTAAGGTCTAATAATAATTTCTGCTACAAGCTGAGGGTTCATTAGTTGGAAGTGACAGATGAGGAGAGAGACCTGGCTGTGTTCCTTGATCACAGGATGACTATGAGCCAGCAACGTGATGCAGCTGTGAAACAGGCAACTGCAATCCTTGGATATATTCTGGTAGAGCTAGAAAAGTATTAATATCATATAAGATACTAGTAAGACCTCATTTGCAATATGGTGTACAGTTCTTGTCATACATGTTCAAGAAAGTTGAATTCAAACTGGAATGGGTGCAGAGAAGATTTACTAGGATGAACAAGGAATGGAGGGCTTATCATATGAGAGAAGACTGGAAGAGCTTGACTCATTTGGCCTAGCAAAAAGAAGGCTAAGAGGGGATATGATTGCTCTCTATAAATACATTGGGAGGAGAGGGGGGTAAACACTAGGGCAGGTAAAGAGCTTTTTAGGACAGTGTTGGCACAAGAACAAATGGATATAAACTGGCCATGAACAAATTGAGGCTGGAAATTAGGAGAAGGTTTCTAACCATCAGAGGGATGAAGTTCTGGAACAGCCTCTCAGTAGGAGTTGTGGGAGCAAACAACTTAATTAGCTTGAGGAGAGAGCTGGACAATGTGTAAGTGTGATTGTATGATAGGATAGGGTTCAGCAGCCCTGGGGCTCACTTCCAGTTTATGTCTCATGTTCCTAAGAGCACATGCTTCAGGGCTTCAGCTGGCCACCTGCTGCGGCTTTTCATTCTGTTTTGGTCGCCTTCCTCAGAAGCATCAGAGATGGCCACAGTTGGAGATTGGACACTGGACGGAGTGGGCCAGGGCTCTGGGGTGTCACTGAGCATTCTGTTTCTCGGGTGCTTGCCTGACTGGTTCTTGCTCACATGCTCGGAGTCTAACTGAATTTTTCCCCAGGTCAGATTGGTAGCAACCTTGTGTTTCCTTTGTCTTCCTCTGCAGAGTATGGGTGCCAGTCACTTGCCAGGGTTATCTGGGTACATCTCACTTAATCATTTCCCTGCCATTACAAGGCTTCTGCCAATGGTGCATACTAATCATCTAATTTCCTATGGGCTATAAAACTTCACAACCAAATTTAGAATAGAGTGTGGGGCAGTGTTGGTGGCCTGTGATATTCAGGAGGTCAGACTAGATGATCTAGTGGTCCCTCTGACCTTAAACTCTATGACTCTGTAGAAGTCAGAGGTTTAAGTGCAGGATCAGGGACATATTATGTAATACATAGATGGCAGATACAGCCTTAATAAATTATAGGCTTTGACAGCCTTATATTTACTATATTTATGTCTTTATTCTCAAGGGATTACGAAGCTCTTTGGACCAGATTTTCAAAGTTAGTTAGGAGCCTAAAGATGCAGAAAGGTGCCTAGGGCTAGATCTACTGAGGAGTCTTAGACTCAGTATTGCAATGCCTAACTTTTAGGCACCCTGCCACCTAGTGTAATCCACAGCCCTAAATTAGGTGCCCAGGCTTCCTGTACAATGTGTGTTATATGTGCTCTTGTATATACGTTCTTAGGACCTGACTAGGTCAGGGAATGTGTCATGAGATATTGAGCCTGTCACCTTTATTTGGCTTGTTTAAATCCAGCCCTGACTGTTAGTGGCCATAAATTATTTCCCTTAGATGGCTTTTCAGTGGCTTATGATTGTGGTGATGGATGCCCTGGAAATACCTAAGACAGGGATAAAGAATTTGCCTGTTACTCAAGCAAAACTCTCATTAAAAGTCAAAGGGAAATTTGCCCAAGAAAAGACTGTGAAATTTGACTAACAGCGATGAAAAGAGTTTCTCAATTCAGTTTCTACAGGGTAGCTGTCTACTCTGTAGTATCCTTAATCAACACTACACAATTGACAATATCAGCAGAGAGGGATTGAGGGGGCGTGAAGACTGAACTATATTCTTATTCCTAGAGGTAATCCTTCCAAGACAGCATTAAGGTCCATTGGCAGGGAGCTGTGGCGAAACGTATGTTACAGAATAGCTGTTACATGGACTATGGCTGTAACTCTATTCCCATTGAATTCAGTTGGATTTCTGCATTGACTTCATGCAAAGCAAATTTGGCACATGGAGGCTATTTTAGTTTCTAGGACTGGCAGCCTGCATGACTCTGAGGGGCCCAACCTTCCCAACCGAGGGCAAATAGGACAGTGTCTTTCATGAGCACTAACTTTACTTTAAAAAATGCCCCCACAAATCCAAATATTTTAAAAATAAAATTATACTTGCAAACATGTATACTTCATCTGCTGTATACTGTAGTACTTCAGGATTTCTAACAATACACTAAAGGATATTATTGTCCGCTCAACATAGTTATTGTTTTTGTTAGCATTAATGAAGTTTATGTTAATACCCCGAGGGCAACATACTCTGAAAACGCATTTAAAAGATACTTTTCTGACAAGGTATGTTTAAAGGCATTTTCACATTTCATACCCAAAATGGACTGTAATGTACCAGTTATTTGGTAGAGATGAACAATAAATCCCAGATAAACTACTATAAGAGACTTCATTACATAACAGTTAATCGAGCATACTCCGTAGTATTAAATATATACTTAATTGATGTTGTTGTAATCTAGTTTTTTTTAGGTCTGTGTTTGGGATTCTGCCACTGTTCATAGTTCTGTTGCCAGTAAATTCATCTACTTGTGTGATGGAAAATACAACTGTAATACGTGAAAAGTATGAGAATATCCTAAGCCACGATATTGATTTGCTGGTAGGTAGTCATATTCTTTTGTTTTAAATTTTTTTAAAAAGTAAAAGTCTTCTTTTGGTGAATAATTTTAAGGTTAATTCATGCTAAATGTCACATTTAAAGGCACACATTAAAATGGGTGTGCAGTTCTTTTTACGGGATATAACGATGCAGTCTCTAATTTTGCACTCACACCTAGCTATGAATGCCGTTATTTGCAGGTGCGAATGATATGACTCAGATGATTGTGTCCTTGCCACAGGTAGTTAGAGATATAAACCATTTAGGTTTAGATTGTGTAACACCTAATCCCATTGGAGAGCACTTATGCAATAGTTGTGGTGAAGTCACTGAGACTACTTGTGTTTGTAAATGCTATTCAATATGAATAGAAGCTACATAATCTGACCCATAATTTCCATCTCTTTATAACTTTGCCTGAAGTTTTATGCCCTCTGTTGAATATATTCACAAACCGGAGTCAACATTTAAAAAACTGGCCCGCAGTCTTGATCTCTACCTCTCATTGCTGACAATGATCCCATTTGGAAATAATAATCATAACAATAATCCAGAAGACTGACATACCCAGACTATTAACCTAGTATTTTATATCTTTGTGCCAGCACATTAAATAGAATGCTGAAGTCAACAGCTCTCTACATCAAGTGAATCATTCCTAGTTGTTAGAATTCCACAGGAGACTGGGAAAAAATGAAAGTATTTGCTATTTAACTTGTATTTAAGGAGCTGTGAATTTAGTGCTCATGAAAGGTATGGGACTGTGAATATTGAAATCTCACAGAATAGGGGTAGCACGAGCACCTACTAAGCAGATTCCCTCATTTCGCAGCCAATGTGTGTTACCCCAGCTCTGGAGAGGTTAGTTCAGTCTCCATGTTTAATCAGTGCTTGTCTGTCTGTTTAGATTACCAGCAATAACTGTTAGTAATACTGTTTGTGTGGTAGAAGGTGTCCACTAGCCTCTTGCCTGAGATCATAGAGTGATAGCAAATAACTTTCCATTACTACAAAACCTATGTTCTGGTTTGAACCTGGAATCTAGAGGCAGAAGGATCTTTACCTCCTTATCCTCACCAAGCCACCATAATTAATACTTCTGATAAGTACCATGCTGCTGAAGTGTGTGTAAGATATTGTTACTTTCCTTTTAGTTACTAATCTCTGTCTAGTCTGACTCGGAGCAGGATTTGCAAGGTTATGCTCAAGGCTAACTTTGATCTAGATTTCTGTAAATGCAGTGGTTCATAGAGCAAAAATATTAAAGAATAAAATAAAAACTTTGACTGTCAATAAGCAATGTCACCCCACAGAGAGAATAATGTTGATTTCTCACCCAAACTATGGTATGCGTTTCTTAAATTCTCAAGGACCAAGGTTCCCATGATCATTCCCCCCCAGATTATGCGTGAGCTTAAAAGAATGGCAAGAGTAAATTATGATTTCTATTAGAGGTTACATGTGGCAATGCTCATTGTGATTTTGTTCCATATCTGGTGACTGGAGACATTAACTACAGGCAGCTAGTGGGTTATATCCTGGCCCCCTTGAAGTCTAGGGGAGTTTTGCCATGGATTCCAGTGGGGCTAGGGTTTCATCCATTGTCTTTTTGTCCCACCCAGTGACCTACCTACCTACTTACCAACCAGAGCAATTACTGTGAAGCTATTTGAAAAAAGGCAGGCAGAGCTGCTGACTGGCGGGCCCTTGTGTCTAGAATGGAATTTCAGCACTTCAGTAAACAAAGCTGTTTGATGCTCTCTTAATTGTTTTATGTCTTTGACTATTTGACTCTTCAGGGCTTTGTGTTGAGTACCTCCCTGTTTACACAATCTACTTCTACTGTCTCAAAAGTTTGAAGTCAGTTTTGCTCAGGTGTGCTTCTGAAACACTGACAAAGTTACAACAAAAATACAAAGGGAAACCCAAAGGATGGAGATGACTAAACCTTTCTTGTATTTGTTAAAATACAGGATGACATACTATTGATATGAATTAACTCATTTCTTCTGCAAGGTACAGAGAGACTTTAGAGGGGTGTTAGAAAGAAGAGTGAGAGAGAATGTGTTTCCATTGGGATCCAGAGGTATTACAAGCATCTGGGTGACATGAAGAAGGAAACAAAGGCAACAAACAGTGGTGGAGCAAAGGGGAAAGACTTACAGCTGAAGACATTTAGGGGATTTAGACACAACTTTTTTTTCATGTGAATAGAAGATGCATGCCAAAATCCCATTAGATGCCTTGGAAAATCTCAACCTGTGTATATTTCATAAGAGAATAAACTTCAAACAAAAACAAAAAAAAAAACCACTGTTAAGAATCAAGTAATTAAGTGGAATCTGTAGTTTCAAAATTATAAACAGCTACCCTTGCAAACTATAGTTAAATTATTTCCTCCTTAGCTTACTTGCCAAGAAAAAATTCAGCACTCTCTATTTCCACTGCTACTTTTGATGCCATCCCAAAAAGCAGTGTAAGGAGTAAAGCTCATGAACTGTTGAAAGAGAAACCAAGGCAACTTGATTAGAACACTGTTACATTATTTAACATATGATCTATTATAGGAAAATATGTCTGAAGAGTATCGTGACAGGTGCTGCAGGAATAAAAGACATGAAAACCCCAGTGCAATTTTCTGCAATGATACTCAGGTAAAAGACAACTTCTTTGAATGATTGAATATGTCCATTGCAATATAGGTGTGTGCGCGCCCTGAGCACTGTCACCAGAAAATACTCCCTCATCGGTATCTGTCAAGTCAGCTCTGGTGCCCTATAGTGCTACACATCCATAGTGTTGGTATATAGGGCACTGCTGACCACGTCCTCTCAGTTCCTTTTTACCACCTATGACGGTCGCTGGAAATGCTCTGTCCTTCTCTTGCAAGTCTTTCTCTGTGGACTTTGTTTCCTCTCTCTATATACATATAGTTTTGTTCATAGTTTCTCTTGTAGTTGTTAGAGTTAGTTTCCTCTGCTCCCGGTACTGAGGCATGCTTTGGTGGCTGGGCTTCAAGCCTTGTGGCTCCTGCAGCAAGGCTGTGCCTCTGGCCTACCCACATTCCAGTTGCCTTAAGTGCTTAGGGGAAGCTTACTTTTGGGAGCGCTGCAAGAGTTGCAGGACTTCAAGCCCTGTATCAAAAATGACCAGGATGCTAGGCTGAAGTCCATCTTACTAGGAGCAGTGCTCAGACCTCGACTGGAGCCAAGCCATTCAAACTCAGCACCAAGCACCTTGGTGTCACTGAGGGGCACTCCTGCCGCTGTCCGGGCACATCAGCGCCATTCAGCATCTCCAGTGCTGAGGAAAAAACAAAAAAAAATGCCACTCAAGAGAGGACATTCCCCGACCCCTAGGATGGCCAGGCATGGAGACTAGAACAGAGTGTGACCTGCACTGGGCCACTCCATAGCCCTTGGTACTGTATAAAGGGAAGCTGGCCATGAGGGCCCAGTTCCAGTCTTCCCTGCCTTGACACTGGTCACTGGCACCGATGGGAACTGCTCCTCCGTGGTCTCTGGACAGAGACTTCTCGTCCTTGGAGTCAGAGGTGGAGTCACATATCTCCCACAGGAGCCAGCCCCAATAGGCAAGTCGGCACTATCCTGCAATGGACCTGGGCCAGGCCATACCGTCGAGTTCTTGGCCTGCTGGCTAGTGGCAGGTGCCTGCACAGTGGTCCTTCTGGAACCTGTTGGCATTTCCCTTTATGCAGGGTCCTTGATGGAGGTGCTCATACTCGGTGGCTGTGAGGGTAGAGTGCTGCCACTTCTTCAAGCAGAGCCTGATCCAGGCTCTGGTACCAAGTACCAGGAGCCAACATCACGGGACCTGGCTCGTGCCAAAAGCAAAGAGTTGTTGTGCTCCCTACCAGTGCAAGCCTCCTCTTCCTCTTCTCCTGATGAGGCCATGACAGGAACTGACATATCACCCTCTCATGATGACTATAAGGCCCAACAGGAGTTTCTTAAGAGAGTGGCCCAAAACCTGGGCATTCAGGTGGAGGGGGTTCAGGAGTCCTCCCACTCTTTGGTGGACATCTTGTGACCCTTCCCCTCAATGAAGCCATCATGGACCCAATAAAAGCCCTACAGTAAACCCTGGTGTCCCTACTTCCCATGGCCAAGAAGGCTGAAAAAGAAGTACTTTGTCCTGGCTAGAGAATATGAGTTTTTGCATCCTCATCCCACCCTCACCTCCACAGGATACCTGGTGGTCTCTGCTGCCAATGAGCAAGAGTGACAGGGGTTACAAAGGGTGATCCCCAAAGCTAGACACAAAAAAGCTAGACCTGTTTGGGAGGAAAGTCTATTCAACTGAGGGTTTGCAGCTCAGGATCACTAATGAAAAGCACTCCTGAGCAGATGTGACTTTAACACTTGGGACTCCTTGTTAAAGTTTAAGGACTCGATGCCCCAAGAGACCAAATGGGAATTCTCCTCTTTGGTGGAGGAAGGGAAGTTCATAGCAAGGGCTTCCTTACAAGTGGCCCTGGATGCTGAGGATTCAGAGACCAGGTCCATGGCCTCCACAGTGGTCATGTGTAGGGGTTCCTGGCTCCAAGTCTCAGGCCTCCCACATGAGGTTCAGTAGACCCTCTAGGACCTTCCCTTTGAGGGCACTTCGCTCTTCTCAAAGCAGACAGACTTCAAGCTTCATGACCTCAAGGACTCCAGGGATACTCTGAAGTCCCTGGGCTTCTACACTCCTGGTGTCTTTGAGAAGCATAATAGGCCCCAACATTCCTCCTGGTTCTTCCCTCTGCCTGCCCCGCAGAACTCTCAGAGAAAGAGGAGTAAAGGCTTCAGGCAGAGGCCTTCACCCCAGTCCTCCTCAACATCAGTGCCCGCTCCTCCCAGATATTCAGGGGGCTCTAAGTAGGCCTTTTGATGTGGCACTTAAGGACACCATACCAGTCACAGAAACTTTGGATCCAACCTATCCTTTGTTTGCGGACTGCTTGTCCCACTTCCTCCAGGCAATGGTCCCATATTACTACAGACCACTGGGTACTGAGCACAATAGAAGTGGGATATACTCTTCAATTCAGTTCTTCCCTCCCACCTCACCCCTCTCCCCATCCCTCTTCAGGGACTCCTCTCACAAGCAACTTCTGGCCCAAGAGGTGCAGTCGCTTCTATAGGTGGGAGCCATGGAAGAGGTTCCACAGAATTTAAGGGTTGGGGGTTCTACTCCCTGCTTTTGGGATTCAGAAAAAACATGGGGGGGTCTCAGACCTATCCTGGACGTGCGCCAGTTAAAAGTTATCTCAAGAAGCTAAAGTTCTGTATGGTCTCCTTGGAGTCCATCCCCTCCCTGGATCTAGGGGATTGGTACATCGCCTTTGATTTGAGAGATGCCTATTTTCACGCACCAATTTTTCAGGGACATAGGAGGTTCCTCAGGTTGGTAGTGGATCGTTTGCAGTTCTCCCGTTCAGCCTGTCAGCTACCCCACAAGTTTTTACAAAGTGCATGGCAGTAGTAGCAGCCTTCTTGAGGATCCAAGGGGTGCAGGTGTATCTTTAGCTCATTGACTGGCTGGTCAGAGGCCAAACCAGGGCTCAGGAGGAGTCCAGCATCCACCTCATCCAGTTGACTTTCCAGGACCTGGGTCTGCTTATAAATACACAGAGATCCAACCTTACCCCATTTCAGAGAATAGAGTTTATCTGATCTGTGTTTGTCAGAGTTGTCATATGGCCACATGTAGTTATGTAGTGCGTACGCGAGACTACACCTCAGACCTCTCCCAACATAGCTGGCCTCGGTGAACTCACCAAACTGCCATCATCTGGATATGATCCTTACAATTCCTCGCCTGGTTCTCAACTCGCTCGATCGGTGGCAGGACCCACTGGTGGTTTGCAAGGGCATCTCATTTTCATGGCCCCATCCATCACTATCCCTGGCCACAGAATCATCAGCACTGGGCTGGGGAACTCACTTGGGTCCCCTGAGAACTCAAGGCCTGTGGTCCCCAGAAGAGCTCTTTCTGCACATCAACATCAGGGAGCTCAGGGCAGTCCTTGTGGCTTGTCGGGCATTCCTGCCTCATGTTACAGGCAAAAATGCGTTGGTTCTAACAGACAACATGGTGGGCATGTTCTATGCCTTCCTCCCCCCCGTGTTGGGAGGCAGTTCAGTTGTGGGATTTTTGTATAACCTACTTGATTAATCTTGAAGCCTCCTACCTACCAGGAGCACAAAACGAGCTGGTAGATCACCTCAACAGATCCTTGTCTGATCACCATGAGTGATCCCTTGCCTAGATGTTGGGGTCATTTTCTAGCAGTGGGGAACTCCCCAGGTAGATCTGTTTGCTACAAAGCACAACAGGAAGTGTCACCAGTTCTGCTCCCTTTTGCGTCACAGCCCCGAGTCACTTTCAGATGCTTTCCTTCTTCCACGGACAGGTCACCTGTTCTGTGCTTTCCCTCCTATTCCACTTGTGCACAAGGTCCTGTTGAAAATCAAGCGGGACCAAGTGCAGGTCATTCTGATAGCTCCGGCTTGGCCCTGCCCGCATTGGTTTGCCTCTCTGCTGGACTCTCAGTGGCGTCACCAATCCCACTACTTCTACATCCAGACCTGATCTCTCAGGACCACGGTCATCTGCTCCACCTGAACCTTGGGTCCCTCCACCTGATGACCTGGATGCTCCATGGCTAACCCCCACAGAACTAGCCTGCTTGAAGCAGGTCCTTGAGGTTGTACTAGGAAGCAGAAAGCCTTCCACCGAGTGACTTACCTGGCAGAATGGAAGTGGTTTGCTATTTGGTCTTCCTAGAAGGGTGTCTCGCCTATGTGATTGTCACTGCCGTTCATTCTAGAGTACTTACTGCACTTGAAACTGCAGTCGATTAGAGTTTAAGCGTGGCATCGATTAGAGTCCGCCTGGCAGCAATCTCTGCTTTTCACCCTTGGGTGACCGATCCATCTTTCTAACCATTTCCTTAAGGGCTTTGAGAGGTTGTACCCTCAGGTGCAACAACCAGTGCCCCCTCCCCCGAGACCTCAGCCTTGTCTTATGAAAGCTTATAGGTCCCCCGTTCAAGCCACTGGCAACTTGCTTGTTACTGTACCTCTCCTGGAAGGTGACCTTCTTAGTGGCCATTACTTCAACCAGAAGAGTTTCAGAGATCTGTGCCCTCACTTTGGAGCCGCTGTACACAGTGTTCTTTAAGGATAAGGTGCAGTTGTGTCCTCACCCTGCTCTTCTCCAAAAGGTGGTCTCCCGGGTCCATAGCAATCAAGCTATCTTCCTACTGGTTTTCTATCCAAAGCCACATACAAACAGGGAAGAGCAAAGGCTCCACTCATTAGATGTTAGGTATGCACTAGCTTTCTACATAGAAAGGACCAAACAGTTTCGGAAATCCACCTAGATGTTTGTAGCGGTTGCAAACGGGATGAAAGGTCTCTCCATCTCAGCTCAGATAATTTCATTATGGATCATGTCATGTATGGATGACATTATGGATCACATGTGTAACAAACTAGCAGGTGTTCCCATCCTAACCACTCATTCAACAAGGACACAAAGGGTCTTCAGCAGCGTTTTGAGGACAGGTCCTTATTCACGACATTTTTAGCGCAGCAACTTGGTTGTTGGTGCACACATTTGCTTCTCATTATGCCGTCACTCAGCAGGCTAGGGACAATGCTGGATTTAGCCAAGCTGAGTTGCAGTCAGCATGTCAGTAAACTCTGAGCTGTCCACCTACAGAAGAGCATAAGAAAGCCCAGTATCCTGTCTTCTGACAGTGGCATATGCCAGGTGCCCCAGAGGGATGAACAGAATAGGTAATCATCATGTGATCCGTTCCCTGTCGCCCATTCCCAGCTTCCAGCAAACAGAGGCTAGGGACACCTGTACAACTGCTAGGGAATCTCCTACGTTGGAATGGACATGTGCAATCACTCAAAAAAGAAAACCTTTCTGTAACTTGTTCAAGAGGTGTTACACATGTCCATTCCAAGACCCACCCTCCTACCCATCTTATCAGAGTTGGCTGGAAAGAAGGAACTGAGGAGGTATGGGGTTGGCAGTGCCCTATATACCAAAGGACACATGGCCCTAGAACACACCAGAGCTGACCCGATGGATACCACTGAGGGAAAAATTTCTGGCAGCTGTGCTCGGGGTGCACACACATCTACATTGGAATGGACATGTGCAACACATCTCGAAGAATAACAGTTCCAGAAAGGTTAGTACATTTTTCCCCCCAGAGTTTACTTGCCTTGTGTGTTGTTGATTTCTTTTCTGTATAATCCAATCCCTGTGTGACAAATTCCGTTGATGGGTACTGTTATGTTGTAATCACAGCAAGTCCTGGTATTCAGAATTTGTATTATAGAACTGTTCATTTTAAAACTTGCAATGGTTAGACTGCTGGTGTGCTGAGGCCACAGCCTATCATATTGACCAATATTGTCTCATTGTTTCCTTATACTCCTCCTCCCATCCCTGTCAGTCTGTCTCCATCAGTTTCTTATATTTAGCTTATAAACTCTTTGAGTCAGAGACCATCTTTCTTTCCATGTTTGTACAGAGTCAAGCATAGTGGGCTCCTAAAAGCTAATAAAATAATTTCCTTTTAATCTTTTCTGGGCCTAAAATTTATGCATACTGCACATAATTACTTGATTTTATTTGAATCTTTAAATAGTAATTCTGTATCCAAAGAAGTCAATATCTCATACTACAGAGATTATATTCACTTATCAAAATACTGATTTTTAAAAAATATTTTCATTCAATATGGAATGAAGAACAGGATGCCGTCTTTGTGTCAGTTAGCTAACAAGTAAACGTTAATCTTTCAAATGCTTTGTTTTATTTTCCTACCAGAATTTTTTCTGGTGTTACCAATACAACTAAACCTTCACTTCAGATATTGATCTTTAAGTCTATGTATGTAAGACATCTTTTACAAAATAATCTGCACTTTCTAGTAAGAAGTATTTGTAAAATAATGTGGCAGACATTGTCCCCATGTAGAAGCCAAAGTTGTTAATGGGGGGTAGGGGGAAAATCTCATTACTATACATACTAATATTTATAAATTCACACATAGGTAATTGTCATAACCACAGAATCACTTTTTAAAATTTGATATATTAGTTTGCTTTAGACAAGGTCAAAACCCACCAGTGTCAGTTGTAATTGCAGACTGAATTCAACACATCTAGTAATGCTTCATACACTACAAGAATCTGAAAATTTAGTCAGGTTAGTCACATGATATATTGGAAGAGAACAGCATAACAAGCTAAACAAGCTAATGCCTACTGAAACTGTAAAATCTAAGGGAACTCAAACTCAAGGCTTCTTTTCTTTATTTCTTTCTTCATAGGAAATAAGGTCATTACAGAATATGGCATGTGACTTGCTTAAATTCTTTAATAAACAAAAGATCAACAAAGATTTCAGATGGCAAACTGCTGTGGTTTCATGTATGACATTAGAAATTCTACAGTGCAGATGTGATAGGGGGAGCAAAAATAGAAAGGTAAGTTGTTGGGAAAGCCTATAAATTATCTTGCATATTTTTATCTAAAAAAGAAAGTACATTGCTCTCTAAGGCTCTTCAGAATAGAAGGTTACTACCATCAACCAAAATGAAACGTTATAAAACTCATCCTATATAGTATGCCCCTTGATACAGAGTTTAAGGCTCTGATGTAAAGCCCATTGACGTCTATGGAAAGATTCTGTGGTAAGCACTAACGCTTTTCAAAATAAGTACTGTGATAATATTTTTGAACCTTAATTTTTCAGTTTCACCCTTTAATAGCTCAGCTTTTACTGTACTATCTGGCACTTTACCCACCAGAAAGCTCTATAGATTTCCGATCGTCATTGAAAGTCCGGTTGGTGCGGGGCCGTCAGGCTCCCTACCTGGCTCCGTGTAGCTCCCTGGAAGCAGCGACATGATATCCCTGCTGCTCCTAGGTGGAGGAATGGTCACAGGGGTTCCGTGCGCTGCCCCTGGCCCCCTCGCTGGCTCCACAGCTCCCACTGGCTGGGAACTGCAGCCAATAGGAGCTGTGGGGGCGGCGCCTGTGGGTGGAGGCAGCGCACGGAGTCCCTGTGACCATTCCTCCACCTAGGAGCAGCAGGGATATCATGTTGCTGCTTCCGGGGAGCTACACGGAGCCAGGTAGGGAGCCTGACGGCCCCATGCCAACCAGACTTTCAGTGACAATCAGACATCTATAGAGCTTTCTGGTGGGTAAAGTCCCAGATAGCTCAGCTTTTACTGTACTATTAAAGGGTGAAACTGAAAAATTATGGTTCAAAAATATTATCACAGTACTTATTTTGAAAAGCGTTAGTGCTTACCATAGCCGCCCAGCCGTGCCTCTGCCTAGGAGCAGCAGGTACATCATGTCGCCTCTTGTGGGGAGCCGCCCCAGGTGAGTGCAGGACAGGTCTGACACCCTGAAACCCCTCTCGTGCCCCAACCTCCTGCCCTGAGCTCCCTCCCGCACCCAAACTCCCTCCCAGAGCCCGTGCCCCCCCCACCCCAACCCCCTCTTCCACCCACATCCCGTCCCACACTCCGAACCCCATAGCCCCAGCCGGAGCCCCCTCCTGCAGCCCAAACCCCTCAGCCCTGGCCCCACCCCAGAGCCTGCACCCCCAACCAGAGCCCTCATCCCTTCGCACACCCAGTCCTCAGCCTGGCTCTCCCTCCCACACCCTGAACCCCTAATTTCTGACCCCACACTGCCAGCCCAGAGCCCATATCTCCTTCCACACCCCATCTCCCTACAATTGGTAATGTATAACTCTTAGTTAACCGGCATATTTGATTAACTGGCACCCCCCTATTCCCCCAACATGCCGGATAACAAAGCTTTTGCTCTAATTGGATTTGGGGTTTTTATACGCATTAACTAACCAAGGATTAGGCCAGTTCAGTACTTGCATGTGAACCCTTCAGAGCACCACTGGATGCTACAGGAAGGTGTGCTGGTAGTTCAGCAGGTGGCTTGCTTTCTTCGGAGTCAAAACTGAGTTTTCTGGTTTGGTGTAAAGAGCCACTGTGCCTCTAGTGCAGAGGTGGGCAAACTACGGCCCATGGGCCACATCCGGCCTGTGGGACCGTCCTGCCCCGCCCCTCCCCCACTGTCCCCCCTGCCTTGCAGCCTCCGCTCGCTGTGTGGGCAGCGCGGCTGGCTCCGGCTGGGTGGCGCAGCTTCCAGTCCTGCCTATCTGAGCGGCATGGTAAGCGGCGGACGGTTGGATAAGGGGCAGGGGGTGCTAGGGGACAGGGAGCGGTTGGATGGGGTGGAGGTTCTGTGGAGGTGGGGGGGAGGGGTGGTCAGGGGATGGGGAACAGGGGGGTTGGATAGGCATGGGAGTCCCGGGGGGCCTGTCAGGGGCAGGGGTGTGGATAGGGGTTGGGGCAGTCAGGGGACAGGGAGCAGGGGGGGTTGGATAAGGGGTGGGGTCCCGGGGGGGCGGTTAGGGGTGGCAGGGTCCCGGGAGGGGGAAGACAGGGAGAAGGGGTTGGATAGGGGGTGGGGTCCTGGGGGGACGGTTAGAGGCAGGGGGTTCAGGGAGGGGGTGGTCAGGGGACAAGGAGCAGGGGGGTTGGACTGGTTGGGGGTTCTGAGGGGGGGCAGTCAGGGGGCGGGAAGTGGGAGGGGGCGGGGAGCCAGGCTGTATATGGAGGCACAGCCTTCCCTACTCGGCCCTCCATACGGTTTCACAACCCCAGTGTGGCCCTCAGGCCAAAAAAAGTTTGCCCAGCCCTACTCTAGTGGTTTGATCTGGTTGTGATCACAAGTGACTAAGATTCTATGGCCTTATTGTGAGTAGCCCAGTGTTCTGGCTCAGTTAGGTTAATTATATTTATTGATTGTTTTATGTTTTAAAGTATTTCTCTGCAGAAAGGAACATAAGCTCATCTCGATTAACAATGTAAAAACTGTTCTTTTACAGGTTTGCATATTGGTTACACAAACCAGCAAAGACACAACAGGGGCACAAGGCCCCAAGAAAAAATGTTGCCAAGAATTATGTGAACTAAAGGAAACTATATCTAGTCTCAGATCCTGCTGGAATAAGTTTGAAAAAGATATTGCTAGGTAAAAAACTTAAGATGCAGTCCTTTCTGTTTTTTCAAAGTGCCATTGCTAGATACCTTTGCACTTTACATGCATTCTTCAAGTGTATCTGTCTGCTTACGTAAATACTTTTTGCCAAAGTCCTGATGAGACGATCCTATGCCTTGTTCCTGGGGACAAAGCCATTGGAAACCAACAAATTGAACTGCTGAAGTACAAGAGGTGGAAGCTAACAACACAATTGGAAGCAAAGACAAACAGAATAGAATGCTGTAGCCCCACCTTCACACAATGAAAAGTACTTAGACTCTGTAGCTATCTACAAGTACTTGGTCATGTTTTTTGAGTACCTTTATATGACTTTAAGGTGAGAAGAAACTTTTTAGATGCCTGCTGCGATGCCTACTGCCTTGGAAACTGCAAGGAAAGAAAAATGTCAAATTAATAGGATGTTTTATGTAGCCACATCATGGATCAAAATTAACAGTTATGCTAGTTAAGAATGGCTCCTGAGCCAGTTCTGCTGATGCAATAATATTTGAAGTACTGGTATCTGATGGGATCTGCAAGCTGCTTTTAAGGCCAAAAAAATGAAACCAGGTCTCTGCCACAGGAAAGGTATGGGAATGAATTATTTTTACTCAGCCTAGGGAGAGGTATCAGTTTTGGAGGGATCTAGCACAGATGCTGCTGAAGTAGCTAGAGGCAAGACACAGTAAGGCCTGTGGATACAGAAAAGGGTAGCTCCTGAACATGAGGAAGATCAGCTAACTGGAGAAAATACTAGCTTTGTGGATTTGGTAATCACAGTTAGCTGCAGGAATAGTTAGAATAGCTTACATTAATTGTGATGACTTTAGTGTATATATTTTACATAGTGTATTTAACATAAAACAGACATGACTTAAGATATGTATGAGTATTTTCAGAGAATAATATATTGGCATTTTACTAATTATATGTCCATATTTAATTTTTGATGAATTTATAAATATTTATTAGTTGCTTATACCTCACAATTTCTTACTTAGATATTACTACTCCTTTTGTAACAAAACCCACTTGTAATATATCTAACAAAATGGTGTCTCTTTTGGTATCATTGCTTCTGTTCTAGTTTTTTGGTATATGAGAATATCATAGACAGAGCTGATAATGCCACCTGTAGTTAAGGTTAACTGACTGTCACATGTGTTCTACTCAGTGTTGTGTGGCACCTCCTTCTGGCAATTCGCTCCGCCTGGTTCAGTGCCCCTTTTCTTCTCTTCCACCATTGCTGTTCTCCTCCCACTGATGGAGTCACACCATGGCTGCTTTGTGACTCAGCCCTCCAGCCAAGCCACACTGCGATTTCCCCTTCAGAGGAAGTCTTTCCAAGTCTCTGCACATGCAGCATCAGGCAGTCCACATGCCCACTACCCTGACTATGTCAGTCCTGCAGTGACTCAGGCAGTCTTCCCATTCACTGCCCCAAGCAACACCGCTCTACCAATCGATATGAGGGGAACCCTGGCCCACCCTGTATGCTGGGTTCCAGCCCAGGGCCCTGTAGCAAGCAGTTAATTGGCTACACCAACCTTACTACTCTCACCCCTGGACTACTTCCTACTGTTCTTTTCCCAAGCTTTTCATTCTCCAGACCCCTTTCTCTTAGGCCTACTAAGTAAATCCTTTCTCAGAGGGTTCCTATCCTCCCCACTTCACTAAACCTCAGAGAGAGCGACTACAGGCTTCCTCCATGCAGTCTCCCACACCGTTGTCAGTTTCTTGACTTTATAGAAGCCCCACCTATTCCCTTACAGGTGAGTTTCATTCGAATTAGTGGCCTCCTCACAAACTAAATCTCCCCTATTTGCAGCTTAACTGACTGATTGGGCCCCCTCACCTAATTCAGTTTCTTCAGGACTGATGTAGGGTGCACACCCCATCACATACTTCCCACTATAAGATCCTGTTTTCAGTTGCTTATAACTTTTCCACATTGTTCAGGCTGAAATTTTCAATGTAAGGTGTCTATCTCAGGCTAATATTTATTTATTGGAAGCTTGAGTTATTTCAAGGAACAAGATTAGGGAAGCCTACATTGTTTTGCCCTTGTTCAAAAAAATTATTGCAACTTTTCCATTGAGAAACTCTAGCATTCCATGCGCCAGAGCAAGAATGTTAGGAACTGTTAAGAAAGGGATAGAAAATAAGACAAAATATCATAATGCCACTATATGGCACATATATGCTACTATATGGCATAATGCCACAACTCATGGTGTGCCCGCACATTGAATACTGTGTCCATTTCTGGTCACCCTATCCCATAAAGGATACAGTGGAACTGGAGAAGTTTCAGAGAAAGGCAACAAACATGATCAAAGGTATGGAACAGCTTCCAGCTAAGGAGAGACTAAAAAGTGTAGGGCTGTTCACCCAACTAAGAGGAGATATGATAGAAGTCTATAAAATCATGAATGGTGCAGAGAAAAGTATTATTTATTCTTTTCCACAATACAAAAACCATGGGTCACCCAATGAAATTAATAAGCAGCAGGTTTAATACAAACAAGAGGAAGTATTTTTCACACAATGCACAATTAACCCGTGGAACTCATTGCCATTGGGTGTTGTGATGGCTAACAGTATAACTAGGTTCAAAAAAGAACTAAATAAATTCATGGAAGATAGGTCCATCAATTGCTATTAGCCAAGATGGTCAGGGGTGTAACCCTATGCTCAGGGCAATCCTAAACCTCTGACTTCCAGAAGCTGGAAGGGGAAGACAGGGTGGATCACTCCAGCTGCCCTGTTCTTTACACTCCCCTTGAAGCTCTGGTAGCGGCTATTCTCAGAGATAGGATACTGAGCTGGATGGATCATTGATCTGACCCAGTATGGGAGCCCTTATGCTCTTAAGGGCTTGAAATTTGGCAAAGTGGGTCACCCTGCTGTCAAGAGTTGTGCCTTTTGCTATGCTTGTGAAAATTGGATCCAAGATATAAGCCTTCAAATATTCCAGGTTACACATCCTAATTAGAGACTTGGCAGGTAAAGTCTCAGAAAATCAATCTGCACTGAGCACGCTCCAGCCCAGGAATGCAGGGACTGAGCACATTAATTCAGCCTTCTTATGCATATGCATTATGATGCAGTCTTTAATTACATGATTACACATTTTTCCACAGGACCCCTGCCTCATTCAGTGCACAGGATAAACAGTGCTCTAGGAACAAATCAGGGTTGTGTAATGAAAAAGGCTGTTGTCTGTAGGGCCTCTGCCTCATTTGTTGCAGAAGTTGGAAGGTACGTAGTGAAGAAAGCAGGTGACTGTAAAAAGAGAAAGGATAGTCGTATGGTAATAGAAATTGAATGCCACCCTGGAGAACTGGATTCTATCCCTGTTGTGGGGAAGTGTACCTTTAAGAGGGTTTGGCAAGAGCCAACTGGAACAAGTTGTGTTATGCAGAAGGCTCATGTGCAATGCTGGTCAGTTAGAAGTCAGACACCGAATGAAGTGGAAACACTGTCAGATTCCTTGGCTCAGAGTGATTTTCAATCTGAACACCACACCTGCCTCTGCCACAGAGTTCCTGTGTGATGCTGGACAAGTCAGTAAACCAACATTTTTACAGCTGGCCATTAGTTGTGTTTCTCATTTTAAGGGTCCACCTAGCATCTGACTTACAGAACTGCTGAAGTACACACACTATTGCAACTGAAGTCAGTTGGAGCCGTGCTTTGAACATGTAATGTGCTATACAAATGCTAAGGGCTTTGAAAAATTAGACCCTGTCTCCCACAAATTGGGCATCCCAAATTAGTGGACAGTTGGCCTTAATTTATCTCAGTTATGCAGCTATAAAATGGGGATATAATACCCTTACCAAATCTTACAGAGGAGATGTGAAGACAAATTCATTATTGTATGTGAAGCATTCGGTTCCTATTTCAAGAGGACGATGGAAATGTCCCTGAAGAAGTGAATAATGCTGTATTCAGGGCAGCATTGGGATGGTGGCAGTAAAATAAAGCCTGGGGGCACACTTTGAAATAGGCAGATAAACATAAAATATTGAAGAACTACTCATTCATTGATGAGCAGGGGTCCCATGGAAAAAATAGTGTGTGATCATGTCATTAAACACAAATATAATGCATATGCCTGTGGAATTAAAGATGCACATTCCAGAATTTCTTAACTTTTGAGTGCTTGCCTTCAGAATCTTAACCTTCTTCTACTGTAGGTTTTTTGGGTGTTCATTATGTAATAAAAATAAGTCACCTACAAACTCACCTTTAAAAATTAAACAGGCCACAATATGTGACTAAGAGCTGGTACTTCCATAAAACTGCATGAGCCTTCACTGACTTGCAAAATTTGGACTATTCTGATTGCTTTGTAAGATATTCCTACTCTTTCAGGGTTGCAGAGTGTCTAAGAAGGGATTCCATGGCGCCAGCTTCACCAAAGCATAATCTTTCCATCTGGCCAATGTATACAGAATACAGGCAATAATTGGCAACATTGCCTTCATAGCCTATTGCAGGAAGTATGAATCATCATAGTGCTCTATAAATTAAGCTGTTGTAAACCGAGAACTATTTGGAAATCAAAACTTACAGCTAAGTAGTGCAGGAGAATTATCTCCTGTGTCCTATATAAGACATTCCTGTTAATACACCTCAGAATGATATTAGCCTTTTTAGCAACAGCATATTATTGACTCATATTCAATTTGTGATCCACTATAATCCCTGATCCTTTTCAGCAGTACTACTGCCTAGAAAGTTGTTCCCCATTCTGTATATATGCTTTTGATTTTTCCTTCCTTTCACTTAATTTAATTTCATCTTGTTGATTTTAGACCATCTGATTTATTAAAATTGTTTTGTATTTTAATCCTCTCCTCCAAAGTCCTTACAACTCCTCGCAACTTGGTTTCATCTGTAAATTTTATAAGCATATTCTCCACTCCATTATCCAAGTCATTAATGAAAATATTGAATAGTGTCAGACCCAGGACTGACCTGTGCGTGACCCATTAGATACACCCTCCCAGCTTGACAATGAATCACTGATAAGCACTGAGTATATAGCATAGTAATTTAATCTAGACCACATTTCCCAAGTTTCCTTTTGAATATGTTGTAGAATTGTGTCAAAAGCCTTATTAAAATCAAGATATATCACATCTACAGCCTGATCCAGCGTAAGGGTGGTCATAGGAAATGGAAGGTACTTACTAGTAACTTGTGGCACCTTAGAGAAGTGGGTTTTAGCCCATGAAAGCTTATGCCCAAATAAATTTGTTAGTCTCTAAGGTGCCATAAGTACTCCTCATTCTTTTTGCTGATACACACTAACACGGCTACCATTCTGAAACCTGTTACTAGTAACTGGAGTTCTTCAAGATGCACTCTGTATATTCATATTCTTGGGGATGTGCCGATCCAGTGCAGCAAGGATGGTGGAACCTTCTAGTAACAGTGCCTATTAGAGAAACCTTGCCCCTCACTTTCTGTCCCTCGAGTTCGCATCAGAGCTGGGATGTGGCTACAGGAGAGGCATTGGTGCCATTGCTGCCTCAGTTCCTTCCAAATGCTAATGCAGAATACCAAGTAAAGATACAATTAGGACTCTGCAGAAGCAGGGAATGCGGGCAGGGAGTGTGAATGTGCAGAGTGCATCTCCAAGTACTCCAGTTACAAGTAACCTCCATTTCTTCTTCCAGTGCCGTCTGAATATTCCTATTCTTGGGAAAGTTTGGCGAGCAGTACCTTTATAAGGAAGGAGGGGTGAAGCCCTCATTTAACAACCATTGAAGTACTGCCCTACCAAAACAAGCACTGGACACAAATTCTAAATCTAGTACATATTGAGCCCATGTAATGGCCTTGCAAAACACAATAGGAACATGTCTGCGAAATGCTGTAGATATGGCCACCCCCCAGTACTGTAAGCTCTAAGAGAAGAAGGAAGGGAAAGTGAAGTTCACCTTTAACACTCCTCAATACCAAGTCTGACCCATCTAGATAGTGACTGAGCTGAAAGGGCCCTACTCTTTGAAGAACCAATAAAGAGACAATTTAGAAGAACATCTGAAGACCTTCATTATATCCAGGTAATATGAGAGAACTCTTTTTCATATAAGGAATGCGATTTAGCATCTCGCTTATGTATATGAGGTTTTGGGAAAAATACAGGTTTATATATTGATTTACATGAAAATTGGAAACAACCTTTTGAATTAATCTGGGACATGACCTAAGGACCATCTTGTATCTATGAAAAATAGCATAGGGAGGATCATCCATTAATGCATGCAACTCACATATTCTTCTAGCAGAATTGATTGCCAAAATGAAAGCTGTTTTTACTGAAAGGTGAAAAAGGGAGCAATCTCATAATGACTCATAAGGGGCAGAAATTAACTGAGTCAATACTAAATTTAAATTCCACAAAGGGACAGGATCTCTAGTGGGTGGATAAAGATTCAATAGACCCTTCAAAATTTTCTTTACCATGTTATATGATAAAATGGGTTTGTCTCTAGGCTGCATGTGTACCGATGAAATAGCCACTAAGTGTATTCTAATAGATGACTCAGATAGACCCTCTTTTTAAAAGTGTAATAGATATTCTAAGATCATTTGAATCAGGGCTGAGACTGGATTTTCATTCCTATTTCCTGCCAATATAGTAAATCTTTTCCATTTGAGACATAACACCTTCTAGTTGAGTGTTTTCTAGCATTAATAAGAATTTGCTGAAACTCTTCCATCAAAGTCCTGTGGCCCAAGCTGTTAATTGTAGAGATTTGAGGTGTGGGTGGAGCACTTTCCCCTGGTACTGTCTTAAAAGATCAGTCAATCAGGGTAGAGTCCAGTGGTTGCCCTTGGGTAAGTGGAGTAGGTTGGTGTTCCACTGTTGTCTTGTCCATTCTGTAGCAACTAAGATCATCCTGACTGAATCTTGCTTTACTTTGTTTAAAATTTTGGAAATCAAAGTGAATGGGGGAAATGCATACTTTAGAGCCATTCCACAGTTTAGGAGAAAAGCATCTGTCAAAGATTGGCTGTCTGCTCCTGCTCATGAGCAAAAGGAAGGGCATTTTGTATTTAGACTGGTGGCAAACAGATCTAGAGTAGGGAACCCCCAATGTTTGAAGATACCTGAATTTCCACGGTTTTTAGAGACCAATCATGCATCTGATGATTGTCTGCCGAGACGATCCGCCAATTCGTTGTGTTCTCCTGAAGTGTGTAAAGCTATCAGGTAAATGTTGTAATGTATGCACCAAATCCCATATCTCTATCACTTCACTGCATAGGTGAATCAAATGAGTCCCATTTGTTTGTTCATATATAATAAACTGCAGTCATGTTTTCTATGGCCGCTTGGATAACTGAATTGCATATCTATGGAAGAAATGCTTTTAGGGCCTCTGTTTCTGGCTGTCATGGGAACTTGTTCTATAGCTCCCATGTTCAGAAGTGCTTGTACCTCTGTTCCTAACAGTCTCTCATGAGAGTGGTCCCCAAAGAGTGAGGGAGTGATGTGTGTGGGGGGGTGTACGGGGGAAATTATCTGAACTGGGCGGTATAGAATTCTTATTATATCCAAAACCTAGAACCAAGGTGAAAGCTGTTCATCTATTATAAAATCTGCACAGTGTCTCCAAACTGGTTTGCTAGGACCGATTCAAAGCTCCTAACTAACTAGTCAAATCTGAGGTCCAAGTTGTGGCAAACTATGGGTGGCTGAGGGATTCTTTGTCCTCTTACAAGGTTTGAAGGGTTTTTTCCTGTCCTGTCTGTAAGTAGGCCTGGTGCTGATGATATCGTTGCTCCTCTGCTAGGAGGCAGACTGTAATGGGGCACATTCACCTCTTGCGAGTGTCCCCCCTGCCATCTGTGGTCTGCCTTTGGTGACTCAGCCCTCTGGCCGAGTCACACACAGTCTGTCTGTGTGATGAAAGGAAAGCAAAGCAAAACTCCTTCCAGGGTACAAGTCCAACCGGCGTCTCTCTCAGTGCCCCCTATAATGTCTGTCACAAGTTGTCCCTGCTCTGGGTTAGAGCAGTGCCACAGGCCCCCCCGCTGACAGTCTTCCCCCTCTTAGGGCCTTTCCAGACACAACTCTCCAGCTGGGCCGCTGCAGTTCAGTTCCCCCCTCTGGGGGTGCCTCAGTGTATAGGCCACTTCCCCCAGTGGTTTATGGGGGTTGGGGAAGACCCCAGCCCGCCCACGCCTCTGGGTCCCAGCCCAGGGACCCTGTAGACAGCAGCTGTCTGCTGTGTCCCTTTAACTATGTCACATGGCTTCTCTAATTCCCTGGGCCACTTCTCTGCGGTGTCTTCACCCTTACCTCGGGGCCTTTTCCTAATGCAGTCCCAGAAAACAGCTCAGAGATCCTTCTCGCTCTCCCTGACTTCTGGCAGCACTGCCCTGTATAGGGTTCTGCAGCTCCCTCAGCCAGCCACACACCATCCACACTCATGCAGAGATAAAGTTTCTTGACACCTTAAATGACTGTTTCTTGGAGCAGCTAGTCCTGGAACCCCCAGGAGGAGAGGAATTTTTGATTTAGTCCTAAGTAGAGCACAGGATCTGGTCCAAGAGGTGAATATAGCGGGACCACTTGGTAATAGTGACTATAATATAAAAGTTTAACATCTCTGTGGCAGGGAAAACACCACAACAGCCCAACACTGTAGTATTTAATTTCAGAAATGGGGACTACACAAAAACGAGGAAGTTAGTTAAACAGAAGTTAAAAGATTCAGTGCCAAAAGTGAAATCCCTGTAAGCTGCATGGAAACTTTTTAAAGGCACCATAATAGAGGCTCAACTTAAATGTATAACCCAAACTAAAAAACATAGTAAGAGAACCAAAACAGTGCCACCGTGGCTAATCCACAAAGTAAAAGAAGCAGTGAGGCAACAAGGCTTCCTCTAACAAGTGGAAGTTAAATCCTAGTGAGGAAAATAGAAAGGAGCACAAACTCTGGCAAGTGAAGTGTAAAAATATAATTAGGAAGGCCAAAGACTCAAAAAGTAATAGCAAAAAAAAAAAATTAAGTACATCAGAAGCAGGAAGCCTGCTAAACAACAAGTGGGGCCACTGCACGATCGAGATGCTAAAGGACCGCTCAAGGACAATGAGACCATTGCAGAGAAACAAAATGATTTCTTTGCATTAGTCTTCATGGCCGAGGATGTGATGGAAATTCCCAAACCTGAGCCATTCGTTTTGGTTGACAAATCTGAGGAACTGTCACAGATTGAGGTGTCATTAGAGGAGGTTTTGGAACAAACAGTAATAAGTCACTAGGACCAGATGGTATTCACCCAAGAGTTCTGAAGGAACTCAAATGTGAAATTGCAGAACTACTAACTGTAGTATGTAACCTATCATTTAAATCAGCTTCTGTACCAAATGACAGGAGGATAGCTAATGTGATGCCAATTTTTAAAAAGGTCTCCAGAGGTGATCCCGGCAATTACAAGCCAGTAAGCCTGATTTCAGTACTGGACAAACTTGTTAAAACTATCATATAGGACAAAGTTATCAGACACATAGATGAACATAATTTGCTGAGGAAGAGTCAACATGGTTTTTGTAAAGGGAAATCACACCTCACCAATCTACTAGAATTCTTTGAGGGGGTCAACAAGCATATGGACAAGGGGGATCCAGTCGATATAGTGTACTTAGATTTTCAGAAAGCCTTTGACATGATCCCTCACCAAAGGGTCTTAAGCAAAGTAAGCTGTCATGGGATAAGAGGGAAGGTCCTTTCATGGATTGGTAACTGGTTAAAAGATAAAAGAAAAGGAGTACTAGTGGCACCTTAGAGACTAACCAATTTATTTGAGCATAAGCTTTCGTGAGCTACAGCTCACTTCATCGGATGCTATGGTTATGAGGACATTTATATACAAACAGAACATGAAACAATGGGTGTTATCATACACACTGTAAGGAGAGTGATCACTTAAGATGAGCTATTACCAGCAGGAGAGCAGGCCGGGGGGGGAAAGAAAACCTTTTGTAGTGATAATCAAGGTGGGCCATTTACCCCCCCCCCACGCTCTCCTGCTGCTAATAGCTCATCTTAAGTGATCACTCTCCTTACAGTGTGTATGATAACACCCATTGTTTCATGTTCTGTTTGTATATAAATGTCCTCACTGTATTTTCCACTGAATGCATCCGATGAAGTGAGCTGTAGCTCATGAAAGCTTATGCTCAAATAAATTTGTTAGTCTCTAAGGTGCCACTAGTACTCCTTTTCTTTTTGCAAATACAGACTAACACGGCTGCTACTCTGAAACCTGGTTAAAAGATAGGAAACAAATGGTAGGAACAAATGGTCAGTTTTCAGAATGGAGAGAGGTGTCCCCCAAGAGACTGTACTGGGCCCAGTTCTATTCAACATATTCATAAATGATCTGGAAAAAGGGGCAAACAGTGAGGTGGCAAAGTTTGCAGATGATATAAAACTACTCAAGATAGTTAAGTTGCAGGCAGACTGCGAAGAGCTACAAAAGGATCTCTCAAAACTGGGTGACTGGGCGACAAAATGGCAGATGAAATTCAATGTGGATAAATGCAAAGTGATTCACACTGGAAAACAATAATCCCAACTATAGGTACAAAATGATGGGGTCTAAATTAGCTGTTACCACTCAAGAAAGAGATCTTGGAGTCATTGTGGATTGTTCTCAGAAAACATCCACTCAATGTACAGCGGCTGTCAAAAAAGTGAACAAAATGTTGGGAATCATTAAGAAAGGGATAGCTAATAAAACAGAATATATCATATTGCCTCTATATAAATCCATGGTATGCCCACATCTTGAATACTGTGTGCAGATGTGGTCGCCCATTTCAAAAAAGATATATTAGAATTGGAAAGGGTTCAGAAAAGTGCAACAAAAATTATTAGGGGTACGGAACAGCTGACATATGAGGAGAGATGAATAAGACTGGGACTTTTCAGCTTGGAAAAGAGACAATTAAGGGGGGGATATGATAGACGGCTATAAAATCATGACTGGTGTGGAGAAAGTAAATAAGGAAGTGTTAGTTACTCCTTCTCATAACACAAGAACTTGGGGTCACCAAATGAAATTAATAGGCAGCAGGTTTAAAACAAACAAAAGGAAGTATTTTTTCATGCAATGCAGAGTCAACCTATGGACCTTCCTGCCAGAGGATGTTGTGAAGGCCAAGAATATAACAGGGTTCAAAAAACAAAAACAAACAAAAAAACCTAGATAAGGTCATGGAGGATAGGTCCATCAATGACTATTAGCCAGGATGGGCAGGGATGGTGTCCCTAGCCTCTGTTTGCCAGAAGCTGGTAATGGGTGACAGGAAATGGATCACTTGATGATTACCTGTTCTGTTCATTCCCTCTGGGGCACCTGGCATTGGCCACTGTCAGAAGACAGAATACTGGGCTAGATAGACCTTTGTCTGACCCAGTATGGCTGTTCTTATGTACTCCTCCAGATCTAGCAAGAAACTGCTCTCAGTCTGGCCCTGCAGCTCTTCTTATACTAGCCTGCTGGGCCCTGATTGGTTGCTACCCACACAGCCAGTCTAGGCAGCTTGGAGGACCTCTCTACTGCCCTTTTCTAGACCTGGGTGTGGCAAGGCCACACGGCTTCCAGGAGGAGGCCTCAGAGCCTAGTCCACTCCGTCACACAGACGAAGTTGATGGTATGTACTGCCTGTGATAATGGAACACTGAGATAGAAGATCTTCTGTAAAGTGACATAAGTCCTAGAGACCTAGCTGTGGACAGAGTCTCCTTTAATTACCCAATGTATCAACTGTCTGAACGCTAAATAATCCATCTCCTTCAAAAGGTAAGTCTTCTTTTTTAGCCCTGGTCCCTAGTGGGAGACAGGATAAATGTAGCCAGGCTTGTCTACAAAGAGATAATGCTATTGCAAGCGAGTTCCAGACAGTAGCTTAGCTAGGGGAGAGCAGGGCAGCGGATAGAAGGTTGAAAGCCAGATCTCAGTCTTTGAAGTGTTGTAGCTGCTATGACAAGGGAGTTCAGTTGAGGATGTTATGCAAAGCCGTAAGCCTCCACTCAAATGCAATTGTAAGATCTGTAACTTGTACCGTTAAGTTCTGCAGCCTTTTTGCAGACTTTGTAACTTGTTATTGTTAGCATAGTCTTTTAAGTTTTGTAACCTTTGCAAGCTTTGTAACCTTTTCAGTTACCATTTGTATGAACCTCCAAGCTTTCCAATATTCAGAGAGAGTGTGAACAAGGGAGTGTGGGAGATAAGGGAGATAAGGGAGTATGAACAAGGGAGTGAATGTGGGACTGGGCGGAGAGGAACTGCAAGGAGAAAAGAGTCTGGAGACAGGAGACAGGTGTGTCTGATGTAATCTTCCCTGAGAAGGCAATCATAGGGTGCTGTAAAGAAAAGAAGAACCTGGTATGCGTGAAATGAACTGGTCTGGGAATGCTTCTCGGTGATGGACACAGAAGGAAAACTCAGTGTACGTGACAGGAGCCACTCAGTTCCAGCATGGCGATAGACATGCACACAAGCCCCCTGCTTCTTCTTGACCTGCTCACCGGCCCGCATCCGTGACCACAGGCGGACACACCAGATCTACCATGCTTCGGCTTCTCGGCTTCCCATGCTGTCTTCGGTAACTCTCCGCCTGTGTAAGTGTGTGGGTGCAGGAGGGTATGAATGTGATGAATGTGTGCATATATGAATAAGCTCCATCCCTTTTCTGTCTGACCCAACAGCGGCATCATAATAAAACTAATAAAAGTGTGACCCTGGGTTGGCTTTTACTCCTTTTAGTCCTTACTTTTAGGGGAACAGAGGATGCACTTGAAAACAAGAGAAACCCTATTCTGGGATTTGATGCAGCTTGTCAGCCTTTTTGGAAACTGGTTGACATGAAGAGGGTTTGGACCAAATGGACTTAGCTAGTTGCCATAACCCTTCTACTATGGGC
Organism: Caretta caretta; assembly: GCF_965140235.1. Lineage (NCBI taxonomy): Eukaryota > Metazoa > Chordata > Testudines > Cheloniidae > Caretta > Caretta caretta. The sequence goes on from NC_134207.1 coordinate 53,832,339, forward strand.
AAAGAGACTAAGTTTCATTGTCGACCCTAAATATCGAACATCCTCCAGAACAACTGATGGTAAATTCAGGGTCGATGCAATCCTATCCACTAACTCACAGTAAGGAATTGCATCCTCAAAGGGAGACAAGGCTGTCGTCATTCCAACATTGTCATCAGGAGATGAGCTGCTCAACAACTCTCCTGAATCATAAGGAAATTTATGGAAGTCCCTCTTGGTATTCCTCTTCTGAAGTTACCTCCTGTTCTGCAAGCTGGGGAGGATCTGACAGTCTTCAATCCCTGGCTGAAGGATCCTGACCTCTCTGTTCCATAGAAGGTGGTGGAATTTATTCTACCCTTGCAAAGTCCAATCTTCTAGTATGCCAAGAAAATTGAGAAAGAGTTGGCCAATACGGCCATGGCATCCGGGCAGGTATAGGATAGTCCTGCCAGCTTGACCAGTTTGATATAGCAGTCTCCAAAGGATACTCAGGAAATTCAGGATCCCTCCTTAGAACACGTCTTCCAGGAAACAACTGTCCAGTTGACACCCATACCAGATCCAGCTCTAACTCCAACCTCAGATCAAATCCCAGGTCCGACACTGAAGCCACTGGTGAGCCACTCACAGATCCTGATAACTCCTGTTTGGATCCAGGGTTGGTGTAGATTGTATTTTGGCAGAGGTCAAAGTTGAGGATCTCACCAACAGAGTCTCAGTTGACTTGGAACAGGAGCCTGGCACCGAAGCTCTTATCATGGATCCGGATGACTTCTTGGATGCAGAAGTAGACTGAGCTGACTCCAGTCTCTTACTTTTTCTGCCTGATCCCTTTGAAGTCTTGGATCTTGTAGGCATAGCAATTAACATATCCTGTAACAGAAACACTGGCAGGGCGTCCCTTCCCGGCTCGGGGGCAAGCACGCTGCATATTTGGCAGTATGCTGGTGAGTAATTTTCACCCAAACATTTCAAGCACTGTACCTGCGCATCAGAGGGAGGAAAGACTGCTGGACACAACACATTTTTCTTGAAGCCTTGTTTCTTTGTGCTAATGTCCATCACAGCGGTTATCTATTTCTAATCTAATTAAGAAAAAATTTCTTTTTAAAACTATAAACTATACTAATTATGTAACTACTAAGTTACTACACTACTCATATAAAATTATTAAGATCACTGTCCGATTTATTTATTCTGTGAGTGTTTTGGGGGGTTTAGACTACAGCACTAACTGCAGAAAGAAGCAGATGGCAGGTGATTCACATCCTAATGCTGCAGCCTTTGGAAGGAATTGAGGTGGCAATGGTGCCAACACTCTTATAGCTAAGCCCCATGTCTGTCACAAGTGCTAGGCACACAGAGGGCGGGGCAAGGGATGTCTAATAGGCACCACTACAAGAAGGTTCCACCATCTAGCTGCGCTGGATCTGCACATCCCCAAGAGTGGAAATATGCAGAAGGTGCTCAAAGACTTGTCAGTTCCTGATTCATCCCAATGGAAGTGCTCCTCAAAAATCCTTTTAACTCCAAGCCAATACTTCTTTTTTTTTCAAGAGTTTAAGATCTTCTTGCAGATCAGTTGCCCAGACTAAGATGTAAGAATGTCCATACTAACCTCCAAAAAGGAAATTCCCTACAAAATCTCAAATAAAGACATAGGACTCCAGAAAAGCAGATACATCTGATGAAGTGAGCTGTAGCTCACGAAAGCTCATGCTCAAATAAATTGGTTAGTCTCTAAGGTGCCACAAGTACTCCTTTTCTTTTTGCGAATACAGACTAACACGGCTGTTCCTCTGAAACCAGAAAAGCAGAGTCAGACAAGGGAAAAATTCAAGATCCACAGCAAGCAGTAACTACTACTAGAATAATCCAAGAACCTGACTATAATTTTACCATCCACGATGGAATTTATGTTCTCAGAAATACCAGACATTTCAGTTTTTCATGGATTAAATCTGGATATTCCTGTTAACTATACACATATTTAATACCATATTGAATCCTGCTCAAATCTCTGCCTCAGAGCTATCTCACACCAATAAACTAGGACACAGGAGTCTGATCTGATTAAGTGTTTTTCCTTGTCAAGGTTCCTCCCCTACTCTGAACTCTAGGGTACAGATGTGGGGACCTGCATGAAAAACCTCCTAAGCTTATCTTTACCAGTTTAGGTCAAAACTTCCCCAAGGCACAAAATATTCCACCCTTTGTCCTTGGATTGGCCGCTACCACCACCAAACTAATACTGGTTACTGGGGAAGAGCTGTTTGGATGCGTCTTTCCCCCCAGAATACTTCCCAAAACCTTGCACCCCACTTCCTGGACAGGGTTTGGTAAAAAGCCTCACCAATTTGCCTAGGTGACTACAGACCCAGACCCTTGGATCTTAAGAACAATGAACAATCCTCCCAACACTTGCACCCCCCCTTTCCTGGGAAATGTTGGATAAAAAGCCTCACCAATTTGCATAGGTGACCACAGACCCAAACCCTTGGATCTGAGAACAATGAAAAAGCATTCAGTTTTCTTGCAAGACGACTTTTAATAAAAATAGAAGTAAATAGAAATGAAGAAATCCCCCCTGTAAAATCAGGATGGTAGATACCTTACAGGGTAATTAGATTCAAAAACATAGAGAACCCCTCTAGGCAAAACCTTAAGTTACAAAAAAGATACACAGACAGAAATAGTTATTCTATTCAGCACAGTTCTTTTCTCAGCCATTTAAAGAAATCATAATCTAACGCATACCTAGCTAGATTACGTACTAAAAGTTCTAAGACTCCATTCCTGGTCTATCCCCGACAAAGGCAGACTATAGACAGACACACAGACCCTTTGTTTCTCTCCCTCCTCCCAGCTTTTGAAAGTATCTTGTCTCCTCATTGGTCATTTTGGTCAGGTGCCAGCGAGGTTACCTTTAGCTTCTTAACCCTTTACAGGTGAGAGGAGCTTTCCCCTGGCCAGGAGGGATTTCAAAGGGGTTTACCCTTCCCTTTATATTTATGACATTCCTTTTGGATCCCAAAGTTTCTGGTATTCAAGGTCAAGGGTGGGGGGAAACCAAAATAGATAGGGTTTACCAACTGCAGGACTTATTTCTAAGGAAAATACCTCTCCAAGACCTGTGATAACAAGACTCCATAACCTTACAGTCCGATCAACCATTCTTGCAGCAATTTATCACAGAAGATTTAGTCAACAAGAAAAGAAAAGGTTTTTCCCCAAATTTTTCTCCTAGTCCTTCAGGAAGAGAGAGCAGATGACACTCCAGATGGGAGAATGTGACCTTCATGTTATTATTCAGATTAAAGCCTGGTATCCATAAAACCTAAATATTTACCTGATATATTGGAAGGTTTCAGAGTAGCAGCCGTGTTAGTCTGTATTCGCAAAAAGAAAAGGAGTACTTGTGGCACCTTAGAGACTAACAAATTTATTTGAGCATAAGCTTTCGTGAGCTACAGCTCACGTCATCGGATGCATTCAGTGGAAAATACAGTGGGGAGATTTATATACATATGTACATAAATGTACATACATGTATATGTATTTATATACATATGTATATAAATCTCCCCACTGTATTTTCCACTGAATGCATCCGATGACGTGAGCTGTAGCTCACGAAAGCTTATGCTCAAATAAATTTGTTAGTCTCTAAGGTGCCACAAGTACTCCTTTTCTTTTTGCTGATATATTGAAAGCCACTGAAATAATCAGTCAAACTAGTCTTCTTTCCCAAGCATTATGGATATGTCGCAAGAGGGTGTTTGATCCTCAGAAGGAAGTACTTGGTTTTCTTGTTTTCATTTTTAGGCCTCTGGGCTCTTGATTGGTGAGGACAACAGAGTACTCATAGTAAGAAGCAGAGGTTCTTGCCATCTCATCTACAGAAAGGATATGGACAAATTGGAGAGAGTCCAGTGGAGGGCAACAAAAATGATTAGGGGGCTGAGGCACATGACTTATGAGGAGAGGCTGAGGGAACTGGGCTTATTTAGTCTGCAGAAGAGAAGAGTGAGGGGGGATTTGATAGCAGCCTTCAACTACCTGAAGGGGGGTCCCAAAGAGGATGGAGCTAGGCTGTTCCTGAGGTCTTTTCCAACCCTAATCTTCTATGACTGCATGATCTCCACATTTGTATGTACTTAGGGACCCAAGATATGAATTCCTTTGGATGGATGAAACTTCCCACTCCTCTAGGAACCTAGGTGATGTTCCTTTTTAAGTACTGAGGTAACTGTAAATGTTTGTCTGCATATGCTGCAGAAGAAGTCTGTCTCGGACTCACTCGATCTTCCTTTTCTCTCTATTGGCTTCAGATCACTGTAGCTTTCAACTTTAACCGAGCACAATGAAGAAACCAGACCTTTTTTGAATGATTGGTTTGTTCTTTTCCATTGTCATTTACCACAACACTTCAGGAAACAGGGTGGATAAAAATCAATTATTTAAAAAAAAAATTGGATTTTTGTTTATATCTGATTTTTTTTAATTTAAATTCGATTTTTTTTGATAAAATGCTTTTTGAGGAAAAAACCTATCTAAAGATAGTTTTAATTAAGATACATTATAGCTCAAATATATCTCAGCATGGAATAGGGATTATAAATTCTAATTCTATAGTATGAGACAATATATTCATGTAATGTTTAAGAAAAGTTTTGTAAATGAGTTCCAATCGTTCATGGATTAGGGACCCAATCTTATGGAGTTCCAGGGGCTTCTGTACAGATTATTTATCTTTCTATCTACCCAATGAGACTCAGTGCTCAGTCGAGAAGATACCATCAGAGGTGCTTAGTTTTGCAGTTCTCAAACTGTGGATTTGTGTCTCCAGAGATAACATGCTTGTTAACAGCAAAAATGTTTTTAAATAAATAAATAAACAAATAAACAAACAGTATGTAGAGTATGTATGTAGAAATGTATGTAGTATGTAGAATGTAGAAAAGTATGTAGAAATAACAGCCCTCAACCCTATTGTTCCTCTGCAAATTTTTGTACACAGAGTCAATCCCTTACCGCTCTCTAAAAGTACGAAGTTTCAAAAAGTTCAATGAATAGAAGGTTTTTGGGGGCAGAAAAGCTCTGAACAAGGAGAAGAAGTCTGGAGATAAATGTGAGATGGGAGGGACAGGCAGTAGAAACAAAAGTGAAACTGTTTGAGCAGTATATTCCAGAAGTCTTGAGGTCTTTCTGAGTGTAGCCTTCATTGATTTGAGATCTTCCATACCATTGTCTCACTAGAAGGGAAAACCTATAATGGCAGCAGGCCGTAAAAGAGACCCAGTTTGGGAATATTTTAATGAAGCTCCTCTAACTGTGGGTAAGACAGGCATGTGTGCAAAATGCAAACAGTGCAACAAAGAAATGCAAGGCCTGGTTGTCCTAATGAAACAACATCATGAGAAGTGTTCCTTCTTAGGAAGAAGCTGCGTTGAAGATAATGAAAGGAACATGTCTAAACATGCAGGATCTTCACGTTGGTAAACTTTTTTATTTCATACTTCTTTCTTAAGGACTGCCTGTCTTCCTTCTGGACTATTCTTGAATTCTCATGTTTGAGCAAAATATATAGTTGTTACTCTATGGTACTATCATTTTAGATGCATTTGTGATAAACAATAAATAGCTGAAATAGGCAGATCTTCCTTTTACGATTTCACCTTTAAAGTAGTACTGAGTGTCAGTGAATGCAATGAGTAATACTAAATGAGCAGTGTGGTAATAATAATAAAATAACTGCATTGACTTATTTTGTTTAGGAGAATCCATCCTCAACATACAGGATTCTGAAGACTATCCACTTCAAGATCATCATCATTTTCTATGGTTTCAGAGTTATCTGCTCATGATACTGTTTCAGTCACATCATGTATGTCACATAGCCACAGTATATCACCTGTAGCAAAAAGAAAAAAAAAAAATCTCCACCATCCAGAAACAACCATAGATAAGTTTGTGTTAAGAACCAGCAGATTACAAAAAGAGGTAACTGACGAAAAAATTGCCCGGTTTGTTTATGCAACAAACTCTCCTTTCTGTATGATTGAGAACCCACACTTCATTAACATGGTTCAGTCATTCGGACCAGGATACAGTCCAGCCAACAGAGCAGATGTCACAGGCAAATTGCTGGATAAAGTGTATGAAAGAGAAATTGAGCAGTGTGCAAAAGGTCTACAGGGTGCAATTGTTAATCTGAGTCTTGATGGGTGGAGCAATGTCCACAATGATCCTGTTGTATGTGCTTGTGTGACAACAGAAGAAGGCAATGTCTTCCTTACAGAAACAATTGATACATCAGGAAATGCACACACAGCAGAAGAAGTAGCAGTAAAAGCTATAACAAACTGTAAAAAAAAATTCAAATGTCTAGTACGCAGCTTGGTCACAGACAATGCTGCAAATGTATCCAAGATGAGAAGAAATTATTTAGAAGAGAGTCCCAAGCTAATAACAGATGGTTGCACCTCCTAGCCAAAGACTTCAGTGTTCCAGAAATAAAGGCTAATGTTGTTGAAATTGCAAAATACTTCTGTAACAACCGCGCTGCAGCAGCTGCTCTGAAAAAAGTGGAAGGAACCAAGCTGACTCTCCCACAAGAGACGTGCGATGGAACTCAGGAGTGGACTGTTTTGAGCACTATATCAAGAACTGGCCTAATCTGATGACAGTTTGTGAACAAAATCGTGAAAACATAGATGGCACTGTGACAGCCAAAGTTCTCAACATTGGGTTTAAGAGAAATGCTGAACACATGCTGAGCACCCTGAAGCCTAGTTCTGTAGCCTTGAACAAAACGCAGGGAAATAGCTGTTTTATTGCTGACACTGTTGAAATTTGGAAGGAACCAAGTGAGATCTTAAAAAGAGAAATATGCAATGACAGAGTTAAATTACAAGCATTAAAAAAAAACAACAAATGGGTCAAGCACTATCTCCAGCTCATTTTCTTACAAATATTCTCAATTCTCGGTACCAGAGTCAAACTTTACCTGCTGAAGAAGAGGAGTTGGCTAGGACATGGACATCCAGCAATCATCCCTCCATAATGCCAACTATAATAAACTTTGGAGCTAAGGGTGAACCATTCAAGAAATATATGATTGCAGATGTTTTAAAGAAAGTCACACCAGTGAACTGGTGGAAGTCACTTAAGCACTTGGATTCAGAGACTGTTGAAGTGATAATCTCACTTTTAACAGCAGTAGCTTCTTCTGCCAGTGTAGAAAGAATATTTTCTTCCTTTGGACCAATTCATTCCACATTAGAAATTGTTTGGGACCTGAAAAAGCAGGGAAGCTTGATTTTCATTTCTAGATTATGAACAAACAGGAAAATGAAGGTGAAGATGACCTAGTTAGCTGCAGAAGCCTATATTTTAAGTTTCTCATGTTGACCTGGCTGACATAGTTGATTTAATTTTTTTTAAGTATTTCATTTAACTATTTAAGTTAAAAATAATTTTAACAAAAACAAACCTGATTTTAAAAAACTTGAATGTTTAACTAAATTCAAAAATTCATGTGCTTGTTTTGTTAAAATATTATATGTTTTCTGTTGAAGAAAAAAAATCCAGAATACATAATGTTGTTGTTTTAGTTAAATAAAACAATTTAAATGTCTGTCGGGTGATGTTCTCCTCCTAATACAGCATTGCAAGAAAATCCTCCAAATATTAATGATTAACCTGTTGAATTGGAGATAGTTCACCTCCCAATGACTTCATAAATATCTGCTTCAATTACCTTTGGTAAATGAAATAACCAAACAATCGTTCATTTTTTGATATAGCTGTAAAACTAATCTGAAAAGTTTTCAAAATAAATCAGTTACAGCTGGTTTTTCTGAGGAAGGAACAACTGAATTTCCTTGAAAATTCAGCAACAGTCTAAAGCCAGGAACAATTTTCTAATAATCGCTACTATTAGCAAAGGAGAGCCTACCAGGGACTAACTGGAAAAAGCACAAATGGATAACTAGCCACTACTGGGAATACAAAATCATAAAGTATAGGCGGCCTAAACAGCAGCCTATTGGAGAGAGGACAAGTGCAGTGCTTTGGCATGATCTTCAGTAGCAGTCAAAATATAGGTTTGGCAAGGCCTGTACTCCACGTTGTCCATGGTAACAAAAGTTGAACTCAGCCAGTTACATAAACTTGTTTATAAAAGTTAGCCAAATTTAAAGACAGAAAGACTGAATAGGTCCAAACAAAAAGGTCTACTTATACCACCCAAAGAAGAGAATGGAATCGGAAATTAATGGACCAAAATTGGTGTGCCAGAAATTAGGTGTAACTGGTGGACAAAATAATGGGGCGATCACTTCTTTTTGTGGGTCCTTAAAAAAGGCTTCAAAAGGGGGATCAAACAGGCCAGAAGACAGCAGGACAAAAAGGAATCAGCTGCTCCATCATGGTTGTCACCCTTACCATCTTCTGTGATCCCAGGAGCCACTATGACACCATTCAGCCTTCAGTCTCCTGATCCTGAGACCAGTGCCAGAGAGAGAGAGAGAGAGAGAGAAGAAAACAGATTACGTCACCACCTCCACCAGCATGAGTTAATTCCTAAACATCAGCTGAGATATCAGACTTTGGTTCCTGCTCATACTCCCTCCCTCATGTGTCCTTTTTCTTCCCCTACCTTATTTCCCCTCTTTCCTATCCATCTCTTTTTTGCCTTCTGTTTAATAAGAGCCTGGCTTAGCTGGTCAAGAGTGTTTCTTTCAGAAGTGCTGTGAGCCCCGTGACCAATGAAGCAGCTAATAGGAATGCTGTGACGCTGATACAAGTTTGCCAGGTCTCGGGGTGGCTGATTGGACTGTGACTGTGTTTCTGCAGCAGCACGGTTGAAAGTAAGAATCAGCACCAAAGTCAGAAGCTGCATTTTCTATCTTTTCTCCCTCCTTGTGTATGTGTGTGTCTTGTCTAGTCTTAACGGACGCAAGATTGGACTTTAACAGCAGCAGCTCCCACCCCTTTTAATTAACTTGTTCTCTTTTCCTCAAAAAGGATATTACCATCTTAAATACCATCTAAAAGATTGTCAAACAGGGGCGTTTCCCTTATAAAAAAAACTCTCAAGAAAAAAAAAAGTGATAAGTTAAAATGAAAGCCTTACTTCATACTGTACATTTACAATGCTTGAACTGTCTTTCCTTCTTTGTTTGTATCTTTAATCAAAGGTTATAAAGATTTTTAATGGAGCATATTCAATGGGACTAAGCAGGCTGAGGTCTCTGTGCTGGAACCCTCAAACCTTGTTTAACAGTTTAGTGTTGTACAGTGGCAGGGTCATGTTAGCACCCACTTACTCCATCAATATTAATATAACAGGGGCCTGCAAGCAGGCGGGAATCATAATTCTGACTTGAGAAACTATAAAATTGTTTGCTGACAGTTCTTCTTAATAAACATCAGGCCTGTTTGTATCTTATTGCCAGGTGCAGATTATTCACTTATTATTCACCAGTGCTGCTTGTCACGATGACTTGCATTCTTTGACTTGTTTACTTTCAGTTTATAACTTTCTCTAGCCCCCAAGAATGAACAGCTTCACAGTAAATGGGCTATAAATGGTAATTTTGCAAAGACCACTTAGCAAATCAATTTCCAGATTTCTATTTCTGAGACAAAGGTTAAAGGGTGACAGAAGCAGCTTCTTCTGGATGACCAGGTTTGTGGGTTTTTTTTAAACTAAACCCAGGCATGACAAGAAGTGGTCTTGTCACAAGAGGGTTTTAGTAATTTAGCACGGTTGGGTGAGCAGCACAGGCAGCACAAAAAGGGTATCTGGTTAGGGTCCTTCTCGTGATGGACTGAGTGGTCAGATAGGGAATTGGTCTCAAGGTGAGGGTCCTCTCTGAAGTCCTCAGGACAAAAAGAAGCCAGTGTAGTAATTGTCTATGTGGGGCCTCAGTGAGAGCATTTTCCTTCCCTTAACCTGAACTGTCCTGCAGCTTTGTGGCATGACACAAGCTGTGATAGGGAACAGTGGCAGTGTTGCTTCAAAACCTGCTCTGGTGCTGTCCCCACCACACATCAGCAAAGTTAAGGGCTGTTCACAATGGAAGCACAATAGTGATCCTGAAGGAGGGTAAGCCAATGTTCAGGTGCTAAATCCACTTTACTGAAATCCCTGTTGTTCCCCCAATCTCTTATGCAACAAAGCATGAGACAGGTAAGCCAATGGCTACTAGAGCAGGTGAGGAGCTGCTGAAACTCACTGGGTTTGGAGGCAAGGGGGAGCACTTGGCAAAACCTACCCCAAAGCATTGCACTCAATTCCAAAAATGCAGAATTCCTAGGGGAGACTTTTTAAAAGACTCATTTCCCCAGGGAAAAGAATCTTTTGCAAGTTACTCACTCAGGCAGCATGCAATTCACCTTATGCAGAGCACCCATCCATGGCCTATACACAACTTATGTCCTCAAAATAGGGCTCCAGTAGATCTAAAGGGTGCATAGGCCCCTGTGGCCCCTCTATACAGGAATGAGTTTCACCCAGAGTACAGAAGAGGAAGTATCTGCTTTTCTCTGCAGCAAAAATAGGACCTGAGGAGGGTGTGGTGGGGCCAGAAAAAAATGCCAGTTGGAGCAGCTTTGAAATTAGGGGAGTGTGGGGGGAATAAAGGAGAAAAGAGGAACTCTGTCTCAATTCAGCTGGACTGGACAATAAAAACCCTATGAATTACAGCTCCTGTTCACATCAAAGAGTCTCACACAGGGAAAATATAGCTTCAGGTTCTTCTAGTATAGAAACTCAACATTTAATCATTTCACCGCCAGTAGCTGTAATTACAAACATCCAAGCGCTGCATTTATCTTGCCTGGAAGAATAAACCTGTATCAGGGTTTGGCTACACCAATAGTTGATTACATCTAATAGTCTGGATTAGATATATAAATTGAAAAGGATGGACTCTATAACCTTAATGGTCAGAATACAGATGAGATTTACATTTACAACACAGGTATCAGTGATTGACTATGTATTAAAACAACTCCTTTACATTGTCAGAAAAAAACCAAACAGAAGCCTAAAAGGTCTATATAAACTGATCATACTCAATAGTAGGTATATAAATATGAAGATACCTCTTCTCAGTTAGACAGAACTTTAAGTCTTCCAAGAGTTGTACAAACACTAATTAAAATTCAGGATACAATTTTCAGAAGTTCTTAGTGATTTAGGAGCGTAAGTCCCATTTTCAAAATGGATTGAGACACCTCGGAGCCTCATTCTCAATAAAATTCATGTACATGCTTTTGAAAGTTTTACTTGCAGTGTTTCAGCTGTCTCTCAACTCACATGAGAAGACAGTAGATGGCCCACATGTTAGGAGCAGGCATTACACATGGCCCAAGTGTAAGTGTATTTCCTGTGGACCTTGGGAATTCAAATTATTTATATGATTCAAACTCAGTACTAAAACAAAACAATACTAGGCTACTTTTGAGACAACTTACACTTGACAATACAGAAACATAAAAGAGAACATACAGTTTTATCCAGCATATCTGCTTTATTGTTAACAAGTGGCAAGATTGTATAGGGTGAGCTATTTACAAATTACATTTGCAAATTAAAATGGAATTGACACTTGAGAATTCAAACTTCACATAGCAAATAAGTGATCAAGAAACTCAAACCATTTGATAGAAATAGGACTCTTGATAGTGACAAATGTGAGAGTATTCAGTGCATTAAAGTGCCAGGCATAAACAATAACAGATGTAGTAATGACAACTCTAAGAATATCAGATACAATAATGAACCATTTCTATAAAATAGGTGAAACATTGGTATAAAAATAAATAAATGGGTGCTTTGGCTTATGAAGATGCATATAAGAGACATCCACAGAAACAGTGCTTGAAGGACAAGCACACACAAATTCCACTGGACGCCAGAGCAACTGTTAAGCGCTCAGCACTGGATCAGGTGCAAATCCCACACTACTTCTGCCAAAAGCCCACGCCAGAAATGGTGCATAGACTGCTGTTATTCTATAACTACATTTGCATTAGTGGTTTTGAACTGAATGAAACTTCAAAATACATCTGATTAAGTCTCAAGGGCTATTATTTACATGGGGAAAAATACTTTTCAATTAGTATATATCAAATGAAGAATGTTCATATCTGTAAAGGGAAAATCTAAATTTTTCAATTGCTTGTGACATATTCAATGGTTCTATTTAGTGTCCATGAGCATGGTAACATGTTTGCCCCTTAATATGTGTAAACAATTTTAAAAAAATCATCTGGAAATATGTACCAGTGTACCTCATATTGTGCACTGTACATCTAGGAAGAAAGTCTCAAGGAGCTGAGTGAGTGCTAACTTACTAAACACTGCAAATAATTTCTTACCAAATATTATTTGTAAGACCTGGATAAAGTGAGGCCATGATTTAACCTTACTACTGGGTTAAAAAGAAACCAACACCCCACAGGCTAATCTGGTTTTAAATCAACTGTGCTTATCAAACTCTGTACTCCATTATGTTTTGAATTTAAAAGATACATACCCACAGATTAATAATAAATAAGCCCTGAAAAATTCTACTCACTCACTCACCCCAAACAAGTAATTCTTTTTTGGGCAAGCAAATAAAATTCACTCAATTTCATTAACCATCATTTCATGTAAATTTATTTTCAGTGTTTGACACACAGTTGCAAGCACAAAACCTTGTTCCCATTTAAGTTTCACTGCATAGCTAAAACAATAAAATTAAAGTAGTAAAATAGCCCCTTTTCTAGGAACACAGTTTTTCCAGTAACAAAAGCTTCTTCCAGGAGTATTTGATTCTGTATGGTATGAGGAATAAATGTGACTAATAACTAACATTTCTAGTGGATTTTTATAGCATTCAGACATTATTATTTGATTTCATGTTCAGTAGACTAGCCATTTGGGATGCCAGCACACAGCATTTAAGCTACAGCAGAGAGATACTGTTCTGCTATCTCCATCAGGAAAAAATAGTTTTTACCTATTCCTCCCTGCCCACCACTACACCATCACAACACTGAGCCACTTCCTCTCAGTAACAGACACACTCCATGATGTTCTAACATTGGGGCTATTGCTGAAGTGCACTTTGCAGTCAGCACTCTGTTTCCCTCACTCGCTGTAGCACGTGCAATGGAAGACTGATAATCAGATGCATTGTAGGAGCAGATTCAGTGCCAGAGCACCATGGAGAGCTCCTAACATCAAGCTAGGTCTCATTACTGGGCAACAAACCTTAAAGATTGAGATTTTCAAATCCACCAAGGGAAATGTAATGGGGAGTCCAAATCCCTTTAAAAACCTCTGCCAAAAAGTTCAATTTTTAATGAAAAATGTGAGATAGAATGGGGGAGAGTGATAACATAAAAGGAAACGGGGAATGGAGAGGCAGAGGGGAAGGCAAGACACTAAGTCCAGTGTCTGCTTTCTGGGGCACAAACGTTTTTCATGGCCCTAGTTCTAGGTGCTGATGGTCTAAATCCTAAAAAGAGGCAGCACTCAAAACCTTCAGGACAGGGAAGATGGCTCGCAGGCCAAACCCGTGAAAAACCCCAGAAATTAGGCTTGTTTTTGGCTTCATTGGCTTGTGAGTTGCTTTTTGGCTTGTTGCTTGTTCCTTCTTTTTCTTGATCAGCTCCCGCCAAGCAGGGGCAAGCAGGTGTAAAGGGGGGAGAGAATCAGAGGTGCACAGCGGGCCCACCACAGTCCTAGACTGCAGGCTGGGGGGGATCTAGTCATATAGAGTATTGGGTTTCTTAGGGATTGGCTTATTTTGGCCCTGTTCTGAAATGGGATTAGCTTGATTGTAGGCTTATTGTGAAAGTCAGGGTGCTTATTTACCGTGTGAAAGTTGGCAACTGTGGAACCTACCATTAACCTTCATCTCGGAGCTGGCTCTTCATGCAAGAACCCTCCACTGACTCCCTCCTACAGAATGAGAGAACCTTTGCAAGAGAACTTATAGCGCAATATATATGGTGGATAGTAAAAGTTGTCAAGGTCCTGGAGGCGAAAGTAATACTGTAACCATGTAATTACACCAATACAACTTATTCAGAGATTTTTAAAATGTGCAGTTAGTGCGTGTTGTTATTCATCAGTTTTGGGGTTCATAATCCTCCTCTGGTGTTCTGCCCACTTTAATTAAAAATGATAAGCTTAGCTTTATTAATTTAATTTTGGATAATAACTTTTGAAGAGTTCACACAGAACATATGCTTATACATATCCTTGGAGAGATGTACACTGAGCTTTCAAGATCTTCCCTAATCTTCCTTCAATCAACATGCTTATTTCTTGCTTTTTATATGATACTTAATTATGCTCCTTATGTGTTTCATATTCCATTTAAACAGCATCTGCAATGAGTATTATGAAAACCGTTCCGTTTTTGTTTGCTAACAAACATTTGGATGGAAAGGCAGCAGTCTGTGCTGTTAGTGTGCAATGCAGTCCTCTGTAGATAGCACTAGATACATTAGATAATAAAAACATTTTGATAAACAAACCTGAACATACTGAATATAGCCTCAGTAAGCAGTAACAAACTGGATAATCAAATTTTATGTTAGTGTTTTCATGTCTTTATTATAGAAGATTCAAACGTGCACATTATTAAATGTTACATTTTGTCAATAATCTAGGTTTAAATTTACTAAATTGTAATGCTGAATTAAACTTTAGAATAATACACACAAAATTTCAATTAAAAGAAAATAAATGGTGCATAACTCTAGGATAATTTTCTAACACCTGACTTTGAAGCACTGCATTACACAACAGCTCAAAGAGTAGTGAATATAAATCCACATATTGTATGCACTGAATTGGGAAACCTGGCATTTATGGTTTCAAAGCACAGACGTTCATAATTCTGTAGATAATTCCTTCACTCCTCTCATTATTCACAATAAAATCCTCGTAAGCTTGAAACTATTCTGTTTCCTTACTAAACTTTCCCTTTATATTTTACGAACATATTGCTGTTATTACAGGTTTGCTCATGATGAGTGCTGGGCTGCTGCCATTTATTTATTTTTTTAAAAACGGATAACATTTAATTTGCCAACAGATATAAGAACAGAAACTAAATAGATCAGATATTGGGCCTATGAACCTTCAGTGTCCCTTGGCTGAACCCATATTTGGCTCATTCTTACATCCCTTGGGCACTTCACACTACAGTAGAAGGCCCACAGGACAATGGACACCCTAATGTGATTCTGGAGCAGATTTTCCCTTGGGGTTTACGTCCACAAGGGATGCAGAATTGTAATTCCCATGTGTATATATGAAACTGCCAAAAGGCCATTCTATACACCTTGATTTCTAGCACCCAAATTCAGTTAAAGTCCATCAAGTCTACCTATTATGCAACATCACATTTAATAGTTATCCACTCTTACACACTAAACACGGGCAGCTCAGTGGCCATATTGTAGAATTAGAAACGATGTCAATACACCAGGTAAAGGGACAATTCCTAGAAGCACCTAATTTCTCAGAAAGATTACAAAACAATTCTGTACCACTGAACTTGGTCATCCTAAAATAGCAATAATAGTTTAGGGCCCACAAAATGACAGCATCAAGTCCCTAAAGATATCCACAAAAATCAGAGAAGGGTATCCACAAAATGGATATCAACTACATTTTGTTTGTAATTGGCCCCATTATCTGTATTCTCCAAAAATATGAATAGTACTTTTGGATTACATCAACTGACAATATTGCAATGTCATACCATATGTGGCAAAAAGCTTCAATATACCACCTTAATATAAATCATACACGTGCTATACTAGTGGCAGCAATGAATTAAAAGTAACAATTTTGGACAAGACAGCACAGTTAATTTGGGAAAGGCACAATTAGATTCCTTCGGATTGTTTTTCCCTGGGAAACCAAAATAGTTTAAAATACTTCAAAGCAAACGCCACATAACAGAAACATTTAAATTCAGACACAAACTAAGAAACTCAGCTTTTGCCTGGTTATTTAAACTGCCCTTCTGGTTACCATATTACAAAAGTTAAACAGCTAAGGTGTCTGATCCTGCTCCCTTGGAAGTCAATGTGAGTTTTGCTACTGACTTCAATGGCTGCAGTACACAGCCCAAGAAAACGTAGTAATTGCAGACAGAATAATTAAATATTCACATACTATCCCATGAAGCATAATTGCTCCATAAAACATATGGCTTTGCCTATTGCACGGGATCAGAATAAGGGAAGTGATGACTTCTATCAAAACTTACAGTACCAGTTTCATATAACTATATGGACCTCTATCATGTAAGACACATTATAAGGACTGTTTAAAAAATTGATGTACAAATTATTTTCATCATCTATGATAATCATCTATTAAAGCCATCCACTAGAAAATCTCAATACATATCCAAGAAACTTTTTAAAAAATTTTTGGAGTAAATTATTTTGTCTTTCCTTCTGGAGAAAGAGGAGGGAAGTGAAGGGAGCAGGAACTTGCAGACATCTCTGGAAGGAGAGATGGGAGCTGTTGGATAAGACTCGTGTGCACAGTTGTGAAAAGGAAAGTACATCATTATGGAAAACATGGCTTTTTTTAAAAAAAGGCCTGGTCCCACACTGCTGGCTGTAAATATGTAATAACCTTCATTGGTTCTTATTCAAATCCTATTACTCTTTACAGAGGTGAACAATACTTTCACACAGGACTTCAGTCCATTTGCTTTAACAAATATTTTAGAAGCAGTCCCAGAAAATAACCATGGAAGCTCATTGGAATAGTATGCTTTAATCTCTTTAACCAAAGACAATCTTTAACAATTTAATTAGAAAGTTATAGGAGCTACTCATGCAGTTTTCATACTTGCTTAAAAGACAGTTTCTTAGTTAGTGTCCCATAAGTATATCTGATTCCTTCTCAGAAGCATTTTTTAGCCCAAATGTTTCATAGCTAGAATATTTTACATACCAGGGTTCTACAAAAAGATCCATTTCTATCTGCTAAATTACCAAACACATTTCTACTTAGCTTAAAATATTTTCCAACAGAGATTAGAATGTCCTTGAACGGCACAGTTTTAGGTACCTGTTATTTTTATATACAGTATATATATTTATATATAAATAACTATGTAACCAAAAGGATTGCACTCAGTAAATTACTACAACATGGTACTTCAAGCATGTTTGCAGCATGAAATCTAACAGGAAGGAGTGCTCCAGCATTCCATGCCACAATATGCAACTGAAGCTCTGGGTTTTTTTGTTTTTTGTTTTGTTTTTTGTTTGCTTGCTTTCTTTGCTTTTAAGAATGCATTCATACAACCATTCTTCGAATTCCACATTCACAGCAGAACTTTGCCCATTCCACCGGGTACCTGGTTCCACATTCATGGCAAAATTTTGATAACTGTACAGGTGAATTTTCATCACTGCTTTTTGTACTTCCTCCATTGACTGAGGATGAGTAGTCTCCACTATCATACCCAATTTTACCATCAGACCTGAAAATTCAAATAACAAATGTTCATAATATAATTTAATACAGTGCAGCTTGGTATAAGTACCCATTCTAATCCTTTACAAAGAATTACTATTTTTTAATAACTGACAAATATATACTTTAAAGTTTGTGCCATAAAAGGGATAATCAGCCTACCTACTTGAAATATCATATTGTGCACCCTTTCCAAAGTGCTCCCTACTTTGAAACAAAAAGAGAGATGCTAAAGGAAACTAACACCAGAATCCTAGAAGCAGGAAGAAACATTCAAGTCACAAGTTAATCTAACTAGAAATTCTATCACTGACCTATCAAAGGTTTTGTTGGAAAGTAACCCTAAATATATCTTTAACAAATGAAAGTATATAGTCAAAGAAATATTAGCACTGTATTTTTTTTTAGAGACAGACTTCCTGCCTAGTTTTCAGAGGCATAAGCATGCACAACTCCACTTAACTTCAGAGGAAAAGTATGGCACTGAGAACCTCAGAAAATAACACCCACTGTATCACCCTCAGATCGTGTGGCGTTAGAACTATAAACTCCCTATTTTCTCTTCTTCAGTTAGCAGTAATTGACTTAAATTTAGGTTGAAAGAGCCACCCATTCTCTCATAACCTTTTCACAAGTGTACTGAAACTCCTAATGCTCAGCCTTACCCACTTGGATGGGTGAAATTTTACTTTCACACTAAGCTACAGCACTAAATATGCCGAACCTACAGTCAAAGCATACTAAAATTGTTAAATCTACCAAAGAATATTGAATTAAGAGGTTCCCACAACTGTCTGTGTACGACTCTTCCCATCATTTCCTGTAGAGAGTACCCCCCTAAAATGTTTCTATTTACTGTACTTACAAGATTATGAAGTTAAAAACTACCTGCTTGAGTAACTTTCTGCATTATAGATTTTCCTTTTGTTTGCTAGAGCACCTGTGCCCGTGTTTTTTGCCATACTTGGAGGGGTTGATATTCGAGTTTTCACAGTGCCTCTAGAAGAGAGTAGATATTCAGTGAATTAAACAAACAGTTTCAACAAACCACCCGGGCACAACATTGCCAATACTTTGGAAAAACAGCAGAACCTCATTAACCCTACCAATGACAGAGTGAAGAGCCATAGCAAGATTAGGAAGGTTGGAAGACCACAGAGTGCCAAAACCTGGACCAGTGATGGTAACACTGCACTCTTTTGGCCAATGGTGAAGAAGCATTTCACTCATACTCCCAATCTTTCATTCTGTATCACACTAGAATAAAGCAAATGCACTCTCTATTGATTGCTCACGGTATAGAATATTTCCACCTCTTTGCTCCCAGGCTAAAAGTGATTTTATGGCTCTGTTAGGACTCCTAGAAGAGTGAAAAGCAACTAACTGGTGGCCTAACTAAGAGGTGGAAGAATCTTTAGGCAGATGGATGCCTTGCACCCCTTCACATTCATTCTTAGGTGAGCCATGGCCACTGCCTTCTCATTCCCATAATACTGAACCCAGCCACAGCAGCCATTGGAGGTGGCTGTTACTCCCCTGCTTAGGAAGGACAGTGATGCCCTCTTGGTCCAGCCTCTTCAACCTAAGCGTGGGGATGGGGGAATAACTTTCACCCAACAGGGTAGCAGCACCCATCTTTTATGGCTTGTCAAATCCTCAGTTCAATAGTGCAGCAACACAGAGGCAGAAGCTCTTTCAAGAATCCCCACACAGAAGAAGGGAAGTTGGATGGTGATACCCAGCTAAAGGATTGCTCTGTCCTATTCAAATCTCCAGACAGTTGCTCACTTTGAAGAAGTGGAGGAACATGAGAGCACTGACAAGCTGCACTATTCCTCAGCACAGCTAGGAAGGGTGTTATCCCTGAGTAGCATTGCCACCATCAAGAGGAACAGGGAGGCGGAAGCACCCTTCACTACAAGTGATTAAAAATAAGTTCTGTTATCTTGTTCCAAAAATTTACCACACACTGGAGAGTATGTTGAAGAATGTATTTATTTTTTAAAAAAATTTACCTTCATCAGTAATAGCCAAGGGCAGATTAAGGCAGGATTCTTGACCCCTGCGATTTGGACCCAGTGGCCTGAACACTGCTGTGAAAAACCCAAAATGAGGGGAGTGGTCTAATAATTAAGCACACAAGTATGCCACCCACTTACGCCAAAGAGTAATTTGCCCCAGCTCACAGATTGAGTTTGTGACAGCAGGCTGGTCACAAACTTTCTCCTTTAGTGCTCCTGTCTATAGGATGGGCTGTTTTCCTACCTACTTACCAACAGCATTATCAGGATTACTTTATAAAAGCATCGTGGAATCAAAAAGCCACAATATAAGTGCAAATTACACTCAAAAAGTTAGTTAAAAGTACATTATTAAGGTTGCAAAGTCAAGCATTCAAAATGTTGGAAATGCCAGAATTGTTTGCCTGGGCAACCTTAATTCAGTTTCCTTGTGCATGTGCATTATTATACAGTCTTTAATTACATGATCACATACTGTTTTTTCCTACAGGATCCCTGCCTCATTCAGTGCATGAGTGATGAATTTATGAGCAACTATTTATCATTCAATGTGTGACCACAGGCCTCATTTACTGCCCACTATTCAAATCCTGCTCTGAATACAGAATTATTAATGTCTTTGTGGACTTGTCTACAGCACTCATCATTATAGTACAAGTGCTTCATAAACACTAAAGAATATATTTCCACACCACACCTCTGAGATGACAAGGAATTATTATCCCCATTTTACAGATAAGGAACTTGATTCACAGAGACATTAAGGTAATCAATATCCCCTAATTTTGGGTGCCCAATTTGAGACACCTAGGACCTGATTGTTCAAAGCACAGTTTTCATGGACTTCAGCTGCAGCAGTGAGTGCTCAGCACTTTTTAAAATCAAGACTCAGGTTGTGAAGTCAGAAAATGATGAACACACAATTAGTGATCACCTGCAAAAAGTCTGGCTTACATGACTTGCCCAGCATCACATAGGAACTCTGTGGCAAAGGCAAGGATACAATCCAGTTCTCCAAGGCAACATTTAACTGTCTCGATGATAAGACCCTCCTTTCTCATCCTGCTATCCCCTGCCTCATTCACTACACACCTTCTACTCTGGATGCCTTTGAGGAGCAGAGGGCGCTGTCTGGGGTTCTCTGCTTTGTGTTCCCTCTGGCTCTCTCATTTTAATCTTTGACCTCACTCTGAATCCTGTTTCTTTCAGTTGTTGTCCGCAGAAATCAGCTGTAGCCCAGGCCTTTAGTTTTGGGCAGGCCTATACCCGCTTGCCCCAGTACTAAAATAGTAAGCAACTTCTACTTCCTCAACATCCTATAGATCACAGCCTCCTTTAACATGCAACCCTGATTCATCCCCATAGCAGGTCTTTCCTGTGAACTGAATGAGGTCAGGGTCCTGTGGAAAAAAATAGTATTCCATCATATAATTAAAGACTGCATACTAATGCATATGCACAAGGGGGGCAAATTAAAATTACAAAGGTAACCTTAATTCTGGCATTTCCTAACTTTTGAGTCCTTGACTTTGCAACCTCAATAATGTCTTTTAATGTATTTTTTGTGCACAATTTAAAACAGCAAACTGGAAAATGAAATTTCATCAGGCGGCATCATACTGACACCCACATTGTTCATCAACAGGGTTAGAATCTGTAGATCCACTGCATAGACCTCTCTGCTCTAATGAGTAGACTATTCTGCCCATTTCCCCCAAGTTTATCCTCTTCTGTCCTATACCCTCCAACCTTTCATAGTCCTGTTTCTACCTCCCCCAGCTCCTTGTCCCAGTCCTGTTTTCTTTGCCCACTCATTCCCACTCTCCATTCAGGCTTTTTATCCCAGTTTCAGTCTCCTTGCACAGCCAGTCCTAGATCCATCCCCTCCTTGCCTAGTTAGTCTCAGTTCTCCTTTCCTGGCTCCTCATCCAGTTTGTATCTTTCCTCCTCATGACTACTGGTCCCAGTCCTAGTCTCCTTCCCCAGACCACTCATCCTGTCTACCCACTCTCTTTGTCCAGCCAGGCCAAGGTTTCCCCCTTACAACCTAGCTCCTTGTCAGTTTTGTCTCCCCTTTCCCAATTCCCCCACACCCTCGTTCTCCTGGTCCAGCCAGTCCGTTTTCCACCCAGCACATCATCCAATCTTGCTGCTCCGCACCCATCCCAGGCCAGCTAATTGGCTCCCAGCCCCCAGCTGTCTCCAGTGGCTCCCAGTGTCCTTGTTCAGCTAGTACCAGTATTCTCATACCTTCCAAGCCTCCTTACTCAACCTCAACCAGTTCCCTACACCCAGTCCCCAGTCTCAACCTCTCTTCCAACCAGTTCTAATCTCCCCTCCACCCCACAGCTCCCAATCCAAGTGGAGTCAGTTGGTCAGTGAGGATGGAATCTTTGGAGATTTTTGCTCTTAAACAATTCTGCATGGAGCATGTGCAAATTGTGATTTTTTTTCAAAACCTTCTAACTTGGTCAAATTTGGGCAGATTTTTAATAGGGCTGTCCAAAAGCACATCAGTATCACAAAGGCCACCCCTTGCCAAATTTCCAGTCTCTGTTCCAAAGTATGGAGGCAGTGGAGTTTTTCTAAGAAAAGGTTGCAAAAAAATTTTTAAAAGGGCAAAATGTGATTTTCTCTAACCTCATTCTCTGAAATAGCTGAACAGTTTTTGCTGAAATTAAACAAAAAAAGTGCAGCCTGAGGCAGACACCTCTAATGGAACATTTCAGCCCAAATGGTTGAACTTTGGCAAAAGCTATAAGTAACTGAAAACAGGGGGCTTATAATGGGAACTGTTGGGCAACCTGGATTATAGCCAGTGCACTAGGAGTTTAGAATTGATGGAGCCCACTTTCGCCACCACAGTTTCTTTAAATTACATGATCTGCTTGGGTAGCTGAATGGACACAATCACAACAGTGATATTTCTACACATGGTTGGAATATTCACAGTAGGACAATAAAAACTCTTATAGTAGCAGTTTGTCTAGATGCCAAGCTCTCAAAAGAAGCTCTCCAGTAAGAACAGTTGATTATCCTATGACTACAAGGGTACATGTGTAGGTCAAAAATTTGTGTCAGTGGTAGGACTCCTGGGACTGCCAAAAAGTCCATACCTTTCACACCAGTAGTTCTCTTCCAGGTCACATCCTCTTTGTTGCTACAAGGCATGTTCATGCAAGTATGTTCACTCTGCAAACTACTAGCACCTGATTTTTCAAACTTGCATGCTTAATATTAGACATCTAAATAAATTTTTTTTAAAAAGTGTCCTGGTTTCCAGAGGTGCTGAGCACTCTACCAGCTCCAACTGAAGCCAATAGAAGATGCAGATGCAGTGCATCTTAGGAAAAAAAGGCCACCGTTTTTTTCCTATTGGTACCTAACTTTAGGCACTCAAGTCTGAATATTTTAGTCTAAATAGTCTTCTGGAAATGTTTTAGTTTACATTTTTAAAAATTAAAACAGCATCTGAGAACAATTAATGTAGGAAAATTGTTTTTATTATTTGAAAGCATCCCCTTAATAAGTCATATTCATTTCTTGGGTATTTTCCCAACATGTCACCATTTGTAACTAACTCTTCCTTAGCAATTTACCTTAAAATATTACAGATAAAGTGCTTGCCATTTAAAAATCAGCATTTGCCCAGCTACCTGAAAGTGGTATCTAGGACACTGCATCTATTTTCTATTCAAAAGATATATGAAATATAGAATATTTCTCTACCATGTTGAAGCAATGGTATATGTGTCGGCTTTTAATAGCTATTGAAAGTTAAATGCAACCAATAAGCTATCTTATTGTAATGACTTATCTATGTGATATGCCTATGGTTGTGTTTTTTTAAATTGTTCTATATGTTTAAACGCTTGCTATATAGCTGCTTTATACCAGCACTGTAAACATGAAATAAGAGTATAAATATATATAATAAACTGGAGTCAACGAAGGAAGATATGGCAGTGGAAAATGTTTTCAGTTGCAAGCATTATATTGTGTTTTCTGTCCTATCATAAAACATTATATCCAATATGAAAGTTGTACAAGCCATAATGTGTTACAGATTAATTTCCTCCTTCCCACAAGACACTGATTTTGGTCTATCAAGACATTCACAGTGACACAAAAAAAGGGGACAGTAAGTCTGTTACAATGTCATCAGGTAACAACTTCATTAGGAAGCTTTGCATATTTCAAAAGCCACAAAATGCTTTTAATATTCCAACACTTTTGGGGGAACATATCTGAAAAATAGATAAACCACACTGATTTGCAATACTTACTTGTTAATGGGCAACAACTCATTTGGTCTTTTGATGGTACTGTCTGTTTTTGTATCACTGTCATACAACCTTTGCACATCTCTTCCAGTTCGCAGTGGTGGGCCTAACTTGTCCGTCTTACTATTAAAATATATAAAGGTGTACCCATAAGGAGTTGGCTAGTTTGCTATTTATATTATTGCAAGTATTTCAAACAAGTAGTCACAATTAAACATTTATCTTCCTCATCAGAACTCTAACTTTTGAAATTGAATTATTCTTATCTGGGACAGTCAGACTTCAAACTTTTAGTGAACACATTAACTTCAGGTTTCAGAGTAGCAGCTGTGTTAGTCTGTATCTGCAAAAAGAACAGGAGTACTTGTGGCACCTTAGAGAATAACAAATTTATTAGAGCATAAGCTTTCATGGGCTACAGCCCACTTCATCGGAGGCACAGAATGGAACATATAGTAAAAAGATATAAGTCATTTACAATCCTGGTCTTCCAAAAGGCACTTGCTTCACAAGTATCAGAGTTTATTAGGACTAGTCTGTCTCCAACAGTCATGCAGATTATTAAAATTAGGTTATCTCAAATGATGTTATTTAATGATTGACAATTTCACAATAAACTGGGTACACTGTATCATTATAAAGTAAAATTCATCATGGCAATGAAGCAGACCAGAGAGCTCATAGGCAGAACTCATACAAACTTAACTGAGGGCTTGTCTACCCAAACATTTAATTTGTGGCAAACTGGAGCATGAATCTATCCCATACTCACCAGCTGCTCACTATCTATCTATGTGGACCCTGCTGCCATGCACAAACAGTTCCTTAGTGTGCTTTGATCTACATTGCTTTGAAACAGGAGTAGATCAAAGCACTCCAAAGAACTGTTAGTGCACGACAGTTAGTATGCAGCTGGCTATTGCGGGGTAGATTCACACTCCAGCTTGCCGTGAACTAAACATCTGTGTAGACAAACCCTTGGATAAGATGGTGGGAAGGGATGAGAAAAATGCTATCTTCTTCCAGTCAAAGATTACCTGTAAAGGGAGAAGTGGTCTGTTCTCCCTCTCCCTTTCCAGAAGTTCCCGAGCATGACTCTAAAACAATGCAATATGCCTTCTATTCTTCCTCTCAGTGTCATGCAAACCTGGAGCCCATCATCCCAAGAGAAATAAGGTCTCCTGCCTTCCATCCACAGTGTCAGAGATTCAAATAGTCAGATTTAGAGGAGAACTAACCCTGAGAAAACAGGTATTACTTACTCTCTTAAACTATGCATGCATTCCCAGAACGAATAGAATCTTGTTAGAATGTTAAGAGATTGCACTGCAAAACTTTTATATCTTTGACAAACCATAATCAGTTTTCACCAGATCAGTGAAAGGCTCATCTGACTCACAGGAAATATGTCCCTGCAAAATTTAAAGTTGCTATCATCTACCACAATGTTCTAGGACTATTCAAAGAGTCATGCTTTAAAAAAAAAATCAATGAAAAAGTGTGTTCCCCCATCACCACCACTTTATTCTCAAAAATGGTTGAAGGTTTTATGCCCAAATTTAAAAAAAAACAAAAAGCCATTCCTGGTCAGAGAACATATTTCTGAAACTTCAGTTAGAAGTTAGAAGAAAAAGACATGGGGAAAAATAAAAACTGAAAATAACCTCTTTGTACAGAAGTTGCTACATTCTCTGTCTATAATAAGCCCTGCCCTCAAAGTTATGTCACTGGAAAGTCTGAGAAGGCAAAAGCACTTAATTTCCAAAATCTCATGGGGGAGAGGGAAGGAGAACTTTATTTTTGTTATGTGCCAAAACTGATTCAGCAAACTCCATAAGATTTTTAAAAATAAAGTTCATGGCATTGAAATGTAATTTTAGTATTGGCTTCATAGCCTTGTAATTCATCAACATTCCCTCAGCTTTGCTCTGGCTTTTAATAACCCATGAAAATTAGTTATTTACCTTGTATATCTCTCTAACACGAATATTATCCTTCAATCATTTCTACAGTATCGTCATCTTAAAGATGCTGAATTCATGCGGTTTGCAAGATATTACAGAAATGCAGTAAGGCTTTGCACAGCTCTTGAAACTCACATTACCTCAATGGAGCGTCAGCAGAAACGGCTATACAATAAATAACATGATCAACAATATGAAATACAGTTGCCATGGCAATATAGCTGACCTTAAAAATCCAAGCTAATTGAGTCGTTTACTTTGTTGGTAGGAATTTGAGGTCAGCACAGTCAGAAAGATGATGTTTCTAGGTGTGGAACTGATCAGGACGTATATGCGTTTAAGCAGTCCTCAATAGAGAATTAAAGCTGTGTAAGAATTGTGTATGAATGTATTTTAAAGACTAACTAAAATAGCTGGCAGAAACAAAGGGATTTTAAAAAGATTGTGGCAGAACTGCTTGTGAAGACATTTCTAGGATTGGATAGGTCTTCAGAATCTGCATACAGTAAACTTTAGCCACAACAGACAGCATTATTGCCAACATCAGGCATGACCTCCAACAGACCTGCCTTTTACCATTATAAAATGGAAATGCTAATTAGAGCTAATCAGATATTTTTGATAACACTTTTTTGGTCAGCAAATGCCAATTTGACAAAAGTGAAACCCTTTGCCGGAAAGGATCAATTTGAAGAATTTCCCAAACTGAAAAATATTTGGAAAAAATTTTCAAGTTGTTGAAATGTCCTGTTTGGACATTTTCTAAATGAAAAACTTTCATTTCTTAGGCAGAAACACATTTTGGTTTCAAAATATAAGTGAATGTATAGTAAAAAAAAAAATTAAAAAAAAAAGATTGAAATCAACATTAAATGTTTCAAAATTATCTAATTGAGCTGTTTCTACTAACTGGATCAGAAATGGGGGGAGGAGAGGGTTGGTTCATGGCTATTACTGAGATTTTAACCTTTTGTCCTGATTTGGGATGGGAAAAATATTTGAAGTCTCAAAAATTCTCATGGGATGGGAAAACCGTTTCCCACCACCCAGCTCTAATTCAATGGACATAATAAACTTTAATCCTATCACCATTTCATTTTCCAACCCCAGTTCACAAATCCAGTCAACCATTGAGCTATCCCTTCCCCCAATCTGCTACAGAAACTGATTTAAGTAGTAGGTTCCATACCACAGTTAGTAGTTCTGCAGTTTCATATTTGAGTTCTTCAGAACTCTTGGTTGAATACCATCTGGTCCTAGTGACTTACTGCTGTGTAATTTATTAATGTGTGCCAAAACCTCCTCTACTGACATCTCAATCTGGAACAGTTCCTCCTCCTAAAAAACAATGGGTTGGGTATGGAGGGGTCTCCCCTAAATCCTCAGCTGTGAAGACCAATGCAAAGAATTTATCTGGCTTCTCTGCAGTGGCCCTGTCTTCCCAGAGTGTTCCTTTAGCACCTCAGTTGTCCAGTAGTCTCACTGACTGGTAGGCTTCCTGCTTCTGATATATTTAAAAGTAATCGCTGTTAGTTTTTTGTTTTTAGCTAGTTGCTCTTCCAAATTCTTTCCTGGCCTTCCTTATTATATTTTTACATTTGACTTGCCAGCATTTATGCTTCCTATTATCCTCAGTAGGATCTGACTTCCAATTTTTAAAGGATGCCATTTTGCCTCTAAACACGTTTTTTTACTCTGCTGTTTAGAATTACAACATAAAATGGAGCTACAGAATTTTCTTATTACAGAATTGTTTAAAAGCAACAGTGCATTTTAGAAATCACCTTTAAAACAGTTGTGGTTAATTGCCTTATCTGAATAGCAATTCTTTTTAACAAGTCTCATGCAGCAGTGAAGGAATGCCACCTAGAGGGCAAGGGTAAAGCTGCATCCTTATGCGTTTTACTTTTAACTGCTAGTAGATTCTTCTAATTTTAGCTATCTGTGCACAAATATCTTATCTGCGCTCCCTTCCCCCTACCACACAACATACCTACTGTAATTCTAGTAGTGAGAGACATATTGTCTGGACTACAAATAATACATTGCATTTCTGTATCTTTCATCTGAGGACCTCAAAGCACTTTAATATTGTGAATCAATTAAGCCTCACAACATCTTTGTAACAGGTATAGGACCACTTTATCTAACACAGAAATGGTTGTTTAATAATATACAGAAGCACTATTCCACAGTTTATCATAGGACATGAAGAACACTGTATTTAGTTGAAAATTCAGGCACGATTTAGTTAGAGTGAATACAATTATTCAAGTTGGAATATGGCCAGGACATTGGGGTTCCTCTGCTTATTTTCCTGAAAACTGTGTGGACCCTTTTAATGCCTAAAAGTGATCGAGACCTTCGTTTTATGTTTCACTTGAAATATACTACTTCCAACAGCACACTGTCCCACAACTCCATGCTCAATAAATTGGTTCAGTATTGACTCGGAGGAAAAAATGACACTTCCTGCAGCATGTTACTTGGAGGTCTGTCATCCTAGTACTAACTATGCCTGAACTTGTTTATCTTGTATGGTATAATGAAAGCACAGAGCAGTACAGTAAAATTAAAGGTAAGGTATCTAACATTCTTTTACTGTTTAAACTACTAATCCATAACAAAGTAAATAAGAGAATAAACTCTTATGCTTTGGCTTTATGAAGGTAATTTTTGAAGGTCTTAAAGCTCCATTTGTATTTTTAAAAGGAATTTATTCTTCTATATTTCTCGATGCAATTTAGTTGTATTTTAAATAATAAATGTTTTCATATGAAAAAATGTTTCATCTTGATAGAAACTTTATTTTAATTTACCCTTTCAGAATGTTGATCATTAGACTTCCTCTCATTATACTCTGTTCTGATTTATGTGGATATTACATAGAAAGAGCTACATTTTTCTCATTTTACAGATACGAAACAGTTAGAGAGATTAAGGCCAAAATTTTCAAAGGTGTCCATTAACTTTGGGTGTCCAACTTGAGATGCCTAGGGCCTGATTTTTCAGAGAACGGAACACTTTTATAGCCCTTTATATTTTCAAAGCACAGCTGCTATTGACTTCATCTGCTGCTATGGGTACTTTAGCACTTCTGCAAATCCATCTGTAGGGTCTCAAGTTGGGCACCCAGAAAATGAGAGACACAGTATCAGTGGCCAGCTGTTAAAAATTTGTTTTCAGTGACTTGCCCAGCATCACACAGGAACTATTTAGCAGAGGCACAGATAGAATCAAGTTCTCAGCAGGGGCATTCAACTGCCTCAACCATGAGGCCATCCTTTCTCTTCCTGCCATTCCCTACCCCACTCCCTACACACCTTCCTTTGCAACAAATGAAACAGGGGTCCTACAGTGAAGTCTCCTTCATTGTATAACCCTGGTTTACGCCCAAATCAGGTCTATACCATGTACTGAATGAGGCAGGGGACTGTGGGGAAAAAAAACAGTATGTCATTATGTAATTAAAGAGTCCACATAAGTGGGCCAAATAAAGGCAACCTTAATTCTAGCATTCCCTAACTTCTGAGTGCTTGATTTTATAAACCTTAATAATGTTCTTTTAATGTAGTATTTTTCCAATGTAATTTAAGTTTAAAAAAAATTCTGTAAAAACAAAGTTCATCTAGGAACATCTTATTGACATCCATAAGGGTCATCAGTAGGTTTGTGACTTCTAGATTCAGAGAACAGACTTCCACCTCTTAAACTAACAGAATAATTGGTAGCAGTAGTAGGCTGTTATCCTCTATGCAGACCAGCCAGTACAGATGTGCTTTTAGAACTTACAACTATTTAGAAGCATGAACTTTAAACTGGAATTATCCACACCACAGTTGGAAAGATTATGGATGGAGCAGAAAAACAGGGAGCCAACAGGAAAGCCAAAGGCTAAATGACATTTCTGAAAATTATATTTAAAAGTTTTAAAAACTGAAGGAATTGTAAATTGGAAGGAATACCACTGCATATTTGTGCAAGTTTTAAATTGCTCTGCTTTAAAAACGTTGTCTTTAGATAAAAATTCATTTCACTACTTGAAAATAATGTCTAGTCAGTTATGCAATTCTCTAAATAAAGTTTGCTCCAAGCCATATGTAAGATGCTGCTTAAAGCACTCATCTGAAGTGGCCATACAGGTGTTCTTTAATTTCTGGGGGCTGGTCTACACTACAGCTGAAAGGTTTCAGAATAGCAGCCACGTTAGTCTGTATTCGCAAAAAGAAAAGGAGTACTTGTGGCACCTTAGAGACTAACCAATTTATTTGAGCATAAGCTTTTGTGAGCTACAGCTCACTTCAGTAGCTCACGAAAGCTTATGCTCAAATAAATTGGTTAGTCTCTAAGGTGCCACAAGTACTCCTTTTCTTTTTACTATAGCTGTAAGTCAACCTATGTTACGGTAATGTAACTGAAGTTTACGTAACTTAGGTCAACGCGGTGTATCGACGGGAGACACTCTCTCGCCAACTCACTTTACTCTTCATGGGGAGCTGGAGTACAGGAGTCGATGGGAGAATGCTCTGCCATTGCTTTAGATGGTCTTCACCAGACCCACTAAATCGACACCGCTGAATCAGTCGCAACAGTGCAGATCTAGCCATAAGTATAGACAAGCCCTAAGTATCAGAAGAGGAAATGGAAGATGTTTTCCTTTATTTTCTTCCTTTCCCTATTACATTTCCTAAAGCAGAGACAGATTGAAGGAAACATGCTCAGTGAGCAAATGAACTGGGAAATTAGTTCAACTGGGAATTCTAAAGAGGGAAGAGTCAGACCTACCCCCTCGTCACCAATAGACAGGGTGACCAGATAGCAAGTGTGAAAAATCAGGACGGGGGTAGGGGGTAATAGGAGCCCATATAAAAAAAAAGCCCCAAATATCAGGACTGTCCCTATAAAATTGGGACATCTGGTCACCTCACCAAGAGAGACTGACTGGGGAGCTCTGCCCACAGCAGGGGACCTCTTGACAGACAGCTTGGGCTTAGTGCTGAGTCAGGAGCCATCATAGCCACTCTATCACTGCCTGGACCTGTTCCCTCATCACCAAGAGAGCCTATAATTGGAAAGCTCTGCCCATAGCAGAGGACCATTGCAAACAGAGGGACTCAGAGCCAGGCTGAGATCATACCGTCTGTGGGTGTTTCTATTTTGTAATCTTGTCCATCTGCCACTCACCATACCACTTTTCTGCATCATAGCATCTATCCTCCTCCTCCCTCGCCACACTGGCTCCATCTCCCCTCTCTGGTTACCCACCCTCCTTTACAGTTCCCACCACCTCTGGCTACTCTTATTCCCCTCTCCATCCCAAATTCCTTCCTGCCTTCCACCACTACAAATTCAGGTCCTACATCTGCATCCTCCTCCTCACCTCTGGTGACATTTGCCCCAACCCTGGCCATCACTCCATCTCCCACACTCATTCCTGGCACTATGTGTGACCCCCTCATTCCACCATTCCTAACCTCACACTTAGGTCCCTTGATCCCCATTCACTGGTCCCCTTTTCTTGCTCTCTCAGGAATGCCCACTCCACCTCTAAAATAATCACAGCTATCCACCACCTCTTTATATCTTGTTCCTTTCAACTCCTGGCTCTCACAGGGGCCTGGATCCCTTTGACTGGTACTGCCTCTGCAGCTGCCCTCTCCTCTTTACACACTCCCTGATGTGGATCAGACTGGGGGGGGGGGAGAGGGAGTACTGGGTTTCTCCTCTCCCATTTCTGCACTTCCAACACTCTCCTCCTCCCCTTTCCCACTCGTTTTCCTCTTCTGAACATCACTTCTCTGGCTCCTCTTCTCTCCTTCCTCTATGCTGCCATCATCTATCACCCACCAAACTCCTTCTCATCAGCTGGGAATGGGCGACAGAGAATGGATCACTTGATGATTACCTGTTCTGTTCATTCCCTCTGGGGCACCTGGCATTGGCCGTTGTCGGAAGACAGGAAACTGGGCTAGATGGACCTTTGGTCTGACCCAGTATGGCCATTCTTATGTTCAGCCTTTCTCCCTAATTTCAACTCCTGGCTCTCTCTCCTCCTCACAATCTCCCACATTCATCCTCAGTGACTTCAACTTCCATTTTAATGGCCCACCTGACCCCTTAGCTGTACATTTCCTCACCCTCCCAAGCCCATGGCTGTTCCCTCAACCTTTTCATTCCACCTGCAGCCATAGATCAACTCTTCCAGTCCCCAAGAAGGCCATTCACTTGGCTTGGTTTTTACCAACCATGGTGCACTCTCTCTCTCTCTGAGCTCTCTGTTGCTGAGTTCCCCCTCTCCAAACTGATCACCTGGTCTCTTTCAGCAGTGTTCCTCCCACACCAACCCTTACTCTCAGGTCCTGTCAGTCAGCCTTTCCATGACTTCCAGTCCTTCAGCACGGATGGCTCGTTGTCTGCTCTCAGTCCCCTCCTCTCTGCTTTCTCTCCCCACCTCTTCCATGGCTGTTGATTCTTTCCATGCTTTACTCTTCTCTACCCTTAACTATTTTGCCCCTCTCTCCCATCACAACCCCATTCGGCTGTTTCCCCTCACAATACAAACATGCTGTAGAATTTTTCCTTCTTAAAAAAAAAAAAGAACAGAAACTTTAACCACATTTGCTTTTCTAACCACCACCTCATGTCCCTTTCACCTCTAAGCTCACTGAGTGCACTGTTTTCAATCCTTGTCTGGAGTTCCTCTCCTCCATGCTAGACCCTCTCCAATCTGGCATTCACCCCTTCCACTCCATTGAAACTGCTCTAGTCACAGTTTCTAATGACCTTTTCCTAGCTGAAGTTCAGAACCAGTACTCCATCCCCATTCTCCTTGACCTGTCAGTTGCTTTTGACACATTTGGCTTCTGTAACTCTGGTTCTTGTTCTATCTCTCTAATTACTCCTTCAGTCCTCCGGAGGATCGTCATCATCCACTGTCAAACTTTCTGTGGGGGTTCCACACACTTCTGTCCTTGGTCCCCATCTCTTCTCCCTCTACATCTTATCTCTGGGTAATCTCATCTGCAAACATAAATTCAACTACCATCTATGCTGAAAACTCAAAGATCTACTTCTCTACTTCAGACTTGTCTCCTTCTGTCTAAACTAAAATCTCAGCCTCTCTCTCTTTGACATCTCCTCATGGATGTCTAGCCATCAGTTCAAACTCAACTTGGCTAAAACAGAGCTCCCAATATTCCCACCCCTATCCTAAGTCCTCCTCGCTACCTACTTTCACGATCACTGTGGACAACACCACTTCCTGCATGTTACTCAGACCCATAACCTGGGTGTCACCTTTGACTTGGACCTCTCACTCTAGGTCATCACATATACACTATGTCAAAGTCTTCTTGATTCTTTCTGCATAACATCTTTCAGAGACTGCCTTTCTTATCCATCCACACAGCTAAAACTCTCAATCAGGCTCGCATCATTTCATTTCTTGATCACTACAACAAACACCTTTTTCTCAGACCCTGACAAATCCAACTTTGCGTTGTTCACATCCATTCAGATTGCTACTGCAAAGATGATTCTCCTCACCCATTGCTTCGACAATGCCAACCCTCTATATAAATCTCCTCAATGACATCCTCTCTCCACCACATCAGACATAAGCTACTTATTTTTACTTCCTGGTCCCTACACGGCCTATCACCACCCTACTTATTTTCATAAAATCATAGAAATGTTCTGTTGGAAGGGACCTTAAGACATCATCAAGTCCATCTTCCTGCACTGTGGGAGGACCAAGTAAACCTAGACCATCCCTGACAGGTGTTTGTCCAACCTGTTTTTAAAAGCCTCCAATAATGGCGATTCCATAACCTCCCCTGGAAGCCTGTTGCAGGGTTTAATTACCCTTATAGTTAGAAAGTTTTTCCTAACATTTAACTTAAATCTCCCTTGCTGCAGATTAAGCCAACTACTTCTTGTCCTACCTTCAGTGGCTATGGAGAACAATTGATTGATTGATTTATAACAGCCCTTAACACATTTAAAAACTGTTATCAGGTCGCGCCCTTCAGTCTTCTTTTCTCAAGACTAAACATGTCCAGGTCTCGTCTTATCTCTTAGACTGTAAGCTCTTTGGGATGGAATCCATCTTTTTGTTCTGTGTTTCTACAGTGCAAAGCACGATGTGGTCCTGGTCCATGACTGGGGCTCTTAAGCACTATGATAATACAAATAATAATAATATAAAAGCAACAATTTCTAACTTTACAGGTCGGCATCATTTCTTCCTTTTCTTTTTCTCCTTCTATTTCCTTATTTCTTTCTCCTCTTCTCTCTTCTCTTCAATATTTCTGTTTTTAACTTTCTAATTCTCATTTATTTTCTTACCCTTTCCTGTATGCCTACTTATCTCTTTGTCTTTACCTCCCATCTCTTTCTTGCACACATCCCTTCATGCTTCCCCCATCATGTTCCTCACAGTACATGCTTATCCTTCCCTTTAAGGCATACACAAAAAAACACCTACCCTGTTTCTTGAACTGCATGAGGCTGTGACAGGAGCACTCTGGGGAACAGTGAGCCCATGAAGCTAGCTGCTGGAGGAGGGAAGAACTAGGAAAGGCTGCCGCAGAATGGGGGAGGAGAAGCTGGATTGAGGTAGGTCAGGAGGATGGAGCTATGGAAATGGCTGGGAACTGAGCTGATCCACAGGGGGCTAAGCCTTCTCAACATCATATCCTTTTGTTTACATAGTCAAGGAGGCATTTGTCAAGCTTGATGGCCCTTAAACTTACCACTTCCTAAACTGTAATCATAGCGTGCTATGTAAACATACCACACCAAATTCATCTTTGGTTCATACACAGAAAAGTCAACAGAGTTAAATCAGGGATGAAATTGGCCCATTTCATCTCTACCATTAATAGAAAGAATAGTAATTAGTTTAAATTATATCGATAGCACAGTGAACAACTAACATTTTCAAAATTATCATCAGGGACAAATCAAACATTAACTACAAAATTAATGTGGACTTACCCTGCTTGTGGGCTTGTCATGCCCACTGAATTTTTATGAGCTGGAGATAAGGTCTGAATTTTGCTTCCAGAAGGCCCACCTGTAGATAACACTTTACTCGTAGGTGTACCTTACGATATAAAGAAGCTAATATTAGATTTTGCTCCTAGATGCAAAAATAGTATTCTTGTATGATATCATGTACTGCCCACTTTGGAATCATTACACTACTACTTAAAAATAATTTCTGAATATATAACGGCATTAGCAAAAGTACTAATCATTACCTAGAAAATTCACAGAAGCACACTGAGACAATAAGGTCTATTGTATTCTAAAATATGGGGCATTGGTTGGTGTGTTCTGCATTTTAAAGAAAATTCTATAATGCATAGGGCCTGCATAACTGTAATAATGAATTTCACAGATATAAATAATAGGTGCCTATTTGTGACTAGAATAGGGCCCAATGTTTACAGACTTTGCTTTACTATAAATATTTTTTAATTCTTTAGAAGTATATGCAGTGTACAAATTTATTAGAGAATTTACCAACTAAAAGAAAAATCTGACTTCAAATCTGATCAGTTCGCAAAGGTCCCAGTTAAACAAAGTACTTAACCACATGTGTAATTTAGCATGAAAGCAGTCCCAGTGACCTCACTAGAACTATGATTAAAGATACACATGTGCTAAAGCGTCTTGATGAACTGAGACTGAAATCCCTATTTTAGGACATTTAGTAAATCTTTACTTTAACTGATTTTTAGTTGCGTAAATAACTTTACAAATGAACATCATAATATGTGCTCATCACAAAGGCCTGAGATTACAAAAAACTAGTAAAAGCAACTGGAAGAAGTATGCAAGTAAAAGCCAGTCGCCATTTAATTCACCATTCGCCATTTAATTCATGTGCTACTATTTGAGTTCTATGAGTTCCCCATAAGAAGCTTTTATGTCCTGTCTTTCTCTGTGTGCACCACTCATAGAACTCTACAGCTACTAAAATTATACAATCTTGATTTCATAGTTTGAAATTAGTTATTTAGAAAGTAGTTGCATAATTCAAAATACCAGTTCATACCTACAACAGTTTTGCTAACATTAGTTGGCTGTGGTAAGCGTGATGAGGATGGTGTTGATCCTGCAGAAGGTGCCTTTTTAACTGTAGCAGGCTTGTACTGTAACAATGGACATAAAACTCAACTACAACATAA
Organism: Caretta caretta; assembly: GCF_965140235.1. Taxonomy (NCBI): domain Eukaryota; kingdom Metazoa; phylum Chordata; order Testudines; family Cheloniidae; genus Caretta; species Caretta caretta. The sequence continues at coordinate 53,868,309 of NC_134207.1, forward strand.
TTAATTATTTAGCTGTTTAATCAAGTAATTAAATGTAACATGAAAGATTGTTAGCCTGTCTTCCCACCCCAGTTCCTGAAATTATCATCAGTCAGCACTGCTTCTGGAACAGTGGATGAAGAAATTGTTTCTACTGGATTGAAAGACATTTCCTATCCATTTAATGTAAAATACTGTAGAAAAGATTAAAAACAATTCTAACTGGTAGAAACTTTTAAATTGTATCCCATTGTATCTCTCCCCACCCCCCAGTATCTCCCACTGCTCATCTCTTTTAATAACCCCTAATATTATCATGCCACAACTAAAATTTTCCTCTCTTAGGAGAGTGCTCAGGAAAGTAGCCTCTTTTCTTTGTTCCAAACTCCATTCACACAGCTGGATGGTGGACCAGTTTCTGCACAGACTTGGAGCCTAGTCACCTTCAGGACATAATGCAAGATTAACTAATTTTATTTAGCTTTTTATTAACTGTTTTAGTTTGTGTTTGTTTTGTATTTCACCCTCTGAACTTAAAGCACCTAGCCCCTATGGTGAAGGTACTATAGAAAGAACAAGACATAATACATACACTCCGATCTCCCATTTGCTTCCTGTACTGTAAACCTAACATCATTCTTGACCATTAGCATTTTCCTTCTCCTCCTATATCTCTCATGTCCAGAAATCTGCCTATCATCATCTAGACAACCATGTATATGTAAGTTACTTTTCTAACTGTGCGTCTGTGGGCACTGAATGTAATCTTATTGTAGGTCTTCCATCTCCTCCCAATAACTAAGTGCAACTCCCATCTCAGTAGTCTGCTCAAGTAGCTATTCAGACAATGGATATACAAAATACTGCTATCCAACTTCTCATATGTCCCATGAAGCAGAACCATAACTGTCATAGTCTAGTACCTTCATTTGCTCCCCAGTTGTTTCAGAATCCAGTTAAAATTGCATTTCTTGTTTTTATGATGTTCTATGAACTTGTTTCAACCTAGTTTACAAACCTTGCCGCTCTGTACTCATCATCCTAATGCTTCCACGAACCTTCAGTAATTTGTTTATGCAGAAGTCTGGAGAGCTATTTCTCTGCCATTTCCCATAATCTCCACCTATATTTATGATACAGCTTTCTTTTCTCTGACTCCTATCATCTGGGAAAGTCTTCCTGCATCTCCACACCTGATTAACTCTCATCCAAAAACCCAAACTTTTCCCTTGTCTATGCCTCTGGATTTCTCACTCCCACAGCTATGTTATTCTGGACCTGTATTATTTAACTCTATAAAGCATTTTGTGATACACCTAAAATGATTAACTGACTTGGCTTAACAATCACAAAGTCATAAAATAAATCACCAGTCAAAGAAAGTATTATAATTCACCTGTGTTCGAGCAGGCAGCTTCCCTTTTGCATCAGCAGACAATTTTCCTTTATTACTAATACGTGCTGCCTGTTCCTTGCAGAAATTGATGTGCCTGTCAGCTGCATTTTCATTAAATCTTCTCTGGCAATATGGGCATTGAATGTAATCTTAAAACAGAACAAAAAGCACCTTAATTTGAAAAAGGGGACATGAACAATGACCGTTTTTTCAGGCAGTTGTGCACACACCTTATAGTAATTTCTTCTAGATTATATTTCTCTAGTTTGCTTACCAGAATGTCTACAGCAGTGTTTCCCAAACTTGGGACACCGCTTGTTCAGGGAAAGCCCCTGGCGGGCTGGGCCGGTTTGTTTACCTGCTGCATCAGCAGGTTTGGCCTATCGCAGCTCCCACTGGCCACGGTTCGCAGCTGCAGGCCAATGGGCGCTGAGGGAAATGGTGGCTGGTACGTCCCTCGGCCCGTGCCGCTTCCCGCAGCCCCCACTGGCCTGCGTTGGCAAACCGCGGCCAGTGGGAGCCGCGATCGGCCAAACCTGCAGACACAGCAGGTAAACAAACCGGCCTGGCCCGCCAGGGTCTTTCCCTGAACAAGCAGTGTCCCAAGTTTGGGAAACACCGTCCTATAGGATTGTGTCAAAAGCCTAATTAAAATTCAAGATATATCATTTCTACAGCTGCCTTGCAGCCACTACGTCCCTTTGCATTTGAAGGCCCTTAGTTATGGTTGGGGTTTGAAGTACATTTTCAAAAACTTTACTACTTAAGTCCCAAAAGATAACAATTGCAATTTCAAGTTTTCACTGATAGTTTTCAGGCAAGTGAATAATCCACCGTGCATATTGAAGGCAATACGAAAGAATGAGGTCACATACGGATAAGGGGAAACTGAATCAAGGGGAAAATGTAGCTCACGTTAGAGGCATTCTTAAACAGGCTAATTTGTGGGGGCGTTGTAATTCAGGATGAACTTAATCACCATTGTGACAGTCTCTCTTACTTTACAAAAACAACTTTTGTTAGCTTTGCAAAAGCTAGGAAGAGCTACGCTAAAATTTATAACAATGAAAGACAATCCTGGCTTCTATGTTCAAATATGTTTCCTTAGAGATGGTAAATTTCAAGGAGCAAATATACTTGGGTCTTTAGAGGTAAAGCTGCAAAACATTCAGCATGTCTGAAACTACCCTTTAAGATATGGATGCCAGACTCAACAGGCTACAGTAATCAATGTTCACATAGCTTCAATGTTTTGACCTTACACAGAGGAATGGTGATAAAAAGAGATTAGTCCAGTATAGCAACATACAACTTAACAGGCTGGTAGGCCTCTTCACATAAGTGCTGAGTGAGGAAGGAAAGGAGAGTGTCCTGCATTGGTGGTTACCTTTAAAATTACACAAATAGCATCAAATCAACAATAAATGATGGCAGTGCCCAAGCTGTGTACCATAAGATTCACTATACTGGATTAAACTAGTTCTTCATTTAGCCCAGTGTCCTGTCTCCAATATTGGCCAGTACAGATGGTGCCAGAAATTCTGAATGAGTAATTATAGAAGAAACTGCTCACGGGGAAGAATTTTTCCCAATCTCCTCAGAGGGAGCATGATCTGAAACCCAACAGAAGTCTTTCCATTTACTTCAATGGGCTTTAAATCAGAACCTTAGAGGTTAGCTTAAGTCCTTAAGCATCAGGGTTTGTATCCCTTCCAAACTGTAATTGGTTGGTTTGTTTTTTGAAGTTTTTAACGAACAAGCCACCTGGCTAGGAGAAATACAGTTCTCATTGTCCTGTAGCATTGCAGTGGTTGAATGTGGGTTTTCGACATGTGACTTAATCAAAACAAGTGGACATAAACATATGCAGCAAAGCACACCCCAGATTTGTTGCAGATACAAATAAATAGCTCCAATAAAGATGCTTTTTCAGCCCCATCAGGCTATTGTTCACTGGCTTGCTGGAAGGACCACAACAAAACACTAGTACAGGACTATACCAGTGATATTCTGCATGACCTCAATTTCAAACAAGATGTACATTATCCATAATGATAATTAAAATTTTCTTGACTTTAAATTTGGCACAGTAGTCCAGAAGAGTATAACATATCAGTTCAAATCTTGGGACATACACATATATTATCAGATAAATTTTATGTGAAGTCTTCACTTGACTATAGGCAGCTATCATAGAAAAAAAAAAAAAGGTATAACAGCATGAGATCTATGTATGACCCTCAGCATGATTCTTATATTTTGTAGGGGGGCCTGCTTCTTAAAGGAAGATTTTCTTTTCCAAAGAAAGGAAACAAAAACCTGACTAATCTCATAAAAGTTATCTATTTCCTTCAGCTCCTTAGCCAACTGCCGGATTGTTCAATAACACTTTGACATGACATACATGTGTTAAAAGTGAAAAGAAAAGTCAGAGAAAATGGGATAACAAAAATAATAGGATGTAAACAATTCTTAGCCAGTCAGAATAAGTAACCACAACTCATCAGCTGCTTAGCTGTTATCAGATGACCATTCTCTGGACGCATTCATTAACATTTTATTCCAATACATTCCTTATCAATTCAACACATACAACATATCAAAATTATTTACAAACACCTTCAGCACTTCACCATTTCACATACCTGGATCATATGAAGGTGGAGGAGGGGGAGGAAGTTTTCCACCCTCTTTGAGAGTTTGATCTAGTCCTTTGGCTGCTCGTATAGTTGCTATAAACTCCTCATGCTTTCGTCTCCAGTTGGACTGTTTTTTGGGGGGTTCTGGCTAAGAAGCCAACAGAAAAAAAACAACATTATGGGTTTTGGGTTCTTTCATTTTATAATAAATACATTTCTGATTTTATTATGCAATATTTAATACCATTATATTTAAAATCCCAACTGACCCTAAATCTAAGGAAGACAAATAGCTCTCAGGGTTTGCAAAGAAGAGTATGGCTGACACCTTAGACAAAAAAGAGAGAGACTTGGATATTCAGTCTCAGCACTAGGATGGCAAAAGATTTTGTTTCAGAAATATAAAGAGCAAATAATTTTATCAGCAACATGATTGCTATTTCCTGAAAACTTGATCTCTGATACTCTTTTTTTCTCTCTGATCCCTAGTCCAGAACCAATGCTTAGTGTGACATAGTGGTATATGTCTGCAGCAACCTACGAACTCCATTTTATACTGTAACTTCTATTACAAAGGTGGCCAAACTGTGGCTCGCGAGCCACATGTGGCTCTTTTACCATTAAAGTGTGGCTTGCAAGCCCTCTCCGCTCCCCCATTCTCCACCTACCAGCTGGGGTAGGGTGGGAACTCAGGATCTCTGCCTTGCACAAGTGTGGTAGGGCAGGAGCTTCTGTCCAGAGGGGAGGAGGGGTTCACGGCTTCAGGCCTGCAGGCTGCACATTGTGAAACCCCAAGCCCTAGCTCCAGGCAGGTGTGCTCCAGCTTTCGAACTTCTGAAGATTGTTGTATGCGGCTCAGAGGGCCAGTAAGTTTGGCCACCCCTGTTCTATTATGTGTTAAACACATGTATAACTTTCCCCAAGGCAAGTCTATTATGATGTACCCTGCCCAGGAAAGGTGCTTCTCATCTTGTTCAAGGACTGCCACGGAGAAGCCATCACAGAGCAATCTAGGGCCAGCAACTTTGATTGTATCTCAACTGCTGGTCCAACTCCATGAAACAATGGATTTTCTGCACAGGAGCATCAGCATGGCTAGTAGATTTGCAGCTGCTTAGCAGAGAACATGGCAAAAGTAGAGAGACTGTATTTAAGAGGGGACATCCACTAAGAAGTCAGGAGGGATGTGGCCTAACCTCAAACATTGACAGGACTTGTAGAAGGGGGGGGATCAGAGCAGGGATGCACCTCAGGACTTTTTATTTTGTAAAGATTTGTAATTTTCTAGTGCTTTTTAAGAGAAAAGTGACCTGGCTAAGCCAGTGTTCCTTGCATTCCTGTAATCTTATCCCTGAAAGGTTTATGCCCACACTTAGGTGGAGCTCTGAGGCACTGGTTCCAGAGTCTGGGGCAGCTGCATTACAGAGTCCCCAAATCTTAAGGTAGGGTTCAGACAAGGGGTCTGAACTTCAGAGTGTGTCTTACAGACCCAGACCTAAAACAGTGACCAGAATCTGCCCAGACCCAGTTAGCTTAGAGACATGTGGGACCCAGTTGTTGGGTCCAATCATAGCCATCCAGAGGGAAACTGGGACAGGCTGCTGCACTTTGAATAGTATACTAATCTTGAAAACATTTGTACTGGTCCATTAGATTTCAGAATTATGTCATTCTGATTACAACCTTTTTCTTCCTACATTTCAATTCCAATATGATTTTAGAAGCCAATGTCTAATTAAATGCCACAGGTTACTACTTTATATCTAATTTAAATTTTTTGAAAGATAGTGGACCTTAAAATTATTACTGGTCTCTTGATCTAACTGCATGTTTTAGCTATGTTTACCAGATACCCATTACCAGCAGGGGCATTCCTCGCACATAAGTAATGAATTAACCACATAATACACGCCCATGTATGGTATTTTGTCAAAAATGATAATATTCAGAGGTTATCTACCTACCCGTGGCTTTACAGGTTTTACTGTGGAAATATCAGTTCCTTCTGCTCTCTGTCTGCTGGAATCAAATGTCTTCCTTCTCTTACTAACAGTTTTTTGGCAAATGGGTGTATGCTTTTTCTGTAAGAAGAAGAAGAGGAAAGAAATCTATTGCATGCAATATTTATATTTGGATACAGAACAACATGAAATTCTTCCTTATCAGTTATTTCAATCACCAAACAAAAAATAACTAGGGCTGTCAAGTGATTAAAAAAAATACATCGTGATAAATCGTGTGATTAAAAAAATTAATCGCGCTGTTAAACAATAATACAATACCATTTAAATATTTTTGATGCTTTCTACATTTCCAACATATTTATTTCAATTACAACACAGAATACGAAGTGTAAAGTGCTCACTTATTTTGTATTACAAATATTTACACTGTAAAAAACAAAAGAAATAGTATTTTTCAATTCACCTAATACAAGTACTGTAGTGCAATCTCTTTATCATGAAAGTAGAACTTACAAATGCAGAATGTAAAAAAAACCCCAAAAAAACCTGCATTCAAAAATAAAACAATGTAAAACTTTAGAGCCTACAAGTCCACTCAGTCCTACTACAGCCAATTGCTCAGAGAAACAAGTTTGCAGGAGATAATGCTGCCCACTTCTTGTTTACAATGGCACCCGAAAGTGAAAACAGGCTTTCGGATGGTACTGTTGTAGCCAGCGTCGCACGACATTTGCGTGCTAAAGATTCATATGTCCCTTCATGCTTCAACCACCATTCTGCTCAATAATGATTCAAAGCAGAGCGGACCAATGCATGCTCATTTTCATCATCTGAGTCAGATACTATTAACAGAAGTTTGGTTTTCATTTTTGTTGGTTTGGGTTCTGTAGTTTCTGCAGCAGAGTGTTGCCCTTTTAAGGCTTCTGAAAGCATGCTCCACACCTCGTCCTTCTCAGATTTTGGACAGCACTTCAGATTCTTAAACCTTGGGTCCAGTGCTGTAGCTATCTTTAGAAATCTCACATTTGATACCTTTTTTGCCTTTTGTCAAATTAGCTGTGAAAGTGTTCTTAAAATGACCATGTGCTGGGTCATCATCCAAAACTCCTATAACATTTTCAGAAGTGAGTATTAATTATAAGTGCCTTTAAAGAGGCCTGATTTTCACACAGTACTGGGCACTGCAACTCTGAAAATCAGGTTCCTTTAAGGTGTTTCAAGTTGGGCACCCTAAAAAAAAAAAACAGGAACTCAGTATCACTAGTAACTTTTGAAAATTTAAACTGAGATGCTTTTCGGCACTGACCATGTCAGAGGTTTCAACACAGGGTTCTCAGATTGATATACCCATTCCAAAAGCAAATAGAAACAATGATCACTTTACTCACCAGTGCTGCTGGAAAGAATGTCCTTCCACAAATCTTGCATGGTAACAGACCTCCAGCTGGCAGTATAATATCATTTTCTAACAAAAATTAAAATAAAACATGTATATTTATTATAAGCAAACTGAATTTTCCAAGCTTTTGCCAACTTTAGTTATGTAAAAATCTTATCTTCCACCAAGTATTTCCTGACCTCGCTGACCTTAAATACTAAGCAACATTTTCATTATACAAAAACATCTCCATCTGAAATGTCGAGAACACTAATTGCAAGACAAATATTTTGAATTTATTTTTCTTTCTGGCAATCCAATAGCTGAAACTCAAGAAAGAAAGCTACAAACATATCAAGAGATTTTAATTCAGAACACTAATTCGCTTCACTGTTCTTTAATAAAGAGGAGATTTGGTGTCTGGATTTAGAGTATCACTTTATCCATTGTATCAGTAGGGGAAACTATGAAAGCCAATGGGAAATTGGCCAAAAACTTCAATGGGAGCACAAGCAGAATCCAACAATCATGTTTCAAGTAATTTAGAAAGTTCTGAATAAGAGAATAAAATAGTGTAAAGTCAATACCACTATTTTAAAAGTGATTTCTGGTAAGAACATTACATACAGATGGCAGCTGAAAAAGGCAAAATTTATTCATACTATTCTACCAGTTTGGGGCACATGATGTTTTAGGGACAGTTGCTCATTATATCAAGACTATTTTGTAGATAAAATATATCCATCTGATGACCAACACAGTGGACATAAGTGTTAATGGGGTAGGATCTGAGGCTAAAATACAAAAAGAACAAGTTAAAAATTATTTAGACAAGTTAGATATCTTCAGGTTGGCAGAACCTGATGAAATACACCCTAGAATACTTAAAGAACTGGCTGAAGATATCTCTGAGCCATTCGTGATTATGAACCTACTATACTGTGGGTGCACAACTGGTTGGAAAACCATACTCTGAAAGTAGTTATTAATGGTTCGAAATCAAGCTAGAAGGGCATATCGAGTGCAGTCGCAGAGGGATCTGTCCTGGGTCCGGTTCTATTCAATATCTTCATAAATGATTTGGATAATGGCATGAAGAGTACCCTTATAAAGTTTGCGGATGATACCAAGCTGGGAGGGGTTGCAAGCGCATTGGAGAACAAAATTAGAATTCAAAATGATATGCACAAACTGGAGAAATGATCTTAAATAAATAGGGTGAAATTCAATATGGACAAATGCAAAGTACTACATTTAGGAAGGAATACTCAATTACACAAATACAAAATGGGAAATGACTGCCTAAGGAGGAGTACTGCAGAAAAAGATCTGGGGGTTATAGTGAATCACAAACTAAATATGAGTCAACAATATAATACTGTTGCAAAAAAAAAAAAAGCAAATGTCATTTTGGGATGTGTTATCAGGAGTGTTGTAAGGAAGACACAAAGTAATTCTTTTATTCTACTCAGCACTGACAAGGCCTTAGTGGATACTGGGCACCATTTTGGGAAAGATGTGGACAAATTGGGGACAGTCCAGAGGAAAGCAACAAAAATGATTAAAGTCTAGCAAGCATGACCTAGGAGGAAAGATTGAAAAAACTGGATTTGTTTAGTCTGGAGACGAGAAGACTAAAAGGGGACATGGAGAAGGGGGAGCAAGATAACAGCCTTCAAATATTTAAAAGGTTGTCATAAAGAATAGGGTGATAAATTGTTCTCCTTAATAACTGAGGATAGGAAAAGAAGTAATGGGCTTAAATTGCAGCAAGGGAGATTTAGGTTAGACATAGGGAAAAACTTCCTAATTGTAAGTGTTGTTAAGCACTGGAACAAATTACTTAGGAAGGTTGTGGAATTTACATCATCGGAGGTTTTTAAGAACAGGTTAGACAAACACCTGTCAAGGAAGGTCTAGATAACACTTAGCTCTGCCTCAGTGCAAGGGGCTGGACTAGATGACCTACTGAGGCCCCTTTCAGTGCTACATGTCTACGATTCTATATTTCACATTTTTAGCTCATTAATTTTTGCCACTTTTTGGAAAGAAACAATATTTCTGAGCACCTTGCACGAGCAGGTCCTTTATCACAGCATAATGTGACCCACATTTCCTATTGTAAAACTAATGTTGACAGCAATCTTGAGATATATTTAATGACATAAGTCATGATCAAACTTCTTTTTCCATCATTTAAAAAATATATAATTGCATTTCAGCCAAATCACTCAAATGCCACACGGTAGCATGGTATTCCCACCAGATAACACTTAAACGGCAACAACGGTAACTAAGATGCTTGATTTTGATTAAAAAAATACTGTTGCAAATCAGATGAACATTGTCTTCACATCTATCAGTCAAACTATTTTAGTCAATTTTCTAAGGGCCTGATCCTGCAAACTTAAGGATCTGATCCTTAAACATGCATAACTTACTTATATGCAGTCTAGATGGTTTGATTAGCCTTTGTCATTTTTCACATTGAGCTAGGCAGCTAAGCCATTTTATATAGATTATTCTCCATTCCCCAGAATCTCACAGTCAATAATATGGAAAATACAAGCCTCATTTCCCTTTGATCTTTTTTTAATTTAGTGAATTAATCTAATTGACAGCACAAAACATTGAAGTCTTCTCTTTAGCCACAGTTCAGATATCCTCATATCATAGAATCTCAGGGTTGTAAGGGACCTCAGAAGACCATCTAATCCAACCCCCTGCTCAAAGCAGGACCAATCCCCAATTTTTGCCCCAGATCCCTAAATGGCCCCCTCAGGGATTGAACTCACAACCCTGGGTTTCACAGGCCAATGCTCAAACCACTGAACTATCCCACCCCTGCCAAGGTGCTTAAACCCTGACCAAGGAAATTGTGAGAAAGTAGTTGGCTCCACATTCCAATGTACTCCTTAATCTCTTTCTGAAATTGCCAACAAGAGTGCCAAATGTGAGGGTGGTTTTCCCCCGGGGAAAAGGAATGAAACCGGCATTTTTTCCTACATAAGTCAGCAGGAGCAAGTAAGAATCAGTAAATCTGAAGTCATCCTGTGTTTTCCCTTGAAAAACCCCTGAGCCACTCATTCTCTCCCACACCCCATATTTCCCAATAGCAGAACAAATACTTTTCAGAAACCAACTATTCACCGTAAATTGGTGCTCAAATTCACCATCAAAAATAACAGACTAGGTTGGACACACTCAGTGAATCTAGAAGTATTGTTACAAGCCCATGGCAAAATGATAACATAGTTCTACATAATGAACACCAATTATCATTCATTGGAGTTGCAGAATCAGTAGTAGCGAATTTCCTTCCAGCATTCTTAAAATTTCACTGCTGCTGTTGGTAGACACCCAACTAATAAAAATACTTCCCAAGAGAAAGTTCTTCTGCCAAAAATCACCCAGAAAACAAAAATGCAGTTTTTTAAACTAGCAGGGAAAGTTCCAGATATTCTAACTCAGTGGGCCCCAAAATGTTCAGGGTCGTGTCCCCATTCCTCCCCCCCGGGGGGGGGGGGGTGGTATGGGAGCTGAGGCTGGGTCCGCAGCTGCAGGCGGCTCTGGGGTTAGGAGGGGGGCTGAGAACGGAGCCGTGTTCAGGGGCTGGGGCCAGAAGTGGAGCTGAGGCGGGCTGCAGTCAGGGGTCGAGGCTGGGAGCAGGACCAGGAGCCGGGGCTGTGGCTGGGGGCGGGTCCAGAGCAGAGCTGGGGGCAAAGTGCTCCGGGGAGGGATAGCTCAGTGGTTTGAGCATTGGCCTGCTAAACCCAGGGTTGTGAGTTCAATCCCTGAGGGGGCTATTTAGGGATCTGGGGCAAAAAGTGGGGATTGGTCCTGCTTTGAGCAAGGGGTTGGACTAGATGACCTCCTGAGGTTCCTTCCAACCCTGATATTCTATGATTCTATGAAAGTGGGGCTGGGTGATGCTCCCTCCCCAGCCCCCCTGGGGGCTGGCCCAGGCCCCACCACATCCCCCCAAACATTCCTCCATGCTCCCTTAGGGGGGCACACTGCACAGTTTGGGGATCACTGTTCTAACTGAAGTAAATAGATCAGCCTCTTTACAACTAACTGTGTTGCATATGTCCTCCCACTCATCTCAGTGTCTTACAGCCCACTTCTCTGTGCCTGTCTTTTTTTAAAAAGACTTATCTCAAACGAGCTACTACCTCTACTCTCCACCCAGAGAAAGGTTAGACACACCATCAACTTGTAATCTAGTCACTTAAAAACACACACACACATATACATGTCTGGAGTCTCCTTCCAATTTTTGTGGTACTATAACCACGTTCCTATTTTTAAAAATTTTTTCATCTCTCTGTTGCTATGTGAAAGACACACACAAACAATAGGGAAAACTGGCTGACAATAGCTGCTATCAAATCCACACAATAAACAAACTTGATAAAAGATATTTTTAATCCCTTTCACCAATAGTGATGTAAGGTATTAAATTTAACACTAGCAGTACATAAAACAATTTGACATAGAAGTATTGTAGGCACGGTTGGTAGCATCACCTATTATTAAGGATGCCCAACATTTTCCAGTATAAGACTTTGTTTCAGCTGTAACTCTGACAAACTAAACTTTAGGGCTGAAGTTTTCCATGCCAGGTGTTTGCCTAAGGGCTGATTTTTTAAAGTTTCAGCCAAAACAGTTCTGCTGTTTCTGAGAACAAGGTTAGAGGAAACTACAATGCTTTGCAATTGAAAAAAAATCTGGTGTCCTTGACTTTCAGAAATTCTAGTGCCCCCATGATTTGAAGCAGAGACTTGCAATTTGGCATTGGGCAGCCTGTGTATCAGGAATGTCTTTTGTCGACACTAAAAATCCACCCAAAGTTTGCAAGTAATAAGCCTTTGAAAAAAGTTCATATGCACATATTCAGTAGAGACTTGCATTTTAGTCTTGAAAAGTCTCTACACTTTTTCCATCATTGAGCATGCTCCATTTCCTCACAGTTCCTGTGTACTGACAGAATTGCACACATGCCACCTCAAGAGGACGATGGAACATGCTCCACCCGACTTTGTCCCGGTAGACCAGGCAATTCCTTCCCCAGTCTGGCTCTTGTCCCCTCTGCATGCAAATCAGACGGCTTCTTCCTCAATGCATCCTGGGTGCTAGTCCCTTCAGCTATGTCTACACACCAATGTAAGCCTAGGGTTAGTGGGACTCAAGTCAGCTGACTGGTGTCAGAGAAATCTGGACCTGAGCATCTGCACTGCATTTGAAGCCTAGGGTAAGAATTTTCTGACCTATGCTCAAACCTAGGGCTCTGGCATTCATACTGCAGTGCGCAGACCCAAGTCAAAGTAACTGCATCCCAGAGTGCCTAGCACCACCCCCATGTTGACACTCTAGCCCTAGGAACATGGTGCACTGTGGGAAAACTCTACTGCCCATCCTGTTTCCTACCAACGACGGTGCTATTGATGGGACTCAGGTGCCCATAAGGAGCACCTGAGTTCCTGGCTCAACCCTGCCCGGGGAGGGATGACCTCCAATATCCCAGCAGCCAGGAGCTGCCTCCCACCTGGCGACTTTGCTCCTTGTTCTTGGCATGTGCCATGCAGCAGCGAGGAGAAGCAGGAGCTGCTGCCGCAGAAGGAGCAGGAAGGGGGAGCGGGCTCGACCAGACACTAATGGCACTTCCAGCCAGCTGCACTAGCTGCCTGCAGCTCTGCTACTTTGCTGCCAGGAACTGTGGACACACCTGGAGAACTCCTGGGACCTGAGTCAAGCCATGGCTAAGGGGAAACAGGAAACCCTGGGTCCCAGTTTAACATGGATCTCAGACCCTGCAGGGTCCTGGGACATTGGGTTTGAGCCCTAGGTTAGTACAGTTGTATTGTGGACACAAGGGGGTTTTGGCTTGAGCCTGGGCTCACACTTAGTCTTAAACTGTGATGTAGACATACCCTTTGAGAGCACAAGAGATACAGGCTCCCTCCCCTCAGTTCCAATGCCTGGTTCAACCCAGGCATGGAACAACAATTAAAGGGAAAAGAACACATTGGGGCAAATTGCTAGTAAGTGTCAGGAACTCAGCTGCTTAGTTGCCTAGAAACCCAATGAGCTCATTGGGACCAATTAGTTACTGTGCTCCATGATTGGTCAGAAGAACCAACAGATCACCATTTAAGCACTGTAACAACAGCAGCACAGTGGCTGCTCAATGCATTCCACAGCTGCAGCTATGCCAGGCCTGCTTCCTGTCTAGCCTGTTGACCTGAATTTTATGGGTTAGTTGTTATGGCTCACCACTTATCGCATCCGACCGGAAGATTTATAGGTTCTTGTCCAATTCAGACTACAGGGTCTGAGAACTCAGAGAGTTCTATATCGGGAGAGGACTCTCGGGGTGCTTGGCAAAAATCCTTACACTGGGGACAATACCAAATTGATAAAACTTTATTGAGACTAACAAAACAATAATAAATGCTATGAAACTTATGACTGCAAAACAGTAAAAAGAATTCCAAAACTCCTGGTGGTAATATTCCTATTATAAGTACCTTAACCTAACATACTCACACCCTTCCTTGAGGACCCAGTAATAGGAGGTGAAGGACCAGCCTTACTCCTGGCATGCCTGATTACACGATGGTTCTGGCTTCCCCAATAGTTAGCAATGTTGAGTAGTTATACTATACTACAAGCTGAGCTGATAGCATGATAGAAGATAGAATGATAGGTAGATAAAAAAGATAGAAAAGAAAGAGCTTCCTAAGATATCCTTACATATTATAGGATTCTGATGCTATGTAATTCAGGCCCAACCTACCAAATCTTATTTCCGAAATGTATGGGTACCCTTATCCTATAGGTTAGTGGATTATGACACTTACTTTCTACATTTTAATAAGGATTGTTTTACTCCAAAAACTGCCAACCTAGGATTTCTTGGCAACTTCCAGGTTTGTGGTATACCCTACAGTTACCAACCGGTTGCAGACCCCGGATAAATCTGTTCAGTGTTGTGTGTAGTTCCTCCTTTTGGTTCCCCAAAGTTCAGGGATCATTTCTATCTGTGCCAAAGGTTGTCCGCTTTTATGCTGACTTATTCTTAACTGATTATACTTTTAGCTATTTAGCGGATCTTACTGGATACATGCCAGTAGGCTTCTTGCATTTCAGCAAAACTTATTCTCTGTATAATTATTAAGAAACATATCATATGCCTCAACACATCCTAATTTCATAGGAATTAATACTGATAAAATATTAGAATCATATATGAAATGGATTAATTCAGAAAGAGAAACATATTATTTGATACGGCTGCCTGGCTTAGTAGGATATAATAGCTAGTAAAGTACCTCTATGGGCCATAAGCCCTTGCTCCACCGCTTGCCTCCTCCACTACAGCTCTAGTCCATGCCTACCTCTGAACTCCTAATTCTTAACACCTGGTTCCAACCACGGACTTGTCTCTTGACCACGCCTCCAGTTCTACCCTCTGATTCTACTCCAACCACTAGGACAGACTCTTGCTCTGACCACTAGATCTCACGACCTACACCTCAGTGTGTGACAGTGCGACTGGAATGGATGGAAGAGAAAAACTGTGACAGGGAGCCTGTTGGAGGGGGGAAAGGAAGACGGGGCTGGGGGCTAGGTCAGAGGGGAGAGACAGATCAGACAAGGAGCCAAGGGGTGAGGAACTGGGACTCAGTGGGCAAGGAGACTGGGGACAAGCAGTCAAGGCGAGAGGGCACTGGAACTAGTTGGGCAAAGAGACTGGGAATGGCAGGGACCATACTCGGAAAGAAAGCCTGGAGCAGGAGGCTAGGACTGGCTGGACAAGGAGTCTGGCACTGAGATAAGAAGCCTGAGGAGTGGAGACTGGGATAGGGACCAGGAGCAAGGCAGGGACAAGTTGGAAGAGACAGAGCAGAAGGTATCAACCTTGGCGAGGGAACAGGCAAAAGAATGTGCTCACTAGAATATACTACCCTCCAGAGCCTGGAATGGAACCCAAGATCTCATCATTCCTCTGATGTCAGCAAATGTGTGTACTACTCTCTGACAAAAAGTCTCATTGTTCTCTGGTGTTAGTTCACAGAGGATGACCACCTACTATTTATTGTTATCTTTTATTCCATTAGCTCAAGTGGCAGAAATCTGTGCAATATATTTAAAGGCTCCAACCTACTGAGAAACCAAGTGAGTGTCAATACGAAGCCACCTGATGGGATTTGTTTTTTCAGTTTGCCTTTTTACAAACCTAAGAAATTATACAAAAAATAATTGTGTTAAAACAACATAATTAAGATTGCAAAGTCAAGCATTCAGAGGTTAGGAAATGCTAGAATTAAGGTTGCCTGGGCAGTCTTAATTTGCATCCCCTTGTTATGCATTATGATGCACACTTTAAATATACCTACTAGTTTTTCCATATGACCCCTGCCTTACTGGGTGCAAGGGATGGCCCTGCACTAGGGATGAGTCATGGTTCTGTCATAAAGGAGACTGTTGTGTGAAAGACCCCTGCTTCATCTCTTGGAGAAATCAAAAGGTGTGTAATGAATGAGGCAGGGGATCTGTAATGAATGAGGTAGGGGATCCTTATTAGTAGGCAGGGACTGTCTACTAGTCTGGTTTGTACCATGCCTATTACTCTGGCGCTCCATCCTCAGTTGACCCTTAGACACTACTATACGAATCATTACTAATAAGAAGTTGTGTCAGAGTTATAAAACTAAGTCATAAAAATGGGCTCTCTGTCCACCTTCATAGACGAAAACCTCAATTAAACCCCTACAAAATTCTTATTGAAAATAATTTCTTCTAAAAGCACTCTAAGGCCTTCAAACTTTAAGAAAAACATTGATGGTTGAAAAATGTTTTACAGAAGATGTCATTTACTTCTGATAACTCATTTTCTCTCAATGGTCCAAAACTTGTAACTCCTTAGATGCTTAAAGATAGCATAAATCTCTTTTGAGATATACATTTGCAAGTGTTTTATCATTTAAATGTAAGCAGCTAACCCAAGAACTTCCCAGTCTCACTGCTATGTAAATGGTAAGGTTTTTACTGTACCAATATGGAGCCCAATGATTTTGCTATAACTGGTAACTAATGCAAGAAGCCATTTGAGTACAGAATATTTATATTAATTGGGGAATCAATCAGTTACCTGACAATACTTAAACTCTCACCGCTCTGGCTCCTACACCTACCTTTAGGCCCCTCCGGGCTCCAATGGGAGTTCCAGGGGCAGTGCCTGCGGATAGGGCAGCGTGCAGAGCCGCCTGGCCGCACCTCTGCACTGGAACAGGAGAAGAGACATGCCACTGCTTCTGGGAGCCACTTGAGGTAAGTGCCGCTCGAAGCCTGCACCCCTGAGCCTCTCCCCACGCCCCAACCCCAGCCCTGATCCCCCTCTTGCTCTCCAATCCTGTCGATCCCAGTTCAGAGCACCTTCCTGCACCCCAAATCTCTCATCCCCAGCCCCACCCCAGAGCTCACACCCCCAACCAGAGCCCTCACCCCCTCTTGCACCCCAACCCCAATCTTGTGAGCATTCATGGCCCACCATACAATTTCTAGTCCCTGATGTGGCCCTCAGGCCAAAAAGTTTGCCCACCCCTGTTCTAGGGGAAGCGAGTGCAGAAAACAGAGGACATGCTTGCTGGGGAGATGCACTACAGCATTATGTACTAATGGAATATTGAATGCTGCGGAGAGGTCCAGGAGGATATGAATGGATGTCTGCCCTCCATCCAATGACAGATCATCTGTCATTGCCACTAAAGCGATGCCATGCCCTGGCTGGATTCCAGAATGTGCCAGATCTATAGTATTAGCTTCAATAAAATGAACTTGTAATTGGCCTCTGGGTAGCTTTTCTCTATGTGCTTGTTCAGTGATAGGAAGTTTGACACTCAGAGAACCCTGATGCCTATAAGAAGCAGGGAGGTCCCCTGAAAGAAGCTGTCAGAGTCCCTGGGGAAGGGAGACAAGGCCGGGGGAAATCTGCTAGGAAGAAGTCTCTAGGGAAAGTTCCTAGGAGACAGTGCACAGCTTAGTCTTAAGACATATATAGAAAAACTCTGCAAGGAGACAGTCCCTGCTCCAAGGAGCTTACAAGCTAAATAAACAGACACCACAGCCATCTTTGCTCATAAAAGAGCATTCTTACATTCTGTTAAAGTAAGGACTCTTTCTAAAACAAATATCTTAAGCTTTTTCTGTCTCTTCCAGTAGGCAAAAATCATCTTGATAACTGGTGTCTTATACAAAAGTTGTGTCTTGTTTTTGATAAGGCCCCTTTTTGCCTTTTGGCCAAAATGGACCTCAGATTTACAACCTGCTATTTACAATTTATTTACAACTTGAAGCTAAAGAAATCTATTAAATATTTTATACAAATCACAATAACCAATGCTTACAAACACTTTTCAAAATATAGCATAAAAGAAAATAGTACAGAAAGTTAAAGCATGATAGAAGTTATAAAAGCTGCATTGTAGAATCTGTAAATGCAACTGGGTGTAATAAACATGGTGTTATGGTCAAAGAAATTAAGAATTACGTTTGAGAATGTCCACTTTTTGGGTGCCCAATTTGAGATGCCTAGGATCTGATTTTTCAGAGTACTTAGCATTCTGTAGCACTTTTTATGTTCAAAGCATAGCTCCCATTGACCTCCATTGCTGCTGTGAGTGTTAAGCACTTCTGCAGATAAGGCTTCAGGTCTCAAATCAGGCGCTCGAAAATGAGGAACACAGTTAGTGAACACCTGTGATAAGTTTGGTTTTAGGACTTGCCTAGCACCACACATGGTTTGAGAAACCTCCTCCCCACCTCCCCACCATCCAGCACATTTAAAGTAGTTTTATTTAACTGATTTAAAAGGTTATGTTTTTGTACATTTTTTAATTGAATTCCAAATTTCATCCAAATAGGCGTTGACACAAATCACAAGTAAAAAATTAATCTAAGAAAGAAATGCATCATTCACCATTTTCTAACATAATACAAACATGTAAAAATTAAGAATCTGAATAAATGTATGTTAAGCGATGTAACTGCTTAAATAAATGTGTATTGATATAGTGTAACCTCCTGGATAGCAAGAAGTAGTACCAAGTTTAGTGTAAAGGCTGTATTTAGTTGCAAATCAACGTGTTTCAACGGTTACCCACCAATTAAACTCAATCTTTCTTTAGGAACATAACTAAAAAGTGCAAATGCAAAACAAAATTTTAAATGATTATTTAAATAGTGATTAAAATTGGTGATTTAAATCAATTCCCCTTACTTCAGATCCCTAGCACAGACTCCTACCACTTAATATAAAGGAGTGTCTCATCTACATGACCACTCGCTGGCAGCCTGCTTCTATTGAAGTCAAGGCAAATCTCCTACTGACTTCAATGATGCAGCATGAGGCACTACCAGGGCACTTGACATGCTTTACCAATGGGTCTGTTTTCTAGACAGCATAGAGCACAACATACAAGTAAGGTCTGAAATCAGCCTCGGTGCTATATTACAGTCCACATTAATTGTTCTATCTTCCAAAAAAATTACTATCCGGTGATGCTGTATCTTCTCTACTTCGGAGAGAATTCTGTGCCAAAAAATTTAAATTTTGCACACAATATTTTTTCTGCAAATTTTTATTTGTCAGAATAACAATATAGTCACACCAGTTTCAATTATTTTGGTAATTTATTTCAAAATACCTGTCAACAAGTATGTCTGCAACCATACAGACAATGAAAAAGATTCAGGAAATGTTTTTTATGACAAACAAATTCCTTAATGGGCATACTAATACAGAACTTTGAGCAATAATTCATTTAAACTACAATACAGAAACGAATTTCCCGCACCTCTCAGAAGCACTGTTAAAAGGCTTGGGGGAGTCAGAGGTAATGGAGGAGCTGAGGGAGGGGGAAGTAATTGCTGAGAAGAAGCCCGGGAGTGAACCTGAAGCGTTGTTAGGTATGGGTGGGAGAAGCATGGAACAGGGGTTTTTGGAGGGGTGTGGGGCAGGGATTGTTAGGAAGCTACTAAACCCTAACCTCTCGCAGTCAGTCAGGCACATCTGTCCCTGTCCCCATGTGCCCTGCACTCCCAACCCCGTCCCCATGTGGCTCTCTACCTCCACCCCTCAGTAGCCCTGTGTGCCTTGCTCTGTCTGTCCACCCACATGTGCCTCTTCACCTGGTACTGTGGAAAGGGCGCAGTCTCTGATCTCTCCCTATTGGCTGTTATAGCTGGTGAGCAGCTACCCTCTGTGCTTGCACCATGGCAGCCCCTGGTGGGCAAGAGGCATAACTTCAATACTTCTCCAGCAGACTATTTTCTGCGGAGAAAAAAAATCTGCAGGGGACATGAATTCTGCATGTGCTCAGTGGCAAAGAATTCCCCCAGGAGTACTTTTCATAGGTGTGTTTGGAACTAAAAATGAGAAGAATCAATGAAACACTGACCATCACAAACTAAATTAAGTTGGAAGGTATTTTCTAGTGGAACTTCTAGTTCAATTCTCTGCATCTTAGCAGGACTGCTATATGTGGATATAGTTCACTGCTGATATGCTGCCATCTTTTCTATGACTATTTTGATCCAGTTTCAGAAATTCAAAATACCTTTGAGTTCTCCCTGTTCTTAGTCATGCTCTCTGCAAGTTTTCTGCGTTTCATTCTCTCAATTGTTACCCTTAAAATTATATATTTGTGTCTCAGATTTTTTTGCGGGTGACTGGTTAATGTCTATTTATATTTTTCTGTATAACTGTTAAAATATCTTGCAGTATATGTTTCTTTATCTCCAAATGGATTTTAGTATATTATTCCATTAATATTGTACTTTTACTTGTGAAAATATCTCCTCTGTATTGTCTCTATTCCCAGCACAGCCTGAGGCAAAATGGTTACACAGAAATTCAGAGAGATATCAAGTTTCTACCTGGAAAGGAGGACAAATACAGAACCGTTATCTGAGCTTTTGCCATAAGTTAAGATTTATAATTTATTTTCGGTCACAGGCCAGGATCCCGTTGTGCTAGGCACTATACCACCACAGAATAAAAAGATGGAAGACTCATGTTCTTCCTTACTGACAAAATCAAACGGGGAAACACTGTGTTCATTATTGCTGAATATTACCAATCCCTTGTATGAGGATGAGAGGGCAGCAGAATCTCTCAAATGAACGATCCTGCTGGAGAAACCAGCTCCTTATACAAACTGTCTCTCTCTTTTCTATTTTTTTAAAAGGATCAGTGAGGGTATAGCAAGGCAATTCTGGCAATACTATTCAGATTTCCTTTCAGATTAGTTTGAGGTCTGGGAATGGTATGGAGACTATAACAGTCTCCTTGGTTAATCTCCAGGGGTTGAATAAAGATCCAGCATCTTAGATCTTTTTTAAAAAAATCTGCAATCAGCTTCCTTTGATACCACGGACCACAAACTGTTAACACATCTGCAATGTGTGGCAGAAAATGGAGTCAGAGTTAGATGACTTGATATACTTGTCTGCAAGAGAACAGAGTAGAAATTATCTGAAGTAATCTCATGTAGAGAATTACAGTGTTCCATCCTGACCCATCTTGTTCAAGATGTATGCAAGGACACTGGAGAGAAATAGCAAGATGATCTGGGTTGAAGTGGCACCACTATGCTTACGCCACACAGCTCTAAATCTCCATTTCACTGAACCCAGACTGTACAGTAACCTGATTTTCCCAGTACCTGGCAGAGATTGAGTCCTGAAAAAGAACAAGCTGGCTGAGCTCTATCTAGATAAGACATTGGCTGTCTGGGTAAAAGAAATCAGAGATAGTTTTAGAGCAGCTATATCACCATTGGTTTATAAAAGTTCATGCTCCAGGAGATCTTCTGTCAGTTGTGTTTGGAGAATGCTCCCCACATTTTCAGCTGCCTCCAGTTACTGCAGCAATAACCAGAAATGCTTGCTTCTCGAATGTGTTTCACCTCCAGTGGCTGGATCTGACATTTGTGGGGAGTGTCTTTGGTGTCACTAAATTTTTATTAGGGCTGTCGATTAATCGCAGTTAACTCATACGATTAACTAAAAAAAATTAATCGGAATTAATACAGTTTTAATCGCACTGTTAAACAATAGAATACCAATTGAAATTGATTAAATATTTTGGATGTTTTTCTAAATTTTAATATATATTGTATTCTGTATTGTAATTGAAATCAAAGTGTATATTATTTTTATTACAATATTTGCACTGTAAAAATGATAAACAAAAAGTGTTTTTCGATTCACTTCATACAAGTATAGTAGTGCAATCTATTTGTTGTGTAAGTGCAACTTATAAATGTAGATTTTTTTTGTTACGTAACTGCACTCAAAAACAAAACAAAGTAAAACTTCAAAGCCTACAAGTCCCCTCGGTCCTACTTCTTGTGCAGCCAATCGCTAAGACAAATAAGCTTGTTTACATTTACGGGGAATAATGCTGCCCTCTTCTTATTTACAAGGTCACCAGAAAGTAAAAACAGGGATTTGCATGGCACTTTTGCAGCTGGCATTGCAAAGTATTTACGTGCCAGATATGCTAAATATTCGTATGCCCCTTCATGCTTTGGCCACCATTCCAGAGGACATGCTTTCATGCTGATGACACGCTTTAAAAAAAATAATGCGGTAATTAAATTTCTGACTGAACTCCTTGGGGGAGGATATGTCCCCTGCTCTGTTTTACCCGCATTCTGCCATATATTTCATGTTAGAGCAGCCTCAGATGATGACCCAGCACATGTTGTTCATTTTAAGAACACTTTCGCTGCAGATTTGACAAAAAGCAGAAAAGGTACCAAAGGTGAGATTTCTAAAGCACTGGACCCAAAGTTTAAGAATCTGAAGTGCCTTCCAAAATCTGAGAGGGACGAGGTTGAGCATGTTTTCAGAAGTCTTAATAGAACAACACTCTGCTGCAGAAACTACAGAACCCAAACCAACAAAAAAGAAAATCAACCTTCTGTTGGTGCCATCTGATTCAGACGATAAAAATGAGACTCCATCAGTCCGCTCTGCTCTGGATCGTTATTGAGCAGAACCCATCATCAGCATGGACGCATGTCCTCTGAACTGGTGGTTAAAGCATGAAGGAACGTATGAATCTTTAGCACATCTGGCACAAATATCTTGTGACGTCAGCTACAAGAGTGCCATGCAAACGCTTGTTCTTTTGGGTGCCATTGTAAACAAGAAGTGGGCAGTATTATCTCCTGCAAACTTGTTTTACTGAGTGATTGGCTGAAGTAGGACTGAGTGACTTGTAGGCTCTAAAGTTTTACATTGTTTTATTTTTGAATGCAGGTTTTTTTTTTTAACATAATTCTACATTTGTAAGTTCAACTTTCATGATAAAGAGATTGCACTACAGTACTTGTATTTGGTGAATTGAAAAATACTATTTCTTTTGTTTTTTGTGCAAATATTTGTAATAAAAATAAATGAGCATTTTACACTTCGTATTCTGTGTTGTAATTGAAATCAATATATTTGAAAATGTAGAAAACATCCAAAAATATTTAAATAAATGATATTCTATTATTAATCACACAATTAATTTTGTAATCGCTTGACAGTCCTAATTTTTAATTGAAATTGTATTATAAGTTTTCTCTTTTTAAAATTGTGTCCGCAAACCTAGATAAAATGTGTTGTCTAAACTGAAAAAAAATGTATGTACTATATTTATTAGTAGCAGTTTGACATTAGTGTAAAATGCCACAGGTTGTCCTTCAAAATTCACCTGCTGTGCTGACATAAAATCTTGGTCACTTGTGGCAACCAAAACTCCATTCAAACCTGCAGAAACTCTCTAGTATAAACATTTCCTTTTATATGATGTAGATGCATCAGATTATCTCTAAAAATTCACAAACTTTTATGCAAGGGCTGACAAGAGTGTTCCCACACAATTTCAAATTTCACTGCTTACTCACATAATTTTTCCAAAACATTTGCATTTTTCCCTGCTATTATTGGTATTCCATCCACTTGAGTTGTGTGTGTGTGTGTGGGGGGGGGCAATCTCAGTGCTTATACACTTCAGATTGTTTTGACTTGAAAAGATATTGTGATCTTGTGATATTGATTCAGACAACAGTCCCTTGAGCGCCACAATTTCCATTATATTTCCATGGATCAGTGTTGTCTGGGATGCCATTTTTATTTATATTTATATTTACTATATTATGTAACAGAAGCAGAGACTGACTAATAGCACAAGCAATAGTCATACAAAAATGACAATGTGACCACATGTAAAATATGCCATCTGCAAAACACTTCTTGGGAAGGCATATTTAAACATGTTTAAAAGATTAAGACGACTAAAATGAGGGATGAATCAAGTGAGAGAACACAAGAGGACAAACAGGAAAATGAGAAAAGGGTACTAAAGGTGGCTAAATAAATAGGGCCCTACCAAATTCATGGCCATGAAAAACACATCACGGACCATGAAATCTGGTCTTCCCCTATAAAATCTGTTCTTTTGTGTGCTTTTACTCTATCCTACACAGATTTCACAGAGGAGACCAGCATTCTCAAAGTGTGGTTCCTGACCCAAAAGGGAGTTGTGGGGTGTGTGTGTCACAAGGTTATTTTAGGGGAGTCACGGTATTGCTACTCTTACTTTTATGCTGCCTTCAGAGCTGGGTGGCCAGAGAGTGGCGGCTGTTGGCTGGGTGCCCAGCTCTGAATGCAGTGCCACACCAGCAGCAGCACAGAAGTAAGGGTGGCAATACCACACCAGGCCATCCTTACGTCTGTGCTGCTGCTGGCGGCAACTCTGCCTTCAGAGCTGGGCTCCCTGCTGGCAGCCACCACTCTCTAGCTGCACAGCTCTGAAGGCAGCACCGCTGCCAGCAGCCGTGCAGAAGTAAGCGTAGCAGTATGCAACCTCCTCTACAACTCCTTTTTGGGTCAGGACCCTAAAATTACGACACAATGAAATTTCAGATTTAAATAGCTGAAGTCATGAAATTTATGATTTTTAAAATCCTATGACCATGAAATTGACCAAAATGGACCGTGAATTTGATTGGGCCTAATAAACTGGGCTGCTGATTTTTCAAATTCTCCATTTGAATGTTGTATAGACATATGCTATCTATGCTCACATTTGTAGAATATGATCAAGTCAGAGGGAGAAGGTGTGAATATAAAATCCTTTGTATGCAGTAACTAACATCAGTGGATACCTTGTTGAAGTGTTTGAGCATAAGCTTCCGTGAGCTACAGCTCACTTCATCGGATGCATGCTTCGAAAGCTTATGCTCAAATAAATTGGTTAGTCTCTAAGGTGCCACAAGTACTCCTTTTCTTTTTGCGGATACAGACTAACATGGCTGCTACTCTGAAACTTGTTAAAGTGTGTTTGTTAGTTACAATTAAGCTGCTGCTGGAAATTTTAAGCGTATACTTCATTTAATTAAGGCCCTCATTCCAGTTTAGATAAACTATTCACTGGATTGCCTCAGAAGTTAGATGCATAAATGCTCAAAGAGCCAGCATGCTTCAAACACAGTAATAAGTTCCCTCTTCTCAATACCCATCCTTTCACATACTTCTAGTTAGGGGCCAGTTTCTTGAACTTAGAATGCAGTTAGCAAACAAAATGTTAGCAGCAGGGTATACTTTATCCATCCAAAATTGAAAAGAATGGAATTCAAAAGAGGAAAGACTTACACATTCCTTTCCATCTTCATATTGACAGTGCAGTTGATAATGCACTACAATACACCATAAGGCTTTCCTTTCCATCTCCAACAGATACCAAAAAGCAATATATACCTTGGCTTCTACTGCAATGCTAGTGCTAAACATTTACATTGACCCCATATGCTTTGAAATAATTATATCCACAAATCAGCACATCTGATTGTCAGATATTCCATGCACTGGGGAAGCAAGACAGGCTGATGCCACGAGCACACTCCCTTGAGGCATAACGGGGCCTTGCAAGGCTGCTCCCCTCTTTTGATCTGGCAATGATGTACTCAGAACTGGGAACTGAGAACAAGATGCCTCCTTCGTGGGGTCTCATTTAGTGACTCCTTTTACAGAATACAACAAAACCCTTCCTTCATTAGCCTCTCGAGTCCAACCCTTCTTCTGGCTCTGGTGCTCATGCCAACAAGCATCCTCTCCCAAATTCAGGAGTCCCCAACCCTCCTCCCGAAGCTAGGTTATGCTTCAGGCCAGCTGTAGTCCTCAATCAGCTTCTCCTCTTTACTCACTCATTTCACCTATCAGCTTGGAGGGGTTAACAGGCCTCTTTTATCCTTCCCTTACTAGCGTCTCAAGGTGCTCCCCTCAAGGTTGCTAAGAGCAACCCTTCTAAACTGAGCTCTCATGGCATTTTATCTGGCCCAGGTGCTCATTAGTTAATTAACTGCTAGATGGAGTTGTTTGCTATAAAAAGGCCAATATTGGGTAGACTGGGTCCTGACTCCCCTTAAAGAGGCCAACTACCCTGTGACAGGAATTATGCCACCTTAACACTGCTGAGGTCACTTAATGTTTTGTTTCAGAGTGTAAAGTTTGATTAAATTGGGATATTTATTGCTTTTCTGGTAACAAGTACAAACTCTTCATATTTAAAAGTTACAATATAACCTGTCAATGGGAGGGAACCTTTGCAAAGGAGTCCGTGTCATCACTCAGTTCCCAAAACATTCTGTAGCTTCTCATGACCCTCTGGAAATTGAATATGGACAAGTGGCTGCAGCAACAGCATGCATGTGCCTGCATGACACCAGCAGGTCTGCCTATTGTGCTCTACTTTTCTCTAAGCCCCGCCTGACAGTATGAAGCGTACAAACATACCAATGTTGGACATCTGTGCAACAGCCACCATAAGGGACTGAACCAATGACTGCCAGAGTTAGAAGCATGTGTCTAAAAAGGTTGTACTGATGAGCCAGGCCCTCCAAATGAGAGTTGTCACAGACTCACATCTTCTGTGCACTGGGCACAGAGGAGGATGCCTAATATACAAACTGACCATGGTGTCATACAAGCAAAATACATGACAGATTTCTGATATGTGTATTTGTATAATTTCTGATGTGTAACAAAAATGTGTATTTTGTTGATTCACACACAATTTACAAATCATAGCTTTTCAGTACAGAATCTCTTTTAACTGTATCAATCCCCTACAAAGATCAGCAGCAGGGTCTGAGAAGCCCTTACCACTTCAGCTTCAGGAGTAACTGCTAATCCTTTTCTACACCAGCCACTGGAAAACTTGACATACTTTACCAGTGTGTTACACAAAGTATTTACTACACAAAGTGTTTACTACAGTAGAATAATATCAGTGATAAGTGTTTTATATTTCTTTGTTATCCTTTCGCAAGAAAAGTGAGACATATGTGAAAAATTGAAAAAACTGGTGATTTTTAAACTCTTTTTTAATCAATTCCATTTGATCAGTCCATGAAAAATGCATAGTGCTCTTTTTGCTACTTCAATGCGATTTTTACAAAATAACCGTTTAAAACTCCTGTTGAAACTGAACTCCATAAGTGTCTACCACTGCACCATAAAAGTGCAGAGACTTCTCTCTCACACTTAAGGTACAAAATCAGCTTTAAAAAACAAACAAAACACAGACTTCTATCTAAAAATATTTTACCTACTATTGCTGCAAACAATTATTATGAACCAGAGACTAAATAAAAATTGTCTATGTTTTAAAAACTTTGTGCATTTGACAGCATTTTGTCAGTTTAGCTGTTTCTCTTGTACATACAGCCTCTCATGTTTGTGTAGGTCTTTCATGCAGCAACAGAAAGAGGGAAAGATTTAAAAAGGAAAACGTGATTGTAAACCCACAACAATTGGAAGATTCAGGGGCCAGTGTCTTATATGAAAATACTTTAAACTCATGTTCTAAAACCTCATTAGATTTCAAGTTGATAGTGCCCCTTCAAGATGGCACAAGAATTCTTGAAATGCAAGCATGTCAGCATTCATAAAACATTTTATGAAGTCCATGATAAAAATCTTTCTGCTCCCTAGCTGATAGAGGGTTCTGCTAAACACTACTTCCATCTATGACTCTGAAGAAGTCTGGACCTACTTTTAAGAAGTGCTGAGCATAAACAACTCCAATTGAAGGTCCTTAGTCAGTACCTCTAAAAGTCAGGCCTTCTACTGTCTTCAAAAAGTAACTTTAAAAAAAATTAACAATACCAAACAGATTCCACAATAACTGATAAAAGCTAGGAAGTTTTAGATTAGCTTTTAAAAACTTATGTCAGCTTTTGTCACTTTTAATTAATGTATTTGAGCCCTGATCCTCCTACAGCCAGTCTAAGTTCCAAGACTGCTCTTTAGAACCAGCTCAGGAAGTAGTAAAGCAAAAATGGAACTAAGTGTAATTTCAAAAGAAAGCCAGAAGAGAGTTCCAAGGAAATCAGAAGTCACATAGAGAAGATCTATTTTGCAATTTCACTAGATTCGTGGTTCCCAAACTTGTTCCGCCGCTTGTGCAGGGAAAGCCCCTGGCGGGCCGGTCCAGTCTGTTTACCTGCCGAGTCTGATCGCAGCTCCCAGTGGCAGGTAAACAAACTGGTCCGGCCCGCCAGGGGCTTTCCCTGCACAAGCGGCGGAACAAGTTTGGGAACCACTGCACTAGATAATCACAATGTAATCACAATACAAGAAATATTATAAGCCCTTTGAATGTTACAAACCGTACTCCAAGATCCCATCAATATAGTCACATATTCTAAAATACTCTCCAACTTACCCAATCAGTCCCCTGCTGTCTTTATCAGAAAATTCCCTGCTTGTTGACTGATTAAAAGCTAGTTTATACAGGTGTATCTTACAGGTTACAATATTAAGCTTTAGAGGACTGTCAGAAGCAGCAAGTTACAAAGATGGGAGAACCTATGCCAAATTTTTTACCACAATTTTACACTGAATCCAAAATGGCACCTCCAACACTAGTATATTGTGTCACTGTTTTAGTAATGTCTTAAAAGGGAAAATGCTACCTAATGAAATAAGAGTACTTGCTGTCCCACTCTTTTCTTTGGAGACTACCCTCCCATACAAATGTTCACTAGACCTGATCCTTAACTCATGAGATCCAATGTCATCACACTCCAAAGAGGTACAGCTTAAGCTGGCACTGTCCTTTCAAGTAAATAAAAGCTTTGTTTACTTATGTTTAACCTGCAACTGTTGGAACACAAATGCAAGGCATTTTAGTACATGTTTTGAAACAGAAAAAACAAAGAAAGTATTTGCTTCCTACTGGACTGATTCACTTAAGAGAAATGCACTATAATGACCAGTCAAGAAGTCACTGAATTTATTCTTAACAGTTCTGGGAAAAATTATCTGTAAGTAAAATTATTTGGGATAAGAAAGTTTACAAAGTCACGCAACTCAATTTTTCAAAAATCTCTCAGATACCTTTTGCTGTGCTCACATCAATCTGGAGTGTTCATAAGATAAGCTACTACCAGCAGGAGAGTGAGGTTGGGGGAGAGAAAACCTTTTGAAGTGATAAACACCCATTTTTTCATGGTCTGTGTGTATAAAACATCCTCACTGCATTTTCCACTTTATGCATCCGATGAAGTGAGCTGTAGCTCATGAAAGCTTATGCTCAAATAAATTGGTTAGTCTCTAAGGTACCACAAGTACTCCTTTTCTTTTTGCGAATACAAACTAACACGGCTGCTATTCTGAAACCTGTCATAAAGAAAATAAGCTTCATGTCACAAGAGCAATATTTTATTTTTCAGCAAACAAGGTATCAGGGTTGAGAAAAAGGCCTGCTTTGTAAATATGGGATATATTACACCTTTCAACTCCCCCTGGTTTCCCATACATGGAATGTGGATTGCCTCAGCAGACTCGCGAATCAACTAGTCAGGATAGAACTGGTGAAATTTTTCAGCCAACACTTTTTTCAGCTGAAAAATGCAGATTTGAGTCAACTGAAACATTTCCCAAATTTGCCAAATGTTTTTTTTTGGGGGGGGGGGGTACACAAAAAATTCTGAAAAAAAATAAAATAAAAAATTTAAAAAATCAGAACTCTTGTTTTGACATTTTCTAAATAAAATGTTTTGATTGTTGTTATTATTAAACAACAAAGTTTTTATTAAAGCTTTTCATTTTGAAATTTGGTTCAATTGCATTTAAAACACAAATTAAAAAAATCTAAAATGAAATATTTTGTTCAGACAGAATGATTTTTTTTCCAAGTTGCTGAAAAATTTGAAACATTTTTGTTTCAACCCCAAACGAGTTTGGATGGAGAGACAGTAGGCAATGTTCTACCATGATTAACACTGCATGAAACTCCCAACTGGCTCACAAATTAGGAAGGTGCAAATTTGCCATAGGTGTAAGTGAAGACAGAATCTAGCCATAGAAGTCTCTGCCAGAAAGGTTTAAAGAGTAAGGCTAAGATTTTGTCACAGAGGTCACAGAAGTCATGGAATCATGACCTATAAAAACCTCCGTGACGTCAGCTGGCAGGCGGCTGGGAGCTGCAGAGTACTCCCACCACCTGAGGAGGCAGAGGCCCCCCTCAAGCTCCTGGCCACCACCTGCAGCAGGGGTACCTCGCAGCTCCCCGCTGTGGACAGCAGGGGGACTCCCTCTACCCCCGGCTGCCATGGGCGGCAGGGGCCTCCCGCAGCTACCCATTGCTGCACATGGCATGGGGTATTCCAAAGCTCCCCACCACCGTGAGCAGCAGGGGTGACCCTGGAGCTCCTGACTGCTGCAAATGGCAGGGGCTCCCTGCAGCTCCCAGGAACTCCTGGCCGCCGTAAGCAGCGTGGGGACACCCCCTGAGCTCCCAGCCGCCACAGAGGGAAGCAGGGGCCGCCCACTGCTCCCACGAACTCCCGGCCCCCGTGGGTGGTGAGGGGGACCCCCGCAGTTCTTGGCCGCCATGGGTGGAGAGGGGGGACTCCCGTGCTTCTTGGCTGCTGCGGGCACTGGGGGGCTCTGAGCCATGCGGTGGGGGGATCCCGCAGCTCCTGGCCAGCCCTCGTAGCTCCCACCACTGCGGCAGGAGAGGAACCCTGGAGCTCCAAGGCCCCCACATGTGGTGGGGACCTCTGGAGCTCCCAGCCAGGCGCCCTGCATTGGCTCCCCGTTTTGTCATGGATATTTTTAGTAAAAGTCAGGGACAGGTCACGGGCTTCTGTGAATTTTAATTTGTTGCCCATGACTTGTCTGTGACTTTTACTAAAAATATCCAAGACAAAATCTTAGGTTTATTAATTAATTTGTTAGTGCCCAGAAGGGCATCATTTGATAAAGCATGAGACACCATGTTTTAGCTGTACTCATTTTTCAAATACCAGGATCATATTTAAGAATAATAGCAGGAGTGTCATAAACAAGACACAGGAAGTAATTCTTCCACTCTGCACTGTGCTAATTTGGCCTCAGCTGGTGTATTGCGTCCATTTCTGGGTGCCACATTTCAGGAAAGATGTGGACAAATTGGAGAGAGTCCAGAGAAGAGCAAAATGATTAAAAATCTAGAAAACATGACCTTACAAGGGAAGACTGAAAAACTGGGTTTGTTTAGTCTGGAGAAGACAAGTTGAGGGGAGGTCATAACAGTTTTCAAGTACATAAAAGGTTGTTACAAGGAGAAGGGAGAAAAAATGTTCTCCTTAATCTCCGAGGATAGGAAAAGAAGCAATGGGCTTAAACTGCAGTGAGAGTGATTTAGGTTGGACTTCAGGAAAAACTTCCTGTCAGAATGGTTAAGCACCGGAATAAATTGCCTAGGGAGGTTGTGGAATCTCCGTCATTGGAGATTTTTAAGAGCAGATTAGACAAACACCTGTCAAGGCTCATCTAGATAATATTTAGTCCTGCCTTGAGTGCAGAGGTCTAGACTAGAAGACCTCTCGAGGTCCCTTCCAGTCCTACAACTCTATGACAAATCCTGCTCTCTGTATTTATGCATGTAATCCCAATGAAGTCAGTAGGGCTGCTCGTATAAGGAGAGCAGGATCTCGCTCATGTTTTTAATGCTATACCGGTAGCGTTGGCAGGATTTGATTTTTATCGGTAAATGTCAGTAAATGTCAATTTCTCTGTACACACACAAACTGACGAAAAATATTTTCATCAGTAATAATAGAAATTTCAGATAGGCAATGAAAGAAAAATGCTGTTTGATAACAGAGTTTACACAGTATATTTTGACATCTGATGTTGACAATTTGTGTTTTAACAATTATAAAACTAACTTTTTGAATCTCAACATCTACTCTCATTAAACAATTATTTTCACTCCTCCACCCATAATTTCTTGCAAATGTGAAAATTTAAATTGATAAAAATAGGAAAAAATGCTTTAAAACAAAGAGATATCTATCAACATTTTTTTAAAAAATTCAAATTCTGCCAAGCCTATATATAGGGTGGGGCATTTTGTCCAAAAATAATCAAATCAATTGACTGGTCAAATAATGTTAAAAATAGTTAAATATTTTAAAGCACTAATTTATTAGAAGAGTAACAAAAAGAGTAAGACTATATGGTCTTCAGATATATATTTCTGCCTACTTACAAAAACTAAGTTACTTAACTGAGGATGTGTCTACACTACAAGCACTACAGTAGCACAACTACTGTGCTGCAGCTATGCCGCTGTAGTGTAGAGACTAGCTACAACAATAGAAGGGTTTTTTCCATCACTGAAGTAAATTCACCCTGAGAAGCAAGGTCAACAGAACAATTATTTCTTCGACACACCAGTGTCTTCATCCGGGCTTAAGTTGGATTTTTTACACCCCGGAGTGACAAAACTAGGTAAACCTAAGTTTTAGGTGTAGATCAGGCCTGAGTTATTTTAACTCAGAAAAATTTGAAGCACAATGAAATGAAGTTCTAAAAATGAAAGAATGGCATCATTATGAAAACAAAAAGGTAGGCCACTGCCTATTTTTTGTTGGAATATTTCACAATATTTGACCATGGTCAAGTAATAGGCAGTCAATTAACTGACTTGCCAAGCCTAGCTATAAAGATAAAAATTGCTATATAATAAGAATTATTTTAATTGCTTTAGTTCTTTGAAGTAGCAGTGAAAAGAAGAGGAGGCTAGGTTGCCCATATCATTCTTATCTTTAATACGCAATTAGTTATGACAAAGCAGAGTAAGAATGCTTTTTTAAATGATCATTTACAGATATTTACACAAATCAGTTCTGTTCATGTTAATTTTTAGCAACATTAATAATTATAAACTTTTACAGATGTTAGATACTCTTGCATTAGTGAAGTTATTTGCTTACCTCTGTTATCCGTGAAAAGTTACAACCCCACAAAAATATTATTTGCATTAATCTAACTGTAGGAGATAAAAAGGTGCAAATATTCCACAAGCTGGGCTTGTCTACACTTACGACGCTGCTACAGCACTGTAATGCTTAGTGGAAATGCTGTGTACGAATTTCTCCTATTGAATCAGAGAATATCAGGGTTGGAAGGGACCTCAGGAGGTCATCTAGTCCAACCCCCTGCTCAAAGCAGGACCAATCCCCATCTAAATCATCCCAGCCAGGGCTAAGCCTGACCTTAAAAACCTCTAAGGAAGGAGACTCCACCACCTCCCTACCCATTCCAGTGCTTCATCACCCTCCTAGTGAAAAAGTTTTTCACTAGGCCAATGGGAGCTGCGGGAAGCAGCGCGGGCCAAGGGACGTGCTGGCCACCCTTCCTGCAGCCCCCATTGGCCTGGAGCAGCGAACTGCGGCCAGTGGGAGCCGCAATCGGCCGAACCTGCGGACGCGGCAGGTAAACAAACCGGTCCGGCCTGCCAGGGACTTCCCCTGAACAAGCGGCGGACCGGCTTTGAGAACCACTGGTCTAGATCCATCCTCTTTGGAACCCCCTTTCAGGTAGTTGAAAGCAGCGATCAAATCCCCCCTCATTCTTCTCTTCTGCAGACTAAATAATCCCAGTTCCCTCAGCCTCTCCTCATAAATCATGTGCTCCAGCCCCCTAATCATTTTTGTTGCCCTCCGCTGGACTCTTTCCAATTTTTCCACATCCTTCTTGTAGTGTGGAGCCCAAAACTGGACACAGTACTTCAGATGAGGCCTCACCAATGTCGAATAGAGGGGAATGATCACGTCCCTCGATCTGCTGGCAATGCTCCTACATATGTAGCCCAAAATGCCATTAGCTTTCTTGGCAACAAGGGCACACTGTTGACTCATATCCAGCTTCTCGTCCACTGTAACCCGTAGGTCCTTTTCTGCAGAACTGCTGCCGAGCCATTCGGTCCCTAGTCTGTAGCAGTGCATGGGATTCTTCCGTCCTAAGTGCAGGACTCTGCACTTGTCCTTGTTGAACCTCATCACATTTCTTTTGGCCCAATCATCTAATTTGTCTAGGTCCTTCTGTATCCTATCCCTACCCTCCCGCATATCTCCTCCCAGGTTAGTGTCATCTGGAAACTTGCCAAGGGTGCAGTCCACGCCATCCTGCAGATCATTAATGAAGATATTGAACAAAACGGCCCCCAGGACTGACCCTTGGGACACTCCGCTTGATACCAGCTGCCAACTAGACATGGAGCCATTGATCACTACCTATTTGGCGTAGTACTTCACTTTCCCAAGACGCAGTAACTATAGCGCTAGCGCCGTCCACACTGGAGGTTAGTTCAGTATAACTATGTTGCTCAGGAGTGTGGACATAGTTATATCAACAGGTTTCAGAGGAACAGCCGTGTTAGTCTGTATTCGCAAAAAGAAAAGGAGTACTTGTGGCACCTTGTGGTTAGTTATATCAACGTAAGTTTGTAGTATAGACCAGTGCATAATCAACCATTTACCATATCTGAGAAATACTTAGTCACTGTGGCAATCCCGAAGCGAGTGTTTAAAACTTGTCATACAATCCAGCACAATCCTCTTGTTAAAAAAGGCAGGCAGACAAGGATGCTTGCACCACCCAAAACAATGCTGTAGTCATCCCCAACAGCCCGCTGCAGCACATCAGCAAGGTGGAGCCTTATGCTGGGAACTTGAAAGGCTGCAGAGATAATCAGGGACTTGCTCCGCTTTTGTACGTTTAAACACAAGAGACAAACACTGGGCGCTCAGTTGTGAAGCCAGCGCTGGCCCGACAAGGTCACGGGGGGGGGGGGGGGGGGAGACACAGGAGAGGTGACCTGGCTACTAACAGCACTGGCAGCCAAACCCCACTCACGGGGGGAAGGTGCCGCCCTGGCGGATGTTAAGTCTCTCTCGGGGGTAGGAAATAACCGGGGGGCAGGAAACAAGGCTGTTCCGCTGTTTACGTCCCTGGGCGCGGACAATCCTTGCTGCGGGCACAGAGCGCCCCTCGTTGCCCGACACCGCCCAGGCGCAAGCAGCAGCTCCGGCCCGCGGGCTCTGCTGCCCCGGAGCGAGGAGGGGGCTGACAGGGAGCCCCGCCGGCCAGCTCGGGGTGCCAGGCCCCTCATCCCGACGCCGCGGCTCCCTGCAGGGGGCGGGGGATGCGCTGCCCAAGGCGGAGCTGAGGTCTCATATTCCCCACTCCCGCCTCCCCTTCCTATCCCAGCCCCGCGCCCCGCCCAGACCCCCGGACACACACAGAGGCCCGGCCCGGGGCGGGGGCCCGCTGCGGTCTCTGATCCCCGCGCCCCACCCTTCACCTTCCAGCTCCTCCATGGCGCGCTCCGGCTCCGGCTCCGGCTGCCGCTGCTGTAGCAACACGGCCCCACCCCCGACCGCTAACATCCCCCGCTCCCATTGGCTTCCCCGGGCGGGCGGGCCGGGGCGACAGAGCCCCCTGTCCGTCGAGCCTGGCCGGGCTGGGGCGCTCCCTGCTGCCTCGCGATTGCCGCCCCTAGCCCTCGCCACCGACCCCTGCTCCTCTGAGCTCTCCCCAAATACCCCGCAGCCTCGCCGCCACCCGACCCCGCAAACCGCAATCTGCTGCTTCTCTAATCGCTCCCCAAATGCCCCGACCTCTCGTCCCCCTCCATCTCCAAGACCTTCCCAAATCCCCATGTCCCCCAATTTCTCTAAATCCCCCAGGTGGCCCCCAGTTCCCCCGGATCTCTAATTTCCCCCACTATCTCCTCGATCTCCCAAAATACCCCTGCCCCCTCCCCCCCAATTTTCTTGCAGTCACTCTGTCCCCAAATCCAATTTACCTTCCATCCTCCTGAATCCTCCCACAGATCCCTGTACATCTTTTACTGCCCCGCCCCCCCACACACCCGCATCCCAATCTCAGTACATTGCTACTCTTTTCCATACCTCCCAAGTTTCCTCTGACTGCCAGATGCTGAGACTGGATGAGGAGGTGGATCATTTAACAATTGCCCTGTTCTGTTCACTCCCTTTGAAGCATTGGCCACTGACCGAAGACAGGCTATTGTGCTAGCTAGAGGGACCATTGATCTGACCCAGTATGGCCCTCCTTATGGTCTTCTGTCCCCTTGTGTCAGGGATGAAAGTTCAGAGGTACGGGCCAGTACGGAGTACCGGTAAAAAGTGGCTGCCGGTACCGGCCCGTAACGGCTGAGTTTAAAGCGCTGCCGGGGCAGCACTTTTAACGTCACTGCCCCTTTTGCGCCCCCCATCGGCGTCCCTGCTGCAAAGGACCCTTTAATGTCGTTGTCCTTTTTTCCTTCCCCGCGCCCGCCTAAAAGAAGTAGCTACCCCAGGGCCACGATTTAAAAGGGCCCAGGCAGCAGCAGCGGCTGGAGCCCCAGACCCTTTTAATTGCTGCAGGAGCCCCGGGCAGCACAGGCCTGGCCCCTTCCACCAGAAGCCCTGCCCCTTCTGGGGGAGTGGGGTGGGGGAGGCAGAGCAGGCCCCGTACTGGTAAGAGCTCGTACCCCTGCCTTGTGTCAACTCTCCCTCTACCCTCAAATCCCCCTGTATGTCTTATACACTCCATCCCAAATCTCCTTACATCATTTTCCTCCCTCCTGCTTCACACAACAGATCCCTCTGCAGCAGCATGTTATCCATTAATTATGATTAATGCTCTTGGAGCTGCTAAAAATCTAGAGAGAATGTGGGAAGTGCTAACAGCCCATCTGAAGCTGCTGGAAAATCACGGTACCACAGAATCCCCTTTTTTCAGAGATATTTTTCAGTCCTCTCCCTCCTTTATTCATTATAGCAATGTTTCTGTTACATTTACAGACATCAGAAAAGTACCTAAAGACTGATAATGAATTTCAGTGCACCTGTAGAAGGAGATATAAATACTGCTAACATAAGAATGGCCATACTGGGTCAGACCAATAATGCATCTAGACTAGTATCCTGTCTTCTGACAATGCTCAGAGTCAGATGCTTCAGACAGAATGAACAGAACAGAGAGGGTGTACTGAGTAAAACATTCCCTCTCATCCACGCCCAGCATTTAAGCAGTCAGAAGTTTAGGGACACTCAGAGCATGGGGTTTTGTCCATGACCGTAGTGGCTAAACGCCATTGTTCCACCGATTCTCCATTAACTTATCTAGTTCTTTTTTGAACCCTGTTATAGTCTTGGCCTTCACAACATCCCCTATCAGTGAGTTCCACCGGTTGACTGTGTACTTCCTTATGTTTGTTTTAAACCTGCTGCCTATTAATTTCATTGGGTGACCCCTAGCTCTTATGTTATGGGATAAATTACACTTCCTTATTCATTTTCTCTACACCATTCATCAGGGCTGTCCCTAGGGAAGTGCAGGGCCAGGGACAAATCAGCCCCCTTGAAGGCCCTGCTCTGCATCGGCAGCTGGGTTGGTGGGATGGAACCAGCTTGGTGCTGAGCCGCCTGCTGCTGCTGGCAGTTGCTGGTGCCTACCACGGGGCAATTGTTGGCCACAGCACCATGGTAGCTCAGGGCTCCAGCTGGGGCAGGGGACTCATTGCACTGAAATGCAGGCGGATGAGCTGGGTGCTGTCTCTGCTAACTGCCAACAAGATAGCGGGCCCGGCGGAAGTGACAGATTTATCTTTTGGCAGTGGCGCTGGAACATTTTTAATATGGGGGCTGAAAGCCAGCCCCCTTACTCCTGCCCCCAGAGCTGAGGCTGGGAGCAAAGCCCCCGGTGTGGGGCGGTAGCACATCCCTAGGCTTGGGATGGCCTCAGAACTCTGGACATGGAGCCAGCCAATCTGGACATGGGCATGGGGTGGTAGCAGAGCCCTGGGGGCGCGGGGTGGCAGCTGAGACCCCGGTAGCAGGGCAGCAGCAGTGATCTCGGGTGGCAGCAGAGACCCTGGGAGCGGGGCGGCAGCCGAGACCCTGGTGCATGGGGTGGCAGCAGAGCCCTGGGCGCGTGGGGCAGCAGCCGAGACCCCACGTGCGGGGCTGGCAGCTGGGAGCATGGGGGTGCTGCAGCACCTCCTGCTCCCCATGCCTACGTCTTCCGGGACCGACCGCATTTGCCAGTCACACCAGCCTGCGGAGCACTCCAAAGCGCAGGGCCTGGAGCGGTCACCGCGATTCGCCCTACCCAAGGGATGGCTCTGCCATTCATGATTTTATAGATATCTATCATATCCCCCCTTAGTTGTCTCTTTTCTAAACTGAACATTCCCAGTCTTCTCAATCTTTTCTCACGTGGAAGCTGTTCCATATCCCTAATCATTTTTGTTGCCCTTCTCTGTCCTATTTCCAAGTCTAATATATCGTTTTTGGAGATGAGATGACTGGAATTGCACACAGTATTCCAGGTGGGGGCATACCCACTTTTTATAGTGGTATTATATTTCTGTCTTATTTTCTATCCCTTTCCTAATGATTCCTAACATTCTGTTCGCTTCTTTGACTGCTGCTGCACATTGAGCAGATGTTTTCAGAGAACTATCCACAATGACTCCAAGATTGCTTAAGCAGTAACAGCTAATTTGGACTCAATCATTTTGTATGTATAGTTGGGATTGTGATGGGTTCGATCACAGAAACTCCTTTGGGACTGCTGCCTGATGTGCTGAGACTACCTCTAAGCCCATTTTCCCTGGCAGTTGGGACTTCAGAACCCTGCCTGGTTGTGCCAGACATACTAGCCTGCTACAAACACAGACCCAGGTCTGAACCACGTCCCCTACAAGCTGCACGCTTACCTGAAAAGAGTTTGAGAAGTGTTCCTGTCTCCAACACTCAGGTGCCCAGCTCCCAATGGGTCTAAACCACAAATAATTCTGTTTTACCCCATATAAAGCTTATAGAGGATAAACTCATAAATTGTTCACCCTCTATAACACTGATAGAGAGATATGCACAGTTGTTCCCCCCCCCAGGTATTAATACATACTCTGAGTTAATTAATAAGTAAAAAGTGATTTTATTAAATACAAAAAGTAGGATTTAAGTGGTTCCAAGTAATAACAGACAGAACAAAGTGAATTACCAAGCAAAATAAAACAAAACACGCAAGTCTAAACCTAATACAGTAAGAAAGTGTTTACAGATGAAATCTCACCCTCAGAGATGTTCCAAAAAGTTTCTTTTACAGACTAGCCTCCTTCTAGTCTGGGTCCAGCAATCACTCACACCTCTGTGGTTACTGTCCTTTGTTCCAGTTTCTTTCAGGTATCCTTTGGGGGTGGAGAGGCTATCTCTTGAGCCAGCTGAAGACAAAATGGAGGAGTCTCCCAGGACTTTATACAGTTTCTCTCTTCTGGGTGGAAGCCCCCCTCTCCCCCCTTTGTAGCTACAAAATGGAGTTTTGGAGTCACATGGGTCAAGTCACATGTCCATGCATGACTCAGAACTTGACAGGAATGTTCCCAAGAAAGCTCAGATGTGGATTTGCATCTATCAGATTAAGTATTTCTTGATTGGGCACTTACTGAGAATAGTCTTTTCTCAAGAAGCTGATGAAATGCTTCATTGAGGCTACTTAAAATCAAACAAGTACACAGCCAATATTCATAACTTTGAATACAAAAATGATACATGCATACAAATAGGATGAATACATGCAGAACATAACCTTTGCAAAGATATGTTACATGGCATACCTAGCATAAAACATATTCCAGTTATGTCATATTTACACTCATAAGCATATTTCTATAAAGCATTATGGGGTGCAACATCAGAGGGATTATGTTTTCTAATGTGCATTACTTTGCACTTATTAACACTGAATTTCATCTGCCATTTTGTAGCCTGGTCACCCAGCTGATCTACAGAAACCATAGTTGGACATGGGATCCTCTAGTGCCTCCAATAGCATTGTGTGCAATAGGGCTGTCAATTGCAATTAACTCAGCAATTAAGTCAAAACAAATTAATCATGATTAATCACAGTTTTGATCACACCATTAGTACTAATTGTTGTTGTTACCTTTTCTTAAATATTCCATTTTTTCACAACATCCAAGAAATGCTCTACGTGTGTTTCAGCATAATGTCTCTCTTCAGTATGTATTACTGTTAAAGCAAATGACTGCAGTGTTCATGCAGCATCCATCAGGTGTGTCGTGACTCCAAGAGAGCTGTGATTGCTCAAGGATGTCCTGTAAACAGCAGTCCAAGCAACAGCTAGTGCATTTTTCAGAAGCTCCAACTGAGTATTCTTCTCACTGTGAAATAGGTCATGTATTTGTGATACAATGGTTCCTCCGGAGGGCAAGGGGTATGATTGATTGGAAGATTCAATTAGAATAACATCTCTTAACCCTCTGTCGTTTACAGTGTTGAGTGGTCTGCTGTCCATAGCTATCTACTTTGCAATAGCATTGGTTAAGCTGCTGTATTTTGTTTGATCCATTGGGCTTGTAGCGATCCTGAAACTCTGTAAGAGTACTCTGTATCAGCTGGTGGGGTTCATTTGCTGTTAGTGGGTTATCTGTAGCACAAGAACTGGAGGTGAAAGCATGTTTAGCATGTTGGTGGTACCGCAGACTTGAAGTACTTTGATGGTATTGGAACTTAGCTTTGCAATTGTTACATATAACTGACTTTTTATCCAGTGCAATCAAAACTGATTAATTGCAACTAATTTTTTTAATTGCTTGACAGCCCTACATATCAAGCTCAGTCTTGAAACAAGTTAGTTTTTTTTTGCCCCCACTACTCTCCTTGGAAGGCTCTTCCAGAACTTCAGTTCTCTGATGGTTAGAAACTTTCATCTAACTTCAAGTCTAAACTTGTTGATGGCCAGTTTATATCAATTTGTTCTTGTACTATCACTGGCCCTTAACTTAAATAGCACCTTTCTCTTCCTCATTCTTATCCCTCTGATGTATTTATAGAGAGCAATCATATCTCCCCTTAGCCTTCGTTTGGTTAGGCTAAACAAGCTAAGATCTAGGGGTGCTGGAACAATTTCTATAGTGGAGGTGCTGTGAACCATTTAACCAAACTGTAAACCCTGTATATAATGGAAACCACTTCAAGTCAGGGGGTGCTGTTGCACCCCCTAAACCCCTCGTTCCAGCACCTATGCCAAAATCCTCAAGTCTCCTCTTGTAAGGTAATTTCTCCATTCCTGTGATCAGCCCTTCTCTGAACCTGTTCTAGTTTGAAATAATCTTTGTTGAACATGGGAGACAAGAATTGCACACAGTATTCCAGATGAGGTCTCACCAGTGGCTTGTACAATGGTAATAACACTTCCCTATTTCTGATGGAAATACGAATGGTTACTTACCTTACAGTAACTGTGGGTCTCAGATATTTGTTATCTCCATGGATCCCATGACTTACTTTTCATTCCCACTTTTTCAGTCATTGTTATCTGGCATTCTGAGTTAGCAAGTGAACTGAAGGACAGTTGTGGCTACTCTGCCCTTTATGCTATTGGGTAGAGAGGCACAATGACATACACAGTGCAGGCAGGGCCCAACAGACACTGCTGTTCAAAGATTCTGATCTTGTGTGTGGGGCACATGTACAACTAGAGGGGGATCTGCACAGACAACCTCTCAAAGAACCTCAGTTGTTATATGTAACCATTCTTTATAAGGGAC
Organism: Caretta caretta; assembly: GCF_965140235.1. NCBI lineage: Eukaryota > Metazoa > Chordata > Testudines > Cheloniidae > Caretta > Caretta caretta. The sequence goes on from NC_134207.1 coordinate 53,909,650, forward strand.
ATGAAGGTTTACCATTAACACATTAGTAAGCATAAGAAAAATATAGTATTTCCACCAAAAAAAATAAGCGTCTCAACACAAAATAATTCTTAGCATTTTGCTCACTCCTTTGCCTGCAAAGTCTTGATAAGACAATAGAAAATGACTGCACTGAGCAGTCTGGCTCAGATCACAGGAACCATGTCAGTACTTGTTTTATACTGAGAAGATACCTTTGCTTCATTAGTAATCATATAGTATCTTGTTTTAAAACAATCCATTAATGCACTGTATGTACATCACTTAAAATCCACAATCTCATTGGTACACTGTTTTCAGTAACATGTTTCATTATACAACAGAAGATGAAATAATTAAAACTCAGCTAGCACACACTATCTGTAGATCTCAAAGTGCTCTACTCCCCATTTTACAGAAATGGGGAAAAGACAGGCACAGAGAAGTTAAGTGAATCACCCAACATCACAGAGTGAGACTGTCGCAGAGCTGGTAATAGTAGGAGTGGTCTTTAGTGCCAGGATGATGCCCTCTTGTTGTAAGTGTCCAATACTCTCCTTAGCATTAATAAGTTCATCATATATGGAAAGTCCCCTTCAATAGGCCTTCTGGGTCTGCCCATATAATAAAAAGTGTATAAATTAATACACAAATGATAGCAGTATTATATTTTAATTGTATACATAAGTGTGTCTTGGGAACAAATATATCAAGGATAAGAGATCTATCTCTATACTCGCAATCATATTTTTCACTTGCTCACATGTAGTTTGTTGGCAATGCACTGGAGTGTAGGCTTCAATACTGGTAATTTATATTATGGTAGCACCTAATTTCTTCAGTCAGGATTGGAGCCCCATTCTGCTAGACACTGTACAAGCACAGAATAAAACACAAATAATAAGATAAACATCAGAAACTCTTACCTGCCATCTATCCAATCATTATCAGTTGGCCATTTCCCATAAGCATGGTAGAAGTGGTTCTTGAGGAGGGACTTGATGCGGGACAGGATCATAGTATTATTGAATAGTTCATAGAGGGCATTCTATGCTTTATAGGTACTTGTGGGGAAAAGCAGACAAATGAATGTGAACATTGGCATGGTTGGAGGAACAGAGGGTTGGGGCCTATGAGAGAAGATACAAATTTGGAGAAGTAGGGGTGCATTAAGTTATGAAGAGCCTTACAATCTTCCCCCAACATACCTAGGCCTGGTCACAATTTACACCTGAGTCTTTTAATTTTATTTCTCTAGTCCAAATTTTTCAAGACTGTAACAGGGTCAGCGGCCTCCTGCCTGAGTTTCCCCTCTCAGGTAAAACAATACCTTCATGCAATTTTCCTCTCTCAATAATATCCCTCTTTGGGGGCTGAATTATTAGTAAACCTCATGGAAGTACTCCATAAAAAAAGTCCCAACATAAAATCCTTTTATCACCCCCACTGCAAACAGTCATTAAGATCACCTGATATCTTATTCCTCAAGGCCCTACATGTACGGGGAGACTTTGGCAAACCAGTAAAGTGCCTGAAACCACTATGGCTTATTGCTAAAAGCAGCCAAGTCAGCAGGCTGTAAATTGGCCATTCAGCACTGTCAGTTTGACCAAGGCAGGAGTGATGGTGGTGGTGGGGGTGGGGAGTTTTGGGTGCCACAGAAAGGGCAGCTTGACCCCGTGCATCCTTCCTGATAAGAATTGTGTTGAAGTGGCTGATACATGCATTTTCGAAGAGCAGGATGTGCCCCAGGAATATCTATTGAGGCCTCAAGGCTGCAAACGCTGGAAAAACCTACGCCTGGTTAATCGATAATCAGAAGGAACCTCTTGCTTCACTATTGAAACTGCTTACTTAACAACTTTTCTTTAAGGGACATGTCATTCTATTACTAATGTATAAATAAGGGGGAAAAGTTTGAGGTAGTTGGACACTTTTTGGACTCTCCCTCTGGATACATCTTGCAGTCCCCACTGGCAGATGGAAGATTTGGCCACCGGAAGCCTGCCCACTGTGCCACTCGAGAGCTACACTCAGCTTTGGTAATTATGAAGGGTTGGGGGTGTTTTACTAACCTTTTGCGGACGTGTGTTAGTGCTTGAGACTAAGTAAAGTTTAGCTTTAAGTGAAAGCACTCTTGTGTTGTCCTGTTTGTGCCAGCCATCTATCAGTCGGACGGCCGTGTCTCCCCTGATTTATTTCCTGACATCACCTCGCACAGAGTAAAAGTTACCAAGAGCTTTGGATTGAAAGAACCCTGGGTAACAAACATACTCTCCAGTGCCTCTGGCCACATCCAGACTCTTGGTCAGTCCTCTTCTATCCCTGGAGAGCCACCCTAACCCTTCCAGTTGGAGTGCAAACCCTCCTCCGCAGTCTCTCTGCTGGGAGCATCCCTCACTCCCCCAGTCCTCTCCCTGTTCCTCTGGGTCCAGCTATCTTGTCCTGGAGATGTAAGCAGGTAAGTGCTGTGATGTTATCGGATTAAAATGTGACCACGTAGATCATTATTGCTACTACTGTTATATAATTGCAACAAATCTTGTACAAAGGTTGTTAAGTAAGGTGTCTATGGAAAGCTTATGATTTGCTGAATATAATTATGCTATTTGTATGTATGTATCATTTTTGTATTTGAAATATGACTGTTGGCTCTATACCTATGACTGTTGGCTCTATACCTCTATGTATTTCAAAATGTTTGCTCCTGGGTAGCACCCACAAGGTAGTTAGCCAGCACATCTGTTCAAATGGCTATTCAAATTGAGTGGCCCATTGAAAGAACATTTAACTCACAATGAAAGACGCCCACCTATCCTGACTGGACTTTCCTGTGAACGTGCTGTTTGAGGTATAGGTAATGACTTCTACTGTGACTAAGTGGAATCATGCATGGACATATGACATGTCCATGTGACTCCAAACACCATCTTGTCACCTGTGATTTTCCACTAGCTGTGCTGAGGGCTTTGTTTCAAACAATCGGTTTCCCTCCATGTGGCAGAAGCTATCAAAGGCACTGGAAACATCTCCATTTTGCCTCTTTCCTGCTAAGACCTCTGGATTATGGATTTATACTAATGGGAGCATTCTAACCAAGGGATCGAGGACCTTTCAATGATTTGGAAGCAACCAGAGACTTGACTTAAGACAGCAGTTTATTCCATCACTGATACAAGCCTGATCCAAGAACTTTGCAATGGTTGTATGTGTTTGATTCCTTTAACCAATTTTAACTCTCACATATCTTTCTTTTTTTTATAAATAAACCTTTAGATATTAGATACTAAAGAATTGGCAACAGTGTGATGTTTGGGTAAGATCTGAGCTGTATATTGACCTGGGTGTGTGACTGGTCCTTTGGGATCAGAAGAACTCTTTGTTTGATTAAACTGGTTTTAAAGAACCACTCATCTTTAAATCTAGTGGTTTTGGTGGTGAGTCAAGGATTAGAATGCCTAAGGAAACTGTTTTTATGATTTGTTAGCCAGCGTGGTGAAACAGAAGTTTACTTTTATTGCTGGTTTGGTATATCTCATGGGAGAATAACCACTAGCTTGGGGTGTGTCCCCCCTATTTCTCAGCAGTTTGTCCTGAATTTGGTATTTGCAGTTGTGACCCATGGAGGCACGGTTACAAGTGCTTATACAGCTTCTCTGCCTTTTGCCCTTGGCTTCAGCTCCTCAACTCAGAGCCAGCAGGCAACTCCTTTTGCTGCTCACTGGCCTTCCACCCTCTCCATCTCTCTGACCTTGACTTTCTGGTTTGGGGATGGCAGCCAGCAAACACATCTTGCTGTTCTCCAACCTTTCCCCAGGAACCACACATGCTCTCTGGCACATCAAATCTCCTCATAGACAGTCCTGACTCCACAAGTCTCTCTCAACAGGCCTCTCACTTCAATTTGGGCTTAACAAAGGGCACCTGGGCCCTAGTGGAGGCAACAGATGAGGCACAGGTACACTGGCCCTGCTTAAAGGCCAGTATCACCTTATGACAAAGACTGACTAGAGATTTTGGATGTCCAAGCTGAGTTTTGAAAGGGCCCTGATTTTCAGAAAGTGCTGGGTGGACATCCTCAAAAGATCAGGTCCCTTTACAGAGCCTTAAATTGGGAACCCCAAAACTGAGGCATCCAACATCATCAGTTACTTTTGCAATGGTTGGCCCTAGTACCTAGTGTTTGACAGTAACTTATTTTGATCTTTGCAGAGCTGTGCCATTCATTCATTTGAGCATAAATGTTCACAGAGACTGTACATCCAGTAAGAATAAACAGCCAATTAACATTTCAAATGCTCTCTTTCACTGTCTGATTCTTTGTAATGACTAAAATTTTTATTAAAAATCATGAGCTATTCAACATCTTTTAACTTTTATGTTAATAATGAATATTGCATAGGGAGGGATTTCCCAAAGTGACATACTAGTTACAATGAAACCAGACTGGAGCATCAGATATGCCTGTTCTAGGGGGATTTTACATTTAAAAAAAAATCTTACATTTAAAGCTAATTGTGGGCTATAGAGAAGAATTATTACTTCCATGCTAAAATAATTATTCTATTCAATTCCTTGAATGATCTAGATTTACTTATAAACCATGAACTGGAAAAGTGCTATTTTATTCTTGTTATAATCCTGATTTGTATTCAGGGTTGGAGTATTGTGATTATGCTGCCAATCAGTTTATCAAGTCAGTTTTTCTCAATGAATTTTTAGAGTTTTAATTGGGTTGCTGTGGGGCAGCCAAATTATAAGAACATGAGAATGGCCATACAGGGTCAGACCAATAGTCCATTTAGCTCACTGTCCTTTCTTCTGATAATGGCTGATGCCAGATGCTTCAGAGGGAATGAATAGAACAGGGACAGTTACTGAGTGATCCATTATTGCGTCATCCAGTCCCAACTTCTAGCAGTTAGAGTAAAAGGGACACAGAGAGCTTGGGGTTGTGACCTTGACCATCTTGGCTACTAGTAGTCATTGATGGACCTATCCTCCTTTAACTTAACTCTTTTTTGAACCCAGTTATACTTTTGGCCTTCACAACATCCCCTGGCCTGTTCCACAGGTTGACTGTGCATTGTGTGAAGAAGTACTTTCTTATATTCTTTTTAAACTTGCTGCCTATTAATTTCATTGGGTGACCTCTGGTTCTTGTGTTATGTGAAGGGGTAAATAACACTTTATTATTGACTTTCTCAACACTATTCATGATTTTATAGACCTTTATCAGACCCCTCTTAGTCATCTCTTTTCTAAGCTGAATGTCCCGGTCCCAGTCCCAGTCCAGAACTTTGGGGGAGGGAACCCAGTGTTTATCTCTCTCCACTTTGAAACACGACCATTTATTCCTACCCTTTGTTTCCTATCTTTTAACCAGTTACTGATCCATGAAAGGAACTTCCCTCTTATCCCATGACTGCTTCCTTGCTTAAGAGCCTTTGGTGAGGAACCTTATGAAAGGGTTTCTGATAGTCCAAGTACGCTATATCCACGCTATATCACTCTTGTCCAAATGTTTGTTGACCACTTAAAGAAATTCTAATAGATTGGTGAGGCATGATTTCCCTTTAAAAAGTCTTCCCCAACATATTGTGTTCATCTAATGTCTGATAATTCTGTTCTTTACTATACCTTCAACCAATTTGCCTGGTACTGAAGTTAGGCTTACCGGCCTGCAATTGACAGAATCGTCTCTGGAGCCTTATTTTAAAACTGGCATTACAGTAGCTATCCTCCAATCTTCTGGTACAGAGTCTGAGGTAAGTGATAGGTTACATACACAGTTAGTAGTTCTGCTATTTCATATTTGAGTTACTTCAGATCTCTTGAGTGAATACCGTTTACTTCTGGTAACTTATTGTTGAAGTTATCAATTTGTTCCAAAACCTCCTCTGTTGACACCTCAGTTTGGGACAGTTCCTCAGATTTGTCACTTAAAAAGAACGGCTTGGGTGTGGTAGTCTCCCTCACAGCCTCTGCAGTGAAGAGTGATGCAAACAATTCATTTAGCTTCTCCACACTGGCCTTGTCTTCTTTGACTGCTTCTTTAACACTCTGATCATCCAGTTGCCCCACTGATTGTTTAGCAGGCTTCCCCCTTCTGATTACTTAATTTTTTTGCTGTTACTTTTTGAGTCTTTGGCTAGTTGCTCTTCAAATTCTTCTTTGACCTGCTTAATTATACTTTTACACTTGACTTGCAAGAGTTTATACCCCATTCTGTTTTCCTCAGGATTTGACTTCCAATATTTATGCTAAATGAGATGTCATGTCCTGTGAGCAGCTCCATCATCATGGTGAACCATGGTGTTGTAAACACCAAGTAGTGTGTGTCTGCATGTGTGAAATTAAACAATACTTCATAGATTGAAGCTGGAAAGATGAATACAGACATTAAGGTCTTGTTTACACTTTCAGCATATTTTTGTATGTAATTCTATTCGCATTATAGTTGTGTAAAAATAATTAATATGTAAATCAGGACTTTATACATGTAAGCTAAAGAGTGAACAGAATGAGCTGCAATAATCTCCTTTTTAGATTCTCAGCCATGCACACTTTATATTTTATTTCTGATACACTCCCACTCTGAAGCTTGTTATGCCTTGTTATTTTAGGATACAGCTTTGTTTTCTCAGTTATGACACAAGTTAGAAGGACTGAGACATTACAGAGAGAAGCAAAGCAATAGTAATACAGTTGACCTTCGTATGCTATTTCATATGAGTGAGGTCTGCAAAGCATTCTGTGTGCTTGAGTCCTCCTCTTGCTTACTCAGAAGAATAACTTTTTTTTTGTAAAAATGTGAAAGTTGGCTCCCTCTATATATTGCTAAAATACAATGAACACAGTATGGATGAAATCCACCAATGTGCAGAGGTCCCACCCAAGACTTGTGTTTGATTTGGGTACCATTTAAACACTATGTTGAGGTCCTTTGCCAAGTTCTCTGCACACAGAGGAATATCATCCTGTGTACATTTTATTTTAAAAAATGGAAACTTTTAAATGATCATTAAAATTAAGTCTATAATTACTGATTGTTTCAAAAATGGAAGTTTTGCTATATCAAGAAACAAATATTTTATGAAATTGAATCCCAGCAAGAGTGGAGATTTTGTTTGTTTGTGTTTTTTAAAAACACACACACACACCCATAGCTTCTTCCCTGGAGATTACGTTTTGCCATGGTTATGGGGTTAATGGTGCCTCAGTTTCCTTTCTGGTATTCTAAGCGCAGCCATCTTAAATGCTCAGTCTCTTGCCCTTATCTGTCTCAGGGTTGAATCTTTTGATTCTTCTACTCTTAGCCAGGACCCAGTACACTATCCTGTGTACACTTATCACCCTGCAGGTCTGACTGGCTTTCAGGCATCTGCATTTCCTTCCTTCGGGAACCTGTGACCAGTGATATAGTGACCAACAGCCTTCTTAAAACAAAGTATTTTATTTAGCAATTGGAACAAAACATGAGAGTTTGCTTATAAGAAGGTCCTGTGAGAGAGTACCAAAACCCTTACTAAAGTTGAGATACATCACATCTAATGCTTCCCCCAATCCACAAGGCTTGTTACCCTATCAAAGAAAAATAATAGTTTGGTTTGATATGATTTGCTCTTGACAAATCCATGTTGATTATTACTTATCACCTTATTTTATTCTAGGTACTTGCAAATTGATTATTTGCTTCATTATCTTTCCAGGAACTGAAGTTAGACTGACTGGTTTATAATTCCCTGGGTGTTCTTATTCCCCTTTTTATATATAGGCACTATATTTGCCCTTTTCTAGTCCTTGGGTAGCTCTCCCATCCTCCATAAGTCCTCAAAGATAATTGCTAATGGCTCAGAGATCTCTTCAGTCAGTTCCTAAAGTATTCTAGTTTGTATATTGTCAGGCCTAGCTGACTTGAAGACATCTATCTTGTTTAAGTAATTCTCAACTTCTTTATTTTAGCCTCAGATCCTATCCCATTTAAACTGATGTTCAGTACATTAGTTGTCCAATCAATGCTAACATTTTCGGTGAAAAACAAAAACAGGCATTTAACACTGACCATTGCTACATTTTCTGCTATTGTCTTTCCCTCCTCATTGAGTAACGGGCCTGCCCTGTCCTTGGTCTTCCTCTTGCTTCTAATGTATTTGTAACATATTTTCTTATTACCCTTTATGTCCCTAGCTTGTTTAATCTCATTTTATGCTGTCATAAATATAAAGGGAAGGGTAAACCCCTTTGAAATCCCTCCTGGCCAGGGGAAAGCTCCTCTCACCTGTAAAGGGTTAAGAAGCTAAAGGTAACCTCACTGGCACCTGACCAAAATGACCAATGAGGAGACAAGATACTTTCAAAAGCTGGGAGGAGGGAGAGAAACAAAGGGTCTGTGTGTCTGTCTATATGCTGGTTTCTGCCGGGGATAGACCAGGAATGGAGTCTTAGAACTTTTAGTAAGTAATCTAGCTAGGTATGTGTTAGATTATGATTTCTTTAAATGGCTGAGAAAAGAATTGTGCTGAATAGAATAACTATTTCTATCTGTGTATCTTTTTTGTAACTTAAGGTTTTGCCTAGAGGGGTTCTCTATGTTTTTGAATCTAATTACCCTGTAAGATATCTACCATCCTGATTTTACAGGGGGGATTTCTTTATTTCTATTTACTTCTATTTTTATTAAAAGTCTTCTTGTAAGAAAACTGAATGCTTTTTCATTGTTCTCAGATCCAAGGGTTTGGGTCTGTGGTCACCTATGCAAATTGGTGAGGCTTTTTTATCCAACATTTCCCAGGAAAGGGGGGGTGCAAGTGTTGGGAGGATTGTTCATTGTTCTTAAGATCCAAGGGTCTGGGTCTGTAGTCACCTAGGCAAATTGGTGAGGCTTTTTACCAAACCTTGTCCAGGAAGTGGGGTGCAAGGTTTTGGGAAGTATTTTGGGGGGAAAGACGCGTCCAAACAGCTCTTCCCCAGTAACCAGTATTAGTTTGGTGGTGGTAGCGGCCAATCCAAGGACAACGGGTGGAATATTTTGTACCTTGGGGAAGTTTTGACCTAAGCTGGTAAAGATAAGCTTAGGAGGTTTTTCATGCAGGTCCCCACATCTGTACCCTAGAGTTCAGAGTGAGGGAGGAACCTTGACATATGCATTGGTCTTTCTCATTTTGTCTCTACTTGCTGGCATTGCCTTTTTTAATATTCATCCTTCACATTTTGACCTAGTTTCCACTTTTTGGAAGCGTCTTTTTCGAGGTTCAAGTCATTGAAGGTCTTCTGGGTAAGCCAGAGTGGTCTCTGACCACACTTCCTATCTTTCCTATGCATTAGGATAGTTTGCCCTTGTGCCCTTAATAACGTCTTTTAAAAAGTGCCAACTCTCCTGAACTCTTTTTTCCCTTAGACTTGTTTGCCATGGGATTTTACCTACCAGTTCTCTGAGTTTGCTAACGTATGCTTTTCTGAAGTCCATTGTCTGATTCTGATGTTTTCCCTCCTAGCATTCATTAGAATCATGATCTCTATCATCTCCATCATTTTTACCCAAGCTGCTTTCCACCTTCAACTTCTCAACCAGTTCCTCACTATTTGTCAGAATCAAATCTAGAACATCTTATCCCCAGTCACTTTCTCCACCCTATGTAACAAACAGTTGTCTCCAATGCATTCCAAGAGCCTGTTGGATAGTTTATGCCCTGCTGTATATTTCCCCCATCACCACCAAGTCTTGTGCTTTGTAAGATTTTGTTAGTTTTAAAAAAGCCTCATCCACTTCTTCCTGGTTAGGTGGTGTGTAGACCCCTACCATGACATCACCCTAGGTTTTTACCCCTTTTATCCTTACCCAGAGACTTTCAACAGGTCTGCCTCCCACTTCTATCTCAACCTCAGTGAAAGTATATACATCTTTGATATACAAGGCAACACATCCTCCCTTTTTCCCTGCCTGTCCTTTTATATCAATATTCCAGTCATGTGAATGATCCCACCAACTCTCTGTGATGCCAATTATGTTATAATCATGATTATTCACTAGTATTTCTAGTTCTGTTTATTCCCCATACTTCTTGCATTAGTATACAGACATTTAAGATGTGCATTAGATTGCCCTTCTATATTCCCTTGGGTCTCCTTTGTCCCTGCTTTCCCCCAGATTTCAACCCATCACCCAGGTCTTCATGTTCTAGACTTACCTGTGGGCTTTTGCCTCATGCCCCTGTCAAATCTAGTTTAAAGCCCTCCTCACTGGGTTATCCAGTCTGCAACATAAGATACTCTTTCCCTTCCTTGATAGGTGGCTCCATCTCTGCTCAGCAGTCCTTCTTGGAACAGCATCCCATAGTCGAGAAACATAACAACGGCCATACTGGGTCAGACCAAAGATCCATCTAGCCCAGTATCCAGTCTTCCAACAGTGGCCAATGCCAAGGGCCCCAGAGGGAATGAACAGAACTGGTAGTCATCAAGTGATCCATTCCCTGTCGCTCATTCCCAGTTTCTAGCAAACAGAGGCTAGGGACACCATCCCTGATCATCCTGGCTAATAGCCATTGATGGACCTATTCTCCATGAATTTATCTAGTTCTTGTTTGAACTCTGTTATAGTCTTGGCCTTCACAACATCCTCTGACAAAGAGTTTCACAGTTTGAAACTGCGCTGTGTGAAGAAATACTTCCTTTGTTTGTTTTAAACCTGCTGCCTATTAATTTCATTTGGTGACCCCTAGTTCTTGTGGTATGAGAAGGAGTAAATAGCACTTCCTTATTTACTTTCTCCACACCAGTCATAATTTTATAGACCTCAATCACATCCCCTCCCTTAGTTGTCTCTTTTCCAAGATGAAAAGTCCCAGTCTTATTAATCTCTCCTCATATACAGAAGCTGTTCAAGACCCTTAATCATTTTTGTTGCTCTTTTCTGAACCTTTTCCAGTATATCTTTTTTGAGATGGGGTGACCACATCTGCACACAGTATTCAAGATGTGGGCCTACCATGGATTTATATAGAGGCAATATGATATTTTCTGTCTTATTATCTATCCCTTTCTTAATGATGCAAATATTCTGTTTACTTTTTTGACTGCCGCTGCACATTGAGGGGATGTTTTCAGAGAACTATCCACAATGACTCCAAGATCTCGTTCGTGAGTGGTAACAGCAGGGCCAGCTCCAGGCACCAGCGTTCCAAGAAATGGCTAGCAGTTCGAAAGGGGCGGCAGTTCCTTCGGCCGCGGTGGCAATTTGGCGGCAGCTTCTGTGTTCCGCCCGCCCCAGCAGGAAATCAGCGGCAGCTTCTTCCTTTTGCCGTCCGCGGTGTCAGTTTTTTTCCACTGCTTGGGGCAGCAAAAACTGTAGAGCCGACCCTGGGTAACAGCTAATTTAGACCCCATCATTTTATGTGTAAAGCCAAAGCCCTCCTGGAGACACCACCTGCATAGCCACACATTCACCTCTAGGATGTGTCTGTCTCTGTCTGGGCCCCTATCCTGACCAGAAGGCTCAATGAGTGCCCCCAACTCCTTCATCCTTACTTCCAGAGCCCTGTAATCACTTCTGATCTGCTCAGGATCATACCTTGCAGTATCTTTAGTGCCCGCATGGATGAGCAGCACGGGGTAGTAGTCAGAGGGCTGGATGATCCTTGCAATTCTTGCATAATGCCTCAGATATGAGCCCTGGCAGGCAGCATACCGCCTGAGGTGCCATATTGGGCCAGCAGATGGATGCCTAGTTTCCTCTTGGCGAGGAGGATAGTGGCCACTGCTCCCTTGGGGGTACATGGCTTCTCCTCCTCCATCTTTCGGGGAAGATACCTCATCCCTTGGTGCCAGGGTTGCGTACCATTTTGTTTAAATCTCTGTGGATGGTGAGTTGGGAGCAGGGATGGAGCACTATTTATGTGAAGGAGTCATTTTCTCCTCACCTGGTGATGCTACTGCAGTCCTCCCAGCTGGATTCCTTCCTCAGCCTAGGTGATCTCCCTATGCATGTTTCAGTTTTTATTCAAGCAAAGCTCCCACTGAAATCAATGGGAGTTTTGCCATGACTGAATTGGGCAGGGATATCAGCAGATGGAAACAGGGATTCCATCTGAGCCTAAGACCTTATTTTTCATTTCTTTTATAGCATTTGCCATTTCATTTGGTGTTATAAGCTCCAATATACTAAAGCTCAGCATTTTGAAGTCATATTGCTCTCTTAGGTTTTCTTCATTTAAGAGCTGTTCAAAATACCTTTTCCATTGATCCTTTACGTGACTCTCAGTCAACACCATACAAGTTTCCTCTTTGGTGAGCCTCACTTCCTTTATGTCTTTAGTACTTCTGTCCTGTGTTTTCACTAGTCTATACACTTCTTTTGCTCCTTCCACAAGTCTTATGTTAAGGTCCTTGAGATCTTCACTTTCGCAACTACATTCCAGGCCAATAACTTCACATCCTTGTATTCCTCTGTGCCTCATTTGCTCCTACTCCTTTCCCAGAGTTTTTTCTCTGATCGTGTCACTTCCTGTTCTACTTTGTTCTACCACCAAGTTTCTTTTTGAATAAAAAGTTTTCCCTTTTGATTCACTCACAACTTGTTTAGAACTCTCCAATATTTGTCACCATAAAATCCCAACATTTATCCACTCCTTCTGCATGGGGTGATGACCTCATTCTTTTCATAATCAACTCCCTTCTCAGCTTTACCCTGTAGCTTTTGCCTCCTTATCTTTGGTGTGTTACCCTTTTTGATTTTCTCTGTACTTTTATTTTATAAAATGTATCTAAGATGAGTGATCTATGTTGACTAGTAAGACTGTCTCCCACAATCACCTTGCAAAATTAATAACTATATTGAATAAATAATATGCTTTTTTGTTTGGCTAATAATGTGGCCATATTATATTTTATGTCTCTTTTAAAAGCCAGGCTTCTATTTTATTCTCTCCAAAGTATATGATATGAAATGATAACCTTTCAGGCAAATGCAGTAAAATGAGTAGTGCATACTCTTTAATACACATTTTAATTTGTCTGTGTGCATGCATATCTCCTGCTATATTCCTCCTGTCTCTCTCCCTTCCCTCCCATGTATTTTCACTTCTCTTTTCAACTAGAGCTTCATGTTCATTTGGCTAGAGCAATAAGACCTCAAACAATTTTTACACAGTGCCAAGTGCAGTAAGTAAAAATGCAGAAAAGTCATAGAGGTCATGCTTTAGTAATACTGCACAAAGAAATGGTGTTTTGCTGACACGTGTTGCTGTTTTCCCCCCCATGGCTTTCTCTACTTGTTTCTATTTAAATAGTTATGATTTGGAGAACTGATACTTTGAAAGGTCTACTTAAAATTGGGGGAAGGAGTAGGAATAGAGAAGGAAATTACATCTGTCCTGTAGCACCAGAGTAGCATTGCAGGGTTCAATACATATAGAGAGAAACAGAAATAATTTGATATATGCTATAAAAGTATATAAAAAAAATTCCATTACATTATTTTTGGTGCTTCAGTCCAAGCTTGAGATATTATTACTGATTATCTTAAACAGTTTTAGTTGCATTTGAAAAGTAGGATAATACAATTTGTGGTAAGTAGATACAAAATTTTAGATCTAGGGAGATGAAGCATCTTGTTTAGAAATCACTCCAACATCCCTTAGACTTCAACGGCCACATCACAAACTTGTGTGTCATTCTTGACTCTCTTACCATACACTTCCAAGTCACTCATTCCTCCTGGATCACTGTTTTCAGCCCATTGCTCACACAGAGCCCTCTCTCTAGGGTTCTGTTCCTGGTTACTACTTCCCTATGTGGTCATTTCCCACTGCTGGTTACTGTGGTTCAAACAGTGCCTTCTATCTCAAGGGTTGAAGCGACCAGTCACAAGCCAACAAGCTCTTTAAAGTATTTTGGCAATAGGTTTAATAGGTGTATTAACATTTCCATTGTAGAATTTAAATAGAAAAGAATGATCTATTAGGTCATCTAGCTCAACTGGATGAAGACCTGCCCCCATCATTTCCCATAGGCTTATTTTCCAAACAGTCATTTGATGGTACAGTAACAACTTTCAGCCACTACTACTACTCAGGGTGGATTTGCACCATTATGTTTGGGGTGAGAGGAGCTTAAGCAAGTACCCAAACATCTATTCCATCTGTTGATACATGCTTTATCATTCATTGTCTTAAACAGCCATATTTTGTATGTTTCATCATATATTGGATGTATACCAAGTCAGTCATATGGGCAAGCAGCTGCATTAATGCTTTAAACTAAATTCAGAAACTAATATGCTCACTGCGTAAGCATATTTAATTATTAACAAAATAATGAGATGGCAATTTTTGCCTTAAACTGGAGCACGATGGGGTGGATTTAGTGGAGCACCTAGTGGTCAATTCCCCTGCCACCTGGCATGGCCCTTTAATGGTTCAATAAGGTCCAATAGATATAGAGAGGAAGCAGTCCCAAGAATAAGTAGTAGTTGGGAAAAAGACACAGTTTCTTTACAGGCCTGGGATCAGGGGCCCAGCAGAGTGGATGGTGCAAGGCTCCCCTCCTCCTCAACCAGTCAGGACATGCACTGGGGAAAAAGGGGTCAGCATAAATTCTGCCTCTGCTCTCTCAGTAAGGACTGCTACTGACAGGAGAAGACTAGCAGCCAGCTGAGTTCTCCAGATTGGAAGGCTAATTAGAAAGTGTGTTCAGCAGATGGGAGCTGGCAAAAGCCTTGCAGCTGACTATTCTGAGGCAAGAGGCCTGAGACACAAACTCCAGCTTGAGGGGAACTCCAGTTTGGAGGAGGGAGATATCAACTGCTCTGAAGGTGAGAGACAGAGGACTGCTTGCAATACAGCCCCGGTGCTGCAGAGAAAGGTGGGAAGCAATCTTCAAGAAAGCACCTTCCTAACTGGTTAAGGGTGAACCACAGATCCAGGATAGCAGAGTTGAGAGATGTGGTAAAGATGTCAACAAATGGGGTGAAGGTAGGAGCAACGGAGGGAAGTGGCAGAGGGACTGAATTAAAAAAAATCTGTATCTGCCTACAGAAGAGGATCCCTGGGCTGGAAGCTGGAGAGGGTGCATGGCTGTCAAGAGACTCTAGAAAATGACCTTGAAAGTCATTAGATTTTGACAGGTTTCAGAGTAACAGCCGTGTTAGTCTGTATTCGCAAAAAGAAAAGGAGTACTTGTGGCACCTTAGAGACTAACCAATTTATTTGAGCATAAGCTTTCGTGAGCTACAGCTCACTTCATCGGATGCATACTATGGAAAGTGTAGAAGATCTTTTTATACACACAAAGCATGAAAAAATACCTCCCCCCCACCCCACTCTCCTGCTGGTAATAGCTTATCTAAAGTGATCACTCTCCTTACAATGTGTATGATAATCAAGTTGGGCCATTTCCAGCACAAATCCAGGTTTTCCAGATTTTGAGTTTACTTTTAGACTCTCTTGTTACCTGGGAAGAGGACTGAACTGAGTAATGACCTGGCTGGAGGGCTAGGCCATGCAAAATGACAGATTGCTGTGGAACCCCAGTGACCAGAGGGGATGCTAAACTGAAAAAAAAATTCACTTGAACACCTGGAGGTGAGAGGCTTATCTAAAAAGGGGTGTAAAAATTAGGTCCAAAGGCTGGGCCATTTGAAGTACAATGCCCACATACATATTTTTGTAATTACTACAGTTTAGTAGGTGACTCATCTGGGACTTGCTTCTTTTCTTGCTGTGCTTGCTTCTTCTTAAGTTCCAAGAGCAGGGCATAAGTGGCTCATTTCCACTTGGAAAGGGATCCTGGAAGGTCAGCTTGCAGGATAAACTGTGGGAGTGGATATGCTAAGTGTGACAGAATGACGATAATCAAATAAACCTTAAGGAATTAAATTTCATTGAATTAAGTTACCCAAAATTGCATTTTAAAGATAATGTTTGTGGTATTAGCATCCCCTTCCCTAGTAGAAAAAAGTACATAATGTACTTCCTACATGATCAGCTTGTCACCAGGGGCTCTACTCACTGCAGGTATGGCACCTGCTCCTGGAGGTTCTGGGAATTAGCTTGGTCAGGCCAATGCTCCTTCCAGCAGTTACATCCTAGCAGTTTCTCCTCTGCAGCACTTCTCTCACTCCAGGAACCACAGCATTCTCTTTGTGACTCAACCGTCCAGCCAGATCACTATGGATGGTTTCCCCTTTGGGAAAAGAGAGAGAATACCAAAGTTCCTAATCTCCAGCAGTCTCAGGTAGTCTACCACTTCATTGCCTCATAGTGCCACTCCCTGGCAGGGAAACCAGGGCCCACCCTCTACCCTGTATTCTGGCTCAGGGACCCTCTGCACAGCAGCCAGGGTCTATTCCCTGCACTGCTTCTATACCTCCTCGATCTCGCCACTCTTCTGGGTTTGCTAATCTCATCATTCCCTCCTCCCAGGAAGTAACTTTAGGCAACTCATCTCTATAGCCTACCTTCAAGGGAGCAACTACAGATATCTTCTTAACTTCCAATTTCCTGTCTTTTGTAGAACCCTTGCCTGTCCCTCACAGGTGGGCCTCTCTAATTAGCTGCCCCCAGCCGAAAGCTCCTTCGTTTGCAGCCTACCTAGCTAATTGAGCCCACCTGGCCAATTCAGCTCTTGCAGGGCCAGTGTGGGGAGTACAGCACACCCCACCACACAGCCTTTGAAGCTCCCTTTCCCTAGTCTTCCAGAGATATGCACATACTAGTTCAAACTGGATTCTCTAGAGGCTAACAGACAAAGACTTTTGGATAAATAGCCTGAGTTTAAACTGACTCAGGGCCTTCTTCCTGATCCAGCCAACAGACAGGACTCCTGGTTCACGGAGGGCCACAGGTCTTAAGGTAGAATTGTCAGGATTAGACCTTCCAGAATCCATGTTAGGATGAACTCTGTAAGTTTACTAGCATGTGTGTAGGTTCTTTTATTGTGTTTTATGTTTTTTCTGTAATGCTTTTTCCCCTTAAGTATGAAGTAGGCTGGCTTAGAAAGAGCTATGTGGAAACTTACGTCTGTAGCAATCACTCTGTTATTCCTCTTGGAAGAGAAAGCAAACAGGTCATCTCAGGCAACCTGTCTGCTGGGAAAAGCAGGGATTGGGAACTGGTCAGCCTGGACATACCCTGGTCAGAAGAGAGTGAAATGTTGGCCTGGGCCCAAGGAGAGAGTTGGGGAGCTGGAAGCCTGAGACTGGGTGCGTGTGATAGACTGCTGAGGGAAAATACAGGCACAGTTGCTCTAAACCAGTGGTTCTCAATCTATTTACCATTGTGTACCACATATGTAGCTCTCTGTGTTATGTGGGCTGCAGCCACACAATATATACACTACCTGTATGGCACTGAGGATGTCACATGGACTGCAGCTGGGTGCTGATTAGGCCGCAGGTTGAGAACCACTGCATAACTGTGACCGTAAAAGACTCCATGAACTAGTTTACAGTAACTCTAAATGCATGTTGCATATCCACATTGTTCCTTGCTGTATTGCAAGTTTAGGCATTCACCTTTGCAGTTTAAATGTTGCATGCCCGTTCTTCCAAGGCAGAACTCATTCTTGCTCTCCTCATAGGCTTGAGGCAAATCTCTTCCTTCGAGGTTGCATTGCCTACCCTGTTCTGTAGCCTTTTCACCTACAGATGCTCCCAGTTTGAAAGAAGAATTTTTCTGTTTTAATATGGGACATTTTCTTTCACTATGACACTTTAACAGTTATCTTACTATTAAACTAGTGCTAAAACAGAATGGAGGCTGAGATTCTATACTATCATCAAACAGAAAACTAAAGTCCTGATCCTACAACTGGGACTACCAGCATGACCTTTGTGGAACAGTATTGACTTCAATGGCCCCCTGAATGGGTGCAGAAGTCCACACTACTGGATCGGATTGCAGAATTGCACCCAAGATTGGAAATAGGAGACAATGAACCCAATTCTCCTGCAATAGATAGACAATTTAAGGTATTAACTTCATTTTCAGAAAGACAAGTCTGTCTTTGTTCATGATTCATCTAAATACAATTTCTTTAAACTATCAGAGGGAAATGAAGTCTGACAAGCCCAGTGACACATAGTGGTACATATTAAAAGCAATTATACCCTTTAATACACACTTGCTAGTCTGGGTAAAATGCAAATTGATAAAGAATTAGTTTAATGTTGTCCTACCACAAAATGCAAAACATATAGCTACACAACTTCATTGAATGTCAAAACAAAAACTTATTTGTTCCTTTTTCAACAGCAGCTATTGTAATTCATAGAGTGATATTTCTCTTGGCTTCAGAAGCAATTTAGAAATATCTGGTTTATATTCACCATTGTTTATCTTTATGGCTACTAAAATAGCAGGCACCAAAGAGATGGATAAACTACAAATAATACCTTGCTTTTATATAGTGCTTTTCATCAGTAGATCTCAATGTGCTTAACAAAGTAGGTCAATATCATCCCCATTTTAGAGATGGGGAAACTGAGGCACAGAGCATGGGCATGACTTGCCTAAGCTCACCTGGCAGGGGTTGAATACCTGACAGGTATGTTAGCAACAAGCAAAAGGTCAGGGGAAGTGTGGGACCCTTAATGAATGGGGGAGTCAACCTAGTGACAGATGATGTGGAAAAAACTGAAGTACTCAATGATTTTTTTTGCCTCAGTCTTCACAGACAAGGCCAGCTCCCACACTGCTGTCCTGGGCAACACAGTATGGGGAGGAGGTGAGCAGCTTTCAGTGGTGAAAGAACAGGTTAAGGACTACTTAGAAAAGCTGGATATGCACAAGTTCATGGGTCAGGATCTAATATATCCGAGGGTGCTGAGGGAATTGGCTGATGTGATTGCATAGCCATTGACCATTATCTTTGAAACCTCATGGCGATCAGGGGAGATCCTGGATGACTGGAAAAAGGCAAATATAGTGCCCATCTTTTAAAAAGGGAAGAAGGAGAACCTGGGGAACTACAGACCGGTCAGACTCACCTCAGTCCCTGGAAAAATCATGGAGCAGGTCCTCAAGGAAACCATTTTGAAGCACTTGGAGTAGAGGAAGGTGATCAGGAACAGTCACCATGCATTCATCAAGGGCAAGTCATGTCTGACCAACCTGATTGGCTCTGTGGATATGGGGAAAGCAGTGGATGTGATATATCTTGACTTTAGCAAAGCTTTTGATATGTTCTCCCACAGTATTCTTGCCAGCAAGTTAAAGAAGTTTGGATTGGATGAATGAACTATAAGGTGGATAGAAAGCTAGCTAGATTGTTGGGCTCAACAGGTAGTGATCAACAGCTCGATGTCTAGTTGGCAGCCGGTATCAAGCGGAGTGCCCCAGGGGTTTGTGCAGGGGCCGGTTTTGTTCAACATCTTTATTAATGATCTGGATGGTGGGATGGATTGGACCCTCAGCAAGTTTGCAGATGACACTAAGCTGCGGGGAGCGGTAGATATGCTGGAGGGTAGGGATAGGGTCCAGAGTGACCTAGACAAATTGGAGTATTGGGCCAAAAGAAATCAGATGAGGTTCAACAAGGAAAAGTGCAGAGTCCTGCACTTAGGACAGAAGACTCCCATGCACTGCTACAGGCTGGGGACTGACTGGCAGTTCTGCAGAAAAGGTGGCAGTTCTGCAGAAAAAGCTTCAGTTCTGCAGAAAAGGACCTGGGGATTACAGTGGATGAGAAGCTGGATATGAGTCAGCAGTGTGCCTTGGTGCCAAGAAGGCTAACGGAATATTGGGCTGCATTAGAAGGAGCGTTGCCAGCAGATCAAGGGAAGTGATTATTCCCCTCTGTTTGGCACTGGTGCGGCCACATCTGGAGTATTGTGTCCAGTTTTGGGCCCCCCACTACAGAAAGGATGTGGACAAATTGGAGAGAGTCCAGTGGAGGGCCATGAAAATGATCAGGGGCCTGGGGCACATGACTTACGAGGAGAGGCTGAGGGAACTCTGCTTGTTTAGCCTGCAGGCTAGAGGAGTGAGGGGGGGATTTGATAGCAGCCTTCAACTAGCTGAAGGGGGGGTTCCAAAGAGGATGGAGCTCGGCTGTTCTCAGTGGTGGCAGATGACAGAACAAGGAGCAATGGTCTCAAGTAGCAGTGGGGGAGGTCTAGGTTGGATATTAGGAAACACTGTTTCACTAGGAGGGTGGTGAAGCACTGGAATGGGTTACCTAGGGAGGTGGTGGAATCTCCATCCTTAGAGGTTTTTAAGGCCTGGCTTGACAAAGCCCTGACTGGGATGATTTAGTTGGTGTTGGTCCTGCTTTGAGCAGGGTGTTGGACTAGATGACCTCCTGAGGTCTCTTCCAACCCTAATCTTCTATGATTTTATGATTCTATGAATATCTTTAGTATCTGTTGTGAACAATATGTAAATGCATTATTGCAATAGAGCACATTATTGCTCTAATTTCCTAATAAAACTGAAGTAAGACAAATCCATAATAAAAATACAGCTGACCATATTAAAATATTAGACTCTGCTGTTTACTTAGAAGTGTGCTTTTTTCTTACAGAATATATATATATATATATATATATATAAAATATACACATAAGTTGGAAGTTACCATACAAACTGTGAGAGGCTAATTAGTTAAGATGAGCTATTATCAACAGGAGAAAAAACTTTTGTAGTGATAATCAAGATGGTCTATTTAGACAGTTGACAAGAAGGTGTGAGAATACTTAATTTAAGGAAAAAGAAAAGGAGTACTTGTGGCACCTTAGCAACTAACCAATTTATTTGAGCATAAGCTTTCGTGAGCTACAGCTCACTTCATCGGATGCATACTGTGGAAAGTACAGAAGATCTTTTTATATACACAAACCATGAAAAAATGGGTGTTTACCACTACAAAAGGTTTTCTCTCTCCCCCACCCCTCTCTCCTGCTGGTAATAGTTTATCTAAATTGATCACTTTCCTTACAATGCGTATGATAATCAAAGTGGGCCATTTCCAGCACAAATCCAGGGTTTAACAAGAACGTCGGGGGGGGGGGGTTTGAAAAAACAAGGGGAAATAGGCTTGAATAGAGACTGGGAGTGGCTAAGTCATTATGCAAGGTAACCTAAGTTAATTGTATCCAATTTGCAAATGAATTCCAATTCAACAGTCTCTCACTGGAGTCTGGATTTGAAAGTTTTTCTGTTGTAATATCACAACTTTCATGTCTGTAATCGCATGACCAGAGAGATTGAAGTGTTCTCCGACTGGTTTATGAATGTTATAATTCTTGACATCTGATTTGTGTCCATTTATTCTTTTATGTAGAGACTGTCCAGTTTGACCAATGTACATGGCAGAGGGGCATTGCTGGCACATATCACATTGGTGGATGTGCAGGTGAACGAGCCTCTGATAGTGTGGCTGATGTTATTGGGTCCTGTGATGGTGTCCCCTGAATAGATATGTGGGCACAGTTGGCAATGGGCTTTGTTGCAAGGAGAGGTTCCTGGGTTAGTGGTTCTGTTGTGTGATATGTGGTTGCTGGTGAGTCCTTGCAACAAAGCCCATTGGTCAAACTGGACAGTCTCTACATAAAAGAATAAATGGACACAAATCAGATGTCAAGAATTATAACATTCATAAACCAGTCGGAGAACACTTCAATCTCTCTGGTCATGCGATTACAGACATGAAAGTTGTGATATTACAACAGAAAAACTTCAAATCCAGACTCCAGTGAGAGACTGTTGAATTGGAATTCATTTGCAAATTGGATACAATTAACTTAGGCTTGAATAGAGACTGGGAGTGGCTAAGTCATTATTCAAGGTAACCTATTTCCCCTTGTTTCCCCCCCCCCCCCCCGCAAGCCGTCCTTGTTAAACCCTGGATTTGTGCTGGAAATGTCCCACCTTGATTATCATACACATTGTAAGGAGAGTGATCACTTTAGATAAGCTACTACACTCTCCAGCAGGAGAGTGGGGTGTGGGGAGAGAAAACCTTTTGTAGTGGTAAACACCCATTTTTTCATGGTTTGTGTGTATAAAAAGATCTTCTGTACTTTCCACAGTATGCATCCAATGAAGTGAGCTGTAGCTCATGAAAGCTTATGCTCGAATAAACTGGTTAGTCTCTAAGGTGCCATAAGTACTCCTTTTTCTTTTTGCGAATGCAGACTAACACGGCTGTTACTCTGAAACCTGACAGAGCTCAGAAGCAGCTGAGGTTCCTCAGCCTCGCAGAAACCCTGCCTGGATTATGTGTAAGGAAAGCAGCTAGGGATTGCTGGAGTGGCTAGACAGTCAAGTTACTAGGGGGAATAGAGTGCCCTATGAGAATGGGTTGGTTGGTTGTTTAAACCCTTTGGGGCTGCTTTGGGATCTCTATCCCAGGGGAAGAAAAAACCTTAACCATTGTTTCAAATCTGTTTAGGGCATTTTCTCTGAAGGAAGAAAAGCATGAGTCCTTTGTGAATTCCAGCCTATTTTGATGAGCTTTCAATTCACCCTAAAAAGGGAGGGCTCAGAGATGCTGGTCATTTAGCCAGCTTGTTGAAGTCTTTAATGTTCACTTAAAGGGATCCATTGTCTTTGTTTTTCGAAGACCACTGCTTGAGGGCATGGGAGCCCAGCCCTCCTGTCAAGGGAGTTCCTAGGAAGACAGTAAGGATATGTCTACACTGCAGCTGGGAGTGTGGCTCCAGACCCGTATAGACAAACACACTAGCCCTGCTTAAGTTAGCATACTAAAAATAGCAGTGTGGGTGTTTGTGGCATCGGCCAACCCTCTGAGTAAGGACCCAGGGGGCCAGGCAGGCTTTTATTTGGATGGCTACTGAGCCACCTCTTGTGCAACAATATCCACACTGTTATATTTAGCATGCTACCTCAAGCAGGGCTGGCGCATGCCCCTCCACCTGGGCTGGGAGGCATACTCCCACCTGCAGCGTAGACATACCCTGATAAGGGTTTTGGAAGCAAGCCTACTCTGCTGCTTTTGCTCAGGGCCTTAAAAAGCAGCGCTAAGTAGGTGGGAAGTCTCCTTGACACTGAAAGATTGCTGAGATGACCTTTTAGCATAGGACCAGGTTGTACCCAACTGCTGTACAGATGCAGAGTAGTTAGGCACGACTGTGGTCCCATGAGAGCAGGCAACTCCTTTCAATCACATCCCTCTAGCACAAGACACCTTAATGGGAAGGGGGAGACTAGGCTATGGCTACATCCCCTTTTGTACAGGCCCAAAGAGCCGCTCCAGTGCACTAGAGCATGCTAGTATTAACTGATTTCGAGACCACAGTACACTAAGCCCTGGTCTACACTAGGACTTTAGGTCGAATTTAGCAGCGTTAAATCGATTTAAACCTGCACCCGTCCACACAATGAAGCCCTTTATTTCGACTTAAAGGGCTCTTAAAATCGATTTCCTTACTCCACCCCTGACAAGTGGATTAGCGCTTAAATCTACGTTGCCGGCTCGAATTTGGGGTACTGTGGACACAATTCGATGGTATTGGCCTCCGGGAGCTATCCCAGAGTGCTCCATTCTGACCGCTCTGGACAGCACTCTCAACTCAGATGCACTGGCCAGGTAGACAGGAAAAGAACCGCGAACTTTTGAATCTCATTTCCTGTTTGGCCAGCGTGGCAAGCTGCAGGTGACCATGCAGAGCTCATCAGCACAGGTGACCATGATGGAGTCCCAGAATCGCAAAAGAGCTCCAGCATGGACCGAACGGGAGGTACGGGATCTGATTGCTGTTTGGGGAGAGGAATCTGTGCTATCAGAACTCCGTTCCAGTTTTCGAAATGCCAAAACCTTTCTGAAAATCTCCCAGGGCATGAAGGACAGAGGCCATAACAGGGACCCGAAGCAGTGCCGCGTGAAACTGAAGGAGCTGAGGCAAGCCTACCAGAAAACCAGAGAGGCGAACAGCCGCTCTGGGTCAGAGCCCCAAACATGCCGCTTCTATGATGAGCTGCATGCCATTTTAGGGGGTTCAGCCACCACTACCCCAGCCGTGTTGATTGACTCCTTCAATGGAGATGGAGGCAATACGGAAGTAGGTTTTGGGGACGAAGAAGATGATGATGAGGAGGAGGTTGTAGATAGCTCACAGCAAGCAAGCGGAGAAACCGGTTTTCCCGACAGCCAGGAACTGTTTCTCACCCTAGACCTGGAGCCAGTACCCCCCAAACCCACCCAAGGCTGCCTCCTGGACTCAGCAGGCGGAGAAGGGACCTCTGGTGAGTGTACCTTTTAAAATGCTATATATGGTTTAAAAGCAAGCATGTGAAAGGATTACTTTGCCCTGGCATTTGCGGTTCTCCTAGATGTAGTCCTAAAGCCTTTGCAAAAGGTTTCTGGGGAGGGCAGCCTTATTTCGTCCTTCATGGTAGGACACTTTACCACTCCAGGCCAGTAACACGTACTCAGGAATCACTGTAGAACAAAGCATTGCAGAGTATGTTTGCTGGCATTCAACCAAAATCCGTTCTTTATCTCTCTGTGTTATCCTCAGGAGAGTGAGATATAATTCATGGTCACCTAGTTGAAATAGAGTGCTTTTCTTCAGGGGACACTCAGAGGAGCCCATTCCTGCTGGGCTGTTTGCCTGTGGCTAAACAGAAATGTTCCCCGCTGTTAGCCACAGGGAGGGGAGAAGGTTGAGGGGGTAGTCACGCAGTGGGAGGAGGCAAAATGCGACCTTGTAACGAAAGCACATGTGCTATGTATGTAATGTTAACAGCAAGGTTTACCCTGAAAGAGTGTAGCGACTGTTTTATAAAATGTGTCTTTTTAAATACCGCTGTCCCTTTTTTTTTCTCCACCAGCTGCATGTGTTTCAATGATCACAGGATCTTCTCCTTCCCAGAGGCTAGTGAAGCTTAGAAAGAAAAAAAAACGCACTCGCGATGAAATGTTCTCTGAGCTCATGCTGTCCTCCCACACTGACAGAGCACAGACGAATGCGTGGAGGCAAATAATGTCAGAGTGCAGGAAAGCACAAAATGACCGGGAGGAGAGGTGGAGGGCTGAAGAGAGTAAGTGGCGGGCTGAAGACAGGGCTGAAGCTCAAATTTGGCGGCAGCGTGATGAGAGGAGGCAGGATTCAATGCTGAGGCTGCTGCAGGACCAAACCAGTATGCTCCAGTGTATGGTTGAGCTGCAGCAAAGGCAGCTGGAGCACAGACTGCCACTGCTGCCCCTCTGTAACCAACCGCCCTCCTCCCCAAGTTCCATAGTCTCCACACCCAGACGCCCAAGAATGCGGTGGGGGGGCCTCCGGCCAACCAGCCACTCCACCACAGAGGATTGCCCAAAAAAAAGAAGGCTGTCATTCAATAAATTTTAAAGTTGTAAACTTTTAAAGTGCTGTGCTTAAAGTGCTGTGTGGCATTTTCCTTCCCTCCTCCACCACCCCTCCTGGGATACCTTGGTAGTCATCTCCCTATTTGTGTGATGAATGAATAACGAATGCATGACTGTGCAGCAGCAATGACTTTATTGCCTCTGCAAGCAATGATTAAAAGGGAGGAGGGGAGGGTGGTTAGCTTACAGGGAAGTAGAGTGAACCAAGGGGCGGGGGGTTTCATCAAGGAGAAACAAACAGAACTTTCACACCGTAGCCTGGCCAGTCATGAAACTGGTTTTCAAAGCTTCTCTGATGCGTACCGCGCCCTCCTGTGCTCTTCTAACCGCCCTGGTGTCTGTCTGCGCGTAACCAGCAGCTAGGCGATTTGCCTCAACCTCCCACCCCGCCATAAACGTCTCCCCCTTACTCTCACAGATATTGTGGAGCACACAGCAAGCAGTAATAACAGTGGGAATATTGGTTTCGCTGAGGTCTAAGCGAGTCAGTAAACTGCACCAGCGCACCTTTAAACGTCCAAATGCACATTCTACCACCATTCTGCACTTGCTCAGCCTGTAGTTGAACAGCTCCTGACTACTGTCCAGGCTGCCTGTGTACGGCTTCATGAGCCATGGCATTAAGGGGTAGGCTGGGTCCCCAAGGATACATATAGGCATTTCAACATCCCCAACAGTTATTTTCTGGTCTGGGAATAAAGTCCCTTCCTACAGCTTTTGAAACAGACCAGAGTTCCTGAAGATGCAAGCATCAGGCACCTTTCCCGGCCATCTCACGTTGATGTTGGTGAAACGTCCCTTGTGATCCACCAGAGCTTGCAGCACTATCGAAAAGTACCCCTTGCGGTTTATGTACTCGGCGGCTTGGTGCTCCGGTGCCAAGATAGGGATATGGGTTCCGTCTATAGCCCCACCACAGTTAGGGAATCCCATTGCAGCAAAGCCATCCACTATGACCTGCACATTTCCCAGGGTCACTACCCTTGATATCAGCAGATCTTTGATTGCGTGGGCTACTTGCATCACAGCAGCCCCCACAGTAGATTTGCCCACTCCAAATTGATTCCCAACTGACCGGTAGCTGTCTGGCATTGCAAGCTTCCACAGGGCTATCGCCACTCGCTTCTCAACTGTGAGGGCTGCTCTCATCTTGGTATTCATGCGCTTCAGGGCAGGGGAAAGCAAGTCACAAAGTTCCATGAAAGTGCCCCTACGCATGCGAAAGTTTCGCAGCCACTGGGAATCGTCCCAGACCTGCAACACTATGCAGTCCCACCAGTCTGTGCTTGTTTCCCGAGCCCAGAATCGGCGTTCCACAGCATGAACCTGCCCCATTAGCACCATGATGCATGCATTGTCAGGGCCCATGCTTTCAGAGAAATCTGTGTCCATGTCCTGATCACTCACGGGACCGCGCTGACGTCGCCTCCTCGCCCGGTATCGCGTTGCCATGTTCTGGTGCTGCATATACTGCTGGATAATGCGTGTGGTGGTTAATGTGCTCCTAATTGCCAAAGTGAGCTGAGCGGGCTCCATGCTTGCCATGGTATGGCGTCTGCACAGGTAACTCAGGAAAAAAGGCGCGAAATGATTGTCTGCCCTTGCTTTCACGGGGGGGGGAGGGAGGGAACGGGGGGCTGACGATATGTACCCAGAACCACCTGCGACAATGTTTTAGCCCCATCAGGCATTGGGATCTCAACCCAGAATTCCAATGGGCAGCGGAGACTGCGGGAACTGTGGGATAGCTACCCACAGTGCAACGCTCCAGAAGTCGACGCTTGCCTCGGTACTGTGGAAGCGCTCAGCCGAGTTAATGCACTTAATGCACTTAGAGCATTTTCTGTCGGGGGACACACACTCGAATATATAAAACCGATTTCTAAAAAACCGACTTCTATAAATTCGACCTAATTTCGTAGTGTAGACATACCCTAAGACAGTGGTTCTCAAACTTCATTGCACTGTGACCCCCTTCTGAAAACAAAAATTACTACATGACTCTGGGTGCGGGGAGGGGGGGAGAAAACTAACAACGGAGCCTGCCTGAGCCCTGCTGCCCTGGGTGGGGAGGCCCCCCACTGCTGAAGCCCAAGGGTTTCTGCCCTGGATGGGGGAGTGGCGGCTTGGGCTTCAGACTTGCTGGGGCCCAGGGCCAACACTAGCTTTGGCGACTCCATTAAAATGGGGTTGCAACCCACTTTGGGGTTCTGACCCACAGTTTGAGAACCCCTACACTAAAACATATGTTACTGCTTTTAAAATGCTCTTAGAACTCTAGCCCTGATCTCCAGTGCTTGTCTGGCCCTTTCATGTTTCTGTAATTTTTAGCTTCAATGGGACTTTAACAACTGCTTAAGGGCCTTACCCTAAGCCAATTGATGTCAATGGGAGTCTGTTAACTTCAGGGAAGGTTGGATCAAAGCTGAAGTGCTTTGCTCAATAGGGGCTTGGAGCCTTTGATTACAAACACTCATTTCACTCCTGTAAATAATAAAGTAACCAAAAACAGTCCCTGGCCAAAAGTTGTCTAGGTTACCACACTCGGAATGTGTGTAGGTGAGGTTATGAGTAAGCAAGTGCTGGCAAAAAAGATTATCCTAATGTTTTGGTGTTTGTGGACCATCCAAGGCTGTGCACAACATCTTCTGTCACTCACATACCCACCCACCCAGTTAACTCGAGTTTAATCATAATCAGTTATTTGCCCTGTTAATAGAATACTAATTGAAATTTATAAATACTTTTGCATTTTTCTACATTTTCAAATATTGATTAATACAAAGTATGATGCTCACTTTTGATTAAGTATTTCTACTGTAAAAATAGTATTTTTCAATTCACCTCATCCAAGTACTGTAGTGCAATCTCTTGTGGAAGTTCAATTTTTGGTTACATAACTGCACTCAAAACAAAATGTAAATCTTTAGGGTCTACAAGTCCACTCAGTCCTACTTCTTGTTCAGCCAATCACTTAGACAAAACAAAAATGAGTCCAGTGGCACCTTAAAGGTTAACAGATTTATTTAGGCATAAGCTTGTGTGGGTTAAAAAAACTCACTTCTTCAGATGCATGGAGTGAAGATTACAGATGCAGGCATTATAATACATGAAGAGAAGGGTGTTGTCAACACTGGTTCTCCACTTATACAGGAAGGGAGTTACTTTACAATAATGCTTGCAACTCCCTTCCTGTATAAGTGGAGAACCAGTGTTGACAACACCCTTCTCTTCATGTATTATAATGCCTGCATCTGTAATCTTCACTCCATGCATCTGAAGAAGTGGGTTTTTTAACCCACACAAGCTTATGCTCAAATACATCTGTTAGTCTTTTTTTTTTTTTTAAAAAGGTGCCCCTGGACTCCTTGTTGTTTTTGTGGAATCAGACTAACATGGTTAGGCCCTGATACTAAGACAAACAAGTTTGTTTACATATAGGGGAGATAACGCTGCCCACGTCTTATTTACAATGTCACCTGAAAGTGAGAACAGACATTCACATGGTACTTTTGCAGCTGATGTTGCAAGATATGTACATGCCAGATATGCTAAACATTCATGTGCCCCTTCATGCTTTGGCCACCATTCCAGATGACATGTTTCCATGCTGAAGACAGATTCTGCTTGATAACTATCCAAAGCAGTGCAGACTGATGCACATTCATTATCTGAGTCAGATGCCACCAACAGAAGGTTGATTTTCTTTTTTGGTGGTTCAGGTTCTATAGTTTCTGCATTGTAATGTTGCTCTTTTAAGACTTCTGACAGCATGTTCCACATCTTATCCCTTTCAGATTTTAGAAGGCACTTCAGATTCTTAAATCTTGAGTCAAGTGCTGTAGCTATCTTTAGAAATCTCACATTGGTACCTTCTTTGTGTTTAAAGAACACTTTGCAGATTTGACAAAACAAAAAACCCACAACCCACACATCATCATCATCATGTGCTGGGTCATCATCCAATACTGCTATAACATGAAATGTATGCAGAATGTGGGTAAAACACTGAGCAGGAGACATAATTCTCCCTCAAGGAGTTCAGTCACAAATTTAAACAAACATTTTTAAAATGAGCATCATTGTGATCACTGTACACTTTTGATTTCAATTACACAGATACATATATTTGAAAATTTAGAAAAACATCCAAAAATACTTATAATAAATAGAATACCAATTGAAATTTAACAAGGCAATTAAAACTGCAATTAATCATTAGTTTTTTTTAAACTTGTTTGACAGTCCTATTTCTTAGGGGTACAGCCTCACAGAACAGTTCATGGAAATCATATTTCATTCTCATGCTGTGATTTGACAGCTTGGAAAGATTTTAAAACAAAATTGCCTCCTCACCGTTAATGTACATGCATTAGGCTGGTATGTATAATACCTACTGCAATGTATATGCAAAATCAAGGGCTCAACATCCCATTTCTTCACAGGGTATATTTATTCAAGCATATACACTTAAGTAAAATAAGACAAAGTTTGAGCCTCTCTAACACTGTTATGCTCCTTAATGCCTAGCACAAAATTATCCCTTTTTCCTGTTGTAGAACTTGAAAAAATAAGGATTGAGTCATTTGTTGCATGCTTTGTAGTTACTGACTGGACCAATTTTCCATATTTGAGAGACTGTACCATTCCATTCAAAATAATTCTATCTAAAATATCACCTTAGTGAGGGGACTGGATGGCTCCAGAGTAGCCATGGGAGGGGGAGCTTTTCGCTAACAGTTTACTGGTTCTTAATATCTAGTACAGGCCATTAGTGACTGTAGCAGCCTCCTGTACACCACATTGTGGCCAGAGGGTGCTCTGCAGCATCCTGCCCTCTTTCATCCTAGAAGCACAACCCCTTAATAACTTGAGTGTCTCTCATCCAATCACAGGCCTCCTTGGGATCTGGTTCTGTAACATAGTTACCCCCCCCCCCCAAAAAAAAACCACCCCAAAACAAACAGAACAAAAAAAAACAACCTTCCACCAAGCCTTAAGTTGGGCACAACTACTCCTTCCTGAGGTACTGTCCCTTCCTGCTGTCTGAGCAGCTGGAGAAGGTGCATAGCCTATCCCACCTTCTTTGCCTTCTCCCAAAAGAAAAACAAAAAACTTTCAGCTGAGTTTTTACCCAACTCTCCTCCTCAGGGACCACTGCAGGAGAACCTCTCTCCTTGCAGCTTCAGTCTGTGCATCACCTTCCATCTCTTATCTCATGTGGGAGCCCCTGCTCTGGCACAAGGACATTGGACCTACTTTAATCACAGGGCCCAGTCACACTGTGATGGTGACCAAAACCTTGTTTGTTTAGTGAAATGGGTTGGTTGTCCCAACAGACAAGTTTCCACATCACAAAATACCACCACCGTTTAAGGTAGTTGGAATAAATTGATGGCTGAGAATGGTCATGGAATCTGACCTGCACATTTGAGCTCTCACTTGGGGAGGGGGAGACAAAGTATGTGCTGACCCTTCCTGCACTATACTTATTCATTAGATAAATAGAGGACATTAGAAAGGGGGAAGCATTAAACAAAAGCAAGTAAACAGGCCAGAAAGACTGAAATCAATAGCAATAAAATTAAAACTTCTTGAAGTCAGAAGGTAATTTAAGCATAACATACCAGAGTGACACGAGGAAGGCTACACCACCCCAATTAGATGATTAAAATGATGAGGAATAAGTTATCTGAGCTCAGCAGATATCCTTCAAAAATGGAAAGCCAAGTGATGAGACCAATAGAAAGTAGTATAAACTCTGGCAGGTAAGATAGAAAAATAGGAGGGTGATGAGGAAATCTGAAGAGACAGATATAAAAACAAATACAAATGTTTGATATTCTTTAAAAATATGGATGTGATGAAAAAAACTGTAGATCTACTGCGCTACCTAGGAGGAATTAAAGATACCAAGGACACCAAAGAAACAAAAAGTGATTTCTTTGTGTCATTTTCATCAAAGAAAATTCTGGGTAAAAAAAGATGAAGCCCTGTCAGAGCTGAGCAGTCAAAAGAGAAGGGAGCACAGTTTTTTTTTTACAGAGGAAACTCTCCCCGCCTCCCCCCCCCCCCAAACGCATTCACAGTCTACTAGGATTCCTTGAGAATGTCCACAACATAGTGAATAAAGGAGAACAGAGAGATATTTTACCTGGTCTTTCAAAAAGCCCTTGAAAGAGTCTGTGACAAGAGGGTATTATGGAAATCTAGGGTTAGATTTAGACTCACTTTCAGTCCATTTGAGGGAGAGGAGGAAGAAAAGGTGGGTCTAAACTACCTTTCCATCCCTTTTGATCCTGAGGGCAGCTAATGGCCAAACCAGCCGCAGAGAAAGATTAGGGGAGTGGCAAGAGGGCTGCTCCAATATATGCTGTCTGGCCCAGAATTGCCAGGGCACAACATGCTCCAAATCTCTCTTCCCCCCCCCCCCGAATGTCTTCAGACACCCTCCTTGGCCTGGAATGCCCACTACACTGAAGGAGTGGGGTGAGCAAATGACAAGCTCACTGGTCTCTAAAGCTGAGAATGAACTTAGCATCCTTTTATGGGATCATTCAATTTAAAAAAAAAAGGATCATTAATTACAAGTCTTCATTTATAACTACCTGTTTTCAACTGCTATGCTAAAGAAGTCCTCAACAGCTTGATGAAGGCAGCTTTAAGTATCTCCTTGTCCAACTGTAGCAGTGCCAAGAGGACTTAACCAGGACCAGCATCTGGCCCTATGTAGTGAAGGGATGAGAAGGAAAGTTCTACCATGGTGTACAAAATAATGACAATGAATGAATGATTGAACAGAGCAAGGGGCTAACAGTGGGATGGTCACAGTATCTGTAACAGGACAGGTGCTGTCTAAAATGTTAATAGTGATTTGGAAAACAGAATAAAAATTGCAGACAGCACCAACTTATTCAGGCTGTGCAAGACTAGAAAAAAGACTTTGAGAAACTTCAAAGGGACCTCAAAAAGCTAGGGGAATGGGCAATACCATGGCAGATGAAACACAGTGGCAAATGTAGATCAGTGCACTGTGGAAGGAATAATTTGAGTTCACCACACTGATTATAACACAACGAAAAAAACCCCAAGAAAAAAGTAGTTGTCATTTTGAAGACCCCAGTTCAAGCATGCAGCACCAGTCCAGGGATGGCAGAAACAGGGGACTAGCACCCCAGCCACAGAATTATTGCAGGAGGACTAATCTGTGTGTTCTGCTCTGCCCCATGCCACCTACCTCAAGCTACTGCCTTCCCATTGGTTTTCATCTCCCAAACAGCCAATCAGGTCCTGGCCAGTGGTGGGGGCAGGGCACACCTCCATCCATGGGGAGGCACTAACTGTGCACATGGCGTGGGATGTTGGAGGTGAAAGCAGGAGCAGTTGCTGTGATGCCCGGGGTTGGGCAGAGGTGCAGGTAGGACCTGGGGTGATCATTCACCCTCCTTTCCCTCTGCTCCATCCATTCAAGGTGCACCATTGCACCAATCAAACTGGAAAAAAATTAGTCTGTATAAAACATGGGATGGAAAATAATAATGAAGATCTTATAGTATCATTATGTTAACTGATGGACACTCACCTGTAATGCAGCATTTTTTTCGGATTACCCCGGGTAATCTAATCCACTATGGCAGTGGAGCTGGGCAAAAAAAATTTCAGGGAATAGTTTATCTGCTGAAAAATGCGGTTTCAGTTGATCCCAAACTATTTGCAAATTCATGTTGAGTGCACAAAATAGCTTTGACAAAATCAAAATGTTTCAGTAAAGTTGAAACAACAACACCACCCAAAAAAAGGGTTCATTTTGATATTACTGAAACATTTTGACTTTTGGGAGGTGGAGTTGCATAATGGCTAGAAGAGCAGCTGTGGTTACGGCACTCACATGGGCTGTAGGAGGAAGTGTCCAGTTGTCACTAATCTCAGAAGTTTCTCACTGTTAAATTATGCCAGGATGGCTAGGTTTGTCAAACAACACTTCAGCCAAAGTTATAGGATTGGACCCCAATGTGCAAGTCCTTACTCACTTGAGCACTAAGTATAGTGGTCAAATCTTAAATGTTCACACCAGTTTGAGCAATATTTATTTTATGTATAATGGGGAAAATAGTAAAATTAGTACATACTTCCAGACCAGCAGAAATAGTTTGGATGTGACACTGTCTTCTTAAGGCATGCTTAGGGGTTAATTGTGTAAGTAAAGGTTGGCAGGTATGAGTCCATAAACACTAAGAGTCTGAAACACCACTGTGTTACACTGGTATAAAACTAGGGCAACATCATTCACTGGAATTCCACGAATGTAGAACTGGAATAGTGCTGCAATGAATCAGGCACTGAGGTTACTGAAACGTTAAGGAAAATCCATTATGCATTAGTGCTACTTATTGCATCACTGAAATCCTCAGCACCAATGGCAAGGTGCAAATGTTTTCTGACTTCAGTTCCCAAATGACATGGACTGAAGTATTTTTAGAAGAGGAGAACAAAACTCCCAATGGGGGGGCGGGGGGAGAGAATCTATTTAATATACACTCACAGCCTTGTTGGCCTCTCCTTGTGAGTGTTTAGTAGGATTCTATATGGTCACTTGAATACCTGACATGAAAGTAGGTCTCTGCAGATCTAATATGGATAGAATCAGCATGTACACAATTATATTTGTACACAATTCCTAGAAAGACAATTATGTTGATGTAAGGCCTTGTTTACTCTTGCAGACAATTGCATTAAAGGCATTTAGTCTTTTGAAATAACGTCTCTAGGGAAGTAGGATGCTGGTTAATTCACCCAAAGGAGCAGAACCTGACATTTTCAGCAGAATATTTGGCAACATTTTGCAGAGTTTCCTGCTGAGACATTAAATGTTTTTGCTGCTGTGTGTGTTATATAGCGAAGTATGTGGGAGGATTTTGCACCAGGGCCAGTACACATGGTGAATAGGTCTACCTTTTCCAGTGAGTCCTTGAATATTAAGTTTACTTGTGAAGCAGAAGGAACAGCTTGAACTATTTAAAATCCATTATATTTTTCCACACTGTCAAGATACCTGGGAGCTTTTACTTAAAGTGTGTTCAGCTTTCTGTATTTAAATACAATATATTTTAGACTGAAATGTGTCAAAGAAAATAACCAGGGTCTCAAATCAGCAAAGTACTTAAATACGTGCATAAATTTTGGTACATTAGCAATTCCATTGCATAATGTTAAGCCCATGCTCAAATACGAAAAATAGGCACCAGTTCAGCAAGGTAACAATTGATTAAGCGATGTTTGTCTTCCAAGAAAATGGGCTAAGCATAACATCTGGGGACACTGTTATAGAAGGAGTGACCAATACTGTCAAACTGTAGTCTTTTAATCTTTGGGAACTCTGAATTTGTTAAAACGTAGTGGCTGCCATGTAGAGCTTATTTCTCTATTCTGACTAATTCTTTTGAATGGCCATTTCACAATCCTAAAGACATGCAGGGCTGGTCTTACCATGAGGCGAACTGAGGTGGCCACCTCAGGTGCCAGACTGTGGGGGGAGAGGAGGGTGCCACTAGGACCCAGAGTGTAGAAAAGTGTGTCTGCTGCTGGTGCATATGTATTCTCTCTGCTCTAGATGCACAGAGATGGTGGAGTGCTGTGCTGGAGGAAGGAGGGCACAAGAGACATAACAGGCAGGCAGGAGAAAAAGTGAGAGGGAATAACAGAAAAGCAGCAGGAGCTGCAGGGAGAGAGAGGAGGATGAGCCTCTTATGTACCTCTCTAGCACCCCCAGGAGTCTGGACTGATTAACACCAGCTTCTCAGGGAGCTTCCTGTTTCCTGCTGCTTCCCTGAACCCACTTGAGGAGAACAGGCAGTCAACTGAAGTAGCAGGAGCCAGTTAGGCCCTTAAGACGCGGATATCTTCCCTCACTCAGGCCCTTCTACCAGTCTGCTTATTTGTCCCCGTCAATTGAGTGTTGAGAGCCACTATAGATGTCACAGAATAGCAGCCATGAGTGAAAGAAGAAAACACCTCTCTGGGGCAGCATTCAGAAAAAGAAAGCAAAGGAAACTTTATTTAAGTAGGAAGGAGCTCTTCTGAGATACATAGACACAAATGTTCATGGTGAGCCTTCCGGCCTCAGTGAGGATGTGAGTGGTGAGGAGATGCCTGATCTTTCAGTTAGTCAGAGTGCAGGTGACCTGGCAGCTACTGCAGCATCCATATCTCATCTCAAATGGATGTAACCATGCACTTTCCTGAAGAAAAGTGTAGGTCAGAGAAGAGTGTGGTGGAGGTGAAAGAAACAGCTACTGCCGAGTTTTATTTCCTGAATTCTGGATGATCCAAGACTGTGGACCCACTTCAGCAGTAGCTTGAGGGACTTCCTTGTACTGCATGGACCACAGTAAGTGAAAAACTTCATGTTCCCCAAAGACAATGAAAATAGAAGTTTCCATCCAACATATTACTGGTGTGAAATCCCCAATGGTGACAAAGTGGAGAGGCCATGGCTTATGTACTCAAAAAACCAGAATGCTGCATACTGTTTTTGTTTTGCAAACTTTTCCTGTCTAATGTTCCAGCCACATTGGGTTCTACATGAACAAAGGATTGGAAAAATCTGGCTAGACATCTGGCATGCCATGAGAAGGCTGCAGATCACCAGAGAGCATTCCACAGGTGGAAAGAGCTTGAGATGAGACTAAGGTTAAAGGCCACCATAGATGATCAGCATCAAGAGAAGATTGCATCAGAGTCTCTTTACTGGCAAAATGTTCTGAAAAGGCTCATTGCCATTGTGAGAATGCTTGCTACCCAAAACCTAGCACTGCATGGCACTTCAGATCAGCTATATGTGCCAAACAATGGAAACATCCTTAAAATTGTGGAGCTGATGGCGGAGTTTGATGCTGTACTCCAGGAGCATCTAAGAAGAGTCACCACCCAAGAAATGCACACACACCACTACTTTGGAAAAACAATTCAAAATGAGATCATATAGTTCCTGGCAACAAAAGTCAAACAGAAGATTGTGGCAGATCTGAAGTCAGTAAGATATTACTCTGTTATTCTGGACTGCACACGTGACATCAGCCACATGGAACAAATGACTTTAATGGTGCGTTTTGTAATGGAACCTAGTGAAAATGTCCCTGCAATGGTGACTGTCAGAGAGCCTTTTCTAGACTTTATTGACATTAATGATACTACAGGAGCTGGTATGACAAATGTGCTTCTGAAAAAGCTGGAAGATATGGGAATTGCGATAGCGATATGAGAGGTCGGGACCACGATAATGGTGCCAACATGAGAGGAAAGAACAGAGGAGTGCAGACACGGATCCGAGAGTTAAACCCTCGAGCTTCTTTTGTCCCATGCAGTTCTAATTCATTGAACTTGGTGGTCAGTGATGCAGCATCAGCTTCTAGTGAGGCTGCTGAATTTTTTTTAAATGTGATTCAAAGCATCTATGTATTTATCTCTGCATCAACTCATCAATGGCAAATTTTGAAGCAACATCTGGGAACATCCTCTCTGACACTGAAACCCCTGAGTGGCACATGATGGTAAAGTCGAGTGGAGGTGATAAAGTCTCTCAAACACCAAATTGGGAAGATAGATGATGCCATAGTTGCCATTATGGAGGATAATGCTGTGACAGGAACTGTTCATGGGAGAACAGTGGCAGAGGGAAATGGAGTCACCAGAAACATACATAACTTCAAATTTCTGTGTGGCTTAGCTGTGGCATGACATACTGTTTGAAATAAATGTTGTGCTAAGCAAGAGACTCCAAGGTGTTGACCTTGATATATCTGGAGCAATGGAACTGGACAAAGCAGAGTCATACCTACAGTCTGAGCAGTCAGATGAGGGATTTCAAAACGTTTTGAAAAGTGCACAGAAGTTGGCAGAGGAACTTCACACTGAAACTATTTTCCCATCCATTCAAGAATACAAGAGTCACCGAAGAGGACATTTTGATTACGAGGCATAGAATAATCCCATAAGAGACCCCAAACAATTCAAAGATGAATTCTTTAACCAGGTGCTAGATAGTACAATACAATCAGTTGAAGAACATTTCATGCAGGTCAAGAAACACAGCAATATATTTGGGATGTTGTATGATATTCCAAAATATCTCACTATACCTGAAGACCTACACCAGCAATGCAGGGCACTAGAGACAGTGTTGACACAGGATGACATGTGTGATATTGATGCGAGTGATTTAGGTGATAACTGAAAGCCCTCTCAAGATACATTTCAGCAGGATCAACTCCAAAGGCTGTTCTGGAATATATGTGCACATACAAGATGACCACCCTCTTTCCAAATGCTTCTGTTGCTCAGCACATACTTCTAACACTTCCTGTAACAGTTGCTAGTGGAGAATGCAGCTTCTCCAAGCTGAAGTTTATTAAAAACACATCTACGCTCCACAATGACACAGGAGAGGCTGGTCGGCCTTGCAACCATCTAAATAGAGGATGAGCTGGGCCACACTATGTACCTTCAGGAAGCAGTTCACATCTTTGCAACCAAGAAGGCACTTTGATTATTCAAACAGATAAAAATGCCAGTGTTTACTTTGCAGACAAGAAAAGTTAACTTTCAAATGCCTGAACAGCAAATGTAAGCATTACTTAAAACATTTAAACAAGGCATTTTAAAGTTGTTAGTTCTCCTTTATTGAGGTAGGTAGAAGAGCAGTACCATGAGAGGAGTAGAACAGGAAGAAGGCAGAACTGAGACCTTTCAAAGTTTTGGCCCAAGCGAGGGGGCATCATTTGAGCTCCCCGCCTCAGGTGCCAAAAATGTTGTGGGCTGGCCCTGAAGACATGTGACCCTATTGTCAAAAGTGAGACACTTTGTGGAGACGTTACACATTGTGTGAGGAGGGATTCCTTAGGGGTGTCAGACACAGAACTTTTGACAAGGCCAGACAATTTTCTAACATAAGTAAAAGCATGGGTGTCAGATGCACATTAAAACAAAACACCAGAGCTGAGACAATACTGGTTGTGGATTACAATAAAGGTACATTGCATGGAAGAGGGAGATAAACACCCCCTTCACCAGCCAGTCATCTAGAGAGGTGATCACCTGGAATCCTGAACTTTTCCAGAGCTGCAGTTACCACTGTCAGAATCTTGATGAAAATGCAAGAGGCCCACACCTGAACAAAGGGAGAAGTACTGGTATAATACTATGGCCTAAAAGTGACCCTCAAAAACTGCGTGTGTGACTGGAGACAAACAGTGGAAAACTTCTGTCTGAGTCCAGACACTCCCAGAGGTTGATGGTGGCCAACATGTATTTAAAGACTCCATTTTGGATTTCTTGTAGTGTACAAATGGTTTCTGCCACTTGAGGTCAACATTCAAGCTCAGGACCCTTGGTCTTTTGTGATGTAAGTAGAATAAATGCCTCTTCCTTTTTTATGCAGAGGGAAAAGGCAAGACACTTGGCTGATCCTGAAGTGAGGGCATGAGTCAGCAACAGATTTTTGGCAGAAAAGGTGGAGAAAGTGGAAGGGATCCAAAGTAGATGTTAAGTCATTAAAACTAATACTGATTCAGCCCTGGGGAAATAAATAGTTTGGCAGAGACTTTTGCATTTACACTGCACACTGAAAAGTACCCAATTGCTGTTTTCATGTTGTGACATGTTTGGAACTATTGATAGTTTTCTTTGTAAGTCAAATTGCACATTTTACATCTCTTAGGTCCTGTAGCACTGAGCACCTCTGATACAATGGCAGATTTAAAATGACTAAAATTACCTAGTTTCTCTTTCTGCACTCACATACCTCCCTTTATACTTCATTGTCCCAACAGGAGCTGCTCTCTTGTGGGCATTGTGCCCCTGAAGTCAATGGATACTGGCCCTTGATGATGGGCAATCACTCGTTACTGAGCATGATCATTTTCCGTGGGTGTTATGGGTCCTCAGGTCGCTAATAAGGCCAATCCTTGAACCACAGGTTCTATTGCAATGTGGGCAGATGTTTTCAGGCTCAGCAGGAGGCTGTTGACCATAACTGGAAACCAGTCTCTTCTTCCTCCTCTTGAGCTTCTCAGCGAACAAGTTCAAAATGCAGGGGACCATCATGTAGGACTTCACTCCATTTTAAGTGATCCTGGACAAGTGTTGATGTCAATATTACACTTTAGGTTGTCTTTCAGCAAGTGCTTATAATGCTTCCATTGTTCATGTTATGGTGCCCTTCTTTCAGCTGAGAGAAAAGGACCTGTTTTGGGAGGCGATGGTCTGGCATCTGGTCAACAACATGACTAGTCCAGCAGAATTGCTGATAGATGATCTGCCTCAATACTGGTAGTCTTTGCCTCTTCCAGAACACTAATATTGGTGCACCTGTCTTCCCATTTGATATTCAGAATCTTACGAAGGCAGCATTGACGGTGTCTCTCAAGGATTTTCAAGTGGCATCTATAGGTTGTCCAAGTTTTGGACCCATACAACAGTGTTGGGAGAATAACGGCTTGATAAACAAGAAGCTTGGTGTCTGTTCGAATGTTGTGATCTTCAAAAACCCTGTGCTGTAAACAAGAAAAAGCTACACTGGGACAGCTCAGGCAATATTGAAATTTTGCATCAATATCTGCCTTGGATGAAATAGCTTCCAAGGTAGAGGAAATGATCAACATTCTCCAGTGCCACGCCATTGATTTTGATAGATGGGGAATGTAATACCTCATTTAGAGAGGGCTGATCATATCAAGACTAAAATGCTCTAAGAATGAAACCAAGACAAGCGTAAGCATCGGCAAACACATTCAAGATAGTTTGAAGATCTTTCTCAGAGTGGACAAAGATTTCATTATCAGTATACTGAAGTGCCACAATAGATGTTGTGGAGATCTTACTCTTGGCTTTCAGCCTGCTAAGACTGAACAGCTTTCCATCCATTCTGTAGCAATTAGGTAAAAAATGACGGCAATAAAAACTACAAACATTGTTGGAGCAATGATACAGCCCTGTTTGAGTCCTGTTTGTACTTTGAAAGGTTCACTCTGGAAGCCAGTGCTGCTCAGAACATTTGCTTTCATGAAGCAATTTTAGGACATTGATGTATTTATCAGGACATCCAATCTTAGAAAGTACAGTCCAGAAGGAACAGCGATTCACTGAATCAAAGGCTTTAGTTAGATCAATAAAAGCCGTGTACTGTGGTCGGTTTTGCTCCGGACACTTTTCTTGCAGCTGCCATGCTGTGAAGATCACATCCACAATTGCACGACATGGTCAGAAACCACTGTGTGACTCCAATAAAATTTCTTCTGACAGGGGCAGAGTCAGGTTTGAAGGATCTGTGCCAGAACTTTGCCTGCAATGGCTAGGAGGGAGATACCATGGTAATTCCCACAGTCCGCTTTATTCCCTTTCCTGAAGAGGGTGACAATCAGGGCATTCCTCATTTCACTGGGTATCTCCTCCTTTATCCAGATTTTAAGGATAAGCAAGTAAAGCTGCCAAATTAGCTCTGGTCTGCTGTCTTTAAAGATTTCAGCAGGGATCCCATCTAGACCTGCTGCCTTGTTGTTCTTTATCTGCTTGGTGGCATTGTGTACCTCATCCAAATTGGGAGGGTCTCCAAGCTCATCCCTAAATTATCATTGAGGGATTTGCTCAAGGACTTCATTTGCAACCATAGAATTACTGGCCCTACTTTGTGTCTGGAAGATGTATACACCCTTTTGTAACCTGGATCCTGGTCATGTGACCAGGATAAGGAAATAGAGATCAGTCCTTTATCAGCACCCTGGTGTATCCTACTCTTGTAATAATGCTTCTGTCTTCTAGTCTTGTTATTTGGAATTTCTCATGGTACTTTGTATTTATCAGAAGTCAGGGATTAAACTACCTGCCAATGGCAAGTCTCATTACTCCCAATTATTGCAACGGTAAACTTTTATTTTAAGCCTATTGTAGGTAAATCAAAACCAGCTCCTAACTTGCTATGAACATTATACCTAAAGCCTAAGGATTGCTGGTGAATCTTACCCATATGCTCAGGGTTTAGCTGATTGCCATATTTGGGGTCGGGAAGGAATTTTCCTCCAGGGCAGATTGCAAGAGGCCCTGGAGATATTTCGCCTTCCTCTGTAGCATGGGTCACTTGCTGGAGGATTCTCTGCTTCTTGAAGTCTTTAAACCATAATTTGAGGACTTCAATAGCTCAGACATAGGTGAAAGGTTTTTTGCAGGCATGGTGGGTGAAATTCTGTGGCCTGCGTTGTGCAGGAGGTCAGACTAGATGATCATAATGGTCCCTTCTGACCTAAATATCTATGAAAAATCTATGAGAGTGGCAAAGAAAGAAAGAAATTTGAGGAGAATTGCTGTTAGATGAGAAAAGGAGTACTTGTGGCACCTTAGAGACTAACCAATTTATTTGAGCATGAGCTTTCGTGAGCTACAGCTCACTTCATCGGTGAAGTGCTCAAATAAATTGGTTAGTCTCTAAGGTGCCACAAGTACTCCTTTTCTTTTTGCGAATACAGACTAACACGGCTGTTACTCTGAAACCTGTTAGATGAGAGAATCCAGGATTGAATTCTGTGGTCATCCTTTTGGCAGTCAGTAGCCTGTATGAAGACAGGACAGTTAGATTCCTGAACTTAGTACAGCTACCTAAGCTAGATGCAAAGGTTTCTCCCTTTGAGGAAATAAAACTTTTGGGAATGGTCTGAGACAGAATACATCTTTTAATTCTCTCGGTGAAAAACTCTGGGTTAGGCATCAGACCCAGGTAAAGGAATACATACAAGAGACAAATGGCTTACAATATTTTGTTCTTATGATTTCAACTAGTCTTGATTTTTTTTTCCCCCCTGGATCCTCCTTTCTAGTTCAGACATCCCTTTCCACCATCAGATGGATTTTATTTCTAAATTCTTCTACTTAAAATGCTACAGATGGCCACCAGGAGGCAGATGTGTTTTGTTAATCAACTATTAGTTTCCAGATTTATTACTGATTTAACAACATTTAAACAAACAACTTTCAAAATCTTCAGATTTGTTTAGGTCAGCACTGCAAGAGAGCTTTTCGCCTATGACCATTTGTTCTTCTTGTCCTTGCCCCCTTATTTTCTTTAAATTTAAGTTTAATTTTAGGGTGGGGGAAATTTTCTAAAAAAAAATAAAATTATTAGCACAGGGAGGTTTTATTTTAAATGTGCTTCCTGTTATTGTTACAAGTAGCTTGTTCTTCTGCTTGCTCCCAGAGTGAAGTTATAATTCTCTGGAAGAATCTTAGAAATTACAGGTAGAAAGACCTAAATTATTTGGTGCATCCCTTGCCCTGACAACATGCATTGTTCCCTGAAGTACATTTTATAAAGGGATTGAGGACATCAGTTTGTTGCTAGACAAATGATGAACATAATGTGAAGTTACAAAGACTACATTTTGACTTCATTTCAGGATTAGATATAGGGTTGTGAAATAAAAAAGCTCACTGAAATATAAATGTATCTTATGTGTAACTGCCTTTGTCAGTAAAATGAGTAAGCAGCACTATAAACAGTTACATAGATTAGTAAGCATCTAGGCAGGTGGGTGTCTCCTTCACTGTCAGTCTCTGAGGGAGGCCACACCTCTTTTCTGACACACTCCTGAAACAACAGTCTAAGTAAAGGGGGGGGGGGGGGGAGGTAGCAGGGCAGAGCCACAAATAGTTCCAGGGCCCAGGCCCTCAACCAGGGCAGGGCACCAAACAAAGAATCAGCAGGGGTTGAGCACACTACAAACTATCCACAGTCCTAGCTCAGACAGTAGACTAGGCCAGGCCTCCTAGCCTGAGGTGGGGTGGTGGGGACACACGGGCCCACTTGACTCCACATCCCAGCCCAGGGTCCTAACAGAGCCAGAGCAGTTTGCCACTGGGTCAGTAGGGATCCAGCCACAACACACTGACTTAGAGTCAGCCAGCACTGTAGCCAGACAGTAATCAGCTGTTCCTGGGCCACTTCCTCCCCTCCCTTCAGGGTGTACCTGAACCCCCAAGGTCATCCTCCATCTCCCCAGGGTACACTGCCAGTGGCACTCCCAGCAGCTCCTCAGCATCAGGCACGTCTAGCAGTCCCGGTACCTGGGATGTGTCCTTGAGACAATAGAAATCTTCCACCAGTTCCAGCAGCAGACTAGAAGCATCTGCCTCCCTCAGAAGCTTCCACTCAAATGAGCTGCAGGGCCCTCCTTTTATACTTCCTGTTCCTTTCCCGCCCTTTTGCTTCTGGCATAGTGGCCTAGGTCTTCCTGGTTCCAACCACGAGGGGGCATCTGGCTCTCCCTTGCTGTCAGTCTCTGAGGGAGGCCATACCCCTTTGCTACAAAATTAAATATAACATTATGATTGGATTATCTGTTAGAAGTATAAATATTTATATTGTGGTAGCATCAAAAGGCCACAACTAGGATTGGGGCCCCATTTGGCTGTGCAATGTACAAACACAGAAGACCCAGTCGCTGTCTGGGAGGATTTACAATCTAAAATCTAAATATAACATCTGTACAAGTTCTTTGGTGGCCTCTTGGAAAGCACTAACAACTAAGATATATCTCCCCTAAAGACTAGATTTAAAGCAACGTTGGGCATGTTGATATAAGATATCGCTTGGGCACTGAGTACCCTTTCTTATAATAGATATTTGTATTTAATACCATTTGGACTTTATAGGGTCACTAAGTTACAGATCAGTGTTAATGACCAGACAAGCCCTTCTCAGACGGGGCCTTCTCAGCCAGCTGTGCAAATGTTGCCTGTGCACTAAA
The DNA here is from genome assembly GCF_965140235.1 of Caretta caretta. NCBI lineage: Eukaryota > Metazoa > Chordata > Testudines > Cheloniidae > Caretta > Caretta caretta. Next base: position 53,953,764 of record NC_134207.1, read on the forward strand.
AATGACAGTTCAAAATTGCTTCTGTTTTTGTAGGTTTGTAGTTTCTGCTCAGTTCTACAGATGGTATATGTTAATAAAGCCAGTGTAAAGTGTATGAGTACACTTGTAGTGTTAACTTACATATCCCAAAGGAAGTGTTACCACAGATAAAAAGCTGGGGAATTTGAGGAAATGGTATAGATAAGAAGGTAGACTGCAGAAATATGATTAAATTTATTTTATGAGGCAAAGGGTGATATCCTGGTGGTACTAATAGGAAACATGAGGGATGGTGAAAGTGACATATAGACTCCAAGGCAGGTAGATATGGCTACAATTTTGTCTGCATGCTAGTTATTTTAACTTCAAAGTAACAATTAAAAAAACCCTCATGAATCTTCATTGGGGCAAAGGAACATTTTTGCTAACATGTACAAACTGATATTTGTGCTAGTTTCTATCTTTAGAGGGACCACTGGTATCCAAGCAGCAGTATCCTGCTAATGACACAGATTAAGAATAAATATAAAATTAAATGATAGCTCATGTTTCCAGAAAGCACTTCCTTAAAATGTGTATTTCTAGAAATTATATCATCGTTAGACAAAAATATCATTTTCCTGTTTGCCTAGGCAGGAACCTTAATCCCTCAGCTAACACAAGAACCACTGATCCATGTGTTTGTGAGCTCCAGGCCGGATGACTGCAATGGGAGTCAATTCAGATGCTAAAGAAACTAACTGATGCACAGTGGAGCAAGCCCTGGCTAACACACACGGGCTGCCCAGAGTACATCCATCTGATAGCCCCGCTGCCTATCACCTGCATAACAAATAGGTTAAAATCCTGATACTCATTTGCAAAGTGGGCAGGGCAGGGCGTAATGTCACTGAGACTGCCTCTCCCTCCTTGACCAAACTGATCTAACAATATTGCAGTCTGAATTAATGATGACTAGAGCCCTGCACGGATACAAAATTTGTAGCCACATCCGATTCACAAACATGGTCCATGGACATCTGCAGATATAAAGCACGTATCTGTAGTCTTGGAGGGCTCCACCACGTTCCCTCTATTTATTGTTGGAGTGGCCTCTCATCTCTTTGTAAATAAAACCTGTGGCATTGCAGGCCCTTCCATAGTCAGAAGCTTTTCTTCTCACGTGGAAGTAGCATTTCTTCGCATATCTCAGTGTGGATCCAGTTTAAGGAACAGAAGTGAGACTGCTTTGACAAGAAAGAATTAGTTATTAACTACAGAGAAATGTTACATCAGCAAGGAAGGATACTAAACCATTTTGAATGGTGGTGTTCTGTTGTTGTAAATACCCATTGGGTTTAGAGATGGGGATGGCAGCTCTTCACATATACATTTGACAACTTTGTATCAGAGTATGGTGTCTGAACTATTATATTCCTTTTTTTAAAACAAACACCAAATAAGTTCTCAGTGCCATTAGGGACTGAATACACATACTGCAACGGAGAGCTATTTAAAAAAAAAATCTGAATTAAAACATCACGAATCATGAACATAGTGATGTAAGTTTTTCCAAACATTTGAGATCCCCTGCTGTGTTGAAGCATAACATGTTATCCAAAAAGTCTTGGGGTGGCAGGGAGAGAGAGACACGTGTGTGTGTGTGTGTAATCAAAGACTAAGTAGCCTTTCCTTTTCCCCACCCCATCTTTCCACCATGTGTATACAACATACTGCAAAAGGACCAAGTGTTGCTGCTTCCAAAAGATGCTGGTGCCCACCACAGCTGTACTATTTTCAACCTTTATGTTTAATTATTTGCTTTATATATAATAGTTAGAGAGATTTAGATTCCTGTTCAAACAGCTGTTGAAATTCAAAGTTGTTGTGAGATCCCATGAAAGATAGTCATGTACAACAGCTATTAATGCACTACCGCATAGTTCTGTTTGAATAGTGTGATTTACGTGACCCTCAATATGTACAGCAAAATAGTTGTAGCAATTAGCATGAATTAGCATAAGTGGAATATGTATTACATACTTTCACCACCTGTCATTTTAATTTTTCCTTTTTTTATTTAGAATCAACTGACCAAAGGTCTGTTGTTGGTTTTTTTTAAATTCAGGATGAAGGCAAACAGGATTGTGTTTGGTATTTAGTCGGCAAGCATGTAGGAATTGAGGAAAAGTTTCCAGCTACAATTCTAATTTACAACATATTCTTGTTTGATCTAATTAAAACCTGAGGATTTAAGAGTATCTAGCCTCAGTGTCTCATTCTTCTTTGCGATGCATCATGCTCCCACTTTTGCAGTAAGGCTTTTCTCATGGAGCACATCACAATTATGGTTAAAAAACCTATAGCTAGTCTTAAGTCCATATATCAGCTAAATCATGAAAGGTGGCTCCTCACCCCAACATTGCCACATCCCTGTCACAGTTTAGGACAACTGCATCTGTATGTCCCCTCAGGGGTTCAGCAAGGGCACCCACTCTCAGCTTGCAGCTCCACACCTGTTGCCTTTCTGGGTGGAGACCTGTTTCTCTCCCTCCTGACCAGCAAAGACAGTCTGTCTCCTTGCTTTCCCCTCTGAGACCGATAGAGTGATTTTCACCAGTTGTAAGTTACTTCCTATGCAAGTTCCTACTTTATTCTTAAGGTAAAAATCACTACAGAGAAAACATTTTAAAACAATAAAATGCTAATAAGCTTAGTGGATATTACATCACTCTAAGGGTTTCTTTATGGTTACAAGTGTGTCAGAGCTTCAGCTCAGAACAAGCACCCAGTCTTAAGGGGCCTGTTGTGATAATTGGCCTACAAATTCACTCATTGTGAGCTCAGAAGTAAAAAGTATATGAAAGTTCATAAAATGTCACAATAATCTATAACAAGTCTTGAGAAAAGCTAGGTAAGGGAGACAGATTGAACGAGTCTAAACAAAAAGTCCTGCTGATATATTTAAGGACTGTGTTGAAATGATGGTTGGTAAAAACAGAAGATGTGGACCAGAAATTAATGAACCAAATAAATGTATATTAGGCCTAACTGGTGGACAAATGACGACATGAGCTATTCCACCATCACTCCCTTTTTGGGTCCTTAAAGAGACTTTGGTGGAAAAGATGGAAGAGAACCGAGGCTACTGAAGCAAAATGCCACTCTCCCATCTCCTGTGCCCGTAAGTCTTCATCATTCTAATTCTGAGATGAGTTCGAACCAGACCATGCCAAAGAGAGGGACTCAGATAACTTTGCCACTTCCACTGGCTCCAGTTGAATCCCAAACACCATCTCGGATTAAACAGGAGCGGACTTTAACAGCAGCAGCAGCAACTCCTCATCTCAACTTCTTCTTTTCCCCTGAGAGTTGTTACCATCTTTGATACCAACTAAGAGACGGTCAAAACTAAAGGACATGAGAACTGTTAAAATTAAAGCCTTTCAAATACAGAAAAGATGGAACACTTAGTATCTTTAATACAAGGTTAAAGGGATTTTTAATGGTGTGTTTGCCATAGTACTAAGCAGGCTGAAGTCTCTGTAAACCAAACCCCAGACTTTGTTTAACCCTGTTTATTGTTGGAGAGCGACTGGTTTACGTTAACACCTTTGGCCTGCTTATTCCAACTAAATGAATACAACAAGCCTCAGTAGGCCAAGTCCTTCCAATCCTCTTCAAAAAATTGAAGGCCTCTGTGGTCCCAGGGTCCTGTCTATTTGCTGGATCAAGAAGGCGGCCCCGAGTCAGTTTACAACCTAGGCTTGTATCTAAAAGTCTTTTCTTTGGCTGTTGGTCTCCGGAGAATCCAGTTGAACAAATAAATATGTATCTCCCCAAAGGGTGGCTTTAAAGCCTGCTAATGGAGGAAGTTCATTAGCATCCCCCTCCCTACTAGAGAAGGTGAAAACACATACACCACCTACACAATTGGATTTTGAATATGATGTACCCTGAAGGTGTTAATCCTTATACCAGTGGCTCTCAACCTTTCCAGACTACTGTACCCCTTTCAGGAGTCTCATCTGTCTTGTGTACCCTCAAGTTTCACCTCACATAAAACTACAAAATCAGATATAAAAATACAAGTGTCACACTATTACTGAAAAATTACTTACTTTCTCATTTTTAACCATATAATTCCAAAATAAATAGATTGGAACATAAATATTGGACTTACATTTCAGTGTATAGTACATAGAGCAGTATAAAGTAATTGTATAAAATGTTTGTTTATACTGACTTCACTAGTGCTTTATATGTAGCCTGTTGTAAAACTAGGTAAATATCTAGATAAGTTGATGTACCCCTTGGAAGACCTTTGCACACCCCCAGGGACAAACATACCCCTGGTTGAGAACCACTGCCTTATTCAATAAGGGCTAACTTATCTCACTAAAGTTTATCTTAATCCCTGAAGTTATCCCTTCAGGATACTACACGGTTTTGTCAGTCTCTCACACTGACTATCCACTATGCCTCTGGAGAATATCATTTTCAGCATAAGGCCCTAATAAGGATATCATTAAGAGGAGCTGCCCTCCTACCAGCTGTTGGTGTGTGCTATTTGGTGACCACAGCATCTATTACTTGACCTCATGCTCCCCTGAGTCCCAGCTCCTTCATATCCACACCCTGTGGGGATACGTCAAAGCATGTCTCCTGGTGTACAGGCCACAAGAAGGAGCTAGTACAGCATTCTCCTCCCACTACAAAGAAGGTGGAGAATCAGTTTAAAAAGAGACCAGTCAAGTCATCCAGCCCCCATCTCTACCAATGCATCACAGATTCCTATTTCAGAGGGAGATGGGGGAATCATGGAAAAAACAAAACCAAAAGACAGGAAGGAGAACATAATAGAACAGAACAAGGGAGCAAAAAAAGGGCCAGAAACCTTAATGCAGCATACCCAGGTAAGGGAGGCAGAACACATGGGACAAATGTTAAGGTGAAACAGTGGCTGCACCATAGTTACTGCGGTGTTACAGAGTTCACTTTTAACAGGAGCTTTAAGTCTTTATTTTGTCACAGTCTCACTGAAATGGCAAACACCAAAATATAGAATAGAAACTTTGAGCAGTATTTTCATGCTGGTTTGATGAAAAAGGAATTGATACCATGAGAATATTGAAGAGTTTTAAAATCACCCATTTTGGGCATTTTATTCCTGGTGGATTGTCTCACTTTCGTTTGTTCTTCTTTTGCAAGAAATCTAAAACACCGTGGGATGCGTCCTTTGTGGCAGAACATACTCCATCTACACAGAAACTTAAAAGCATAGAAATAAGTTAGAGGAAAGACTTATTCATTCCTTTCCACCTTCCCATTGCCTGCAACAGTGCCCCTAGCATACTTATGGCATGACTATTCAGATGCATGGAATGTGTGCAAGTCAGATGTGCTGATCCGTTGATTTAAAAGCATTCAAGGATCATTGCTAAGATTTGACATTAGAGTGCAAGTTTGATGTAGTAAGGGTTCTTACTGTTTTTCTGGTATCTGTTGCAGATGGAAGTGAAAGCCTTATAGAGTGTGTTATCAATAGCATAGGCAAGACGAAGGTGGAAAGGAATGCACAAGTGTTTCCCTTAATTTCTGATTTCCATGCTTTTAAAGGTTTTGGTAGCTACATCATGTCCTGCTACAACTTCAGCCACCACTAAATGTAGTATTCCATTTGTTAATAGGACCAACAAAGACAATATGGGGAAGAGTGTGAAGGACAGAAATGTGAGGGGATAAGGGAAGGGAACACTATGAAAAAAGAGCCCCCAGAATAGCCCACCTTAACAGTTGTAGCCATTCTACAGAATTTTTAAGTCACCCTATTAAGGCCATGTTGGTTACATCCTTTAGGTTTTTAGAGTAATTTCTATAGAATCATATTGGATTAAAATTCCCAAACTCACTAGGACTTTTCCCACAAGAGATGAGACAATAAGGCATGGGGAAAGGTAAAGGACAGAGGATAGGGCAGTGGGGATTTAGAGACAGCCAAGAAGTGATGGAATTGCATATTTAGGGCTCAATTCTGCCACCCTTCCTCAAGTTAAGTGGTAACTTGAACTGAAGCACTTTGATGCTAGAGAGAGAAGCAACTTATATGTAGAGTTCTTGCGATAAAACATAGTACAGTGCCATCTCAGTGTAGAAGCAGCAGAACTGGGTTCTTAGAAAAACAAGAAAGGTACCATTTTTCCCTTAAGAAAGATGAGCATAGGAAGCACAGCAAGACGGGAATAAATAAAGGGGAAAGAACAAATACGAATTAGAGATGGAAGGAGAAAATGGAATTCTAGTCCATGAAATAGGAGACTGAAGAAGGAAAACATACTGAGATGGGGGAAAAAATGGAGCAAATAAGCAAGGACAAACACTTGGGCTAATGCATTATATTTATTTATTCCTGCTGGTACTCCTTGATGTCATTTTCCTAGCAAATATCCAACACAGCTGTAAATCTGGAGGAAGGGAATAGCAAAATGATGTTTTGTTGGGTACTAGAGAGTCTTACTTCTTTGCACTGTTATTGCTGGGATGACATTAACTGTTTCATGCCACAGTGGAAAATCATGCTCCCCCCTCCGAATTTCAAGTCTTGATGCAGAAGTGAGGGGAAACCTTTGAACGACAATTTAGTTTTCTTCAAAGGAACGCCAAGGGAAACCAATCAAGGCACAATTAGTATGAGTTTATCAGCAGTTAGCTTGAAAGGAAACAGGCTACTCCTGCAGGCACCAGAAATGCTACGAGTTTGACAGCAAGATATCCAACTTCCAGACAACAGGAGGTAAAAGGGGCCAGACTGTGCTAATGAACCACAGGCAAACTGCTGGTTTGTTATTTATTAACACTAATAAATGAGCTCATAATACCGATCAGAGAGTTTACACATCTCACAAAAAATTCCATGTGACAAGTATCATGATACATATTGTAGAAACAACAGCTGTGGCCGTAACAGTAAATAATGTTTCATTAACTGATGAGTAATATACCAGAAAGCAATCACACTAGTAATCAGTAAGAATTTACAAACATTAAAAAGTGCATAACATTTGAAACCAAAGGAAAAAATGTGACATCACCACCTATTAAAAAAAAAAAAGCTTCTCTTTTTACCCTGTGATTGGTGCAAATGCAGGTGCCACAGTAGTAGTCATTCTTCTCACTCACCTAGGTCAGGGAGACATGGGATTGCCCCAAGACTAAGCACTAGTGTGAATCTCTGGCCTTTTTTGCCCAGGGGAAATTGACCATCATAGCTACTGCAGAATATCTTATTCTAGAATAGTTATTCCAAAGTAATTTACCCAGGTGGACGTATTATTCTGGAGTCAGAGTGACTTTCTTCCAAAATAAATAATTAATCTTCTCACAAAAGCAGAGGAGTTATTTTGGAATAAAATGACTTTCAATTCTGGAATGAAAGTCCACAGAGGGGAGTTATTCCAGAATAGCTTCAATTATATCGGAATAGTTATTCCGGAACAGTTGTTCTGGAACAGTCAGGCTGGTCAATTTCTCTCATGTAGACAACAGCTAGGTTTAACAGCAGGAACCACAGCTTCACCAGCACCATGGGCTTCATTATTTTCAAATCAATGTTTTTCAAACCATACAGGTTATACATTTACTCTAAAACAACAATAATAAAATGTTTGGACTTTCTCTTCTTTTTTAAAAAAGCCCAGAGAAAGATTTATAAATCCAAGAAAAAAATATAGGGGAAAAAACAAAATGTAAAGATTCAGTTCGAATCCCGGATCTGCAACTAACTACAGTCAAGTGGCTGAACTGTACCACAGATACAAGACATACCGAACTGAGGGAATATTCACATTAGTGAATCACTCTGAAGGCTCATCTAGTAATAAACTGGAGTGCTGATGAGTCAATAGTTTTAGGCATAATCAATTTAGCAGTTGACATTTTAATTTGTCATGTGCACACCACCACATTATGCAAAAAAACAGCCCTTTCAAACAAGTGATAGAAAAATTCACAGTAACAGAAATATTCTTCATAAGCATTTGAGACAGGGCAGGGTGGAGCGTCTAAGTAGTACAATACAAAACATTGTAAATAACAGAGCTGTAAATCACAGATGCAGAGTTCTAAAACCAGTGCTTTCTACACAGTTCTTTTACTAGGTGATCACTTTGGCCAGAGAATTTTAAACTCTGAGGATCACTCAAACCTTTGCCACAGAACACAATTAAATCCTCTGATGGTTCAAAGACCATTTGCTACAAGAATTATCTATTTTGTTCTACTTTCTACAAGCATTCCCATCAAGTGGTTGTTATGAAAAGATCCATCCGATGACAATGTCCCACGATTAATAACGTTTCAACCATTGCTAATGACAGAGGTAGAACAAATTCTGTCTGCTGTCACAGCCTGTGTCCCCATTTTTAGCATTATGTTGAGCAGGTTCCAGCAGTGAAATGCATCCATTTTCTTTTCCACCAGCTTGCTCATGGAAACAAATTTGTTCCAGTAAACTCCTGCAGTCTGCAAACATCCAGCAGCTGCTCCTGTCGGTCAAAGTTGGATGTCAGCTTTCTTGTTTCGCTGCTTCCCCCTGGGCCTCCCCTGCTTGTTCAGTTGGGTTTCTTTGTGCATCTCCTTCGCCTTCTGCAAGGAACAAACAAAGGAGGGGAATGACTGGGGAAAAAAACTAACCGGTTTTCAGACTGATCCATTCTAGATCTGTATTTTGCTCCTGGAATAAAATTTTATCCTTTGCCAAATTTAAGAATTTTGCAGTGTTATTGTAGCTGTGTTGGTCCCAGGATATTGGAGAGATAAGATAGGTGTGGTAATATCTTTTATTGCTCCAATTTCTATTGGTAAAAGAGACAAGCTTTCAGAAGTTGGTCCAATAAAAGGATACTGCCTCACCCCCATGGTCTCTCAAAATTTAAGAAGTGTCAGAAGATATCTGAGAAATAAAGTCAAAAGGAGAACTACGATGTTGACAAAATAATGGTGCATTTAATTCAAACACGCTTTGACGATACCCTATATTGATGAAATATCAAGACTGCATATTTAAAGACATGTTGACAAACCTGTTTCTGGCTGAACAGTTATCGTCTATCATTGCAAGTAACATTAAGATTACTAAAACAAAGATGTTAACAGTTTTCCAGGTTTCTTTACCATGTTAATTTGACTATATAAGAAAATCATTGTTTGTATTGTGCCTAAATACAGCTCTCTGGTGGGCTATACAATTATGGTAGAAAAGTACCATATTAAACAATAGAGGTAAAATTATTTTTTAAATTAATTCACTATGTGTAGTACTTTCTCCACGGACCACACTCCACATATGCCACTACTTCTGCTGTCTCATTATAAGCCACACGAATGATTTGCAGACTGGAAAATATGTCTTACAGTGATAGACTTAAGGAGTTCAGTCAATTTAGTTAATCTAAAAGAAGGTTAAGAGGTGACTTCATAATGGCCTATAAGTACCTACAAGAGCAAAACACATCTGATAGGAAAGGGCTCTTTTAGCCGCTAGATAACAAGATCCAATGGTTGGAAGTTGAAGCTAGACAAATTCAGTTTGGAATAAGAAGGTAGTTAACCACTGAAACAATTTACCAAGCAAAGTGCTGGATTATTTGTCACTTGTACTCTAAATATTGAATTACAGCATAAATTATAGGGCTCGATGCATGAATTACTGGGTGAAATTCTATAGCCCGAGTCATGCTTAGGTCAGATTAGAGGATCATAAGGCCTTATGGCCTCAAACATCTAAACATTGTCACAGGGTGTGTCAAGGTTGATTCCTCACTCTGGCACTTCGAGTGCAAAGGTGGGGGCACACAAGGATTTTAAAAATTAATACATGCCACTCCAGGCTTGTATTAAACTCCCAAGGTTACAGCTTTTCTCTGACTTTGGCTTGGTAAACATTCTCACCACTCAAATGCAAAACCCCTTTGAAACCCAGAAAGGCGCACTTGGGAATTCCTTCCTGTGGGATACCCTCAAGCCCTTTCACCCCCCTCCCCCCCAGAGAAGAGCAGAGAAAGGAAAACAAAGAAATCAGCTGTTGCCACCAGCTAATTAAAAAAAAACATGCACAAACCTCTTGGAACACCAAAAATCCAATCCTGTTTTTAAAAAGGTAAATTTTATTAAAAACAAAAAGAAAGAATACACATCTGGAACTTAGGCTTTTGCTAGATTTAAAAAACCCACTTACAAAAATTAAACATCAACAATAACTTTCTTGAGGTCCAGCTTAAAGGTTACAGCAAAACAAAAGCATTTGGGTTTAGCACAGAAGAGTCCACTAGCCCTAAGAAATAAACAGAAATAAACGTAATTGCATCTTTCTAAACATTCCTGATCTACTTACACATTTGGGGGTTCCAAATAAGTGTTCTAGGTATGATCTGATGATCTATGATCATACCTGGCTTAAAGCTGCTTATAGCATAACTGCTCCCTGTTCCCCTCTTTCCTGGAGAACAACAACAGCACACAAAGGGAAAGCTTTTTTCCCCCCCAATTTTAAAAAGTTCTAGCCTTTCCATTGGCTCTTTTGGTCAGGTGCCCATTCCTTTTCTTTTATCTAGCCAGGGAGAGTTTTTAACCCTTTAGAGGTAAAGCGAGAAGAGAACAGCCACCAAGAGGGACTTTATAACTAATTGGCTGGCTGGCTGTCCATAAAAGGGAGTGACCCCCGCCGCCCTTCATTTATCACAGGGTGATGGCCCCTTTAAGGGGAAATGGGCCAGTAACATCTGTGCCTTAATTAATTAGGTGCTTTCCAGCCTGGGGGCTAAGGAGGGTCAGGTGGTAGTTTATGGACACCTGGGCCTTATTAGAAGACTGACAAAGCTCTGTTTCGGGAGTTAAACACAGTGGGCGGGAAGCCTTCTGTGGGAGGCAGAGAGCCAGGGTCTGCAGGAGGCTGGGTACTGCAGGGCTCTATACCGGAGTAAAGAGGAACAACAGATAGTAGACAGACTTCTATGGAAGGCCCAAAGTGAGGGTCTGCAGGAGACTGAGGGGACTTCCAGAGAAGGAGCCTGGAAGTTGGGGATCTATCCCAGAGAGAGAGAGAGACAGACACACACACACACACAAAAACGCAGAAGGGACTGGGAACAGGGCCCAGAGGCAGGGCATTGGAGAAGCCCTGAAGGCCAGAAGAATCCTTTTGTTTCTTTGGGACTTTTGTTTGGACTTATTACTTCAAAAGGGGATTGAACTCAGAGTGAGCCAGCCCGAGGGCTGAGCCACAAACTCTAGCGGGGAGGAAAATGAGGAAGGGAGTGCCTGCAGTGCCACACACAGCCAGCAGGGCATTACATTACAGTACACCCTGTGACTATTTTGTAGGCCGTTCCACTATTTGAACATAGTAAGGTAAAAAAAATATTGTGGTTTAACCATCTATGCATAATCTTTTATTAATTCAAGTGACACTGAATATCTGCAACTGTATCTTCATGCACACACCCACTCATGAAACCAGTCACTTCTCTACGAATATGCAGTGGCACAGCACAAATAAATAAAATACCAAGTTCATGCAGAGCATCAGCTATTAAGGGTGAACTTTTCATAACTTCCTGTTGATAAGAAAATTTACAATAATGATAATTACCAACCTGACCAAAGGTAAGCATGGGAGGTTGCTATTTGGATGCATTCACTAACACTGATGCTTATTCTATTAATTACGGGCTGACTTATAGACAATACTTTTTAAAAAAATACTTTTTGTTGCCATCCTTTTTCTCCGAACACCTGCCAGTATCTGCATTGCACCAATTCCTCAGATCCTGCAGTCCCCTCTTCCCTAACCCACCATTATCAATGACCAAACAATTAATAGGGATTCTATTTGCATATGGACACCTCCTACTTGAAGATAAAGTAAGTCTCCTCTTCCCAGCTGAAAGCTCTGAACTTTTTCCTTGCCTCAAAGCCTCCCATTTATCTTTTTGAACACTCTAGTATATATATTGACAAAAGTGACTGTAAAATCTGATTTTCAGTGCCCTCTCTGGCTCATCCCACTCCACACACAGTGAACAGTTCTGGAGCTTTAATATTTCTCTTGACCTGCAGGGAGAATTGTGGTGAGGAATAGCTTCCTGCATATGATTCCAGAGCACAGTGCAATGTTAAGGCTCCAGGAGTGAACTTTCCTTTAAGGATTCTTCTCAAGTCATTCCATCACTGACCAATCTATAACACCAGTTGTCTTGCATTTGCCGCCACTGACATTTGCTCTGAGACTCATTGAGTGAAATATGGTATTACATCCAAAAATCATGATTGGCTTAAAAATAAATGTTAAAAACCAGAAAGTAAATAGAAACAACCTGAGGTTCCACGGTGCTCTTGGGCCACGTTTTCAAGCTTTTTTCCTGAAACCATAAGGGCTAGAATCTTATTTGAAAAAAACAAAACAAAACACATTTGCAGAGATTCTCATGCAATGTTTTGATTCCAGCAGGTGGGTTTTAAGAAATGAAATATCACAAGACTTGCCATAAAATTGTGAGAGTTGGCAACACTAGAAATACTTTAAATATTACTGCCAATGACCTCTCTGATCAATCTCTAATTTATTTTCCCTTCCAGATATTCTTGGTCTTTTATGGTCCATTAACTCTCCCAGAGGTTATATCACTGACTTAATCCTATCAAAATTTATCTTCTCCTCTACTCATTTTTACTGATCCAAACTTAAGCTATCATTCCAATTCTGTATTGCTCTGCCTAAATCAACAGTCTTGCTTTACTCTGAGATGCCTGGACCCTCTCAGTTTTCACAAGGAGGCATCCCTCTCAACTTCTCACCTGCCAATTCTATTCCCTACTCTCTCTGACAAAACTGCATATACTGTACCTGTAACTTTTTTCCCCTTGAGCAATTTGTATCCATCTAATCTCATAAACCAACATCCCTCACTCTACTTTTTAACCTTGGTATATGGGTCACTTTTGCTAAATCAGGCGCTGGGCTAGTCTGTACTGAATTCTGAATTAAACAAATGCTTCAAATTGGGTTTCATCATCTATTATGACAAGGTGAAAGCTTAGCTCGCTGAGCTAACAACTTCTCTAAGAGCACACAAGTATAAAACCCTGCTCTCTGTTGTCAGCCATTACAGAGGGCACAGATATCTCAAGTTTCCTGTTGTGGTTTCCATACTTATCCAATCTGAAAAGCAATTCTCCCACAGGAATAAAAGTCACATTGCTGCAAAAAATGACAGTATGTATTTATTTTAAATACACTGTTCATTAAATATGCCCACTAGGAAGTTGCTCATTACAGCTGATTTATTTTGACTAGAGAGTACTGGAGTACTTGTTTTGAAGGAATAGCCTTATACATAATTATGTGCACTTTTGCAAACAAATATGAAGTAGAAGATGAGAGTCAAATTTTGGACCTACCAACTTAGTTGAGTTTGTCACTATATTGGTGTAATTTAACTAATAAGAGCACCGTTCAGCACAAATAGTCTGACACCTTTTTGGCAGCACGTACATTGGCAACGTCAGTCTGTTCCTCACAAACAGGTGTCTACATCAGAAAGCTGCCAAAACTGGCAAGCAGCACCAGGTACAGGACAGGCCTGGAGAGTGATCTACTCTCTTACCCTGACACAGGTTTGGTGGGGCATCCTTTTCTGCCATTGGTGTAACAGTGCTAGGGACACTGCAGAAGACCTCAGTTTGAGACTTTTGATTTGGCACCTTTAAAAGAACTACATTCACTTTATAAAATCAGTTGGGGGGGCGGGGGGAGGAGAACAACGCTCCAAAAAAATCCAGACCATTCCCAATCCGGAAGGTTAAACTACATAGTTGGATATATTGTTAAGAGGAGGTAGGATGGCATTTCCATGTACCTTGTTAACCTTATAAGATTTTATGGGCTGCTCTGAAAACTTGTCTGAAATTATTAGCATTTACATAAGCTGCAAGAGAGGTCTCAGACAAATTAAATATAATCTTGAAACATGTATCAAATTTAGGCTAATCATTATTTAGCCATTCCCAGGGTTTATGAAGATTCAGGATCTTAAGTCTCCTTCTCATCACAGCAAAGCCTACTGTATCTACGTGATAAATATGCTAACACGAATTAAATCAAATTCCTTTGAATGATCACAAAAGTCACTCTAGCTAGTAATTGCTTCTTCATCATTAAGAGATACTGAACGTTGTCAAAACACTGAAGTTTGACTGTGTAATTGCAGTTTTGTAAAATGTAAATTTATGTTAGGAAGACAGTTTAAGGGGAGAAGTTGAATCTCAGCTGTAGGAATTTTGAGTATACAGCCCCAGAAGGCTGTATATGGCGATTGCATTGGAGGTGGATCTACTAAGGATACAAGATGGCTTTTTACACAAGTCCAGGAAGACAAACAAACAAACTCCACAGTCTCTATGCCGATCTGTTCAGTGGAGAGAGAAACTGTCAAATCTCTCTCTGTTCCCACTGAAACAGCATGTGGGGCCCTTCAAGCTACTGCTTGCCACTGGCCTGTCCTTTCTGAGACCCATTGTCTTCTCCTCCAATTAGGGCCAAACAATCTGCTGCAGATGGAGCAAGTATAGGTTTATGTCAGGGCTATTAGAAGCAAAGGAAAGAAATGTCAGTATTTACTACAGGGGGTGTGTGTGTGTGTGTGTGTGTGTGTCAATAGAAAAAGAAGCTTCAAATAAAACAAAACAAGAATAATCACATGAGTATCACTGTCTTTTAACTGCTGTACAAATAGTAATTACTGCTCACAATAATCTTTTAGATAGGAATGTCTTATTCCCATTATACAGTTGGAAAAGCAGAGAGAAAGCGTAAATGAGTTGGTGCAAGCCCGCACACTGTACTAATGGCAGAGCCAAGACTAAAAAACACAAAGACAAACATACACAACTGAACAACTCAGGCATGTCTGGCTCCTAGGCTGTGTCCACTAGCCTACCCCGTAGCCTCCAATGAGGCAAGAGTGGGTGTATAACCGAACACTGGAGACGAAGCCTCCCCGCAAAAACAAAAACACAAAACCCCACATTAAAAACCAACCATAAAGGCATTTACAGTTACCTTCTGAACTGACTTTTAACCTTCTTATTTTTTCACAATGGAAAGACTATTTGATCTTCTGTAAGCAAAACCCTTATATAGGTCACCAGCTCCAACGCACTGTAGAAAATCACTACTCATTTCTGTTGTGTGTCGAATTTGGGAAGAGAAGCCATTTTTAAATCTGAGCTTCTGTATGAGTAGCAAAACCCACTGATTCTGCAACATCAGATGAAGGGCTGGAGTTTATCCATTCACCCATGGGGAGCAGTGTGTGTGTGCGCCAACCAGATTTACTAAAGTACTCATTTCTTCTGTTTTCTTTTTTGTAAACAGCTGAAATAAAAGAATACAAGTGCTTACCTCTTTTGTTTATATCAAGTTCTGATAACTTTAGGGATAGTTCACTAGAGTTCCCACTTGTAGAAGACACCAGGATATCATGTAGCGCATTTCTTCTACCTGTTCTTCCTGAAGCAATAAAATCTGCATATGTAGATTCCACATCAGTCATTGCTAACAAATATCCACATAGCAGTACCTAAACAGGGAACAGGAAAAAGGTCCATATTTAAAACATGGGAAAGGCAAAAAGGACAGGGAGGCAGAAGAGGACAGCTAGATGCCTCCGATCATGAAAAATGAAACCTTTAAAATGTGCTGGATTTACAGAAGTAACACAGAGACCCCTCAAACTACTGAAGTTGGCAAATTAAGAGAATAAAATGAATAAAAATAAAAAGTGCAAGGATGTTGTCCAACAAATGTTCTTTATTAAACTATTTTTACAACTGTAGTTTAAATATGTGAAAGACTATTTCATAATACAGTCATAAGTGCATTTTTTAATGATAAATTTAGTAACATAAGAACTCTGCTATATAGTGTTTGCTGGAAAGTGGGAGTTGGAAAGAGTTCTTTTCTGCATGAAATACGAAGTACACAGATTAACAGAGTTTGAATTAGTGAAGTTCTGCTTTGTTTCTGCATGTTTAACGTTCTTCTCGGCAGTGGAGAGATTGTGGTTTGATAATGTTGGTACTGTATATACCACTAGGGCTTCGTAAGTAAATTTGCTTTGCTGTGGTATCAGCTCCAAAGTGAATGCATTGCAATAAAGCCACTGAAGTCGGTGGAGCTATGTTGATTTACACCTACTGAGGATCTGATCTGCACCATCTCCTGGTGGTTCAATACCTCTCCTCTCCTTTCCCTTTACAGGAGAATTTTATTACAAATGTTCTTGAAAAACCATTTGTAGGCTTCCTTTTGACAATCATATTTCTTTTATGTGCCCAAACTCCATTAGCATGCTCACCTAAAGTTTCCTGCAGAGATCTAGACAGGTAGGTTTCATTAATGAAATTTCAGAAAAGTCATGTCTGCTACACCAGTACTTGATAGAAAAGGGAGCACCAAGATCCACAAAGAAGAGGGTAGCATTACTCCTGAGGGAATTCTGCACCACTGTACATGTGCAGAATTTATGTCCTCCACAGATTTGATTGCTTCCCTGCAGAAAAATGACTTTCTGACAGGGATGCAAAGGGAAGCCACAAGAACCATCATGCGACCCTCCCCAAGCAGTATGTTTCGGGTGCCCAGGGCAGCCAGCAGAGAGGTAAATCACTCTGGGGCAAGGGGCGCGACTAGGGAAGACCAAATTGGTGGCTCCTACCCTGCACTGGGCTGCTAGTCCCAGCTGGGCTGGGGAAGACGGGACTTCCTCTTCCCCTGCATGGCTTTCAGGACCATGTCAGACCCACCCCTAGATTTCTCCCCTGGCTGTAGGAAGTGCTGCAAACTTCCCCACCTCCCCCTATGCCTCCTGCATCCCTTGCTCCTCAGCTGCAGGGGGAGGGATCACTGTACAGGGAGCTGCTCCCCCATCCGCCCAACCCCCATGCATCCAGACCCCCTCATACCCAAACCTTCCCACTGAGCCTCATCCCCTCCACACACCCAGAATCACCTCCATCCCCAAGCCCCACTCTCCCTGCACCTGGACCACCCCACTGAGCTACCCGCACCCAGATCCCACTCCACCGAGCCCCAACCATCTTCACCTGGACTCCCCCGCAGAGTCCCATTACCATTGCATCCAGAACAATCCAACAAGCCCCTGCGCATCCAGATTTCCCCCCTGGCCCCGGATCCCCCACTGAGCCACCAGCATCCAGACTGCCCCCCACAGAACCTTCTCAACCCATACCTGGATCCCCCCACGCTAAGCCCCTCCACACTTGGATCCTGTCCTGCTGAGCCTGCCTGCCCACACCTGGTGAACCTGGCATTGAGGGGCAGGGCCATGGGGTGTTTCTGGGGCAGGGTCGGTCCTTGTGCTGTACCAGGGTTGGGCGCAGTCTCACAGCTGAGTCCGTGTCCTGGGGCGGGGGGACGGAAGCTGCACTGTGATCTCCCACCTCTGTGCAGCCAGTGGCCTGTGCTCCCCAATGCCATGCTGGAACCTCTAAATTTATTTGACAAATGAAATTAGCAGAATTTTTAATTTTTTGGCACAGAATGCTCTCAGGAGTAGAGCATGCTTTGACCAAAGGTAACACTCATGGGGCCAAATTCTGCCCTCATTTACATGAGTGCTATTCCAGTGAAGCCACCAAAGGAAGAATTGGGTCCCTGATGCCAATTTAAACCTTGTTAAGTTGGTGAAAGTATGTCAACAATTCCACAGGAATGAGTGAAGGGTTATTTACTGAAAATGTACACAGCAAAAACCACTTTCATCCATTACCAAGACTTTTTTCGGGGGGTAAACAATGACCTAAAGATAGACCCATCCTCTGGATATCACAATGTGTTTATGTTGTCTATTTCGATTATATGTTAGGGACTACCTTCTGTGTCTTGCATAGGGCTGAACTCAACTGTCACATCATACATGGTTTTTTCCTTTTCTGCACTGTAAGGTCTGAGGCCTTCTTCTGCAGCCATATTAGGAGAGCAGCAGCCAGGAGCCAAGAAGCAGGAAGTCACATCCTCACATTCCTTCTAAATTACAGTAAAATAATGTAATACTGGGCTGCTAAGAAGGAGATCCTGCCCTAATAGCACCCACCAATCACCAGATAAAGAAACAAATCTTAAGATGTTTAAAGAAAACTTTGTTTGATAGCATTCTGTCTGGCAAGGAATCACTTAACAGTTGTGGGTGTGAAATCTCTACTACTTTATTCTTTTGCCTTTATGGTCCCTACTTTTCTATTGTTTTATCTCTATGGCTTCTGCCTGGTTCTTTGATTGTTTCTGTTATGTAACTAATTTTTCAAGATATAAATCAACTAAGGTGGTGGGTATGATTGGTTGAAGAATTGTTTCGCAATATGCTAGGATTAGTCAAGGAATTATTTTGTAATACTTTAGTAAAATGATTGATTAAGGTATAGCTAAGCAGGACTCAAGTTTCACTATATAAACTGGGGTCCAAAAGAAAGTTCTTTGGAACCAACTCAGCTCAAGATCAGAGCTGCCAGATCTCAACACCGTGACAACTATATTGTGCAGAAGCTGAAGTCCCCAGATGACCTGATCCTGACTGGCCAGTAAGAAAAGTTATTGGGAGTGGTGAGCATTGTATGTTTAGCGGGTGCATTCTGTTTTGGTGTTTGTTAATAGAGATTTAGGATATCACTGTGTAAGGCTCTTTCACTGGTAAAAGACCCTGCAAACCCACAGAGTGTAAGGCTATGTCTTGAGCCTATGGAAGGGTAATGGTTGATGCCCTAGAGCAGCATTTCTCAAACTGAGGTCAATGGACCCTTGGGGGTCCCCAAGGGTACTTCAGGGGGTCCGCGGATCCCACTGAGAAACTCCTCCCCTTCCCTCCCAGTGCCTCCTTCATGCTGGGGAACTGCTGTGAAGGAGGTGCTGGGAGGGAGGGGTAGGAGCAGGGCACTTGGCTCCGTGCCAGCTGCTTCCAGGATAGGCAATGTCTCTGCGGCCCCAGGGGGTGGGGCAAAGGGGTCTCCCCGTGCTGCCCCCGCCCCGAGTGCTGACTCCGCAGGTCCCATTGGCCAGGAATTGCAGCCAATGGGAGCTGCGGGGGCGGTGCCCGCAGGCTGGGGCAGTGCGAGGAGACCCCCTGCCCTCCCCTGCCTAGAAGCCTCTGCCAGAAGGATGTGCCAGTTGGAAAATGCCCGAGGTAAGCGCTACCTCCCTCACCCCAGCCCCCTGCCCCAGCCCAGAGCCCACACCCAAACTCCCTCCCGGAGCCCACACCCCTCGCCCCCTCCCACATCTAAATTCCCTCCCAGAACCCGCACCTCACCCCTTCCTGCACCCACACACCCTCCCAGAGCCTGCACCCCAACTCCCTGCCCCAGCCTGGTGAAAGTGAGCGAGGGTGGGGGAGAGGGAGGGAGTGGGGGATGGAGTGAGCAGGGGTGGGGCCTCAGAGAAGGGGCAGGGCAAGGGCTGAGCAGGGGGGTTTGGGGTCCCTGAAAAATTTTAAATCAAAATGGCTGTCCTCGGGTTGCTAAAGTTTGAGAACTGCTGCCCTAGAGTGTGCAGGTAACAGCGTAACTGTAGATGTTTCCTTTTACTGCCACCTCCCTGGCTGCAATAGACTTAAAAGAAAACAAGCAGATTGAATCAGGTGGTGTAGTTCAGTGGTTGCACAAAAATCATATACCAGGAAGATCTTAAATGCAACTGACTCTTTGGGTCCACAGGCATTTCACTTAACTGCCTTGTGCCGAAGAAGCTATGAAGAACAGATAAGTATGAGCTGAGCTTCACTGGGTTAGTATATTACAGAAAAATGACATTGTCAAAAAGGAAACAGCGTATGCTCCGTCTCTGTAAAAATATTCACATACAGTGTTAAGATTTAACTCTATCAGTAGCTGAAGTTACAGCAGCTGATGCCAAAGGCTCACAAGTACGTATAAAATCTTCATTGACATATTACTGTTAACCTAAAGCATCTGTTACTACTGCACACTATGAAGTATTTCCTAAAAGCCAAAACCAATATTTATGCAATCCTTTAGAATACAAAAAGAGATTCAACTTCTTTTCCTCTAACAAACCCTGTATTTTCATGGTCTTATAAATGCCCATTCATTTTAAAAACAAACACTATCCTCACAAATCTTGTCCATTCCCGCCCTGCTTTTGTTTTAATCCCTTAGCTCCCTCCATCTTCGCTCAGCCAGAGTCAGTTAATCAGCCTAGTGTGCCATATTTGAATCTACACACAAGCTCTTTGAGAAGCCAGGGAAAGGGGGTGAGGTACAATATTCTATCCAGCTAAATATAGCCATATTGAATATCATTGTAAGAGTGACTTATCCACAAAGAATTTCAAGACTATGAAGCTTCTGAGAATGAACTAGTGACACTGTGTCACACGCCAAATGCTGAATGGCTGACATAATTTCACTCCTGGGAATGAGACCCATGAAACAAGAAACCTGCTGTGAAGAAAGAGGGAATTAAAAGAGGTCAGTGTGTCCACAGGCTTGTCTGATATATGCAAAATGGTGCTGCGCCTTTCAGTTAACCAAAGCTTTCTTGGGCTTCATAATAATCCATGCCAGGATATATGTACTGATTCCTGTAATATGTTGTCTCCTCATAACAATGTGAAACACTGAAGCAGTTTACTAACTTACCGAATTTACTACTTAGTTCAGCCCCAACCTGCCAATATGTTTTTTAAAAACAAAATAAATAAATGGATTAAAAGTATATAGAGTGGGGATGAGAGGATGAGGATAATGGTGTCATTAGCAGCCACAGGTCAGGTTAAAAACCTACACAAGACTTCAAACTTGCCTGTGCTTTCCTCCAAAACATGTCAAACTTGACATGACCAGAAGACAGATTTACTACTTGATTTTAATGCAACTTACTCAAGTAATAATTGTTTGGTCCTTTTATTTAGGGTAGGTTTCTAGAAGACTAAGTGCAAAGCCAATGAGTAAGTGTCTAGCCACAGGAGCCACTCCTTAAAAACAAATAGCTTGAATTTTGATGCTAATATAGCATCAGTTCCAAGTCTACACAGCAATTGTTTCTCCCCCCCGCATTTGAACAATTAGTATGCCAGTTTTACAAGTTTTAGAAAAAGAATCCCAGGATTTTGCCTCCTGTGTATTTTCGCCTTGCTTCCTCATGGTCCATGATGCCAGCGGAAGTTGTCAGCACTCTGTACCCAAACTGACGTGAAGGCAAAAGGTTGTTCTCCCACTTTTCCAGGTCCTTCAACTGAACATCAAATCTGGGACTGATCACACCACACTTGTTCAGTCTGCCTGTGAGATTAACAACAATTTTCCCAGCTCTGTGATCGTCAATGATCTCAAATTCACCAATGCAACCATGCTTCATCATCACAGTTAAAAACCGGACGATTACTTTTGCCAGGATGCTGCCTTAATCTGTTAAGTGCAGCAGCATCACACTGCCAGAAGGAGCATTCTTTCGTTCTGCAGAAAGCTGTACACCGCTTTGCTGATTACAGTGGATTTGCTCACAAATTGATGAAGCACGCACTATTGCTCAATTTCATTTAGAACATTTTCAACTGTGTTTCACCCCAGGTGTTTGCAATACCCTTACCCCCCACACCAGTTATGGCAATTTCTAGAGCCAACATGGCTCATAGTTTTAAAGGGCTACCCTTAACTTTCCCTCAGAGTTTAGAAATCAGGATGATGTGTCTGTCGGGGAAGAAATTAGTGACAAGTGGCTATCTTTCACAGTGGTACTACTCTAGAGCCTCCTGCTTTGCCAGATTTACTGATCTACAGCTCATACTGGCAGAATCCAAGGATCTCCTATTTCCTTCCTTCAGAGGGCCTTTATCCACCAGATCTACTAGATGACAACAAATAGGGAGGTGGTTTCCTCCAACGTGAACACCCATACCACTCCAGGAATTAGGTGTCAGGAGATACATAATCACAGTTTTTATTTCACCTCTGTAACTGGAGTACATCCCTCTCCCCAGTATGACTGAATTACACCAGGCCTTGGATTGGCTTTGACTACAAGGTCCTTATTTACATATTAACCATAAAATAGTTATTCAGTACGGGCTGCGGGTACTCAGCACTCCTAAACCCAATGGGAGCGGAAAGCATTCAGTAACCCTGAAACACCAAGCCTGTGGCAGAGTACGGTTAGAACAGGCCACTCCCACATCATGGCAACTGCCACCCTAACCTCAGTTTCTTCTCCTGGTTCTCCATCAATTCACATGAACCCAATAGTTTATTTTATGTTTCCCTTCTTAGATCTATTTTATTAAGTCAGTCTAGTTCCATAGTCTAAGTTTGGTTGTGTTCCCAGATACTAAGGTTCCTTCTCTGATCAGTGGGGTACCATAAATAATCCTCCTCTACCCTGCCAGGCTTAGATCTTTTTCTCTCCTAGTTACCAGGGTTCCTACAGCCTTTGTTCCAGGGGCTGCAGCACAGCTGCCCTTGGTAGAGGGTTCTTTCCTTCCCTCTTTTGAGGGACTTTGCCTAAAGTCTGGCAAGCTTCTCTAGTCTGCCACCATCCTGGCTGTACTGCCAGAGAGCCCTTCTGCTCTCAGCAGGTTTCTCCCAGGTGTGAGCAAGCAGCCCATCTTTTAGGAGGCACTGCCTCCAGGTGGTATTCAGGTGACCCCTGACTCAGGTGCTGGTGAGCGCTTGTGGCTTCAACCCCTTAGATTCATAGATTCATAGATATTTAGGTCAGAATGGACCATTATGATCATCTAGTCTGATCTCCTGCACAACGCAGGCCACAGAATTTCACCCACCACTCCTGCAAAAAACCTCTCACCTATGTTTGAGCTACTGAAGTCCTCAAATCGTGGTTTAAAAACTTCCAGCAGCAGAGAATCCTCCAGCAAGTGACCCGTGCCCCATGCTACAGAGGAAGGCGAAAAACCTCCAGGGCCTCTTCCAATCTGCCCTGGAGGAAAATTCCCTCCCGACCCCAAATATGGTGATCAGCTAAACCCTGAGCATATGGGCAAGACTCACTAGCCAAATACTACAGAAAATTCTTTCCTAGGTAACTCAGATTCCACCCCATCTAATATCCCATCACAGGCCATTGGGCCTATTTACCATTACATGCTCAGCTCACACAGTGACAAGACTTCTTTTCTGATGGCAGGTATTGGGTCATTTCACAAGTTCAGATATTAATGGGGTTTGGCAGCAAGTGAAATTAAAAAAAATCCCCTGGTATGTAGGGGAATGTTGCGTGCTATTGGGACGCAGAACAGTAGTGGGCTGCTCAAAGCCTTCCTAGCGAACCTTTGAGTAATGACTACATCATATTCTTTTTTATATATCCATATAAATAAAATAAATATATACTATATTACAGAGAATTCAGGAGTGTTTTCCATGTTATTCTAGGGTATCTAACAAAGAATATGAACTCCTTTTGGAGCATCTCATCAGGAATATCTCACAAGGCATATAACATGAACACTTTTGAATTCGCATTTTAAAATGTACACATTCAGTAATTCCTTGCTTAAGGTTGTAGTTATGTTCCTGAAAAATGCTACTTTAAGCGAAATGATGTTAAGCGAATCCCATTTTCCTGAGCCCTGTTGTGTCCCCTCCCTGCTCCGTGGAGATGGGGTAAAGGAGTGGGGAGCAGAGGACACCCTGACATTAGCACCCCTCTTCCCCCGCTCCCTGCACAGCAAGCAGGAGGCTCCCGGGAGCAGCTCCAAGGCAGAGGGCAGGAGCTGCAAAGGGCCGTGTGGGGAGGGACAGCTGAACTGCTGGCAACTGACAGCCTGCTGGGTGGCTGCTGTACAGGGAACTTAGGGGAGCTGATAGGGTGGCTGCCAGTCCACCCTGGTGCCAAGCCCCCACCAGCTAGCTCCAATGGGCTGCTCTTTCTGCAAGCAGTGGACAAAGCAGGCAGCTGCCAAACACTGTTAAAAGGGAGCATTGCGCAACTTTAAACGAGTATGTTCCCTAATTGATCAACAAAGAAACAACGGGATGACGTTAAGTGAGGAGTTACTGTATTATATTGAAAATATATTTCTTATATATAAACTAGCCATAACAGTAATAAAAGTACTCCTGGGAAGATTCTTTTTTAAAAACTCACAGAAATGGGCTTGGTTTCCTAACACATATGCTGCAATATTTATTGACAACTTCTAATTTTTGTGCCTGTATAATCTCCTTAATGTCACTGAAACACAATTTTGTTTTGTGTTGGCATTTTAGGCAGAATCATGAGACATTATTCCTTAAATATGGAATTTCATTGACGTCACCAAAGAAATCCTCTCTCACTGTGATGGCTTGATGCCCAGAAACCCGATTTATTTAGTGCAACCACCACGAAGCAATTACCATTCCTTCTTAAAACCCCTTTTTTTCATTCTCTTTGGGATGACTGGAATCTGGCTTTTAGTATATAAACTATTTCATGAAACAGGATTTTAATTTCTTAATTAACTGCATTAACCCGGTCTCCTTGGATAAAATCCTCATTCTGCTCCCATTGCCTTCAATAGGGCCAAAATTTCATCCCTTAACTTTAAAGGTTCTTTAAAAAAAGATGAAATGTTTATGAATAACCAGCTACCAAGTGTTATTGAGGAATTTCCTGATGTTTTTCAGTAACGTTTTCTGCTGGACTCAATTCAATAACAACAATTACTAACAAAATATTGAAAACTTAATAAAAATATAATTAAAATATTTTATAACTCTAATCTTTAGCATGGAAAGACTGGTAATGACTTTATCATTACAGTTGCAACAAGGGGGTCACTGAAAAACCATTTCAAATTCAGATTTTCATGATTTAAAGTCTTCCAGGTTAACTTACAGTGAACTATTTTAATTCATTCCCTGCCTCCCCACCCTATACTTCCTAAAACTACTAACAGTTATAAAACATTTAATTTAAAGATGACCTCTCTGAAACAAGCTCAGATTTTGTGATCTTTCTTCCATTCTTCTCCACAGTATGATCAAGTTACAGCTCAAGATTTGATGGGGCATAATATATCTAATTGTACGGTTTATAGGTTAGTTGTGTTATTGGGGTGGGGAACTAAAGCTCATTAAATTAAGACTACTGCACAAGTCTACTGAATATGATGGAGATAAAAAAAAACTACAACCACAGAATGCTCACATACTGTCACCTGAAATTCTGGAAACAACAGCTCCCCCCCCCCCACACACACACAGGGCCTGCTCCTACTGAAACTGACAGGAGCAACTGAATGTCACAGGGAGCAGAATCAGACCCCCAGGAATTCTGGCAGAAGGGGAGACTTGTTAAGATCTGCCGGGGGAACAGAAGAGGAACTCCTCTACAACACACCTTCGCAGGTGCACAGAATAGGTGCTCCACTGCTGTTCCTTCAAATACATTTTTGATAAGTCTCTCTGCTTCTATCCTTTGATCTCACTAGCCCAAATTATGGGTTAATATTCATCACCCTTTTATATACAGTTTATTGTATCCCCAAGCTTTCCTAGCAATGTGTGTTACATTTCCATGAACATTTCTTTCTCCAATACAATCTGGTTCTACTGGGAAAACTGGAACACAGCCTGGCACTTAGTTGGACTGCAGTGTAAAATCCTGACTGCACTGAAGTCAATGACAAAACCTTCCATTGACTTTAAAGGGGCAGTATTTTACCCAGTGACTTTACTGCTGTTCTCAAGAATCTGGAAGTGAAAGCATAAAAATTATGCCACATAACACAGACAACTTTTCAATGCACATTAAAAATCTATGCCCAGAAGCTACCCAGACCAGTAGTACACCTGGTTCTTATATTAAATGTATTTCAGGGACTGGCCCCTCTTTTGGAAAGTCTATTGTTTTTTAACCTGCCATTGCATCACATCCATGTTTTGTCAGCGTTTCCATTACTATCACAAAGAAAAGAAACAAAATGAAGACAAAAATCCAACAAGTCTGTGAAGAGCGTCTTCAGTGTAGGATTTGGCATGTGTTACCAGTAGCAGGAAGAGGTAGTTTTGTTTGCACTAAAAATTACTGGAATATAAAACCTCACAAGACACAATCCTCCCTGCTCTCCCCCTCCACACACAGAGCTGAGAATTAAGAGGGGATTTTTCAGCTTTATTAAAAAAAATTCTCAGGGTTTGGCGGGTAAACGTTGTGTCATGATCTGAACATCACTGAAAAATAATGATCTATAGTCAGCTTTCATATAGGAACATAAAACCCTATCCTTAATACTATGTAAGAAACAGAGGAGTTGTACAATTATGTTTTAAAAATAAAATTCAGTGAAGATTCAGCCTCTCTGTAAGCTTTTTCCAGTCAACAGGAAGCCTCTGTGACTATATTTCCCACATGAACTAATAGATTCTAAGGCTAGACAGGATCCCTGTGATCATCTAGTCTGACCTCCAATATATAGCTCAGGCCATAGAACTTCCTCAAAATAATTTCTAGAGCAGAGCTTTTAGAAAATTATCCAATCTTGATTTTAAAATGGTCAGTGATGGAGAATCCACCACAAACCTTGGCAATTTGTTCCAATGGTTAATTACTCTCACCATTAACAATTTATGCCTTATTTCCCATCTGAATTTGTCTAGCTTCAACTTCCAGCCATTGGATTGTGTTATATCTTTCTCAGTTAGATTGAAGGACTCATTATTAAATATTTGTTTTCCCAATTAGTGCTTATAGACTGTAACCAAGTCACCCCATAACCTTCTCTTTGTTAAGCTAAAAAGATTGAGTTCTTTGAGTCTATCACTATAAGACTTTTTTTCAAATCCTTTAATCATTTTCATGGCTCTCTTCTGAGCCCTCTCTTATTTATCAACACGCTTCCTGAACTGTGGGCAACAGAACTGGACACTATATTCCCGCAGCAGTCACATCAGTGCCAAATACAGACATAAAATAACCTCTCTATTCCTACTGAAGATTCCCCTGTTTATGTATTCCAGGATCACATTAGCTCTTTTGGCCACAGCATCACACTGGGAGCACATGTTCAGCTGATTTTTCCCATAACTCCCAAATCTTTTTCGGGGTCACTCCTTTCCAGAATGGAATCTCTTCATTCTCTAAGAATGGCCTACATTCTTTGTTCCCAGATGTATACATTTATATTTACTCATGTTACAACACATATTGTTTGCTTGCACTGAGCTTACCAGGCAATCCAGATCACTCTGAATCAGTGACCCATTCTCTTCATTATTGACCACTCCTGCAATTTGTGTCTCATCTAAAAACTTTATCAGTGATGATTTTACGTTCTCTTCCATCACTGATAAAAATGTTAAGTAGCACTGATGAAGGGTTACTTGCTATGGAGCTAGAGCAAAATGGGTTGTCAGAGGAACCTCTGTTGTTTTAAATCCATTTCTCAGAGTGCTATGCACCTTGTGGCAAATAAATCATACTTTGTTTTGAAGCAACTGCTTCTGTGTCACTGCAAACGGTTACTGTCCACAGGTTCCCAAAGGGAAACTCTTGCATTTGTCAAGCCTACTGGGACTGCTTGATGTAACCTGGGAGATCCACTTGAAAAGCAGTTGGATTCTACCTCAAAGAGAAATGGAGGCACAAGCCTTTCATTTGAAAAGGGTGCACTTTGGAGACTTGGAAGAGAGTCTCAAAAGGGACCACTAACTCATGGCCCATGACATGTAGAGGACAAGGGGACCTGATCAGAAGGAGATAGGGAGTTGTGATATGTAGGAACTTCGACTGGGTACTGCAAAAATTGGCTGACACAGGTATGCAACTTAAGGAGGAAAAGTATATTTGTCAGGCTGCCTAAATCATTTAGCTGGGACACAAAATTAATGCAACTGGCTTACACCCAGTAGAGGAGAAGGTACAGGCCATTACCAAGGTCACCACCAAAGTCAGTGTCCGAACTGAAATCCTTTCTAGGCCTGCTAAATTATTATGGTTAAATTTTATCCAACTTAGCATCTGTATTGGCTCCATTACACAAACTGTTACAGAAAAGGAGAAAATTCCAATGGGCTCAAAAACAAAAAAATAGCTTTTGCAGAAGCAAAGAAATCGCTAATGCCATCAAAACTGTTGAATTTATTAGAAGTAGTACTGTTTTGTGACATCTCATCATGTCGCAGGGGTGGAAGCAAGAAGTGGTATTAGCTCACTGAATGTCAGATGGATCTGAGTGTCCTATCAATTATATATCAAGGTCACTAGTTCCAGCAAAAAAAAAAAAAAAAGTATTCCCATTTAGAATGAGAATGGCTAGCTGTGGTTTTTGGGCTAAAGAAGTTCCCACTCTTACCTATAAGACAGGTCTGGCGCTAGTAGGCGGGGTGGGGGGAAAGAGGAGGGACTAAGGAGGCTCTGCACGCTGTTCTCGCCCGCAGGCACCGCTTCCCCAGCTCCCATTGGCCACTTCCCAGACAATGGGAGTGCGGAGCCAGTACTTGGGGCAGGGGCAATGCACGGAACCCCATGGCCCCCCCGCCTAGGAGCTGGACCTGCTGGCCGCTTCCACGATGCAGCGCAGTGCCAGGACAGGTAGGGACTAGCCTGCCTTAGCGTTGCAGCACCGCTGACCAGAGCTTTAACGGCCCCATCAATGGTGCTGACTGGAGCCGCCAGGATCCCTTTTCGACTGGGTGTTCTGATCACAAACTGGACACCTGGTCACCCTAGAGGCCCCATAAGGCCCCCTCGAGCACTTGCAGCCTGGGCCACCCCCGTTCAAAATTATTCAGGGGTATATAGTACAAGTCATGGACAGGTCACGGGCCGTGAATTTTTGTTTAGTGTCCATGACCTGTCCATGACTTTTACTAAAAATACCCGTGACTAAAACGTAGCCTTACCTATGGCATCTGCCAGAATTCAGAGATGGTCTCTCACCTTATCACTTTATGGCTAGGAGTTTGATTATAAATCTGGAAAAGCACTGGGTAACGCACATACTCTGAGTAGACTTCCTTTGTCAGATAGCCCATCGAAAGTACCTCAACCTACAGAAACCATCCTCTTTACTGAACTACTGTCCACTTCTCTAAATCAACACAGCACAGATAAAAAGAAAAAGACTCATTATTGTCTTGAGTGCAGAGAATGGTAAGAAATCACTGGACAGAGAGAGTAAGCACAGAAATCCAACCTTATTACACTCAAAAGGAGTCTTTAAATGTCCAGGATGTGTACTTATTAGGGTCCCAGATAATCATATCTCCAGTAAGTAGACTGGTGGTGCTAAACTTGTTATTCACTAGTGCAGAGGGGTCCTATAACCCGAGTCCTGCTGTCTCAGGCTGAAGCTCTCGGGCTTTGGCCCTGGGCCTCGGGTTTTAGCTTTGGCTCCGGGCCCCAGCAAGTCTAAGCCAGCCCTGGCGACCCATTAAAATGGGGTCACCACCCACTTTGGGTTCTGGACCCACAGTCTGAGAACCTCTGGCTTAGCAGAGCAGGCTGTGCAAATCATAGAAGAGAGAATGAAGATGATGACGTATGATAGCATAGAAGCCAAGCTGGCCAGGCTTCTTTTCCAGTATTGCATGACACCACAAACCACAACAGAAAAATCACCTTCAGAAGGAAGGAAACTAAGAATACAATCTGGACTCTCTTCACTCAGATCAAGCTTCTAACACGAGGGAAAAGCAGACAGCACAAGAGTTATGATGATGATATATGAGGTGTAAGTAATGCAGTACATACTCTTAATCAGTGAGGGTCACTGCAAAAATTATCAGGTCACATCATAGCACAGGCAGGACCATTTTCTTGGGTGACTGATTTACCAGATGGGAGACATCACAATAAGGGTTGCCTGCTGCAACATGAGGAGTTAGGAATTCTCATTCAGACAGGTTGAGGTACCAGGTGTTATGGAGTCAGACTATCCAATTGCTGCATCCAGAAATAGTGAGATTGCTGAGGACTATACCAACCACTACAGTGGACTTGGAAGTTAAGCCTGCAGAGACCGTTTTATTATCAGAAAACTCTTCTGCACCTGCAATTTATCACAGACCACAGGTATTTGCACTGTACCATTCCAGAAGATCTCCCAAACTTAGAGACAGACTAGACTTGTAGCAATAAGACAATTATGCTAGAAAGGGCAGAATAATCCCTTGCAATTGCCTGAAGATTAGGTAGTCCATCCCAACCTCTTAGTTAGGATGTTTTGTGGTTATAATGTTAATTAGGGCTGTCGATTAATCACAGTTAACTCATACAATTAACTCAAAAAAACGGAGATTAAAAAATTAATCATGATTAATCACAGTTTTAATCACATTGTTAAACAGAATACCAATTGAAATTTATTAATGATTTTTAGATGTTTTTCTACATTTTCAAATTTATTGATTTCAATTACAACACAGAATACAAAGTGTACACCTCATACAAGGACTGTAGTGCAATCTCTTTATTGTGAAAGTGCAACTTACAAATGTCAATTTTTTTTGTTATGTAACTGCACTCAAAAACAAAACAATGTAAAACTTTAGCTCCTACAAGTCCACTCAGTCCTACTTCTTGTTCAACCAATCACCAAGACAAGACAAACAAGTTTGTTTACATTTACAAGAGATAATGCTGCCCACTTCTTATTTACAATGTCACCAGAAAGCGAGAACAGGCGTTCGCATGGGACTTTTGTAGACGGCATTGCAAGGTATTTACGTGCCAGATATGGTAAACATTCATATGCCCCTTCATCCTTTGGCCACCATTCCAGAGGACATGCTTCCATGCTGATGATGCTCATTAAAAAAAATAATACGTTAATTAAATTTGTGATTGAACTCCTTTCGGGAGAATTGTACGTCTCCGACTCTGTTTTACCCACATTCTGCCATATATTATTTCATGTTATAGTAGTCTCGGATGATGACTCAGCAAATGTTGTTCGTTTTAAGAACACTTTCGCTGCAGATTTGACAAAACAAAGAAGGTACCAATGTGAGATTTCTAACGATAGCTACAGCACTAGACCCGAGGTTTAAGAATCTAAAATGCCTTCCAGAATCTGAAAGGGATGAGGTGTGGAGCATACTTTCAGAAGTCTTAAAAGAGCAACACTACAATGGGGAAACTACAGAACCCGAACCACCAAAAAAGAAAAATCAGCCTTCTGCTGGTGGCATCTGTCTGAGATGATGAAAATGAACATGCATCAGTCCACACTGCTTTGGATTGTTATCAAGCAGAACCTGTCATCAGCATGGACACATGTCTTCTGGAATGGTGGCTGAAGCATGAAGGGGCACATGAACCTTTAGCGCATCTGGCATGTAAATATCTTGCGACGTTGGCTACAACAGTGCCATGAGAACGCCTGGTCTCATTTTCAGGTGACATTGTGAACAAAAAGGCAGCATTATCTCCTGCAAATGTAAATAATCTGTTTGAGTTATTGGCTGAACAAGAAATAGGACTGAGTGGGCTTGTAGGATTTAAAGTTTTACATGGTTTTATTTTTGAATGAAGTTATTTTGTACATAATTCTACATTTGTAAGTTCAGCTTTCATGATAAAGAGATTGCTCTACAGTACTTATATTAGGTGAATTGAAAAATACTATTTCTTTTGTTTTTTACAGTGCAAATATTTGTAATCATGAATAAATATAAAGTGAGCACTGTACACTTTGTATTCTGTGCTTTAATTGAAATCAATATATTTGAAAATGTAAACAAAATCCAAAAATATTTAAATAAAACTAGTATTCTATTATTAAACAGTGCAATTATTTTTTTTAATTGCACAATTAACCATGATTAATTTTTTTAATAGCTTGACAGCCCTAATGTTAATGTTTTAAGTTTATTATTACTAATAATTTAAAGGAGGAGGAGTGTAATGTTGTAGGTATTTGTTATGCATATTGCCACCTGGTGGCCAATGTGAGAATAGCTATTTGCTGTTAGAAGCCTTAAGGCCATTATTGAGGATGCTCCAGTGGGTGGGGAGCGGGCGGAAAGGGATTCTACTTAGTTGTCTACATGAGCCTGTACCAGAATAAAAAAAAAGTCTCCTTTTTTCAGTTATTATCAGTTTTTGGTCTCCATATACTGTAACAGGGATTCCCCAAGTCAAATGTATGAACAATAATTTGCCAGGTCTCTGCAGAGAGTTAATAGCCTAGCCCACTGGTCATCATAATATTTGCAAAATGTATGTATGGATAATATTTAAGGAACTGTGTATCTATACTGAAAAATGAGGCTCTTTAGGTATGTAAGTTAAGATAGATGAAAAAATGTTCCTGTCAGGTAGACAGGAAGAGACACTTATCTCTCTGGCTGGTCAAGTGTGTATTGTCCGCTTCACAATGGCAGCTTATCTACAGGCTGAGCTGAATGCTAATCAAGAGACTGTGAAATCTTCAAGAAAGGAAATATACAGAAATAAATAAAACAGCAGGAGGCGATCCTGTTTTAAAATAAAAACAGTGGATGGTTGGAGTATATCTGGGAGACCAGTGTACCACCATTGCATCTTTCCACTGAGGAGGCAAGAGGACAGCGTGACTTGTCTTACGAACAGAAGATTATAGCCAGGCTTGGCTGTAATATTCCGGAAGGATTTTGGCTGAGCTTTGGCTCTATAAGACATGACAGGAACTAGTTAAGCAAGTCTAGGTTCTAGAATGTGAGTTATGTTTTTATTTTATATGTAACCATTTTGTTACCAGTATTTCTACTTGCCATCATTTGAATCTCTGCTCTTTCTTAAATAAAAGATCTGCTTGTTTTCACTATAAACCTATCTAAGCGCTGCGTGTTAAGCAGAGCTGTGATCTACGGTGGAACTGGTAAGCTATGGGGGTACTATTCCTTTGGGAGCAATGATTCTGTGAAAGTCCAGTGGACAGGGGGCCGGACACTCCAGGGAGATACTCGGAGGGCTCAGGGGTTGGAGTGTGCCTATCACGAACGCGCAGGGGAACAGCAGAACCAGTGCAGGCTAAGAGGGGAGTGCTTGTGTTGCCCATGGCTGGTGAAGTCAGGGAGCTGAGACAAGGCTCCCCCATACTAAGAGCAGGTGGTACCTCACAACCCTGGGGAGTGTCATAATGGGTATTGACACTAACTACCCTCGACGAACTAGACCAAGGCAAGTTCTATGGTACAAAACCTAACCAAGGTTCTGGGGTCTTTTTAAGGGTTGTAAGAACATTACAATAAATATTTTTGTAACTTAGAATCATAGAATATTAGGGTTGGAAGAGACCTCAGGAGGTCATCTAGTCCAATTCCCTGCTCAAAGCAGGACCAACGCCAACTAAATCATCCCAGCCAGGGCTTTGTCAAGCCGGGCCTTAAAAACCTCTAAGGATGGAGATTCCACCGCCTCCTTAGGTAACCCATTCCAGTGCTTCACCACCCTCCTAGTGAAATAGTATTTCCTAATGTACAATCTAACCTCCCCCACTGCAACTTGAGACCATTGCTCCTTGTTTTGTCATCAGGTAATTGAAGGCTGCTATCAAATCCTCCCTCACTATTCTCTTCTACAGATTAATTAACCCCAGTTCCCTCAGCTTCTCCTTGTCAGTCATGGGCCCCAGCCCCCTGATCATTTTCGTTGCCCTCCGCTGGACTCTCTCCAATTTATCCCTTCTGTAGTGGGGAGACCAAAATTGGACACAGTACTCCAGGTGTGGCCTCACCAGTGCCGAATAGAGGGGAATAATCACATCCCTCAATCTGCTGGCAATGCTCCTATTAATGCAGTCCAATATTCCGTTAGCCTTCTTGGCAACAAGGGCACACTGCTGACTCATATCCAGCTTCTCATCCACTGTAATCCCCAGGTCCTTTTCTGCAGAACTGCTGCTTAGTCAGTTGGTCCCCAGCCTCTAGCGGTGCAGGACTCTGTACTTGTCCTTGTTGAACCTCACCTGATTTCTTTTGGCCCCTATCCCTACCCTCCTGCATATCTACCTCTCCCCACAGTGTAGTGTGCTGAGGGTGTAATTCATCCCATCATCCAGATCATTAATAAAGATGTTGAACAAAACCGGCCCCTGGACCAACCCCTGGGGCGCTCCACTTGATACCGGCTGCCAACTAGACATCGAGCTGTTGATCACTATCCCTTGAGCCTGACAATCTAGCCAGTTTTCTATCCACCTTATAGTCCATTCATCCAATCCATACTTTTTTAACTTGCTGGCAAGAATACTGTGGGAGACAGTATCAAAAGCTTTGCTAAAGTCAAGATATATCACATCCACTGCTTTCCCCATATTCACAGAGCCAGTTATCTCATCATAGAAGGCAATCAGGTTGGTCAGGCATGACTTGCCCTTGGTGAATCCATGTTCACTGTTCCTGATCACCTTCCTGTCCTCCAAGTGCTTCAAAATGGATTCCTTGAGGACTTGCTCCATGATTTTGTCAGGGATTGAAGTGTGGCTGACCCGTCTGTAGTTCCCTTTCTTCACTTTTTTAAATAGGGGCACTATATTTGCCTTTTTCCAATCGTCCGGGACCTCCCCCAATTGCCAACTTGCAGCAGACAACCAAATCATCTTGAGCCACTACCATGCATAACAGTTTCTAAATGCCTTTTACCAAAGGAAATCTTAGAACAGCAATGAAACAGCTGCCTAGATCAACTGCTGCCATCTGAATTTTCCATTCCTTCCGTGGAGGCATTCAGCACCGGCAGGGACTAGATAACCAAACAGATCTTACTCCTGTCTCTCATCTTGGATTTCCGCTATTCTGCAAATCGATACTTACCTACAATAAACCTTTTCTATGTGGTCTACATCTTTGTAATTGTAGATGCATATTTCTCTGATATATAATGCACAGGTGTTAGTACTTTAGGCTAGTGGTTCTCAGCTGGGATACATGTACCTCTGGGGGTATGCAAAGGTCTTCCAGCAGGTATTCAACTCATCTAGATCAGTGTTTCTCAACCTGGAGCTTCAAGCCCGCAGGGGTCACGGGATATGTTTAGGGGGATCACAAGTGCAGGGCCAGCATTAGGGAGTGACAAGCAGGGCAACTGCCCAGAGCCCCACGCCACAGGGGGCGCTGCTTCAGACAAGGCTTGGGCAAAGACAAAGCATGCTTCAGCCCCACTGTCTGGGGCTCGGGCTTCAGACAAGGCTCACAAGTGAACAAACAGGCTCAAGTATCACACTGAAATGTAAGTACAATATTTATATTCCAATTGATTTATTTTATAATTATATTGTAAAAATGAGAATGTAAGCAATTTCTCAGTAATAGTGTGCTGTGACACTTTTGTATTTTTATGTCTGATTTTGTAAGCAAGTAGTTTTTAAGTGAGGTGAAACTTGAGGTGCACAAGACAAATCAGACCCCTGAAAGGAGTACAGTAGTCTAGAGAGGTTGGAACCATTGCTTTAGACAACAGGGGAAACAGTTATTTTTATGAGCTAACAGGTGACAGAATAATTAAAACAGAGATAGCACATGAAAGATAGATAGTACATTTTGTACTGCATTTCTTTTGGGGGGGGGGTAGTTAAAGAAATAGCTCCATGGTGCAGGACAACCTCTGTTCAGCAGAATTAAGGGATATGCAGGCTCAACTTCTCTAAATGCTTTATTATAGCTGCTGTAGTTTCTAACAAAGAAATGCACCTTGTATGAAGAGTTCTAATTCAGGTTCTTTATGCTGCTGACAACCCAAGGAACGTACACCATCTCTTTCATTCTTTCACTTCTGTAAAATCCAGTTACAGATACCTTATTAGAGATTTAGCATGCATTAATTGTGTGAGCTTATTTTAATCAATATGAGATAGTCTTGCTAATGTTTTCCATTGGCTTAAAATGTCAATAAAGCTAACAGCTAATGAAAAGAAATTAGACAATACTGCTGAGACTCTTCGTTTCTTAACTATGTATCATGCCAGCCAGAGGAGGTAATCTGTGTAGAGGACTCACTTAGAAGTCTAATACCATAGAAAATCATTTTAAGGTTACACATCACTAAATTTACAAATTACAATTATATTAAAAGGTTGCATCAACATCCTCGACCTTATTTATTAAAAATCAGATTCTGTCTGGCCCTTAAAAGGGCCTTTGCTTAGAAGACACAATCTAGTCCTTAGAGACAAATCTTGTTTCCACTGAAGTCATAAAGGAAGTTTTTCACTGAGGGTCATGGGACTGAGATATGGCACTAATAGCATATATTTTGCTTTCACTCAGTTTTCTTTCCAGCTATGCACAAAGAAAATTAAAGTAACCACAATGCATATTTTCTGTAAGACATAATGGGCCTGACTCTTTCACACTTGCACTGGTGTTATTTCTAAGCAACTTTCACAAGTGCATTATAAATTCAGTGGAGACAAGTATCGGGGGTAGCCGTGTTAGTCTGTATCCACAAAAACAACAAGGAGTCTGGTGGCACAGGGTTTTTACCCATGAAAGCTTATGCTTAAATAAAGCTGTTAGTCTTTAAGGTGCCACCGGACTCTTTGTTAAATTCAGTGGAGTTACTCACAGATTACACCAGTATAAGGAGGAGAACAAAGCCAGATGCCTTCATGCTGTGAAATTGGCCTACAGTGTATCAGAAAAATGGCAAAGTCAATAGGGGGGCATGAGCCAAAAAATGGTGCAAAGATTGACAAAGGGGACTGTAGGCGTGCAGTATCTAAAAGGTCAATTCATGAAGAAATTGACAAGGATTTTAAGAGGGGGGAAATGTGCAAGTTAGAACAGTCAACAACAACAATTCAGGTTTGTAATTTGCAGGGTTGAAATTATAGCACCATAACCATGTTTGTGACTTGTGACTAGCAAGGTTCCTGCAGTTTCTTTGTCTAGAGTTTCAGAGTAGCAGCTGTGTTAGTCTGTATTTGCAATAAGAAAAGGAGTACTTGTGGTACCTTAGAGACTAACACATTTATTTGAGCATAAGCTTTCGTGAGCTACAGCTCACTTCTGATGCATCCAATGAAGTGAGCTGTAGCTCATGAAAGCTTATGCTCAAATAAATGTGTTAGTCTCTAAGGTGCCACAAGTACTCCTTTTTGTCTAGAGTGAAAACCATGCTGCAGAATTCCACTCTCCCTCCCGGATACCTTAAATGCACCATAGGAAGCTTATCTAGAACTTCTATAATTCTAGTTGATTTTCAGACATACAGACCTGTCCCTAGTGGTCAGGGAAGCTAGTCTGGTGTCTAGCACAGTTTCAACCCCACTGTGTGCAGGAACTAATTTTGAAACTGACATATATTCTGCAGATATCCTAAACTGTCAGCTGCAATGGTTCTGCATTATTAAAGCATGGCCTCTTGGATACATTTATTGACCCAATGTGAAATGCGAAGAACACTCCAGTTTCTTGGTGCTTTTACATTTTCTCTCATGCCTAACTATATACTGGGCTATTACAGAAGCACAGGATTTGTTCCATACCAAATGTCTTTGGGACAGGTTCCCCCTTAACACTCCAGTGCCATAAAGCAACTGATAGCATTTGGTGACCTTTTAAAAACACAGATCAGCCCTTTGATTCATCATTCAAGTATGTGTAGCAATACCAAGAGCAGAAGAGCTGTTTCATCTGGGGCACTGAAAGGAACAATGGCAAAAACTACTAGGATCGGAGACAGCGGGCTTGTTTGCCAGCAAAATAATCAGCTGCTGTGGGTTCCAAGGAGGAGGTATTTCATTTGGTTCCTCACACTCCTTTGAATAAAATAAATTACAACTTGGGAAAGGAAATTCTCCATCACTTTATGCAGACATAAGATGTTTCTTATGTTCATAGTTGATATTTGGCATGCTAATAAGGAGTTTCCCCAAGAATACACTCAAGAGGACCTGTATATTTACAGCATTTACAAAGAGAAATGCTTCTTGGAAATCCATAAAATTAAGGTATTTCTCTACAAGTATAATTTTGGTGAATGGAGCCATGTAGTTTTTAAAACCAAAATTAAAGGTTGAGGAGACTATACTTCAGTCACTAAACCACAACCCTTTCATACACATTCATAAATGATTCATTTGTGAATTATTTGGTGAATGTTCAGATCATCAATAATAACTCAGGTTTCAGAGTAGCAGCTGTGTTAGTCTGTATTCGCAAAAAGAAAAGGAGTACTTGTGGCACCTTAGAGACTAACCAATTTATTTGGGCATAAGCTTTCGGGAGCTACAGCTCACTTCATCGGATGCATAAAAGTGGAAGATGCAGTGAGGATATTTTTATACACACAGACCATGAAAAAATGGGTGTTTATCACTTCAAAAGGTTCTCTCTCCCCCCACCCCAGTCTCCTGGTGGTAATAGCTTATCTAAAGTGATCACTCTTCTTACAATGTGTATGACAATCAAGGTGGGCCATTTCCAGCATAAATCCAGGGTTTAACAAGACCGTCTGGGGGCGGGAGGGTAGGAAAAAACAAGGGGAAATAGGCTTGAATAGAGACTGTGAGTGGCTAAGTCATTATGCAATGTAACCTAAGTTAATTGTATCCAATTTGCAAATGAATTCCAATTCAGCAGTTTCTCGCTGGAGTCTGGTTTTGAAGTTTTTCTGTTGTAATATCGCAACTTTCATGTCTGTAATCGCATGACCAGAGAGATTGAAGTGTTCTCCGACTGGCTTATGAATGTTATAATTCTTGACATCTGATTTGTGTCCATTTATTCTTTTACGTAGAGACTGTCCAGTTTGACCAATGTACATGGCACAGGGGCATTGCTTGCACATGATGGCATATATCACATTGGTAGATGTGCAGGTGAACGAGCCTCTGATAGTGTGGCTGATGTTATCAGGCCCTGTGATGGTGTCCCCTGAATAGATATGTGGGCACAGTTGGCAACGGGCTTTGTTGAAAGGATAGGTTCCTGGGTTAGTAGTTCTGTTGTGTGGAATGTGGTTGCTGGTGAGTATTTGCTTCAGGTTGGGGGGCTGTCTGTAGGCAAGGACTGGCCTGTCTCCCAAGATTTGTGAGAGTGTTGGGTCATCCTTCAGGATAGGTCGTAGATCCTTGATAATGCGTTGGAGAGGTTTTAGTTGGGGGCTGAAGGTGATGGCTAGTGGCGTTCTGTTATTTTCTTTGTTAGGCCTGTCCTGTAGTAGGTGACTTCTGGGTACCCTTCTGGCTCTGTCAATCTGTTTCTTCACTTCAGCAGGTGGGTACTGTAGTTGTAAGAATGCTTGATAGAGATCTTGTAGGTGTTTGTCTCTGTCTGAGGGGTTGGAGCAAATGTAGTTGTATCGCAGAGCTTGGCTGTAGACAATGGACCGTGTGGTGTGGTCTGGGTGAAAGCTGGAGGCATGTAGGTAGGAATAGTGGTCAGTAGGTTTCCGGTATAGGGTGGTGTTTATGTGACCATTGCTTATTAGCACCGTAGTGTCCAGGAAGTGGATCTCTTGTGTGAACTGGTCCAGGCTGAGGTTGATGGTGGGATGGAAATTGTTGAAATCTTGGTGGAATTCCTCAAGGGCTTCTTTTCCATGGGTCCAGATGATGAAGATGTCATCAATGTAGCGCAAGTAGAGTAGGGGTATTAGGGGACGAGAGCTGAGGAAGCGTTGTTCTAAGTCAGCCATAAAAATGTTGGCATACTGTGGGGCCATGCAGGTACCCATAGCAGTGCTGCTGATTTGTCTCCAAATGTGAAATAGTTACGGGTGAGGACAAAGTCACAATGTTCAGCCACCAGGTTTGCCGTGACATTATCGGGGATAGTGTTCCTGACGGCTTGTAGTCCATGTTTGTGTGGAATGTTGGTGTAGAGGGCTTCTACATCCATAGTGGCCAAGATGGTATTTTCAGGAAGATCGCCGATGGATTGTAGTTTCCTTAGGAAGTCAGTGGTGTCTCGAAGATAGCTGGGAGCGCTGGGAGCGTAGGGCCTGAGGAGGGAGTCTACATAGCCAGACAATCCTGCTGTCAGGGTGCCAATGCTGAGATGATGGGGTGCCCAGGATTTCCAGGTTTATGGATCTTGGGTAGTAGATAGAATATCCCAGGTCGGGGTTCCACGGTTTTGTCTGTGAGGATTTGATCTTGTGCTTTTTCAGGGAGTTTCTTGAGCAAATGCTGTAGTTTCTATTGGTAACTCTCAGTGGGCTCAGAGGGTAATGGCTTGTAGAAAGTGGTGTTGGAGAGCTGCCGAGTAGCCTCTTGTTCATATTCCGACCTATTCATGATGACAGCAGCACCTCCTTTGTCAGCCTTTTTGATTATGATGTTAGAGTTGTTTCTGAGGCTGTGGATAGCATTGTGTTCTGCACGGCTAAGGTTGTGGGGTAAGTGATGCTGCTTTTCCACAATTTCTGCCCGTGCACGTCGGCGGAAGCACTCTATGTAGAATTCCAGTCTACTGTCTCGGCCTTCAGGAGGAGTCCACCTAGAATCCTTCTTTTTGTAGTGTTGGTAGAAAGTTTCTTATGCAATTTTTCTGTGGCAGGCATTTAACTTCTACTTCACATTTGCACTGGTTTCCCCAGTCACTAAATAATCTGATTTTGTTCTAAATATTCTTTAGAAATTATAAAACTATACAATTTTGACAGTATTTTAGCTTTTATGTCACCTAGTAACATCTCTTCAATCCAGGATCCTATGATGATTGTGTAATATTATATATATATATATATATACACACACACACACACACACACACACACAGTGCACATTTTAACTCAGACTTCCCTGTTAGTCCGAGGCTTACATCTGCAAGGTTTCAATCACTTTTGTCTTTTGTTCCCATGTGTTCACTGGCTGCTTTAAAATTCTCAAGTCTGCCTGGTTCTGTTGCTAAGCAACAGTTTAGCCTAGTTAGGACTTCCTGAGAAATAATAATTATCTAGAACATGCCTGGTTTTTAGATCCATTTCTAGCAAGAATATTTTACCACTTAATGGAACACTAAGGCTCGCACTATAATAGTAGGCAGTAGTCACTCTGAAAATCTTGCCAGTTATCCTAGATAACAAAATAATGACCCCACTATTTGCAAAATTCATGGCATTCCTTCTACGGTAAGCTCTGAGAAGTACATAACCCCCGATAACCACGTCTCTTTAGAGGAAAGCTGGCAAGTGTAAGTAGGAAAGCCACATATTTCTATATGAAAAGAAAAAGAGGGGGTGGAGTCTTTTTATTATAGTCTATTGGTTCTCCTAAGCACTGCCTAGCAGAGAATCATACCACCATCAGAAAAGATCCCTGGTTGAAGATCAAAATAAAATAATCACAACTGAAGTGCAGACCAATTCTTTCTGCAACTATCCCATGCTGCGACTCAGTATGGAATATGCTGGTTTCAGTGATCTGGGACATAGAGCTTGACATATTTGATCTCCTCCTTTCATTGCAAAGCACCAGTTCAAGTGTCATGAACTACTACTCCCTCCTGTCCCAGCTGTGTTTGCTTTTTGAGGCAACCTCCTTCATATAGCTTTTGAGAAGCACTGCCCTGTCAATTGCTCATTTCCTCCCCCCCCCCCCATGGCGCTTTGTTCACCACAAACTTTTAGTGCCACTGTCTGGGAGGGCAGGGATGTGCATGTGTTTTTTCTTGGTCTGTTTAAGTTAATTCAATGCTGTAATACATGGCAGATACAGAAATACAAGGCTCCACTGCCGACTGATCTCACTGTTGTTCCAGGTCAGACAACCTGAAAATTGAAGCCGGAGGTTCAAATCCCACAATGCCCTAGCTAGGCCCAGGAACAATATAGGAAGGTCTGATACCAGAAGTGAAACATATTAAAAGGAATGACAAAACAGAGAGAGACTTATCAGAGAATCAGTGCTAATTCTGTGCTTTGAAGACTGAGTTTCAAGTATGGCTACTGTCCCACTTTTCAGCACAATTCAGAGCCTATATACATATTTTGTTAAATAGAATAGTTTTTGTAATGTTTCATTTTGAAGACAAGAGGAGGGTGGACAGGAAGCAGGGACATAGGGTGCAAGGAAGGAAAAAAAACAAACACACAACACAACCCCAACTGGGCAAAACTACCTTGATTCTCACATAGCACCCTGGTCTCTGACAAGCATTATATAACTTCTCAATCATTTTAAAAGATGGGCTATCTAAAACAGCATCTGTGCACAATTGGCGTTTTGTATTCATGCCAAGAAACAGTTGCCCAAAATCTTTATACAGGCCACGCTCTCCATCCTGGCCTCTGAAGATTCCTTTCAAAGGTGCATTACAACAACAAGAATTAGCTGAAGAAACTTTGTGCGCTGATTTTTTGCTAGGCAGTCTCAGAGAATCAGATTTTGAAAATTCAGTCATTATCTGTATGTATGAAATAGCATATGCAATAACTTGTGCACACAGATGATGGCTGTCCCCCCCACAAGCAACTGCACATGTGCAAATGGAGAATGGGTTAAGGAGCCTTTGAAAATGTGGCCCATAGAGACTAGGACTTAGATTTACTGTTCCTAAATAAGAGGATTAATGTGGTTAGGCTTTGTGGTTAATTGCTTGCACCAATTTATCAAAAAGCTTATCTAAACTACCACAGTCCTTCCTTCTCCGACCTACTGCAGGATATGGACAGGAAGGGTTAGCAGCCTATCCGTCCTCTCCATAATCTTTCAGAGTGGTAAGAAAGATGCTACTTTTGGTCCAAAAGTTCGTTTGTGGGAGGAAGATTCCCTAATACACTCTGCACTCTGGGGTTTCAGAGTCAGAGCCCTACCAAATGGAAGGGTTACAGCGGAGAATTTCTGGGCCCCACT
The DNA here is from genome assembly GCF_965140235.1 of Caretta caretta. NCBI lineage: Eukaryota > Metazoa > Chordata > Testudines > Cheloniidae > Caretta > Caretta caretta. The sequence goes on from NC_134207.1 coordinate 53,996,531, forward strand.
GCTGCATAAGAAGCTGGCTACCTGACTCACCAGAGGATACTGGCAGCTGGATTGGAGGGTGTAGTGCACCCATCAGATGAACAAATTAAAAAAAGCAACTTATAGTATTTTGGTTTTTTAAAGTCAGTGTGGCTCCTTTAGGGCTCTTTTCCAGTCAAACAGGGCTTGAAGAATCCTTCTGAGCTGTCTCACTTTGAGATTCTCTCTTCTGGATGGATTTATTTAGACCAGAGGTGGGCAAACTACGGCCCGCAGGACCATCCTGCCCGGCCCGAGCTCTCAGCCAGGGAGGCTAGCCCCCGGCCCCTCCCCCGTCGTCCCCCCTCTCCCACAGCCTCAATGCGCCACGCTGCCAGCGCTCTGGCCCGCCGCTCCTGCCAGACAGCGCGGGCAGCGTGACTGGCTCCAGCCGGGACTGCGAGCTCCTGCTGCTCTGAGCAGCATGGTAAGGGGGTGGGGGGTTGAATAAGGGGCAGGGAGTCCCAGGGGGCAGTCAGGGGACAGGGAGCCGTTGGATGGGGCGGAGGGCGGTCAGGGGATGGGGAAGTTGGATCGGCGTGGGAGTCCCATGGTGGATGTCAGGGAGCGAGGGTGTGGATAGGGGTCAAGGGACAGGCAGCAGGGGGGTTGGATGGGGGTAGGGTTAGGAGGGGGGGCAGTTAGGAGCGATCAGGAGGCAAGAAGTGGGAGGGGGTAGATAGGGGGCAGGGGCCAGGCTGTTTGGAGAGGCACAGCCTTCCCTACCCAGCCCTCCATACAGTTTCGCAATGCTGATGTGGCCCTTGGGCCAAAAAGTTTGCCCACCCCTGACAGACAATAGCACTAGCTCTCTAGCATATACTGCTGAACCTGAACTCGTAAATTATGGCTATGGTTCAGAAGGCTCAAATGCACCCAAATCACATGGGGTTTCAAGCTTGGCGCAAACTGTTTGACCAACCCTAATTAAATGTTTTCCATTTCAAAGAATAAAGGTTGTTGGGGATAAGCAGAATTTATCCTGCACCATAAACTATAGCTAAGAACAGATCTTTTTTGAAAAAGACAAAATTCAGCCCTGTGACAAATTCAGCCCTGAACTAAGGGAGTGCAATTTATACTGATTTCAGTAGGAGTTGATCAGGGTTCAACTTGGTCCAAAGGCTCCAGTTTTTCACATAGATAGGTCTAATATTAGCTTTGCAGAGCTTACTGCTCTAGGCAGCTGCCATCCCAGTTCCATCATAGAAATGGCCCTGCGTGCAAATTTTCAGACACAAAGCCATGCACAATTAATCTTGTAATCTCTCTCCTCCTGGCTGAATCTCTGCCCCCTATCTCAGCACCCCACCATCCCCAACAGAGTTCTGGGCTCATCTCCAATCCTCCACCAACCTCCTTTCTCATCAGTGGACTTCAGAGTGCTGAAGGGAATACTGATTGTTCACGGATTAGCTTAATGAACTGCAGAACGATCCCTTAAGCAGTAGCAAGAAATTCCTTGTAACAGCTCCCTCTTATTATCAAGGATCATGCCATCAATGGATTTTATCTTCACCTTAGAAAGTTAAGAAGAGTTTAAAGCTGAAAACACCACAAGACGACACACAATAACCTTCCCCCATTTTATTTTTAAAAAAATCTACATTAAAAACCTACTTATTCAGGATGCACAATTAAGCATATGAAAGCTAGGAAATGTACAGTTCCCCATACATCTTTAATTTTGCCTCATTGTGTATCCATCCTGAACACTGAATAAAACAGGGAAACTGCGGAAAAAAACCGTGTGAGAGCACATAACTAAAAAGACTTTATCATAACATAACCACAAGGCAGTAGAATTAAGGTTGCCCAGGCAACCATAAATCAGGCATTTCTTCGGTTTTGAGACCTTGGCTCTGTAATCCCCTCCAACTTCACTCCTCCAGACTCAATATCCATTCCTCACCCCCTGAGGCACCTTATGGGAAAGGAGCATCTCCAACTCCCCTTACCAAAAGAGAACCAGGCTTCCCTCAACAATCCCCTCAACCCAGATCATAGGACCAGCCTCCCACAGCCTCCCTCCCCCCTCTAGGATAACAGCCTTCTCCTATTTATTGCCAGCTAATATAGTAAGTCCTGTAGCCTCAGTAAGAAAAGTCTGTATAGTGCTGAAAGTTCAGGGTTCAAATCCTGCAGGGGCAAGAGGAGGGGTTGTTAAAAACAAATAGCGTTATGTACACTTGTATCTTTTTTTAACCTAAAAACATCTAGGAAATGACATACCAGAAAAAATTGCAGTTAAAAAGGAAGTTATTTATGTTGTAAAGTCAAAGCAAAGTTGAGGGGAGACAGCCAGGCTAGAACGCAGCATATACATTCTGATGAATTTTAATATTTCTGCAACTTTTGTTTTTTAAGCCAAACACACTAATCAATCATCCATCTTCCTTGTCCTATTTTACAGTCAATAGACCTGATTCTTCACTACCTTGCATCTTGTGTAATCATTTACATAAAGGGAAAGTGAGAGTAAAATGCTACCATTTCTTACTGTGACTTTGCACGGGCATCAGTGACTACAGAAAGTGAAAGAAAGTGGATAATCAGGCCCTAAAAACCTCAGATTAATGGATTTGAATACGGCCACCAAATTAGTCAAGATGAGAAATGCTGTTACAATGCTGGAGTCCTTGTCACAGTTCCATGCTCAGTTCTCTAGACAACATTGCCTATTATACCAATAAGCTGTTTCCATCCCAGCTAGAGATCACATTGATTGTTCAACAGAAGAAATGTCTCAGCCGCAGGCAGCCAGCAGGGAGGCTGAGATGGCCCTACTGCGTAGCGGCTGAGTTCCAAGTACCACTCCCAGGGACATTTTTCACTGAGGTGAGTGACGTGAGCAGTATCTTTCTGATTCCACCTCCTTCCCCCTATATAACATACAGAGGCTAAAGGGAGATCGAAAAAGGAAGATGAGCTTTCACGCCAGTAGGATGGGGAGCTGTGGGGCGGGGGGCACTGCTTACCCAAGCCAAGGAGAAGAAGGTGAGCTCTCCTTATGCTTTTAGCACAAGAAGGGGGAAATGTGCTCCCCCACACCTGCTACTATTGTTTAAGTCCCTGATATGCAAGTGCTTATATAAAACATTCCAGTAGAGCAGGGGTAGGCAAACTATGGCACACGTGCCAAAGGCGGCACACGAGCGGATTTTCAGTGGCACTCACACTGCCCAGGTCCTGGCCACCGGTCCGGGGGGCTCTCCATTTTAATTTAATTTTAAATGAAGCTGCTTAAACATTTTAAAAACCTTATTTACTTTACATACAACAATAGTTTAGTTATATATTAAAGACTTATAGAAAGAGACCTTCTAAAAATGTTAAAATTTGTTACTGGCATGCGAAACCTTAAATTAGAGTGAATAAATGAAGACTCGGCACACCACTTCTGAAAGGTTGCTGACCCCTGCAGTAGAGGATCCAAAAGCTCTTTACGCTACCTGTGAGACAGGCAAGTATTCTCTCCATTTCCCAGAAGAAACTACAATCCATCGGTGATCTTCCTGAAAACACCATCCTAGCCACTATGGATGTAGAAGCCCTCTACACCAACATTCCACACAAAGATGGACTATAAGCTGTTAGGAACAGTATCCCCGATAATGTCACGGCAAACCTGGTGGCTGAACTTTGTGACTTTGTCCTCACCCATAACTATTTCACATTTGGGGACAATGTATACCTTCAAATCAGCGGCACTGCTATGGGTACCCGCATGACCCCACAGTATGCCAACATTTTTTTGGCTAACTTAGAACAATGCTTCCTCAGCTCTCATTCCCTAATGCCCCTACTCTACTTGTGCTACATTGATGACATCTTCATCCTCTGGACCCATGGAAAAGAAGCCCAAGAGGGAATTCCACCATGATTTCAACAATTTCCATCCCACCATCAACCTCAGCCTGGACCAGTCCACACAAGAGATCCACTTCCTGGACACTACAGTGCTAATAAGCGATGGTCACATAAACACCACCCTATACCGGAAACCTACTGACTGCTAATGCTTACCTACATGCCTCCAGCTTTCATCCACACCACACCACATGATCCATTGTTTACAGCCAAGCTGTACAATACAACCGCATTTGCTCCAACCCCTCAGACAGAGACAAACACCCACAAGATCTCTATCAAGCATTCTTACAACTACAATACCCACCTGCTGAAGTGAAGAAACAGATTGACAGAGCCAGAAGAGTACCCAGAAGTTACCTAATACAGGACAGGCCCAACAAAGAAAATAACAGAACGCCACTAGCCATCACCTTCAGCTCCCAACTAAAACCTCTCCAGAGCATCATCAAGGATCTACAACGTATCTTGAAGGATGACCCATCACTCTCACAGAACTCGGGAAACAGGCCAGTCCTTGCTTACAGACAGCCCCCCAACCTGAAGCAAATACTCACCAGCAACCACACACCACACAACAAAACCACTAGCTCAGGAACCTAACCTTGAAACAAAGCCCGTTGCCAACTGTGTCCACATATCTATGGACACCATCATAGGGCCTAATCACATCAGCCACACTATCAGAGGCTCGTGCACCTGCACATCTACCAATGTGATATATGTCAGCATATGCCAGCAATGCCCCTCTGCCATGTACATTGGCCAAACCAGACAGTCTCTACCTAAAAGAATAAATGGACACAAATCAGACGTGAAGAATTATAAAACATTCAAAAACCAGTCGGAGAACACTTCAACCTCTCTGGTCACTCAATTACGAGCTAAAAGTGGCAATACTTCAACAAAAAAACTTCAAAAACAGACTCCAACGAGAGACCTGCTGAATTGGAATTAATTTGCAAACTGGACCCCATTAAATTAGGCTTGAATAAAGACTGGGAGTGGATGTGTCATTACACAAAGTAAAATTATTTCCCCAAGTTTATGCCCTCCCCCACCCCCACTATTCCTCAGATGTTCTTGTCAACGGCTGGAAATGGCCCACCTTGATTATCACTACAAAAGGTCTGTTTTTTTCCCTCTCCTGCTGGTAATAGCTCACCTTACTTGATCACTCTCGTTACAGTGTGTATGGTAACACCCACTGTTTCATGTTCTCCGTGTATATTAAATCTCCCCACTGTATTTTCCACTGCATGCATCCGATGAAGTGAGCTGTAGCTCACGAAAGCTTATGCTCAAATAAATTTGTTAGTCTCTAAGCTGCCACAAGTACTCCTTTTCTTTAAACTGATCTGGGTTCTCTTGAAGAGCAAGGGACCTATAGCCATGGTTTCCATAGCTGCCAAAAAACTCTCTGAGGGTGTTCCGACTTGCAACTCAAGCCTTTTTAAAAAAAAAAAAACCAAAAACATTTCAATTATATCTTTACATGGCAAAGAATTAGAAACCATTTTTTGTTGTTGTTTATCTGAAAGCTGAGATTAGCCTTGACATTTCTAGGTTCCTCACATCTGAAAAAGTTGGGGGGGATACCTGCGAATTTTGCAGGCCTCACAGGCTACTTCTGAAGTACTTTTACATTATAGTAAAGAAGTTATAACATCTTTCGTATCATAGCAGATTAGGAGCCAGGATTTCATTCACTCTGAAGAAACAATACTGCACAGTGTGGGAGAAGGAAAAGACTTAATCAGTTTTTCTCTCTCTGTTACTAGAAAGAGACAGGCCAAGTTTCCAAATGTAAGGTTGCAAGGGACCTTAGGAGGCCAACAAGCACAGCCCTCTATGCTGAGGCAGGACCAAGTCAACCTAGACCATCCCTGACAGGTGTATGTCCCATCTGTTCTTAAAAACCTCCAATGATCAAATTCCAAAACCTCCCTGGGAAGTCTACTCCAGAGTTTTACTATCCTTACAGATAGGAAAAACTATCTAATATCTAACCGGAATCTCACTGGCTGCAGATTAAGCCAATTACTTCTTATCCTACCATCAGCGGACACTGAGAACTATTGATAACCATCCTCTATATAACAGCCCTTAACATATTTGAAGACTGTTATCAGGTACCTTCTCAGTCTTGTCTTCTCAAGACTAAATATGCCCAGTTTTTTTAAGTCTCTCCTCATAGGTCAAGTTTTCTAAGCCTGTAATCATTTTTGTTGCTCTCCTCTGGACTCTCTCCAATTTGTCTCTTTCTTAAAGTGTGGAGCCTAGCATGGAACTGATTGTCTACACAGTGTGCACATGTGTTTTGCAGTCATAGCTGCAATTAAAACTTACCATCACAGGCACAACATCTATTCTTCCACTAATTCCTACCATAATAGTGACCAGTCTACAAAATTAAACCATAAGCACGCTGCCCCTCCTCCCAAACAATTGCGCAGAATTTTATAAGGTTGTTGCTGTATTTCAAAGTCTCTTCCAAATGTACATTGAAGTTACCTGTATTTTTCAATGAAAAACAGTGACAAAAAGGAGGTACCAGTACTTTGATGACATATGGAATATCATTTGTTTACTCCTCAACTATAGACACCAACATAGCTTATGGTTAAGCCACAACTAAAATTCACCCATAGAGTCTCTGAACACCTGGAAAGGTATCTGAGGACAATGTGGGTGAAACAGAGCTCAGAAAACAGTGTTCTTGAAGTTTAGTCTGATCAGCTTCACATTCACGTCTTTTGTAATTCTTCCTTTTTGAGACAAGCAGGCAATTTGCACACAATACCTATTAATTTATTTCACATTAGAGAAATATTTAATTTGACCGTCAGCATTTAGCAACCCCTTCTTTCTCCTGTATTCTGCCATTCTCTCCCCTTCCCAAAAGCCAGCATGTTGCATTAAACAAAAGAAAAATAAAATAAATAAAATAAAATAAAATAAAATAAAAAGGAGTGCCCAGAAAGGTTATATGAAGTGGAAAACTTGGTTTCTTGAACTGACATTTGGGTAAAGATTCACACAACACTGCACATTTCACCAATTATTCTACTTCATGCATAGCTGAACGCACGTCTCTTGACATATGCACTTAACCCCCCCACCCCACTCCAAAAAACCTGTACAAAAGAAACAGCCAGTATTGATGGAATGATGCAGTACGTACAGCAAATGGCTAATAATGCCAGTTTGTTGTTTTTTTTAAACAACTTGCATGACAATGTTTTGAAAACTTCAATTATCTTCTTCTACTTTAAGAAGGAAATATTAAGCCCTTTTAAGTCAATGGGAGTTTTACCATTAGTAGGGGACAGTATTACACCCTATGTACATAATATAGAATTTCATTCATTCATGTACTCATTTATAGATCTTTAGGTAAAGGAAACAGCTCCTTTGTCTGGAGTATACTATTTCAACTCTGATGCCCAAACTTACAGACTAAGGGCATGTCTACACTTGCCATTTAGAGTGGAAAAAGTCCCTTTTTTGCACAAAAAACATGGGAGCATCTATACTTGCTAATGACTTTTTGCGGTGAAACTCAGAAGTTTCACCGTAAAAAGAAAACCACCTCCACAAGAGACATACAGCTCTTACAGGTGATGCTTTTGCAATGATGTGCAAGTGAAGACACGTTCTTCCTGTTTACACAGCTTTTAGCCTCCTGAGGATATCCCACAGTGCCTAGGTGAGCACTCTGGCCAGTAGCTCTGCTGCTCTGATGCCAGATAAACAGACATCCACCCCTCCCCCCTGTAAAGCCCCCAGAACTTTGAAATTCCCCTTCCTGTTTTCTTGGCAAGTGCTTACTTATCTGGCCAGGTGACAATTCCTGCTCCCGATCCCCTACTTGGAGCAATGCTTAGCTACTGGAGCTGATCAGTGTTTGGGGAGAGGAGGCTGTGCAGGCACCCAGGATGCCCCGGGTCCCTGCACAGACTCCTCTCCTCAAACACTGATCAGTTCCAGTAACTGCACCCCCCTCCCCACAAGGCCTATCGTCAAAATGGAGAGAGCTACACTGTGGGATAGCTGCCCGCAATGCACTGCTCTCATCAGTGATGGAAGTGCTGCAAATGTAAACGTTCTCTGATGCCTGTGGAAGTGAGTGAGTACACAAACCAGTGCTTTTCTTTCACTGGTTCACGATCACTGTTGCAACTGACAGTGCTAAAACTCTGCAAGTGTACATATAGCCGAAGTAAAAGAAAGAAGCAATATGTACAGCTTGACTCAGATTCACCACAAACACAAAGATGGTGGTTATCTTTTGCAATCTGAAGACAAAAGCGGTAGCTGGGTGTGTACAAACTTTCAGTCCTGACAAAACTTGACAATGCAATGAGGGAGTTCTTTGGAAGCATGGGTGAAATCCTAAAAAGAATGCCCTCTTCATGATAACCTCAATAATTTCAATGAAACAGTCAGTCATTGAGTTCAGCCTAGCAATCAGAGTACAAAAGGTTTAAAAAAAAAAAACCAAACAAGAACTTGTTCTGAACATTTTTCATGGTAACATTTTTCAGTTATGGTTAGCTTTTTGGAACTGTCATAAATATAAAGGGAAGGGTAAACCCCTTTAAAATCCCTCCTGGCCAGAGGAAAAATCCTTTCACCTGTAAAGGGTTAAGAAGCTAGGATAACCTCGCTGGCACCTGACCAAAATGACCAATGAGGAAACAAGATACTTTCAAAAGCTGGGAGGAGGAAGAAAAACAAAAGGGTCTGTGTCTGTCTGTGTGATGCTTTTGCCGGGTACAGAACAGGAATGGAGTCTTAGAACTTAGTAAGTAATCTAGCTAGATATGCATTAGATTAGGATTTCTTTAAATGGCTGAGAAATTAAGCTGTGCTGAATAGAATGGATATTCCTGTCTGTGTGTCTTTTTGTAACTTAAGGTTTTGCCTAGAGGGATTTTCTATGTTTTGTATCTAATTACCCTGTAAGGTATTTACCATCCTGATTTTACAGAGGTGATTCTTTTTTACTTCTTCTATTAAAATCCTTCTTTTCAGAAACTGAATGCTTTTTTCATTGTTCTTAAGACCCAACAGTTTGGGTCTGTGGTCACCTAGGCAAATTGGTGAGGATTTTTACCAAACCTTCCCCAGGAAGTGGGGTGCAAGGGTTAGGAGGATTTTGGGGGGGAAAGACGTTTCCAAACAACGTTTTCCTAATAAAAATAAACCCAGATAAATGTTTAGTGGTGGCAGTGGAAGTCCAAGGGCAAAGGTAAAATAGTTTGTACCTTGGGGAAGTTTTAACCTAAGCTGGTAAAAGTAAGCTTAGGAGGTTTTCATGTAGGTCTCCACATCTGTGCCCTAGAGTTCAGAGTGGGGAAGGAACCTTGACAGGAGCCAAATAAAAAACAACCCCAAGATGACTGCCACCACTGAGAAACTAATCACCATCCTGATTTATTCAAATCAGAGAGAAAATTGTTAAAGTCTGACTGTTAAATAAATATTAGAAGAACAGGTTGGAAATTATTTTCTATTTTTACATTGAGTTTCCATGCAGCCAGGATAGCATACGATCCCTCTCAGACCCCTGATCACTACTGCAATTGGTTCAGAAATGCCATTCTCTACTAAGCTTCTGATTATATTTCATGCTTATCTTTCTTTACTTAACACCTGTTAGTCTTGTGTATTTATTTTTTATTTGTATCGGCAGAGCACACGGGAATACCAATCATGGACCAGGACGCCACCGTGCTAGGCACAGTACAAAGATGATCCTTGCCCCAAAGAGTTTTCAGTCAGTGTTGCAAAAGCCTGGTAAGATATATTTGAAAGTAAAAAGTAATATTTAAACATAATTCAGTCTATATATCAAAAGAAGTGCTCTGAATAACATTTCATCCACCTCTGTAATGCATCTTTTTCCTTTAACAAAAAACGCCAATCTGTTACAAGTTTCAGAGTAACAGCCGTGTTAGTCTGTATTCACAAAAAGAAAAGGAGTACTTGTGGCACCTTAGAGACTAACCAATTTATTTGAGCATAAGCTTTCGTGAGCTACAGCTCACTTCATCGGATGCATACTGTGGAAAGTGTAGAAGATCTTTTATACACACAAAGCATGAAAAAATACCCCCTCCCACCCCACTCTCCTGCTGGCAATAGCTTATCTAAAGTGATCACTCTCCTTACAGTGTGTATGATAATCAAGTTGGGCCATTTCCAGCACAAATCAAGAATCCTGAACTAGTGACATCTTGCATTTCCTAGGAACAAGAAAAGTCTTTAAAAAATTATATATATTGAATGTAATTTATAGGTAACAGGGTAAATGTTTATTAACAATAGGAGTTAGTTGTTATAATCCTGGATTGATTTCCTCACGAGAAAGCCACACAAAAACACTCTGCGTGGTAATTTTATAGCATTTGTTGTAAGACTAAAAAGAACTTCAGTTTAGTGAAAAAGTCCTTGTGTACAGAAGCACATCAAGATCAGAATGAACGTTACACCTATTTCAAAAAGTTCTTAATATAAAGCAATTGCATGGTAATGTAGCACTGGGGACATAGTGTGAAAGTAGAAGAGTGTGGGCAAACATGCCTTCTCTTCTGGTTCTTATTTAAAAAAGGGAAGAAGGAGGATCCTGGGAACTACAGGCCAGTCAGCCTCACCTCAGTCCCTGGAAAAATCATGGAGCAGGTCCTCAAAGAATCAATCCTGAAGCACTTGCATGAGAGGAAAGTGATCAGGAACAGCCAGCATGGATTCACCAAGGGAAGGTCATGCCTGACTAATCTAATCGCCTTTTATGATGAGATTACTGGTTCTGTGGATGAAGGGAAAGCAGTGGATGTATTGTTTCTTGACTTTAGCAAAGCTTTTGACACGGTCTCCCACAGTATTCTTGTCAGCAAGTTAAGGAAGTATGGGCTGGAAGAATGCACTATAAGGTGGGTAGAAAGCTGGCTAGATTGTCGGGCTCAACGGGTAGTTATCAATGGCTCCATGTCTAGTTGGCAGCCGGTATCAAGTGGAGTGCCCCAAGGGTCGGTCCTGGGGCCGGTTTTGTTCAATATCTTCATAAATGATCTGGAGGATGGTGTGGATTGCACTCTCAGCAAATTTGCGGATGATACTAAACTGGGAGGAGTGGTAGATACGCTGGAGGGGAGGGATAGGATACAGAAGGACCTAGACAAATTGGAGGATTGGGCCAAAAGAAATCTGATGAGGTTCAATAAGGATAAGTGCAGGGTCCTGCACTTAGGACGGAAGAACCCAATGCACAGCTACAGACTAGGGACCGAATGGCTAGGCAGCAGTTCTGCGGAAAAGGACCTAGGGGTGACAGTGGACGAGAAGCTGGATATGAGTCAGCAGTGTGCCCTTGTTGCCAAGAAGGCCAATGGCATTTTGGGATGTATAAGTAGGGGCATAGCGAGCAGATCGAGGGACGTGATCGTTCCCCTCTATTCGACATTGGTGAGGCCTCATCTGGAGTATTGTGTCCAGTTTTGGGCCCCACACTTCAAGAAGGATGTGGATAAATTGGAGAGAGTCCAGCGAAGGGCAACAAAAATGATTAGGGGTCTGGAACACATGAGTTATGAGGAGAGGCTGAGGGAGCTGGGATTGTTTAGCCTGCAGAAGAGAAGAATGAGGGGGGATTTGATAGCTGCTTTCAACTACCTGAAAGGGGGTTCCAAAGAGGATGGCTCTAGACTGTTCTCAATGGTAGCAGATGACAGAACGAGGAGTAATGGTCTCAAGTTGCAGTGGGGGAGGTTTAGATTGGATATTAGGAAAAACTTTTTCACTAAGAGGGTGGTGAAACACTGGAATGCGTTACCTAGGGACGTGGTAGAATCTCCTTCCTCAGAGGTTTTTAAGGTCAGGCTTGACAAAGCCCTGGCTGGGATGATTTAACTGGGAATTGGTCCTGCTTCGAGCATGGGGTTGGACTAGATGACCTTCTGGGGTCCCTTCCAACCCTTATATTCTATGATTCTATGATGGACTTAAGTGAAACATTTTTCGGAGTGGTAGCCGTGTTAGTCTGTATCAGCAAAAACAACGAGGAGTCCTTGTGGCACCACAGAGAAACAAATTTATTTGGCTTATGCTCGTTGTTTTTAAGTGAAACAGACATTTATATCAGTTCTCACGGACAAGACAGCGTACAAAGCTTGGGACCATTACTGAAGAGACTTGTTATCAGCCTTCAGAAAAGCTAGCTGCCCATTGCCCTAAAACAACTGGGTACAAGACTCTTACTCAAGAGGCCATCTATTGGCATTAACTTTTGCGCTCTCTCAAATCTGCGGGGTGTTTTATTTTTTGGGGGTGGGGGGGAATGGGATGATAGGTGATGAACAGACTCTAGATATATATAGGTTTCAGAGTAGCAGCCGTGTTAGTCTGAGACGTATCTGCAAAAAGAAAAGGAGTACTTGTGGCACCTTAGAGATGAACAAATTTATTTGAGCATAAGCTTTCGTGAGCTACAGCTCTCTTCATCGGATGCATTCTCACACTCTCAAAGAAACTGCGGGACCACCTGATCAACATCCTCTACAGCAAACAGGGAAAGATTAAGAATGATCTCTCAAAACTGGATACTCTCATAAAAAACCAACCTTCCACACAAACTTCCTCGTGGCTGGACTTTACAAAAACTAGACAAGCCATTTAAGGAATGCATCCAATGAAGTGAGCTGTAGCTCACGAAAGCTTATGCTCAAATAAATTTGTTCATCTCTAAGGTGCCACAAGTACTCCTTTTCTTTTTGCAGATATACATAGATTCCTCTGGTATATAGATCAGTCTAACTTTCGATATAAGCATGGCATGGAGCCTTCACTTACTGATACCTTGTAAGTGGTTTAGGTTTTGAAACGTTTCCGTTGTTGTTATAGTTGTTATAAGATCAGAACATCGCAAATAAGGGAACTTACTGATACTGTCAAGCAGAGGCTGCTCCCTGGCATCGGCTCACGTTATCCATTGGAGTGGGGAAATGAGGGCAGCCTTAAAAGCAAGAGTCCTTACCATGGCCAGGTTTTAAAGGCTGAGGAGGAGAAGATTATTGTTTTCCAGCATTTTATTTCGAGTGTAGGTGTCCTTGAGGATGCAAGGTTCTTAATGGTGCCTTCACCTTCTGCTGGACTTTTGCAGTTTGCCTTTTGTATTGGGAAAGGGACACTGTATTTGTCTTAAAGTCAGGGATGGGAAATTGGACAATAATATTTCATACTCAGATGTAAGATACAGAGTCTTGTAGAAACATTGCCAATGCAAAGGGCATTGGCTGACAGGGACACTACTCTTTAGTTTATGTTGTTTAACCCACGGTTGGTGGTGAATGAGGTTATCTACATCAAGTCATAGACAGGCAAAATTGAAGGCTGTATCTATCGGAGTCCTGGTAGGATGATTCAGCTAGTTCAGCTGGCTCTGCTTTAGCTAGGCACTCGTGCAACATGAGAGCAGGTCAGGAAGGTGATGATGTTATTTGCACAGAACTTCCAAGACCAGATTTTGCTGTGTTTGCCTTGTCTGAGAGATCATAGCAGGGCTTAAGACTGAACCAGACTCTCATTTGTGTGCTGGGGGAATTCAAAAATTTAGCCCTAGTTAGTTCATCGTCATTCTTCTGACACCACGAGGTGCAAAAGGCAGAAGTCAAACTGAACTAACCATCCCTATCCTGGGCTTGTTTTTCCAGGTCTTTTATATTCAAATGCAATAATGCCACTTCAGCCATTATTGTGCTATTGAGTGTGCCTCTAGATCAACCTCTCTGTTTCTTGCCCTGCAGTTGCCAAAGAAATGCTTTAGTAGCCTATCATAGGGCATTCTTAAACGATATCCCAAAATTGGTCTCTCTTCTATCTTACTTGGATTGCTGCAGGTAATTATGTACATATACATATATATGGTTAAGGTTCTAATTATCTGATGGACTGCCTCTCTACTTAGCATGCCAATCCAGATGCCCAGTTCAGCAATGTAGCATCTGCTATAAGTCCTTAGATTTGAACATGTATTCTGTTTTCACAGATACCCCAAAGAAGAGCTCCTAACTCTACAATTTGCTGTCTCCACTAACCTGAAGTCAGAGTTTGCTGGCCCTCTAGGCACAGAGTAAAACCTCACATCTTCCACTGGGATACTTGTGAGGTATCTTTTTTTTTTTTTTTTAAATAAATACAGGCAGTCCTCGATTTTATGACGTTCCACTTACGATGAATGGCACTTACTTTGTTTCTAAATCAACACCCTGATTGGACTACAACAACTGGTTTTAACTTTACGACGCTCGGTCCCGCAAAGGAGTGGATTGCGGTTCCGAGTTACAACGTTTCGACTTACGATGCAATTTTCAGGAACCAACTGTGTCGTAAGTCCAAGGACTGCCTTTATATTATTCACTTGACTACATACTGGTATGGATTTTGATCTCATACTAGTTTTATACTCATGTAACTACACTGAAGTTAATGTAGTTAATTTTGGATTTATTCTGGTGTAGAAGACCAGAATCAGATTTATTGTTTTTTTAATATTGTGCATGTATTAGACACATTTTTAATAAATTGCTTTGAGCCAAAAAAGCAAGACCTCACATTTTAGCGATCACTAATATTTGATAAATTAAGGCCACAAAAGGATAATAGATATCGGTCTCACATGAAATAAACCACACCAAGGCTTTTGGCTGTCTCTCAAGACATCACCTTCAATGCATAAAGTCCAGGATCTAAATTCTCATTAGCCTCTACCCACATACTCACGTTCTGGGAGAGGAGTTTGCTTTTTTAACTGCTAATTTCATAAGAAAAACTTTGGTCCTAAGAGATTGAGAGACATGGCTGTGCATCTTGATGCACACACGGAGTCCATAACCTGAGTCGATCTTGAGACACAGGGTGATGTGTGCCAGTGTAAATGAGGTTAGGAGATAGCTTTAAAATGTACACATGGCAAGTGCACATTGGTCTGAGAACCTATTTTTTATGTATTTAATCAAAGCCTTCCTACATAAAGGCACACAAAATGAACAATGATCCAAATTAAAAAAAAAAAAAAAAAAAAAGATGTCCAGGTCGTAAAAAACAGTGCAGAAATTTCATCAAGATAGGAGAAGAAATGAGAAGACAAGACAACAACTGCCTAAGTGGGAGGAAGCTAAATAAAACCCATGTTTTCACATTGGGATCCTCTTTATAGGATATTGCAAAGCCTTTGCTCCTTAGTTTAACATAGTTTTGAAAGGAATCACAAAGATAAGCCATAAATATGAATACGTAGCACGCACACATGCACATTCACCCCCTCTACACATGATGTGAGCCTGACTTTCTTCTCAGGCCTTTGAAAAAAAGGGATGGAGAAGTCTGAGCCAGAGATGCTAAATGCTCAAAAAGATAGGGATGCAAAAGCTCCTCTCACTGAAGGATAAAACATGCTAGTCAGTCCCTGAGACAGAATTCAGGCCATGACGTCAAAGAATAGCAGTTTACCCATAATTTTTAACAAAATGGGTATCTACAGCTTCTTATTGTGGAAAGCTGTTTTTTTTTCTCCAAGAGCCTTTTTTAAGCATCAAATTATAATTGTTGCTGTTTGTTCCACTTTCATTTTGTGTCTCTCATGCTCTATGATTTGAGATTTAATAAATAAAAAGACAGTAATCATTCTCTGACTGTATCCTATTTAAGTGTATATTATCTCTTCACATTACCAGACAGCACCCAAACTGAGCTGTTCTGATCCTAGACAGATGTCAGAATAGTGAAATTCTAGTCTTAAGAAAAATTGGGTAGATAGTGCAACTTTAATCATCCTTGAATTTCAGGGAACATATGGACAAATGTTCAAAGGTCATTACAGTAATGTGGGGTCTCTGACAAAGAATTTGCTAAATACTCTGAACTTAGAATAGACAAATTTGTACTGAAGTTCAGTGCAGACAGTAAAAAAAAAAAAAGTTGTTATTGTCCCGCACAGAAAACTGGAACAGTTGGAAGAACCAAGGCACAAATATAATAAGATTTAATAAGGTGTAAAGGGTTTAAGTAAGGTGAGGAAAGTGGTAAGTCATATGACAAGCCAAACAAAAATGCATGGAACTGCACAGTTCTGCTATTTCAACAACTTTCATCGGTAATAACAAGAAGTAGGTAAAAGAGTGGTGCTTTTGGTGTTTATATCTGAAGACACACTGTAAATGTTCAAAAAGTGTCCCACCGAGGAGCCATAAATAGGGTCATGAAGGCCGAACTTTGATCCCACCTTCAAAAATCAATCTCAGAGAAGTTCTTAGAGCTAACTTATCCTTGAAAAGCTTGGTATAAAGTGAATCAGTCTCTAAAGCTCACTTGCTGTGTAAGCTGAAGTCACTTCAGACAGGAAATGACCGGAAACGAGTGGTTCAAAATGAGTTTTCAGCTGTTTTGTCGGGTCCATATTAATGTGGGGGTTTCAGAAGCCCCACATAAACCTGATTATGACAAGAGGCTGCAGAGATCTTTGCCTAACTTGCCACAACAGCTGACAGATGTACTTGGAAGGAGCTAGTTTTCTAGTTTGACCCACATAAAGTAGCTTTTTTTTTTTTTGGGAGGCAAGCAAGACACAAGAATGGTCAAACTGGGTCAGACCAACGGTCCATCCAATCCAGTATCCTGTCTGACAGTGGCCGGTACCAAATGCTTCACAGGGAATTAACAGAACAAAGCAATTATCAAGTGACCTATCCCCTGTTGTCCAGTTCCAGCTTCTGGTAGTTGGAGGTTTAGGGTTAACCAGAGCATGAGGTTGTGTAAAATGGCCCATGAAGACTACTGAGTTGGGATAGAACGATGTACCCTGGTTTTCAGCAACAGTCTGAAGCCAGTGTCTCAGTACCATGGAACCTGCCTTGGTTGTGTGAAACAGAGTGAAGAGCCACATCTGTCTTGGCCACTGTGGGGCTGTTAGGCTCAAAAACCTTGGTCTCTCCAGACTTTTGCTACCAGTGCGATTGGTAGAGAAGCTCCCTCCCAAGTGGGCAGAGATGGCGTCCCTTGCTAACAAAATCATTTCCCAGTGTCACGAGCAGGCTTATTGTTCAGGTAAGTGGTAAAGTGATGCATTGCTGGTGGAAAGAAGATCTGGTCTGCCATCCCCCAATCCAGCGGCCACTTGTGAGGATCTATCACAATTCCTGGATTGCATGTCTGCAGCCACTTTATCCTTCGACTAGAGATACATGATGACAGAAACATCTCATGAGATGGAACCAGTGTTGCTACCTCGTGGAATTTTTATCATGATTCTTATGACATTTGGTGTTTTTTCTTTAAGTCCCATGTCCTGGAGTCATATGATTTCTAAAAATCTCCCTTTTTCAAAAGGAAAGGTAAATTTGTAGCTAATGTGGCTGCACAGAAAACCTTGAAAATGAGAACATGTACCCTAAGAACTGAAAAGCGAGATAAAAAACTAAAAACATATTTACTTTTAAAAAAAATCATGCTTTTAAGCAATTTTTTCTTTTTGAGCGATCCTGACTTTTGAATGCTTGGGGGATGGCAATACTGCAGATGTCATTTAGGGCATAATGTGGCCCGGAGAACCTTTATTTTCTAATAAATAGGATTCTCATTCCTGAGTCTTAGCTTCTTAGTGTGAGCTCTTAAGGGTGGGGTTTTTTTTTGTTTTGGGAGATTTGGTTAGTTTGGACCCTTCAGGACAGTGGTAGAAAGGTAGGATGTAAACCTACTGATTGCCATGCACCATCCCTGCAAAGTAAAAATGCTGCCCTGTACATGCCAGTTGCTTTTTGATTCCAGTCAACAAAAGAGCTCTGCAGGAGACTGCACTTTGTGGGCCATTACTCCAGCTCTCCATTGGATCCCAACTATACCTTGTCAGGTGCCTTTTTTCCCCCTGGTATTACTCTGCCTCTCATATGGTTGTTGAATTTTTAAGGCTTTTCCCTTGGGTGCCTCTGCACTTCTGCAGTGTTTCTGTTTGCATCACTGCCTACGTTGGTGCTTGAGTGCCTCTAGCCTGTGGTGCCTGATGGATGTGGAAGTGGGTTTCATCCAGCATTACCAACTCTTGCAATTTTGTGTGTTCCTACTGACATTAAAGCCCTCTCATTTTATGTTTTCAGTAGTTTACTATTCCAATTCCCATTTAGCCTTCCTAATTTCCATCTTGCATTTGAGCATCCATAGTCAATGTCCTTTTCTGTTGGTTTACTTTGAACTATTTGAATGTCACCTCTCTGACTTGAATAAAGTCTTGCCAGGAATGGTTTTATTCATGCCTTCCTTTTCATTTAGGGGTATCCGCATCTTCTGTGATTCAGTTATAGTACACTTAAGCAGCTTCGATGCTGAGTTTAAGTTTCTTCCATAAATTACCAGACATTTATTTTAGATTTGTTTCAAGTACGCTAATCAATTCCCCGTAAGCAAATGTATACAATTTTGAGACACTAATTTAAAAGAACCTGATTTATAAAATGGTTTATTGCCAACAAAAGACTCTCCTGGCTACCCACGTGAGATCCCTGCTTAATACCTCCCTCCAGAAAAGCCTGGGAAAATAAAAGGATCTTTCAGCAGGATCATCAAAGTCAGGCTCTGGCAGAACAAGTGAGCACCGGGGAAATAAATTCTAAAGCCAATGAGAACAACCTATCAGCTGCATCTCTTGTTAAACCTGGTACCATTATCTCAAGCATCTTGGCTGAGCAATCACAAAAGGAATGAGCCAGCCTCTAAAGTAGGCAGAGAGGGATCCATTTAGAGCTAACACTTCAGACAATCTGGAAATGAACTAGTAGTCAGGAAGGGCACACATATAGCATGCTCCCCATTGGAATCTAGCATCAGAGGCAGACAGCTGCATTCTACAATAAATTAATGGCCTTAAAGCGTAGCCTTTATGAGGCACGGCAGTCATGGATGAGAGACTTTTCTGAGTAGCGTGGGTCAATGTTCTGTAGCATATTTAGAAACCCATATCTTCCACTTGAGATTCGGGCTACAGATCAAAGGACAGTGCTACTAATTGTACAACTGTGAGAATATATTTACATGACACCTTTCAACACAGATATGAAAAATGCTGTGCATTAAACAAAGTGCTGGAAATTGTTTTCAGATCCTCCAAGATGAAACGTGTTATATAAATATTAAATTCCCCAAATTGTAAACTGGAAGCTAACAGAAATGTGTGTTCTTGATCTGCAGTCTTTACAGTAATTACATAAACAAACACACATACAGAGTACAACTGAAATGCATCCACCTCCAAGGCACAGAGTGGCAATCAATCAATCAGTTAGTGCATGACACGGTGTATAACATCTCCATTAATCCCCATTCTCATATCCTGTACCCATGTAATCAGATTCCCAATACTGGAGGCTTATGATGTGTGGAGAGTCATCTGTATAAACCCTACTAGTCTGTTACTACGCAAAGGCTGCCAAAGTGTCTGTAGCACAGTGTGGCAGGTGTCACATGTATGTTCCCGTTTACATAATAATATCTGGGTTCCAGTTTGCTGCTACATATCTATCAATTAAATGTGGCAGTACTCTGGGCATTCATATTTCTCATGCATATAGTGGCTTGATGTGGAGATGACAGGGCGTGCAGCATTTCTGATGGAGGATCTGCATATCCTAGTCTCCAGTTATTGGTTTTTGCCTTACTGTGTTTCACCATGACAGCTGAACCACGGCATTGCCTCAGAGCATGCTCTGGTACCACCACACTTAGTACAGCCATGAGATCTGTGTGCTAGGAAGTTTCATATTCTTACACACATCACCATTTACTCTTAGATAACACCAGCATCCTGTGGCTCTTATCTCTTTTATCTGATGTTGTTATACTGCTCCCCAACACCACAGCATCAGAGCACCTTGCATATAAAATCGCAGTCTCCAATGGGCTTCATCAAGTCTCTGGAACTTCTTCCGATTTGAGGTTAAAAAACAAAAACAAAAAAACCCTTTGCTTGGGGTTTGAGATTTTGTTTTTAGTAGTTTAATTCTTAACCTACACCATACTTATTATATAAAGTGATTGATATATTACAGCAGGGGGGCACGGAGGAATGTTCGGGGGGGGGGCATGGCAGGGCCAACTCCCACAGGGGGTGAGGAGCGAGCGCCTAGCTCCGGCCCCAGCTGCAGCTCCACCCCTCCCCCAGCCCCAGCTCCACCCCCATCCCACAATCCTCTGCTGAGCCAACTGTGCAGTAATGAGGGGTGGAGCAGACAGATTCCATTACTGGTAAGGGGGGGGGGGGTGCAACAGGAAAAGTTTGGACACTACTGTGTTACTGTATACAATTAACCTACCTAGGTGATGAACTGTGGTGCCCTTATGCTTCCAATGCATGCCATCTCTATTTTTACAGAAATCATGCCTATTTCTCAAGCCAGGCCGCCTCCTCAGATCACAAATTATCCATACACATCTCATGTCAGACTTTGGCTCCACAAAGCTTCACAAATAAAGGTTACTTAAAATTCAGTATTCTATATTTAGACGTGATGCTTTCTTTTTAGTGTTACACACTAAGTCAGCCCCTTAAAAGTCAGAAATTTTCACATGCTCCATTTCTCACATTGAGCAATAGACTCAAGGAGCTCAGTCTATGTAGCATAACAAAGAGAAGGATAAGGGGCGAGTTGGTTACAGTCTATAAATACGTACATGGGGAAACAAATATTTGATAATGGGTTCTTCAGTCTAGCAGAGAAAGGTGTAATATGATCCAATGGCTGGATGCTGAAGCTAGACAAATTCAGACCGGAAATAAGGTGTACATTTTAAACAGTTATTTAATTAATTACGGAACAAATTAACAAGGGTTGTGGTGGATTCTCCATCACCAGAAATTTTTAAATCAAGATTGGATGTTTTTCTAAAAGATACGTGTATGTGCTAATAATTACTTCGTAAATAGTTCTATGGTCTGGGTTAGACAGGAGGTCAGACTAGATGATCACAGAGGTGATCTTCTGTTTTGGCCTTGGAATCTATGAATTAAACAGTCTTGCTCCATTTTGTATTTCCTCTCACCACATTTCAGCCCACAAACACTAAGAGCTCGGTAAGAATGCCATCATCCACTAATTGTATTACATCTGAAGAGATATAAAACTATGAAAAGATTTAAGACAGAACTTTCCTGTTGGTCTCCCAGTCCATATATGGTCATATTTGGTGCTTTCATACATTTGCAAGATGCAACTTTTTGAAAGCACAGAATCAACTTTACTGCTTTGTGTTCGTGGCATTCTTCCACTGTCAGCCATGCTGCATCATAATTTTTTTAAGAAATAAAACAATATGGCCCTGATTTTGCAGTGAACTCAGATAGGCAGATCTCTTTACAGCCACATGGAGCTCCACTGGCTTCAATTGCCATGTGGAACTCATTGCAGGATCAGGGCCTAGAAAAGCCAAGATTTGCCTAAGAAGTTTCTTCCAAATGACCAACAGTGTAAATGGAATTCTTGAACCTGGACTGTACTTAAGGCTTTACCTCTGCTGCATCCATCCTCTCTTGGAAGCTCTGACTAATATGATACATAATAGTTCAAATGAGGTTTAACAAGTGCTATAAAGAGAATCAAAGAAGAAGGAAGGAGGAATGTGGGGGAGGAAAGTTAACAAGCATTTGTGTGATTTTAAAACAGCATGTGGTGAGCTCTTTTCCCAATGGTTATGTGCTCACCCTAAGGTGATTCCTGTAGGGGTATACTAAATAGATAAGCACCTGTTTAAAATAAATATAAAATTAAAAAAAAGAGTATGTATAACCATATAAGTAACTGTAGCTTTGAGACATTCTTCTACAGGATATCTAGGGGTTGCCATGGTAACTTAGACAGATGCAGTCAGGAATCTTTTGGAATAGGCTTTAGAACAAGAGCCAACAGGAAAGAGCCATCAAGATTAAGACAGCCAAAGAGAGAACACTGCTAGAAGAGGGCATGCTTGCTTACAGCTTGAGATGCAATTGCATCTCACCTCCCATAGTTTTGTTTAGAACCTGCTACTTAGTTTAAAGCACTCCACAGAAATAGTGAAGCTTTATCAGCCTATAACCCTGCAAAACCAGAGATGCTGTCAATGTCTGGAGTGGTTCATAACTGTGTATGCCAACCTCTGGGCAGACGGTCGAAAAGCAAGGCAGACACCCCAAACTGGAGGTATGTTCTATAATTAGATTTCACATTCGTTACTGGATTGGGGAAATCCTGGAGCACTCTGACAGTCTTACCATGGAGTCACAGACAGTCACCTTACGCACTTCAGTTAGTGCTTAATCTGTAATAAAAGAGGTGCCAGGCTGCAAGCAATGTTTTTTTTATATTCATAACTCATGCAGCAAGCCCAGAGGTGGCAGGGCTATCAACACTAGAGGTGCCAGGGCTCAGTCCTGGCAAGCTCTGGCACAAATTAATCACTGACTCCAGCTATCTTGCCACCCAAGCAAGCTGGACTTAGTAATAAATGGTCACTTACACCAAAGATGACAAAATATTCAGGTTGCTCCCAGTCCCAAGAGACCAGACACTTATCCCAGGTCAATTTGCACCTTAGATCTCGCACAAAAGATAATGCTTGTAGCCACTCCTGTAATAAACTAACTAAACATTTATTAACTAGGAAAAAGAAATTATAATTATGTACAAGTTAAAACAGACAAACATATATACGCAAATGAGTTTCTGTCTGTATTCTAAAAGGTGATAGGGTTGTAGAAAACTGTCGGTTCAAAATGTCTTTCAGGGCTAACCCATGCCAAGCAGCATGGGGATCTCTTTGCTTATGTTTAGGAATTTTTGCCCCTCGAAGTCCAAACAGCATTAGAGAGACTTTTCAGGGATTTTTATCCCCTCCACTCCAGAGTCCAAACTGATGGAATTAATTCATGCATAGATCTCTTCTTCCTGAAGGGAATTAGGAATTTATCAACAGGGCCTCTCTGCTTTGATGCTATGTAATACCTTATTTACCTTCCATGTAGAACAAGCCCTTTCCCTTAATTAATGATTCTTTTCCTGTTTGGGGAATTACACAACCACCAAGGTTTACAATGCAAACACTCAGTACACCACAGGCGATAGAGATGGTAAGAGAGATCAATACATGCAGCATCCTACAAGCATTCTATAAAGTCTAAACACTTAACACAATTTTATCAACTTAACATCTAATATCTATTTTGATAATGCTAACACATAGTTGAGCAAGACTGGTTTCCAGCTGTAGGATAAGTATAAAATTCAAGAATTACAGTTAGCTTAAGTTTGGTTAAGGAAATAGATATATGTGTTGTAAAGAAAGGCCCTGAATAGCAAGTAGAAGGAGGGCCTTGGAAATAATGAGTTATAAGGCCAAAAGGAATGAAGTAGAGAGGTTCAAAGAATAACTAATGAGATAAGGGGAAGTTTCTAAAAAGAAGGCCTCTGACAGACAGGGGTGACTGCAGATGGGTTTAAATCCAACAGAATCTGTTTTAAAACAAGCCAACACGGCCGTTCCCCAACATCCACACACCAGTGTGAAAGCCTGCGTGAACCCAGGTGCAATGGGGAAACTATTGGGCAACAAGAAGGAGGGGAGGAAGAGAGATTATAAATCTTATCTGGATTAAGACTGGAAATAAGGGTGAACTGTCTCCAAGTAGGTTTTTAGCTGAAGTCAGTAACTGGCCGTGACATATGTTTGTTAAAGGGTATAAAAGGGTTCAAGGGTTCATCATTGGAGCTGACCGATACGAGTCTAAGCACCCCTGGATTTAGCCCGTTTGTAAGTATATTGATCAAATGCTTATAAATATTTTGTTACTGTTTGGATGTAGTAAATTGCGTATTATTTAGGCTTTTTAGGCATGTTTAGAGCAACTGCATAAAGTAACACTTGGCCTTTGGATTTAATAAAGAAACTTTTGGATAAATTGGTGTTCAGTGATTTCTCATATTAATAATTTCAAAATGCATTTGTAAGTATTCAGCGAGGCACCTGGTCTGCCAGCATCATAGAGACAACATCTCTGAAGATTTCTTTTAGGGAAGATTTGAAAGGAAAGGAACAATGGGAAGGACCAGGGTACCTGTGACACTGAAATACATACAGAAAGTGGGGTGGGACTTTATTTCTCGTCTGCAATTATTTGAGAGTTTGTGGAGAACAGTTTTAGAAAACTCAGTTTAACCCAGGAAGTATATTAGGGACATGTGGGAACCATTTTAGCCTCCTCAGAAATGTAGCATAACGCAGCAACTACATTAATCTAAGGGATAATGTGAAGAATACTGTATCTTATTGAAACCACAAGAAGAATTTAAGGATGCAGAATGCAATTACTGGAGGCCAAGACACTAGGATTAAACACCCCTAACTGAGATATTTATAAGTTTAATTATTGCTCTATTGTTCCTGCTATCTTTATAGAAACAGTTTTGTAAGCTTTTTGGTTTTGTTTTTTAACAAAGGAAGTTCCTGTATATACAGGTTTTCTTTTTTATGTTGTGTTACCTTAGTTGGGTTGTTTCATAGAGAGGACATGAAAAGGATAATTTGCCAGAACCGGTCTTTCCTCTAATCACGCTATGACATGACAAATGAAGAGGACTGAGCTGATCTGCACATGCTCCTGCACTGAAACACAGCAGATGTGGCAGCAGCAAAACAAACAATCCTCTTTTTTAAAAAAAGTTACAAATTGATTTTGCACTTGGGAGAAATGTATGTGACACTGGGTTAGATCCACAAGAGGATTTAGGGGCCTAATTGTGACTTTAGGCACCTAAATCTAAAATTTAGATCTTCAAAACCCCTACTCAGTTGCTGCCTAAACCCACAAGTGCCTATATTTCTGCTGATAAAGTTCCGTAGCACCTAAAATCTGCAAATCTACCAGCAGGCATGCGCACAGCTGCCTAAATTCTGCCTAGCTCATGCCTTAGCCTCAGAGGGACCCTCAAACTAGGCATTGCCCTGCCTGTCTTACCTGCAGGTCCTGATCCTATAGGTCTACTCAGAGCATGACTACTGGATTGGGCCACACGGAAACCATAGCTGGAGGAGGAATTCTGCCACCCCTCTTATATTTCTTAGAACATCCACTCAGCATGTGGGAGCTTCAGGTACAAAGTCAGCCCCTCTGCCCAATGTGGAGCAACCCAGGTCTCCCAGTGTTGGTGAGTGCTCTAACCACTAATCTGTGTGGTATGTCTTAATGTCTCCTCTTGAAGCTGTTGCACTGTGTATAAATAGTCACTGGAACAGGGTTTTGAATGTGGATCTCCCCCCTCACAGGTGACTCTACTAACCACGGGGCTGTGGAGTCAATCCCACTCTTCTTCTCGCTCAGTGACTTAAGTATTTTATACGGAGTGGAATAACTTCAACAGGAGAGACTGAGAGAGACCTACTCCAGCATGCCCCGTAGCCTAGTGGTTAGGGCACTTACCTGGGAGATGGAAGACTTGCCTTCAAATCCTGCTCCATACCAGGTAGATTGAGGATTTGAAACCCAAGTCTCCCTCATCCTGGGTGAGTGCTCTAACCTCTGGGCTGAAGAATAAGGGGGGTAGCACCACCACCAATTTTTGAAAGAAAAGGCTTAGGCACTTAACTTGAAGGTTCACATCTGTGAATCCCAAGCAGAGGGAGGCACCTCACTCTGTCCCAAACTTAGGTGCCTAAGTCCCTTTGAGGGGCAGGGCTTAGGATCTAACCCTTTCCTAGGCATTTCCTATTGGGCAGCTCCCCCCATTCAACGTGCTGGCTTTTGTGGATCCCATTCTTAGGTGCCTAACTCTTCCCATACTTTGTATAGTGCGCCTGAGTGCCTAACTCAGGACTGTAAATTCCACTAGATGGCAGGATGCCTAAATTTGGGGTATGTCTACACTAGAAATGCTGCAGGGTGCTGCTGAAGTGTAGACACTTACTACAGCAACGGAAGGGATTCTTCAGTCACTGTAGTAAATCCGCCTCTCTGAGAGGCGGTAGCTAGGTTGACAGAAGCATTCTTCTGTCGACCTAGCAGTGTTTACATGTGGGGTTTCGGTCAGCTTAATTACACTGCACAGTGCCTCAAATTTTTCACAACCCTAAGCGACGTACTTAAGCTGACTTGATTTTGTAGTGTAGACCAGCCCCTAGACACTGCAATACTAAGCCTAAATTTCTTTTGTGGATCTAGCCTTGTTTGTCCATTTCTCTGCACATTAAAAATCTAATCCTTCCAAGCCTATGCATAATCAGTAAACGTCAATTTCACTGCACAAACACAAAGGATAATCATCTACATTTACAGATAGGCAAAGTAAGAAAACTGCTGCTTCAGAACCTATCAGAGTGTGATTTAAAGATATTTACATTTTTAAAAACTTTTTTATGAAGACAAAGTTACAATAAAACATTAACATACTACATCATACGTTACTTACTAAGGATCAGGTTAATATTCAAAGAGTCTGGCTAAAGATTCTGGCTTGCTGGTTGAGGAACGCTTCTGCTCTAAGTATGCTAAATCGGGTGACCACATTTCTAAATACACAGCAGAAATGACAAAAAGAGGATAGGTATGTACTTGATGTGAAAGTTTTTCCATTACAAGGACAGTCCATATTTTACTATACCATAGTTCCATAGGAGAAGTCACATTTCTCCCACTAAAGTGCAATACAAAATCATGCTGCTAACAGTAAAAAAAGATGAATTTGTCACTCTGTTTAAAATGTATATCCTTTATTGGAGCTTCAAATAAGCAGATCAGGAAAATCTCAACTTCTACCATCATTTAATAATTATTGTTCGATCCCCCATTGCTTACTTCCCCCATAATTTCCTGCAACCATAAAATTTTAAAAATATATCAATATTTATTTGAAGCATTTTTTTAATTTATATTTATCAAATTACAAAAATATGTATTCTGCCTGGCCTAATTATGTGTTAGTTTCAGGGTCTGAGTATCCAATTTTTGAAGTGCAAAATGTATTGACATACTTAATTGGCTGTGGGTATGAAATGTACTGCAGTAATCAACTTTGATACTCTGCTATCTGTGCACACACAGCTCTTCCATGGACAAGAATTACTAAAAACAGACTTTAATAAGAGATCTACCTACACAGAAAGAGGGAGATATTAAAGTTGATAGGTGCCATGTGAATTGCAGAAGGAAATTTTCCCCTTATGTCTGTAAATACCAAGTATTTCTTATAAAATTAGGTGTCTGAGAAATGTTATGCTAACTTTTTTTGGTGTAGAAAGTACAATAATGCAATCTTTAGAGTATGTAACTAATCAAGGTTAGCATCATTCTGAAGTAATGCTTTTAAGTGAACTGTAAATATTTTAATATAATTGAAAAACATTTTTACAGGTGCTGAAGCAGCTATTTGTAGAGATCTTAAAAAGCACTAGCTCTTTCTTCTTCTCCATTTATACCAGTTGTTCTCAGGACAAATTTTTAGGTGGCTTTGGAGTGAGGCCACCAACTCTTGCTGGTGGCTGCTCTCACACTTTTCCCTAAAATACTTAATTAGCTTTAGGAAAAACAAATAAATATGCATATATACACAGCAAATCACTGCAATTTATTTATTCTTAGCTAGTAAGCCTGTTGTGAAAAGTGATATTAACACACAAGTATCACTTTTCACAGCAGCGTTACTCAGCCCTGCCAAGCACGGGGACAAATTAAGCCCTGGATGAGGAGCCGGGGGAGGCAGCAGGGGCCAGGGCAATGGGGGTTGGTGGGTGGGGGCTGGGGGAGGCAGCAGAGACCTGGAGCCTGAAGCCCCCACGGCCAGAGCCTGAAGCCTGCCACCGCACAGCCAGAGCCTGGATTGGAGCCCGAAGCCCCTCGGCCAGAATTTGCCACCCCACCACCTCAAAGCCTGAGCCCCACTGCCCGGGGAAGGTGAAGAATTAACTGGCTGCCTGCTCCTCCCGCATTGTGCCCCTGATGTCTCCAACGGGGGGCATAGCCCAACCCCTGCTGGCAGTCCCAGCAGCCAACACTAAGGTGGTGCATCCAGGAGCAACCGGGAGGGGCCACTATTTTGCCGCCCCCCTCCCCAACCTATCACAGCCCAGGAGGCTGTGGCCACAAGAAAAGCCCTTGGTGGCCACATTTGAGAAATGCTGATTTATACCTAGCTCAGGTCTTTCTTTGATATGACAGGACATGAGGATTGGAAGACTGCAATTTTCTAATTCAGGAAAATGAGCAGATTCAAAAGCATAAATAAAAGCATAATTGAAAGATTATGTGCTTACTCTGAATGTGGCACTTCTGTCAGTTCAAGCCAACATTTGGAAACATGAAACAATATTCACTGCAATCTCTTTAAATCTAAGATAATGGAATAGACTGACTGAGGTTGCTTAAATTCAACCGTAGGGCACTAACACAAATGAAATTGGATCTCTGCAGTTTCAAGTGCATTAGAGTTCTTTTTTAATATTCAAATATTACCTCTCTGTGCACTTTATTTAATTACACTGTGCATGTATCTGCAAGGTGCACCAAGGACCCAAATAAAAGCAAATGAAGTTTTCACTTTTAAACTAAACTAATAATATCAACATCCTCACGGATATGAATGTACTTATTAGGTCTGTAATACAATAATGCTAGAGTCTCACTAGCTCCCCACCTCCACCACCCCTGCTTTATTAGCTGTTAGTTAAAACACTGGTTAGAAGCATTACTTTTTTTCCTAGAAAACAGAAATAG
Organism: Caretta caretta; assembly: GCF_965140235.1. NCBI lineage: Eukaryota > Metazoa > Chordata > Testudines > Cheloniidae > Caretta > Caretta caretta. The sequence continues at coordinate 54,025,197 of NC_134207.1, forward strand.
CTCCATTTACTGCACTAATGCTGTGGCAACATAAGGGACTACTTATGCCATTTGACACCATATAATTTAACATAAAATGGAAAAATATCACGTGTTCTCTTCATCAGACAGATGAACTCTAGAATATAGACTACACGGCCTGACACAACAAGAGTGTGAGCTTAGCTACACACTTCCCTTTTCGGAGTGGTAGCCGTGTTAGTCTGTATCAGCAAAAAGAACGAGGAGTACTTGTGGCACCTCAGAGATAAATAAATAAATCTGTTAGTCTCTAAGGTGCCACAAGTACTCCTCGTTCTCTTTATACTTCCCTTTGCCACTCAGGGACAGCTGTGGAAGAAACCAGCACATATGACCCCAGCAGGTGCGCCTCTGGAATTAGCAAAGATCAAGAATGATCTTGTTAACCAGAATACCACGTAAAAAGGTCATAATAGACTTCCAAGACTTTTAATGCATTTTTAAAAGCCAAAGTTTGACTGAAAAAATAATACAACTTCATTGGCTTGAAATAGAGACATAGACCAGTGCTCTACTATTATGAGAGTTCCAAAAGGGATACTTTAGAAACTAAAACGAATGGGTCACGTTTAATGGAGGTTCTTCAGAGCCAATATTTATGTCAGTTGAATTCATTTTTAATACGGTCATTAACCAATCATTCTTTGTTAGTATTTTTCCAAACCAGTGAACATACTAGGGTGTCCTATAACTCCCTCCTGCTTCTACTGACATCATCTCCTCTGCTTTCTGCTCTAATCTCCACAAGAGTGCTAAGCCACATCTTCCCAGAAAGAGCAGAAACAACCCAAGTTATTTCCTACATTTCTTATCTGCATTTCATCTAATTACAATAGCTCCTAGAGGCCTCAGTCATGCCAATCATTTGACCAACACATAAAAGGAGACAGGCCAACTCAGAGCCCTTTCACTTGAAAATATAAATAAAACAGCTGTTTTAAACTTCTACTATCCTCTTCTCAGTAGTGCCTCTTTCCTTCAATATAAACTCACGCCCCCCCCCTTGTCTTCCCACAAGTATCTTTTATTTTCTCTTTCAACCCATGTAGAGTTGCTAATCAGTAGCTCCTATAGTCAGTTACCGGTTTAATGATCTGTCTCTGCATGCCAGTCTTAGTCTCTTTCTTGTACAGCGAAGCCTGTTTGAGGTATTAGAACAGAACAAATTATATATATACACACATGCCAGGTGGATTTTCTCCCTTGGCTCAACTCTTAAAAATCTCTCTCATCAATGATACATGAACTCCTCCGCGTATTCCATAAGCAAGATACAGGGTCAATAGCCAAGCTGTAATATGGCTGAACTAATGGTAACAGGACTGTCTCCTCTCACTCTTCCAAAAGATATATGATCAACTAGCGATTCACCAAGCCTTCTGTTCTACTGAACCTAGGAACTGTTAGTGGTATCCAACATTTTACCTTGATGCTCTGGATCAAAACATAAGATAAAAGAACAGTAAGGAGCAGCAGAATCCATTTTAGGCACTACTTCTACTCCTGTAACTTCTACTACATTGGCTTTTGGTTATGGATGCTTTCCAAAATTAGGGATTCAAACCAAGAGACAAACTTCTATCTAATATGGTTCCTTTTCAGTCAAACCCTTCTACCTTAAGATGTTGTTTCCTATCACTGGGGAAATTTTAAAAGCAGCCTGGAGAAAGCAGTAGAAAATAAAACAGCTAAAGGGAACAATCCTGCACCTGTGGCAGCCATAGACTAGATGATCCAATAGGTCTTTCCACTTTTAGTTTCTTTGTTCGATAAACGGTAAATAAAATTCCCATTGTTTACTCAAGAGCCTTTGGCTTGTGACAAGTTGAAGGGAAGCAGCCCTGCTGTGAAGCAGAGAATTGGCATCAAACATCCCACATTCTGGCGCAAAAGAATCCATGTTTCAGTTGGAGGGATTTTCTCTCGCTGGAGGGAAGTGACAAATTAACCAAACACAGCTCCAGACACTTGCCAGCCTGCGTCTCTCCAGCCAAACCCGCCCAGCGTTGGAGGCACTGCAGGGAATCCGGGGGCTGACGCCTGGCAGCTTCTCTGGGGCGGCGAGGAGGCTTCTTCGGCCGCCTCCCAGGGAAGCCCCCAGGCTCGGCACCTCGCAGCGGCTCCGAGCGTTCGGCCGGGGGCCGCCCCTCCGCGCGCATGAGAGAGCCTCAGGGCGGCAGCCTCCGGAGGCACCTCCCGCGCTCCGGGTCACGCACCCAGGAAGAGGGAGCCCGGGCTTGGACCGCTGCTGATCTGAAATGAGCCCCCCTCCCCGGCCGGGCCATGCGGCTGGAGACTCTCCCGGCGAGCCACAAGCCCACGCCGCGGGCTCCCCCCGGCTTGCGCGCTCGCTGCTTTCGGAAAGGCTCCGTCCCCCCCGCTCCCGGCGGCTTGACGCTCCGCCGCGGCGGACACGAGCTACGCGACCCACCTGCCCAGCGACCGACTCAGTGCATCGTCCTCCGCCGCGCCCTGCTGCTGCGTTGGGGACCCTCCGGCCTGGCCCCCGGCGGCCGCAGCTCAGTGCGGGGTCTGTGTCCGCGCCTCACGCTGTCACTCCGCTCCCCGCATCCCAGCACCAGCTGAAGCTCCCAAATTCACAGCGCGCTCCGGCGGCGTGAAGTCATCCTCCTCCCCCGGATCGCTGCACTCCGCAGCCAGCCGCGGGGAGGGGCGAGGGGCTGGCTCTGCCGCCACAAAAAGGGTCTGGGGCTCGCTCCTCCCCCTACCTGGGGGGCTGCGGTGCCGCGCGTGCGCGCGCCGCGAACGCCCCGGGAGCCGGCGGTGGGGGACGGGGAGGGGTGCAGGCTCGGTGGGGCTGGCGCCTGTGCCTAGCAGTTGCGAGCCCCCACCCCGGCTTGTGCTGCTGGATGGGCTGTTCCGTGCAGCGAGAACGCTCCCCTCCTGAATTCCCCTCGCCTGGCCCTGGAGCGGCCGTGGAGCTGGGGATTGCCGGGGGAGCTTCCTGCCAGCTGGTTTCAATAGTGCGGATCCAGGGGGAGCCGCACCTGCCCTCCTGCTAAACAGCACACTTCTCCCCTATTCTGGAGAAGTCCTTGTGGTCTGCTATCCAGCTGCAAGCTTTCACTGCTAGGCAAGAACTGGGAGTGGGGCACAGCATTGCTTTGTGTGCCACTGTTTCACATGGTTTGTGCCTCCAGCCCCATGGAAAGCCTCCACCTGTCTCCCAGGAAGGGAATTTTGTGTTGAAGGAACATCACCTGTGTTGCTTCTTGTGCAACACTATTCATCCAAAAGGATGCCCAAGCATTTAATAAACCATGTGAATAAAAAGAAAAGGAGTACTAGTAGCACCTTAGAGGCTAACCAGTTTATTTGAGGATAAGCTTTCATGAGCTGCAGCTCACTTCGCTCATGCTCAAATAAATTGGTTAGTCTGTAAGGTGCCACAAGTACTCCTTTTCTTTTTGCGAATACAGACTAACACGGCTGCTACTCTGAAACCTGTCATGTGCATAAAGCATTCTAGCTAGAAATGCAGCTGTCTCTGGGGTGGAAGGCAGCTGTTTTACCAACATTCCTTTCCTTGCACAGTGTGGGAGTGGAGTGTTGAAGAGGCACTGTGGTCATGGTAACCGGGACAAACCTCTTTTCATAAAAGTGGCTTGGGAATTTTATGCTCCACAAGCAGGTGGGGCTTCTATTTTTGTTATTTATAGAGCACCATATCATTACATGGCAAATGACAAACTCATAAAAAAGACCTGGTTCCATAGAGAGCTTAGGATCAGATGAACCGATACCATATGCAGAGTAACAGTTCAACAAGCACCACTATGGTGCTATAAAAATTACAACAGGCTGCCCTATGCAAAAGTGTGTGGCCATATCATCTTGGTATGTGAGCGCTTCAGATTTCACAAGCTAAGCAGCAACATATCTGGTCAAGATTTTGCTGGGAGAGGTCCCAGGAAAACACAAGTACCGCAAGTGCAGGTGTTATGCTGGTTGGCATTGAGTCAGTCGCTACGCAATGCCCCAACGGGATTTTTGGAAGGGAGCATGCTCCTGGAGATGCCATCTTTCACAGTGGTTAAAGTAGATTGAAACAGTAGGGGGAACTGCAACCCCACCTCCAAGTTAGGAGTGGGAGATCTCTCTCTGCTTTTGGCAGAGGGTGGCGGAGCTGTCTCCCTGTTTCCCCTGCCCTCTAACTCTACTTCACTTTGACTCCAGATCTTTCAGATGCAATGTAACTTTGAGACCCATATTTCCCATGTTGTTGAAAATTCTATCTCATCTCTTTGCAAGGATACAGGGTTTAACCCTGGCTAAAATCCATTTTGTGTAATTACATTCTGCATTCCTAGAAATTCCCACTGATGTTTCCTTTGCGGGCAGTTATTCTTCAGTCCTTGCCTGAAGACTGTTGTGAACTATTTCCGGTGCAGAGCAGAATGCCTGCCACACCTTAGAAGTGGCTGCATTTCAATTAATGATTCACTGAGTGCTTTGGAACATTATAAGTGAGAGGGGCTATTGAAATGTAACGTATTATTGTTATTTTTCTATTCACTTGGAAATACTAGGCTCTTTCCAAACAGAAAAAAAGAAAAAGTTCCTGGCCCAAAAATATTAATATTAAAATACACCATTACAAAAAAAAAAAAGAAGAAGAAGAAGAAAAAAAAGGGGGAGACCTGCTGTCATAAATATAAAGGGAAGGGTAAACCCCTTTGAAATCCCTCCTGGCCAGGGGAAAGCTCCTCTCACCTGTAAAGGGTTAAGAAGCTAAAGGTAACCTCGCTGGCACCTGACCAAAATGACCAATGAGGAGACAAGATACTTTCAAAAGCTGGGAGGAGGGAGAGGAACAAAGGGTCTGTCTGTGTGCTGCTCTTGCCAGAGACAGAACAGGAATGGAGTCTTAGAACTTTTAAAAAGAAAAGGAGTACTTGTGGCACCTTAGAGACTAACCAATTTATTTGAGCATGAGCTTTCGTGAGCTACAGCTCACTTCATCAGATGAGTGAGCTGTAGCTCACGAAAGCTCATGCTCAAATAAATTGGTTAGTCTCTAAGGTGCCACAAGTACTCCTTTTCTTTTTGCGAATACAGACTAACACGGCTGTTCCTCTGAAACCTGTTAGAACTTTTAGTAAGTAATCTAGCTAGGTATGTGTTAGATTATGATTTCTTTAAATGGCTGAGAAAAGCATTGTGCTGAATAGAATAACTATTTCTGTCTGTGCATCTTTTTTGTAACTTAAGGTTTTGCCTAGAGGGGTTCTCTATGTTTTTGAATCTAATTACCCTGTAAGATATCTACCATCCTGATTTTACAGGGGGGATTTCTTTATTTCTATTTACTTCTATATTTTATTAAAAGTCTTCTTGTAAAAACTGAATGCTTTTTCATTGTTCTCAGATCCAAGGGTTTGGGTCTGTGGTCACCTAGGCAAATTGGTGAGGCTTTTTACCAAACCTTGTCCAGGAAGTGGGGTGCAAGGTTTTGGGGAAGTATTTTGGGGGGAAAGACGCGTCCAAACAGCTCTTCCCCAGTAACCAGTATTAGTTTGGTGGTGGTAGCGGCCATTCCAAGGATAACGGGTGTAATAATTTGTACCTTGGGGAAGTTTTGACCTAAGCTGGTAAAGATAAGCTTAGGAGGTTTTTCATGCAGGTCCCCACATCTGTACCCTAGAGTTCAGAGTGGGGGAGGAACCTTGACATGGTGGCACAGTGGTGGGATTAACCTGAAATCATTTGAGATCCAGTTGAGATTTTTTGAACTAGAAATACAGATTTTAAAAAGGAAATTTTTTTTTCTTTGGAAAGAAAGTCCAGAAAGCAGCTTTGAAACTGAAAGCAGCTTGGTTTCTCTCTGCTTTGTGGCCAAGCAGAGACAAAAGGGGATTATTTTGTGAATTGCAGGTTTTTTTGCCTGGAGGCAGGGTACTTAACTCCTGCAGGGAAATTCACAGTCTTCCAACCCATTGTTTTTTTTTTTTCTTTTCTTCCTAAAAGTAAATAGGGGGTGTGTGTTCTACCCATTTGCTTTTTCTTTGGGCTGGGTAAGCAGATTTCCAAGCAGTTGGAGGTTTTTTGCTTTAATTTGGGCCCAGAGCAGAGACAAGGGAATTGTCTTTTTCTGTAGGCTGACAATCACTATCAGAGAATAGGTATTCTATTGCAGCACAGCAAAATTTTACAGCCAAGTTTTGTTTGTTTATTTCTAAACCTCGGGTGTAAAGTTAGTTAAAAACAGAGAGGTTAGAATGACCAAATCCTCAGCTCGACTACAGCTGGAATTAGCCAAATTTCAGGCTGAGGAAAGACAAAGGGAACATGAAAGACAGATAGAACTCATGCAGCTGAAGAAGGAACAAGAAATGGAGGCAAGGAAGCATGTGGAGGAGGAGAGGGAAAAAGAGAGGAAGCATGTGGAGGAGATGGAGAGGATAAAGGCCCAGCAGAATATACCAACAAACCCTAGCCATCCTTCTCCAGGTACCACTTCCCATCCCAGAAAGTTCCCCACCTACAAGGCAGGTGATGATACTGAGGCCTTCTTAGAGAACTTCGAAAGGGCCTGCCTTGGGTACAACATCTCTGCTGACCAATACATGGTAGAGCTGAGGCCGCAGCTCAGTGGACCCTTAGCTGAGGTGGCAGCTGAAATGCCTAAAGAACACATGAACAAGTATGAACTGTTTAAATCCAAGGCGAGAGTCAGAATGGGGATAACACCCGAGCAGTCTCGTCGGAGGTTCAGAGCCCTAAGGTGGAAACCAGACGTGTCATTTACCTGACATGCCTACCACATTGTGAAACATTGGGATGCCTGGATATCAGGAGCAAGTGTTGAATCTCCAGTAAATTTGCCCTTCCTAATGCAAATGGAACAATTCTTAGAGGGTGTTCCTGAGGAAATAGAAAGATACATCCTAGATGGGAAACCCAAAACTGTAATTGAGGCAGGAGAGATTGGAGCCAGATGGGTGGAGGTGGCAGAGAAGAAGAAAACTGGTCGCAGTTGGAGCGGAGACCAGAAGGGACCACCCCAGACCACACCCTATTACCGGGGGCCGCCCAAAGCCCCACCTACCTCCCAAAGAACCCTCCAGACCCCTTATCGTCCCACCACCCCATTCTCCAGCAACCCTCCTCGCCCCAGTGACCCGTCAGCTGGACGATGTTTTAAATGTAATGAGCTGGGGCATGTAAAGGCCAACTGCCCCAAGAACCCCAACAGATTACAGTTCATTGCACCGGAATCACACCAGAGGTCCACAGGCCCAGATACCTCCCAGATACCCTTGGAGCGGAGGGAAACTGTGAGTGTGGGCGGGAAGAAGGTCACCGCGTGGAGGGACACCGGAGCACAAGTGTCAGCTATCCATGCTTCCTTAGTGGACCCCAATTTAATCAACCCAGAGATCCAAGTGACGATTCAACCCTTCAAGTCCAACTCTTTCAATTTGCCTACAGCCAAGTTGCCTGTCCAGTACAAGGGCTGGTCAGGAATGTGGACTTTTGCAGTCTATGATGATTATCCCATCCCCATGCTGTTGGGGGAAGACTTGGCCAATCATGTGAAGCAGGCCAAGAGGGTGGGAATGGTCACCCGCAGCCAGGCTAAACAAGCCGTGAGGCCTAGCTCTGTTCCGGAAACTTCTATCAAGTCCCAGTCAGAGGTGATGGACCCGGACCCCAGGCCAATGTCTGCAACAGCAGTAGTGGATCCAGTCCCAGAGACCCAGACGGAACCAGTCCCAGAACCGGAACCAGCCAAACAACCAACACCAGACCCCGTGCCAGCACTGAATCCAGTACTTGCAACCTCAACACCAGAGGGCCCCACCGAACCTGAACTGGCAGCAGCAGATAACCCGACCCAAGAGGCTCAGCCGGAGCCTGAATCCCAACATAGTGCACCAGCGGAGAGCGGTTCACAGTCAACAGAAACAGCTCCATCCCCTATATCGCTTCCAGAGGGACCAAGCCTAGGTCCACAATCCCATGAGGAACTGATGTCTCCAGCATCAAGGGAACAGTTCCAGACCGAACAGGAAGCAGATGAAAGCCTCCAGAGAGCTTGGACGGCGGCACGGAGCAACCCACCGCCTCTCAGCTCTTCTAATCGATCCAGGTTTGTTGTAGAAAGAGGACTTTTATACAAGGAAACTCTCTGGTGGACACCAGGAAGACTGGCATCCTCAGAGACAGTTGGTAGTTCCAACTAAATACCGGGCCAAGCTCTTGAGCTTAGCCCATGATCACCCTAGTGGCCATGCTGGGGTGAACAGGACCAAAGACCGTTTGGGGGGGTCATTCCACTGGGAGGGAATGGGCAAGGATGTTTCTACCTATGTCCAGTCTTGTGAGGTGTGCCAAAGAGTGGGAAAACCCCAAGACCAGGTCAAAGCCCCTCTCCAGCCACTCCCCATCATTGAAGTTCCATTTCAGCGAGTAGCTGTGGATATTCTGGGTCCTTTTCCGAAAAAGACACCCAGAGGAAAGCAGTACATACTGACTTTCATGCATTTTGCCACCCGATGGCCGGAAGCAGTAGCTCTGAGCAACACCAGGGCTATAAGTGTGTGCCAGGCACTAGCAGACATTTTTGCCAGGGTAGGTTGGCCCTCCGACATCCTCACAGATGCAGGGACTAATTTCCTGGCAGGAACTATGAAAAACCTTTGGGAAGCTCATGGGGTAAATCACTTGGTTGCCACTCCTTACCACCATCAAACAAATGGCATGGTGGAGAAGTTTAATGGAACTTTGGGGGCCATGATACGTAAATTTGTAAATGAGCACTCCAATGATTGGGACCTAGTGTTGCAGCAGTTGCTCTTTGCCTACAGAGCTGTACCACATCCCAGTTTAGGGTTTTCCCCATTTGAACTTGTATATGGCCGTGAGGTTAAGGGGCCATTGCAGTTGGTGAAGCAGCAATGGGAGGGATTTACACCTTCTCCAGGAACTAACATTCTGGACTTTGTAACCAACCTACAAAACAGCCTCCGAACCTCTTTAGCCCTTGCTAGAGAAAACTTACAGGATGCTCAAAAAGAGCAAAAAGCCTGGTATGATAAACATGCCAGAGAGCGTTCCTTCAAAGTAGGAGACCAGGTCATGGTCTTAAGGGCGCTCCAGGCCCATAAAATGGAAGCATCGTGGGAAGGGCCATTCACGGTCCAGGAGCGCCTGGGAGCTGTTAATTATCTCATAGCATTCCCCACCTCCAACCGGAAGCCTAAGGTGTACCATATTAATTCTCTAAAGCCCTTTTATTCCAGAGAATTAAAGGTTTGTCAGTTTACAGCCCAGGGAGGAGACGACGCTGAGTGGCCTGAAGGTGTTTACTACGAAGGGAAATGTGCTGGTGGTGTGGAAGAGGTGAACCTCTCCATGACCCTTGGGCGTATGCAGCGACAGCAGATCCAGGAGCTGTGCACTAGCTACGCGCCAACGTTCTCAGCCACCCCAGGACTGACTGAATGGGCATACCACTCCATTGACACAGGTAATGCTCACCCAATTAGGGTCCAACCTTACCGGGTGTCTCCTCAAGCTAAAACTGCTATAGAACGGGAGATCCAGGATATGTTACAGATGGGTGTAATCCGCCCCTCTGAAAGTGCATGGGCATCTCCAGTGGTTCTAGTTCCCAAACCAGATGGGGAAATACGTTTTTGCGTGGACTACCGTAAGCTAAATGCTGTAACTCGCCCAGACAACTATCCCATGCCACGCACAGATGAACTATTAGAGAAACTGGGACGGGCCCAGTTCATCTCTACCTTGGACTTAACCAAGGGGTACTGGCAGGTACCGCTAGACGAATCTGCCAAGGAAAGGTCAGCCTTCATCACACATCTCGGGCTGTATGAATTTAATGTACTCCCTTTCGGGCTGCGAAATGCACCCGCCACTTTCCAAAGACTTGTAGATGGTCTCCTAGCGGGATTAGGAGAATATGCAGTCGCCTACCTTGACGATGTGGCCATATTTTCGGATTCCTGGGCAGACCACCTGGAACATCTACAAAAAGTCCTTGAGCGCATAAGGGAGGCAGGACTAACTGTTAAGGCTAAGAAGTGTCAAATAGGCCTAAACAGAGTGACTTACCTTGGACACCAGGTGGGTCAAGGAACTATCAGCCCCCTACAGGCCAAAGTGGATGCTATCCAAAAGTGGCCTGTCCCAAAGTCAAAGAAACAGGTTCAATCCTTCTTAGGCTTGGCCGGTTATTACAGACGATTTGTACCGCACTACAGCCAAATCGCTGCCCCACTGACAGACCTAACCAAAAAGAAACAGCCAAATGCTGTTCAGTGGACCGGAAAGTGTCAGAAGGCCTTTAACAAGCTTAAAGCGACACTCATGTCTGACCCTGTACTAAGGGCCCCAGACTTTGACAAACCGTTCCTAGTAACCACAGATGCATCCGAGCGTGGTGTGGGAGCAGTTTTAATGCAGAAAGGACCTGATCAAGAATTCCACCCTGTAGTGTTTCTCAGCAAAAAACTGTCTGAGAGGGAAAGCAACTGGTCAGTCACTGAAAAAGAATGTTATGCCATTGTCTACGCTCTGGAAAAGCTACGCCCATATGTTTGGGGACGGTGTTTCCACCTGCAAACCGACCATGCTGCACTAAAGTGGCTTCACACCGTCAAAGAAACTAACAAAAAACTTCTTCGGTGGAGTTTAGCTCTCCAAGATTTTGATTTCGACATCCAACACATCTCAGGAGCTTCTAACAAAGTGGCTGATGCACTCTCCCGTGAAAGTTTCCCAGAATCAACTGGTTAAAATCGTCCTTGAGATGTGGAAAATATTGTTAGTCTTTATGTACTTGATAGTATATTTAGAGATGCATGTGTCTTATTAACTCTGTTTTTCCTAGAGCTCCAGGAAGAAATCCCAGCCAGTGTTTCACCCTAGCTGAGATTTGGGGGGCGTGTCATAAATATAAAGGGAAGGGTAAACCCCTTTGAAATCCCTCCTGGCCAGGGGAAAGCTCCTCTCACCTGTAAAGGGTTAAGAAGCTAAAGGTAACCTCGCTGGCACCTGACCAAAATGACCAATGAGGAGACAAGATACTTTCAAAAGCTGGGAGGAGGGAGAGGAACAAAGGGTCTGTCTGTGTGCTGCTCTTGCCAGAGACAGAACAGGAATGGAGTCTTAGAACTTTTAGTAAGTAATCTAGCTAGGTATGTGTTAGATTATGATTTCTTTAAATGGCTGAGAAAAGCATTGTGCTGAATAGAATAACTATTTCTGTCTGTGCATCTTTTTTGTAACTTAAGGTTTTGCCTAGAGGGGTTCTCTATGTTTTTGAATCTAATTACCCTGTAAGATATCTACCATCCTGATTTTACAGGGGGGATTTCTTTATTTCTATTTACTTCTATATTTTATTAAAAGTCTTCTTGTAAAAACTGAATGCTTTTTCATTGTTCTCAGATCCAAGGGTTTGGGTCTGTGGTCACCTAGGCAAATTGGTGAGGCTTTTTACCAAACCTTGTCCAGGAAGTGGGGTGCAAGGTTTTGGGGAAGTATTTTGGGGGGAAAGACGCGTCCAAACAGCTCTTCCCCAGTAACCAGTATTAGTTTGGTGGTGGTAGCGGCCATTCCAAGGATAACGGGTGTAATAATTTGTACCTTGGGGAAGTTTTGACCTAAGCTGGTAAAGATAAGCTTAGGAGGTTTTTCATGCAGGTCCCCACATCTGTACCCTAGAGTTCAGAGTGGGGGAGGAACCTTGACGCCTGCCTAATTTAAGTCATTTACAGGAAGAATGGCTTTATTGATATCATTTAAAGATATTCAGAGATCCAGTCAGTGTAGCAACTAAGGGCCAGACGAGCCCTTTAAAAGAGCTCAACCACCACGTTCATGGCTTGACTTTCCAAAGAGCTCAGCTTCCACTGGGCTCCGAGATAAGTGGTCAGATTTCTGCATGAAGGATCTCAGTACGTTGGCACACCGTTCTTTGGAAAATCTGGCCACAAGTGTCGCAATGGGAGCTGCTGGTTGCTGAGCCCTTTTGAAAATCTGGCCTGTCATAGGTGCTGAGCATTTACCTCCCAACTTGCATGCGCATGGTACACTACAAATTTTAAAACGATAAATGACATATAAACTGCTGGATTAGTAAATAGCTGAGAAAACCTGACCTACACACACAAAATAGCTAAGGGTCAGACTCTGTCATTCTTGCTCACATTGAATAAGAAGTACCTTTGCAAGTAGCCTTGTTGATTTCAATTGAACTACTTTTGAAGTAGGGCCCTGATCCTGCAATGAGTATTGGGGTCCACCTGCATGGAGCTGGTTGCAGTAGTACTGTGAGGAAGGGTGACGGAATCAGGTGCTGAGACAGCAATACAGAATTTTAGAAAATATATGGTTTTTGAAAAATAAATATATTATACAGGCGTAAATGATCTTTATAGTCTAGTTTACCTAAGGCATTTGCAATGAGCTTGTCCTGGCAGTATATAAGCACCTATTAACCGGTAGTGGTCTGAATTGAGTCTGTTTTTGCCCTGGAGTTATCAGTGACCTACAAACACCTAGAACAAGCTCTCAGTCCCACCTATTATTTTTGCTTCGCTTTTTGCACTGCTTCACTTCATACTGGGCCTTCTCTGACATGTTTATTCAGGTGTAGGTGTCCTGATTCAAATTTTTCTCTCCAGAAATGCTCTACGTGTGTGATGTTTGCCTAGGTTCTCTACACTTGCATTGTTATTTGCTTTGTGGGTTATTTATTTTGTCTATTTGTTATTGTTTTGGCCTGTCCAGGCCAGGGAAAGTACATCTGCCTTCATGTTTAGGAAAGCTCTATCAAGGATATTGGAAGTCTTGTCTAGGTCAGTCCTTGAAGGGTAATACCTTTTCTGCATTAAAAGGTCAGGATACACCATGTCCACCTCAAAGGAATTTGAAAGTGTGGGAAATCCTGGCTTTGGTCAGTTCCAAACCTGTTCTAAGATCATCTGCTGAGGAAACCTTGATCTCTCAGCCAGACCACTTAGTTCTGGGTTTTACCAAATTCTTTTATAAGCCAATTTTATGTGGTATTTCATAAATGTATATTAAATACAAACATAAAAACAAAGAAACAAACATGATAACAGAAATACAAGCAGAGAGGCCACAGGCAAATGCATTGTCAGAATACTTTCTATGAAGTTCACAAAACAGAGAACCAGTACATCAAATGCATATAGAGCAAGCAGGAAACTATAGCAGGCACAAAGAGGTTAATGGGCATACAGTTACATCCCCATCTGTGAGAAAGTGGCTGACCCACAACAGCTGAGAGAAGCCTTAGAGAGAGAGGCCCCTCCTCCCTCTTCATCCCTTCCCCAGAAGAAGAGCTCTCAGGAAGAAGTACTTATGGAGAGACTTTCCAGAGAGTTGGAGGAAGTCTTGCCTGGATGGGGTTATATGCTGCTAGGGAGCCTTAGGGGACTCAGCATCAGCCTGAAGGGAGAAGTAGTCTAGACTAGAGAAGCAGCAGTAAGTCTATGGAAGCAGACCCTGGCTATTTAGTACAGGGTCCTTGGCTGGAATCCAGAGCAAAGGGAGGCCCTGGGTTCTCCTACTGCATCCCAAAGAAAGAGAGGTAAAATAAACCCTGACACAAAGCAGGATAAGGGCTGTTGAGTCTATGGTGAGGCTGAAGGCCTGGGACAGATTTGTTAGAGTTCTGCTTTTGTTGGACTCTTTATTACTCTGGAATGGGTAGAACTATAAGTGATCTAGCTGGAGGATGGAGTTGAGAAAAGGGGTAAGCTGTCCCACACTTGGAGTGACCATTATCATAGGACGCCAGAGCTGAAGAGGCTGCTACACCCAGCTTGGCCATGACGAGGTGCACTGACTGGTGAGTGACTCTTCTATAGTTATCTACAGTACTCTATAAGGCATGGAATACACCCAAGGTTTATATAGCAAGTACAATTCATGCTGGACAGCAAGACACTGTCACAGTTATATTTTGAAGTGCTGTGCAAGAGTACATTGCCTTTTTAAAGAACTCTTATTAATGCTATGCGGCACTATCAATTTCAGCTTGTCGAACAGAGAGTGTTCATTGTTGTTTTGACTCTGTAGCTAGTTCTTCTCTACTCTGAAAATTTCAGACAGTCTCTGATTCAGGTGCTTGAACAGCTTGCAGAATAATGTCAAGAGGTGGGTTTTAGCAGCACCCATAGAAAATTCATCATAATCCAAATGAGCGGACTTTCACTGAATGCCAAATTGCCATCGCTTGCTAAAGGGCTCAGTGTGGTCAGACTGATGAGAAGCATCCCCTTGTGTCCTCTCTCCCTGGAACTCTTTCTCCTCATGCAGACATTGCACGATACAGAGCGTCTGCTTATGATGGAAGCAGAAAGTGTTCAAGTGGACTCAAACTTATTTTATCCTTTTGATATCTTTTAGGCAAAATAACTTCTATAATTATTTCAGCCTCCACCAAAGAAAATGAAAGTCTCAAAGACAAACTCTCACAAAAGAATGCTGTTAATAGTGCAAGTGACTTCAAATAGTTGTTTATTGTTAGAAGCATCATGACTGCTGGGTTTGTTTTTTAAGCAAACTATACACAGCTCTGTTTCATGGTCACTTAATTAAAAGTATTTTTTAACACCTCGAAGTTAAATCCCTTTTTTACATGTGGACTTGTCTTGTTTTTTTAAATGTAGACTTGTCTTGAATGGGATGAAAAATCAGCCCCCAAGTTAAATTATGACCCCTCAATGTATACAGAATCTATGTAAGCTGGCTATTAAAAGAATCAATGATGAGGAAGTATAATAAAGTCTGAATGCAAGGTACAGACTTTCCTGAAATGGCCAAAATGATGACAATATTTTAACACTGTCTTTTATATTTAGGAAAAAATACATCTGTATTAGATTTCAAACCAGTTGTGGGGCAAATGTAATCATAAAAGCACAGGCAATAGTCACTACAATTATTACTGTTAGTTGTTTAGAACGCGCAAATAAATTCTATGTTTGTTTTGATTAGCGTTCTGTATTAGTACAATATAGTGTAATTACATAAGGTGGCAAATCAAGAGAAAAAAATGACTATTTCTCTCTATATACACACACACTTAACTTTTTGATACCTAAACTTAGGTAAAGTGTCAAAGTAAACCGAAGTTCATCTTGAAAGTCTCAGCAGATTGCATTCAGTTATTTGAAAAAGGTTTTTTTAATCTACAGAACAAACCCTACTACATGAAATCCCTCAATCCACAGAAAATAAGTGTCCTAATATGCCTTTCAAACAGATCTTTTAGACAAAGGTGGATATTTCTTCTTCTTTTTAATTATAAACTTTAACTTACAACTGGGGCTGATAGGAATTTGCTGCAGCATTACCCCTGTTACTTATCCAGTCTGTGCAGCACTCAAACTACCAAAAAGAAAATAAGGACACACTACACTTGCCTAACGTAGGTCACATCAAGATCTAATCTTCAAGAACAAGAACTTCCAAGTAATATCACAATAGAACCAAATGAAACCATCAGGTTCTGCACATAACCAGCCTATGGCACTGCATGAATACATTACTATTTCCCTTATCCTCCTCCTTAGGGTTTGTCAAACCCATTCATTGCATCTTGTCCTAAACAAGGATGTAAGATCTTCAGGGCAGGACCATGTCATCCTCTGGATTTGTACAGCACTGTTAGGCACTACCATGACACAATAATAATGGCTCGGGTCTCTCATATGGTGTCCTGCCTCTTTCCATAAGGCCAGATTCTTCTCTTAACTTCAGCTGGAGCAACATGTGACCTACTAGAAGTTGCACATGAATAAGAATACAATTTATTCCCTTATTCTCCTGATGTCAACAGGAACAAAGGTAGATAGGCAGCAGGTGTGATAGGCTTCCCTTTCCTGCTGGGAGGTCTGCCTTTGGGGCTAGTGATGGACTGAAAGCAGACACAGGGGTTGTGTCTGGAGAGGAAAATAGGTGGTGGTGGGTTTTAAAAACTGTTCTAATACACTTTAAACACCACTTAGCACCTAGTGTACACCATGTTTAACATCTTTAAAAATGTGTCATGGGGTCCTGGTCAACCCTAGCTATAAATAAGTCCCTCTTTGTTTCTCTGTCATGCCTGTCTTTCTCTCAAACCCACCTAATCCTCAAAGTTCCCCACTTTCCCCACACACAGGCTCAGAAAACCTTTCCTCCTACTCTCATCTCACTAATCTCCCCCTCACTAATTTGGCAAACCATTTTTTCCTCAACTGAAACCCATGTCCTAATTCTTCCATAGTGTAGAGGAACCAAAACAGAGGCAGCAAGGAGTGGTGGGCACTGCACAAACTCCTAACAATGTGAGAGACTGTTGCTGTTTGAAGAAAAGGAGGACTTGTGGCACCTTAAAGACTAACAAATTTATTTGAGCATAAGCTTTCGTGAGCTACAGCACACTTCATCGGATGCATGCCGTGGAAAATACAATGGGGAGATTTATATACACAGAGAACACGAAACAATGGATGTTACCATACACACTGTAACAAGAGTGATCAGGTAAGGTGAGCTATTACCAGTAGGAGAGAAAAAAAAAAAACCTTTTGTAGTGATAATCAAGGTGGGCCATTTCTAGCAGTTGACAAGAACGTGTGAGGAACAGTGTGTGTGGGCGGAAATAAACATGGGGAAATAGTTTTACTTTGTGTAATGACACATCCACTCCCAGTCTTTATTCAAGCCTAATTTAATGGGGTCCAGTTTGCAAATGAATTCCAATTCAGCAGTCTCTCATTGGAGTCTGTTTCTGAAGTTTTTTTGTTGAAGAATTGCCACTTTTAGGTCTGTAATCGAGTGACCAGAGAGATTGAAATGTTCTCCGACTGGTTTTTGAATGTTATAATTCTTGACATCTGATTTGTGGCCATTTATTCTTTTATGTAGAGACTGTCCAGTTTGGCCAATGTACATGGCAGAGGGGCATTGCTGGCACATGATGGCATATATCACATTGGTAGCTGTGCAGGTGAATGAGCCTCTGACAGTATGGCTGATGTGATTAGGCCCTGTGATGGTGTCCCCTGAATAGATATGTGGACACAGTTGGCAACAAGCTTTGTGGCAAGGATAGGTTCCTGGGTTAGTGGTTCTGTTGTGTGGTGTGTGGTTGCTGGTGAGTATTTGCTTCAGGTTGGGGGGGCTGTCTGTAAGCAAGGACTGGCCTATTTCCCGAGATCTGTGAGAGTGATGGGTTGTCCTTCAAGATAGGTTGTAGATCCTTGATGATGCGCTGGAGAGGTTTTAGTTGGGGGCTGAAGGTGATGGCTAGTGGCGTTCTGTTATTTTCTTTTTTAGGCTTGTCCTGTAGTAGGTAACTTCTGGGTACTCTTCTGGCTCTGTCAATCTGTTTCTTCACTTCAGCAGGTGGGTATTGTAGTTATAAGAATGCTTGATAGAGATCTTGTAAGTGTTTGTTTCTGTCTGAGGGGTTGGAGCAAATGCGGTTGTATCGTAGAGCTTGGCTGTAGATAATGGATCGTGTGGTGTGGTCTGAAGGTAGGCATAGCGGTCAGTAGGTTTCCGGTATAGGGTGGTGTTTATGTGACCATTGCTTATTAGCACCGTAGTGTCCAGGAAGTGGATCTCTTGTGTGGACTGTTCCAGGCTGAGGTTGATGGTGGGATGGAAATTGTTGAAATCATGGTGGAATTCCCTCAAGTGCTTCTTTTCCATGGGTCCAGAGGATGAAGATGTCATCAATGTAGCGCAAGTAGAATGGGGGCATTAGGGGACAAGAGCTGAGGAAGCGTTGTTCTAAGTCAGCCATAAAAATGTTGGCATACTGTGGGGCCATGTGGGTGCCCATAGCAGTGCTGCTGATTTGAAGGCGTACATTGTCCCCAAATGTGAAATAGTTATGGGTGAGGACAAAGTCACAAAGTTCAGCCACCAGGTTTGCCATGACATTATTAGGGATACTGTTCCTGACGGCCTGTAGTCCATTTTTGTGTGGAATGTTGGTGTTTCGAAGAGCTTAAAATCTAAAAGATGAGCTGCTGAAGTGACTTACTCAATTTCAGACACCAGATCAGTGGCAAAGGTCCCAGGTCTTTTGAGTCCCAGTCTGGTGCCCTATCCATTGAACCACATGGGCAGTCAAGCATGGAAGTATTGAATCTCTCTTAATTTAATTTTTGTTTGGAGATGTGGATCAGATCCTGAACCAGTGACAGGAGGAAGGACAGAAAGAAATTAGGAATTTATTGTAGATACACTATTTTAGGTATTTTAACTTCACCATCCCCAGCCCCCGAAAAAGTTAACTGTTAACTTGTAAAGTTCCAGTAATAAAATACAGATATCTTGATAGTTATCCCTTCTTAAGACACCCAGTGTCACAGTATAAAACAGCTCTACCCCAAAACTGAGCTCAACCAACACTGAATCCTGACCCAAGCTGAACTTCTAGAGCAGTGGTTTTAAAACTTTTTTTTTTTTCTGGTGACCCAGTTGAAAAAAATTATTGATGCCCACAACCCAACAGAGCTGGGGATGAGGGGTTTGGGTTGTGGGGGGCTCTGGGTTTGGGGGGGCTCAGGACTGGGGTAGAAGGTTGGAGTGCAGGAGGGGGTGAGGGCTCTGGGCTGGGGGTGCATGCTCTGGGGTGGGGCTGGGAATGAAGGGTTCAGGAAGGGGCTCTGGGTTTGGGGGTCTCAGGGCAGGGGATTAGGGTGTGGGGTTGGAGCATGGGCTCCCGATCAGTGTCTCAACGGGGGTGCTAAGGCAGGCTTCCTGCCTGTCCTGGCACTGCAGACTGTGCCGCACCCTGGAAGCTGCCAGCAGCAGGTCCAGCTCCTAGGTGGAGGCAGGCAAGTGGCTCCGCGCAGCTCTGGCCCACAGACACTGCCCCTCCCAGCTTCCTTTGGCCGGTTCCTGGCCAATGGGAGTGCAGAGCCCATGCTCGGGCAGGGGCAGCGCGCGGAGTGCCTAGGAGCCAGACCTATTGCTAGCCACTTCCAGGGTGCAGCACGGTGTCAGAACAGGTAGGGACTAGCCTGCCTTAGCTGGGCAGCACCACTGATGGGACTTTTGACAGCCCGGTCAGTGATGCTGACCAGAGCCACTGCAACGCAGTGCTTTACATTCCGCAACCCAGTACTGGGTCACGACCCGCAGTTTGAAAGCCACTGTCCTAAAGCTTAGAGACCAGGTGTAGAGCATGTAGACCATTGGCTTTAACCTTCCTTTTGATTCATCTCCTTGCCTGTCACCAAATCAATCCCCTCCACCTTTCTACACTGTCATCCCTTCTCTTCTCCACAGCTTTCATACACATACACACCTTTTGTAGTTGTTACGAAGTGTATGTTGTTGTTGCTCTTTTAACCACTAAAACAGCTTGCTACTCTTGCTTCCTCTGGACAGGGGCAATAAGAAGTCTGGATACCAGTTGCTAGCCCATAAACTCTCAAAATAACAAACTTGAATTAGACCCAACGTCAACAACTATTTGGTAGTTTCCCATTCCTCAGTGGGAAGTTGTTGTGTTAACTTGCAGCCCTAGCAGTAGGTTGAGCTGTGTTAGGTTACGCTCTCAAACACTCCTCATGTGACCCAAAATGGTGTCCACCAATAAATGATTCTGGCCTTTTCTGTGGCCAGAGAAAACTCAGTCCAGATAAGAAGATACTAGTCTAAGGTAAGATGCCCTTGTCTCTACTTCTGGTACTGTCAGGGCAAATGGAAGTAGGAAGCTGATCTGCAGTTGGGTCCCCTCCTCTTTTTTTTTCTCCTGGAGACTTTATAACTTGTTCAATTTTAATAAAAATCAGACTCTTGGTTATTAACCCTTTAATGGCTATACTCCTTGGGCTGTCTCATTTCCAGCAGCTGCTTGCTTCATCACAGAGTGGTACACACTAAGCTTTACAGGACCTGTACTCCTTGTATTAAACACATGCGCGCGCGCGCACACACACACACACACACTGCATTAAAAGGACATTATGGAGGTTGCGAAGTCAAGCACTGAAAGGTGGGAAATGCCAGAATTAAGGCAGTCAGTTCCCCTCCCCACCCCCAACCCATTTTTGCCCCCAGCAGCCTCTTGGCTTCCCTGCAGTCAAATCAGGCAGCTTCCTTCTCCCAGTTGCTTGAATCTCCCAGCAGGGTGTTATTGAGAGCACGGGGAAGAGTCTCCCTGCTCATAGTTCAGCCCTGGCTTCAGCATGCCCAGTGCAGATGGCATCTTCGGGGAATTTAGCTGTTTAAAATCAGTCTCTATGAAGCATGTGCAAACTTTTTTTTTTTTTTTTTTTTGAAAAGGTCCATAACAGGGCTAAACTTTCACTGGGACTGTGAAAGGCACATCCTTGATATAAAGGTCTCCCTCTGCCAAATTTCAAGTCCCTGCTCCAAAATGCTAACGATAAGGCCACACTAGAATTATTTTAACACGAGTAAGCAACATATTTCCCCCTCATTCTCAGAAACGGGCAGACCATTTTGAATTAATTTTTCCCAAAATATTCAGTCTGAGGCAGATACCCAGGATGGAAGGTCTCAGCCCAAAGCGTTGAAGTTGGCAAAGTTGCAAGAAATTGAAAAATGAGTGTTTTAATGGGAAAACCTTCCCAGCCTACCTTAAAATAAATTTGTGTGCAGGTAGTTTCTTTTGCTCTTTAAATGTTCCCTTTCTGTCATGCTCTCTAGTATTCCCTAGAGCTCTGTGATTAGTCAGCATTTACTGTACATTGTTCTTGGGATTTGATTTCTATTCTTATGCAGATAGCACAGATTTATTTTAAGTTTAGTCCTTGTCTTTTTTTCTCTCTGCTTGTCTTAATGCTGAGGAGTGGATGATATACTTTATTTAAATATTTGGTTCTAGATGTTACCTTTGCACCCTTTTTTCTTTTGTCATGTATTCCAGAACAATAAAGCTACTATAGTAAAGATTCAAAGGCCAAAACTTTCAAGCAGGAGTGGTCATTTAAGTTAGGCTTCTAAATAAATATTGCTTTTTTAGAAGTACTGAGCATGAGCAGCTCCCACTGATTTCATTGGTATTGGTGGATTCTTTGACTTTCAAAAGTCTTGTTTTGGTGGCCGACTCCAAATATAGAGTTACAGAGTAACAGCCGTGTTAGTCTGTATTTGCAAAAAGAAAAGGAGGACTTGTGGCACCTTAGAGGTGCCACAAGTCCTCCTTTTCTTTTTGCAAATATAGAGTTAGTAGTCTAACTTTGGGCACCCAACTGAGTATTTTGGCCTCAGTCCTCCGTACTCAGTCTGTTATACCAATAAAATAAAACCCAACAGGATCTTTTAAAAGGGGGGTAAGACAAAAGGCCGCGTTTATTGTGAATACAAAAAGAGGCACAGTGGGCAAGTAATCATAAACCTTCTATCCCATGTACTCACGCAAAATACCAAAAGAGGCAAAGCAAGTAAACAGTCATCTTTACTATCCCACACACATACACATACAGGTTCTGCAAAGTTGTTATAGTTACCAGCCTAGAGGTTGCTCATGCCAAGTTACTGGCCAGCTAACCTGGGCATGAGGGTGGAGCCAAGTCTTTGTCAGATGCGCAGATGGCTGTAGAACCAGACTCAAAGTTCTTAGTCTTTAGGATCTGTTTTTATAGGAGTTTATTCCTATGCCAGTCTGTGGAGGTGGCTTCATCATGCTGTTGCTGAATCAATCAGCAAATGGTACATCCCTGACAGCACCGTGCTGCCAGATGTTATGTCGTTCTTCGGTTCTCCCATCCTTGAGGCTGTTGGGTGGATTCCAGTCTGCCCTCCAGTGGTCATCCGGTTATCTCCACTAAGCACATTCTTCGGCCAATCGATACTGAAGTGGTAACTCTTAGGCTGGCACTCCTAACCATTCTTCTATTTACACACAGCATCCATTCACATGCATTTTCGAGCTTTATTTCAACATATATCTCTTCTGACTTTAACAACTCTTAGGGTGTAATTAAACTGCATAACCCTTTACCATATAATATACATAACAAGCAAGATAAAGTATCAGAGGGGTAGCCATGTTAGTCTGGATCTGTAAAAGCGGCAAAGAGTCCTGTGGTACCTTATAGACTAACAGATGTATTGGAGCATAAGCTTTCATGGGTATATGTCTGTTAGTCTATAAGGTGCCACAGGACTCTCTGCAGCTTAAGTAAGATAAAGAACGTGAGAAGGGTGGGAGTTTCTGTGTGCTGCTCCGAGGAATAGTTGTTTTTGCAAAGTCTTATCTCTTCTGAGGACAGACTCTCTGTTCCAGGATGTGCTGAGCAGTTTGGCCTTCTATTTAACATTACTTTTGGGATCTTTAAACTATATAAAATTAAAAATCATACAGAAATCCTCTGGTATAGTAACATAATCCCCCTTTTGACACTAAGATTTGTAATAGTCAGTGTCACTTTCTATGCAGTCGATTTAGGAGAAGATACTGGGAGGCAATTTGAGTTTGTGACTCCAATTTAGCATACATTCTTTTCATCCAGCAACACATACCACACATTCCAATTAAACAAATGCAATTCAATACCAAAACAACTAACAAGGGATGCAGCATTACCGACAGTATGCCAGTGGTGGTTGGGGACCATCCAGAAAAGATATCATACAAGTGGTACGTTGTTACTTGTTTTTCCGCAGTTGCAATTCTTAACATGTCCCCATGTGCATGTACAATATGAATAGTCCGATTTCCCACCTGGTTGTTTGTTTGCTCTAAGAACTGTGTTACTGCCCTGCTTTTTATCAGGCTGTCTGTGAGTTCCTGCCATTCGACTCCAAGATTGACAGAAAACTCAGTCAGCTCGGTATTTAAGGAGAGCTGGGACTTCTTTGGTTGAGGTCTCTAGTAAACACAGTACTTACATTACACCTATATTCGTCTACTGGGGGACTACTAATGCTCCCATCTTCCCAGAATACTTCCTCCCACGAGTTAATAAATACATGTTGTCCATTTTACAATACTTTGGTGTCATTGTCCATTTCATCCCACATACATGATCCTAATGAAGTATCTCTACTACAGGGCTCTGGGGCAACAAGTAAGGTTAGGCACACCCACTTTTGAGGAGTCCATTCGGTACAGCCTCCAGTGTCCAATAACTTTCCTCCCTCCCCAGCCCACTGGTTCGAGATCCGGGGCAGCCAGAATGATCCCATGTGCAATATGGGGAGTGGGCTAACCTTCCATACCTTTGCCTCCAGGGCTCGCTGGTGTGCAATTTTAACAATAATTTCTCCACTCAAAAGATCTGGTCTCACCGTACTGGAGACATACTGCATCCATTCATATTGAAAGGTATCAAACAGTAATCTTTTCCTTTGCTTTAACAAGTGCATTAAGACCTTAATATTCCCTGATATTACCCAGAACATTTCATGTTCCAAAGCGGACAAAGCAAGTACCTGCATTTCCATGCATCCCATAGGGAATTACACAGCTATAGCTATCTCTAAATGTTTCTTATGCATTAGCCAGGTGGTGGTGTTGAGCCACTGCCAAAGGTTCCATCTGGCTCTCAGGTTACCAAGACCAATTTGGACCAAGTCTACCTTAGCATGCACTTGTTTTTTATCAGGCTGTCCTGAAGCCATGCCCACCAGCTTAATAGTTTCCAAGTCTACCAAGTTGGCCAGTCCTGCTCCTGCTCCAAACCTACCAAGTATGGTATCCATAATATCCCTTTTGGTTCTGGGATGAGGTGTAGTCAGGAGGGACAATTTGTGCGTCCTCATCCAAGCTGTCAATATTGGGAGTGAAAAAGGTGTACACTTGGGCTCTACTTTCAAAACATTCAATCGTGTCCAATCCATAGCACTTTTCACTTCTACCAGAAGGGGGCTTAACAAAATTTTTAACTGGGGTAGTATGGATTTTAAACAAGGCAGGTTTTGTCATATGTTGTCTGGGTATTCCTCATAAATACATGTTTTTTCCCATTGCCAGTCACACCCATCGGGGAATGTCAGGGCTGGTGTGTGTCCTGGGCAGTATACAATGATTACTGTCACAAGGGTCCCTGATTTCACGAATCCCTCTCATATGTATGGGAACAACAGGTAATCTGAGATCATGGTGGTGTCCCCCACATACCCTTCTGTTCGTACTCCCACCATCCAATGTTTCTCCCATTTTTCAGGGACGGGAATATCTACCTGCAATCCCAACTCCCCCTCCCCAACATATACATGAGTCTCCCCTAAAGGTGACAGTGTGAGATTAGTACTTAAATCAACCCATTTTAGGCGAATATTTGGCTCTTGTAGCAAGGTCCATGGGGTGCTGTCTGCTCCTAAGTTATTGTGTATCAGTAAGGCGGTGAGGATTGCTCTATCTTGTCTCAGATATCCCAGAGCATTAGTGTTATTGTCCATCATCTCCTTGGGGATAGGCTGCGTTCTCACTGCAATAATGAGTGCATATCTTAATCCACCTCATTCTCCATTCCACTAGGGTCATCATCCCGCTCTTCCCTTACTGCCCTTTGAAAAAAAACTGAAGTTGTAGACAGGGCTTGTTATGCAGGAAGCACCCACAGCAAGGGGAACAGCAGCAACACAACCCCACACCCAATAATCCTGTGAAAATGACTATAAAAACACACCATGTCCACAGGTCCTGGTGCGCGATTGACATCGGGGCATTGTGTCTGAAAATACAGTTGTAACAGAATTAGTTCATGCAAACAGCTTGACTTGTGAAACGTGAACCCACTTCAGTTTACCATTTTTGTTTATACGGTAAATGAGAGGACTGAGGCGATCAGCTATGGAGTAGGGACCTATCCACTTTGACTCCAGTGTGTGATCCATTTTGCCCAATTTCAAATACATTACTGATCCCCTGGCTCCCATAAGTGGGAGTCCCCAGCTTTTTGCTCATCCATTCTCTTATGCATGAGTTTATTGGCTTGGCTCACCCTGTACTGTAGGGTAGCTTTATCCTCTTGTTGCTTCAGCCATTGCTAGTGTTCATGAGTCCTGGGTGGACTATCCGCTATGGTTTTTGTGGTTTGTTAGGCGTCAAAGACCAGTCTCATTGCAGGTCCGAAGAGGATCTGGTATGGTTGGATTTTAACTCTCAGCCTATTGCTGCTGCGAATAGCAGCCAGTATCAGTGGCAACTTTTTGGGCCAATCTGTGCCAGTGTGATTTACAACTTTCCTGAGAAAAAAGAAAAGGAGTACTTGTGGCACCTTAGAGACTAACCAATTTATTTGAGCATGAGCTTTCGTGAGCTACAGCTCACTTCATCAGATGTACGAAAAGCTCATGCTCAAATAAATTGGTTAGTCTCTAAGGTGCCACAAGTACTCCTTTTCTTTTTGCGAATACAGACTAACACGGCTGTTCCTCTGAAACTTTCCTGAGGGCCTCTTTAATGGTGCAGTTCATTCTTTCCACTTGTCCTGAGGACTGGAGTCTGTGGGTGATTCCCAAGGCTTTAAGCATTGAGATGAATATAGATTCATAGATATTTAGGTCAGAATGGATCATTATGATCATTTAGTCTGACCTCCTGCACAACGCAGGCCACAGAATCTCACCCACCCACACCTGCAATAAACCTCTCACCTATGTCTGAGCTATTGAAGTCCTCAAATCGTGGTTTAAAGACTTCAAGGAGCAGAGAATCCTCCAGCAAGTGACCCGTGCCCCATGCTACAGAGGAAGGCGAAAATCCTCCAGGGCCTCTTCCAATCTGCTCTGGAGGAAAATTCCTTCCTGACCCCAAATATAGCGATCAGCTAAACCCTGAGCATATGGGCAAGATTCACCAGCCAGATACCCAGGAAAGAATTCTCTGTAGTAACTCAGATCCCACCCCATCTAACATCCCATCACAGGCCATTGGGCCTATTTATCATGAATATTTAAAGATCAATTAATTGCCAAAATCGTGTTATCCCATCATACCATCTCCTCTATAAACTTATCGAGTTTAATCTTAAAGCCAGATAGGTCTTTTGCCTCCACTGCCTCCCACGAATGACCCTCCGTTGTCCGAGTCAATAACTTCGGGAGTTCCATATCTGCAAACCACTTCAGAGAACAGCTTTTTACCCACTGTGCAAGTGTTATTATTTCAGGTGGGGAAAGCTTCAGCCCATCCTGAAAATGAATCTATGATCACAAGCAGATACTGAAATCCTGCCTTACTTCTGGGCAATTTGTCAATGAAATCAATTTTGGATCCTATGCCAAGGACCCAGTCTTCGCTGGTGCAACGTCTGAGGCTGATGTGGGGGTCCAGCCTTATCTTTAGTGCATAGCACACAATTCCTTACCCATGTTTCTACATCATCTCTCATTCCTCTCCATTCTGCTACTTGCTTTAACCTTCCCAGCATCTCTTCCACTCCTTCATGCATGAACTGGTGGGTTATATTCATCAGTTCTTGCCTCTCGATTCTTCCGGGGATGCGAACTGACTCCAATGCCTTCTGTTCCTGTCTCTGGGTTACTGCTGCTATCCCCTCATAGTCTCTGGCTATGGCATTGGCACGGTTATTCCATATGGTTTTGGCCTCTGAGCCTTTCCCATGTGCCTTTACATGCCTAATTTTCAATTGGTTGGGGTGAGCTGTAACCCAAGCATCAATCCATTTCCACACATCCACATATGTTATTTCCTTTCCATCCGCAACCTTCCAATCATTTCGCGGCCAGTCAAACATCAAGTATTGTACCCCATTCACACAGTAATTGCTGTCAGCGTAAATGTACACTGTTCTGGGCCAGCTCTCTTTCTCATACTGTTTCAGGACCTGATATACTGCATGCAGCTCGCTGTTGTGCTGAGCCATGGTCTAAGTATCCTTTAAGTACCTCTTCTAGGTTTATGGCCGGATATTTAATTCTTTTCTTTCCGTGCACCACCATGGAGCTGCCATCTGTGAACCAGATATGCTTTTCCTGGCCCACGGTATCCAATTCTTCTAGTGGGGGTGCCTGTGCAATTCGTTGCTCTAGTGTAACTTTGGGGCATTTGTGTTTGGTCCCCCTTTCAGTGAGGGCATGCATTAACATGTTGGATTTAGATACTGTCTCTGTCCATTGTGCCATCTGGGTGTTAGACACTCTGCCCCCTATTAGTTTTCCGGACAGTATATCCTTTAGAGGTGGGTGGGGTGTGTGTGTGTGAGAGTGTGCGCTCTGTATCGTAATTGGGGCGCTGCCGGTGAGTGGTTCAAAGGACTGGACAGCCCATACTGCTGTTAGACATTCATGCTCGCATGCGTCAAAATTCTATTTGGGCCCCTATGGATTTTTGGATTCGTATGCCACAGGCAGCAGTTTCTGGTCCTCATTCTCCTGTAGGAGAGTGGCTGCCACGGCTACTCTATTAGCTGTCAACCAGATAACGAATGGTTTAGATTCATAGAATCATAGAATATAAGGGTTGGAAGGGACCCCAGAAGGTCATCTAGTCCAACCCCCTGCTCGAAGCAGGACCAATTCCCAGTTAAATCATCCGTAAAGCTGGAGCCATTAAGGCCTTTTGTTTCAAAGTGGTCAAAGCAGCTTCCTGCTCAGGAATCTTTCTCTACCTTTGCATTCCTGTAATGCTTCTTTTATCATTTCCATTTGATTTTGGGTGTTCATTGCCATAACTTTCCAGTTTTCGACTCCTTTTTCTAATTGGGTTAGCTTCTCCTGCAGAGAGGTTTTCTTTTCTTTGCAGGTAGCTAAGCGGAGGTAGCTGTCATTACACACCTCCCATAATAGCCAAATTGCCGCCGCATCTCGTTTTGCAGCACTCGAAGGTTTATACACGAAGATGTATTGTGCCAGTCTATCCTCTAAATCTGAAATGGTGCAGACATCTGCAATGGCCTGCTCAGTCCAAGGACTGTGTCCATACCTCTGAAGGACTTGTTTGAAAGGTGTTTTTTTCTTTAACAAAAGGTGAGGTTGGAGCTCCGTCCGACTCCATTCCTCCCTCTGGTACTGGCTTGCCTTGTCTCCATTTAAACGTTCAGGGAAGTTTGTTCTAATTTCCCTGTCACTCCTGGTATTGCTCAGTGAGTGACACAGCCTAGATTCCCTGATCCTGCTACCCCCAATTTCAGCGAGTAGCACTGCCTGGCCCTTAGGCCTTCTTGTTACCCCTGATATTTCAGTGAACAATAGGTCATGGATTCGGTAATTTGTAGCTTGATATTATATTATGAGCTACTTATTTTCCTACTGCCTTTCCGGAGGCCAGCAGGTTTGGTTAACCAAGGTAAAGTTTAAAAAAAAAAAAAAAAAAAAAAAGCCAAGCTCGCTAAAGCTGGCGGTGCACACACCAATTCTTCTATTTCTATTCACAGCATTCAGGACACATGCCAATATTCCCCCTTTTTGCAGTTCTCCACCAAAATGTTATACCAATAAAATAAAACCCAACAGGATCTTTTAAAAGGGGGATAAGACAGAAGGCCGCGTTTATTGTGAATACAAAAAGAGGCACAGTAAGCAAGTAATCATAAACCTTCTATCCCATGTACTCACACAAAATACCAAAAGAGGTAAAGCAAGTAAACAGTCATCTTTACTATCCCACACACATACACATACAGGTTCTGCAAAGTTGTTATAGTTACCAGCCTAGAGGTTGCTCATGCCAAGTTACTGGCCAGCTAACCTGGGCATGAGGGTGGAGCCGAGTCTTTGTCAGATGCTCATCCGATGCTCCTGTAGGGTGGCTGTAGAACCAGACTCAAAGTTTTTAGTCTTTAGGATCCGTTTTTATAGGAGTTTATTCCTATGCCAGTCAGTGGAGGTGGCTTCATCATGCTGTTGCTGAATCAATCAGCAAATGGCACATCCCTGACAGCTCCATGCTGCCAGATGTTATGTTGTTCTTTGGTTCTCCCATCCATGAGGCTGTTGGGTAGATTCCAGTCTGCCCTCTGGGGGTCATCTGGTTATCTCCACTTAGCACATTCTTTGGCCAATTGATACTGAAGTGGTAACCCTTAGGCTGGCACTCCTAACAATTCTTCTATTTACACACAGCATCCATTCACATGCATTTTCAGGCTTTGTTTCAACCTATATCTCTTCTGACTCTAACAACTCTTAGTGTGTAATGAAACTGCTTAACCCCTTTACCATATAACAAACATAACAAGCAAGATAAAGAACATGAGAAGGGTGGGAGTCTCTGTGTGCTGCTCAGGGGAAAAGTTGCTTTTGCAAAGTCTTATCTCTTCTGAGCACAGACTCTCTGTCCCAGGATGTGCTGAGCAGTTTGGCGTTCTAATTAATATTACTTTGGGATGTTTAAACTATATAACATTTAAAAATCATACAGAAATCCTCTGGTATAGGAACAAGTCCTCCCCTCTCTTATAAATAAACTTGGCAGAATTTGATTTTTTTTATTTTAGATAATATCTGTTTATTTTTTGTCTTTATCTTTAAATTTTCACAGTTGCAGGAAATTATGGGGAGCCAGGTTCAAAAATAATTATTTAAATCGCAGATTTAAGATTCAAAAAGTTAAAGCTTTATAGCTGTTAAAATACAAATTATCAAAATCACATCAAAATGTACAAAGCAAGTATCCTTAAATCAAGCTTTAAGTTCTCAAGTAACAGTTTTCTCACTTTGCCTATATGATTTTGATTATCGTCTATAGAAATACTGTGTGTGTGTGTGTGTGTGTGTTGAAATCAGTGTTCACTGAGTTTTACAGATTAAAAATCGAATCCTTCCAAGGCTAATTATAAAGGTTCAACCCCTACTGAAGTCCATGGATGTTATACCTGAGCAAGTGAGGGCAGAACCGAGCCATTAAAATTCTAATGGGGTTCCTAGGTTTTTTTTTGAGGATTGTTTCTTCAGTGGAAAGTCAACCTTCTAGATGCCTTGCGAAACATTTCACAGTTCATCTTGATCTTTTTCTGATGCAGAAGTTTGGATCCATGCTTTTATTTCCTCTGCAGGAAATACTTAAACACTTTAATTATTGCTCTACATCAGCGGTTCCCAACCTGGGGTTTGTGAAACCCTGGGGGTAAACAAAGCATCTTGTGGCCCACCAGGGGCTTATCCTGAACAAGCCGTGAACCAAGTTTGGGAACCCCTGATTTAGATGAATCTTGAATGGAATGATCTCATTGTCTATATGTTTCTTTAAAGTTTGTGATAAACTGCTTAGTGGATAAATTACATTATGTTAATCCATGTAGTTAATTACTAGTGAGGTTTAGGAAACAGATGGTTACATCAAAAGCCTATTGTTCACCCAGGACGGTATGGTCAAGTGGCTGCTAGAAAACTATAAAAGACCCTGGGATCCTGATCCTGTCATCTCAGATCTGATTGAGGCTTCATGTAGGGGAAGCCTAAGTCATAAGGATTGAGATCCCAGTCCTGACTGGACCACCCTGAATATAAAAATTGGACTATAACCTATGAACTACTTCTGAAAGAATTCTTTGCAACTATAAAGCTCACCATTTCTGCAATGAATCCGAACCTCAAGAATTATGCTCATGTCTGTATCTTTTAACCAATTCTCTCTCTTTTCTTTTTTAATAAATTTTAGTTTAGTTAATAAGAATTGGCTATAAGTGTATTTGGGTAAGATCTGAAACATTTATTAACCTGGGAGGTAATGTGTCCAATCCTTTGGGATTGGTAGGATTTTTTTTTTAATATGATGAATAAGATTTTCTGTAATCCTCCTCATATTTGACTTGGGTGTCTAGGTAGAGGTCTGAGGCTGGGTTACTTTAAGGGAACTGTGTTGTTGGCGGCTGGGTAACCAGTGAGGTATAATAGAAGCTGTTTTGTGCTGGTTTGGTAAATCAAAGTATTGGAATATCCACTAGCTTTGGGGATTGTCTGCCCCATTCTTTGCAGTTCACCCTAATTGAGTGACTTCTGTTGGCTCCCCTGGGACTCTGGTCATGGTGTCCTCCTTAGGCCCTTCAAATCTTCCAATCCTGGTTGGAGTTCATATTTATGCAGTGATCTAGCTTCTGATCATGGGGTGGCTTATCAGAGGAGCTCTGCATATCTATGCAGCATCCTAGATACTACCACCCTTCTGCAGGGCTCTTTACCTAAACCCCATCCTTGGATAGAAGGTAAACTCTCAATATTTACATATATTAGCAAACTTTTCAAACAACAACTACTACTTTGGGTTATTGCCCCCTTGCTTCCTCCAGGATGTTAGACAAATGTATTCCCTTTCACTTGAAACTACACCAAAAATATCACACACTTTATTTACACATTGGTTTCATGCAGCTTTTTATTTCAGAATACAAGGCCAATTTATTACATACAGGTTCTTACCTGCTATCCTGCACAATAGCACATATTAAAAAGATGAGTTTCAAGGCAATCTCCTTCTAAAAAAAGTTTTGCAACTTTTAAATAGTTAACAAAACTTGAGCTTAGCCCCTGCTATCCATGCAAATTTTGCACAGTTAATACATTTTGTTAATTTGACATGTGTAATGACCATTACTGCTGTCCTAGAGCTTGGTCCTATGAACATACTTAAGCAACAGCTTAGCATTGGCATTGATTCAATATTTTTGATATCGGTAAACACATAAAGTTCCAAGTAAGGCTGGTAGTCTCAAAAAGATGCCTGTGTCCTCTTTGCTGAATGCTAACAATCTGTTTGAAGTGATCCAAAGTAGCAGTATTTGTTTAAATATAATCATAATTCAGTCTGTATACACCCTATATCCTCAAACCACTGCCTCAACAAAACAAAGACAATTCTAGGGCAGAAGTGAATAGTCCTGAATTATAACAAGATGTATGAAAGCTATAAGACACTTATTGATTAAGCCCATCACCCTTATTCATTTCTTCTGATCAATCTTTCCTGGACTGAGCTTTAGTTCAAAGCATAGGCATAATAGCCATGGAGACCTTGAGTTTCAAACCTCTTAGTACTCATGTCTATAGAATGTACTATGCATAAAAATTACTGGCTAATACTCTTGCAAGAGAGAAGACCTAATAGTCCAGACAGGAGAGTTGCAGGTCGCTCCCAGATACTCCCTAGTTGACAAATTTGGAGGAAGATATTTATAAGAATCTTCTGAACACAAAGTATGAAACTTCTGCAATAAATATATAAGGCCAAAATTGTATTGTAAAGGGATTTGTCCTGGTCTCCATATGGCATAAATAACTGCATGTATAGTTGATAGAACTTTAGTCATTTTGGGTTTTGCACCTGTAAACTGTATAATCAGAGCATGGAGATGATCCATTCTGCCAATTAACTACGTATATACAGCTCAGGCCACTTTCTTGAAAACTTGGCCCATAATGCCCAAACAACATTTAGAATTGCAGATTTAAACCTGATCACCAAACAAAGGGTTTCTTTGACAACTCAGCCACAGTCCCATAAAAATATTCTAGAGAGGATAGGCTATGATGAATTCTTAGATTCAAAAGGTCTGCTTGCTTGTCTTCACAAATTTACCAAAATATGAGACTAGAATGAGTGCTTTTAACATGGTGGAGGTTTGAAAATAAGTTAAAATAACCATTTGTTTCCTAAACAACATGAGTATTGATTTCTGGGAAAGACTTTAGAGACCAAATCTTCTTAAAATGCTCCCGAAAATTACAAGGCTGACTCTAAAGGGGGCCAAATTCAGAAGGAAATTTTAGAAACTTCTCTTTTTATTCAAACAACTTTTCACTGTTCCTAATTTCATCCTGTTACTGCTAGTTCCACCCTTTGGAATACTCTACCCAACTTCTCTCCTTTCTCAGTGCTTACACCTTTCAAATACTTATAGAAAGTTATAAATTTTGTCTCCAGTCTTCCTCATTAGTCAGTATCACTCCGTCTCCTTAATCATGTTTGCAAAAAGAAAAGGAGTACTTGTGGCACTTTAGACTAACCAATTTATTTGAGCATAAGCTTTCGTGAGCTACAGCTCACTTCATCGGATGCATACTGTGGAAAGCGTAGAAGGTCTTTTTATATACACACAAAGCATGAAAAAATACCTCCTCCCACCCCACTCTCCTGCTGGTAATAGCTTATCTAAAGTGATCACTCTCCTTACAATGTGTATGATGATCAAGTTGGGCCATTTCCAGCACAAATCCAGGGTTTAACAAGAACGTCTGAGGAGGGTGGGGGGTAGGAAAAAACAAGGGGAAATAGGTTACCTTGCATAATGACTTAGCCACTCCCAGTCTCTATTCAAGCCTAAGTTAATTGTAACCAATTTGCAAATGAATTCCAATTCAACAGTTTCTTGCTGGAGTCTGGATTTGAAGTTTTTTTTGTTGTAATATAGCAACTTTCATGTCTGTAATCGTGTGACCAGAGAGATTGAAATGTTCTCCGACTGGTTTATGAATGTTATAATTCTTGACATCTGATTTGTGTCCATTTATTCTTTTACGTAGAGACTGTCCAGTTTGACCAATGTACATGGCAGAGGGGCATTGCTGGCACATGATGGCATATATCACATTGGTGGATGTGCAGGTGCACGAGCCTCTGATAGTGTGGCTGATATTATTAGGACCTGTGATGGTGTCCCCTGAATAGATATGTGGGCACAGTTGGCAACGGGCTTTGTTGAAAGGATAGGTTCCTGGGTTAGTGGTTCTGTTGTGTGGTATGTGGTTGCTGGTGAGTATTTGCTTCAGGTTGGGGGGCTGTCTGTAGGCAAGGACTGGCCTGTCTCCCAAGATTTGTGAGAGTGTTGGGTCATCCTTCAGGATAGGTTGTAGATCCTTAATAATGCATTGGAGGGGTTTTAGTTGGGGGCTGACGGCTTTAGTTTAGGTGATGGCTAGTGGCGTTCTGTTGTTTTCTTTGTTAGGCCTGTCCCGTAGTAGGTGACTTATGGGAACTTGTTTCTGAGGCTGTGGATGGCATTGTGTTCCGCACGGCTGAGGTTTATTGGGCAAGTGATGCTGCTTTTCCACAATTTCAGCCTGTGCACATCGGCGGAAGCACTCTATGTAGAAGTCCAGTCTGCTGTTCAGAAACAACTCTGACATCATAATCAAAAAGGCTGACAAAGGAGGTGCTGTTTCATCATGAATAGGTCAGAATATGAACAAGAGGCTGCTCAGCAGCTCTCCAACACCACTTTCTACAAGCCATTACCCTCTGATCCCACTGAGAGTTACCAAAAGAAACTACAGCATTTGCTCAAGAAACTCCCTGAAAAAGCACAAAATCAAACCGCTGGAACCCCAACCTGGGATATTCTATCTACTACCCAAGATCCATAAACCTGGAAACCCTGGGCGCCCCATCATCTCAGGCATTGGCACCCTGACAGCAGGATTGTCTGGCTATGTAGAATCCCTCCACAGGCCCTACGCTACCAGCACTCCCAGCTACCTTCGAGACACCACTGACTTTCTGAGGAAACTACAATCCATTGGTGATCTTCCTGATAACACCATCCTGGCCACTATGGATGTAGAAGCCCTCTACACCAACATTCCACACACAAATGGACTACAAGCCGTCAAGAACACTATCCCCGATAATGTCACGGCTTACCTGGTGGCTGAACTTTGTGACTCTGTCCTTACCCATAACTATTTTACATTTGGGGACAATGTATACCTTCAGATCAGCGGCACTGCTATGGGTACCCGCATGGCCCCACAGTATGCCAACATTTTTATGGCTGACTTAGAACAACACTTCCTCAGCTCTCGTCCCCTAATACCCCTACTCTACTTACGCTACATTGATGACATCTTCATCATCTGGACCCATGGAAAAGAAGGCCTTGAGGAATTCCACCATGATTTCAACAATTTCCATCCCACCATCAACCTCAGCCTGGTCCAGTCCACACAAGAGATCCACTTCCTGGACACTACAGTGCTAATAAACGATGGTCATATAAACACCACCCTATACCAGAAACCTACTGACCGCTATTCCTACCTACGTGCCTCCAGCTTTCATCCAGACCACACCACACGATCCATCGTCTACAGCCAAGCTCTGCGATACAACCGCATTTGCTCCAACCACTCAGACAGAGAGGAACCCCTACAAGATCTCTATCAAGCATTCTTACAACTACAATACCCACCTGCGGAAGTGAAGAAACAGATTGATAGAGCCAGAAGAGTTCTCAGAAGTCACCTACTACGGGACAGGCCTAACAAAGAAAATAACAGAACACCACTAGCCGTCACCTAAACTAAAGCAGTCAGCCCCCAACTAAAACCCCTCCAACGCATTATTAAGGATCTACAACCTATCCTGAAGGATGACCCAACACTCTCTCAAATCTTGGGAGACAGGCCAGTCCTTGCCTCCAGACAGCCCCCCAACCTGAAGCAAATACTCACCAGCAACCACATACCACACAACAGAACCACTAACCCAGGAACCTATCCTTGCAACAAAGCCTGTTGCCAACTGTGCCCACATATCTATTCAGGGGACACAAGGTCCTAATAACATCAGCCACACTATCAGAGGCTCGTTCACCTGCACATCCACCAATGTGATATATGCCATCATGTGCCAGCAATGCCCCTCTGCCATGTACATTGGTCAAACTGGACAGTCTCTCCATAAAAGAATAAATGGACACAAATCAGATGTCAAGAATTATAACCTTCATAAACCAGTTGGAGAACACTTCAATCTCTCTAGTTACGCGATTACAGACATGAAAGTTGCTATATTACAACAAAAAAACTTCAAATCCAGACTCCAGCAAGAAACTGTTGAATTGGAATTTATTTGCAAATTGGATACAGTTAACTTAGGTTACCTTGCATAATGACTTAGCCACTCGCAGTCTCTATTCAAGCCTATTTCCCTTTGTTTTTTCCTACTCCCCACCCTCCTCAGACGTTCTTGTTAAACCCTGGATTTGTGCTGGAAATGGCCCAACTTGATCATCATATACATTGTAAGGAGAGTGATCACTTTAGATAAGCTATTACCAGCAAGAGAGTGGGGTGGGAGGAGGTATTTTTTTCATGCTTTGTGTGTGTATATAAAAAGACCTTCTACACTTTCCACTGTATGCATCCAAAGTGAGCTGTAGCTCACGAAAGCTCATGCTCAAATAAATTGGTTAGTCTCTAAGGTGCCACAAGTACTCCTTTTCTTTTTGCGAATACAGACTAACACGGCTGTTACTCTGAAATTAATCATGTTTGTTACTATTATCATACTTCCCTTCATTTTGGCTATAGCTTCTGTTTAGGAGTTAATATTCAGTGGTTCATTATTCAATGGTCTCAAATTGCTGTAAGATATGACATTTTAAAAAGGTGTTGTACATCTGTTTGTAATTAACTATGTTGTGATGTATCATTTCTTTGAAGGAGTTACAAAGTTATTACTTTTTTCTAATATTAGCATATTCTAAAAGATCTTGACAGATTTTTTCATGTAGAGTTATAAGAATATTAGATGGAAATCTGGCATAGTTAATAGCAGTGTTAGAGGAAAGATTAGAGAGAATGTTTCAGTTACAGCGAGGCCATTCCGGCCTTGAGTTCATATGAAATATTAGTAATGAGCTGGGAAGCTGCACTTTTTTTAAATCCAGTGATCAGCTGAGTGAAAATGACTTAATATAGGAGCTCAACATAATGCAGAAAAACCATTTATTTTTGGACTCAAGTAAAATATGCACCAGAAAACTCCTTTAAATAATTTTTTTAAGCATTATAATTGACTTGCAGTATTATGGTAACACTGAGAAGTCCCAACAAAGCTTTGGGCCCTGTTGGGCTAAGTGCTGTACGTACGCAGTCAGATACAGTCGCTGCCTCAAAGAGTTTACAATCTAAATTTGCAATATAAATAATCCCCTTTGTTTATATTGCAAATTTAGATCTGTTTTACAGATGGGCAACTGAGGCACAGGGAGATTAGGCCAAGATCACCCTAGAAGTATGAGATGGAACTGGGAGTTGAACCTAGCCATTCTGGGGGCTGGTCTAGTGCTTCTATTTACTTTGCTTTCCTCTAAATCAGGGGTTCCCAAACTTGGTTCATGGCTTGTTCAGGGTAAGCCCCTGGGGGGCTGTGAGACGCTTCGTTTATCTGAGCGTCCTCAGATAAGGCCACTCGCAGCTCCCAGTGGCTGCGGTTCACTGTTCCCTTTACTCTTTAACATCAGGATAAATGTTTAAAATGTCCAGGGAGGCAGAGACAAGCCTGAATCGGTCCTCTTTAGAGTCCAAGAGACTAGCCCTTCTGACCAATTCGCTGTTTTTAAATTGGACCCATCGCCTCCCAATTTGAGACCTGCTGAAAATGAAGTCCATACATTCTTCAGCCTACCACCTCCAGATGGACAGACTGGTTTGACACTAAGGGAACCGTTAAAACCCTGTTACAAAAGTTAATTGAACCTCAGGATAAAAATAGGGGAAAACCTTGTCCCCATCTGCTCATCACAGTGAGGCTTCCTAAAGCCTTTACTGACTCTTACCTGTTCAAGCTGTAACTCTGAAGGCAGTCTCAGTGAATGAAATATCTATCAAATATTTACTGATGCCTTAAAGAGACAATGGAAGGGTCTCTGATCCTGTACATGAACCAGAGGATTTAAGTCCTCCGTTTCCCAAAGTAGTATGGATGTGGTATACATTCCCCTGGAAGGGGATTTTATTTTTTATCAAACAAAGCAAGTCTGTAATCCAGTAGAAAGCTCTGGGGGATGTCTCTTCTTTGCAGGAAAAACCTTAAGAGTCACCAACAAAATCACAATAAGAGAAGTGGTCCTTCAAAATCCCTGAGGGAATGCAGGAAGTGGTAGCCCATGAAGTATTTTAGATGTATATATTTTGATTGGGGATAACCGAAAAATTGCACAGTGACCTGATGAACTTTCTTCACAAAAGCCAATAGAAGTCTATGCTTCTGTGTAGAATTTGGATGGTTGAAAGATGTCTCTTGAATCAGCACTGGCAAATGCCCAGGTAAATGACCATCTTGACTAACTTAAACCTTGCTTCTCACTCTGACTGTCTTACCACCCTCCTTGAATCCCTTCACTGTCTCCTCCTACTCAGTGATGAAGTTCAAGCTTTTTGTGTGTCTTTAAGGCCCTACGTAATTCTGCTCCTGCCTTCTTGTCCACTTTTCTCTCATTTTTGTGTCTTCCTTTTGTTCTGCTAGTGATGCTAGCCTTGACACCATTTGTCTGATTTTTTTTCCCCATCAAACATACTCACAACTCCTTCTATAAAAAGAAAAGGAGTACTTCTTTTTTCTTTTTGCGAATACAGACTAACACGGCTGCTACTCTGAAACTCCTTCTATGCCATCCTTACACATGGACCCTCTTGTTGAGCTGGTCCCCACTGAGATCTCTTCTGAAGACCCATTACCACAGTGTTTGCAAGAAATTATAATGGCATGGTCATAGGGTCATCTGGAATTGTGTGTTTGTATTTAGATTGACACCCATCTTGATAGAATTCTGTATATAACTATGATAATACTGTGTATTTTTAATATATTTATTTATATATATGAACACATTTTGACCTAAACATTTGTATAAGTAGGGGAATAGCGAGCAGATCGAGGGACATGATCGTCCCCCTCTATTGGACATTGGTGAGACCTCATCTGGAGTACTGTGTCCAGTTTTGGGCCCCACACTACAAGAAGGATGTGGATAAATTGGAAAGAGTCCAGCGAAGGGCAACAAAAATGATTAAGGGTCTGGAACACATGACTTATGAGGAGAGGCTGAGGGAACTGGGATTGTTTAGTCTGCAGAAGAGAAGAATGAGGGGGGATTTGATAGCTGCTTTCAACTACCTGAGAGGTGGTTCCAGAGAGGATGGTTCTAGACTATTCTCAGTGGTGGAAGAGGACAGGACAAGGAGTAATGGTCTCAAGTTGCAGTGGGGGAGGTTTAGGTTGGATATTAGGAAAATCTTTTTCACTAGGAGGGTGGTGAAACACTGGAATGCGTTGCCTAGGGAGGTGGTGGAATCTCCTTCCTTAGAAGTGTTTAAGGTCTGGCTTGACAAAGCCCTGGCTGGGATGATTTAATTGGAGATTGGCCCTGCTTTTGAGCAGGGGTTTGGACTAGATGACCTCCTGAGGTCCCTTCCAACCCTGATATTCTATGATTCTATGATTTGACTAAGAATCCTGTTACTTGTCTGGTGTGTGGAATTTTTCCCATCCCTTTCTCCTACCATTTATCTGTTTGTTTTGTTTGTCATTTCAGGGGCTTTTATCTCCTTTTTATGTCTGGTAAGTCCCAGAACACTGTGGGCATTTCCAGAAACAAATAATAACAGGACATGGAGAGCACTTGTATCTTTTATGGATGGTTTGTGTTGTGTTTATGATGTGTTGTCACTAACATTTTGGTGACTCATGTTCTCTCACATATTTGGTGTGATTTGAAAAAAAACACTCGTTATAGGTTAGACAGCTGTTATCTTCAGATATTTGAATCGTCACCATGTGGGAAAACACCAATTAGGGCAAATATTTCATTAAAAGGTGCTGAAAATCAGCCAATGACTATAAATTTGGGCATACAGCTGAAGCACTTAGTTACTCCAAGACTAAGTTTATTACGTACTCAGCATTCCTTGTCTCAGCAATTGCTATATAAACCCAACAGCTTTCAGTTTGTTTCCTTTTTAAAGTGGGCTGAAGAGCTCTATTTCTTTTCTCCTTTGTTTTCTTTACAATGTGTATATTGTCAAGACACTGCACGAATGTCCTTACAATACACATATTGTCCAGAGCTCTGTAGATCCAATGTTTACCGTTGTAAAGGACTGACTTGTACCAACGTCTATATTTTTTGCTACCAGTTCATTATAAAAAAAGTTCATTAAAACAAGCGGATTATATTTTGAAATCAAATCCCGTCTGTAGAGTCTCTACCAATAGGCAGGTTAGAAGACATATTTTTGGGAAGGAATTTATCTTTTTTCTGGAGCACCAAGATTTTAAAATAAGAATGAGATCAGAAGCAGCCCAATAATCATGTTACATAATGTTTTTGTTATGTAGTGGTTTCTGAGAAATCAACCATATTCAGACATTGTACTTGAGCAGTGGCTAACTTACTGATGTCATTAATTGTCTTTAAGGAACCTTGCTTTACATTTCACTTCAGACTGGAAGATGGACTGCTTACTCCAAAGTTGTCTTGTGAGCTGTACAGCATGGAAATGTTCTGGGGGGGGGAGTTATGTGATGCAGGAAGAGCAAGAAGGATAAATCAGGAGAAATGCTGGTCTGTCAGTTGTTTTAAGCTGGAAGCTCACTCAGTAATTTCAGCAATAAAACAAGAAAATGTCAAAGTGACATATCCCAAAATAATATGCAATATGAGAACAAATCTGGGACACATTTTGAGAACCTGCTTTTAAAAAGTTTTAAATGAAAACGAGTTGGCGGGGGGGATTCACCAACTTTACACAAAATAAACCAGATGGCTTACAAAAATAACCAAAACCCTCATAAAATAAATTTCCAGGAACTAATGAATCTCCTTGTACTTTCTTTCCTTCTGCTTTAAGGAAGGTCCGTTATTTCAGTACATCCTTCACACAAAGCGCAATGGCAGAGTGGTCTTCCAATAGAGGAGAGGATTTTGGATCCAGTAAAGTCCCTGAAAAGGGATGTGAATATTTCTATTCACACCCAATTCCATATGCTCTTGTAGTTTTTTCCTGCCTACCAGATGTCTCAATAGTCTGAACTCCATTGCTGAAGTTCCATGGGAGGAAGTCCTGTGTATCATCTAAGCTTCAAAAGAGGGTAGTTAATTACCAGGCAGTATTAACTGAGTGTGATTTTTCCTAGCTGGGAGTAATTGTCATCTCTTCTGGAACGCTTTCCTGAGACCTATGAAAAGAAGCTAAAATGATATGGCTGCTGCTGATCACTGTAGCAGAACCATCCAGCTAATATGTTTATCCATTGTTTTTTTCGATGCAGTAACAGAATTGAGGCCTGAGCAACCAAGAAGGTTTTTTAAAAGGTGTAATGTAAGTGATGGAGCACTGCAGAGCCTTCTTTTCTCTCTGGAAGCATGTAGAATAAAATCCACACTTGACAATCCCTCCAAGTCCTGGCAAGATGATCTGCTTCTGCAGACTCACTTCCTACCTTGTCAGCTGTGATAGAGGGAGAAGATCCATTGCTTAAGATTATTCTGAGAGGCCTGCAATGAGAAAAGGCAGCATAGGGGAGGAATTAAGAGTAAAGAATGGAATAGAGATAGTGGGAGTGAGTGAGGAGTACAAGACCTGCTACAATATTTCAAGTCAGCTCTTCCCCAACTGTTCAAGCTGCTTTTTCCTCTAAAATAAATATTAAATAAAACACTGCTAATGGAGGAACCTAAATGCTGCCTTTACTTGCTAAGTGCAGGTGCAGAGAGCACTGGCAGGCACACATAGCAGCAGCTGGTATTTTGCTAGCTCCCATATGGGATTGGCACATCAAAATGTTTGAATTCTGTTCCTAGTTTAAAACCCAAGATTTTAGAATGTGCTTGAAAATCCAGCTATGTAAGTTTGACTATCCTTAACTGGAAGACAGCTTTGCCTAATCAAGACAGTAATTCTCTGCTGAAGAAATGCCTCCAGATGTACATGACCAGGGCCATTGACCGTAAGCGAGATCTCTGTGTAAAGTAAATGGGAAATAGTAATTCTTTCTAAACAATGAAGTCCACTGGATAAACTTCTGATTTTATGCCTGGTTTTCTATTGCTGTCTTTCTGTCTCCTTACCAATGTCACTATTAAATATACCTTGAAATTGTATTAACTCATTTCACAGTGTCCCTGTTTCCCAATCTCCTGCTATGTGAACAGCAGAGAAATGAGGTATATGTCAACCTTTCTGGACCTCCTTTCACATTTTAAAACCAATGCTAGAGGGGTGGGCTTTACCAAACTGGTGTATCTTCTCCAACCAACATTTTCTCTCTCCTTTGGGATTACAATGTATCCATGAATCAAAGTGCTATTAATTATAATAGTAATTAAGAATGGGTGTAGCCAAAATTAAATGAAATCTCTACTTTGTAGAATCCAAACACCAGAGCAACTCAAATAGCATTATTGCACATGTATGTGGGGAAAATAAAATTAAAGGGTTGATTTGCAATACAGTCTTTTGTAATAATCTGCTCATATAATCAAGCAGAGAAAATTATGAGTGTTACGTACTTGTGTTGCAATAGCAGCTGGAGGTCTTCATCAAGGTCCCATTGTGCTGTGTTCTGTACAGACATGTAATAAACAGTTCTTGATAGTTCTGGTAGAAATCTTTTTAGGCAAAAACAGGGCTTTGTTGAAAACAAAATTATTCATGAGAGACAAAGCAACTTTTTTGTTTTGAAATTATGGGGAAATTCCACATTCCCTTTTTCCAACCCCTCCTTCTGTCCCCTCACCCTTTGTCTCCTTGAGAAGTGGGTGGGGAAGGCAAAAATAAACAAAATGAGGGGGAAAAACATTTTTTTTTTTTTTTACCCACTAGAATTTTTTTTGGGGCGGGGTAATTAAAAGGTGCTATTGGAGAGGAAAAAACATTCTTAATTGTTTTTTAGTTTCCCACCTATATTTCTATGAAACTAGAGAAAGTAACCTCTCTCACTTCTTAATCTGTTTTTTCACTCTGGGGAGGGGGGAGGATTAATGGTGGGAAAGGATGACAAATCAATTTTTTTTTAAAAAATCATTTTTTGGGGGGATTTTTTTTGAATAAGCTGAAAACCAAACATTTCATGACCAACCACCCCATCCCCAGTTTTACTGAGCTCTAATACCCCCCCCTTGCAATCTTAGCACATGATGAAAGACCACAATTAGATGCAATAAGGGAAGAACAAGGTAACTGTGAGATCATGTTTTGTATAATATGCAGCAGTAATCCTATCCTATTTACTGCCTACTAGTTATGGGATAACTAAGATTGATTTGGCTGGCCTAGTAGTAGGCTATGAAAAATGTTTTCTGTATGGAAAAAAATGGAAAAATACATGAGGTTTTTTGTATTATTATTTAAAGCAATGCTATGTTGGTCAAGACAATATAAGAGACACAGGGTGGGTGAGGAAATAAATTGTATTCGACCAACGGAAGAGCTATGTGGAAGCTTGAAAGCTTTTCTCTTGTACCAACAGAAGCTGGTGATCCACCTTCTTTCTCTATTTAAAGGAATGTCAGAACTTTTGACTATCATAATACTGTGTGAAATGTAATTGGTCATAAGAAAGTTGCATCAAAGCATTAGCTTCAATATTTCAGGTCTGTTCCATGACCTGTGTGAAATGACTTGGTGGTCTCAGGCCATTTCCTAGTGGATAGACGTCTACATCATAAAACCACCATCACAAACTAATATTCTAGGCAGAGCTGGTACTGCTGCCTGTTAAGATTTTATTATATATAAAGGCCCTACTTGAATTGCAGGATGATTGTCAAATAATTGCATCTGAGTTGTGGACAAGACATGGAAAATTGTGGAAAAGTAATAATGGATCTTTATTAATTGAAATAGGTTTTCTCTGGCTTTTCCAAATTAATTGTTTAAGAAAAAAACACTGGAACAATATAAACACTCAAGTATTATGTTATGCATGCTAACTTTTTTGATAACCAGACATTTTGCTGCAACTATATTAGTCATTCATGCATGGGGCTGACAGCGAGAGCTGTGTCATGTGTGGTCCGAGCCCCAGCCATTTATCAGCTTGGATAAATGGGATTCTACTATACTAATGGGGGGGAAAAAGTATGTTGCAAACCTCAAAATGTATGCAAAATTGTGGACTGTGCAAAGTAAGCTAATATCAAAACTGCCGCAGAAGCCTAATGTTGCAGGATCCATAATTTCTGCAATATTGTAAATTATGTAGGGCTGTAATTGTATACATGTTACAGTAGTATCTAAAGGCCCCAACAAAGATTGAACATGCTATAAACACATAGCAAGGGAGAGTTCCTGACTCAGAGGTTACAGTCTAAATAGATAAGACAAGCAACAGTTAGGTAATGGAAGTATTATCGCATTTTATTGATGGGCAGTTGAGTTAGAGAGAGTAAGTGTCTTGCCCAAGTTCACATAGAAAGTCTGTGGGAGAGTTGAGATCTGAACCCAGATCTGCTAAATCTCCACCCAGCACTTTAACCACAAGACCATTCAAACAGTAAATGGAAATAAATGATAGTCCTGTTGGCTATTTCAGCAAAAAGTCCTAAATGGATACAAAGCCTGAGCTAGTCTTTGACACCTAGACAAGCTCCAATGCTGAACTGGAAGGGCAAGTTTGCATCTTTGCTGCTAAAACTGAATTTCTTTTCTAGCGAAAAAGATTACTTTAGGCTCTAGAGCTGTCAATCAGAAATCTTCCACAAGTGCCAAAGTCACTTAAAATTTCAGACAATATTTTCCTTTAGTCTAAGGAAAGGTAAAATGTATGATATACCCACAAGATCTGGATGGTTTGCCACAATTTATTTTAACGTGGCCAAAAGTCAACTTCTGATTATTTCTTCTGAAACCCTCCATTTCCCATCACTGCTGATTACACATGATGACCACAAGTGCTATAACTTGGGAGTTATCTTTGACTCCTCCATATCTCTCACATGTACTGGCTCTATCCAGACTTTCTCCTCAGCATCTAAGCTCCACACTTTTCTCTCTATCCCTTTAGCTAAAAGTCTTCTTCAGGCCCGGATCATTTCAATGTCCTCCTCTCTGACTTACCTGATGATGCCCCTTCCAGTTCATACAAAGCACAGATTCCATGATCCTGACCAT
Organism: Caretta caretta; assembly: GCF_965140235.1. Taxonomy (NCBI): domain Eukaryota; kingdom Metazoa; phylum Chordata; order Testudines; family Cheloniidae; genus Caretta; species Caretta caretta. Next base: position 54,070,017 of record NC_134207.1, read on the forward strand.
GTCATGCTCTCATGGTGCTTTAAATTCCTTTTATACTGCATCAGTTTCAAATACGGCTGTCAAGGAATTAAAAAAATTAATTGTGCAATTAATCGCACTGCTAAACAATAATAGAATATCATTCATTTGAAAACTTCTAAAAATATTTAAATATATTGATTTCAATTATAACACAGAATACAAAGTGTCTGGTGCTCACTTTATATTTATTTTTGATTACAAATAGTTGTGCTGTAAAAAAAACAAAAGAAATTGTAAGAGGTGAATTGAAAAATACAAGTACTGTAATACAATCTCTTTATCATTAAAGTTGAACTTACAAATGTAGAATTATGTACAAAAAGTGCAAATAACAAAGCCTACAAGTCCACTCAGTCCTATTTCTTATTCAGCCAATCGCTCAGGCAAACAAGTTTGTTTACATTTGCAGGAGATAATGTTGCCTGCTTCTTGTTCACAATGTCACCTGAAAGTGAGAACAGGAGTTTGCATGGCACTGTTGAGCTGGTGTCACAAGATATTTACATGCCAGATACACTAAAGATTAATATGTCCCTTCATGCTTCATCCACCATTCCAGAGGACATGCGTCCATGCTGACGATGGGTTCTGCTCAATAACAATCCAGTGCGGACCGACACATGTTCATTTTCATCATCTGAGTCAAATGCAACCAACAGAACGTTGACTTTTTTTTTAATTTAATTTTTTTTTGGGGGGGGGAAGGGAGGTTTCTGGTTCTCTAGTTTCCGCATCAGAGTGTTGCTCTTTTAAGACTTCTGAAAGCATGCTCCATACCTCATCCCTCTCAGATATTGGAAGGCACTTCAGATTTTTAAACCTTGGGTCGAGTGCTGTAGCTATCTTTAGAAATCTCCCATTGGTACCTTCTTTGTGTTTTGTCAAATCTGCAGTGAAAGAGTTCTTAGAACGAATAACATGTGCTGAGTCATCTGAGACTGCTATAACATGAAATATATGGCAGAATGAGCGTAAAATAGAGCAGGAGATATGCAATTCTGCCCCAAGGGGTTCAGTCACAAATTTCATTAACACATAATTTTTTTAATAAGCGTCATCAGTATGGAAGCATGTCCTCAGGAATGGTGGCCGAAGCATGAAGAGGCATACAAATGTTTAGCATATGTAGCTAAAGGTAGCTAGTAGTTACCTTGTAATGCCGGCTACAAAAGTCACCATGTGAATGTCTGTTCTCTTTCTGGTGACATTGTAAATAAGAAGCCGGCAGCATTATCACCCGTAAATGTAAACAAATTTGTTTGTCTGAGTGATTGGCTGAATAAGAAATAGGACTGAGTGGACTTGTAGGTTCTCAAGTTTTGCATTGTTTTGTTTTTGAGTGCAGTTATGTAACAAAACAAATCTACATTTGTAAGTGGCACTTTCACAATAAAGTGATTGAACTACAGTACTTGTATGAGGTGAACTGAAAAATACTGTTTCTTTTTATCATTTTTACAGTGCAAATATTTGTAATAAAAATAATGTGAGCAGTATACACTTTATATTCTGTGTTGTAATTGAAATCAATATATCTGAAAATGTAGAAAAACATCCAAAAATTATTTAATAAATTTCAATTGGTATTCTATTGTTTAACAGTGCGATTAGAACTGCAATTACTCAAAATTAATTTTGAGTTAATTGTGTGAGTTAACTGTGATTAATCAGCAGCCCCAGTTTCAAGCTTCTTGTCTTTCCTTTTAGGTCTTTGCATGGGTTATGTCCCTTCTACTTATCCAGTCCAGCTTCTCACATAGTTCCATCAAAGATGAAAGGCTGAAGCATATTCCAGGAACTCTTGTGATAATACAGTTGTTTTTCTACTTGGTGAGTGTGAAATGTCTTAACCAAGCTGCACACAGCATATCATGTTGTAGCAAGAGCCAACAACATGGTAGATTTTTCACAGTGTTGCTAAAGCCTAATAGGAATCTGGCTGCTGGTCATAGCTGCAAAAGCTGCTGTCTAGTCATCAGAAACCCAAGAGGAGAAGGACAGATGTTGTTCATTCACCTTCCTGAGACTGAGTTGATTTAATTTCTTTCCCTTTCTTTTCTGTTTGGTCTGTTTCTTTTTGTCCCCAGAACTGATTATAGATCTCTAGTAAATTGTGTGAATTATGAAAATTGGTTTAAAAATTGGAAAGATTAAATACTTGTGATTTCAACCACCTAATCCCGGACAAAAGAACTATGGACTTAACACCAATAGCATGTGTTCAAAATCAATTAATTTCCTCTATACAATACAAATTCACTTTTAAATATGGCCGTTATTCCTGTTAAATAGCTAGGCTTTGCTAAAACTAGTAGGATGACTGACAAATGTATGAAATATGATACAGAACCTTGCAGTTGGGGTTGGTTTTTTCTTTTTTCTTTTTTCTTTTTTCTTTTTTTTGTGCGTGTGTCCCAACTTCAAATTCTACTTTTGGAGTGGGATTTAAACTTAGAAACTGATTAGTCTTTTACAGTATATAATGACCTGTAATTTTCCCTTCACCTCAACATAATAAATGTTATAAATTATTTCCTTTCTTGTTCTTCTTTTCATAGTAGGCTCTTCATTTGTGAACCATTAGGTTTATTGTTATAAGCATTATTATTCTTGTTGAAATCAGTGTTTTTGCTTGCCTTTTATAAAGAAACATATAATCATGTTCCCACAGCAAAAGCTAGAACCTTCTTTAAGCAATTTAGAATTACTTTATTCAGTAGCTGGGTTTGTTTAATATTGAAATCATTCATGCATACCTCAGAGAATTAGTGGGCCAGATCATCAGTTGGGGTAAACTTACATCAGCTGGGAATTTGAATCAACCACATTGTATTCCCCAAAATACTGTGATGTGTGTGCATCTTCTTTCAAAATAGTCAATAGTTCTAAGGTCCCATCACATCCATTTCCCCCTGTTTCCAGGGTAAGAAGGCTCTTATCACTTGTTGTGTATTAGCCTTGCAGTAGACAGTCAACATGTTCCACCTCAGTGGCAGGCGAAAGGAGATGTGAAAAAATGTGTCGGTGCAAAGAGTTAAAGGATCAGACTGTAACATGACTGGGAATATTTTTGGAATTACAGATGCTATGTTTAATGTAAGATACTTGTTAGAATAATTATTGGCAAATATTACTTGTTTATATTGTTCATGGAACTCATCCATTATGCTCAGTGTTGCACAAACATACGTAAGGATGCATCACTGCTGCATTACTCAACTGTATCATTAAATTGGGACAGTCTGAGGAATACTGGCTAGATTGTGACTAGTCTACGTGCTATGTTCAAAATGCCTTCCCTCTGTTGAGTGCTTGCATGGGGGCCAGTCAAAATTGCATCTCTCACTTCCCCAGTCACAAGGAATGCTGGAAGCTAGTTCCAACCAAAGAGTGGCACTATGACCATATATTCTGTTTGCAATAGCCTGGACAGCTGGGTCAATATAGAGAAGGGGGCACACTCTGCTCTTTCAAAACATGCTGGCAGAAACTTTGCTGGCTGGTGCAAGAGAGCTTTTTGGGATGATTGACCTCTTTGGCCTCCTATCATGGCAATGGCTGAAGAGCCCTAATTTATCCTAATTTATCACTTAGCCTTTGGACTAGATAACCTTAAAGTATTTTTACATTTTATTTTGATTCAGGGCAACAAAAATCCCTTGTACAGAGGCTCTGGGCACCCTGCCAAGTACTTAAAATAGCAAATCCAAATGCAAATTTTAATCATCTCACCATATCCTACTAAGCAGTAGCTCTAAATACAAATAAAACCTAGCACACTGGCCAGTACTTCAGCCTCCAAAATTCTCCTCAAAGGCCAGGTGGGAAGAAAAAAGTAGGTCTATAGTATTGTCAAGTCTGGGTTATTGCAGACAAGGGGCAGGCAGGCATTCCAGAGCCCTGGGGCCCATATGGAGAACAAGCTGCCAGATCCCTCTTGATATAATGTGGAGATGCCTAACATCCATGCCCCCACCCGCTGCAACTGTGGCAGTATGTCACCAAATTATGAATAAAATAAGGATAAGCTGAAAAAATACTTGTACAGTTTCCCATGTAAAAGTACAAATGGGTACTTGAAATAAGATTTAATTTTTTTCTTAAGAAAAGTCATGGGGTAGAAGCACTCCCAGGTTGAAAACTTAATGCCAAAACTGGGGCCAAACCAATATTTAATTATAATTAACTATTTGTTACAGTAGCACCTGCAATTAGCTAGGCACTATCCAGACGTACAAGAAGGGATGGTCTGTGCCCAGAGGTGTGTTAGGATGTAGATATTCAGGCCTGTCTGTAAAGGCCTATACTCTAAGAATTGAAGTGTATTCTTCTCACTTAGCTAGTTATAGAGGTATAAAAAAAAGAATCAAAGTCACTGTCTGCCGGTGTAAGAGCCTTCTCTTACTGTGACAATCTGAGGCCCTGTTCTTAAGCGAAGGCCTTTGGCTAAGCAACAGAGGCAGCCATAAGCTGGGAAGTGAACGGTCACCTCCTCACATTCCAAACGAGTCACATTGAAATAAGGTGCTATTGGGCTGTTAGGAAACAGGACAGGATTGTATTCCTATCGCCTCCAGAGAAAGGGAAGTGCCTAGAAGATGTAAAAGGAAACTTAGTTTGATAGCATCCTGTCTGGCAAGAACTCACTTCTCAATAGCTGGGATGTGAAATCCTCATTTCTGTGTTTGTTCTATCACTGTAGTCCCCATTTCCCTATTGTTTGTCTGCATAATCTCTGTCTGGTTTTGTGATTGTTCCTGTCTGCTGTATAATTAATTTTGCTGGGTGTAAACTAATTAAGGTGGTGGGATATAATTGCTTAAATAATCATGTTAGGATTGGATAGTTAAATTTCAGTAAAATGATTGGTTAAGGTATAGCTAAGCAGAACTCAAGTTTTACTATGTAGTCTGCAGTCAATCAGGAAGTGAGTGTGTGAGGGTGTGTGTGTGTGTGTGTGGGGAAATGGGAACAGGGAATGGGGGTGGGGAAATTGGAATCATGTTTTCCTAAGGGAGGGGGAATGGGAACAGGGACACAGGTAAGGCTCTGTGGTGTCAGATCTGGGAAGGGGGACACTAAGGAAGGAAACTGGAATCATTCTTGCTGGAAGTTCACCCCAATAAACATCGAATTGTTTGCACCTTTGGACTTTGGGTATTATTGCTCTCTGTTCATGCGAGAAGGACCAGGGAAGTAAGTGGGTGAAGGAATAAGCCCCCTAACAAGGTGCTCACAATCTAAGGATCAACGGGGAAAGGGAACAACAAATAGATTCACTCTAGGCAGTGGGGCGGACATGAGATTTTTAAGAAGAACTTAACAGTGGAGAGGATAGAGATCTTGAGGTGAGTTCAGGGAGATCATTCAGATGGCCTCTGTGCAAGCTATGAAGTCTTGGAGGCCACTGCTGGAGATAATTGAATGGGCAGTGAAGGTAGGAACTTAAGGAGAACAGAGGTGGTAGGGACAATGTGAAACTTGACAAGGAAGGATAAGTAGGAAAGGGCAGATTAATATGGTGCCTTGAAGGAGTTTGACTGAGAGATACAAATCTTTCAAAAAAACCCCCCATTTTCATTGGGAATGCCAAGAGGAAATGCCTGCAGCAAACTGGAGATGGAGTGGATTTCATTTGTCAGCCCCACACAGGGCACTCATAATCCTGGCTTTATCTGTTTTTTTTTTTTTTTTTAATTTCATATTGGCTTGCCTACCTTCAAGCTAAGGATGCATAATGTTCTAGAGCTTGAGTAATATGTTTATATTCTTTATTTCAGCTCAATAATGAAAACTACTGCTGCTCAGAAAAAAATGCAAGTCAGGAATATTAATCTTGATTCTGGGCCTGATCTAAATTCATTAGTCAATGGACAGACTCCTAAAGTTGATTTTGATGGGCTTTGAATCAGGCTCCCTCCAGGACTAATATTTTGTATTTGTTTAATTATTCTATTTATGTATGACATTGAATGACTCAGTGTAACTAAGAGCAACTGTACAAAATGACTTCTAAACGTCAGTGTTTTAATTTGTAGCCACTGAAAGACTGCCCTCATGTGGTGAAACAGAATGCTGAATCAACAGCACGGTGTCTGCAGCAGCTATTCTAGATGCTTGCATCACAAGTACTGACCAACCTGAGTTTGCTAAATTTGGAAGGTCTAATGTCACCATATGCATCTAATTAGAGTTATACTGTGGCCAAGCAAATTACTGTATAGTATTTACATCACAATTCTTGAATTACTAATGTTATGAATTATTGCATAAAGAATTACTTTATTATTAAACGTAGCAATTTAAAGAAACAAATATTCAATTAAAGTAAAAGCGTGGGAGACTGATTCTGCACTGTTTACTCAGGTAGTCGTTAACTTCAAAGGTAGTTTCAGGGGCACAAGAAATTCTGGATTTAGTCATTAACCGTAAAAATGTTATGATTGCTTGTGATTCTAGCATAAAGCCCTACTTTTACTGTCCTTTTCATCAGAATAGTAGGAAATTACTTTCAGTAACTGTAATATGTGTTCTTATTCCTGTTACCACTAGTGTGTTTAAAACCGGCAATTAATATCGTTGTACTTTTCACAACAACTTAGTTTTAAAGGGGAGAACCTATATTTGGGGGGAGGAGGAAAGGGATGTTTAATTTTGTAGTAAAGAAAAAAGACCTGTTAATGAAGACCATGTTTCATTATAACAGGCCATAAAAAGGTTGGTGTCACTGATTCCTGACATCCAAGAAAATATAAATCGATCTCCAGCTTTAAGATATTCGTTCTTTATTTTAAAGCTGACTTGCCAAAGGTTCTTTTGTAGTTCCTAAAACTCAAGGGAAAAAAAATATTAAGCCAATATTAAAAAATGAAATTAGCACTGTATTTTAACAAAATTTAAAATAATTACAACCTCCTTAGAAGACACGGTCACTTTAAATAAAAATAAATAAATAAATCTGGACCAAAGGCATTCCTAGTGTTACTTCACGTCAGTTAATGGAGAAATATTAGGGCTGCATTTGGCTCTCGGTAGTTAAAATAAATCCCTTTACCTTTGTTACTAGCACCAGAGATTATTAAAACGAAAAGTATTTTTACGATATCAATTTACTGTTTTGCTGTTTACTTTTTGCATTCCATCAGTTTGAACAATGTAAATAAATGGGTCACTTTCACTTCTGGTTTATAGTCAGTCCCACTTTCAGGTGATCATGAAGTAGCACAATGCTGCAAGGCTTACAAACCGTGGAAAGAAATCTTTTTTTTTAAAGACTGTTTTTGTTAGAATGGGTGGGAAAGATGAAATATATGGCTGTATGTTTTATAAGTTTGTTTCTATAAAATAATTTGGGATCAGCCTTGGTCTGACACTGTCCCTTGTTGTTTATCATGTTTATTATGGTAGTTATGCTTATGACGATGATGCTTATGGTCCACCTGAGAATGGGACCCTATTGTGCTAGGCATTGTACAAACGCAGAATGAGACCATCCCTGCCCCAAAGAGATTACAGTTTAAATAGGCAAGACAGACACAGGGTAGGGGGAAGATGAATAATGGCAGTAAAGGTCATGTTTAATTCCTCAGGTTTTTGATTTTTCTATTTAAATCCTTTCACTGGAGTTACATTAGCCAGGGACTAGGGAAATGGAGGACCAAAAGCATGGAGGGGCAGGATGAAGTTGAAATAAGTGAGGAAGAGGCAAGAGGCTTGGAAGAATCAGCTAGTTAGCACAGGGGGGAGAGCGTTCATTGTGAAAACTGCAGAAAAAAGTCTGATGTCTGCGGCAGCAGCTTATAAAGCTTTTTTTTTTTTTTTTAAACTGATTGTGCAACTAGGAGTCAATCACTGTTCAAGCGTTTCTTTGATCTGATTGGCCGGGCTCGGGGCCCAGGAGCCAATCATGCTCTCCGGTGGGAAATTCATAAAGCGGCAACAAGCTACCTTAAAACCGGTACAAGCCCAAAACAAGCCAACAAGCAACCAACAGCAAGTACAAACCAACTCCACTTAAAACAAAGCCAATTTCTGCTTTATTGTAAGCAGAATTGTCAAGTGGCCCCTTTGGCTTCTTTCTCAAAGGCCATTTTGTTGCTGGGAGGAGGAATACTACATAGGTCTTAATGTTTCCAGAGGAAGGCATCTCCCTTCACAGTTCACGCTACATCTTGAAGTGTAGTTGTCATAATACAAGGAATTAGAGTCCATCGGAAACTGGAGGCATTTAAAGAAAGCAGCTGCAACTACAGACATAAACAAATAGACTACCACACAGCTTGAATTCCAGCTTTCTTTCCTTTGTTTACAAGGGACTACACTCTGGAACTCAAAACAGCCCAGTGAGACATCTACTGGCTGTGAATGATGTACTGCAAATAAGCATAAGAGGAAAGAGAGAGAGAGAGAGAGAAATGTCTTCTAAAAACATACAATTAAATTATGTATAAATTCTTATGCTGCACTTATCACCATAGTATGTGATGAAGCAACCACCAACTCATATGAGGCCATGCTGCATAATTTCAGAATAAAAATATTTTTGTTTGAGGCTTTTTTTTTTTTTTGATGAACACAGTTTCAATGGAAAATTTCCAACCAGCCCTATTAAAAATTGATTTCCTGATATATGATTCCTGTCTACACAGCTCTTCCAGCTTCTCCATTTTGGAGTATATTGAGGGCTAATATTGATATGATGGAAACTGTGGACCAGGTCCTCAGTTGGTGTAAACTGGTATAATCCGATTGATGTCTATATAAATATTCTCTTTTAGGATCTGGGCCATATCTTTCTTTGAAGTTTGAGTCTTGTCATGTAAAACATAGTTACTCTGGACTTCCATGATGAGTAACAGAACAATTGGTTCATGCTTCTGGCCAACATGTAACATCCAAATATCTTAAATTACAGTCCATGGCGCCTAGATTATATTTTATTATCTAGCTGAGATGATCAGGCCCTGACAGGTAAGGTGTTATCATCAAAGGTTCTTTCCTTTCTGTTCATCTATTAGCCTAACAGTACATTCTGGTTGTCAGCACTCTCGGTATATATTTTCTTGTTCCTGACCATCACTTTGCTCATTCTCTGCATTTACTAATGATGATTATGTATTCTTTTCAAAGTTTTCTTTCTCAATGTTTAAGGAATACCACAGAATGGCAGACCTTTAACACTTTTAAGTAGTGTCTCTTTGCATAGAATACTCCAAAATTTTGAGGGACATCTTTTTCATATTGTGACCATGTACCTCTGACATTGTAGTACAAATAAAAATGTGCCACTCCTGCAACTTTTCTGATCTCTGGCAGTTTGTCACATAATATTGGCATGTGTATGTCTCTGAGTCCTACAAATGCTTCAATCTCTTTAATGTTATCAGTTCCACTGTGGCTGCGACATTACAAATTAACAGAGTGTTGGATCACAGGTTAACAATCACATGCAGTATTGATGCTTCGCTTTAAAGAAGAAATGAAAAGGGTCTCATTTTCATCTGAATCTGAGAATTAATGGGCATATGAGGAACGCTAATCACTGTTTTGGAGGTTTTTGTGAATCAGATGAGTGCTCCGATGTGGATTGTCTTAGATGACTTGTTGAGATCTATTTAGTCTGTATGTGCAAAGGAGTCTGTTTTTGTGTAAAGTGTACCCAGAGAAACTAGAAGGAGCTGTAAGTTAATATGGCTCCTATTCCATTAATTTAATCCTTATACCTTTTCTCAGTTTGTACTTAGGCTCCCTTACGATCAGTAAATGGGTGTAAGTAAATTGAAGGGAGTCTAAATTAGTGCTGGGTCTAACTTACATATAGTTCTATGGCATTCCTTAGCTGCATTTTCTTGCAGATTTGTAAGTCACTACAACTTTATGTAATGTGCCAATGTTTGCAATCAGTTTGAAATGTACATTGTGTTTTTCACAGAAATCTGCTGATTGGGAGATTTCAGCCACAGTATTTCTTTCCTTCTGTTTCATAAATATTTCAATTTGAGACAATTTTCTGGAAAATTTAAGCACTTTTACAATTTCATACTTCCAAATATATATATATATATTTCCCCAGAGAACACTGCCTCAAAAATTAGTGTTTTTTAGCTGTATTTTTGCTGTCTGGCCTCACGGTGGCACAGTTGGTTAAGAAATCACTCAAGTCCTGAAGTCCTCTTTCTTTTTCTGTGTTTTCAATATTCGTATGTAGGGAGTGTGTCATGGAATATATAACCTTGCTAACTTTGTTCTCTGTGCAGAAAGGAAAATGTCCCAGGATTTAAATATTTGTGTTTGAGATGGTTGTAGAGATGAGCTGCAGTACTGAAGGGGGTGGGGGCGGAAAGAAAAGAGAAAAGAACAAACAAACCAACCCTCTAGCTGTACTTCTACTGCACAGATTTCTGCAAGGACAATGTGTGAAGAAGGGGCTGACTGACATTTTGGTCGGAAATAACTATGAAGAAGCTAATATTTTGAGGCAGTATGTAAAACCAAAGCTGTTTTTTTGTGTGTAGGGATTCGGAAGTAATGGACATGCAGGATGCTTGATATGCTAGTTATTGCCCCAAAAGCTCTATTAGCTCATTGCCACTTCATAGCAGTTCTGGTGTTTCAGTTTTGGCTAGAAACTATACTTTGAGCCTGCCCATGAAAAGCAAGAGAAAAGTCCCTGTCCCATTGCAGTCAAAGGCAAAGCCCTCATTGCCTTTATGGGACAAAGATATGGCCTAAACTTTGTTATATATGCTGTGGAATGCAATCCTTCTGGGCATCTGCCTTGGGCAATCCCTTGTCTCTCAGGGCTCTGTGCTCACCGTTGGGGCCCCTCCTTGTAGCTATGTCTGAGGAGTAGCTCCACCCAGTCTGGTGCCCACTTCTGTCTCATTTGCACGTGAGACCCCTCTCATGCTCTAGGAGTTGCAGTGCTTCCATTTTGTTACCCAAGGAGCTCCATCTTCATGGCTTGCCCTCTGGCCAGATTACTGTAGTTTTTCCTTCCGGTGGACCAAGTCTCACTCAGGTGACCATGTATCATTCCCAGCAGTCCTCCAGTCCAAGGCAATGCCACTTTCCCAGATGCTGGTAGGAGAACCCAGGCCAGCCCACTATCTGGGTTCCAGTTCAGGGACTATTGAATCAGCGGTCAAGGTCTGCCCTTTGCTGCCGTTTCTCTGAGCCTTTTCCTATTCCTCCTCTTTCAGGCTTCTGCTCCACCACCCCTCTGGATAAAACCTTCCCTTAGGGCCAGAATCCCAGGGCTGCTGCTCTCCCCCGGAATTTCCTCCTTTCCTTCTCTCAACCCAGAGTGACTACAGGCTTCTGACTGCAGCCCCACTTCCTGCTGCAAACTTCCTGGCTTTATTCTAGTCCTGCCTGCTCTTGCTTTGCTGGGCTCCATCCTCAATCAGTGCTTGGTCATCAAGCCTAATTCTCTCTTTCTCTCTCAGGTGTGTCCTATGAGGTTACTTAACCCTCCTTAGACTATATTAACCCTTTTTGGGCTAGCATGGGGTGAACATCCCATCACACCTACCCAATCCCAAATAACACCTGCACCCCCTATTTGAAAGTGTTTTTGTTTTTTTTAAAAAACTAATCAAAGCTAATATGGTAGACTTCAGTAGACTTTGGATCTGGCCCTATAGGATTCTCTGGCTTTGCTCAGTGATGCTAGTAGAGTTGGTTTTTACTCTTTGTGTTGCCAAAGGATGGTTTTTACTCAGCCTGGACCCAGATAGACTCCCATTGATGCTGATGCAAGTTTCTATGGGTTGAGTAAAATTGAGGTTCAAATCTTAAAAGGGATTTATGTGAGCTACCTCCACTGACTTCAGAGGGTATGGTGATCCACTTTGCAGATTCCTTTGCATGACTAGAGCCCTACTGTCCAAAAACTCTTAAACATATAAGGGAACTTATACTTCCACGATGTGTGGAATCAGGCCTTCAGTGAATATCTTAGCATTTGATATGTTATGTTTTCCGTTACAGGCAGAAAGTACAGTGATGCCTATAGCTGGACTTGAACTTCTAGAGAGCCTTAGCAAGGTCCCTCACCAAAGGCTCTTGAGCAAACTCAGGAGTCATGGAATATAAGAAGGAAGGTCTTCTCATGGATCAGTAACTGGTTAAAAGAAAGGAAACAAAGGATAGGAATATATGGTCAGTTTTCACAATGAAGAGAAGTAAATAGTGGTGTTCCCCAGGGATCTGTACTAGGACCAGTCTTGTTCAACATATTCATAAATGATCTGGAAAAAGGGGGTGAACAATGAGGTGGCAAAGTTTGCAGACAATACTAAAATAATTAATATATTAAGTCCAAATCTGACTGTGAAGAGTTACAAAGGGATCTCACAAAACTAAGTGATTGGGCAACAAAATGGCAGATGAAATTCAATATTGATAAATGCAAAGTAATGTATATTGGAATACATAATCCCAACTGACATAAAAAATGAGTGGATCTAAATTAGTTACCACTCAAAGATCTTGGCATCATTGTGAATAATTCTCTAAAAACATCTACTCCACGTCAGCGGGGTTCAAACAGAATGTTAAGAACCATTAGGAAAGGGATAAATAATAAAACAGGAAATATAATGCCACTATATAAATCCATAGTACACCCACATCTTGAATACCATGTGCATTCTGGTTGCCCATCTCAAAAGAGATATATTAGAAATGGAAAAAGTACAGAGAAGGGCAACAAAAATTATTAAGGATATGGAAAAAGCTTCCATATGAGAAGAGATTTAAAAGACTGGGAATATTCAGCTTGGAAAAGCGGTGACTAAGGGGGGGAATATGATAGAGGTGTATAAAATCATGAATGGTGTGGAGAACATGAATAAAGAAGTATTTACTCTTTCATGAAACACAAGAACCAGGGGTCACCCAGTTAAATTAATAGGCAGCGGGGTTAAAACAAACAAAAGGAAGTACTTCTTTACACAATGCACAGTCAACCTGTGGAACTCATTGCCAGGGGATGTTGTGAAGGCCAAAACTGTAACTGGATTAAAAAAAAATTAGATAAATTCATGGAGGATACATCCATCAATGGCTATTAGCCAAGATGGTCAGGGATGCAACACCAGGATCTGGGTGTCCCTAAACCTCTGACTGCCACATGCAAGGACTGAATGACAGGGGATGGATCACTTGATGATTGCCTTGTTCTGTTCCTTCCCTTTGAAGCACCTGGCATTGACCACTGTCAAAGACAGGATACTCGGCTACATGGACCATTGGTCTGAGCCAGAATGGCCGTTCTTATGTTCTAGTTCAGATTGCTCAAGCTTTTTCACTTTTCCTTTCTAATGTGTCACTTTCACTTGCTTATAACTTTCTCAGAGTTTTGGCATGATTGCTGTCGGAGAGCCAGTTGGAGAGCCAGTTTTATTCTGAAAGCTTTACCAAAAATGGTTAAGTTGCTTTCGGCTGCAAAAAGAGAGAGCAAAAATCTTTTTTTTGCTGAAGTAAATTTTTTTGCAACTTCTTAGAAGAAGAGATTTTATTGAAATTTGGGCCTACATTTTACATCATAGATGTGGGTTTTTTAGTGGTCTGATGAAAATCTATTTTGATTTGTCTGAGTTAGTGGTTTAAAACACACGCGCGCACACACTGGTTTTTGTTGTCCAGTTACACAATTTGGCAACATTCTACTGAAACTGCACGTAGGTGTGTACATGACAATAGATAAGAAGGCAGGACCCATCCTACCTCTTTTATGTGCCATCACATAAAGCACACAAATGTGGTAGCATTAGTGTTTTTTTTCTTTAAAAACACAAAACAAAACTGAAATATACACTTAGGTTATGTCTACACTTGGAGCTGAGGGTTTTGATTCCCAGCTCAAGTAGACCTGTTCCAGCTGGGTCTCAGAGACCTAGAGCCCTAAAGTGTAGCTCAGTAGCATGGGCATGTCATAACTTTGTCATTTCCAGTCATTCTTTGTGAATGCTTCAGTTTTCTACCTTAATGTTCCTTTTAATGTAGTTTTTCTGTGAAAGATTGTATAACGTTTTAACTCATATTTATAAATATTTATTGTTACAATCTCATTTGAAATAGTTTGGGTAGACCCCAAGCCCTTTGATGCATGGGGGGGGGGTGAGCTTTATAGATAAAATAATAATTAATAATAAATGCCATTTCATAGGTCTAGAAATTGGATCAAGTTAGAGTATGATAGTCTCAAACGTAACAATTCATCAAAGCCATCACAGTTGGGGATCTCTTCATGAATGGGAAAGAAATGTATTGTGTTTTGTTAATTATTAAATGCCTGATATTTTTTTTCAGATCTTTGCTAAATCTCAAAGCTTTTTATATTCAGTATAACTGAAGTCAGAAAGTTGTAGAATTATAAAGTGATGAGTGTCTTAATAGTTCAACTTGTCATGGCAACATATAATTATGATTTCCTCTGGGAATGGTGGGAATGAATCCCTGTTCTCACAGAATTTTAGGCAATGTTTAATGAGGAGAATATTTCAAATAAATGGTATTGAGTTTCAGTGATTTAAAGCAAAGCAAAACAAAACTACACACTCTTCCCAGAAAAAAACAAATCTAGATTTGAGGAGCTGTCTCAGATGTAACATAAGGGAAATTGTTTTGTTTATGATTTGCTTTCTGATTCCAGGTGACCAAAAATAGCCAAATCTCATTTTGTTGTAAAATGAGATTTTTATATACAGCAGGTATTCCATGCCATTAAATCCCTAGGCATTGTGCACAAATGACAGCAAAGGTGTGGCTATTGGTCCATTGCCAGACAAATCTGGTATTGGCTGATATTCACTCAACTTGTATAAACCCTTTAAAGATAGAACATTTCACATTCTGCATCCTATCAAAACGCATATAGAATATTTCTCCTAATGCCTCTGACTGTCATTACATCTGATTTATCTGAATTTGCAACAGGAGGGAATTGTCTAAAAATATACATTTCAGCCTCAGAAACTGCAGGGAAATAAAAGATAAAAAACAATGGAAAAACCTGTGTTTTGGAAGAAACATCTTTTAATTCATTCTATTTCCATTTTGTGTTGATGTCTTTCCTTTTAACCAAATTAATTTCTACATGCTGTTACAAGGAAATAATGTTACTGAAATCCATGCAGTCCCTCCTTATCAGTCAACAGCTGTCCCCAGATGCAGCATTTTAATTTTGGAAAAAATATAAGAGCAATACATTTTCATTGACAACCGTGCAGCAAACAGCTCTCATTTTATAATAACTTGTCTAAGGTGTTTTTATTCATAGCTTTTTTTCAAATTTTATATAACTGAATTTCTATATCCACCTTTCTACACTGTTTAAAGAAGAACGTTGTCAGTCTGTTTATAATTTAAAAGCTCATTATTTTTGCTGCCTTGTTTGTTGTGTTCCTTTTGTCCTGCCAGCAGGAATTCTATTGTAATCAGATTGGTGTGCTCAGTGTTCCTGCTGTTTGCCCACTTGAATTGCTATTATTATGTTTGCCCCTCCAGTAGGAGAGTTGCTAAGTAAGATAGGACTCCAGCTAGATTCTGTGCACGTTAATATTTGAATGAGAATCTTATAATGTATAATAATCTTTTTTATAAATCTTCTATAGACCCATAAAAATGCTTCAGAACAGATTCTAGTTACTCTAAACATGGAAAACAAAAAGGGTTTATTCAAATTGTTCATAGGAAATTACAACTGTATTAACTAATTACTTCCTCTTGATGTTATGGAAGGGGGTTTTCAAAGGAAATGCTCATGATTATTATTAGTCTCTCTAGCTTTCATTCAGGTGGTTTGTGCATTGATGTCAAGGCATCTGGTTTTTCTAATTTTCTTCAGACAAATTAACTCGCAGGAATCATTTCTCCAGGATAGGTAGTATTCCTGGCTATGGACTTGGACTGAGACAGCAGACTTAACATCTACATAATTCCCACTAAAGTCAATGTTGGCTGGGCCTGAAATTCAGTGAATTATCATCCACCATGTTACATTTCAATGGGAAGGAAATGGATTAATCTAGAGAGAGACCACAGCTGAGGCTTTCAGACACAGTTCTAAACTTCCCCAAAGTTCAGGATATGGTCAGGTCAGGGTTTGGCTGAGCCCAGTATGGAGACAGGGACCAGATACTTAGGTTGAATGTAGACCCAAATGTCCTCAAAGTTTTGGCATGTTTAAGTTAATAGTTAGACATATCTCATTTCTGTTGTATGTACAATCTCCTGTCTGGGGCTAATGCTAAAATCTATATCAAGAATCACACTGGAAATGCATTATTTGTGTATATGGAATTACACAATGTCTGAATATTACCTATTAGGAAAACAGTTACATTCATTTGATCCAATTCAACTAATTTGAATAATGAATTTTTCATTTCAAAGAACTTTGAGGTAGCTTTTGGAGGGAAAAGTATGTCAAGACAATGGCTCAGACATCAAAGAGAAGTCTTCCTGTAAATGCAGCTGCCTGGACCTGGAGATCTGAACTAGGGCTGCAGAAACAGAGACCACAACCAAGAGCTGACTTGTTTCAGTTTATTCTGGGTGGATTGGCCTCTGTATTATGGTGGAGCAGTTGTAAAAGCATAATTAAGGCTGATTCAGGCTTTTCAATTTCACAGAACAATGAATTGCTACTTGCTAATCTTTTGAGAATGATAAAGCCCAAAATTTAAGGATTTGGTTTCGAAGGAACTCTAATTTGTTAGATATTTGTAGTATAAAGGTGAATTGTGAAGTATTTGTTTAAAAATAGGTTGGAATATAAATTTGAGTCCTCAGGTTTTTTTAACCTTTTTCGTAAACATATCATAGGGAGTGTGAGCCAAATAATATCCATGGTGAGAGATTTCCAGTATTCCTTAACAAAATATTCTATGGCTTGGTTGTACTGAATCCCAGACCCAGGAAGGTGTGTTCATATGTTCAAACTGTTCTCTTTTTCCTTTCTGGTTTGATGTTTTAAACTTTTATTTGTTATATGGGCCTGAATTTCAAACAAGTTAGTTGTGCAGTTACTGGTATGAAATGCCTGGGCAACTGTGCATCTACTTTGAACTTGCTTAAGCCAGTAATTATGCACACAAATATATCCTAGGAACAATTACCCAGTTCTATGTACAACTTTTCAGTAATTCGGTGCAGAAATTAGACCTGCATTTTACACATACCAGATGACCAATGGCAGAGAAGTACTGCAGCTGGACCAACATGACCATCTCTTCAATAGTTTGGTTGCATAGGTCCAAACTCTACCTGGTCTCTCTATCCTTCTATTGTTAACATTCTACAACACACAGCATACTATTAATGCAAAGTACATAGCATGTGCTCTCTAAACTCACATGCATAAGTATGTCATGATTACATTAATTTATATAGCTTTAACGGAGGCTATTGCTACTCTAATCATTTTATACCTGGCTGCAACATCTGATTTGGTAAATAGATATTCAAGGCCCGAAGCATGTATATAATCTGTGCCTATGCCCTTGGTCATTTATTTTAGGTATTGCCATCTGCCTACAGGAATGTGTGGTATATAGTCAGTTAAAAATAATTGTGATAAATTTATTATCAGAAGATTGTACCCTTTAATATGTTGCCAGTATGTTTGCTAAAATGGTCTGGGTATTAGTATACATCCTGTGTCAGAACAATTGCTCACTGTTTTGCTGTTGTTGCTCTCTTTGAAATTCAGTCAACAGTCTGTGATACCAAAACAACAAAAATGTGCACTTATCTCTAGGCCATAAAAATCTTACAGCTGTGTTTACTTTCAGTGCAAGGAATGAGTAAAAGGCTTTCAGAAACATAAAACTTAAAAAAAATAAAAGGGAATAGAGGAACTGTAGAGCACGGATTAGATACTGCAGTGTTCATGGTGTTTTCTTCACAATAGTAATATTCTATCTAATTTTAACTCCTCTTTTCATCCTGATCTGAAACAGAGACTCCATGCATAATGGTTGGGACCCATGGGTACACTTCAGCAATCTAATCATTCCAGGTAATTTGCTATATGGATGATTGCATTAAGGCACTGTGGTCTAGAGACTTCAGCTCATTTCAGCCCCTGCTCGTAGTCACAACTGAAGTGGAATGAGATTCATGCTTTAATCTTAGACTTTTGTCCATATGCGCTATTTCCCCACACATTCAGTTCAAAAGAAAACTATAGAAATTTGTTGTCTTAGATTCATTCTTGCTGTAGAAAAGAATGAATCTAAGACTGGAATCCAACCTATTGGTGGAAGGAGGCACAGAAACCTGTCTAGACGGATTCATTTTTTTGAGTAAATGCCTGCATCCTGAAAGAGTGTTTCCTGCAAATACTTGTCTGATCATCATTTTTTTTTTAAAGCTATGCTAGTTGTTGCTACAGCAGCCGTAGATGCCCCATTTAGTACATTAACTATTTTCTATATGAAGAAATTCTACCTGCATTATTTTAGTACCCTACTTTTTCTCAAAGAAAACCAACCAATTTTACTCTTGCCAGTAGTCTGAAAGACAAAAAAAAAAAAAAAAAACCCCAAACACTTCTCACTAGTTAGTCGATGTTTTCCAACTGAGAAATTTGTTGTTGGTACACACTGATTGAAAACGTACCAAGGTCAAATTCATTTCTCGTGTAATTCCACTGAAGATAATGGAGGTGAATTTAGCCCACATTCTTACTTCTGGTCTCTTATTAGTACCACCACCAAATCCTTTTCTCTCTCTGCCACAGCCACTTGGAGAAAGAGAAAAGCAAACACAGCTAAGTAGATTAAGCTGGAGTTAAACTATCAGGATTTGGAGAATTTTCAGAATACCTCTTTTTCTGTTCATGAAAAATATTCTGTTTTGTGATTGGGGGGAGGTTAGTTTCATAAGTTTTCTAGAAAAAATTATGAAACTAATCAATTTTTTAGGCTTTTGGTTGTTTCACTTTTTCATTATTCCATCACTGTATAATATGATTGCTATCACTTACACTCTGGTGGGATTCTGCTTTCATTCCAAAGATAATGTTGTTTAACCTGAAATGAATTTCAGATTGCTTGTCATATTTGTTCCTGAACAGTCATGCACACAAAATGCCAATTATTCATGAACATGTTTCCCTGAAATTTGGAATATGTCTGTATAATGATGTAGGATATTGCCCATCACCATAATGCCTCAGCACTATTTATAAATATATATATTTCATGGAAAAATGTCACTGTTCTTCATGCAGCTGTAGTAGCAATTCTTGGAACTAATTCCATCATACAATTGTTTCTGGCAAAACTGAAGTACATTTCTAGCTGCAGGGCAAAGTACACACGCAGCTAAGTGTAGAGTGAGTGACTCTGGAATCTGCTGTATCTCCCACTAGTGAGGCATGTTGGTTTCAGGCGCTTGAGTCATGATTTTGCAGATTTCTGAGGTCTCCTTGAGCCGCTTTTTCAGAATGATACTACCTGGGCTTTATCAGTGTCTGAGAATGAGCTTCTAAATTTCTCAAGGAGGTTATTGCAGATGTCTCTCAATTCAACACTGATATCCGGCCCAACACAAATTCCACACTTTTACAGCATGTGTTTGAATGATCTCATGCTGAGTAGCTGCTGTTACCATCTCACACTTCATTCTGCACTACCTACCTGCTGTTCTGGCACATTTTTGACCATATTATTGTGATCTTTGCGTCAGTTCTTCTAAATGTGCCCTCTTTATCAAGTGCCATGCTACTTTAATCATAGGGTGTGGCCAGCTCAAAATGATATCCGGGTAGAAATATACTTTTGTTTGGAAGCCTCACACAATCAAATCCAGTCCAGAAGGGTAAACTTGAATTACTTGTTACCCCCTGCAACAAACTGATGACTTCCCCTTTAAAAATCCTTTTGACCAGAGTGCCTGAACTGTGGTTGAAAATGAGAATTGCCCCTATATGGCAGCAGAAATGAATAGATCGTATGCCTTGACTGCTATTTAGATAAATGCCTTCTTTGGCTCCATAGCCTACATTCAGCCATTAGGAGAAATCAGTTTGGGAACTGTACACAGGGCTAATTATTTGACTGAAATATATAGTTGCCCCATTTTGGGGTGAGGGTGGGGGTGCGGGTGTCGGACAATCCCGTCTGAGGTTTTAGATAAGTCAGATATTTTTTGTTTTAAGTTCCTCACCAATGTAACCCTTCTGCCAGGCCAAGTTGATAGCAGCAAGGGCTGGGTTCAGTACACAGGGGTTCCCTCTCATCAAAGCAAATGCAAAACTGGCTCGAGCCCCCACCCAGTGACCTGGGAAAATCTTACACACCCCCTGGGCGCCTCAAAGAGGCAATACTTCCCCTCTCGCAAGCACAGAGTCTTGGTGTAGCAGAGAATCTTTAATAACATGAGGTAAATGACATCAGCATTAAATTGGGGAAACACCACAACTAGTGTTCATTAACCAAACCATGAGAAAAGACCCACCCCAGCAAATTGGGCCACATCCTTTCCCTTGGGTTCTTGAGTCCCAGAACCCAAACGTCTCTTGAGTCCAGCAATGCACAAATCACCCAAAGTTCAAAAAGTCCAGCCCCAGATTCAAAAGTTCATCTGCATAGTGTTACTCCCCAGTCTGGCTAAAATGTGCCTGTGTGTGGGGGAAAGAGGTAAGGGGCACCTTACGTGTCCTGAAGCTGACTGCCCCACAGGACTCTGCTCCGCTCTGCTCACCATCTCATGAATGGCTCCACTCTGCACAGCTCACCTCACCATCTCACGAACACTCCACCAGCCTATCCATGAACAGCACCACTGCACTCTAGGTCTTCCGGCTCCCCACTACTTGACACAGT
The DNA here is from genome assembly GCF_965140235.1 of Caretta caretta. Classification (NCBI taxonomy): domain Eukaryota; kingdom Metazoa; phylum Chordata; order Testudines; family Cheloniidae; genus Caretta; species Caretta caretta. Next base: position 54,090,878 of record NC_134207.1, read on the forward strand.
GCTCAGTGATTCCAGCTCATAGTAGTGGGAGCCTTAGTGCTGGTGCACCATAAGGCCAAAGTGAATTCAGCACAGTACCTGTAGCAAGACTCTTAATAGACCCAAAGTTAGCTCTGACATTCCACAGTCGAGAGAGACAGAGATGCAATGGGTGTTTCAGGCCCTCACAAAGGGACCCACACTACCAGGTACTAATACCTGTCTCAAGCCTCTCTCAATTCACAGAGTTTTGGAACCCATGTCCCTTGCCTAGCGAGTGCTACTTAGTTGATGGTGAGTCCCTCCATCATAACAAAAGGGCAAGTACAGTTCCAAACACAGTTCCTATAATCAGGGTACTAACACTTTATTCTTCCTGCCCCAATAACAGAGACACTGGGGATCCCACAACAGCTAAAGTGACCATTTGGGCAGTTATGGCCTCATTCTAGGCGGGGTGTGTGTGCTTATGCAAATGAGATCAGCCCCTGAAGTTCTTTTCCACACTTGCCACACCTCACCACCAGATGTCAGGGTGGAGCTCATCCTGACTCTGCTTACATTCTCCCCCTGGCCGAGAATTTGGCGTCCCGACAAATCATTCTCCCTTTATACCAACTCATTGGTTTCCTTCAAAGGGCCTCAGAAAGCCCACTTTAGCTTCCACAATCCTGTGTGCTAAATGTATTGGCTCTTCACTAGTCACCCCAGGTGCATCATAAGTTAACCGTTTTACTGGTCTTATCACCCTGTCTCGTCTATTGAGAATCTCTGTTGCCGAGGTAGGGGGAACATCCTCTTGAGTGACAGATGGAGAGGCTTCCTTTGAGGCTCCCTTGGCTACTGGCGTAGGCCCCTGCACTCCTAGTTCTAATGCGGGAGGGTCCAAAGTGCTCAGGACATCCTCTACCTGTGTGTCTCCACTGTCCAATAACCTGTGTGTGTCATCACACGGGGGTCTCATCAGCAGCACAGGGGTGTCAGAAATGGGCCTAAATAATTCCGCCATTGGGTTTAGGGCGGAAGAGGGAGAACTCTCATTTGGTTCAGCTGATCGAGACTGAAATCTTGTCTCCATCCCAGGATACACCAGGGTTGTGTCTTCCTCCTCAGACTCACTGTCAGATGTGCAGAATAGGGGTAAGTTAGCTGCAGGGGGCCCACTGTCTGTGTTGGATGGTGGCTTTGGTCTAGCACTTCTGTTCTGCCCGGCTGCCCTGTCGTGGCCCATCTCGTAAGGGGTGCTTACCAATTCCCCCACAGGGAGCAAAAGGTTTCTATGCATGTCTTTATTTGTCCTGGACCGTTTTCAGGTTTGATCTTGTAGACCGGCAGATCTCCCAGCTTTTCCATCACGAGGTAAGGTATTGCCTTCCATCTGTCAGCTATCTTGTGTTTGCCAGCAATACCCAAATTTCGCAGCAGGACTCTGTCCCCCGGCTGGAGCTCCTGCGAACGCACTCTAGCATTATATCAATGTTTGTTGCGGTCTGCGTTCTTCTGAGCCGCAGCGGTAGCTAAGTGATAAGCATCCCGCAGCTTTTCTCTTAGTCGGGATACATATTGCTGATGAGTTTCATAGCTATCTCCATCCTCTGATACACCAAAGCACAAGTCTATGGTAATCTTGGTTCTCTCCCAAACATCAAGAGATATGGGGTGACTCCCGTAGCATCGTTCTTTGTGGCATTGTAGGCATGCACCAGAAATGCGACATGCTGGCTCCAGGTTGCCTTCTGCTCTGGTCGCAAAGTTCCCAACATATCTAATAGGGTTCGGTTGAACCTCTCTGGCTGAGGATCACCTTCGGGGTGATAAGGCGTTGTCCTAGACTTTTTAATTCCTGCTATCTTCAGCACGTCCTTCAGAAGGTGACTCTCAAAATCCCGCCCCTGATCAGAGTGTATCCGAGCTGGGAATCCATAGACTGAGAAATATTTGTCCCACAATACTCGAGCGACGGTGGTGGCCCTCTGATCACGTGTGGGATATGCCTGTGCATACCGTATAAAATGGTCAGTCACTACTAGAATGTTCCCAACATTCCTCTTGTCTACCTCTACAGACAAGAAATCAATGCATACCAATTCCAAAGGTTTGTTGCTGGTGATGTTCTTGAGATATGCAGCCCTCGTGGGCAGAGTTTTCCTTTGAACGCATCGAGCGCAAGTCTCACATTTCCTGCGAACATCTTCAGCCATTCGGGGCCAATAGAACCTACTACGAATAAGTTCCAGGGTCCTCTCCATCCGTAAATGCCCAAAGACATCATGCAGGGCCCTCATGGCCAGGGCTCTGTACTTTTTTGGCAGTACTAGTTGTGCTCGTTGCTTTTGTAAAGAGTCGGTGGTCATTCGGTGTAGCACTCCCTGAATCAGTTTTAGTTTGGTCCATTCTCTCAATAGTAGTTTACCGTCTGGGTTAGGTGGGACAACCGCAGCTGGGCTTCGCCCCTCCCTTTTGGCAAGTAGTGTATCACGAATGTCAATATCTTGCCGCTGGGCTTCTTGCCAGTCAGCCGCATTGAGTATGGGCAAAGGAGATTGGTCCAATGCAATATAGTTCACTGAAGCAGAAGGCATGCATTCAGGGGGCAGGCCCAAAGCTTCTGCAACACATCCCTTAAGGCTCTCACAGGCCTCTGGCTCTCGGTGACTCACACTGCAAATAGCTCTCACTCCATCTGTAGGTATCACAGCAACTTCTGGAGCCTGCGGACACCTGGACAAGGCATCTGCATCTACATTGCTTCTCCCTGATCGGTACTGAATGCTGAACTCACAGCTAGCCAAGGCAGCCACCCATCTCTGCCCTGTAGCATCCAGCTTAGCACTTGTTAACACATAAGTCAGTGGATTGTTGTCTGTCCACACCTGGAACTGAGCACCATACAAGTAGTCTCGAAATTTCTCAGTGATGGCTCATTTCAAGGCCAAGAATTCCAGCTTGTGGGTGGGATAGCGAGTTTCACTATCAGACAATCCTCGGCTGGCAAAGGTTACAGGTTTATGTTTGCCTTCCACTTCCTGCTCCCAGACCCTCCAAACTGGCATCAGTATGCAGGATAAATGGTTTGCTTGGGTCAGCAAAAACTAGGACTGGAGCATGAGTTAGGCAAGTAATGATTTCTCGAAAAGCCCTTTCACATCTCTCATCCCACCGTGGCCCAAATGGTTCAAAGGGGCCATAGTATCTCTGCACAGGAGGCTTTGGGGACCTCCCCTTATTCTTGGTCTTAGATTTGTTCTTGCTGGACTGATGTCCCCTGGTAAGATCATTCAGAGGCTTTACAATCGTAGCATAGCTTTTCACAAACCTGCGGTAGTAGCCACTAAATCCAAGAAAGGTCTTGAGTTCTCTGTAGTTACTTGGACGTGGCCATGTAGTGAGTGCTTCTATTTTATCAGAATCAGTACTCACACCCTCTTGGGACACGATGTGACCCACATACTTCACTGAGGTTCTGCAGAACTGGCATTTGTCAATTGAAAGCTTCAGACCATAATCCTCCAACCTATCAAGTACTTTAAAAAGTCTTTCTTCATGCTCCTCTAAGGTTCTTCCAAACACAATCAGGTCATCCAAATAAACTAACACTTGCAGTAAATTCATGTCTCCCACAACTTTCTCCATGAGACGTTGAAAGGTGGCAGGTGCTCCAGAAATCCCTTGGGGCATGCGTTCGAACTGATAAAACCCTAATGGGCAGATGAAGACTGTCTTCTCCTTATCTTCTTCTCCCAGAGGGATCTGGTAGTATCCACTTCGAAGATCCAACACAGAGAACCACTGGCTTCCCAGCAAACATTCTAAAGCATCTTGCACTCGAGGCATAGTGTACTGGCCGACCACAGTACGGCTGCTTAGGGTGCGGTAGTCAATACACATCCGGATTTTCCCATTCTTTTTACGGACTACCACAATGGGTGAGGCGTATGGGCTGCGGGACTCTGTAATGATCCCATTCGCAGCCAGCTCCTGAAGATGATGTTGCACATCTTCCATCTCAGAGAGAGCAATCTTCCTAGATCTCTCCCTGAAAGGTCAAGAGTCATGTAGTCTGATATTGTGCTCTACTCCTTCTGCACATCCCACATCCCACTCATGCAGTGAGAACACCTTAGATCTTTCACAAAGTTTTTTCCTCAGGCGATCTTTCCACTCCTCGGACACTGGTGAATCTCCAAAGTCAAACTTTGCTGGGTCTATTGTCGGAACTTGAGTTTCACACTGGGGTGTTACAATTGACTCGGGCTCAAAGAGGTCTGCTATCTTTTGTCCTTGCTTCACAAAAATATCACGACTCGTTTCATGAGCAATCAGTATAGTCACCTCTTCCTGGGCTTCAGCAGGTAGGGTTATGACTCCACTAAGAACCAGCACTCCTTCAGGGAGCCCTCCCTCGGCTGCTCTACCACTGCTAATGTTCTCTTACTGCCTTTCAGGCAGGTACTCATGACAATCACCTCCTTTTCTGTCATTGCAGTCACCACTAAGGGGACCGGGCCTGCGTACCTCAATGCTCCCACCGGCAAATCAGGCATCACTCTTTTTGCGTCCTCAATTTTTCTGTAGGCTGCGGCACAATGTGTGTGTATCACCAAGGTATTCAGGTATTGGTCCCCTGCTCGCTGTCTGCAGTAATCTGCAAGTACCTTAAAGAGGCTGGAGTTGGTCCCTATTAGCACGGACACATCAGAGACACCTTTAGGGTCAGGGCATATTAAAGCTGCAGCATCCACCTCCTGTCTTACCCCAGCAATCTCTTCTGGGAATTCCAGGTGTACAATGACATACCCCTGATATGGGTATTCATCCATGCTGAGACCACACAGGCCAAGCCCTGTCAAGGGCTGTATAGGCAGATGTGTAAGCATCTGCTGGTAGAAAGACTTGAATATGATAGTCACTTCGGATCCCGTGTCAAGCACTGCTCTACATTCTGTCCCTTCAACCTTTACAGTGACCTCTGCTCGAGGTCCTATCAATCCTGGTGGGATTCGGGTGGCATGGTTCTTCGCAGGGGAGCCTCCAAACCCTGCAGGCCTAGGCGGCTGCCTTCCCAGGCCCTGGGGCTGTTTCCCGACTTTCCCCAGGTGGTCCTCAGCTTTTGGTATACTAGCGGGGGATTCTCTGCATTCTGACACCTGGCAGCAATGTGCCCATCCTGGCCACACCGGTAGCAGAAGAAGGATTGCCCTTTCCCGTGTTGCCGGGGTGGGGCAGAGGTTCTAAATGTAGTCTTCTGGACCGTGGTAATGGGGGGGTTCCTTGTACCCTGAAGTCTTTGCTGAATCGATGGTATTCTCTAGCTCAGCCACTTTCTGTGTCAGGACCTGCACTCGTTGGGTAAGTTCCTCTTGAGGATTCACCATTAGCGCCTTGGGTGTTCGTATGGATGTTGTGGCAGTTGCCTGGTGTGGCTGAACCTCCCAAACCTCACCAGCTGCCTGCCTCTCTTCCTCCTCTCGGACCTCTTTTATCAGCCGAGAGTAACCCGGTGGATTGTCTTGGCGCTCCCTTAATCGAAGGTGGAGAAGGATTGGGTTCTGATATTGAATTCCTGTCACAATCTGAGCCAATCTAGTCCGGTCCATTTGCTCAACCGCTATTGCTCCCCTCATGATGGCTCTCTGTAATAATTTCTCCAACCTCTGTATATAGGCAGAAACTTTCTCTACCTTTTGTTGCTTGGCATTGAGGAACTTGCAATAAACATCCTCTGAGCCCTCGGTTCTCCCAAAGGCATAATCAAGGGCCTCTAGGCAGTCCTTTACCTTGACCCCAGGGTTACTGAGCTTCAGGGTTCGAATCACATCTAGGGCTGGCCCCCGGAGGCACTCTACTAGTCGCCTTCTCTTTTCAGCATCGGGTACTGCCCACTACTGCAGCATTTCAGTGGTGTGTTCCAGCCAGGGTTCAAATGCTTCCTCCCCAGGTATTGGGGTGGGACCCGCAGAAAACAACCTCAGTTTACGATAGAGGCTTGACTCAAGGTGGGGTGGCACAACCTTCTCTAATGCTTGCCCCAAAGCCTTCACCCACTCATCGGGTGATGGAGCAGCCTCCTGGGGTGGGACTCCTGGGTCAAGGCCCAACAGACCCGGCATATCAGCCAAGGTCTTCCCTTCTTTCCCCAAAAAGGCCGACATTTTCTTTAAAAACTCCACTTCAGAGGCAGGGGCTGGTGAGGGCTGGCTCCCAGTAGTTATTACCGTCCACTCACCATCTTCCACTGCTATCGTGCCTGGAACCTGTAGAGGGTCCACAGCTGTCGACAGCTCACACAGTACAGCAAAATCTCCGTCCTCCCTCACAAACATGCGCCCACGCATTTTACACTTACTCAGGTACTCAGTGGATGCCCTTAAGGCAGGCTCTATTGAGCCTTCATCGAAAACCTCCGGCACCCCGGTCACCAGGACACAGTTCCTAGGGTTAATATTCATCCCCCTGCACCAATCCTCTAGCAAGTGTAGGGCCATTATACAAACTGTAATTTCTTTCCCAAATATAACAGATCAAAACAACAACAACCAGATTTTGGGTTTTCCCAATTTAATGACTCACCTAAGATGTGCTTGCGAGGGGTACTGACCCAGTCTTATGCTGGACGAGCCCCCAAAAATGTAACCCTTCCGCCAGGCCAAGTTGATAGCAGCAAGGGCCAGGTTCAGTACACAGGGGTTCCCTCTCATCAAAGCAAATGCAAAACTGGCTCGAGCCCCCACCTAGTGACCTGGGAAAATCTTACACACCCCCTGGGTGCCTCAAAGAGGCAATACTTCCCCTCTCGCAAGCACAGAGTCTCGGTGTAGCAGAGAATCTTTAATAACATGAGGTAAACGACATCAGCATTAAATTGGGGAAACACCACAACTAGTGTTCATTAACCAAACCATAAGCAAAGACTCACCCTAGCAAATTGGGCCACATCCTTTCCCTTGGGTTCTTGAGTCCCAGAACCCAAACGTCTCTTGAGTCCAGCAAAATCACCCAAAGTCCCAAAAGTCCAGCCCCAGAGTTCAAAAGTTCATCTGCATAGTGTTACTCCCCAGTCTGGCTAAAATGTGCCTGTGTGTGGGGGAAAGAGGTAAGGGGCACCTTACGTGTCCTGAAGCTGACTGCCCCACAGGGCTCTGCTCCGCTCCACCACAACCAGCTCCGCTCTGCTCAGCTCGCCATCTCACGAACGGCTCCGCTCTGCTCAGCTCGCCATCTAGAGATCTAGGCATCTCGTTGCCTAGGGAGGTGGTGGAATCTCCTTCCTTAGAAGTTTTTAAGGTCAGGCTTGACAAAGCCCTGGCTGGGATGATTTAATTGGGGATTGGTCCTGCTTTTGAGCAGGGGGTTGGACTAGATGACCTCCAGGGGTCCCTTCCAACCCTGATATTCTATGATTCTATGATCTCACGAATGGCTCCGCTCTGCACAGCTTGCCTTGCCATCTCATGAATGCTCCACTGTCTCACGAACGGCTCCACTCTGCACAGCTCACCTCACCATCACATGAACACGCCACCAGCCTATCCATGAACAGCACCACTGCACTCTAGGTCTTCCGGCTCCCCACTACTTGACACAGTGCTCAATGATTCCAGCGCTCAGTGATTCCAGCTCATAGTAGTGGGAGCCTTAGTGCTGGTGCACCATAAGGCCAAAGTGAATTCAGCACAGTACCTGTAGCAAGACTCTTAATAGACCCAAAATTAGCTCTGACATTCCACAGTGGAGAGATGCAGAGGTGCAATTGATGTTTCAGGCCCTCACAAAGGGACCCACACCACCAGATTTAATAATTTTATTGAGGTAATGTTGAAATAAGGAACAGTACAGAGTTCAAGCATAGAAGTTTCTGGTTGTCAGGGGATAAGGTACAGATTATCAAGGGGTGCAAAATTCGATTTAGGAGCTGGTGGAGCAAGGATCACATAATAATCTGCAATCTCCCTGACTGGGGGAAAAGTTTAACTGGTCAGAGTACAGACATCGAGAAATGGGATAAGTTATCCACACAGCGGCTATGTTCAGTATGCTGGGTACAGTGAGTGAATACGGGGGTGAGGGTGGGGATGGGTCTACCCTCATTTGGTGGGGTTTAATGATCAGCGGGTTTACGGTTCCAGTTCATACGGTCTGATGGGGAAGGCCTCTCAGTCTCTTTCCCACAGTGTGTGCACAATGTCGTGCCGGCTCACTCCTCCTGGTACTGTCGGTGGCCGGTGATGTGCTCGATATAGATGTCCCTGGACCATCAGATGGTGTCCGAGACCAGGAGGCGCCGCATGAGCCGTGCTTAGCGTCTACCGATCCCGCAGGTCCGCAGCACACGCTCGTTGCAGGGGTCCCAAGCGCCCAGGGCTCCGACGATCAGGGCGTCCAGCTGCACCTCGTAGCCCTTTGCTCTCAGGGTGTCGGCCACAGGGGCATATTTTTCCAGTTTCCGAGCTCGAGCTTCTCGGAAGGCTGGGGTCCTGTTCTCGAAAGGGACCATGATGTCGACGAGGATGATCTTTTTCTGGGTTTCGTTGGTGACAACCACGTTGGGTCGCAGCGGACTGTCGGTACCGGAGATGGTGCAGTTCACAGCGACCTCCCCCAGGCTCGGTGAGATGGCTTTCACCAGGCGGTTCTGGATGGCGTTGTGGCGCAGCTGCCAGGCTCTGGAGTGGGGCTTGCAGCTGCACAGGACGTGGGGCAGGGTCTCGTTGGAGTAGCCGCACTTCCTGCAACGCTTGTCTCGGTTCCCGTGGCGGACGGCTCCGTTGAGCGGGACACAGTTGAGCCGGGCGCGGTGGATGAACCGCCAGTCAGCAAAGCGGGTGAAGCCGCCCCCGGCGAGGAAGTGGTTGCTGGCGTCCCACTTGCTGGTCAGTTCGAAGGCTTTTCCCTGGTCCGGCTTGTGCTTCAGGGCTTCTACGTACAGCGAGTGGGTGGCTGCCTTCAGGGTCCTCTCCAGCAGGCCCCTGGCGCTCGGGGTGACGATGGTGTTGCCCTCGGACCTGATCTGCGGCACCAGGACACCCAGCTCCTGGTGCTCCCGGCACCACTCCCAGCGGCAGCCAATGCGCTTCCCCAGGTGGCGCGTGGCATTGCGGGCGCGGGACCACAGCGAAGCAATGTCGCCCCCATCTCGGCCGAATTCGCCGTCCAGGGAACCGCTCAGGAAGCTGGCGGTGTCTTGGCTGGAGGGGGCTCTACCGATCCGCTTTTGCGTTGCGTCGTGGAGGGCTGTCGCTGCGATGCTCCTCACCGTGGCGTCAGGGCACGTCAGCAGGTGGAAGGCGTGGGTGACTACTGCGATGTCACACAGGTCACCCATGCGGGGGACATTGGCACCGCCATGCCTGTGGGTGATATAGACCAGCTTGTTGCTGGCTCTCTGGGGAAGGAATAACCACTTCTTCACCAGCTGCCGGATGACCTTGTCCGCCTTGTTGAGGGGTACCTTTGCCACGGCGGATCCCCTCAGGATGAACGAGATGCGGGGGATCAGGAAGGTATTCAGGGCGTTTATCTTTTGCCACAGTGCTAGCAGTGAGGTGTCGATCTTGGCGGTATCCTGTAGGATCTCTTGGATGGTGTCCTCAGGCGTCTGTCGGACACGGAAACCCGTCAGTGTGCCGAGGTGTCGGTAGGCCTGCCCCTCTGCCAGGGGGATGATGGGCTCGCCCTGGATCTGGAATTCCGTCCCCTGCACGGAGTCCCTTTTGCTGCCATCTATGTGGAGGGATGCGCATTTCTTTGCATTAAAGCGAAGCCCCATCCAATCGGCAACTCGACTGGTGGCATCTAGCATACGCTGGAGGTTCTCTGGGTCATCTGCGGTCAGGACCAGGTCATCCGCGTAAGCCAGGACACTCACCCTCTCGCCGTGGAGGTTGAAGCCGCCTGCGCCCTTGGAGATCGCTTGCAGCAACGGCTCCATGGCGAGGTTAAAGATGATGGGACTGAGGGGGCAGCCCTGCTTGACTCCGCTCCGGATCGGGATCTCGGCAGTCTCCCCTTCGACCGAGCGAATGGTGGTGCTGCATCCCTCGTACATCTCTTGGATCACCCGGCGGAAGTTCTCTGGCATCCCAAACTCCTGGAGCGTGGCAAAGATGTGGTGGTGGGGCATGGACCCAAAGGCGTTGGCCAGGTCCAGCCATGCTATCGTACCCTGCCTCCATGCCCTTCTGGTCGTTTCGATGATGGTTTGGAGGACAAAGTTGTGTTCGTAGCAGCCCTCGCAGGACATGAAGCCTTTCTGGGTGGAGCTGATGGCCCCCCCACGCACTGACCACTCCGTGATCCTCGACGCCAGGCAGCTGGCATAGAGCTTGTACATCGTGGAGCAGAGGGAGATGGGCCTCCAGTTGCTGGGGTCATCGCGCTCACCCTTCTTGTACACCAGAACCGTCATGGCCTTCTTCCAGGAGCTGGGAGTCCAGCAGAATCGCTTGCACTGGTTGAAGAGTGTGGCGAGGACCAGGCAGCCAGGATCTCGCTTTTTCAAGAGACTGTAGCGGATGCCGTCTTTCCCGGGAGCTGTGTTTTTTGTTTTTGAGAGCCTGGCCAACACTTCCTTGGGCGTGAAGTCAGCTTCCAGGGTGCCCGCTTCGTCGACACGGGGCAGGGGGCGGAGGCACTCAGGGCGCAGCGCGCCATCCTGGGCTGTGTGGTCGAATACATCCTTGAAGTAGCTGTAGAGGCGCTCAGGTGGGATCGTGCAGTAGGGCGAGGGCCCGTCGAGGATCTCTCTCATGGCTTTGGGGCGGTTTGCCCGGTACAGCTTCTGGATCCTTGAAGCAGCTGCTGGATCGTAGCGGCGGTTGGCGCCTCTCCTTCTGGTTCCCCCGGTGGTGGTGCTGGGGTTTGGAGCAGGCGTTCTGTGGGCAGGCGGGGCATTCTCATGGGTGGGACGTCTCCTGGGAGCGGTTTCTGCAGACAGTTCTTGGGTGAGTCTGTCTACAAGGAGGTCAAAGTCGTCGAAGGAAGCTGTCGCTCTTAGCTCCGCGGTCCAGGCAGTCTGCCACGGAGGGCAGCCCTCTCCACTGGCTGCTGGCCCTCATGGTCCTTGACCTTGTCTGAAGCAGACTCAACACCCGCACAGTCGACCTGCCGTCTATCCCGCGAGTCACCGTTCCCATGTCCCTTGCCTAGCGAGTGCTACTTAGTTGATGGTGAGTCCCTCCATCATAACAAAAGGCCAAGCACAGTTCCCATAATCAGGGTAATAACACTTTATTCTTCCTGCCCCAATAACAGAGACACTGGGGATCCCACAACAGCTAAAGTGACCATGTGGGCAGTTATGGCCTCATTCTAGGCGGGGTGGGTGTGCCTATGCAAATGAGATAAGCCCCTGAAGTTCTTTTCCACAACTTGCCACACCTCACCACCAGATGTTAGGGTGGAGCTCATCCTGACTCTGCTTACACCAAAATAACAGAAATCCAAGTAGAAAACTAGGCAGTGTAAAGGTGGCTTCATTTCACTGACATTGAGGCTAACGTCATCAAAGGAATTACTGATCAGTATTTTGGTAGTTTCCACATATGGGTATTTTTCACATTTTTAGTCTTGTTAGTGGTACTTTCTCAAAACCTTGATGCTGTGAAAAAATACACATTAGCACAGGCATCATCTCCATCATTGGATATTTCCACTACTCTTCTCAAAGCAAGTAGCCAACTACAAATAGCTGGACTGTGATTATGACAACAGAGGCTAACACCCTGAGCAAAGAGAGACTCCACATCAGATGTCTATGGCACAGGACAAAAGGGAGCACTAGGTCACTACCAGTGCCGTGGGGTGGACGTTCTAGTGAGAACTGTGAGCTCAGTGACAGCAGAACAGATATTGAGAAAAGTAGTGCGTATGTAACCCACTGATCAGCATGTTCAGTGTCCCCTCTGTGCATTATCTACAGAGGATGAGTCTGTGACCTGCCCCAGCTCCAGAATCCAGGTCTTTAGTTAAAGCTGTAGAGGTTCAAGCTTTCAGTTCTACGGGTGCCTTGTCCAATTCCCAGTGTAGGCTACGATGGTGGTTATCACATATATGTACAGTCTTTCACTGGTCCATAGGGCAAAATTCTGCTCTCAGGTACACATGTGTAATTGTATCTAAGTCTCAGCAGCATTGTAGAGATATTAAAACTAAGGACACAATTTGACTCCTAGCCTACAACAAAATATGTAGCAGTGTCGGCACCAGGATATTAGAGAGAAAAGGTGGGTGAGGTGTTATCTTTACTGGACCAATAAACAGCAGTAATTAGCCCTGTGTCCTCTTATTACCTCACCCACCTTGTCTCACCAAATTTAAAGTAAGACCTACCAAAATCATGCCAGCTGAGCTGAATATCAGCAAAGAACAGCCCCTTTAACACTGACTACAGAGACCAGTGTGTGGATATTGAGCACGTGTTGCCATGTGTTATGTTGCTGGGCTGGTTTTGTGCCTCTGACCCCATGGTAGAGCAACTTGCTCTCTGTCTCTTCTGCTCTCCAGTTCTGTTGCAAACCAAGAATGAAACAAATTCATATTCTGAAGGAAGGGGGGAAGTTTTAAGTGTATTGGGTAGGATATAACTGTAGTCAAATTAGTGGGATTCTTTTCTTCAGCTAGTTGCCAGCTTCTCCTCTATTGCTTTGAAAGCAAGAGGGTGGAGAGGGGAGGAGAGCTGGCCGATCACAAAGGGTAATGACCACTGCACTCTCCAAGGGGTGAGGCAGTAGGGGAGCTGTGTCTGTGTACCAGGCTTCTGCTGAGGCTGTGCACTCCGCAGCCTCCAAATGCAGGGCCATGTGCACCGGGCACAGGTTAGTTCAGTAGTATCAATAGGGTCGGTATGAAAACAGTGGAAGAGTGTGAGTTTGTTTCTGTGGATTGCAACAAAATGAGCAAAAATAAATGTCCATGTCAATATTTAAGGGGGAAATTAATTGTTTAAACCATGGTGCTGTAAAACTCTTTAAGAAAGGAGTATCGACCTTCAGTAATTTCATGACTCAGGGGTCATTGCTGTTACACATACGGACATTTTTTTGATTACTTCTAAGCCTATACTATGAATAGCTCTCTTCATGAGTGTGCTTAGGTTTATTTCTTCAGGGAAACGGTATGTATTTTGTTTGAACAAAATGTGCTTCAATGTAAGGGGAGAGAACAATAAGACAATGTTGAAAAGCAAAAACAAAATGCAAAGTTAGCCACACATTTCCATATTGAGGAAACCAATCATAATGTACTCTGGGATGGTGCCAACCAGCCCCTCATTGCTTCCAGTTTTGAGGACCGAAGGTGGAAATAAAGAAAACTGATGTTCTTTTAAACTATCTAGCCTGCTAATTTAGCCCTCAGGGCCAACTTCTGCTGACTGATACCTATTCAACCCCACTGACTTCAGCACAAGTTCATGGGTGAAAATGACATAGAATTAAGCCCAGTGTATATAAGGAAAGTTTTGGGTTTTTTTTTCTTTTCTCTAGTAATTTAAATTCCAAAATGCAGGATCTTGCTTGGTTAAAATCCAAAAATAGCAATTGATCCAAAGACAGGCATCACTTTCTGTTTCTGCAGTAACATATTTGCAATATTTTAAGTTTATCGCACAGCTACCGAAGCTTGAAACCTCAGTTTTAAGTGCCTGGGGCCAGATTTACACCAGTGTAAGGACATTGGCTCAAAAAATGTAAATGAGAGGAGAACTTAGATGTTTGTTCCCTACAAATCATGTTTTTTAGTGTTTGGAAAAAAAAAAAAAAAGCCAGGCCTGAAATCCAGCTTGACGGAGAGGTTGCAGATATCCACAATATTATCTTACTTGCCCACAAGCAAACTGGCTGGGATACCATCTAATATGTTTATGCCGCCTTCTTAGAAATCCTCAGTGCTTAATTTGTAAAGAAAGAGGTGCCGGGGCTCACACAGCGTGACCACTCACACGCTGTATGTGCAAGGTCACAACCCTTACTTTTGTGCTGCTGTCTTCAGAGCAGGACGCCCAGCCACGAGTCACTGCTCTCCAGCCACCCAGCTCTGAAGTCAATGCCACCTCCAGCATCAGCCTTGCTACTGGCCAGGAGCCCAGAGGTGCTGGGGCTATGAGTGCCAAGCCTAGAGGTGCCAGGGCTCAGCCCAAGCACAAATTAAGCACTGGAACTTTGAGCCGTGGAGCCACTTGGCTCCATATTGAATCCTGAAGCGACACCTCTCAAGGACAACCACAGAGCCAGATGTTAAAAGAGAAACTGTCTTGCAGGCTTAATTTTTTTTCTACCTGCTCTTTCATCTCTTCTCCCCTCCTGCTCACCCCACCCCACCCCCATTATTAAAAAAAAATCAAACTGTGATAGGGCAGAAGAAATAATACAGAATTGAACACCCTAATTTGGATGGGGGGAGGGAGTATGATGAGGTATGCACATTAATCACTTTCCAAACTGGACTAGGTGGTCATGGTTATATGTAATGACAATATCATCTATACATCTGGCAGCATGTATTGTTAATGTCTGGAGCTCAGAGCTGTTGTATGTTTATGTCCTGGTGGGTAGTGGTTTAGGTTTTTTTATGTACATATTTTGCTTACCATGATGTGTGTGTGAAATGGGATCTTGTAACAACCACTTTAGTTGCATTGAACTTTTTTCCTTTTAATTGGGGAAAAAAGCAAAAGGGTTTTTTTCTTTGATTTATTTTTTTTAAAGACTATGACCTTGCAGTGGATGTGATTACTTACTAAACAATTAAATGTTCCTTTAAGAAAGAAGAGGTCTTCTCTGAGCTAACTTCTGGACACACATCAGGAAATATGATCACTGTTAGTTTTGGGTTTCTAGTGAGATCTGGAAACAACTTATCTAGGTGTGTGAATGTTTTCAAACAAACCTTTCTACTCTCGTAACAGTGGTGACTTTTGTTTTTATCCTGTTTAAAAACGGGGAAAAGTCTTCAGACCTTTCCGCAGATCTTAACAGTTCTCTCACTAGGACGTGTTTAATTTTCTGCATTTCTTTGTGGAGAGCTATGTACAACACTGATTCTCTTTTATCTTTGCATTTACTAGGCTCAGATTGGTAAAGGTATGTAGGCATTGCTGTGTTCAGCATTACAGTCCCTAACTGATTTAGGAGCCTATATCTAATTTTCAGTAGGGATTTAGGAACTTAGATGATATTTTCTAGTGATTTGACCCAACTAAGTTTTTAAAGTCTCAAGCAACATGATTTCTACCACATCCTTCAAGAGACTATTTTCAATTTCAGGGTGTTCTGCAGAGCTTTAGTCTAATTTTCTTTTTCTTTATTTTGTTCCATTAAGTCTCATTACACCCCAGGTATTACAATAGATTGTTCCCCTTTTCCCACTTCCTGATAACATCCTTCAACTATTTGTAGATTGTTGATTGTTTCCGCACCTTTTTTATCACTTCATGAACCTATATATATATATATATATATATATATATATATATAATATTACACACAGAAAAAAACTACATGAAAAGAACATTACAGTTGCAAAGTCAAGCACTCAAAATTTAGAAAAAAACAGAATTAAGTTTGCCTGTGCAAACTTGATTCTGTTCTCCCCTTCCACTGCTTTGTGTGTATTTATTATTAAACAACCAATAATTACATGATCTCATGCTATTTTTCCCACAGTGCTCACTTAACAAGCAGTTATTTGGTATTTTGTCTTCTCATTGTTCAGCTTGCAGCCCCATGCCTTAATGTCTGCTCAGTATTCAAACGCTGCTGTGAATACAGAATTATTAATTTCCTCACAGGCTTTTCTATGGTGATCATCTCTGTAACACTTGGTGTTTCATAAAAATTAATTAATTTATTTTAAAATACCTCTGTGAGATGAATGGGTATTATCCCCATTCTACAGAAGGGGAACTGAGACAAAGAGATTGAGCTCCCATTGACTTTCAGTTGCAGTTCAGTGCTCACCACTTCTGCAAATCAGATCCCAGAGTCTCAATTTAGGCACCCAGAAAATGATGAACATGCAAATAGTGACCACTTTGAAAAGTTTGGGTTAAATTAATTGTCCAGCATCACATAGGATTGTGTGGCTTAGGCAGGGTAGATTCCAGTTCTCCTGGGCAGCATTCAACTACCGTAACCATGAGACCCTCCTTTCTCATCCTACAATTCCCTGCCTCATTGATGACATACCTTCCAACTTCTCTAGTAAATGGGGCAGGGATGCTAAAGACAACAGCCTCCTTCACTACACAACCCTGATTCATCCCCAGAATAGGTCCCACCCAGTTCTTTTAATGGAGTTATTTTATGTGTAATTTCCTAGGCTTTTTACAAGCAAGCTGAAAAAGTAGAAATTATATTGAAACCCCTGTGAGTCATCAGCAGGGTTGGAACCTTCAGATCTACCACATAGACATCTGCCATTTGAGCTAATGGAGTAACTAAGAGCAGCAGACAGTATGTGGACAGCACTAGAGGGGGATAAGTTAATTTGCCAGTAGGTTTCACAGGTATCTTCTGGCAGCAGAAGAAGAAATGGTGAAACTTGGGAATCTTGGGTTCCATTTCAGGCTCTAGGGGGGAGTATGCCCTACTGGACACATACCTTTCTCTGTTCCCTTCAACTTGTTCCCAATCTTGTGTCTTTCCCACCCGGGCTCCTCATACTCACCCCTGGGGAGCTCTCACCAACTCCCAGAAGCTAAAGCAGCCTTATATTTCAGCTGTGGCCCATTCAAACTCTTTAGCAAACTTTCCTGAAAAGCCTGCCATAGATTTCTGGTCAAAAGCACTTGTTTCACAATAGCATGTTCTGTTTGCTGCCTTTTAGAGCTGGGACTACCTGCAGATTCTGTTAATGGCAGCAGTACCTTATTATACCATCAAGATGACTTGGCACTACTTCATACACAAATAGAACTAGGCAGTGTTCCACTGGCATGAACCACTTCATCCCTAGACTCCAGCAGTTATAACCTTTCCGACTCCCAGTTGGCCTTGTGTCGGCTTTCCTTACTCTGCTACCAATTTATTCACTGCCAGCAGCACATAGATTGTGGGAGCAATGAGCCAAATTAATCTCTGGTGACTCGTCTCATTAATGTCAGTGGAGTTGTCCCAGGGGAGAATTTGGCAGAATTTGCTGACTGGGAACAACACAGGAAGCAGGACTGCTGGCACTAGAGGGGTCTAGAAGCTATGTAGACTCAATCTGTTTTATATGGACATATTGTAGAGAACTTAATTTACCTTGGGAAGTGAGGCAGAACTAGTTTTGGTAGTAGGCAGAGCTAGGAATTTTTCTCTGGGCATCCAAAGGAAACCATCCTATCCCAATGGGAAAATGGAGATTACTTCATGGTGAGCAGCCCCATTTTTTAACCTTCCTAAAACCACTCAAATTCTTAAACAAATAAATAAAGTGTGTACAGAATGTGTGTTAAGTGTTGGTTGTTTCTTAATCTAGAAACAACCTTATACATAAGCTAATGACTCACTTTTCTGTGCCAATCAAAGCCTTTAACAAGCTTTTATCCATTAAAACAGCTCAACAAAAAATAATAAAAACACTGAAGACTTTTTTCCAACATACAATTGCCTATTTATTTTCTTTCAGTTATAATAGAATTCCCATGGGATTTCAGACAGGAAATATCATTCTGTCAATGTGTTCCCCTAACATACACTTACACATTTTTTTTCATATAGGTGACATTTTAACATTGCATTTCATTTAGACAAAGACTAAAATATTAGGAAACAATTTAATGTGATCATTTTCCCCATGTAAGTAAAAATCCAGATACCAATCTGGAATGAGTTTTTCCAGCAGTGTTAATGATAATAATGGTTAGCTTCCTAGCTGCTGTTGCCTAGGTTTTGACCTTTTCCAGTGGAAGTTATTTTGCTCCTTCAATAGCTTTGAAGTAGTTCTAGTCTCTGATGTAGTAAGTTTAAGAGGCCCAAATCCAGCAAAGCACATAAAAAAGAGTGAAATGTAAAGTATGCAAGTAGCCCCATTGATTCACTTGCTGAAAATTACACGTGCTTTATGTCCATTACTGGATGACGGTCTATGTCTTAGCTAACTTGATCATTTAGATCCCAGGCTGTGAGGAATTATTTTTGAGTGGAAGGTAAATTCAGAAAGGTTTTTGTAGTTACAAATTTAAAGATAAAAAAGCCTTTCTAAGTATTCTGATCCACTCCTCTGCCAACACAGGATTGTTGCCTATACTATGCAGTCTGCTGCTTTGTCCTATCCAGTTTTAAAAGTCTACATCAATGGAGTTTAGGCCATGACTACTATAAGACTATACTGAAATCGAGGAGCTCTCACCATTACCCATTTATAAATTTGTCAGAAAATGTACAGCATTATCATACATCCAATAGACCAATGACAATAAGTAGGACATATCTTTTTTTCTCCAGTTGGTGACTGACATAACCTGTACTAAATAGACTCTGTGAACTACCAGTTCTTCAAGTCTTTGTCCATGTCAGTTCTATATGTGGGCTTGTGCATCATATGTGTTCCAACAGAATCTTTTGTACCAACAGTGTCCATTGGGGCCAGGCCTGTGCCCTTCATGGCCTCATGCCTCCACCACCCTAGGCCCCACAGGGCAGAGCAGCCTCCACCACCTCTTCTTTCCCCTATTACCATCCATGGCAGCAAGAGTAAACTCTATAGCACCTTTCATTGCATCAAACTGAAAAGAATTGTCCCTATGCTAAAGGGAAATCAGTAGTCGTCTGCTTTGCTGGCAGCCCATTATCTGTTTCTCTTTTAAATTTTTTCTGACTATACTTGGCACCAAGGCACCTTCCCGATGAATAGCTATACCTAACCTCTCCGGCTTCAAGTCAAGCCAATCGTGTAACAGGCTTATCTAATTAACTGATGGATGCTAATGTCTTTTCTCCTCAGGCAAGAGCCATCTTCCTCACCAATGCTCTGTGTGCTGGTTTTTCTGCATTAGAACTCACTGCTCCAGAAATACCTGGCCATAAAACTCTACCTACCAGAGCAATCCATGAGCCTCCATGCATCCAAATGAGCAAAAATCAAACAAAACAGTGAGTTACTTGCTGTTTCTTTGAAGAGAGACTTCTCAGCCCTTCAGGCTGTTTCCTAGTCTCGTTCTCTCTTCTGGGAGAAGGCAGATTTATGTAGCCTCATGTACTAACATGCCTTGCTCTAACCCAAGTCTACAGCTGGCTGACAGCAAACTACATTCCGGAGAAATCCCTCCGTATTTCTACCCTATACCTGGAACTCTAGTATCTGGCCCTAATCAGAGTCAGCTGTCTGGGTCCCTCCCTAATCACAATTCATTACATTGAGACATCTGCCTCTCCTTCAGCTGCCATGTCCCATATCCCACAGCTATGTTCCCCAAGTAAAACCCACCAAATGGGATAGTGCTAGCCACCGAGGCTTCCCTCACCAGCCTTAAAGGGTTGCTACACCAGGTTATACTTCACTATTAGTTATAGCCCCCTTTTAACACTCACCAATATTTCTCTACCTTGTTGGTGTTTATTTATAGATTTCCCCCCCCCCCCCACAAGTCTATCAACCATCATATGATTACAAAGATATCATGTCTATTATGTGTATAAAAAGCTCAATTATTGAACCAGGTTTTAGATCTATTCAGCCAGAATCTATTATACATGATTCACTTGAAAGATGAATAACTCAGAACTTTCATGCCAGCTGGAGCAACAGAAAGAGTATGTGCCTGACATGTATTCAACTGTAAGGTCATGTCAACAGCACATTTATGTTGTTTTAACTGTTGGAGTATTGCCCAGATGACACACTGTGGGAGCTTTATGAAAATACTTAAATAGATTAAAGTAAATAGAATAACTAGAGTAGGAAGAATGCTCAGCAGTTTCTGAAAATCAGACTCCTTTTTAAGTTGTGTTTGTTGAGCGCACACAATTTGAGGCATGCAAAATCAGTAGTCACTTGAAATCTTGGCCCATATATTTTTTTTTAATGTAGGTATCTAAATATAGATTGGTATGTTTAACTTTAGAGCTCCACATTGGATGATGTTTGGGCTAGTGATTTGCTCAATGTCATGCATGTTTCAGTGATAGAGCCACAAATAGACTTCTGGT
This sequence comes from Caretta caretta, assembly GCF_965140235.1. NCBI lineage: Eukaryota > Metazoa > Chordata > Testudines > Cheloniidae > Caretta > Caretta caretta. The sequence goes on from NC_134207.1 coordinate 54,110,986, forward strand.
GATGTCCCACTCCCTGGTGCTAATCACTATGCTATCCTAAAAAGAAAAGGAGGACTTGTGGCACCTTAGAGACTAACCAATTTATTTGAGCATAAGCTTTCGTGAGCTACAGCTCACTTCATTGGATGTAGCTCACGAAAGCTTATGCTCAAATAAATTGGTTAGTCTCTAAGGTGCCGCAAGTACTCCTTTTCTTTTTGCGAATACAGACTAACACGGCTGTTACTCTGAAACCTATGCTATCCCAGCGGTATGTTGCAGTTAAGCTGTTTGAAATATTTTGCATAAAAAGGTTTTGTGTTCCTCAAAGCCATAGTAGAGCTTCTGGGTTTTAGATTTCAAATATTTCTTTAAGCTGAGACAGCAGAAAAAAAAACAGAAACAAAAGAGAGTTGACCATTTAACCCAAACAAGAACCAACTAGCTTTCATTTAGGCCAGTTATACAGCCATCACACCTCTGTTTTGACTGGCTTGCTTGAAGGTATTTGCTAAGAAAGCCTTGCATCTTCATATTGCCTCCTTGGGGTAGCATTCTGGTTAAGAACTATAACCTGTGCTATTTTAATGTTACCTGAAAGGATTATAATGAACAGCAGCCTCCTTTTGTAATGACGTACTCTCTGCTGGAATGGCAGCACCGGTGTGGTTACAATGCTGGCATCAAATCCCAGCATAATATAAAGAGACAGAATAGGGAATCAGGCATTCTGAGTTTCGAATGCTGCCTCCATTGTAAATGGAGCTGATCGTACTTTTTAAACTCTTTCTGGACACAGTTTGGTTCAGAAACATCTCTTTTGTGGGTTTTGCATTCGGAGAAAATCCTTTTTTTTTTTAATGTTTCCTTAATTCTCTGCACATATACTTAGCATACAGGAAAGATTAAACAAATTCTGTTGATAATGGTTCCATGTCCACTGAATCCTAAAAAACCCTATTGTTACTGCAGTCTTTCAGCAGCGAGTGGATTGTGCAGTGTCTGATTTGTAAGCAGCTACATGGTGTAGCCCTATCTATATAATTCTTTTACCCTTGTCCTAGAAATTGACCACTGAAATTTGTTTCAGAATTTTTTGCAAAACGTTGCATCCTCTTTTAAAATGATTCTGTTGTCTACAATAACTTTGTAGCTGGTCTGCAATAGAAGTTTGTTTAAGCTTCACTGCCCTCCAGTGGTGTGTGGTGTGAAATGCTCTTGGAAAAATACTTGTTCAAAATCCTTATCAAAACATTCACAGAAGAAATTGGATTTGAAAACTATAAAAGAATCGCGGCAATACAAAAGTATTAAACTATTCTAGAAAAATCTGTACAAAATCTCTTAAACCAGGGTAACATTTTCAAATGTTGATGCATAAAGATGTTCTTTGTACTATAGGGATGCCCTGTTGTGGCTACCTTGTGCTAGGCTCTGTACAAACACACACTGAGAGATAGGCCCTGCCCTGAAGAGCTTTGTCTAAATCAGTGGTTCTCAACTTATTTACCATTGTGGGGCGCATATGCAGCTCTCTGTGTTATGTGGGCCGCATCTATACAATAGATATACTGATGGCACATGGGCCGCAGCTATGTACTGATTGAATGGCAAGTAGCCCACGGGCTGCAGGTTGAGAATCACTAGTCTAAATGGACAAGACAAAGCATGGGAGGGGAAATTGGTATAGAGAGGTGAAGTGAAGATGTTTGTCCAAAGTATAACAATGAGTGAGTTGTAGAACTAGGATTAGAACCCTAGTTGCCTACCAGTCCAGGGTGCTAGCCACTGGACCATGCTGCCATCCCTAAATGTAAGTTAGAAACCTAATTTCATATTTAGGTTAACTTAAAATAAAAGTGACTTGATTTTCAAATATGCTGAGCACCCACAGGGCAGATCTGTAGTGACTGAAATTTTTAGGGATCCATAGGAGAAGAACTGATGCCTTGAGCCATTTCATAGTGGACATGTGTCTGCATCACAAAAAATGGCATGGAGAATGTGACATCCTTTCAGTGTTTCAGGTGATTTCTCCAGCTCAGGGTTGAGACAAATTTGGGAGTCAGTCTGGACAAAACAAGTCCCTTTTATTCCTTTTGTGTGGTTCAACCAGAACTCCATCATTGGAGGTGGCACTTATTACTGGTATAGCCAAAAAATTAGAAGAGAAAATTTAAATGTAATGGGGAGAGAGAGACAGGAAGGAACAAGCCATAAGGAATAAATGCTGGTGGTATACAGGAGTTATGCCATAGCAATTTGTGGTGACACCAAAGGGTTAATGTCAATAATTTAAATTGTCCACGACAAAAGTGAATGTAGTTTTCAAGTTCTATGAACTTCTATCTATGTTTTGTGGTATAATTTATCCATCTGTGATGTACACCACTATTACTGGATGTTAATATCCTATTAAATGGAAAAAATACTCCACCTTATCAATATGGGGTAATATACTGGTCCCATTGCAGTGAATGGCAAAACTCGCACTGACTTCAGTGAGGACAGGATTTCTTACATCAACATTATACAGACCAAAGTAACTGATATCATCCTTGTCATTAAAAATAGAGGGTGCATACAGTAATTTCAATATGTGTTCAGTGTATGCTCTGGACTTCTGGCTGCTGAAAGCTGTGCTGGGACCTAAACAGAAATGTCCCCACCACCCCCACCCCAGAATTTCCTGTACCTCCTATTTGCCACCCATAGAGGAGGGATCACATTTCCACTCCGCCTCTGTACAGAGAGTATTTCGGAAGCCTTTTGAAAAACTTTTGACCTCACACATATGCAGCATTACCACTGAAAGCTCTTTTAGTTTTCCTCTGATACCCAGCTCTGTGAAATCTCATATTCCATTATTATTAGGGTAAATAGAAAGCACTGTCATTAGAGAGGTATTATTTTTCTTCAAATATTTTTGTGAATGATTATTAACAAAGTGGTTTAAATAATGCTCCCTCCCTTAATGTTTTATGGGTCAGCTCCAGCATTTGCAATTACATCTAAGCAATGGCTTGCTACTCCTCCATAGCAGACCTTTTTTTTTTTTAAACAGACAAAACAATGTTTTAATACATGTATTTTTCAGTTAGTGCAGCCAGAGCTGTGTATTTAATAGTATTTAATAGCATTTCAACTTGGGTGGTGGCAGTGGGGATTTCATCCTGAAAACAAGCGTTATAAGCCCAGGAAATTCTGAGCTAAGGTTAACATTAAATGAAATCCAAACATGGAAATACACAGTGAGTGCACTCACACAATACTGACTCCACCCTATAGGAATACTATGAAATAGCGAGAGAATTATGATAGTGTATAATAGAGACTGAGGTGCCACTTTAGATTAAATGGATTGTTAAAACACATTAGAGTTTGATTAAAAAGAAAAGAAGTACTTGTGGCACCTTAGAGACTAACAAATTTATTTGAGCATAAGCTTTCGTGAGCTACAGCTCACTTCATTGGATGCATTGTTTCCCTGCCCCTGTCTAGTATCACTAAGGTTGTTTTGGTGTATTCTGTATTTTCCTACCTCTGGATTTCTTTTAAAGCTAACCTACCTTAACTCACCATTTCTTGGCTCCGTAATATGTATTTTGGGGATAGTTATAGTATCTCTGTAGTGCATTTATGCTGAATTTCTGATATACTCTTAACCATAACTCCATTTTAACCTAACTTTCATGTGGGAATTTCCTTGTTGTGGGATTTACAAATTTCCTACATGAATACTAAACAAGAAACCCCAAAAGAAGGTTACTCTGATATTCTTAATGATCTGAAGATAGGTGCATCAGTCTTAATTTTATTTTTATTTTTTTAATTTTAACTTTAGCGTTAGATTCTCCAGTACACTGTGGCTGCTTCACCCCAATTTGGAGTAACGCAAAGCAGCCAGAGCATACTGGCCAGTTTCCACTAGCTCCTGGTCTCAATATGGATTAAAAACTAGTTAACTGATAGATCTCAAAGTATTTGTAAGTGGGGAATAATCTTCCTGTGGAGATGTATCTTGTGGGTCCTTCAGGGATCTGTTTTTAGACCAAGGGTATTCAATATCTTTGTTACAGTCTGGTCCAGTTCCCCTCTGAACAGTCACTAGCCTATTGTAAGTGGACCCACTCTCCAGCTCTCATGCCCACGTGCTTCTCTGCTGAGACTTGGGTGACTTAGTCTGGTCACTGTTCCTAGCTTTGGGTCTGTAAGACACACACTCAGGCTCAGACCCTTTGTCTGAACCGTTTCTTGGGAAGGAAGACTCTACAGTCCAGCCTCCCTAGACCCTGAAATCAGTGGCTCAGACCTCCTGAGCCCCTGTTTGCTTTCACATGTTCCCTTAAAGTTCTACTTAGCTATGGGTATTCTGGCTTCTAGTTTAACCCCTTTGGGGACAATGTGACAGGAAAGCCTTAGCCAAGGAATTTTTGAGCCACAGTCACTTTACCCTTAAAAAGAAAAGGAGTACTTGTAGCACCTTAGAGACTAACCAATTTATTTGAGCATGAGCTTTCGTGAGCCACAGCTCACTTCATCAGATGTGTCTTAAAAAGTACTAGACAGTTATAGATTTTGAGGAATAACAAAAGTCCGTAGATACTACTACCCTGTCCCAAGTCTGATCTCACCCGTTCTGCGAGTCCAAGGTCCTGTCAGAGTTTCAGGCTAAGCAGAGTACCTCCTGCCTTCTCTCTAGCCCAGTCTTCTTGCCTGTGGCAATGGATGGCCACCGCTCACAGAGAAGCACTTTTAAAATAACAGTCTCAGTCCCTTTTAGAAACCTTCTCTCAGTCAGGTTTCTGTGTACAGTCCCTGGATGCATGGGGATAGGCGAGTGGTTGAAACATAATTTGGAGTCAGTGGCTCTGATTGTTGTCTTAATGGCTCCCCAGGGATAGTCCTTCTATGAGATGTGAAGCAGCTATCCTGGGTAGGACAGCCGACTGAAATACATAGAATAACCTTGCCAGGACAGGGTTAGACATGTGTTCAGCTCTCAACACAAGATGGATATCCTAATCCAAAGTGATGGTTACAATACAAAATGGAGTTCATAGTATGACCCAGACATACTCCCACACTGTCAAAATCTTGATCAGTGATCTAGATGAAAATATTTAATCATTGCTGGTGAAATTTGCAGGTGATGCAAAAGTTGATGGAGTGATAAATCATGATGGAGACAGGTCTGTTATATAGACCAATCTGGATCTCTTGATAAGGTGGATTCATTTGACATAATGAATTTTAATACAACCAAATGCAAGGTCATACATGTAGGAACAAAGAATTTAGGTTACACTTATAAGATGAGGGACTATAACTTGGAACGCAGTGACACTGAACAGGACTTAGGTGTTATTGTAGATAAAGAATTGAACATGAGCTCCCAGTGTGATGGTGTAGTGAAGAGAGTAAACACAATCTTTGGATGCATAAGCCAGGGGATCTCAAGTAGGAGTTGGGAGGATGGTATTATCTCTGTATATGACATCAGCGAGATCATTCCTGGAATATTGTGTCCAGTTCTGGTGTCCACATTTCAAAAAGGATGTTGAAAAATTGGAAAGAGCTACAACAAAAATTTGAGAACAGGAAAACATACCTTATAGTGAGAAAATTAAAAAGGTATTTAGTTTATCAAAGGGATGTTAAGAAGTGACTTAATCAAGTACCTACATGGGAAAGCAATTTCTGAGAATAGTTATCTCTTTAATCTAGCAGGAAAAAAACATAATGAGATCCAATAGTTAGAAGCTGAAGTTTGACAAATTTGAGCTAGAAATCAGATGCAATTTTTTAACAGTGAGAGTAACCAATCATTGGAACAACTTAACTAGAGATGTGGTGGAGTCTCTATCACCTGAAGTCTTTAAATCAACATTGGATCTCTTTCTTAAAGGATGTGTTGTAACTCGAGCACAAGTGATGGGTTTGATTCAGAAATTATTGTGTGAGATCCTCTGGCCTGTGTTATGCAGGAGGTTTGACTATATGATCATAATGGTACCTTCTGGCCTTAAAGTCTGTGAACAGGAAGTAAAGGCCGTATGAATATTATGATGTATGCTCTCCATTTTCTGTCCTATTGTAGCCTCTGTACATGCACATCTGATGGATCACTATTTTTCTTCTAATTCTCATTGCAATCCAGGTATGTTTAAGTATGTCATATGCTATTATTGTTCTTAAAAATTAAGATCCATTTTAAGAGTTTAATTTCTGGATTTTCTGATATTTAGGTTTCTCGACTACAAATAAAATATATTATTGCCTAACTTTCTAGCTTCTCTTTTTTGAAAACCAACTCAATTTTTTGCCTTGTGTTCAGGATTTTTTGTTAAGTGCAACATTTTAGTATCGTTTTATATTCATAGTGCCAAATCTAGAAACAATATGTATAAAGTATATTGAGAGAGAAGGTTCATGCTATTTATAGTTTTAATTCTTTCAGGTTCATATATAACTTCCTTTTTCTGAGCATTTATTTTTGAGAAAAAGCATTTGAAACCTGGTACTAATAAGAAACCTTCTGGCCTTTCTGACAGTATAATTGTCTAAACCCATCTCCCACTTTTAAGGTTTTAAATGTCTTCAGTGTTTGCCTTACTTCTGGAGGGCAGACGACAGAATGCCACAGGCTCTAATCATGTGCTGCATATTTCCAGAGAGGCAAGTTTCTATTTTGTAAGGCTATATTCTACTGAAAATAGAATTTCACGACAATTTGGGAATTCCTTGAGTTCCTTTGTTCCAACATTGTCAATGTGACACTGATAACCTTCACCACCTGCTCATTGTTAGTCTACCTTTCAATGATAATTAAAGAGAATTCAACATCTTAGAAACTCAGATAGATTACTCATCTCATACCAAAAGGCTAGATTAGATCTTCACACTTCTACTCAATATTTTATCCTGGAGACAGTCAGTTGTATTTGAGAAACCTTTTTGCAGAAGGCTCCCTTCTCTTTAAGAACTAGCTCTACTAGAAGGTTGATGCCTTGAGGGCAAGACTGGATAAGGTCCCTGTTGTTAACATCTGTAATATAGCCCCTTGGTCTTGGGTCTCTTTTCATACATAACAGGCATTACAAACTGCCTTTATCTTGTTTCTTATCTTCAGCCATTCTAAGATGAATCTTCTCCGCCTCTTAACTCTTTACTTAAGCCTCCTGTCACCAACATTTGCTTCTTAGTAAATCAACCCTACAATTCCAGGAATACTCTAGCATGTATTTCCAACATACAAAGTAAAATGGAAGATGCAGTATTTATGAAAAATGGAAGATTAAGTTACTAAAGTATCTTCACTCATGTTCAAGGAATATAAGAAACAACCAAGAACTAGAAATGTTGTTGAATGACAGAATTTATGTACTGTTCTAATAGGAATGACTGAAATCCCGTGGGATGGTTCTCATCAAAGAAGTATCGTGTATACAATCTGAAGCAGAAAGAAAGGAGAGAAGACGTAGAATAATATATATATATATATATATATATATATATATGCACCATGCAAGAAATCCCACAATGAAGAACATGGGGGTGAAAATCTTTGGTTTGTTGATTCAAGCATGAAAAACCAAATGAGAAATAACAATAATATCTGTTACAGATTACCCAGATTCAAGAAGAAAGAGAATTAAATATTCCTGGACTACCACAAGGTTCTCCAAATCTTATACCATATTTGCAGGGGTTTTTTAATCTATCCAGATATTTGTTACCCAACAGATACAGCCATTATCAAGTTTCCAAAATTATACAGAAGAAAACTTTATGATTCAGAAAACAGATGATCCACATACTGCAGAAGCCATCTTGAATCTACATCTTAATAATACACAAGATGATCAAGACTGTAAAAATAATGGAGAATTTTGATATTGTTGACAATGTGGTACTGAAATTCCAGTTTTAAATGTACTAAATGGATTCAGTCTAGTTCTAAATGGACTTGCAAAATATAGCAGTGCAAGTGTATTGCAGTTCAGGAATGAGAAATGAATGTCATAAATTAAGAATTCTATGACCAGATTCTGAAATCTTTGTCAGTTTTTACTTTCTTTTGAAGTCAACCAGAGTTTTCCCTGACTAAGAAAATCATGGTTCAGGATTTGCCTCCTTGTAGCAAGGAAATTGCACCACTGAAAGAAGGTTCAAAATTAAGATCTCTTCAGTCATCCCTTATAGTAGTTGTCATAAATATAAAGGGAAGGGTAAACCCCTTTGAAATCCCTCCTGGCCAGGGGAAAGCTCCTCTCACCTGTAAAGGGTTAAGAAGCTAAAGGTAACCTCGCTGGCACCTGACCAAAATGACCAATGAGGAGACAAGATACTTTCAAAAGCTGGGAGGAGGGAGAGAAACAAAGGGTCTGTGGGTCTGTCTATATGCTGGTCTTTGTCGGGGATAGACCAGGAATGGAGTCTTAGAACTTTAGTAAGTAATCTAGCTAGGTATGTGTTAGATTATGATTTCTTTAAATGGCTGAGAAAAGAATTGTGCTGAATAGAATAACTATTTCTGTCTGTGTATCTTTTTTGTAACTTAAGGTTTTGCCTAGAGGGGTTCTCTATGTTTTTGAATCTAATTACCCTATAAGATATCTACCATCCTGGTTTTACAGGGGGGATTTCTTCATTTCTATTTACTTCTATTTTTATTAAAAGTCTTCTTGTAAGAAACTGAATGCTTTTTCATTGTTCTCAGATCCAAGGGTTTGGGTCTGTGGTCACCTATGCAAATTGGTGAGGCTTTTTATCCAACATTTCCCAGGAAAGAGGGGGTGCAAGTGTTGGGAGGATTGTTCATTGTTCTTAAGATCCAAGGGTCTGGGTCTGTAGTCACCTAGGCAAATTGGTGAGGCTTTTTACCAAACCTTGTCCAGGAAGTGGGGTGCAAGGTTTTGGGAAGTATTTTGGGGGGGAAGGACGCGTCCAAACAGCTCTTCCCCAGTAACCAGTATTAGTTTGGTGGTGGTAGCGGCCAGTCCAAGGACAACGGGTGGAATATTTTATACCTTGGGGAAGTTTTGACCTAAGCTGGTAAAGATAAGCTTAGGAGGTTTTTCATGTAGGTCCCCACATCTGTACCCTAGAGTTCAGAGTGTGGGAGGAACCTTGACAGTAGTGCATTTTAACGATACCTTAACTGAGGCTCAATGCAGTATACAATTCATGTGCAAAAGAATGCAAGGAAAAATAAGTGCCCACATTTGTGGTTTTACATGGGAATGGTCAAGTTACGAAGTAAAGAAATCCTATATTGTAAAATGGAAAAGAGGAATACAGCCAAACTTACAAAGAATACATAGGTTTCAGAGTAACAGCCGTGTTAGTCTGTATCTGCAAAAAGAAAAGGAGTACTTGTGGCACCTTAGAGACTAACAAATTTATTTTAGCATAAGCTTTCGTGAGCTACAGCTCACGTCATCAGATGCATTCAGTGGAAAATACAGTGGGGAGATACACAGAGAACATGAAACAATGGGTGTTACCATACACACTGTAAGGAGAGTGATCAGGTAAGATGAGCTATTACCAGCAGGGGACGGAAGGGGCGGGGGGAAACTTTTGTAGTGATAATCAAGGTGGACCATTTCCAGCAGTTGACAAGAACGTCTGAGGAACAGCGGGAGGGTAGGAATAAACATGGGGAATTTTCCATGAATTTTCCACTGAATGCATTCGATGAAGTGAGCTGTAGCTCACGAAAGCTTATGCTCAAATAAATTTGTTCGTCTCTAAGGTGCCACAAGTCATCCTTTTTTTAAAGAATACATAGAATGAATTAAAAGTTGTAGTGGGAAAATAAGTCAGTTGAAAAGTAGAGTTCGTTATTGTTTGCCAAAGGAATTAAGGGGAATAACTTTAAAAGCCTTTCTTATTTCAAAGAGAAAAAATAGTGCCATAGCAAAAATATGCCCATCAGCAAAAAAGGGAAGGAGATAAAATTAATGATTGATTGCAATACAGAACTCCATTTTTAAAATCTATCATAAATAAGAAGAGTATAAAATAAAATGTATTTAACTACAACCTGAGAAAGACCTTATAAAATAGCTATTGCTAAAGAATACTTGGAAAACTTTAATGTTTACATCCAATCATCCAGTGAAAATAGTATTAAATGGAATTAAGAAACACTGTTTGTTTTGTTTATTTTACCATTGTCTATTTTTTAAGAGATGTGGAAAACTGGGGAGTTACCACAACACTGGAGAAAAGCAAATGTAGCACTGAACTTCAAAAGAGAAAAAAACAGTGATCCTGGTAATTACTCACCAAGGAGTCTAACTTCTATCTTCAGTACTTGGAGAGAAAAATCTCTAAAGTCTAGATCAGGGGATGCCAACCTGTGGCTCCGGAGCCACATGCGGCTCTTCAGAAGTTATATGTGGCTCCTTGTATAGGCACCGACTCTGGAATGTTGGTGCCTGTAGCTCCAGCCGCCATGTGATGCGGGGTGTTCACTGCTCAACCCCTGGTTCTGCCACAGGTCCTGCCCCCACTCCACCGCTTCCTGCCCCCTCCCCTGAGCCTGCTATGCCCTCACTCCTCCTGCTCCGATCCTCCTGAATGCCACGAAACAGCTGATCATGAGGTGCCAGGAGGGGAGGGGAGGCGGAGGTGCTGATTGGTGGGGCTGCCGGTGGGTGAGAGGCACTGGGAGAGGAGGGTGGGGGGAGCTGATGGGGGGTTGCTGATGTATTACTGTGGCTCTTTGGCAATGTACCAAATTGGTGAATTCTGGCTCCTTCTCAGGCTCAGGTTGGCCGCCCCCAGCCCAGATTATTCATCTGCATTTAGGAGTAGGGACCTTTCCTTACTCCCCAGATCAGCTGCAGTCAGATTAAGACTCTCACTCTGTCAGATGTATTCACTTGGTCCTTCTGTGAGCATGTGGACAGGGAGGATGTCAGAGAGGTGTTGGCAGTGGGAGAAGCCAAGGCTCTATACCATCACTGGCCAGAGTTGCTACCAGGAGAGTAAGCTGCTGTAGGAAAAGGGACAGCGTAACTTTCTCCTTCTACAATGCAAGGGGGAGCAGAGGAGGAAATTTGACTCTGAGACAATTTGTTCTCTGTTCTGCTCCTGGAGCAATGTGACTATGCACTGCCCCTTACTCATGGCAGAGTCCAGTCCTGAACATCTAGAAGAACAGTGGGGAAAAAGATTACATCTCATCAGACAAACATGATTGCTTCTTTTGTGGTTGTTGATAGATTAAAAAAATAGTGGATGAAAGGAAAGTGGTAGATGTTCAGATTTTAGTTAAACATTTTGGTATGGTGTCTCATGAAATCGCACTCTCAAAATTAATTCCAATTGGCCTAAATATGAACATCGTCGCATATTCTGAGTAGGGACTGCAGGACCAGAAAGCAAGGATGGTGATGTATTGCAGGGAGGGGCCTAGTGCGATACTACAGAAATTGGTGTTAAGTTCTACTTCATTTAACATCTTTCATTAATGATTTGGCAGTGGAGGCTACAGGCACGTTTGATGACATTCACACATGGTACAAAATCGGAAGGTGCTGTAAACACCAGTGAGAACAGAGAAATGCTACAGAAGGAGCCGAAGGGGTTAGAAAAATGCACAGAGAATAAGTAAATGAGATTCAATGTGGAAAAATGCACTTGAGTATTTCGGGGGAAATATAATTCAGAATTCAGGTAATCAATAAGAGGGAGAAGCCTGGGAAGCAAGAACACTGAAAAAGAGCTTTGGAATGATAGTGGAAAGAAAATTAGGCATGAATTTACAGTGCAGTGTGACAGCAATAAGGGTCAATGCAATTCTGGGCAGAATCTGCAGAAGTGTCACATCACAGAGTGAGGAAGTAATAACCCCTCTATATAGATATCTGGTGCAGCCACCACAGGCATATTGCATTTGCTTCTGGGGACTTCTTGTTACCAGAAGTTTTTGACTAATTGGAGTGAGTTAAGAGAAGAGCAACAAAGGTGACTACTGGCCTGCCCCCCACCTCCCTTTCTCAAAGTAACAGGGATAATTGAAGTCCTTATTTTGCCAGCATTTACCCACATGAACAGCCCCATTGAACTCCCCAAATACTTACGCATGTGAATTACTTTATGGTCATATGACTACTAATGTGCATAAAGTTAATCATATGTGTAAGTGTTTGCAGGATTGGGGCCTGCAACAGCCTTAACCCTGCTAGGCTGTAGAGCTCCAGTGGAGATATGAATGTCTGGGGTGGGGGGTGATGATGCCATGAACCCTGCAGCACAACCCCACTTCCACCACCCTAAGTGGGGTCCACTAGAATTGAGTCTCCACCATTTCTAGAAGTGGAAGAGAGGACTCAGTCCCAGGTAGTGCCTGCCACTAGAAGATAATGATGACACTGTAAAAGGGTGCATTCTTTGTAAACAGAGAGGCAGCTATTTTATGAAAATATGAGAAACATTAAGAAGTGATGAACAGATCATTTATTGTGAGATTCAAAACACTGAGTAATTTCACCATTTCATAAAATAGGAAGGAGCTAATTTAAGAATAATTTAAAACACATGCATAGATATGTGATAAATAATTGGTTTGTGTGAAATATGGAAAATATGTGCAATTGTAAGGAAATAACACTCATAACTCATGAGATTACAATGGGCCAAAGCAGTATTACAGAGCCAGCAAAACCATTCACCGGGGGAGAAGAGAAATTCCAGTAACAGTTAAATGAAGTATTTTTATTCATTTATGGTTTAAAAAAAAAAAAGACAAACTACATCCAGGCAGCAGAATGGCTCCCAATACTAAAGAAAATTATCCCCAATGTAGGTGATTTTCTCTAACTTCTCCTGAAAGAATTGGCTTAAAAGGAAATCAGAATAATTTCCTCCTCTGCCCTCCCCCCTCCCCCAGCAGCAGAAATTATATAAATTGTAAAAAGGTCCCGCAAAACAGTACATTTATTCATACCAATCTCCGTCGGAAAAATTTGTAAGTCTTTCAATAGCAAGTGACATGAGATTTGTGGAGATAATACTAATGCCAACATATCAAAATAATTCTCTGTATTACATTTGATATGTTTCTCTAAATTATGCAAATAACTCTCAGTATTTTCCGTTTCTTTAAAGAAACAAACAAACATGAGGTAGAATATAAAATGACTGACATTAGACTGAATTTCAATCTAAGTTTATTCCACAACCACTGTCACAAAAGTCCATTACCTGTATTTATAGTCTAGGTTTACTGTCCAGAATGCAAACTAGGACTCTTGGCTCCCTGGCAGCAACTCACTGGAGAATATATATATATATATATATATATATATAATTAATCAGCTGCTCAGAGAATATATAGTTATTTTATTCATTTCAATGCTGCCTTAGTATCAGAGCAGGATGCCCTGGAAACAAGGGCTGCCCTTAATGCCCACATACATCTCCAGTTTAATCATCTACAGCTTGAAATGGCTGAAAAATGAAAATTACTGGCACAGAAGCATTTGTGAAATTCCGCAAAGAATTTCACAAATTCTGCATGATCATGGATGGGGATCTCAAAAAAAAAAATCCACTCTTTTTAGCAGTTGCCATTTTACCTAAGTACATCAGTCCAAAAGGTGGTTCTTTCAAAAGTGACTTCAGCAAATCAGCAGTCCAATCATTGTTTCCAGTGTCTGACACCATTCCCAGAAGTACTGCTTTCTTGGTTAATATAGGACACAAAAATGTGCCTGTGATCTTTAGAAGAGAAAATAGGTATCTTATCCACTGATAACTCAGGATGATCACATGCTTGAACCTTTGCATGGAAACCCTTCCCATTTTTAAACTCAAGTGCCAGATTCACTCCAAGAGTTACACCATTGAAGCCGATGGTCAAGGATGAATGGCCATCTTTGTGGCAAGATCAAGAATCTTTTAGTTATTTTTTCAAAGGGGGTGGCAGATCAATGACTAGATTAATGTGATGAACATTGTTATCTGTATCTAAAACAACTTCGCTTGCTTAGCCCAGCAAAACAAAAGTTAAGATGGCTTATGGTTGCTCTCTCTATATACTTCAGGAGAGTAGAATAGCCCTGGTGTTAAGTTTAAGGACAGTGTCAGCACAAGAACAAATAGCTATAAAATGGCTTAGTCAGAAAATTAGAAGAAGGTATCTGCCCATTAGAGGAGTGAGGTTCTGGAATTACCTTCCAACAGGAGAAGTGGGGACAAATGACTTAACTAGGTTTAAGACGGAGCTTGAAATTTATGACTAGGATTATGTGACAGATTTGCTTCTGATAGCAGGAGACTAGAGTTGATGATCTTAAGGTCCTTTTCAGTCCTACATCCTATGTTCCTGGGTCACACTGCTTGCATACAAAAACACCTGCACTAAAATCGGTCTGCATTTTGGACAACATATCCACATTTGGCTATTTTGGTTTGGGATAAACATAGACGTTTGGGGGGTGGGGTGGGGAAGAGAGTTCATATACTGTGTGACTTGTATTAGTGTGTTCTTTAATGACATATATCTCTGATATGATCTCATATTCAAATGTCTGAAATTCAGATAGGTAAAATTTGGATAAGAGAAGAAAAGGTGAAACAACTTAAAGTTGTTTAATCCTAAATAAAATTTTGTCCCCATATATAACCACCGTTCCAGTGTGGGATGCTGATGGAAGCCTGTTTTCTCAAGATCTATCCATAATGTTGCTTCATCTTCTGTAAGATTACAAAAAAAATGGTGGAGATGCATAAATATAAAATATTTTTAGCCATAGGTGCTCAAAGACATGTTGTAAGAACTTGTTTCTCATCCATCACATCATTCTTTTTTTATACCCGTGTTGCCTTCTGCCGGTGAATTCTAGCTCTGCCACCTGTGCTCTGGACGAAGATACAGCTTCCATCACTGGATGGGAAAAGAAAGGATTCCTACTCAGCATAAGGGAAGAGGAAAAAATATAAAAGCAAAAGCAGCAGCTAAACTAGGCAAACTAATCCTGGAAGAAGGTTCCTGGATCTTCTACAGTTACAATGATTGATAATCTGACCTACAAAATGTGGATCGCTTGGCAGGTAGAAATACAGTGACTGGTCTATTTTTAATGCAATAAATTAAAATCACTTTCAAACACTATTTTAATAAATTAAACCCACATATCTGTAGTAGTTTGTATAAACTATGTAAATAAATGCTGTGACTTACGTGTTGCTGTGTGGGCATAAATTTAGGCTACTCCTTTTAAAAGGCAGAGGTTGGATATGGATATTTAAAATGACTTGTGCAATCATATTAATCTTTCTACTTCATATTTCACTTTTTTATGAGAACTTTATTACTAAATAATATATCTCCATGTTCCCTTTTGTAGCTCTGCTGTCCATTACTTGCCTAAACTACTTGCTGTCATTAGTTATAGCAGTTTTATGCTTCATATACTACACAGTCGCTGATGGCTGTCTCCGTAATAAATTCTTTATCACCTTCAACATGATCATCTTCACTGCAACTTCGTTAACATTCCTTCATTCAAATATCCAGGT
The DNA here is from genome assembly GCF_965140235.1 of Caretta caretta. Classification (NCBI taxonomy): domain Eukaryota; kingdom Metazoa; phylum Chordata; order Testudines; family Cheloniidae; genus Caretta; species Caretta caretta. The sequence goes on from NC_134207.1 coordinate 54,126,505, forward strand.
AAGCAACACCCTGCATAGTTAAAGCTTTTCGTAAATTATTTATGATTGAAACCAAGAAACCCACTCCTTGGCTTTCACCAGTGTCATGAAACAGCAGTGTCACCAATATTACAAAAGTATCATTTAGACTGCTGCCTTTGGATTTTAGACTAATGATGATCACTCTACCCTAATCCACCATTAGGTGTGCACAGATCTCTCCCATAGAACTCGCTCCATCCTGAGTTTAGGGTTTACGTGTACTGGCATAAAAAAAATCAGGTGGAGAGCAAATTTTCAGTAGCAAAGCAGATGAAGTAGAAACAGAGGAATCCTGAGACCGGAAAGGAACTGGATCAGAACTATCAAAAATGAAAAAACAACTAGACTGCTAGGTTTGTCATAACAGCATCCTAGGTCAGAGAGAGCTAGTGGTCCAGTGCAAGGGATTAGACCAGCTCCTCCACTTGAGACAGACACCAAGCTTGGAGCACTTCCAGTTATCCCTAAGGTATCTAGTACAGGTTTATCTGACCTTTTAAGTAAAGACGGCTTCAACTATTTGGCTGACTTTTGCTGGCCTATAAGGTGGTAGCTTAATACAGGTTTCACCAGATTGAATGTATTCATTTATTTTGCTTAATTTTTGTAATGAAATAAACCTATTCAGCACATACCCAAAACCAATTCTGCTTCTCTTAAGTGTTCTTTGTGTTTTTCCTCTAGTTTTCATGTTTTTCCATAATGCTAATCCATGTTATAGACAGACTGTAGGGCCCACCTACTGTGGAAACCTTTTCCACAATATAATTATTAACAGAGGCTCCAGCAGTTAGAGAGAAATGAAAACAAAATCTTATTATCCAATAAAGGATCATTAAAAATTCAGCAGCTAATGGTTTTTGGCTGACAAAATTGTAGAACATAGCAAGAGACAGAAAGTGAAACTGGCTACTTTCTGATCACAAGCCTTATTAGAAATGAACGGCTTCACTGTACTATAATGTGCCAATGAGTGTGACCTATAGGGTGTTTTTATTTCTGAATCTCTTTATAGAAAGAATTTCCTGTGATATTTGGTTACCTTCTAAATGCCGCTGCATGGTCTTGAATAAAATTGAGGGCCAGATTCAGTTTAAAAAAAAAAAAAAAAAGTCTGGCTTCAATAGCGTGGAAGCAGAATGTATTATTTTATTGGGTCGGGCTCTAAAACTGGATATCCCAAAGCCCCAGTCTTGTGGGGGGCGGAGGGTTACAAATTTGTTTTTACAGCTTACAGCAGCCAGCTGAAAATAAGATGATAAAGGTTATGTGAAAATAGCAAAGTTATAGGACTTCCTGTAGTTCACTTTATGGGCTAAATATTAGCTTGGCATACGCTCCATGCAGTCCAATTGCCTCATTGAGATTGTACTGGGTGCAATTCAGGGCAGAATTGGGTTTTATAGGCTAGATTCCTCCCTGGTGTAATTGCTCAGAAGGCAATGGAGTTGCATCAGGGATGAATTTGAACCTGTCTGTTTCCCTGTTGCTGCTCAGCAAGCCTACAGATATTGTACTTTCACGGTCAACTGCCCCATTTCCCCTGCCTATGTGAGCCTGAGAGAGAAGGCTTTTGCTGCAGCATAAAGGCTTCATTACATCACAGAGATATCATAAATAATTTAGCATAGTTTGTCATAATTGACGGTTTCTGCTCAGGAAAGACTTAAGCCAACCTAGGGGCAGAATTAATTCTTGCCTCAGGAGAAAAGCAACTGCCAGATCAAGCTCAAGGTCTTTAGAGAGGATAAATTCTAGAGCTGTATCATATTGGAGTCTTTCATTGCTATATTCAGAATCCCAACCTTACTAGAAGGACTTGCCTGCATGTGAAATGAGAGCTGTGTAAATCGCCTCTCTCACGTAATTTACACAGATATGGTGTATTCCCACTGGGAAAATATCAGCCCTAAGCAGATGGAATGCAAAGACTATTTATATTTAAATTAAATAGCACATTTATATATTTAACAGACAGTGCTGTATAAATATAAATATATGAATATGGCAGTTACAACAAACATGATAAAAAGACAATTAACAAATTAGAATGCATTCTGATTAATATTAAAAAATGGGCAATGGTCAGTTTCTCCTCTGATCTGTATGGGTGTAAATCAAAAGCAATTCCATTGAAGCCAGTGGGTTCACTCTAGATTTATATCAGAAAAACAAAAAGAATTTGGCCAATGCTCTTAATTCATCATGGGTCAGATTCATCAAAAGTATTGAACATATTATTGGGTTCTACCTATAATCGCATGACTAGAGAATGAATTTCCTTATTCTAGCATAGTGTCACCAAATCACTGCAGAGCTCCTTGGTGTGGAAAAAGCAGACATTTAAATTTTTCATATTCATGATATAAAATATTGTACATATTAAGTCCCAATCCTGCAAGTACTTTGGCACATGAGTAGCTTTACCCACGTGAAGTAGCCTGTTGACTTCCATGGGACTACTCATGAGTAAATGTATGATCAAGCCTCATGCACATCACTGATAGACAGTTGCTCCTTTTAAGACTGCCTTTGTTACTTTCCAAAACTAGTATGTGTTTTGTTTAGTCTCTGTGTAGACATTACATACTTCTTACCTTTTCCAGCAATGCAAGATGCACACTTGTGAGACTGTTCATTACCTCAACAGAGGTAAAAATTACCCTAAATAGGTCATGTATAATTGTGCATACCTAGTCAAGGTGATATGAAACTATTTATAATATTGTGATATGCTTTTTGCATTAAAAACATGCTACATACTGAAGCTAGCTACATGGGAGGCTTTACTAAAATTGTAATGAGCATACACTTTTACTTTGGGGAATCCTGGCAGACAACTGAGGAAAATGCTGCTTTTGTTTTATTTAAACAACTAAACTGAATTTTTTTCTTTGTTCTCTTTTAAACATGCATTGTGCTTGAAAAATCCAAGTAAAGAGGGGAAAGAATCTATTGGTGATTGAGCTCATATTGCCAGCATAGGTAGCTTGGATGTAACCCTTATGTCTTCTGATGTTACTTCAGAAAGACTGTAGCAGGAAAATGGGTCTTTAAAAAAACATTTTCTCCTTTACCAAAGGCGTCTCATGAGATGTTAAGCTCATTAGGAAACCAGAAGAAAATCCAGCAGAACTTTTTGTCTTTTTTTTTTTTTTTTTTTTTTACTTTTGGCTATTAAGAAAGTGAAAAGGAACTTAGCTTTATGAGCAGCTCAGGGGAAAGAGGGGGAGGGGAAAATGTTGAGATCTTATGACTATGGTTGGTAATGCATAGTAACGGTGCCAATCATGCTGCAATAGTTAAGGGTCTATCAGCACTTCCATTTGAATCCCCATCTTTTAAGGTTTATTTTTCCAAAAAAAGAAGTTCAGTGTTGGTTGATGTTTAGCATACAAGGTTTCATTCTGGGAGAAAACTCTCTTTGTAACATTTCAAAGAAATGGTTTTGCATTTGTACATGTGTAAGAAATAATTCAAAGTGTCTCAGTCTCAGACACATTTCTGCATTTATATCCCACTACCACCCATTTATAAAACTATATATAAACTTCAATTGACTTCAGTGGGACTTCTCACGTGCCTAAATACTTTGCTTCATCAGGGCTGGAGCACTCAGCATCTTGCAGGATGAAGCCCCTCAGACTTGTGTAACAAACAGCAGAGTTAGGGCCTTAGTGTTAAAAAGAATATCAGTTGCTGTATTGCAGTTAAGGCAAGCAGAACGTATATTCTTCAGAAACCCAGATTTAAGGCTGAATCCTGAATTGTGTAATGCAGGTGCACTAAGCAGCAAGAGGGTTCAGGGAACTTCTATGTCCATGAATCCACATGGCAATAGAGCAGGATTCCTGGAGGAGAGAGAGCTGACCCAATCTTAACAGTGCAGGTGAGTAGGATTAAATAACAATACTTAGAATTTCTTGAGCTTTACGCGTTCAAAGTACTTTCATTCATTAATCAATCCTCATAACACCACAATATGGTAGGTAGGCAAGATTTTTTTTTATGATCCCCATTTGGCATATTGGGGAGACTGAGGCAGAGAGATTAAGTGGTGTACCCAGTGCCAGACAGTAATTCAGAGGCAGAGCCAGGACCTTTTCACTCCCAGACCCATGTTAGGTGATTTGTCAAGGGTAGTGCAAGTGATACTTCATAATGCTGATAGCTAGTGGCAGTGTTTCAAGGCTGTTTTATTTGCAGCTCAAAGACCATATGTGATTTTGTGCCTTGGGCAGCTAAAAGATGTGCTGTGATAGTCTCTAATTTTTAAAGAACATGACATCTTGTGATACACATCACTCCTCATGGATTGTCTGATTATCTGACAAATTGCTCTCTCGTCCAAGAAATCTGTTAGATTTGTCACAGAAATTTGTGTGTCCAGGTTTCTTTCCTGTGGAGATTTGGCTGATCACTGCCATAGTGAGGTATCAACTGGAGCTTTCTTTAGTTTTGTCATGTCATCTACTTTCTTGGATAATAATCAATTCCAGATCTTCCTTTGCCTTTGTGCAAAGGAAGGGGCATTTAGGCTGCATTTGCTTTTATGCTGTGAGAATGTAGCAGGGCACTTATCCCTTAAGGGCCTTGCTGGCCCAGTACTCTTGTTACTGGCTCTGGGCCCCCTTAAGGCTGTGCATTCTAGGTGTGGTAAACCCATGTAGGAACATGTGCCCGAGAGCATGTGACTGAGAGCAAGGCCTACTGGGAGAGGAAGCAGGATATAAAGGCCAAGCCATTTTCTAAGGTGATGAACATTAGTTGGTTGGGAGGCTCTCTAGGAAGGGATAGACTTGAGGGAATAATAGTGGATGCAGGTGCACCTCATGCAACAAGCCTATGGAGGGACTTTTCTGAGCCACGGTAGGAACCTGGGCTGTTGCAAGAAGCTGTCGAGGGGCCAAGGGGCTAGCTGGAACTTTTGTGGACCCCTGCAGCCAAGGAAAGACAGGGCTGTTTGCAGACCCTAGGGCGTGGGCTGTGTATAAAAAGACGGCTGTGAATCCTGATACATGGGAAGAAGGACTATTCATAGATCCTAGTGAAAGAGCTATGGAAGTTTGAGGACGAGGTGTGGGTGGGAGGGTGTTTTTCTGTGCCAGGATTGGGCTATGTATTGTATTATACATTAATAAACCAGACCCCAGGGAGAACATTCTGTTCTGGAGCAGTAGTTGAGTGGCAAAGAAATGGGTGGAACAGAGCAAGATCTGGGCACCTGATGATGGCAGGGTAAAGCTGGGGATAGTTAATTCCAATGGTTAATCACCCTCACTGTTAAAAATGTGTGCCTAATTACTAATTTAAATTTGTCTGGCTTCAGCTTCCAGTCATTGATTCTCGTCATGCCATTTTTCTGATAGATTGAAGAGTCCTTTAGTAGCTGGTATTTTCTCCCCATGAAGGCACTTATACACTATAACCAAGTCACCTCTCAATCTTCTTTTTGATAAACAGATTGAACGTTTTAAGTCTCTCACTGTATAGCATTTTCTCCAGTGTTTGAATAATTTTTGTGGCCCTTTTCTGCACCTTCTTCAATTTTTCAACATCTTATAAAAATGTTGAGGCTAGAACTGTGTGCAGTATTCCAGTACTGGTCTCACTAATGCTGCATGCAGAGGCAAACTTGGCACAATAGGAAAATGTGACACTTAAAAATTGCATACATTTTCTTTGTAATCAGCCTTATGGACATCCATTTTCACGGGCTGTAACCTGGACAGGAGAGCTTTTCTGTCTAATGTTCATGGAAAAGGTCACCTGGATTTTTGACCATACATACATAGCAGGGGGTTGGACTAGATGACCTCCTGAGATCCTTTCCAACCCTGATATTCTATGATTCTATGATTATAGTGTGCATGTGTCACGTTTATGTACGTTTGCTGGGGATGCAAAATACTTAAATAGGTTGGAAACCAAGGCAAAATGGGAATATCTCTTGCAAACAAGCTTAATAAATTCACAGTAGCATAACAGAGGTATCAAGATGTCTGGTTATCAGAAAGGGCAGTATGAAATGCATCAGCGTAAGCAGACTCTAGTAAGGCAGCTTTCTAACCCTGTGGACTGAAACCAATCAACTCCATGTGCACTACACATGGATGCAGGCTGTCCCTTTTTTGCTATTAAATGCAGAGGGTAAGTCTTTTAGACTTGGTGTTCCTCTCTTGCTTCAGATGCTGGAGAAGCTCACTGTGGGAGGTAACTTATAGAAGACTGCTTTCAAGTTTTTAAGTAGAGACACGGTGAAACTGAAATCACAGAAAAAGTGCAAAAGTTATGACTACAATGCATGTGCTTGACTCGAGAGGAATTTAAGCATATGCTTGGCTAGAAGCAGGTGCTTAAATGCCTTGCCGAACAACAGTGGTGTTAGGCACGTATTGAAATGCTTTGCTGAACTGGGGCCTAAGTGAACAATGGAAACAGTAGGCAACAAGAATGTGACTGCAGCCCACATCCTCAACTGGTGCAAATTGATACAGCTCATTGGCTTCCATGGAGCTACATTGATTTACACCAGCTAGGGGTCTGACTTTCCATCTCTAACACATGGAACTAAGGCAAAGAACCTCTCTAGCTCGCCTCCTACTTGTCATAATTAAAAAGACACCATTAAATGCTTCTATATGATGGCGCAGGGACTTGAGCTCCAGGGAAAGAAATGTAGGCAATAAATATAATTGTTTTCTAGATGAGTTTCCTTTAGTTCTTTCTGTTCCAGTGAAACTGGTGTCTGTTTCGTAAGGGGCTATTTGCCTGTCCTCCCAGCCAAGGGAAGAGAAGGAAGCGTAAAGTGCTGAATGAACTTGAAAATAGTAGGTTTAGTAGGTGAAACCTAGAAGCGTATATGTCTATTGTTCCTTTCTGTATCTGAATGTTTTGAGGCTCTCCTTCCTGTGACATGCTAGGCTAGGCTGTCCTCCCACACAACGCCCTCTGTTAGACAAGGAAACACCTCCTAACTTGATTGCATCCTCCTCCTTCCAGAACCCTAGCCTGTCAAGGATGTGCGAGAAAAAGAAGCCCACTTCTCCAAGGCAGGAGATCCTCTTTGGCTATTCTTTGATGGGTGGCCAGATGACCCACTGCTTCTCTCTCCCAACTGGTTGTCTTGATCAAAGAAGTGGAAGAAGACCAGGTTGTCCTTACCCTTCCAATGGCAGCAGGAATGGAGGGAGCAATCTCAAACACTGTTGAATTTCAGGAATGCACAGGGCATGCTGGAGATTAAGCTATTTGAAAACTCCAGAATGCTAGTTTATTTTAATATAGCATTAGCAAAAGCACCCACTGGAGTCAATTGGGCCCTGCATCATAACTGCTGCTGTTCTGCTTGATGGAGAGGTCGACATGTCTCTTCATCATACATTGAAAACTAGCTCCCAGAGCTGTAAGTAAGGCATGGTGTGAGGTGATGGGAAGACAGTCAAACCTTTAAAAGTTTTGGTTTGGGTTCAGTTGAAAGGATAGGTGGAGTTTCAGCTTGGTTCTTATTTTGTCCCGAACTCTTCTCACAGCCCAAGATGAGAAGCAAAGTTGGCCATTGTTCCTTTTCTTCCCCACAGCAGCATATTTTAAGGATGGAAATTCAGCCATCTAAATTTCCGTACCTTTGTCAGTTTGGGTCACAGCCTTAATGTTATTTAAACATTTTCTTTAAAGTTAATGGAGCCCTTAATATAGACTTGATAAAGCAATGCAAAGCAGTGTGGATTTCCTTCTGTTTAAGGTTCAGAGGCCTTTATCTGAATAATACATTAGATGATTTTATTCACTGGTGAGGTTTCATAACAGGAAGAACTTTGAAGAGGGGAACGTCTGTCCTATCCTTAAACTGATAATAGACGTGTTCTTTATTTTTTGTCTCTTTTGTAGCACATCTATTACCTTTGACAGGTTTCTCTAGGAGTTACACACTGACTGTAGGATACTTTTACTGGCATCTAACAATGTGGTCTCTTAACTTGTTGCAGGCACAAATATCTATGGAGAGGTGGTCTATACAAAATGGGTTCTTTGATACTTTTATATGATTTATGATGTTAAAATATTTTATTGTAACATGACTAATGTCTTAATAGGCTCTCCGCAGTATAAAAGGAATACATACATATATTTCCATATTAAAGTATTCTAAAGCAAATACAAATTGACATGAGTATCACAGGTTCAGTTTCAGTAAAACCAATACAATTAATCTATTCCCCCCCCCCCAAACTGAATATCTATGCGCCTTGATTTGAAAGTGGGAGATTTCTAAAGGTTCTACAATGTGGCAAAATCTGATAGTGTTTCCACATCATGTACACCAGTCAGACTGCAAATGCAATTTGTTGGGAACTGAATGACACTGCCTGTCTTATATTTTCTTTCGGATGCTAAATGTAATCCTAGATTCAGAGATTTTGCAAAGATCCACCAAACAGAGCTATTTGCTAACAACAAAATCATCAGACAATAAAATGGGATGGATTGGCCAAAGCATTGCCTGCCTGTTCGAATCATGCTTTCCCTGTCTTACATATTATCCTGCTTTTCTACTCCATGAGTTAATCCTCCAGCAAAGATACTTGAACCCAAAAGCTGCAAAAAAATTATAAAAATTTATAGACTAAATCACTAATACAATTTTTTTTTTACTAAACATGTAGAGCCAAACTTCAGCTGGTGTAAATCAACACAACTCCATTAAATTAGACTGAGTTACACTGACTTATATCAGCTGAGGATCTGACCTATGAAGCAAAATTCAGCCCTGGTGAAAGAAGGTAAAACAGAATATTTGGCTCATAGGAATGTCACCTGCACATGTATATGTATTAAAGTCAATGGGAATTATGTAGTGGTGGATGAAAGGAGAAAGTGAGAACCATCCCAGAGCCTTCTCAAATTTCTAGAGCCAAATTTGAGTATTTTTGGATATTTGCAGGTTCAAGATGGGACTGGAACAGAGAGGGTCGAAATACTAAGAGATGCTGTTCTTTCAGCACTTTCAGTTGGAAACAGAAACTTCCCAAGAACTCTGTCTTGTGAAATTCCTAGTCCAAAGAGGCTAAATTCTGTGCTTAGTTACCTCAGTGCAAATCCAAAATTACCTACTTAAAACTAATGGAATTACTCTGGATTTACAACAGTGTAACTCAAAATTTGGAACAAAGTTTCATATAATTAATAAAATAAGCAGTGGAACTTTTATATCTTTATCCAAACCAAATCTGAACTTTGAGGGGTAGATTCTGATCTCAGTTACACTTGTGTAAATCAAAATAAATTATTTTGAAACAAATGGAGTTACTTTGATTTATATCAAAGTTCAGGTTAGAATTCCAGGACATACTACATATTACCCCAGTTTAAAGTTGAAAGCAGGTGACAGTAATTTAAAGCTAAGCAAATTTGCAAAAATATTTTACTTATCCCCCAAACAAGCAGTACAAACCCAGGATTTTCAAAATTAAGGTTAAACTTAAAATGAGAACCAAATATGTTAAAATATAGAATTGCTCAGTTAAGTCATTCAAATAACCTTAACTCTGTACAATTTCAGCTATATAATGAGTTAAATAATACTGTTAATTATACATTACTAGATTACTACTGGTCCCAGAAAGCAATGCTCCATTTTCATTACTGCTTGCATCTAGCAAGAGCATTCTATTCTGGAACCGATAGTCTTCATCAGCTCTGGTTCCATATTTAAATGAGGGTAGCAGCACTCTTTTTTTGATGAGATTACAAGTCAGGCTGTCGATTAATCTCAGTTAACTCATGTGATTAACTCAAAAAAATTAATCATGATAAAAAATTTAATTGCGATTAATCACAGTTTTAATCACACTGTTAAACAATAGAATAGCAACTGAAATTTATTAAATTTTTTTGGAAGTTTTTCTACATTTTCAAATGTATTGATTTCAATTACAACACAGAATAAAAAGTGTACACTGCTCACTTTATATTATTATTTTTATTCCAAATATTTGCACTGTAAAAATGATAAACAAAAGAAATAGTATTTTTCAATTCACTTCATACCATACTGTAATGCAATCTCTTTATTGTGAAAGTGCAACTTACAAATGTAGATTTGTTTGTTTTTGTTTCATAACTGCACTCAAAAACAAAACAATGTAAAACTTTAGAGCCTAAAGTCCACTCAGTCCTACTTCTTGTTCAGCCAATCACTAAGACAAACCAGTTTGTTTACATATCTCCATTTATGGGAGATAATGTTGCTGGTTTCTTATTTACAAGATCATCTGAAAGTGAAAACAGGCATTCACATGGCACTTTTGTAGCTGGCATTGCAAGGAATTTACGTGCCAGATATGTTAAACATTCATATGCCCCTTCATGCTTCTGCCACCATTCCAGAGTACATGCTTCCATGCTCATCATAATGCGTTAATTAAATTTGTGACTGAACAACTTAGAGGAGAATTGTAAGTCTCCTGTTCTGTTTTACCTGCATTCTGCCATATATTTCATGTTATAGCAGTCTCAGATGGTGACCCAGCACATGTTCTTCATTTTAAGAACACTTTCACTGCAGAGTTGACAAAACACAAAGAAGGTACCAATGTGAAATTTCTAAAGATAGCTACCTCACTCAACCCAAGGTTTAAGAATCTGAAGTGCCTTCAAAAATCTGAGAGGGACGAGGTGTGGAGCATGCTTTCAGAAGTCTTAAAAGAGCAACACTCTGACATGGAAACTACAGAACCCAAACCATCAAAAAAGAAAATCAACCTTCTGCTGGCAGCATCTGATTCAGATGATGAAAGTGAACATGTGTCAGTCTGCACCGATTTGGATCATTATCAAGCAGAACCCCTCATTAGCATGGACACATGTCCTTTGGAATGGTGGTTGAAGCATGAAGGACACATGAATCTTTAACGCATCTGGCACGGAAATATCTTGTGATGCTGGCTACAACAGTGCAATGTGAACACCTGTTCTCATTTTCAGGTGACATTGTGAACAAGAATCGGGCAGTATTATCTCCTGCAAATGTACAAACTTGTTTGTCTGAGTGACTGACTGAAGAAGAAGTAGGACTGAGTGGACTTGTAGGCTCTACAGTTTTACATTGTTTTATTTTTGAATGTAGTTATTTTTTGTACATAATTCTACATTTGTAAGTTCAAATTTAATGATAAAGAGATTGTATTACAGTACTTGTATGAGGTGAATTGAAAAATACTATTTATTTTGTGTTTTAACAGCACAACTATTTGTAATAAAAATAAATATAAAGTGAGCACTGTACATTTTGTGTTCTGTGTTGTAATTGAAAACAATATATTTGAAAATGTAGAAAACATCTAATATATTTAAATAAATGATATTCTACTATTGTTTAACAGTGCGATTAATCACAATTAATTTTTTTAATCACTTGACAGCCCTAATTACAAGTTTAGCTGATTAAAAGGTAATAGTGTTAATGTAATATACTTGGACTTCTGTAAGGTGTTTGACTTGGTATTCTGTGATATTTTGATTAAAAAAAACTAGTATGATATAAAATTAACATGCACACAAATATATTAAAAACTAACTAACTGAGAAGTCTCAAAATGTAACTGTAAATGGGGAACCATTCCTGAGCAGGTTTGTTTCCAGTGGGATCCTGCAGGGATCAGGTTTTGGCCCTGTATTATTTCACATTTTTTCTCAATGAACTAGAAGAAAACATTACATCAACACTGATAAAGTTTGCAGAAGACACAAAAATTGGGGGAGTGGTAAATAATAAAGAGGGCGCTGATTCAGAGTGATCTGAATCCCCTGGAAAAATTGGGTACAAGAATACGTTTTAATACAGCTAAATGTAAATGTGTACATCTAGGAGCAAGAAATGTAGGCCATACATACAGGATGGGGGGACTCTATCCTGGGAAACAGTGACTCTGAAAAAGATTTGAGAGTCATGGTGGATAATCAGCTGAACATGAACTCACAGTGGGACAGCTGTGGCCAAAAAGAACTAATGTGATCTTGGAATGCATAAATAGGGGAATCTTATTTCTGTACTTGGCACTGGTGGGAGCGCTACTGAAATACTAAATCCAGTTCTGGTGTTTACAGTTCAAGAAGGATGTTGATAAATTGGAGAGGGTTCAGAGAAGAGCAAGAGGAAAGGATTAGAAAACATGCCTTATTGTGATAGGCTCAAGGAGCTCCGAATACACTTCAGGGTTCCTCCATTCTCAATAAGGCATCAGCCACTACATTCTCCTTTCCCTTGATATGAATTATCTCCATGTCAAATTCCTGTAGGGCTAGACTCCAGCAAAGTAATCTAGAATTGGTTCCCTTAGCTCAGTGCATCGCTTAAAATAGTACATTTTTTTATTACACAAAAAAGGTTTAAGTTGCTTAACAGCCCAGACAGTGACATAACATCTTTCTTGATTACATCATAGTTTTGTTAACTGGGGGTCAGTGTTGCGTAAATAGACTATAGGATACCTCTTATCCCCCACTCCATCTTGCATCAGTACTTCACCGAAGCTAGTGTTAGAAACATCAGTACACTCACAAATGGTTTGTTGAAATCAGGGTTGACTAAAACAGGTTTTTAGGCTTCCAGAACATAAAAGAAGTTGTGTCTTTTCTCACAGGCTTCCATTCATACCACCAAGTCAGGTTTCCTCTTTTTTGTAAGGTTTGTTATGGGGCCACAATATCTTTACGCTCCTTGAAAAATCTTTGGTAATCGTTGGCCAGACCAGGAAAGGATTGGACCTATTTCTTGGTTTGAGGGGCAGGCCGGCTCTGAATAGCTTCTACCTTTAAAGGGCTGGGATGAACCAACCTAATGCCCACTCTCTGTCCTATGTAGGATACCTCTGCAGCCCCCATCTTATCATAGAATCATCATAGAATCATCGAATATCAGGGTTGGAAGGGACCTCAGGAGGTCATCTAGTCCAACCCCCTGCTCAAAGCAGGACCAATCCCCAATTAAATCATCCCAGCCAGGGCTTTGTCAAGCCTGACCTTAAAAACTTCTAAGGAAGGAGATTCTACCACCTCCCTAGGTAACGCATTCCAGTGTTTCACCACCCTCCTAGTGAAGAAGTTTTTCCTAATATCCAACCTAAACCTCCCCCACTGCAACTTGAGACCATTACTCCTTGTCCTGTCCTCTTCTACCACTGAGAATAATCTAGAACCATCCTCTCTGGAACCACCTCTCAGGTAGTTGAAAGCAGCTATCAAATCCCCTCTCATTCTTCTCTTCTGCAGACTAAACAATCCTAGTTCCCTCAGCCTCTCCTCATAAGTCATGTGTTCCAGACCCCTAATCATTTTTGTTGCCCTTCGCTGGACTCTCTCCAATTTATCCACATCCTTCTTGTAGTGTGGGGCCCAAAAATGGACACAGTACTCCAGATGAGGCCTCACCAATGTCGAATAGAGGGGAACGATCACGTCCCTCGATCTGCTCGCTATGCACCTACTTATACATCCCAAAATGCCAGTGGCCTTCTTGGCAACAAGGGCACACTGCTGACTCATATCCAGCTTCTTGTCCACTATCACCCCTAGGTCCTTTTCCGCAGAACTGCTGCCTAGCCATTCAGTCCCTAGTCTGTAGCTGTGCATTGGGTTCTTCCGTCCTAAGTGCAGGACCCTGCACTTATCCTTATTGAACCTCATCAGATTTCTTTTGGCCCAATCCTCCAATTTGTCTAGGTCCCTCTGTATCCTATCCCTGCCCTCCAGCGTATCAACCACTCCTCCCAGTTTAGTATCATCCGCAAATTTGCTGAGAGTGCAATCCACACCATCCTCCAGATCATTTATGAAGATATTGAACAAAACCGGCCCCAGGACCGACCCCTGGGGCACTCCACTTGACACCGGCTGCCAACTAGACATGGAGCCATTGATCACCACCCGTTGAGCCCGACAATCTAGCCAACTTTCTACCCACCTTATAGTGCATTCATCCAGCCCGTACTTCTTTAACTTGCTGACAAGAATACTGTGGGAGACCGTGTCAAAAGCTTTGCTTGCATTTTGCATCTTGCATTTGGAGACCTTGACAGTGAGGATGGCTTCTCTCAGCTTTTGTAACGCAATTCCCACATGGTTTAAGTGGTCTTGCCAGGAGCTACTGAAAATAGCCAAGTCATCTATACAAAGCTCTGGCAAATGTTTGTAATCCCTGTAGTACCTCACTGATAAACCGCTGAAAGGTAGCCCCCGAATGTATTAATCCAAAGATTGTGTGTGTGTGTGTGTATATATAGTCCAGATTCTACTATAAAAACACATTTTTCATGGGCATCAACATCTAAGTACCCACAAGTCATATCCAGTGTGCTTATGAATTTTGCACCCCCCAGTGGGTGCAGTAAGTCCTCTATTTGTGGTGTAGGGTATGGGTCAGGCTGGGTGATAGCACTCAGTTTCCTGTAATCCACACAAAATCTCACAGTTTTGTTATTTTGAAGTACCGCTACAATAGGAGATGCCATGGGTCTTTTTGACTTAGTGGTTACCCCCATTTCAAGCATGCGTTCCACCTCCTCATGGATTTGCTTCTGCATTTCCCCTGTTTCCCAGTAGGCTCTGCTAGGAGCTGGGCAAGGCCCCAAGGTTTCAATGGAGTGTACAGTGTTGTCAGTTAAACCTGGCCGATTGGAAAATATCTGTTTGTGGTGCTTTAAAAGGGCCAGCATTTCCTGCTTTTGGGTTGGATTTAACCCCCCTCTCTCAAACTCAATGCTTTCCAGAGGAGTTTCTTTCCTGCTCTCTTTGACTAAAACAATTAAAGGGGCATCGTATGTTTCCTCATCAACACAATAAATCATATTCACTGCCATCTCCCTTTCATGGTAAGCTTTTAATCTACTGATATGCAATGTTTGCAGCTTCTCTGTCTTGCTTCCTTACGTCATATGCAACTTCATTCATTCAATCACCTAAAAAGGTCCTTCCCAATTATCCTGCATTTTGTTTTTCCTCCCAGGGATCAGCACTAATAGCAAATCATCTATCAAATTATCTTTCTTCAGTATACTGATCGTACCAAACTTTCTGAGTTTCCTGACTTTTTGAAGTTTCTGTTGGACTAAATTAATAATAACTTCTAAATTCTCCTTAAAACGAATGACATACTCCCCTGCCTGCTGTCCTGTTTCCTCAGTACTGCCCTCCCAAGAGCCTCGAATCAAAGCTAGAGGTCCCCTTGACTGCCTCCTATACAGGAGATCAAAGGGGGCAAAGCCAGTTAGATTCTTGGTTTCAGAGTAGCTGCCGTGTTAGTCTGTATCCGCAAAAAGAAAAGGAGTACTTGTGGCACCTTAGAGACTAACAAATTTATTTATTATAAATATAAATTTGTTAGTCTCTAAGGTGCCACAAGTACTCCTTTTCTTAGATACTTGGGTAACACTTCTGTAGGCATATGGAAGATAAGAGAGTAACACATCCCAGTCATTCTCACGCCTAGAGACATACATTCTTAGCATAGCTTTTGAAGTTCCATTAAATCTTTCCACAAGCCCATGAGTTTCTGGATGATAGAGAGCAGCCTTTATATGCTTTATCCCAGCCATGGGGGCTGGCCTGGACCGAGAGGTAGAGCAGGATTGGGGGCTGAATGGGGTTGAGGGGGCCGAGGCTGGGGATGAAGCTGGTCTGGGGCTGGGGGGGAGTGAAATTATGTTTCAGTCTGCCACAAGTTTTTTCCACTCCTAAATGTCCTGCAAATATACAATCATGAGCTACTTGGAACAGTTCTCTCCTGTATTTCTCAGGCATAATCATCTTCTTGCAAACCTCATCAGGAAGCCTCTTTTTCCCCTCTCAGAGCCTCTCTATGCACCAAACCTTCTTGAATCAAAAACTCTACCTGTTCCTTCCCCTGCCAGGGCATCATTCTGAGCTGTAACCGGTGGTGCAAGTAAGTGAGTATGGTCAGGTACACCATACCATTAAGACATGTATTGCTGGTTTGCCGTACCGCAAAGACACATTTTCAAGAATGAATTGTAGAGCCATGTGTAGATACAAATTTCTATCCTCCGGCAGGACCCAGACAGGAGACGCAGCTGCCTGGAAGGGCTGGGAGTGGGGCTGGGAGCGGTATAGCCGTGCAAGAGGAACTGCTGGCATGGGGTGCTGGCTGCTGGGGGTGGCGGCCCCACGTTCTACTCCTTTCACCGCTGCAGTTCCCGGGAGAGCCATGCAGTTCAGCAGATACTGATTTCTATCCGCGGATATCTCCATCCGCGGGTATACATTTGTATCCCCACAGGGCTCTAGTCACGGAACATTTTTTGTGAGAGGGGTTGGGGTCAGGGGTCGGTACCAGTAAGAGTTCAAACTTACCGTACCAGTAAGAGTTCAAATCTGCTTGCACCACTGGCTGTAACCCTCTTGTTCCAGAGAAGGGTCAGTGTGTTAGGCAGTCACAAACTCCTTTTGTGTTTCACTTAAGCTCAGAGCAGACTCTGGCATCCCAGAAGAATTTTCAACTTCCTCCTTAGAAGGCAAGCTGCTACTCTCAATAGCCAAAGAACTGAAGGCATTTCCCTCTCCTTTGCAGCCTTCCCTGCTGATCACAGGCAAAGCAGGTGAATCAGATCCATATTTCCCTGGGACCTGGTTATAACATTAATATGCTAAGACATGGCTAAAATGTTATTACCTATCCAAATATCAGTGGGTAGAAAATTCCTGATGCCAACCACAACATTACCCTTAAAGCTTTCCCACGCAAGGTGGACTTGAGGTAGAGCAACAGTGACAGAAAATTCAGCCAAAGCTAAAATATTTAGGCAATGTCTCCACTACAAAGGTAAGTCGACCTATGTTAGGTCGACTTACAGCCACCACATTAATTACTGCGGTGACTGATGTCCACGCTATCCTCCTCCTGTTTGTGGTGTGCATCCTCCCCAGGAGCGCTTCCACTGACTGAAGAGGGGCAGTGTGGGGGACTGAAAACCAGGGATCTCAACTCCGTGCAGCTCCCCACTAGAAACCCAGCTGCCCCCTGGTGTTTCTCACCTCCGCACTCCCAGCTGAGAGCAGCAGAGCAGGGAGAAAGCCTCCTGGGGCATCTTGCTTTTACCAGGGAGATCCACACCAGAAGACCTGTTGGCTGCCATACTCCTGGCAGGGAGCTGGGACCTGGGGGTGGGGTAGCAGGGCTCCCTGCATGGGGTGGGGAGCCCAGGCAGCAGCCCAAGCTGGGAGCCTGGGTATCAGCTTGGCTTGGAGCAGAGCCTGAGTAGCAGCCTGGGAGCTGGCTTTCTTGTCAATTTCACGGCTCCAGGAGCCATAAAATTGACAATAATGATGGCCAACAACTCATGTAAGTAACTCAGTGTCTGCACAGACACTGTGTAGTCCTAACTACGCCGACATAAGTTCTATGCCTCTTGTTGAGGTAGTTTTATTAAGTTGGCATAACAGGGGAGTTACATCACCAGGAGGAGAATTTCAGTGTGTATACCTCCATTGTTCTGTCAATAAAAGACCTTAGATTTTTGCCAGGAAGTCTGTCCTCTTCCCTTACCAAACTTTCCTTAAGCAAAGTGACTTGGGATGCAATATATCTCCGTGCTGTACATTCAATGCTATTCACTCTCGCACTTTTAACAAATTCTTCACTACTTTCCCAAAACTCAGTCCTGATATAGTTTGAGGCCATTCTCCTCCTCTATAATTTCCTCTGGGATCAAGATGGTAGCACTATTACTCATCGTGGTAGCACTGGAGCTCACGGTGAGGGTGTAGCTGCAGATTGTAGGGTAACCTTACATTTGGGGCAGTTTGGTTTTATATGGCCAGGAGCCCCACCGGGATGACAGAGTACCTGCCTTCCCTTAGGGTAAGAGGTTTTAAAATCTGGGATCCCTTGAGGTTTGTTTTTTTTAAACAAAGTTGGGATTAGGTTTATTCCCTTTTAACCTGGGGAGCAGCGGGTTTACCTTCCCCTGGAGTTTAAGGTCCACATGAACCCTTGACTCCATACATTCATCAGTAATTTCTATTGCCTCCAAAACAGTGGAAGGTTGGTTTGTTTTGGTCACAGATGGGTGCTTTTACCTCATCAGTGGCTGTCCAAAATAACTGCTCTTGTGCCACCAAATTAAACAGCTTGACATAGCTACCTTCAGCTTCTGCCCCTACCCATTCTTTCATATGATTACACATCTTATGCACATATTCCACATGAGTGATATTGTCAAACATTTTAAGATTCCTATACTTCAGCTGATAGGACTCGGGGTGATCTTAATCTTTTTCAATAGATTTTCTTTAAATTTCTTATACACCATAGCCTCCATATCATTAACAACTTCTTTGGCTTTCCCAGTCAACATGGTAAAGAGGATAGGCATCCATTTATCCTCTGGAATCTTATGGATCCCACACAGTCTTTCAAAGGTGGATAGGAACTCCTCAATGCAGTCAGTCTCTTGATAAATTGGGTAGGCTTTCTCCCACTCCCTTCTGTTGAGAAGGGATGCACTCACTTTGCTGCTCCAGGACTCTGAGCTGCAGTGTGTGAGCTTCCTTCTCAATTTCAGCATTGGCTTTGTCTTCTCAGCTTCCTCGATTTCTTTCTTCTCCTTGATCCAGAGTTCCACCATCCTCATTTCATGCTCATGTTCTTTCTTGGCTTCCAGGAGCTGAGCCAAACTAATTCTGCTGCAGAGGTCTCTGTGACATCTCGCATACGGGGATGCTCAGACCCTGTTCTTTGGTCAAAGTCTATGAACAAAGCTCTCAGGTCCTGATCTGAGGCTTTCTTTTTATGGGATATTCCTCCATTTTTACATACTTTTTCAAGGTCTTTTGTGTCAGAACCCTCAGGTGACTGTTATTCACTCATTGTGGCTAAATTTGATATTGAGAATTTTAAGAGAGAAAGATTAAACTTTTAAAAGGATTGAGTTATGATCTTTAAGCCTAATTGACCTGTGGCATGTGAATCCTGTCAGGACTATGCCAATTGTCATAATGTCTGGAATAGCTTTCAACTGTTGAGTGTCCCAGGGCCGACTGTCAGAAAACAGGGCAGACACCCCAAACTGGTGGTATGTTCTATAATTAGGTTTCACCAACCCCGTACCAAATGTGAATACCTGGATCACTATACCAGCCTTACCATGGAGTCACAGATAGTCCTCTTAGATACTCCAGTCTAAACTGGACTTTCTGATAAAAGGTCACTTAAACAAAAAATCACATCACATCAGGTTGCTCCCAGTCCTAAGAGACCAATCTCTTATCCCTGATCAATTGGAACTCTAGGTCTTACACAAGACAATGCTGGTAGCCAATTCTATGGTAAACTAACTGAAGGCTTATTAGCTAAGAAAAGGAAGTGAGAGTTACTAAGAGGTTAAAGCAGATAAAATATATGTACAGGTGAGTCACAGTCTATAAGTTCAATTGTAGCAGTGATATAGTAAGTTGCCAGTTTCCCAAAAGTCTCTGAGGACTACCCAGAATAACTCGGGAGATCTCTGTCTTCTCATTCAATTGTTCTGCCCTGTTGGAATCCAAACAGTCCAGAGATGAAGGATCCTTCTTTGAATCCATTCTTATAGCGTCTTCTAAAAGTAAACAAGCTGACGGTGTCACTACCCACGAGGGCTTTTCCTTTGATGATGGAGAGTGAGGAATAAATTTTGAGCCTTTGACCTCCGATCATCACACACAGTGATCACTTGCTTTGAAATTAGCATTTTTTTGTTAAAATTATTCATTTGCATTTCAGAAGGCTTCTTTCTTGTCTGATGCCTTATTTCGTTAAAGGAGTATTTACAATGTAAATGTTTGCTATTACATTATAACAGGATACAGATAAGTAAAAATAATGCATGTAACATCCCATTAATTTTCATGAAGTTTTAAACACCAAATACACTCTTACACATTTAACAATTACTTTGATCTATATTAATACACAACTGAATTGATCTGGCATGAGCTTGAACCTGGTTTGCCAGCATCACACATGGGCAAGGTTTTCCAGGTTAAATAATACTGCTTGCATACATCATATTGTTAGAGGGCAGTATCAGAAGAGACTTGGGGAATGGCTGACACCATCCGGTTAGAAACCAATTAGTTTTTGCGAAAGAAGCTCTCAAAAACTAAGCTCTCAGACTATCCCTTAAACCTAGATCTGTGTGCATGTCAACTATAATTGCTTTCAGCTTTTAAAAATTATCTTTGAACTTTAAATCATATAATTTGCTGGATATTACAACATGCTTCTATAAATTAATCATTTCATGCTTTCATTGTGTTCAGCTCTATTCTTTTAACACAACACTTGTCTAATTCAAATAGAAACATTTCTAAAACTAATGTTGTCATTTACTTAACAATTAACTTCTTCTAGGCTTTGGGAAAAGGGGCAAAATGTGCTAGTATTTGTTTTAAAACTAATAAACCTGATTGTTTACTTTAGTCCTAAATTAGAGGCAGTTGGCTTAATAATGGCACTAGCTTTATTGCAGATTCCATGCACATGGGTGGAAGGAGTTCCAGTTATTCAATTTTTATATACTTTTCAAATATACTTCCCAGGTGGCTAGATAACACTTACTCTTTATTGTTCCAAGTCCAATCATGACACTGTCAGAAAAGCTATGGATGACTACATTGAAGTACCTAAAGCATTATGTCGAACTGGGAATATTTGCAGGTGTTGAATGGGAATATTTGCAGGTGTTTAATTAACTGTAAACTCCTTCAATCAAACCAAGCTCAGCTCTCTTGAGATACCAAAATGAAATATCAGTGGAGCTCTAGAGAGTTACACCAGCTGAGGAATTTGTTTTTTAAAATGACAACATGGCAAAACGAGATGGTAGCCTCTTAAAAAGAACCAGCTCACCAAGCCAAAACTAGCAGCCTAAGTCAATCTCTGGTCTGAGAGTTATGCACTTCTAAACTCGAAAGGATGGATCTACAGTGCAGTACTGTACTGGAATATATCTTTTTTAATGAGACTGTTATTCTGGAGGTTCATCACCAGTGGATGGCTTCCTTGGCTGACAGAGGCATTTTTTGTTAAAAATTCATATTCTGAAGTGAAACAAAGTTGGCCAGCTAATGCTTGGCTAAGCAGTACAGGAATATTTCTTGAAGATGCGTGTGGACAAGAGCTGGCAGACACCCAGCGCCTCTGGGGAAGAACATATTTATCCAAGAGAAAAGAGAAGATTGGGCATTTTGGAAGATTTATATATGCAGAGCCTTTGTTTTGTACAATTGAGGTTCTACAGCTAAGCCTTCTTTTAACCCTATGCTGAAGACTAACCTATGAATTGAGTTCTGGAAGAGAGGACTCTCTAAGCCTAGTGAACATAGCAATACCACAATAGATAACAAGACTTATGATGTGTGATAAAACAGGGAGAAATATTATCCATATAATTATTCTTCAGTGCCAAGAGACAGTGATGGGCAATTTTATAGGCAAAGACTGTATGCATCTCAAAAATGATGTTAAAAATGTTGTTTGGCTTGCAAAGTCAAGCACTGCTAGGAAATGCTACAATTTAATTATGCCCCCTTGTGCATTATCAGAAAGGGGGGATGGGTCATGTGCCGGCTCCTGGTTGGGCAGCGAGGAAGGACCAGCACTGGATTTGAATGTCATGTTCAGTTATTTGGCATGCTGCTATACTTTTGCTGACAATGCAAGAGGCAGAAGGGAAATAGTAATTTTCAACAGTTTACATTTCAGCTAAACTTGAATGAAATTTCATAAGACAAAGAAAAGGCACTTCTCTGGACTTTCTTCCTGTTACATTTTAAAAGGCCTGCTGCTCCCCCTATTATAATCCATTTTTTCCCCTGTGTTCTATCATTGTATTAATGAGTCACAAATATTAGCATCTCATAGCAGTGTAGTTTTATGTACAATTAAGACTTTTGGAGATTAAACTTTACACATTTTTTCTTGGACCACATGCTAACTCTTTTTTATAAGGTTTGGGCAAAATAGTCATCCATTTTTTAGTTGAGCTGAACACATGGGGGAAAATGCACCTGTGTGTTGATTTTAAATTTGGCTTTCCATTTTAAATTTGTTTTGACTTTCCATCCGTAAAGACAGAAAAATAAGCTCAAATGTAAATAAAACTGTTTTTTTCCATGTTACGATCATCTGCATTTTTGCATATTCATGTTAATCTGCTATGCCTTTATCAAATTGGTTTAAATAATGTCTTTGAAATATTGTCCCACTTAAGTGCAACATTTATTACAAACACTTTTGTTACTTAGAGTTGGAGGCATTGATTAAGAATTGCCTTGTTAAAGGAAGCCACAGTTAAGGATGTATTTGTTACTGATACGTCAGTTATAGATGGATGAGTTAAGGACATATCATTTAATGATGGCTTAGGTAAGGACACCTCAGTAAGGTTTCCCTTTTTGCACTACCCTATAAGCCACAGAGATCTGCCTTGAGGAACTTCCTTTTTCTCAAGGACACTTGAATTAAAGTACCTACGAAAAGGCACTTTCACATTGGGATCAGTTTTTTCTGTATGCTGCAATTTAGCGTGGGCTAAGGGAAGGAAAAGTGGGCAAGGGGAAAAATAAGCAAAAGTAATTTTAGGGCTCACTGTAACTTTTGGATGTATGAGGAATACAACATTAGGTCATAAATATACTATAAAGCATACAGGATAGGAATCCTTAATTTTTGACATTTCTTCAACTGTGGGTACTTGATTACTACTGAGTAGTGCTGTATTAGTTGTAGACCACACTGTCTTATGAAGGGAATTTTGTCTGTTGGTTAGAACAGAGTACAGACACTGGATTCCTGGAAATCTGTCCTTCTATCACTGGATACAAGTAACTCCCCTTGACTCTGATGGGAATTACTTGTATCCTGCATTGTGAGAACAGACCTTGGCTTTTTTTTTTTTTTTTTTTTAAGACTCTGCTGTGTAATCTAGGGCAAGTCACTTAACCACTCTGTGTTTCCAGTGGAAGACTTGTCTGTACAGTGATTTGGTACACTGCAAGGCAGGATGGGAATCTATAGTGCGCTAGCTTATAGCACCCTAACAGGCTGTGTGGCGCTTATTACAGTGCACTAAACATTCTGTTGTGAGTGTTGATGTACTCCCATTTGAAATGGTTAGTGTGTGGCAAACTAAGTTGCATTTAGGGCACCCTGGGCTCTTGGCACACTAAATCACTGTGCAGACGTGCCCTTACTCATCTGTAGAATGCGTAAAGCAGTACTTCCCCAACAAAGACTCACACTCGCCCTGTGAGTTAATGTTGACGGTGAAATGAATCTTTAATTAAAGTTATTTGATGTCCTCAGATGTGAAGTGTTATTAAAAATGCAAAATATTATTTCGTAGTTGGGCAAAATAATAGAAAACTAAAGTGGAGCTGCATAAAACTCTGCAAGAACAAAAACTATACACACAAAATAATTGTATGCAGTTAAGCCTCCGGTTGCCCACAGTGTGCACTATGAATGTGTATCCAAGTCATGCAAATAACTCGTGGCTTTGCTCTTGCAGAGTCTGGTTGTTCTGCCTGCAGACTTTATATTAATAGGACCTAAGGGCATGTCTACACTACTGATGGGAGTGTGCCTCTCAGCTTCGGTAGACAGCCTCATGCTACCGCTGCTCAAGCTAGCATGCTAAAAATAGCAGTGTGGGCTCTGCAGCACAGATGGCAGCTTGCACTAGCCACACAAGTCCAATTCCACCTGACTTTCGGGGTCTGGACTAGCCCAGGCCACGACCTGTGCTGCAAAGTCCATGCTGCTATTTTTATTACACTAGGTCAAGCAGAGCTAGCTCGAGTCTGTCTACCCAAGCTGGGAGGCAGTCTTCCATCTGCAGTGTAGACATTGAGTAAAATCAGGCCTATACATATTTTGTTTCTCATCACTGATTTTCTTTAGCAGCTTTAAAAGGCTTTCAGTTTATTCTACTTGCAAATAGCCCCCATCTCCCAGTGGGGTGAATGGGCAGTACTGGCTGGGTGGTGGTGGTGGAGAGAAGAATCAAGTGAACATTTTGAGAACGCCTTGCCGAGGGTGGCCTGGAAGAACAATAAGATGTCCTGCTGACAACAGCCTGTTCCATTCCTCCTACTGCTGAAGCTTAAAGCCGTCCTCACCTCCTCTTTATTCTGATGCACATAAGACACAGAGGAGGAAGGGATGGGAAAGAGGCAGGCTTTCAACTTGTGCACTCAGGCTGAGAAAGGGGGAGCAGCCAACTGTCATTAAAAGAGTCAGAGATCAAGTATTACTAACCTACAATCCTATCATGGCAACTGAGGCACATCCCTTCAGTCCCTCCCCTACCACATCAGTAATTAATATTCCCATTAAACCATAGGCAACTGCCATTTTCCCATCTTTCCAAACAAATCAGTATAGGAGGAATCTGTTTATAATATGGAGCCTGTGGGTAAATATTAAAATTAAGATGGTGTTAGGCATGGTCAGATTTCCTTTCAAGTGATCTTTCTGTCTCAACAATTCGTTATCTTTCTTATGGTTTTATGGAAGAAACCTATTTTCTCTAACATAGCAGGACGTATTAGTAAATACTGTAAATGTTAGTAGCAAGTAAACAATTTACAAGAAACAATTTATTTGATGTGTATAACCCCTTTTCATTTGGATTGTCCCCAAATAGAATGTGATTGGTAATTCTTCACTGAATGTTTTGTGTAAGTCAGTGGGAGTCAAGCAGATGTTTAAGTCCTTATGTCCATCCCTATTTCAGCTAGAACTTAAAGTCCGGCTTTCAACAGTTGCCTGAATTAGGGCCTGGATGAACTTTTAGACTTTGGTGAATAATCATGATAATGAATTTGAAATTCACTTTCAATGGCTAGTCTAGAGTATTGTTGGAAATGGTCTAGTTGGTAAACATTCCTACCAGAAAACTTGTTCCATTGGAATATGCCACAACACTGGCATGAAGTAAAGTCCAAAGTAAACTCGTGAATGCATTTAATGTTCACAAATACAATTTTGGAGCACTTGCCCAACTCTAGAAAGTTTAGTCTTTATGGAATAGTATTTGGCATTTTTAGGGGAAAGAAGAATGGACGAGTGGTCTTGGAACTTGGGAAACAAAACTATGCAGGGAGAAATAGATGGCTATCTTTGAAAGGGCAATGTTTACAGTTGGGGACAAAGCTGAATATTCAAAACATCATACAACCAAGAAACCAAAGACTACCATGGTCATGTTTCTTCTCACTGTATTTTCTAGAGATAGGCTTAAGACATAACACTTTCTAACCCCTGCATCCTACTCATCTCACAGGTGAAGTATTGTGAAGCTCAGATAAAACCTAATCTTGCTCTTACTGGGGTTTAGTAAGGGTTTTGCCACAGACTTCAGTGTGAGCAGGACCAGACCCCTAATTTGGGTGAATCATGATGTGAAAGAATGAATGCAGGATTAGGAGAGGGGAGAGAATGTAGGACTGCCTGCCTGCCTGTCACTGAATCTTTCTGTGGCTCTGGCAGTCAGTTTGCCTCTGCCTCAGAAATTAAAGATATCTGTAAATTGGAGATAATTTGAACATGAAGAACTGCATCTGAACAGGAGTCTCAACTTCACACTGTGGGGGAGGTGGAACTCCCTAAGTGCTCTCAGCTTTTCATCCCTAAAGGCAGCTACAACTGATAAAAGCACATGCTACTTCATCCTAGTACTAGTTGAGCATTGCCTCCAAGCTTACCTGACACCTTTTTACCTTATGGATTATGGAAGGACCGTGAAGGAACTCCCAGAAGGAGTGCATCTCTTGAGCAGCTATTCTGGATCCCTAGCCTGTGTACTTCAACAGAGAAATCCTTGCTGTATAAGCCTGATTCTGCTTTTAGCTGTGCCAGCACAGATCTAGCTTCTTGATAGGACTGGCTTCACTGCTGATGTATCTTGTCTTGTCCCCTTCAAAGCTGGAGCCTCTATCCACTGACTGAATATGATCTGGAGACTTAATTATAATGACGGACCCAAGCTGTGTGGGGAGAGGGAGGGATTAGAGATGACTACATAAAGAGAGTCAAGAACTCAGTTAGGAGGGACCTACAAGAGACAAGGTAAGAAGTTCCTCCCCGCCTGGGGATGTACTGGCAAAAACTATAGAAGAGAAAAGGCAGCTCAGAGTAAGCTGGGAAAAGAGCTTGGATAAAGGCTCTGTAATGAACTGTAGCTATGTGAAATACCAAGAAGTGCTTCAGAAAGAAGCTAGACCCAGAGAGGGCAGAAAAGCAGCACAAAACTCTCTTGAGGGAAGGTAGAAATAGAATCAGTGGCCAGCTGTGGGAAGTGGCAGGAATAGCTCAAGAGGCACAGAAGCACAATTTGTTTGCTTGTTTAACTGGGCTTCATAACCCCATAAGGGGATTGATCTTAAACATGACATGTCTGGAGGGCTAGGCCACAGAAGACATAAACAGAGTCAGGCCATTGTCAGGCCAAAATAGTGGTCACTAGGGGGCATTAGACTAGAACTCTTGCCTGTTGTCAGGGCGTGCTACAGCAGAGAGTGAAACTGCTTACAAGGATGTTTCCATTTTGGTTGTAAGCAGGGCAGCAACATTGCCGTCTCTGTGCATATGCAAAACACTCTTGTATTTGGTCTTTGGGGAGTAATCCCTCTTTGGTCTTGCAGTCTGCAAAACCTGCTTTGGAAGCAGGGGAGCCCAAATTTCAAGTGTCTTCAACAAACCAAGAAGGGCACTGCTAAGCCTGTTATTCCTTATTGCTAAAATAGAGCAAGTGCTTTTCTAGCCTACATTTAGTTGATACATCTGCTGAGCTTAAAATAAAATGTAGTTTGTACTTTGAATACAAAGTGCTACTTCTCATAACCTCTCATAAAGTCGGGGGAATAGCTTATTGCTATTACCATATTGCTAATGCATTTTTAATTTCATGTAAAGAAAAAAGTTAGGAAATACTAGGTTATGCAACATATTCTTCCCCAATGAAAAATAGTTCCTATTAAAAAGAATAGCATTCTTAGAAATAGAAAAGATTCTAAATAGCATTTCTCACCCAGTTTGAATACATCTTTCATTTCTTAAAGGCTTCCTGATCTACTTGAACCTTACTTCCCATTTCTGTCCCCAAAAACAATGTTGTCCTTTCAACAGGAGTTTGTCCTAATAGCTGCTCTCAATTCACTTTCTTTTATTAAAGGAGTCTGGGCTATTAGCTTCCAGATTAGCTTTTATATTAGAAAATGTAATTAAGAGGACCCAAAAGGTCAGTTTGGAGGAGGGGGCAACTAAAGCTGTCACTTTCTCTCCAGCTCTTCGCTTTTGTCCCCCACCTTCATGTACAACTGCCTCTTCACTTCCCATCCCAACAGGGCGTTTGTCTCCACATTAACCCCTCCCTCTCCTACCCCCTCCACAACTCCACTCTCTGAACGTAATAGATGTAAAGATTTTTTATAGAAGAGATGGGATCCTAGCCGTGCATCAGAAAGATAGTGTCCTGCTTTTGGAACGGCTCACAGCTGTGCGTGCCAATCTCAGGTCAGACAAAAAACCGGGCAGACACCCCAAACTGGTGGTATGTTCTATAATTAGATTTCTCCAAGACATTAACAAATGTGAACTCCTGGATCACTATATTAGCCTTACAATGGAGTCATGGACAGCTCTCTTAGGCTCCACAGATTACCTTACACCCAGACAACTGGACTTTGTGATACTGGTTGCTATACCAAATATCACAGTACATCACCTCAAAGGGTCAGTCACTTACCCCAGGTCAATGGATACTCTCAGTCTCACATCAAAGGCAGTGCTGGCAGCCAATTTCTCTAGTAAACTAACTAAAGATTTATTAGCTAAGAGAAAGAAATGAGAGTTATTGAGAGCTTGAAGCAGGTAAAATACATTAACAGGTGAGTAAAAGTTTGTAAGTCCAAAGTGCTAGCAGAGATGTAGTAATCTGCCAGTCTCCAAAAGTCTCCTGGGGTTACCCAAAATAATTTTGGGGATCTCTGTCTTGCATCTGGAATGCTTTCCAAAAGATGAAGGATCTTTCCTTGAATCCATCTTTTATATCTTCTTCAACCAAAAAGTTAGCTGGCAGGTTCTGTACCAGTGTAGGCCTTCCTTGGTTGGCTGTGTATGAGGAATGAAGATTGACTCTGTGAATTCCCATTGTGAAC
Organism: Caretta caretta; assembly: GCF_965140235.1. Taxonomy (NCBI): domain Eukaryota; kingdom Metazoa; phylum Chordata; order Testudines; family Cheloniidae; genus Caretta; species Caretta caretta. The sequence continues at coordinate 54,154,741 of NC_134207.1, forward strand.
TCAGTGGCCATTGCTTTGAAGTTAGCAACCTTCTTCATTTAAATTTCCAAGGCTCCAATCACGTTTGATGGGTAAAAGTAATTACCAAGATATACGCTGGGTAAATGTAATGTAACAGAATACAACAATCCTTCATTAGTTTTCATAAGGTTTACACCTCAAGTAAATTCTCATCTTAATACTAACACATGCTTTTGAGGTAGGGTTAATTAAGTACAGGGATAGACAGAATGTAATGGATAGCAGTCAATGGATTATAGATAAGTGAAGACAATATCATTCACATTTGCTTTGAACTAAATTAATATTTGAGTGAATTAGTACACTTAACATCTCTTTGATATTCACAGACGAGTGAATTGTCCTGAGACTCTGGCATGTGCCTGCATCTGGCTTGTCAGCGTCACAGATACTATCTCCTGCAGAACCCACTGTGAGCAAAACAGAGAGGTGAACCCAAAATATAGGTAGTCAGACCATTTTCTTTTTTGGGGTAGAAGTTAGTGGAAAGAAATATATTGGGATCATCCAGAACTTCATCACTAAAAAGAGCTTTCTCAATATCAACTGGCTTCTATTATCACAAAGGCCAGTTTTCTGCAAAAGGCGCCATATTTAAATCAGAGCTGATACTCTTACTAGTCTCCCTCCAAGTTTAATTACTAAAATCTGTCCTAGGATGCAGCTTCCATTAGTCCATAGTCAACCAAGTGTTTGATCACTGAGAGATAGGACCAAAATTGGTGAGTGAAAATACCTATTAGCTAGGAAAATGTTATCAATCCTTGATTAATATAGCTGGGAGACAGTGATTAGTTTGAAGAAAACCTCTTTCTTTGGCATTTTCAACCTGGGGTTGCCCCCTGCTTCTACCCTGATTTATTTGGGCATAAGCTTTCGTGGGTAAAAAAACCCACTTCTTCAGATGCATGGAGTGAAAATTACAGAAACGGGCATAAATATATATTGGCACATGAAGAGAAGGGAGTTACCTCACAAGTGGAGAACCAATATTGAAGGCCAATTAAGTCAGGGCGGATGTAGTCCACTCCCAATAATTGATGAGAAGCTGTCAATACCAAGAGAGGGAAAAACTGCTTCTGTAGTGAGCCAGCCACTCCCAGTCCCTGTTCAAGCCCAAATTGATGATGTTAAGTTTGCAAATGAATTGTAGGCCATATAGCTTACATTCATTTGCATTGGTGATCTTCCTGAAAACACCATCCTGGCCAACATGGATGTAGAAGCTCTTTACACCAATATTCCACATGCGGATGGTCTACAAGCTGTCAGGAACAGTATCCCTGATGAGGCCACGGCACACCTGGTGGCTGAGCTTTGTGATTTTGTCCTCACGCACAACCATTTCAGATCTGGGGACAACTTATACCTTCAAGTCAGTGGCACTGCTATGAGTACCCGCATGGCCCCACAGTATGCCAACATTTTTATGGCTGACTTAGAACAACAGTTCCTCAGCTCTCGTCCCCTAGCCTCCCTCCTCTACTTATGCTACATTGATGACATCTTCATCATATGGACCCAGGGGAAGGAGGCCCTTGAAGAATTCCACCTGGATTTCAACAATTTCCACCCCACCACCAGCCTGGACCAGTCCACACAAGAGATCCATTTCCTGGACGCTACAGTGCAAATAAGTTATGGTCACATAAACGCCACCCTATATCGGAAACCTACTGACTACTATACGTACCTTCATGCCTCCAGCTTCCATCCAGGACATATCACCTGATCCATTGTCTACAGCCAAGCCCTAAGATACAACTGCATTTTCTCCGGTCCCTCAGACAGAGACAAACACCTACAAGATCTCTATCAAGCGTTCTTAAAACTACAATACCCACCGGGGGAAGTGAGGAAATGGATTGACAGAGTGAGATGGGTACCCAGAAGTCACCTACTACAGGACAGGACCAACAAGGAAAATAACAGTACACCACTGGCCATCATGTTCAGCTAAAACCTCTCCAGCGCATCATCAACAATCTACAACCTATCTTGGAAAATGATTCCCCCACTCTCACAGGCCTTGGGAGGCAGGCCAATCCTCGTTTACAGACAGCCCCCCAACCTGAAGCAAATACTCACCAGCAACTACACACCACACCACAGAAACACTAACTCAGGAACCAATCCCTGTAACAAACCCCGTTGCCTACTCTGTCCCCATCTCTACTCTAGCAACACCATCAGAGGACCCAACCACATGAACCACACCATCAAGGGCTCATTCACCTGCACATCTATTAATGTGATATATGCCATCATCTATCATCAGTGCCCCTCTGCCATGTACTTTGGCCAAACCAGACAGACTCTACATAAAAGGATAAATGGACACAAATCAGACATCAGGAATGGTAACATACAAAAGCCAGTAGGAGAATACTTCAATCTCCCTGGACACTCAATAACAGATTTAAAAGTAGCCATTATTCAACAGGAAAACTTCAGAAACAGACTTCAAAGAGAAACTGCTGAGTTACAATTCATTTGCAAATTTAACAACATCAGTTTGGGCTTGAATAGGGACTGGGAGTGGCTGGCTCGCTACAAAAGCAATTTTCCTTCTCTTGGTATTGACAGCTCCTCATCAATTATTGGGAGTGGACTACATCCACCCTGACTTAATTGGCCTTCAACATTGGTTCTCCACTTGTAAGGTAACTCCCTTCTCTTCATGTGCCAATATATATTTATGCCTGTTTCTGTAATTTTCACTCCATGCATCTGAAGAAGTGGGTTTTTTACCCATGAAAGCTTATGCCCAAATAAATTTGTTAGTCTTTAAGGTGCCACCAGACTCCTCGTTGTTTCTGTGGATACAGACTAACATGGCTACCCCTCTGATACTTGCTTCAACTCTGAACCACTTGTTGTCCTTCCTGGAAGTCTTTGTGAGAGCCTGTCTATGATTATGAGGTTTACCTTCAGAGCCACACTGCATGTTAGCTGTGACTGTCAGTGAACAGTTGTTAACTTATATATACAAGTTATTATGGTCTGCAATGCACAACTTTTGTGTTTGATGTATTTCTGCCCAGTACAGGTTAATTAGGTTAAACCAATCTCTCCCTCTTAAACTATCTTCCCTAAACTACTTGACTAGCAAGAACAACTTCCTGGATCACTATATTATACCTATGCATTTAAGAATCTGATATTCTATATCACCTCCGCTGCATATATCGACAACACTTTTATACCCCGGAAGACTAGAGGTTCATGCTGTCTGCCATTTTTCTTGATATCATTTTTTTTTTTTTAGTAATAATGGACTCATCTTCATGATGACTGACTGCTCTTCATCCACCCCATGTTGTATACAATAAAAACCCATGCCTCCTGTGTGTCTGCTCTGCTAGCTATACCTTATTGTCACATTGCCTCACTCTGTGTGCAAATTATTAAAATGGTGCTTCCATAAGAACTGGCCTTTCAGTTTACTCATAAAAGGAGCAAGGGTCAGTCACCCAGTGGTTTCTGGTATTATGATCAATGGTCTCACTAGAGACAGCAAACTCAAGTATAGCTAAAATACATAATAAAGCTGGTGCCGAAGTCATAGAATCATAGAATATCAGGGTTGGAAGGGACCTCAGGAGGTCATCTAGTCCAACCCCCTGCTCAAAGCAGGACCAATCCCCAATTAAATCATCCCAGCCAGGGCTTTGTCAAGCCTGACCTTAAAAACTTCTAAGGAAGGAGATTCTACCACCTCCCTAGGTAATGCATTCCAGTGTTTCACCACCCTCCTAGTGAAGAAGTTTTTCCTAATATCCAACCTAAACCTCCCCCACTGCAACTTGAGACCATTACTCCTTGTCCTGTCCTCTTCTACCACTGAGAATAGTCTAGAACCATCCTCTCTGGAACCACCTCTCAGGTAGTTGAAAGCAGCTATCAAATCCCCTCTCATTCTTCTCTTCTGCAGACTAAACAATCCCAGTTCCCTCAGCCTCTCCTCATAAGTCATGTGTTCCAGACCCCTAATCATTTTTGTTGTCCTTCGCTGGACTCTCTCCAATTTATCCACATCCTTCTTGTAGTGTGGGGCCCAAAAATGGACACAGTACTCCAGATGAGGCCTCACCAATGTCGAATAGAGGGGAACGATCACGTCCCTCGATCTGCTCGCTATGCACCTACTTATACATCCCAAAATGCCAGTGGCCTTCTTGGCAACAAGGGCACACTGCTGACTCATATCCAGCTTCTAGTCCACTATCACCCCTAAGTCCAAATTTGCTGAGAGTGCAATCCACACCATCCTCCAGATCATTTATGAAGATATTGAACAAAACCGGCCCCAGGACCGACCCCTGGGGCACTCCACTTGACACCGGCTGCCAACTAGACATGGAGCCATTGATCACTACCCGTTGAGCCCGACAATCTAGCCAACTTTCTACCCACCTTATAGTGCATTCATCCAGCCCATACTTCTTTAACTTGCTGACAAGAATACTGTGGGAGACCGTGTCAAAAGCTTTGCTAAAGTCAAGAAACAATACATCCACTGCTTTCCCTTCATCCACAGAACCAGTAATCTCATTATAGAAGGCGATTAGATTAGTCAGGCATGACCTTCCCTTGGTGAATCCATGCTGACTGTTCCTGATCACTTTCCTCTCATGTAAGTGCTTCAGGATTGATTCCTTGAGGACCTGCTCCATGATTTTTCCGGGGAGTGAGGTGAGGCTGACTGGCCTGTCGTTCCCAGGATCCTCCTTCTTCCCTTTTTTAAAGATTGGCACTACATTAGCCTTTTTCCAGTCATCTGGGACTTCCCCCATTCGCCACGAGTTTTCAAAGATAATGGCCAATGGCTCTGCAATCACAGCCGCCAATTCCTTTAGCACTCTCGGATGCAACTCGTCCGGCCCCATGGATTTGTGCATGTCCAGCTTTTCTAAATAGTCCCTAACCACCTCTTTCTCCACAGAGGGCTGGCCATCTACTCCCCATGTTGTGATGCCCAGCGCAGCAGTCTGGGAGCTGTCCTTGTTAGCGAAGACAGAGGCAAAAAAAGCATTGAGCACATTAGCTTTTTCCACATCCTCTGTCACTAGGTTGCCTCCCTCATTCAGTAAGGGGCCCACACTTTCCTTGGCTTTCTTCTTGTTGCTAACATACCTGAAGAAACCCTTCTTGTTACTCTTGACATCTCTTGCTAGCTGCAGCTCCAGGTGCGATTTGGCCCTCCTGATTTCATTCCTACATGCCCGAGCAATATTTTTATACTCTTCCCTGGTCATATGTCCAACCTTCCACTTCTTGTGAGCTTCTTTTTTATGTTTAAGATCCGCTAGGATTTCACCGTTAAGCCAAGCTGGTTGCCTGCCATATTTACTATTCTTTCGACTCATCGGGATGGTTTGTCCCTGTAACCTCAACAGGGATTCCTTGAAATACAGCCAGCTCTCCTGGACTCCTTTCCCCTTCATGTTAGTCCCCCAAGGGATCCTACCCATCCGTTCCCTGAGGGAGTCGAAGTCTGCTTTCCTGAAGTCCTGGAGCTCTAGTTTCTTTATTTTCGGGGGTTTGGTTTGGCCTGAGGTTGATTAAAGGATGATTTATATTTTGAACATTGGGGTTGGCTTTTGAAAGAGGGTTAAATATTTATGGCTGTTTTTTCCCTTTATTTGTACCTTTTAATATTTACACAAGCATCTAGATCATTGGAGAGGTTCTTTTTAAGCAAATTGCACTAAAGAAAAAATTCCCTTTCCTCCTCATTGCTTTCCATTATTTTCCTTGTTGTCTATTCCTCTATGTGTATATCTGTCTCTCTTGTTATAACAGTGGTGCTAAAGATCAACAAAGGAGAAACTGGGTGTCACTCCAGGCAGGCAGATGAATTAATAGATTTGGTCATCAAAACTCAAACTTCTCATTTTGGGTCTTAACCTAAGTCTGGTCACTTACTGTTTTGTTTTTCTTCCTTGTACCTAGGCAAGTTTGTTACATCAATGCCTGCCTAACTATAAAACTTCATTATTTTCTGTACCAGTATATCTGCTTTTTTGTTTTCATGAAAACTTGGCAAATGCCAAGAAAAATGCCAATTTGTCCTTACAATTGTCATTACAATTGGGTAATGACCAATTGTAGCAGCAGGACATCAAGACTGAACTCATCCAGCAGTCTTTGCACCTCTTGCTTTGGGTTGTACAGTCCTCTTTTGCTTTGTTGTCTGATCCCTCCACCCTTGATGAGCACTAGCATATCTGGTTCAGTGCTTTCTATACCATTGTGAAGACTAAAAATGAATGCATCCAATTAACCCGAAGAATCAGACGTATACGTTATAACCTAACTTTTTGCAACATCGAGACAAATGTTATATAAACAAAAGCTGATTTTCACCCCTTTTCAGCACTGAATAGCATTTTGTGAATGGAAAGTTTAAAATGCACAGTCTTCCAAGCAGCACAACCACAAAGTAATTTATTTCTGCTGCAACTATTTTGGGAAATAGAGCCCTTCCCATTGACATTCCTCATGCTAATGTTCTTTAAATACCAGGGTTATATATTGCCCCTGGCTCCTTTTCTTAATTAAACTTTCAGAGTTTCTGGACAAAGTCCGACACTTCTCTTACTCTGGGTTGCCTGTATGCTTGTATTAGACATTTGTAGCATCATTACTAGAACACTGTGCTCGCTCCAGAATTAACCAGCAATGCTGCATCAGTCTATTTATTCCATCACATGATCATTTTAGTGTTTTTGAAGCACTATTTTGGAGCCAGACATAATCACATTATACAGTTCCTCACCTTATTAACTGACAGAGAACTGTTCCCCATTAGACAATTGATCCTGGGCAGATGAAGCCATTAAAAACAGTACTAATTAACTGAAGAGAGGAGACAGTAATACAGGCTGCATCACTTCCTTTCATGCTTAGAGAAGTTCATGTTCCAGACAAATAATAATTGATATGTAGTCGTCCTTAATTGTGGTTCTTGACAGCCAGTATTATAATGACAGGCTGACAATCTCTGTGTAGCCTATTGTATGTTTATTTCTGAATCCAAGAACCACTGAGTAACATTTTTGGTTAACTTGAATTTCATAGAATGCTCTTATAATGCCACTGTAATTGGAGTTGGGTAGCTAACCTTAACTTATGAGTTACATGTTATACATCTCCAGGTGTCAGCTGTTTATCCTGGAAGACTGGGTACCCATAATTATGTGCAATTATGGTGTGATACCTTAGAATAAGAAAACAGATGGGTTGAATGGGTATCCAAAAACCACTGTATTAGATCCATAAACGGAAAAGTTAGGTATCAAACTGAAGTTACAGTATACTAACAGTAGCCTATAAGGTTAGGAAATCATAGTCTTTAAACAAAAGAATACTTAAATTTCTTTCTCCAAGAAATGTATTCTATTTTTTTATGTATACACATATGTATATACGATGCTATAACAGGCACTTGGGAGATCGTAATCTCCGGTTTTCACTCATAGCTCTCCACATTATTTTCTTCTTGGGATGAAAATTTCCATGCTGAAGGTGACTTTTTTCCAGGTAGTTCAAAATCTTCAGCTGTCCTAGATTAAAACAAGGTGTGTGTGTCTCTGTGCATATAATTAGGGAGAGAGAGCATATATTTTGCCGTAAAAAAAAAAGTAACCACTTTTTTTTAAACAGGGCTACAGCAAAACAACTGGAATTTGAAACCTGGCATAGACCTTGTCCTCTCTGAAGACTAGTATCTTTATTTGATTTGATACAAGCTGCATATTGAGCTTCATTCCCCCTCCTACTAAAAAAACCTCAAATAAAATTCAATGCAAAACATCATTAATAAAATGTTACATTTGAGAGACTAAGAAACGCTAAGTAAAGAAATTCCAGATGTCATAGCTCTGACAACAATTCTGCTCCTGTGCTTGTGCTGTTTTTTATACCTCTTCTTTGTTGTTCCTATACTAGTTATTCTTTGTTATCCTCTAGGTGTTGGTCTCGAGGTAGAGGTATAGCGCTGTGGTTTAGGAACAGGACTGTGGATTAGTTGATTTGGATTTTATTATTGACTCTGTGATCACGTATAAATCACTGAGGGCCAAATCCTCTTTGCTTTAGTCATATATGAATGGTCCCACTCAGAACTGCCAGAGGAGAGGGGGAGACAAAAGGTCAGTTTGAGAGGACTGTCAATTGAGGTGGTATTGTGACCTGATACACTGTGTCGGAGCGCCACTCAGGTTTGGTCCAGCTGGCCCTCCATGGAGATGCAGCTGGGCCAAGCCCGTGTGGTGCTGTGACCCTGTGTTGCAACATCAAGGTTGCAACACCATGAGAGGAGAGCTGGGCCCAGCTCTTCAAGACTGGAGCCACCGGGATGAATGCAGGATGGGATTGTGTTCCAGCTGCCGCCACCATGCCTGGGGCCTGCCGTCAGTGGTAATTATTTGCGGGGGGGGGGGGGGGGGGTTAATTTCAGATTTTACTCCAGCCCCAAAAAACCTCTGTGGCCCTGGTCCCACTGAATTCAAGTGCTGAAATCCTGGCCACCTTTTAAAGTCAATAGCAAAACTCCTATTGACTCCAATGGGACCAGGACACCACCTAAAGACTTTACTTTCTTTGTGACTCAGATTTTTTTCCATATATCAGACGAGGAAAACATTTCTTTGCCTCTCTACATACAAGCAACGTAGTCAAGTTAACATTTTTCTGGGTGTCTTACTCTTGCATTTCCTGACTTTTGTGTGTTGTTGGCTTTGGTTTTGTTTATTTTTGTTTTTTAAGCCAAATCCTGCTCTTTGTAATCATGCAAAACCATCACTGAATTCAATGGGAATCTTGCATGAGCAAGGTAAGCAGGATTTGGCCATTCAATTGAGCAAACTTAGTGCAATATTCTCTAAGGTCCATGGGCCTGATCCAAAACCCACTGAGGTCAATGGAAAGTCTTGACTTCAGTGGATTTTGGATCAGGCTTTAGCACAGTGAATGATGTAAACAGGAGGAAATCTGCAGGGAAAAAAACATAGTGAGGCAATTATGCAAATAGAGTCCATCAGCACAGCTAGTCAGAATCCAAAGTGTGGTAGGCTTCAAGGGCCCCGTTGTCTACTAACACTGCCGTCATTGCTCTCAGACTGGGAAGGGAGAAAGTGCCACAGAGGTTTACCTTTATATTTTCCCCTTCTGCACACTTTTGTACAGTAGCAGCCCATATGGGACAAAGTATTTTGTGGTGTGTGCACATGTGTGTATGCATATAGTAGACATATTTCAAGTTCCTTCCATTCAGATTTTGGGGCCTGATTCAAAGCTCATTGAAGATTCCCATTGACTCTGAAAGCTTTTAATTTGGCCTTTAGAAAGATTTTTTTGTATTTTAAATGGTGAAATAGGACACGAGCTGGTAAGTGTGTCTACTTTGTGTGTGTATATATATATTTAACATATATTTGTTGTGTGATAAACTGAGTGTTGTATCTTTTTAGAATAGAGTAAGAATTATTCTTCTTTTACTTATGCTAGATTTTTTTTAACTATTCAGATCAGTCCTAATAACATCACAATCTGTATGTGGCTTAAAGCACTTCACAAGTTTTACCAGATTAGTATAAACTCCACAAAGGTCAAAGCACAGGGACCTTCTGATCCAGAGAAATAGAAGATAATTGGAATCTCTCCTGATGTATGTTCAAATTAGGAAATTCTGCTGGCTATTATTGAAACAGGAAATTTAGTGTCAGATATCAGCATTCAGCAATTCTACAGAACTAATGAGTTAAGCTGTTAAAAAATGAGGGCCCCTGTTTACCAATGGGGGGAAAAAAGGAGAAAGGGAAGATTACTGAAGCATAGGGAGAAAGGTGGTGTTGCTGCCATGAAGAGTACTCACCTATATTAATGCTGGGTAGCCATGAGCAGATGTTATCTAGTGGTGCTGGGCACATTTTTAGGAGTCATTATACAGATTAATAAGGTATAGTAAGAATACTTGACTATAAGAGAGGCAGGAAATCACAGCTATGTACCTAAAATTCTAGTACAATGATTTTTACCAGGCAAGAAATACAATTAATCCTATTTAAAGTGACCAAGGAAAAGGGTAACAAAAAATTGTTACCTAGTAAACTACATGGGGTTTAAACATCACATAAAATTGCTGGGCCAGAACATCAGTTAATGTAAACCAGCATAGCTCCACTGAGGTTAAGGGAGCTTCTGTGATTTATGCCAGCTGAGGATCTGGCCCATCGTCTCCTAGAATAAGAGGTCCTGGTGTAGCTTTCACTGTCTTTCTTCCTTCCCTTTGTCCTTACATTAATTCTGAAGTTAAAAACAGGGAGGGATGAACCTGAAGAACTTCTGGTTTTGACAAAAATCCTTTGGAAGTTTAAAAAAAAGAAAGAAAAAAAAAAGGGAGAAATGACTCAGAATGCAATTAAAATGTTTTCCCAATGACCAGGGTCACAAAAACCTCAGACTTGTGTATAATCTACAGTCCCACTGTCTGAATATAACTTTTAGGTTTAGTTAGATGAAACTCGTTGACTTTGACTTTCTACCCCAGATACTCTCGCACTCTCCCCTGTTCTTTGCTGTGCTATGTGATGCTCTGAAACCCTCCATCATGTGACTGTCTCTCCCCATGTAAACCAACTGAAATCAATTAAAAGACTCCTATTTATATTTTAAGTGAGCATTGGATTGAGCACTTTCACTCTCTAGGTTCTATTGTTGCCAAGGTGGCTATCAGCCCAGTCTGAATCCTCTAACACACTTTTCTTTCTCTTTCCAACTTACAGGAGCTCATTTCTCTTAGCTGTCATTCAAATAGTCTCACAAGGAGAACAAATAAAAGTACGCCATGAAATGTAGCACAATGACATAATGAATGAGGTACTGTAAATGCCCCTAGCATAACACAATTATGTACCTGCTGTTGTCAAAAACACTTAACGTTCCCTTTGTTGAAAGCTATCGATTATTCCCTGACACTGAAACTTTTGTTTTTGGTTCTCCCAATTAATTCTTCCCTGAACATCCCTAGATATTTAGCCAAGAACAGAAATTTACGTGCAGAGATTTTGGTTATTTCACGGGATCATAAGAATGTCCAAATTAAAAAAAAAGAAAAAAAAGAGAAAAAAAAAAGAAAAAAAAATTGAAAAAAAGAGAGAGAGAGAGAGACCATTGATGTGCAGAGTCTTAGTGAAGTCAATTAGACTCTGTTTGGGTTGCAGTTCAGCTGCACACAAGAAGCTGCAGGGCCAAAATCGGGCACACCTTTCCTTTATTTTCAAAAGAAAAGAACATGAGTTCTTCACTGGAGTAATTCAGAAGACGCATAAGGTGTTTCATTTGGTTCAGGAATGGAACCCAGCTCATTTCAGGTTTGACAATATTTCAGTTTTTTTCTAAAGATGGGCTAAATAAGTGTGACATTTGACCACTCCCTATTGTAAGATCCTATACAACAGCACCAAGATGCAAAAGCATAAAAACTCAGGTGTTCTGCTTCTGCTAATGGAGAAAGACAGCAAAGGCATAAAAATACGGCATCTATGTTTCCTCCATGTCTGCACACAGAGAGTCTGTGCTGCAGAAAGAGGCATTTCTATCTACATGTATAGTTGCAGAGGTTTTAGGACAGATGAGACCATTGTGAATATCTAGTCTGACCTCCTAAATAACACAGGCCAAAGAATTTCACTATGTGACTCTCACATTGAGCCCATAACTTCCAGCTCAACTGGAATATGTCTTTTAGAAAAAACATCCAGTCTTGATTAAAATGCTCCTAACTTTACCTGGTGCCCTGGAAGCCCCTTGACAGAAGCTAAAAGTTGCAGTAAGTAAGACCTATATGCTCCTCTTAGACCATGTGTGTGGAACAGAAAGAGCAAATCCAGAGAAAATTGTAGTGGGACCAAAATGAAGATACATGCAGTGCCTGGTCTCATATTTCCCATTTTTTCCCTGAAGTCCCACCTTTTGGAGGTATATTATCACAAGAGACTCGCAGCTTTCCTTTTAAAAATGAAGGCAATATATTAAATTTCATATAGGACCAAATCCTGCTGTACATAATGGACTTAATTCTATATGAAAATGCCATGGAACTGAGGAACGAAATCCTGAGCCCCAACTGGCTGACCTGTCTATGAAGACAGGTATTGTCCAATATGGAAGGACGTGGGGAGGAGTATCAAATGTGGACCCAAACTCCATCCCATATGGCATTTGATCTGCTCATACACATCATTGGGGGCAAAGTTAACTTTAACCACTCAGGGAAAAGATCTGTGCATTACTGAGGACAGGTCTGTTAAATCTGTTTTCAACGTGCAGCACAATCAAAAAAGTAAACCAAATAGTGAAATATAAAAAGAATGGAATAGAAAGTAATGAATCAGTGGTAGACACTCACTTGGAATAGTGTGTTTTCCGATCCTCGATTCCCAAAAAAGCAAAAATAGAAGAGGTTCTATTTATACATAGAACAAGAGGAAACTCAATGAAATTGAAAAGTAACCCATTTACAAGTGATGAGATGTATATTTTTAAGGCAACACATGATGAACCTGTGGGTCTTGCTGTCACATGGTGTCACTGAGAGCAAGAACTTAGCAGGATTCAGAAAAGGATTAGACACTCATGAGGATAATGAGAACATCTAGCTGTATGGGACAAAAAGAATGTTTGCAAATCATGGGTATAAACCTTCATATTTTAAGGTAATAGCCAGCCATTGATTGGCAGGTTTTCTTGCACTTTCCTTTGAATCATCAGGTACTAAATCCTGTCAGAGACAGGATACTGGAGTTGTTGGACCAATTGTCTGATCTGGTATGACAATTCCTATATTTCCAGCCAACGGATCTGTATGATGGATGGATTCACTGCCTGTGCCTTCAGCATATCCCTGCTGCAGTGCATAGGGTTCCCATGGACCTCGCCTCCATGGTAAGCCGGGAATTCACCATAACTTAATGAGTTAAATGTTGGCTCAACAGAAGTCAATTGCAAAACTCCCAGTGAATTTAGTGGGGCCAGATTTCACCAAGTGTCTCTATTTAATTTTGGCCCATGTGGGTGGAGGGCAGGACTCTTCCCTTCATGTAAAAAAAAGGTTAGGAGTCCATCATTTATTTTTTCCTCCAAACTGACAGTTTAATAAAGATTCTTTTAGCCTTAGTTCAGATTGGAGTGCCTCGTCCAGTTCTTGGTTGAAAACTATTTGTATTTGGGCCTGTTTTGTTCTTATACATGTGGTTTGTCATGACATTAACCATCGGGATACAGAATGAGAAGTATAGCCAGTCACCAAATGGTGTGGGAACAAAAGAACAAAGGAGAAAAAGCCATCTACATGAAATGTTAATAGTTTTTTGCTTGCAATCACTTTCATTTGTCTAAATGTAACTGATTATGAGTATAAATCATACACAAATGTACTACTTAATAATTTAGATTAAAATGTTGCTTAAAAATAATTCTCTTTCCAGAAAAGCAGTGTTTAATTATTTGTTGCTTAAACAAATACCTAGAGCTCAGAATAAACATTTATAGTAACAATTATCCAGCAAATGGCTATAAAATGAACAGCCCATCAAGTCTAATCTACTGAGATTCTCCAATATTTGTGTATGGCTATATAGTAAAACAAACTATAAAACATTGCAGAAGCTCTCTTCCCTTCTGAGTCTCTGAAGGTAGTGTGTGGGGGAGGGAGGCTGAATTAAAGCATTCTTTTGACAGTTATGCAAGATTTTCATGAACTTGTTAATACAAAAGCTTTATTTATCAAATGTTTCTTTCTGGTGTTCTCTTTAGCCTGGTGTTGGGTTCTTGACCCTTTAGTTCTTTATTTCTTCTTTGGGATGCATGCATGTGAGTTTTGTAACTGTTAAATGTAATTAATAGCAGCACACTGGTAGAAAGTCAGACAGAATTGATTTTCTTATTTTTACTGTGCTAAAGATCAAGGGGCTATATCCTTCATCCACCATTATGCACACACAGTGATAGGAGAATACCCTTTGGGAGAGTTTTAACATCCAGTACAGAGCTGTCTACCGGATCCTTATTATGAAAAGCTTTCTAGCCTAGCCAAGCCACGGAAAAGCTCCTGCTGAAGCTACTGCAAAATTTTCAACTCTGATTCCACATTATACACATCCAGAATTATTCAACACATAATTTGGAATATCAAATGAATGAAAGAAAATCCAAAGCTGTCTGTGTACAAGTTGTGAACAGTGACCCTACAGATTAATTGGATAATTTATTTACTGTAGATTATTGAGTCAACTGTGTTTGTCACCATTCTTACTATTGTATGCCACAATCGTGCAGCAACCCGACATTTTCCAAAAGGCCATAGGCCTACCATCAAAGTCCTCGATATACTTCCTGGTATAAAAAGACTCAGATGCATCTTTTTTTAGGGAGCCCCAGGCTACAGAGGACACCCATTATCTCACAGCCCATTAAAAACCCCAGGATTTTTTAAAAAGGTGTCTTTAAAAATACATAATTATAAAATGTATACATCTTCTTTTCTGGGTTACACAATCTGATTTCAATTTTATAATCAGCCTCTTCTTTTTTCATTCTCATAAAGAATGAACAACCCTTCTCTAGGTGCAGATGTTTTTAAAGCATCTTCTTAGAATCATAAGGTTAGAAGGCACTGAAAGCATCATTTAACTAATATAGGCTGCACCAAAACATAAAATGTACATATTAGAGGACTACCTCAGAACATGCAAAACAGATAGTCCCATTAAATGGACTAAAAACTGGTTATCTCAAAATGTAATTGTAGATAGGGCATCATCATGAAGCACATGTTTTTCTAATGGGGTCCCACGTGGATCAGTTGTTGGCCCTACACTCTTTAATATTTTTATCAGTGCCTTGGAAGAAAACATAAAACAACTTAGTTTATAGGTTGCACAAAGATTGGAGGAGGGGTAAATAATGAAGGGGCGGGCCACTGAGATAGAGCCATCCGGATTACTTGGTAAGCTGGGTGCAAGCAAACAATATGTGTTTCAACTCAGCCAAATGTAAAGTGTCACATCTAGGAATGAAGACTACAGACCATACTTACAGAGATACCTTTATCCTGGGAAGCAGTGACTCTGAAAAAGACTTGGGGATCATGGTCGATAGTTAGGTGAACACGAGGTCCCAGCATGACGCTGTGGCCAAAGGGGCAAATGTGATTCTTGGATGTATAAACAGGTTGTGTATGTTATGTTGTGTAGCAGGTAAAACTAGATGATCACAATGGTCCCTTCTGTGCTCATAATCTATTACTCTATAAACTAAACTGAAATAACTGGTTTGAATTAAACCAAGACTGTCCACACAACCTTCAGCATCAATTTAATTAAACTGGTATAAAATGTCACCATTATTTACACTGGTTCAATTATCTCATGTCGACAAAGCCTTAGACTTTTCTGTTTGATGGAAAGACCACCTGTTGGACACCGGGGAAGGCTTTTTGTAACCACTTTAACCACGACCTAAAAGCTCATTTAACTCTTAATTAAATCCAGTTTATAATATGAAAATCTCTTTTCACTGCTGAATCTACCAGATGGAATTCTACAGTCTATAAAAATGCTGCTTTCAGATTAAGACTGTCTAATCATTGAATGCATCCTTTACAGGGGCAACGGGGAGGCCACAGTTCTTCACTCTATCCGTCCAATGGAGTATACTGGAAGGAACATTTGTTTCAGATCTTAAAGTCTTTTGATTACCACCAGAGAGATAAGTGTTGAAAAAAACATCATATCAAATTATTCTTGCAGTGACTGAGCCAAACCCTGGTGTTGGTCTAAGAGGGAGCTACTTGGCTACCCTTCTGGTTGGATGAAATGCACCATGTTTGTATTACTTTCCATTTAATAAAAGAAAAAGGAAATTCTGGAGGCATGTGTAGAAAACAATCCCAGAATGAAAAGGTAGAGAAAACAAAAGATCCAGTCTGAACTGACTTTCAAGTTGGAGCAAGACATATGAAGAAGACATCAGATTTCTGATAATATAGACAGCCACAAAATACTTTGTGTCCAGATTGTTATGCCACATTGTTCCATTGACTGCTGTGGAGGGATGAATTTGGTCCACTGAGTTTAAAAAGAGATGTGAAGACTACGTAGATACCAACAGGAAATGAATAATAAAATGAATGTCAACCTATGAAAAAGACCTTGATGTTCTCTCTTAAAATTTATGAAGTAATATGAAACATTTTATTCCCTCAAGACAGCTGAATATCCATAGGGAGCTTGGTGCTAGTGGGGACAAAATACAGTTTCCGGTTTTCGATTTTAATGCATTTCAGACACATACATTAAATATAGTGTTTTCTTTGAAAACATAAACTGTTATGGTATTTCGGATGTAATGTCTAAGGATCTCAAGCCATCACAGTACAGCTCATATAATTGAAAATGATGATGTCAGGACACGTCAACCATACAAACTATAGTCTCTAATCTGCTTTCTTTTTTGTAATCTGAAATATACATTTGGAATAACAGTTCTGTCAGCTAAAAAATGTTCCAGAGTTGCAAATATTTAGATTGTGAGCTGTCCAAAATAGATATGTGGGTCTATACGACTGCTCCAAATGTTCTAACATTTTACAATCTGCAACATAATAAATGCACAGCATCTATTTCAGCTGATTCGCTTGCTGGCAGCAGATGCATATTTTTGGAATACACCTTTCAGCTTGTTGCAGTGGTAGAAAAATCTGGGGTGCTGACTGCTGTGAAGTAATAAAGTAAAGTAAAGACTAAAGCAATAGAGTCTGTTGGTTTTATTGTAATCAGGTATTTCTACTCTAAAAATTATTTGCATGCAGAAAATAAATACAAACATTGTGTTAAACTCTGCCCTCATTTACATCTGTGCAACTCTACTGATATTAACAGTAGGGTTTCAGGTTTGTAACGGGAAAAATCTGGCCCATTATTTTCATTCCAGATGATTAATGGAGTGCTCATTTGGAAAAGTCTACTGTAATTTCTGAAATTTGGACAAATTTTTAGTCTCCATTTCTCCATGAAGAAATCCACAGACATCGTTCTGCTTCCCTGCTGACCTATTCTTGTAGCAGTTACTCTATATAATGCAGTGAGCCTTATTCTCTGGCTTATTCACTAGTGTAAATGAGGAGTAACTCCATAAAAGGCAGTGGGGTTGGACAGGTGAATACCAGGAGAAACAGACAAGCGCATGTCATCTTTTTGATGACTAGCAACCAATAGTTCATGTAACTTGAAGGCTAACTCCATAATTGAATTATTTAGCATTAATCCTTTTTGTCATTCTTAATACATGAATGTTTAGAACACAGGTACAATCATTTTGACACTGAAATTTGCTTGAGTGGTTCTTCAGGTTATAAATTAGCAGGACTACCAGCATGACTACAGTGTAATCACATTGCAATTGTAGTCTAACACTGTCTTATACAGTGTCATAATATTGTAATACAAAGTACAGAAGGCTATTTTTGCATAGTTAGAAGTGGACAACAGAAGGGTTGATACTTCGCTGGGGCTCTTAGTATCTGGAACTCCACCTGATTCAAAGCTATCACTCATGTAAATTGCCTTTGGAAGTTTTGGGGTCTGATTCTGTAAACGTGGCACTGCCAGAGCACTGTGAAGAGGTGTTCGTGAAAATGAGAATTGGGATTCAGGACACTTCTTTAATTTTAGAAAGTTCATTTGGTACAAATCCCATAATCTGTGATAAGACCAGGTTTAGCATGACCTTAGCATAAGTGCTTGGGAGAAGGATGGGGTAGGAGGAGAAGAGAATATGGTTAGCGGCTGCAAAGAAGCCTGAATGCCGCTTTGCATTCTTCATACAGGTCAACAGAACAGCAGTTCCTGCTGTAGAAATGACAGGGCCATCTCTTTCTTTGTCTCTCCTAGCACTCCCAGAGGTGCAAATCACTCCTAAGAGGCAGGGAGGGAATGTGACCATGGTTCTCTCTTTTTTGTTCCCATGAAGCTACCCAGGCCTGCTGGGGGAGCATAATGACCCGTATCAAGTGATGTTTCAGCAGGCATTCTGCATCCCGGGGAGTTCAGGGAAAGATTGCACACCTACACTGTCTGGGGCTGCTGGTATTCACAAACTGTGAGCTTGGGTCTTCTTAATTAATAATCAGAAGGCCTAAGCAATGGCCTCTATGACACAGCTGGGACCTTGAGCTGAAGTCTTCTCATTATAAAGAGGATAGGTAGAGAATTCTCCATGAGGGCCTCTTCTCTTTGGAACTCACTTCCCCTCCCTTTGTCCACTAGAGCCCTGATTTCTGAAACCTTCTGGCCATGCTGCAAGGCCCATCTTTTCCCCCCAGACACTTGAGAAGAGAGTAGTCTGAGGTGGCTGGATAATTTTGTTTATTCCTCCAGAGCTTTATTTGTGTCTGTGGGGGAGTGAGGTTTTATGGAGGGATGAGCAGTTTATTACTATTATGTTGATGAGTTGGTTATTTTAAGGGCATAGGACAAATGCATGTTGCATTGTGCACATTTTGCCTAAATCTAAATAAGTACAATAAAGGAAGATTAAACCTGTCATTCCACACTTACAGAAAATCCCTCAGGCGTGCTCTAGGTCTGAAGATTTAAGGCAAAACAACTTTATTTCAATGATACACTCTAAGATTAACCATCAGGTACATGAAAAAGATTGTGAAAGTAACTTTTTTATGGTATATTATTTACTAATTACTTGTTATTATGCATAATTACAATATATATAATTTGTCACTATAGCCCAAAGTTATAAATTACAGCTCTAAATAATTAGTTATGAAATTGGAAACAAATTAGTCTTGGAAAAGAGAGAAACTGACTTGATGTTTTTATTTTATTGTATTATTTAAGTGCTTGGATAGATTAATTGAATACCAAGGATTTTTAAATGTATTGCTAAATTGATTACTATTACTTAATAGCTTGCCATGTTTATCTCACTGAGATATTTGAGAAACAGTTGCTGGTAATTTAAAATCAATTAGCTGAATAAGGAGGCATTATTCTTTCTCCCTGTCTAGAAAATAAAGTTCTGGGACCATGAAAATGCATCATGTTTTGGAATTAAAATCTATTCTGAGAAAAATGATGCCAGTCACACAGGCAGAGAAAAAGCTTCTGTCCAAAGATAATTCTATAATATTAATTTACTGGATAACTCCTCTTAGGTCTGTTGTGACAAACTGGATCAAAAAATATAATCATTATCCAAACTGATGCTTTGTATTTGCTCTTGAACAATGTATGTTGCCTTTTAAAAACCCATTCTTCTGTGTTCTTGCCTAGGGTCATGAAAATAAGAATGGCTTTAGTGGGTCAGACCAATGGTTCACCTAGCCCAGTATCCAGTCTTCCAACAGTGGCCAGTGCAGAGGCTTCAGAGGGAATGAATATTATCAATCAATCAATCACCTGTCACCCATTTTCAGCTACTAATAGTCACAGGTTTAGGGACACCCAGAGCATGGGGTTGTGGTCCTGACCATCGTGGCTAATAGCTATTGATGGACCCATCCACCATGAACTCATCTAATTCTTTTTTGAACTTTTGACCTTCATAACATCCGCTGGCAATGAGATCTACAGGTTGACTGTGCTTTGTGTGAAGAAATACTTCCTTCCTTTGTTTTAAACCTACTGCTTATTAATTTCATAACACCAATTCAACGGAACCAATGCCAGCAGCAGTAAGAGCCTTTGTGTGGACAGCTTGCTGGCTGCCAACCTCACTTGCAGCACTGCCTTAATTAGAATTGCTCCCAGCAGGATTAGATGGCATGATGCTGAAAATGGTGTTAGCTGTCCATTCCAAAGCTCCCAGCTCTGCTAGTTTTCATTGCTTCAAAATGACCTTCTTTGGGTTGGTTTCTTCCATGTTATCATCAGGTCCAATGATGGACAACAAAGGGTCAATGATGACTTGAAAAGTTAGGGCAACCTAGAAAATAAAAATCTTTGGATGTAGAAGGGGCTGGAAGGCTTCATGGTGTGGGCTCTGAAATGGAATGTGAGCACTTTCTGACATATGTTTTTCTAAACAGTGTATTAGTCCTTCAGAAGGGATGGTTTGGGGAGGACTACTCAAGATTTTTAGCAAAAGGTAATGGTTGAAATGCCATGATGTCCATTCAGGCTATGGTGACAGAGAGGTCATTTATATGTATACAGATTTGAATCTTCAGGAATGTTACATGAAATCGGAGGGCAGATAATTTTCATCCAACTCTAGTGGTTTCATATGTGTACCCCGACTATGCCTGGCATGTGGCTTGTATTTGGCCAGGGTACAGAATCAATTTGATGTGTTGTGATAGGCACCTCAGGAATAGCTAGGATGAACAGATATATGTCTGTCTCTCTATACATCCACCTATCAGTCCATTCCAGGTTAAGGCTGAGCGAGCTGTTGTAGGTAAAATAACAAGTCCCTCAAATCTTTGCCCATTTTTAGAGCCAACCTCAAAGTGAACCTTTTAGGTTATAAAATGAAACTTTCTCTTTGCTCTTCTGGTTTCTGTTGCACAGGACAGGATGTTTGACAAATTTCTGTCCAGTGCCAGAACTGGAAGTTCTAGAAATCTCATCAGAAAGTCTGTTTTTTTGCCATTTTTGGCTCAAAATATTTGGATAAGCTAGGAATAAGTACTCAAATACTTATTCAAAACAAATCCAAACTCCAGATTTACCTACCATTGTTCTTTATGCACTTTGGTCCAGATTCTGGTAAAGTGTATGTTACATAGTTGTTAAATTATGTTTTTGAGGAAACTTGACCACATCAGACCAGACATTGTTAATGATTCCAGTCTATTATTTCTGATTTGATAAATTCTCATGGTATTTTATAACAGAGAAACAATTGTAATCAATTACACCAAGCAATTAATATTTCCAGTATTGGAGGAAAAATATGAAATAAAAGAAGAAATCAATGATCTGTAGTCATACGTGGATGGCTGTTTTGACATTCCTTTGACTATATACCAGTGCTACCAAGTGTCATGCCCTAGCTGTGTTTTTCCACTGTATGTAGAAGGACTGGCTCAAGATAAAGAGTGAAACATCATGAGATGTACTGCACTTCATCTCGGGCAGGGGGTTATTCAGAACTGTGCTGCACTTTCTGAAAATCTGAATATAAGCACAGTTTGCTTTCGTAAAAGAGTTTGATGTTTCCTTTTTTAAAATAGATTTTTAAAAGAGTTCATACCTTCTGCCCCCTTGAAAAGATCTGGGTCATGTAATTCCATGATTCAATTTTTCTTAGGCAGTTGCAATCAAAAAAGTGGAAAGGTTTGGAAGCCTCCCATCAGCTGTTCAGGTTTTATATGTTAAGTTGCCAAACTATAGATTTAAATGTACCTGAAAACACTGAAGCCAAGGTCTTTGTGTACAATCCTTCTCTAGTGGAAACAAAGCTTCTTGCCACAAAGAAAACAACACCTAAATTTTGTTATAAATTAATAGATGATCTCCAGGTTCTTGCTGTTAAAAAATAAATTATAATCTAAAGAAACTACTTTTACTTCTTAAACCTTGAACCCGTTGGGAATTTAATTGGTCTCTTGAGGTATTTCTAGCATAACTGAAAGCAACTGTGTCTTGAGAACAACAAGGAGTCCAGTGGCACCTTAAAGACTAACAGATTTATTTGGGCATAAGCTTTTGTGGGTAAAAAATCCACTTCTTCAGATGCAGATGTCCCCCTGGTTATCCTGGGGGATCCCACATACCCCTTCTGCCGTGGCTTATGAAACCATATCCTGATCTCAGAAGCCCTGGCAAAAGAAGGTTTAATTATTCTCTCTCAGTAGGTGTAGAATGGGAGGTTCAGTGTGCATTTGGCAGATTGAAATTCCACTGGTCCTGCCTATAGACCTGTTCTGATTCCATTGTCATTAGTGCTGTCCACATTATTGTGGCTTGCTGTGCTCTTCACAACCTTTGTGAATCCGAAGGTGAGCCATTTCCCTCAAATGGGCCTGCGGCAGTGATGGATTAATGAACCAGTACGTTCTGCCAGAAAGTGAACCTGTTATAGCTGGAACAGGATACACACATGCAACAGAAATCAGGGATTTTCACATAGATTTCACAGAATTTAGAGGCCAGAAAAGACCACTAGATCATCTACTCTGACCTCCTGTATATTACAGGCCATTAAATTTAATCCAGATTCCCCTACAGTGAGCACAATGACTTCAGTTAAGGTAAAACATTTTACTCCTTAGGAGAGCAAACTATTGAGGGTCATAGAGAGAGAATAGGAGAGACAGAAGTGCCACCAATGCCCAAGGCCTATGCAACAAGAGGAAACAAATTAGGTGAGGATATTCCCTGATGATCCTAGCCAGTGATTCACATCCTATGCTGCCAAAGAAGGTGAAAAGACCCCCAAAATTCCTGCCAATCTGAATGGGGGAAAATTCCTTACCAGCACCAAATCTGATCATCAGCTGGACCTTGAGCATGTGAGCAAGACACACTGGCCGGAAATCTAAGAAAGAGGATTCTCGGTATTGCCTCAGACCCCTGGTCCATATCATCCAGTGTCCCAACTCCAGATGTGGCCAGTCTTTGATGCTTCAGAGCAATGAGAAATAAACCTCAGATTGCACCTGGACAATTGTGTATCAAGAATAAAGTTCCTCCTTGACCCCTGCAGGCGATGGGTTGAAGTCCTGATTTGATCTGTTTTAAGGCAGAGCTGCAAGTGTTATGAACATAGTGAGGGCAATGCAAGCAATCCCATTGTCTTTGTGATGCCTTTATGAACTAGACTGAGAAGCTAGCCCACTATCAGATATCGTGTCCATGTGAAAGTATTTAGACACAGTGACTGAGGGACCTCTCAACTAGAGCCCTGCATGGGACTATTTTTTTAATCTCACTCCTGTCCTGTCTTGCAATACCCACTTCCACTCCCACCTGATCCCACATTGTTTCTTGCATTTTTATCCCACTCCCACCTGCACAAAGTTTAGATCCCACAAATCCCACCAGAGAAACAGATTCTCCCATGTTACTAAAAATAAAATAAAATAAAATAAAAATTTGGTTAATGTATTTTATATATATATATAAACAGAATTCAGACACAAATTTTGCCATGAAAAGAATAAAACAGATCTCTCTTAAACCATGTAAAAAAGTACTTTAACTCCTGTTGTAATAGACATCAAATCTCTTTCTATCCCTGAAATTCTATTTATGACAAATTGCTGCCATGTGTATATCACATGGAACATCAAAACAAATTGCACCACAATTTTGCCTTAAAAGGTGCAGATTTTGTTCATGAATATAAAAAGTGAGTTGTTTCAAAAAATCCTGGAATTTTTTTAAACAGCTTAAGCACCGTTTTTAGAACTTTGAAACATACCATTCAAGTTATTTATGTGTGAGGATTATTACTGCTTTGTGAACATTTGAAAACCTGCTTACAGCATGTGAAAACCTGCTCATAGCACTGACAGCAAGCTGATACAAGCGTGACAGTCTGCACATGTGTGATGTCACAGAACAACAAAACCTGTGAGTGTGATTCTCTGCCCTAACTTGAGCCGGTGTACTTCACCGGATTCAGAGCAAGGGAGATAAACGCGTATAGAAAAGAGAAGCTAAAAAAACAAAATAATTATCAGTTTAGTGTTTTCCTGCAAATTGCTGTCTGTTTTTTTTGCCCACCCAATCCCTCCTGCAACAAAGCACATTTTATTTGCTCCTGCTATTATGCAGTGGGTCCTGTAGGACCCATGGGTTCCCAGTCCTGCTGCAGGGCTTTACTCTAAACCTTCTCTTCGGTAAACTGAATACATTGAGCTCCTTAAGCATCATATGGTAAATCTTGTTTTTCAGCACCATGATAATTTCTGTGGCCCTTCTTTGAACTCTATTCTCCTTGAAGTGTGGACACAAGAACTACACACAGTATTCCAGGAGTCGTTTTACCAATGCAGTGTACAGGGGAAAGATCACTTTCCCACTTCTATTTGATATTCCCCTTTTAATATATCCAAGGATCACATTAGCCATTTTTGCCATAGCATTGCAGGGAGAGCTCATGTTGTGGCAATTAGTTATGATGACCCCTATGGCTTTCTCTGTGTCACTGCTTTCCAAGACTGAGGCTATGGCTAAACTAGAAATCTTGCAAAGCTCACTGTGTAATTTCTCTAAGCTGACGGGAGAGAGATCTCCCATCGGCTTAGTTACTCCAGCCTGTGGAAGCGGAGGTAGAAGGGAGCAGCTCTACTGCGAACATAGTTCTGTGCACACCGGTGCTTAAATTGGCATAAATTATGTCACTCACGGGGGTGGCAAATTCACATCCCCGAGTGATATAACTTATGTTGACTTAAGATGTAGCGTAGCCGTAGCCTAACTCTCTCATTCTGTAGATATCACTGCATTGGAATGATTTACCCAAACTCATGTAGAAAGTCTGTGGCAGTGCCAGGAACTGAACCGAGAGCTCTTGGATCTCTGAATAGTGCTTAACTGCAAGACCATCCACCCGCCCGCCGCATGCTTTGTGCACCCACATTGTGGACTTGCATGGAGCAATGGAAAAGGGAGAATAGTACATTTATGGGTGTATTTGCACAACACTTTTTACTGTAAATAAAGTACTCTTGCTGTATGCTGTGAATGGAGGTGGTGAGTGATTGTCATGAATTGCTAATCGTGGGTGAGATGACGGCTAATACAAAGTGGGGGGGGGACAGTAGTTTATGGGATGTGAATCGTGGATTTTCATTACAAATTTATCTGAATAGACGTATTGAGGAATTGTGTTTGGATCCAGCTTCCCCAGCTGTACCTTATCATATCTTTACTTTATTCTTTGAAATCAATTATATGATGTGATGCAGCAATGGTAATACTTTTAATAAAATAAAAGCCTTTATTTGTGAACATAACTGTATTACAAAAAAGATGTTAAAGCATTGTTGGGCAGGCCAGATCTCATGACAACACCAAAACACCAGTAAACATCACCAAACCCAATAATAAAATAAAGTGCATAACACAAACATTGAACAGTGAAACCAATGCAAACAAATAAATTCCCTATGCTCACATATCCATGGGCCCCCCATTCTCCTTTCCTTTTCTAGCACATTTAGCATGTACTTAGCGCCGCTACACTGGGATGAAGGACTGCTGGGGGTGCATTTGTCCTGTCCAACTATGTTCAGTCTTGGTTGCACGGGTCACCCAACCATGTTACTGTCCAATGCTTTCCTAGTTTGCATGGAGGGGGCTCAGTGTGCAGCGCGGGTTGAGCAGAAGCTTGAAGTCTTGTGGCCATTAGCCCAAGCAGTCTCTCAAGTAGGTCTTTCTGGTGTGTTCTATCTTCGTCCCGCAAGCAATGTTCCTGCTCCAGAAACTGCACTGCAAATCTCTTCTCATGTGCTGCAATTCTCTCCTCACGCTTTGCTGCCTGTCTGTGCACTAGCTCTGAATCCTTTTCCCTGGGGTATTTTATGTGCTTTTTGGCCCTGGCAAGGATGTCCATCATAAATTCATCACAGAAACAGCTTTAACCTGAGACAGTTTGAAGTCCCAGCTGCTTTTGGATTGTGGCTGGGCTGCTGAGGTAGCCGGGCCTGCAGAAGTGGAAGGGCCTGAAAGCAGACAAAAGACCAGTGCATTATTGTCTCAGTACTTCAAAGAAGTAAGGTTCAGTGCACCCATGGAGAAAAGGGCCTGTGGAATCTCAGGGGCAAAAAACGATACTTTGTAAAACTCTGCTTCAGTATAGTCACAGAGGAATGCGGTGGACACAATTGAGTTAAGCAGAATAAAAAGAGTGCACACAATGGTAAATTAAAATTTACAAATGTTATTTGTTTAAAAGTTGCAGATCATTTAAGCAGGGGTGGATGTGAGTGAGTGTGTATGCCGTGGTTTATCACCTATGGCTTGTCAATCCTGTCAGGCATTCCACTGATTATCCTCACTCCACCAAGTTTCTGTGATGCCTATTGTACCACTGTCCTCATTTAATGACAGGC
Organism: Caretta caretta; assembly: GCF_965140235.1. Lineage (NCBI taxonomy): Eukaryota > Metazoa > Chordata > Testudines > Cheloniidae > Caretta > Caretta caretta. The sequence goes on from NC_134207.1 coordinate 54,180,851, forward strand.
ACTCTAGTTCACCCATCTTAGTATTAAGACTTCTAGCACTTCTGTACAAGCACTTGTACATTTTGTCAATGTTCAGTTTGTCAGTGTTGCCTTAATGTGTTATTTTTAAATGGGACTCTATTTCATTTGACTGTTCCTCATTAGTACCTACCTGTACTTTACCAGCTTCTTTCCTATCCTCTTTACTAGGATACAGAGTGCCTCCGTTCATAGATTCATCCCAAATATATGTCTCTGCCTGAACGTTGTGTTCCTCCACATCTGTCATCTTTCCCCCAGCCCTTAGTTTAAAAAATCCCTTTACAATCTGTTTAGTTTTATATGCCAGCAGTCTGGTTCCATTTTGGTTTAGGTGGAGTCCACCCCTCCTGTTTAGGACACTTCTTCCCGAAAAGCTGCCCCAGTTCTAATAAACCTAAATCTCTCCTCCCTATACCATTGTCTCATCCAAGCATTTGAGTCCTTGCAGTTCTTCCTGTCTTACTGGCTCTGGACATAGAAGTGGAAGCATTTCAGAGAAAGCTTCCATGGAGGTCTTGGACTTTACTCTTTTACCTAGCAGCCTAAATTTGTCCTCCAGGACTTCTCCCCTAACTTTCCCTATGTCATTGATATCTACATGTACCACATCCATCAGCTCCTCCCCAGCACTATCTATAAATAAGACTCTGTGTTTGTCACGGAGGTTGCAGAAGTCACGGATTCCATGACTTCCTGCAACTTCTATGACTTTTGCAGTGGCCCGCGGGGCTGACCCCAGGGCTGCCCAAGCAGCTGACTCCAGGGCCAGCTGTTCAGGTGGCCCCAGGGACAGGCACACTGACCACTGCTGGAGTGGCTCTGCAGCCAGCGGCCTGGGCAGCCCCAGCCTCAGGCCAGCCACACTGGCTGCTGCTCTGGCGGCCCCAGGCAGCTGGCCCCAGGGACCGCCCAAGCAGTGGCTGATGCAGCTGGCCCTGGGGATCACATAAGCAGCAGTCCTGGGGCGGCTGGAGCAGTCGTTGGCCCCCTGGGGCTGCCCCCCATCAGCAGGCCCCCGAGGGCTCCCCCCTAGCAGCGGGCCTCCCAGGATCCTCCACACAGATGGTGCCGTGGGCCCCCAGGGCTCCCCCACACAGCAGTGCCCCGCCCCCCCCCCCGGATTCAATCAGGGATATTTATGGTGTAAGTCATGGACAGGTCACAGGCCGTGATTTTTTGTTTCTTGCCTGTGACCTGTCCGTGAGTTCTACTAAAAATACCTGTGATTAAATTGTAGCCTTTCCTATAAGGCTACCTAGAATTGTTGTGAGATCTGTTACCCAGCAGGCAATTACAAAGGTGATTCTCCTGGTATCACAACAGAACTATCTATATTTCTAATAATTGAATCCCCCACTACTATTCCCTATCTCTTCCTAATAACTGGAGTCCTCCTTACACCCCTGGAGGGATATGCTCTTGCACTGAGGGTATCAAGACATCTGGAAGGTGGGTCCCAACTGTAGGATCCTTCTGTCTCTCCAGCTTGATGCTCCCCTGCCCTAAGACTTTCATCCTCCTTAAGCCATTGGACAGGAGGTGGGACTGATCTACTATATCTCTGGAAGTCTCCTCTATGTACTTCTGTCTCCCTTTGCTCCTCCAGTTTAGCCACTATAACCTCCAGTGTCATTACTGTGTCCCTGAGGGCTGTGAATTGCTTGCACTGGATGCACACACATTACCTGCCCCCATGGCAGGTAATCATACATGTGGCACTCTTTGAAATAAACTGGGTAACTGCTCCCGCCCTGCATTGCTGGTCTTCTGCCTGAATTTTAACTCTTAGGGCTTTTTTATTTAGCCTAAGTGTAGGGTATGTTTGTTAAGTGTATTGGGCTTTCTTTATTCTGTCAGTTGTTTTTCTTGGGGACTTGGTGCCTTTCTAATTGTTAAATCCCTCAGACTCCTTTCCCTGCAGCTGAACTCTCCTTATCTTGGCAGCTCATTGAGTCACTACATTCAATCTGATGCGGGCTTTCTTTGCTTGAGGAGGTCTCGCAGAAGGCCTCTAAATTTATAACTAGGCCTCATCTCCTCCCACCTCCTATTGATTACTTGGATCCTGGCCTTTACAGTGTATCCCTTTGATCAAGGAGTATCACTGAGTGATTTACTCAGTTGCCACCTCCAAGGGGGCTTTGAGTCACCGGTGAAGGCTCTCTGACCAAGTGTGGAAGTTAAGCAAACATTTTATAGTTATTAAAATTCAGATATTTTGACAGATGAAATTAAAAACTAGGACCTTTCAGGTGTCCAAAAGAAGTTCCTGGGACACAGGGACATCATATAAAAAAGCAAGTAAGTAAAACTGGGACATATTACTTTAAATGCCCTGGATTTTTTCTTACATGAAATTTAAGGCCTCATCTACACTAGAAAATGAAGTCAGCATAACTACGTCACCCAGGGATGTGTGAAAAATCTACACAGTTGCCAACTTTCACGTGGTAAATAAGTACCTCGACTTTCACAATAAGCCAAAAATCAAGCTAATCCCATTTCAAAATAAGGCCAAAACAAGCCTATCCCTAAGAACCCCAACACTCTATGTGACTAGATCCCCGCAGCGTGCAGTCTGGGACGCTGGTGGGGCCCACTGTGCACCCCTGACTCTCTCCCCCTCTTTCCCCTGCTTGGTCCCTGCTCCTACTTGCCCCCCTTGCCCCTGCTTGCCGGGAGCTGATCCAAAAAAAAAAAAAAAAAAGAACAACAAGCTCCAACAAGCAACAAGCTACAAGCCAAACAAACAACAAGCTACAAGCCAAAAACTAGCCAACAAGCAAATCACAAGCCAATTAAGCCAAAAACAAGCCTGATTTCAGTGTTTTTTTTCACAGGTTTGGCATGTCTGCCGTGAGTGGTATAGTTAAGACAATCTAACTGCTTGTGTAGACAGTGCAAATGGAAGAATTTGTCCATAGACCTAGCTACTGCCTCTCAGGGAGGTCAAATTACGTATGCCAGCAGAAGAATCCCTCCCAGCAGCATAGGTAGTGTGTAAATTCCTCCTGCCGCTGTAGAGTTTTAAGTGTAGACAAGCTCTAAAATATATACTTTATACTATATACTACTAATATATATATAAATATATACTAAGAAGGCAAGAGACCTATTTGCAGAAGCAAAAGCTAGTGATGTGTATTTCTGGCCACATGAGTTCTTAAGGCAAAAGTTATGAGGGATTATGAAATATGCAACAAATATTTGTACAACCATACAAAGAAGAGGCTTAGGCTCATGAACTTTTTACTTGATCTGAGAGCAAATATTTATCGTAAAAGGTCACTTTGTCCCTCTCTGCCTTGGTTTCCCCATCTGTAAAATGGGAATAATCATATTTACCTCTTTGTAAAGCACTTTGAGATCTATACTGATAAAAATGCCATGTAAGAGCTAGGTATTGCATGTGACTTCTGGTTGTTCTGTGCTCCGAGGCATAAGATTACAGTTGTGGAGTAAAACAGTTTAGCTAAAACTCTGTTTTATTTGCAGCTCTGATCATTCTTTAGCTTCTTGATTAGGCTATTCAGTTGATTTCCAATGACACTGAATTTTTTGGTGCCTATTGCTTATTTCAAGACCTTTGGCTGCCGTAGCTTGATGGCTGTCGAGAGTAGTGTTCAAAGACGTTTCACTGTTAGCGTTAGAAAAGCTGTTTGTGTGATTCCTAAGACTTCACCAGTCCAATAAAGTTTTCAATGGACTTTTACCATTATTCTTGGCTTTCTTTAGTAGTCATTTATCTGTTTTGACTGCTGGCTTGGCCTTTTCATGTGGTTCAATGTGACTGTATCAGGAATGCCATGGCAGCTAAAATACTCTGCACTCTTTATTTGTGATGTTGTCTTAAAGGGAATAGAACTTCCAGAGTAATAATCAACTGCTTTAAATTCTTTAACTCTTCTACTATAAACAGTTCCGTGGCAGCTTTGCTCTTGGGTCATGTAAGATATTTGTGTGTCAAAAGCTGCTCTTTCATTTGCTCACACAGAAATTTTATTGTAAGTCTCTTGCAACATCTTTAATTTCAAAACCCAGGGGGCAAGAATAATCTTTGGCTTTGCAGAGACATGCGTTTGCACGTGGGTGACTAGCATGAATTTTTGCTGACATCTCATGTCTCAGAAATTTGGACACAATAACTCTGGATCCCTTTTATTGGCTTCTATTTTGCATACTTGTCTCCTCACAGTATGCCTAATATTCCCTAATGCTGGCACAGGGAATTTTGAATTTCACATCTGGTCATACAGCTACAATTGTTATTTTTTGTATGTCTTTATTTGGGAAATAGTAAAATTCAAAATTATTATTTTGCTCAATTTCTTTGATTCCAAATAATTTCAGTAAAAAAGAAGTAATCTATGACTTGGGTATTTGATTTCCTGTGCTTTGACTTAATTTGTTGTGAGTGCAGCAATATATAATAAAGGGGCGCCACCGGTGAACAGAGTGGGTCCTCAAAAGATGTCTTAAAGCACTTTATTGTCTAAATCAATTTTGACCTTCCTTTCTTCCTTGCCTGTGAAATGTGGACATTGTGATACTGGTGATGTGTTTGGTGGAGATTATGTAGCAAGATCAACTATTTATTGTTTATGTTGTTGCTGGGTTATTTGATTTGATTGGACTTAATAGATTCATGTTTGTTAGTACATTTTTTCAAGATTGTCAGACCTAGAGCATGAGATGGAGTTTTTGTTATAGTTTGTAAAAATCCAAAATTTGACTATGATTAGGTATTGATCATATCTCTTACCTGGAAATAGTATGGTATGGTACTCCTTTTCCACTTACTTATAGTGCAGGTCTGTTGGTGAAATATCTTGAGGCACAGATTGCAGGCTACCCTGCCAATAGTAGGTTACACCTAGTCCCGTCTTATTCACGCTGCAGTGAATTTGATTTGACCTTATACTAAGAACTTGGGTGAAAAGTGATTTTATTTGATCAATGGATTTAGCATGTAGTGACTTATTTTTCTCCACCAGGCACTCTCACAACTAGTTCTAAAGCTCTTAAAATAGAGGACTTCACTGGGAATGCCAAGCCAGCATGACGTATAGCTACATTTGCAGGCAACATAAAAGGAGACAATAAAACCTATAAATCATTTGTTTCCAAGGGTTTGGGCATCATGTTTATATTCAAATAACACTCACTGGGACAAATTCAGACCTCGTGTAAACAGATGTAGCTCATCCATTGATGTCAGTGCCTATTTCACCAGGCTTCGATTTGGCCCATCATGTCTACATGCATGTCACCAAAATGAGATTAAATGTGCAGAAACTTGAAGTAAGGTACGGCATTCACAGTTCATCAGTCTTCTGCCATTTGCGTTAGACAATATCAATTGCTAGATTCCACCCAACCCTAAGCTCATTTCTGTAATATTTACATTGTCAATTTGTCCGCAACACCGGTGTACTAGAGCATAACTCCCAGAACTAGCAGTTACTGTACTCTGAAAATTGCATATTTTTTTTTCATTCTGGCACTTAACAGGCAATGCCATTAAACACAAAAGCAAGAGCATTTTCATAAACAAGTGCTGTAAAATAAATGCTGGGCTAACAAAGGGAGGGGAGGGGAAAGCCCTAACCAAAGTTTTCACTCAGAGGGAGTCTCAAATTTTCTTCTAAGGAAGCAAGATCTTTGTAGCAGGTGAAACATTATTAGAATTTTTTAGAAAGATCAGAATAGCACATGTTTGTCTTGGAATAATACAGGTCAAATTGTTATTTCATTTGAGCTGAGGAATTAAAAAACATATAAAAGTAGTCTTCTGATTTTAATATTTAGCTCTGTTTACTATAGGTCACTTTTTCATTTAGCACAAAGTATACTAAAAAAAAATTGTATGAGTAATGCATTGATTTAACTTCCCAATGTGCACTGCTGCTAGGCAGATTCAGATATTATTTATTTTTATTCGTTTATAATATGTCAATTTTTCTTGCTTATCTGTCAGCTCCCACAAAAATACATAAATCAAAAATATAGCAATGTGGACACTAACAAGGTATAATTATTGTAGGGTCTGTCCCCTTTTAAAGAAAAATACAATTACCGACCAATATGTTGCTGGGATTAGGTCAGAATTTGCATAATACTGACTCATATTTTCTTAACAATTTTAACATCAGACAATAGGTTTTGCAAATCTATATTCCCTTCCTGTTTTCCAGTTTTATATTTCAGGCTAAAATAATAAGAAGCTCAGTCAAAACAAGATAATTATTGCAGTCTATCCCCACAGAAAACTTTAATTACTCCATGGCATGTTTCTAGCATTAGGTCAGATTTTTATATGGCTGATATTTTTTTTAAATAACAATAGGCAATTAAGTCTTCCAAACTCTAATTTATTACAGTTAAATGTATTCATTTTTTCCACAGATAAATATTTAATAGAAAATAACTCAATCACTGCAGGAGATTAAAGAAGAATTTTACTCCCAATATAATCTTAGAAAAACAGCAGACAGTTTTCTGTTCTTGGTTATAATACCAAATAGCACCAAGTTAAATAACAAGATGAAAATAGTGGACATTTTAAATCCAATAAAATAATAGCTGCTAATTTAGACGGGTTATGAAACCCCCCGTAGCAGAATATGTAACAGAATAGATCCCTCCTGAAATACTGAAAACTAGGGTTGGGATCTAGGGTTAAATAACTGTGATATATTTATAGAGGGCAAGGGATCACCATAAAATAAAGCAGCAAATAGTAAAGAAGTCAATGTAAAAGAGAGGCCAGGGATTTAGGGTATAGAGATCATAAATTTCCATCGATATAAACAGTCCATGTACCTCAGGAGCTGAGGTTTAGCTATAATTTCAGGTCTGACCTATAGGCTTTTGGTGTTCACAGTGCATGCACGATCAAGATGCCATCTGAGGAGGTGAAAAAATGTTTCAGATCTGTGTGATTTACTCCTTTAATCACCCCCAAATCCACCCCAAACACAACAGTACCGTGTCGAATATCAGTACTTGAGAAGATCTTATTGTCCCACTAAATTACATTTAATTCTAACTATAACATCTCATATAAACCAGAATAGTGAATGATTTCTTGCCCCCTTCTCCCCACGTCCCCATGTGTTCTGTGGGGGGAGAAAAAAGATTCTTAAATGGAATGCATAGATCTGCAGAAGGTCGCCATTTCAGTATCACTCAGCTCTTCAAAATATGCAGATACTTCCACTCGTGATTAATGGTTTTCTTTTTCCTGCCTAAGGTGATATTTTCTTTAAAAAAAAAAAGAAACCACCACAGGTACCATTTGAGACTTTTAGATTTTTACGTAATGCCCTTAAAAAGAATTCTAAATTATTTCCAAACTACTTAAATGGTCTCGCTAAAGTCCTTATGTCCTATTTTCTGTAGGTTTCAGTCAAAAACTTTGTGTCAGTGTTAAATGAGTTTCTTGTTCTAGTCTAATAGGCAGACGAGAGCATGTGAAGCCCCCCACCAGACACATATTTCCTTCTCTTATGTAGATACTCATTTAGATCCTGATCCAAAGTCCTGTGAAGTAAAATGAAAGACTTAAATGGGCTTTGGATCAGGCCCTTACTGTGGACAGCATGCTTTTTAAAATGGAGTGTACCAGGCTGTGATATTTGCCATTACTCCAGTACTTGCAGTTCTCCCTACATGTAGACTGGGAAATATTGTGATTACCATGGCAAATTTCACTGATCAGAAAAAAATAATTCAATTTTGTGAAAACCTTCAAGGGATTGATATTTATTTTTCATTTGCAGCGAACAAAACAAGACCTTTCAAAATTTCTTGCAAAATACCAAACCAAACCAACCAAACAAACAAAAAACAAATAATACAACAAATCCTGAAAGAGAGAGGACTCGTCCCACAGAGAGTTAGTGTGCAGCAAGTTGGGGTATAAATCTACAGCACGCCAGCCTACCACATACAAACTGGCTGCGGACCCTGCTTCTGCATACTAAAAGTTCTGTAGCATGGTTTGACACACTGCAGTTTGAGATGGGAATACATCAAAGGGCACAACAGAACTTTTAATGCGCAATAACAGGGTCCACAAGACCATTAAATGAGCAGTGGATTGGCGCACTGCAGATTTATACCCCAGCTTGCTTCACATTAACTCTCCATATAGACAAGCCCAGAAAACCATCCCACTTTGGAATAACCTGGAGCAGGGACTCGAACCTGGGTCTCCCACATAGGCAGGACATTTAGCCAGTTTTAAGAGGGACAATCCTCTTTTTCTATGGTTTTGTTCCCTGTCTGGTACTGAGACAAAACTGGATAGGGTTTTGGCCAGTATCACAGATGGGGAATGCCATTTTGAAGAGTGCACTGCTCTCACGTAAGTAATGTGCATGTGAGGCCACGCCAGCAGGATTGGGGTGCTCTTCAAAATGGCATCTTCTGTGCAGCATGACCTCACATACATGGTGGACGTGAGGTCATTCCAGTAGGAGCATGTCAGTGCAGTTTTCAAAATGGTATCCTCTCTGTGGCATGATCTCACATGCACTATGTGTGCGAGGTCACACCAGCAGGGGTGGGTCCATGCCATTCTCAAAAAAACTGGAATGTCCAGTATTCTATGGATGCAGCAGTAGCCATCTTACTCTCACATCCCAGGTGAGTGCCCTAACCACCAGTCTACAGAGTCAGTCTCTCAATCTCTTTTCTTGGAGTGGTTCTACTTTGTATAAATAATTATTTGCTGAGCCAGAGAAAGACTTTATAGCACAGGGGTTAGTTTACTTACCTGGGATGTGGGAGATCCAAACTAAGTCCCTGCTCCAGGTTAGGCTCTCTCTCTCTCTCTCTCTCTCTCTCTCTCTCTCTCTCTCTCTCTCATCTTTCAACCAGAAATTCCATCCTGGAAAAGAGAAACATTCCCAGTGAATGTTTAATCAGAACTGTTACATTTCCGCGCAAAGTTTCAGTTTCAACTAATTGGCATTTTCTGACCAAAAATCCCCAAAACATTTAGTTGAAAAATTCCTGACCAACTCTAGTCCACTCAGAATAGTTAGAGAAGATGACTTCAAGAATGGAATGTGACCTTGTTTTGATGCTGAGAACTGCTGGCTGAGGGCTTTGTAATTTAGGGTCCAGTCCTGTAATCCTTCATCATGAGAGGAATCCTTACTAGTGTGAGTAGTCACGCTGTTTTAATTGAGGACCACTTGTGTAAGTATTGCTCAACCTGAGTAAAGGTTGTTGGGGTAGCATAACCCAACAGCCTTTTGTCATTTAGCCTCCCAAAATTAATTGCTCATATTAAATACATTTTTTCTAAATGTTTTGGAATTAATGAAGAGAACTCCATCCTGTACCGATCCTAATGAGATCAATGACTTTTAGAAGAGGAGGGTTTGATGGCGGTGCTGTTTTTCACATAATGAACTGTCTGGAAGAGATGTCAGAGGGCTGCAGGCATAATAAGCGGGCTTCTGTGTGCAGCCACTAGATTGCACTGTTGTATAGTGAACAAACTGTCTGCTTTGCAGAGCTGCATAAGAATGGTTTCATGCTGTGCAGAATCTTGTAAATACTGTTCTACTGTTTTCACTAACACAAGCATATGAGATCAAGAGAGGAAGAATGGCATTTGGAAATCTTTGCTTTCTCCTCAAACGCAGGCCCAGGTCCTGGTTTTAGTTAGGTGTGTTTATTCTGTGAAGAAAACTGCATTTCGGAACTGGGCTTTTTTTTGTGTGGTGCGGGGACCAACTTGTTTTTCTTGAAGAATTCTTGACTTGATGCACACATTCCAGAAGACCCTTTCAAAGCTGTCATGGACCTTCTTATATACATAAACTTTCAGCATGTGCTCCCTATTCCCTTCCTGTTTTGGCACTGTTCAATGGTCAGACAGTACAAAAGAACCGCATCAATTACTTCCCTGTGTACGTTACTGACACTAAGCAATCACAAATACTATATACTGTTCACGTGTGAACAATTAATTACAGTTATATTATTTAGTCACATTTTCCACTCCCATTGTCCAAAGTAAATTTTCCTTTAACTGTAATGTGGTTTTAATTTGGGAAGCAGGGTTTCTTTAACCTATTTGACATTATGCAAGCCATCTTAAAGGAGGTTTCATGCTATTTCCACTCTGTCTGCTAGCATAGCTCTCCGCCAGAATATGAGCTGTGTTTTATCAAGCAAATTATTTACAGAGGATTTTGTTCAAAAAGACTGTGGGTTCATTTCTTTGCCCATATTGACTCAGCTCTGGTGCAAATCTTTTTGTATTTTGCTTCATGGATTAGCACCTCTCTCATCCTCCCACTGCCCCTCTCTTTAGGGCAGTAAGCTGAGACAATAATAATGAGGAGCAGAGTTAGTGGCTCTCTCCATACCAAAGCTGTGGGAGGGAATAGGTCATCCCAAAGGACCTGAGTCTGCAATTGGTTAGTTTAGTTGGCCTGGTATAAGCCTTACATTTGGGAACTATCTGCCTCTGGTTTTGAATCTTTCAGTAACAACTTTTCTGCCTGCTAATTAAATTTCTTACTGCTGCAGCACTGGGGAAGACAAGAAACTTTCCTTCGAAAGGGCACATAGGCAAAAACAAACTCCACTGATTACATGAACGTGCATTGCATACAATTAACCTGTAAGTGGGTCCTGGCGCCATGCACTGGACAAGAGAAATGTGATCTGAAACAAACAAGAAGAGACACTTAGCAGAGTGGAACAGAATTTTATCAGTTGGTCACTAAGTCTTTTAATATTGGGGTAGGAAACTTTTTTGCCACTGATTAAATCCAGGTGATTCTTCCATCTGCCCAAAGCAAGCTGGTGATTCTACTTAATTTCAGAGTTATGTCTATTATTAATGTGTATAAATGCTATTATTTGTATAGCATCAGATATGTACCTAACACCTTGCTGCAGTAAAAATTAGAGCTGAGCAAATACTGCAAATTGTCCCACATTCATTTAAAAATGTGAGTGACCTTCAATTTGCTTTAGCCAGACACCTTTTTGTATTTGGTTTTCATGGGCATTTGTTCCATCAGGTTGTATTGCATGAACAGTCACAGAAAGTGAATTTGACGTCAGATTGGCAGGTATTCACAGAAACGAACATTTAGACTCAAATGTGTGAATACTGGTGCTTGTAAGTCCTTGCACTCTCATCCTTTCAGAGAACAGATAGATCACATTGGTTTGTTTCTGACCAGTTGCAACTAACCAGCTGCAGTGGAATGGTGAATACTTGCCGAAAATGATTTGTAAAACATTTTTCAGAAACATATTTCTAGATTTTTTCATAACAAATAAAAAAACCAGATGTGCTTGAAAAATTAGGTTACATTATCCATTGTGAATGATGTGTTCTACGGAACTAAAAATATGCACAAGATGGTATCTTTGCCCCCAAAGAAATTGCAGTCTAAAAGCCTGTTGTGGGTGGTACAGGCAACACCCAGAAAAGACAGTGGGATTGCAATTGGGTAATTTATGAGTGGAATAAGTGTTTAGGCCCAGATTCTGAAAGAACTTGCACTGAGTCCTGTTTATTTCAGTGAGATTCCACCTTGTTAGTTTTCAGAGTAACAGCCGTGTTAGTCTGTATTCGCAAAAAGAAAAGGAGTACTTGTGGCACCTTAGAGACTAAGGTTAGTCTCTAAGGTGCCACAAGTACTCCTTTTCTTTTTTGCATCTGATGAAGTGAGCTGTAGCTCACGAAAGCTCATGCTCAAATAAATTGGTTAGTCTCTAAGGTGCCACAAGTACTCCTTTTCTTTTCACCTTGTTAGTGTTAGCCTGCGTAGTTCCTTTTGTGGGAATAGGGCCTTGGTTTTAAAATGAACTCAGGGGTTCTGTCAACCGTGATCTTCCACTCTACATCTATGTTGTTCTTTGTAAATATCCAGGAGTTTTATACTTTCTGTTTTAAAACGTGCTACAATAAAATAAATAGTTATATTTTCTCCGAGAACAGTACTATCTGTTTCTGGATTCTGTATATGCAGTAAATACACTACTCTTTTTATTCTATCTGCTGACTTTATATCTAATTTAGATACCTACTATTCCTACCTCCTCCTTGAACAGAAATTGGGAATCCTAAAGCAGGAGACATCTTGGTGATTGTGCCATTTTTGTATCACTTCAAAAATGAAGTCTTGAGTAATTTGTGCCTAATACAAATACAGAAACAGAAATAGCATATGTGTTCACAAAAATGTTTCCTCCAGGGTTACACAAGATGTTGTGACACTGTCTTTTGTCTAAATATTGCTGTATTTCAGGAATCAATGGATAGAGGAAGAACATTGGAGGAAACCTCTTCACACATGCAGATAAACCTTTGTTAATAAGTGAATTTGTGGGCTTAAACCTTGTGCTTTTTCTCTCTGTACTTAGAGCATATAAAGAGACACTATTTATGCTGTGGTGCTGTGTACGTACACATACACAAATACAATCTGGTCTCTCTCTCTTTTGTAATCTTCAAACTGGTCTGGTGAATGAGAGATCTTTGCCACTCCACATTTGTTTAGAATTAATTCTCTTTGACATTTACAAGCTAATACAGTACCAACAATATATGAGGAAAAACATCTCTGCAGAACATATAATTGCTATTAGTTAGGACAACAACTACTGTGTTTAGCATCAAACACTTTTTATATAAAAAGTCAAATATGCAGTTATGAGAAGTGGATACCGGATATATGTAACTAATTATACTGCAATTACTGCAGCAGATCATGTGCTTTCCCCTCCCCACCACCCTTCCCAATCTCCCCGGTATAATTTCCTCTGGCTGAAGCCAGTCTGTATTTATTATAATAACTCTCACTCTCTCTCTCTTTTATTCTCTTTTAGTGGGAACAATAAGCTGACTGATGGCTAGAAAATTAGCCTAGGGAACTCTCTCTATTTTGTGTGCTCTCTCTTTCTCTCTCCCGCCCCTTGTTAGACTGGTGAGCAAATTTAACCTGTGACTCTCTCACACTCATCATTAGACCAGTATATTTCAGTCTCATTTTTTCACTCCACATTGTCTGTAGGATGTGACTGCAATTTCTCATTAGAATTCAAGGGGGTACAAGTATGTGTGTAGAGTACTGTGTATATTATGCATACAAAGTTATTGTTCAAAAGATTTCTGCAGTCTATTCCCTTGTAACACCTCTATATTTGAAACCTGGCGCTGTAACGTGCTTGTACCAATCAGAATATTGAGTGATCATAACCTCTTGCTTACATCTAAGCAAAAAAATATTTCAACTCTCGCATCAACAGAGTAAATTCTGTTTTACTGAGTATACTCGGCATTTAAAAATTATAAATATTAACAATTAGATGTGATCAAGTATGTTTTGCAAGACTTTAGAGTCTGAGCATTTAGGACTATAGTCTGCCATTGTATCTCAGGCTTAGAAAAAGAAGAAGCAAACAGGCATGTTTTGGTAATTAATCCATTTCCAGATGACCAACCAAATGAATGCCTTCTGTACCTACTGCATAAATGGGAAATCTACGGCATCTAAATATTTATTCTGTTTCTATAGAACACAGACTTAGAGAAATGTTGCAGTCCCAAAAATTCCACCTACTTTGTTTGGGGGCAAATAATTTGGGAGTGGACAAAAATAGGACCCTATTCCAGCTACAACATCTGGTATTTATTTATATGTTCACATGGAACACCTTCTACCTAATCCATGCCCTTGGAATATCAGAATGTGTATCTGCAGAGCTAGTTCATCTTTAGCATGCAGCATTACCAAATAAAGGCACTTACCAAGTAATTTACATGTCATTTTGGCCCTGCACTTAAACCTTGTTAAAAAAACAAAAAACAACACCAAACCCTTTAGGTCCACTAGGCCTTCCCAAGAAGAGCTGAGTTCCTGCCGCCTTTCCAATGGCCTCACCCAAAGCTAGCCCACCCCAACAGTGAATGTCAGCACAGAGGGGAAACCACAGGACAAATGTAACCCATCGTAGGTGCTGGGCTGGAAACATTTATCAGCCACCTGCTACCTGAGAACTAAACCTACTAGCCACAGGCAGACTGAAAGAAGGGGTTGTTGGGGAAGGCCCAGAGCTATCACCCTGGTGAGAAACACTGCCATCTTGCCACCAGCTGTGGGAAAGGGTAAGGGTGACAGGATTTCTGTCAGGGTGATGTCCCTGAATCCTGTTTGATATTCCCTCTTTCATAACAGCATCTGGCTAACGCTGTAGATATTTTATAAACTGAAGCTCCACCCTCACTGCTAAGCTGGCTGCTGCAAGGAGGAAGGTCTCCATTACACTAGGTTACCCCAACTCCCTGGTTTGCTGCAAGTGTTGCAGGGGCAATAAGTCACTAGTATTCTTTCTTTCCCTTCATCTCTGATTTTTGGATCTTCTTCCCTTGTGAATAATGCAAGTGCCTGCTCATGTAATACACAGGTCACTGTGTCCCTGTCTGTGCTTTGCCTTGGTGAGTCTGCTACAGGCCCATGCTGCAGAGACAAGCTCTTTATCTCAATCAGAGGGACTTGTGGTTTCAGTTCTGGAGGATCCCAGAGTTGGCTTGGATGGCAGCTGTCACATAAGTGCAACAACAAAACTTAGGAGAGTCTCTAATTTCACTCTGTGCTGCTCAGCAGATGAGTGGCTGCTGAAGGAGTGGTGCACTCTCTCTTCAGCCTGAGAAAGATGACACTGCATTGGTTGACAGTTCACAACTGGAAGGTGATCTTAGCAATCCTAAGAGCTAGAGACTTTTAATTTATTTTACAATGAGAGCTTAGATTCTGCAAAAGCAGCTGATGTATTCCCCCCACTTACCCAGGCAAGCTACAACTCATGAGCAGTAAGTGGATGCATGGACTCTTCAAGCCAGGCATGTGTGCAAACAGTTATGTGGTCTCACAGATGCTTTCTTGGTGTGTTTGCACAGCCACTCAGAGTCCCCAGAATAATAGCACAGGGGTGACCTCAGTGAGCAGCAGAGCCATATCTATTTATTACTGGTGGAGGGTACAAAGGCAGTGCCCAGCCTGCTACTGGTATTTGCTGTACAAAAAAGGTTTCCCCTCTCCTCCACCCTTAAAGCACATCCCACCCTGAACTTGCTCAGGGAGTTACTTCCTGAAATAGGGGTCCTTCCCTCATTCTGTGAGGAACCACACTCGTTAAGGCTGCCTGTGGGAGTGCCAAGAAAGACTGCCTCACCCAGCCATCAGAGTACCTCAGTTACAATATATACCACATCTTTATTAGCAGAACCTTGCCAGAGAGATGTTTTCTCATCTCCCATTTATATAGAGCAAATGCCCTCAGACCCTGCAAAATAACCAAATCTATAAATTATCATCCTGTTCCTAAATTAGGAAGATTCTACAGTACAGTGACCGCAACTAATATCTGAACATGTTTCATATTCCTGGACAATTATGACACCAGGGTATTTGGATTCATAATGGGGAATTTTGGTGTTGCGAGCCAGGCTGTGGGGAAGAAGGGAGTTAGTGCAAAGAGGGAGAAGACCCATGAAAGAGTGGGTTAAAGATTAATAGAAAACTCAATGCAGAGTACTATTTTCACTTCACAGTGGTGACGGACATATCTTTTTTATTAATAGTTACATGTGAGTTAACAGCATCCCTCTTGCAGATGCCCCTTACTCCAACATTCTCTACCAATGAATATAAATGACTAATCTAATCAGTTTCCTTTAACCACCTCAACAGCTCTTCTCCTGAAATTGAAATGCCTCCAGCCAAATTTATTTCAGTGCTTGCACTTACCCCCTCTGAGATACCTTATTTTGAATCCTAATACTCCTGCTCTCCTGCTTTTATTTATAGATTTTATTTTCTATTGTGTTCATCCCCATAATATATGAGCACCTTGTTTAAGTTAATGAATTTCCTTTCACAGCCACACCTGTGAGGTAGGCCATGTCATTTTATGGATAGGGATTTGAGGCACAAAGGGAGGACATGGCATGACCAAAGTCATACAGGGAGTCTGTACATACAGACAGGTGCAGCGGCACAGGAGCTAGCAAACAGAGCTGTAAACAGGGGAGTTTGAGTGGGAGTTTGTAAGGGGAGTTTGTCTTGTGGTGCTTGTTTGGTGTTTTTTTTTTGTTTTTTTTTTTGCTGTGGGTGGTGGTGTTTTGGGTGTGGTTTGTGTTTCCCAGATTAACAGGATTTAGGTGGCAAGGCTATGACAGATACAGAGGCAGCAGTGGGAGTGACCCATGTAGCAGAAGACACAATGAAGATGACTGGATGTGGAAGCTGTGGTATGTACATGATCCTGAAGGGGGCACCTGGTAAGAGTTTTGTCTGTATGAAATGCCGTCTGATAGAGCTGATGGAGGAAAAGATCCGAGGTTTGGAGATGCAGGTGGAAAGTCTGGTAGAGTTTAGGAAGGGGTTTGAGCAGATTATGGAGGTATCTGAAGGGAAAATCTCAGACTTGCAGGTGGAATTAGGGCTGGGGAATTCTGAGGGGAGACTGGGTGAGGAAAGTGGTCAGTGGAAGCATGTGACTAAAAGAACCAGGCAGAGGAAAAGACGGGCTAGTGAAGGAGAAATAGAGCTCAAGAACAGGTTTGCAGATTTGGAAAATGAAGAAGGGGCTCAGCAGGTAGTCACTGAAGGTGGAAGGGCAAGGAAGAAGAGAAGAGCGGCTAGACCTATAGGAAAAGGGGAAGAGTTAATGGAGATTACACCAAAGATGAGCCCCAGGAGGATACAGGATGGGTTAAAGAGGTTTACAAGGGAGAATAGGAATGGAAAGAACTTGCAGCCGGAGGGAACAGGGGATAGACTGGAGAATAGCACCGTCACTAGGAAAAGGCAGGTCTATGTGATTGGGGGCTCTTTACTGAGAAGAATAGATAGGCCTGTAACCAGAGCTGATCCGGAGAATAGGAGGGTGTGCTGTCTTCCAGGTGCTAAGATACGGGATGTAGACCTAAGGTTGAAAAGGATTCTAAAGGGAGCAGGAAAGAATCCCCTAATTATCCTTCATGTGGGAACAAATGATACGGCTAGATTCTCGCTGGAAAATATTAAGGGAGACTATGCTAGGCTGGGGAAGACGCTTAAGGAAATTGAGGCTCAGGTGATCTTTAGTGGGATTCTGCCTGTTCCTAGAGAAGGGCAACAAAGGTGTGACAAGATTATGACTATCAACAGATGGCTTAGGCAGTGGTGCTATAAGGAGGGCTTTGGGATGTCTGGCCACTGGGAGGCATTCATGGACAGAGGACTGTTCTCTCGGGATGGACTTCACCTGAGTAGGGGAGGGAAATAGACTTCTAGGATGGAGACTGGCACAACTGATTAAGAGAGCTTTAAACTAGGAATTTGGGGGAGATGGTTGGGAGATGTCCAGGTAATCTCCATGCCGGATTTTAGCATTGAGAGGAAAGAAAACGAAGTAAGAAAGGATACGGCCGTGGGTAGGAGGAAGGGCAGTGTGGATACCAGTCTAATAGGTTATACTGGCTGTAGAATGACCGTGCCTAATAGGGTACAGAATGTGAGAGAGGCCAAACAGCAAAAATTAAGATGTTTGTACACTAATGCGAGAAGCCTAGGTAACAAAATGGAGGAACTAGAGCTACTGGTGCAGGAAGTGAAACCAGATATTATAGGGATAACAGAAACATGGTGGAATAGTAGTCATGACTGGACTACAGGTATTGAGGGGTATGTGCTGTTTAGGAAAGACCGAAATAAAGGTAAAGGTGGTGGAGTAGCCTTGTATATCAATGATGAGGTAGAATGTAAAGAAATAAGAAGCAATGAAATGGATATGACTGAGTCCGTCTGGGCAAAAATTACATTGGGGAAGAAAACTATTACAGCCTCCCCTGGGATAGTGCTTGGGGTGTGCTATAGACGGCCGGGATCTAATTTGGATATGGATAGAGCCCTTTTTAATGTTTTTTTTTTTTTTAATCTCCACCCAGGTCTCAGGCCTTAAGCACAGTTCATGCTGTCTTTGCTTTTAGGTATTTCTTTAATTGGTAAGTAGGCATGTAATAGCACTGAATATATAAGCTTATGGGGAAGCTCAGGACGTGAAAGACATCGTGAATCCTAAGAGCATATATAAAAAGAAAGAATACAGCTAGGGAAGAGAGCAAGATGAAGTGATCCAGATTGGCACACCTCCATCTCATAGAAAAAGCATTGAAGGGGCAAGGCACACCTGGAAAGGACATCAGAGAAGGGGAAATTGTACCAAAATGAAGGCTGTTTCAGATAGTAGCATGTCTGGCTTAGCACTGAAAGGACCCAGGGACCCATATAGAATAACCTTGTCAAATGTGCAGTGATAAATGGGAATGTTGTGATAAAAAGATGCTGGGTAGTGAGGATAAATGAAAGGTATTCATTATTTTCTATAAACCTTACATTGTAGAATTATGTGTATTATTCATATATTATATTATACCGGCACAGTTACCTTTATCAACCAAACTTGTAATCTCATAAAAAAAAAAAAAGCCTCTGAGCTCTAAAACACATTTTTAAGAAAAACACTTCCAGAAGCTTCAGAATTTTATTTCTAGGCCCAGATTGTGGCTTCAAGTTTGTGGGGCCTACAAGACTCTACCAAATCCAGCACTTGGTAATGAGAGTCTGCCAGCCTTAGATTTCACATCCCTGTGACTATAGCTGTCTATTTGATAAAAACTATATATAAGAACTGGAGCGAGAGTTTGGAGAAAAACAGAATTTTGATTTTCTGGCAATTTTAAAAAGTTGAAAAAAAATATCTTGGGTCAGACCAAAAATGAATTTTTTTGAAATATTGGTGAATTAAAATGTTGAGAAACAATTCACTTTGGGTCAAATGAAACTCTTCATTTCAACAAAATTGAACTGATGTGGAGCAATCTTAACCAATTTTGGGTATTTTAACAATGAAATTAAAAGGAATTTTGAAATGAAAAGCCATTTGAAATAGAAGCATCGAAACATTTCATTTTTAAAATCTGAAAACTGGCCATTTTGATTATTTTTTCAGATTTTCTTTCTCCTAAACAAAGTGTTTGGAAACATCAACACATGTGAGAAACATTTCAGTGTCACTGAACTGGCATGTTTCATCAAAGAAAGCTTCATGTGAAAAATTTCTCCCAGCTCTAACCGCAGACTTTAACAAATGTTCCCTCAGGTGAAGTCTTTTTGTTCCTCCAATTCATGTGCCTTTAATTCAAGTATTAGAAATTTCTAAGTGAAAATCTATAAATCAGAGCTACACCTAAGAGGTTTAGATATTTTATCTGGTTTTATTTTCCTAAGTGAAACCCTGCAAGAATCTGGCTATAAGAACAGGATTCCTCAGACAAATATGAATTTTACTGTACTGTTTGATCCTGCAGAGCCTCTTCCAGAACCTAAACCTTTCCTGGCTTTGTCCAGTGTGATGTGGATCAGTAATCAGACACTGAATTATAGTTATCATTGTTCATTGGGTTTCTTTATCTTCATTCACTCCAAGCACTTCCAGTGCATTACTAAATAAGGCCCTCATATGCCTGAAAGCAATTTGGAAAAGCTCATACATCATTCATCTGAACAGGAGAAATAAAATAAGAAAGGGAAGGCGTGGCTTAATTTTTTCACTGGGACTGAGAACCTGATGCTAAGAGACTGATAATAAGGTTAACATTGAGAAAGAGGCATTATTACAAATGCAAATTCACACCAGAAAATGCAGAGTATCTCTCAGTTTGGAAAGTCACTCATGCTAGATTTACTTACACATATGTTATAAATGTAATACCATTAATGAAGATACTGCTTCTAATGAATTGGAGGAGAATAAAATATAAAAGAGCTGCAGTCCTTTTTCAATGCACAGCCATCTTTTCATCCACGTGTTCAGAACTCTCATTCAGAAAAGATGCATTTATAACATCATGTGGCAGAGCCTTGGCAATAATAACATCTCAATCGCCAGAATATACTTACAGTGGGTGGGTGGATGGGTGGCTCTGACTCTAAACACTCAATTAAGTGCATTTTTTCTTACACAGTCCCAGTGGTACATTAAGTTTTACTGATATATAATAGCTTCAGCATCTCTAAGGGAACTGGCCTTGATTTTATTAACCTAAGAGATTGAAGAACAAAAGGCATATATTGCTGACAGGTTAAAAATTCCTTAACAAAGGTATCTTTAATGGCTTTCTTTCTTTTTTGCTCCTCGGCACATGCTGTGGTAACCTACAATGCTCATTCAGAAAGAGATTATTTTTGGACTCAGTAATTTACCATGAAGGATGTTTTTTAGTTTTTATGGTTTTTATGTCATGAAAGATTTGAACAGAAAGTTGTCGACTGTGTTGAAGGTTAGAACCTTTCCCTCCCCCTTTCTAAAATCATTTATCTGTCTGCCTTATTCCTTCTCTCTCTCTGAGTGACTATTATAGCTAAAGTAGTGTAAAGTGATACATACGTGATAACCAACAACTTTGGCCTAAGAGCTTATCTATTAACGGTGTCAAATGCTATCTGATAATCAATATTGCTGCTCTTGCGTTATGTGCACGTTTCCGGAGGCGTGACTGTTTGTTTGCAGAAGCATGTTCTGCTTTCTGTCCTTTTGCCTCTTAGTGGTTGTCAGCCTCAGACTCTGTGTCTGTCACTAAGTTTTTTGTATTTGTTTTTTTTTTTTAAACCTGTCCACAGCCACTGGACGTAATCTGCAGCTTTTGAGGCTGTAGAAGATTACATGGATGTTGGAAATCTATGCAGGAACAAGGTCATGAAAGGTCCCATGTAAAATCCCAATCCTGTGGGTTAGGGAGTTGTAGAACAGAGAGCTTGTGTAAATGAATATCTCACTACTGTGAGATCCCTAGTTTAAAACTGCCTCTCTGTTCAACCCTCACCCACCCCTGGCCACACACCTGTTGTTTGGAGTTCCCTAGAATTGGAATTAACATTCAAACAATGCCCCAAGAAAAGGGACAGGTCGCAGCCAGTCAGTGGGTCATTTTTAAAGATCAGACTGATCTAATGTGTGAATAGAAGGATAGACACATTTCTCTTTCCTTCCAGTGCAGTTTCAGGGTGGGGAGAGGGCGTCCAATGGACTCAGTATGTGTGTGTATGTTTATGCAGGGGAAGGTGTAAGAAGCTTGTTATGTATTGGTGTTCAATGGCTTTTCATAGAATAAGTATTTCCACCTTAAAGAGTTAATACTTTCAGCCTGTGAGTCTTCCTGCCAATTTTAAAGTTAGGTTGTTTAAAGTTACATTTTTCTTGTTTGGTATTTAATGTTTCTTCCCCTTTCTTCCTGTGGGAAAGACTGACACAAACAACAGGGATGAGTGACTGACTGTCTATAAAGGAGAAACAGTAAAACCTGAAGTGCTGTCAAATTCACAAAATAACTTGAAAACATACAGAAATAATTTCCTCTTGTCTGAGTTGTAGTGAACCTAGGCTCCGATTCTGTGTTGTGTAGTACATTAGCAGACTGTTGCACCTGGAAGAATGCTGAAAGCACACAGCAGTTTGCCTGCATGTTACACAGTGCAGGATCATGGCCAAGGAACACTAGGTTAAAAATGTTAGACGTAAGAGTGAATTTTAAGTTGACAATGTCCCTTAACAATGCATCTTAAAGGTTATGAAATGACACTGACCATTTTAAGCACGAATGTGAGTGTTCTGTTATTGACCTGTAGCTAATCTGTATATACTTCATTGTAGGGTGACCATTTATTTGGTATTTTAAGGGACATCCCTTGTTTGGTTCTTACTGTCCCACATCCTGCATTCCAGAAGATGCTATTAAGAAACACCTAATTAGAAGCAAGTTTTAAAACAATCATGCAAAGAATATAAACTGATAACAATGTATGATTTGCCTCATGAACAAAACATTGTGGGCTAGTGTCTCATAAAATAAACTTTATCCATTATTTTTCATACAGTTTTCCTTTATTTCCTTGAATTCTGCAAAGGTTTGATCTTTACAACTGAGAGCTAATTTCCAAAACTTATCTCCCACACCCCCAGCTATCATTTGGTTTGAGGGGGCGATGCTGACATTGGTAGGCATAAATGTAATGAACTCTATTATTTTCCCTGGCTGAGCTCTTATAAATTCCTTCCATAACTGACAGTAAGAACCTGCTCCCCAAATTGGGATGTCAATACAGTGCTCAGGCTGGATGTAATTCATAACTCTTTCTTTGGGTAGCAGGCATTCTTGGTAGGGTGACCAGATGTCCCGTTTTTATAGGGACAGTCCCGTTTTTTGGGACTTTTCCTTGTATAGGTGCCTATTACCTCCCACCTCCTCTCCTGTTTTTTCACAGTTGCTATCTGGTCACCCTAAATCTTGGGCACCAGCATGATACCTGTGTGATTGCTACTGAAATAAAAGTGCCCCAGTGGAATAAGGGTCAGGTGCTGCTACTGCAGCATAACCAAGGAGACTTCCAGTACTTCTATTGGCCAACAGCTGCAGAGAAGCTACTCTTTCCTTCCTCCAGACACATTCACTGTAACACACCAATGTCTATACACACCCACTCCTATGATTAGGATTTAACATTGACCTCTATTTATTTCTTAGCGTAACGTGTTCATCTTGGGTGAGACAGAAGTTAATTCCAGAATAAACTCATTAACCTCTTCGTTTTAATTCACTCCTGCTGCTGTACTTATTCGGGGCCTGATCCTCCTCTCTTCGACGTCAATATGAGTTTTGTCATTGACTTGAATGGGAACAAAACTGGGCCCTCTTTGTGTCATGTTCAGTTTCATGGGTGTAATCTCTGGGAAGGATATTTCAGCAGTGCTAATTAAAATGCCTGCTTCATGTACAGAAAAATGAATTAAGGATGTTTGAGTTAGCTTCAGCTACATAACAATTAGCCCAAACCTTACCCTTTCCCTGAACTGAACCCAAACCTTCTCGGTGGTCATTAAGGAACAATCCAATAGAACTTAATAGAAAATTGTAATTTTTCAATAGGTTTTTGAAGTAATTGATAGAATTTAATAGAGATTATCTATCCAGATGCTATAGAATTCAATGGAATTGATTAAAAATGTATAGAAAAAATATAACTATCTCTTAAAATCTGTCCTATAGGGTTTTTAGAGTAATTTCTATAGAATTTAGCTTCTTTTGCCACCAGCAAATAAGGGGTTTTAAAAAGATTTGTTTGGAAGACCTTGCCAGTCACCAGCCCTCCAGCAAAAACCTGCTGTCTGTGCAGCTCCCTGCCCTTATCTTTAGGTGAGGGTCCACTTCCTGCAGGGCTGGTAAGGTTCCTGCTGGGTTCTATGCCACTCCTCTCTGCACTTTTTCCTCTCCTTGGTCACGTTGTCTAGAGGATCTAAGTTAGTCTCACTATGCTATCTGACACCAATGAAAGATGCACACTTCTGCATTGGTGTGTGAAGATTGAAACCCCAAAGTGCATGCAAAGATTTTACAGTAGTACAATAAAAATCCCTTTGCCTTTTTCTGGCCCAGCTGAAAGTAGGAAGCAGTGAAAATCAGTTTGCAGGCCTGAGAATTGTTTATCTAAACTAAACCATGCAAAGCTTTGGAAGTATTCACATCACTATTTGGGACCAAAGATACATTAAAACAAAAACGGATCCATTTCACCTCATTTTCTTGAAATTAACCTTTTCAGTGTCTGAAAATGTTTGGATAAAGGAGCTCTTTCTCTCTCTGATTCCCTGCCAAACCACAAACAAATTACCTTACACTCTGCAACCTCCAGCAGACATTCTATTCTTTTTCCTATGCCCCTCTCTGAAAGCTCCATCCATTGTAATGCATTACAGTTCCCAGAAGCCACACAGGATGGAGGAAATTGTGAGCATAAAAAGTTTTCACTGCAAAATGGGTGGGTAAAACGTAATAAATTTGACAGAGTGATGCAAAATTTTCATTATGGAACCCCAAAGGGATATTTGGTTTGTTTTAGGTTTCAGTTTAGAATTAAAACCTTAAACCTAGGTTCATCAAAACACTTTTTCAGGTTTCAAAGTAGCAGCCGTGTTAGTCTGTATTCGCAAAAAGAAAAGGAGTACTTGTGGCACTTAGAGACTAACAAATTTATTTGAGCATAAGCTTTCGTGAGCTGTAGCTCACGAAAGCTTATGCTCAGATAAATTTGTTAGTCTCTAAGTGCCACAAGTACTCCTTTTCTTTTTCAGGTTTGCTTTTGAACAGAACTCAGGCCCAGTTTTGAGCAATGTATGGGTTAATTTTAACATAAACCAGATAATACTTTGTTGATTGAGCTGAATATCACTTTGAACTTGTAAGTCAGTTTGAACATGAAAGCGACATTTTGGGAGTATGAACCCAGGCAAATTGAAACTGAATAAAAGGTTTGCAAGCTAGTTTCAGCTAAAACTGCAGAATTTCAAACACCTGTATTTAGCCTCCAAAGCAGAACTAGAGCAATATTTTGACTTTTAAAATGTTTTTGTGTCATATATAAAGAACGACCACTACAAACAACAAGCAAATTGTGAAATTCAACATCAGATTATTTGTTGTAATATCTGGTATAATTGGAGGGGGAAGGAGAATGGCATATAAAACCTTTAGGTTTGGGTTTTCAAAAGCTCTCAGCATTGGTTAACTCAGCTGCCTTTGAAGTCAATGGAAGTTTTTACCTCTGACATCACTGAGCAGTTAGACCAATACTGAGCCATTTTGAAAATATCACTCATGATTAAGGCAAAGATTTTGTCATGGTTATTTTTAGTAAAAGTCACGGATGGGCCACGGACAATAAACAAAAATTCGCAGAAGCTGTGACCTGTCTGTGACTTTTGCTGCTGTGGCTCCATTGTTTCCCCAACCACTGTGGTGGCTAGGAGCTGTGGGGTTTCCCCTCTGCC
The DNA here is from genome assembly GCF_965140235.1 of Caretta caretta. Classification (NCBI taxonomy): domain Eukaryota; kingdom Metazoa; phylum Chordata; order Testudines; family Cheloniidae; genus Caretta; species Caretta caretta. The sequence goes on from NC_134207.1 coordinate 54,205,781, forward strand.
TGCGGCAGCTGGAAGCTGCAGGTTGACCATGTTTCCCAAAGAGAAAAATGGACACCCCCAGTCACTTGCCCAAGGCGACCTCTGCCCCGCACCTCCTGCGTGAGGCTGTCTCCCGTCGCTGGAACCCTGAGGAGGACGCCCTCAAGAGTCTGTCGCCTGTCACCTGCCACTGGAACTCTGCCAGGGGCCCACTGGCTGCCAACTCCAGAGTCCTGCAGCCCCTGGAGCTGAAGCCAAGAATGTCAGGGAGGTCTCTGGAAGTCACAGATTCCATGACTTCCATGACCTCCATGACATAAATATAGCCTTACTCACGATACATGAAGATATTTGTGTTCCAGTTATCACTGGGTAGCTTTCTGTAAGAATCATTTGGGGCAATGGTAAGTGCTCCATAGTTAAGTCTGAAGCAGCTAGTTTTCCATTCTAATGTCAATTTGTGATCCTAACCCCCACCCCAGTTTCCCCCAAAATATACCCTTCCCTATGAAATTTTGCATGCTGCATTCTATCACAGGGAAGTTTTCCTGCAAAGTTTGGTGAAAATCTGAGCAGAACATTTAAAATGAGGAGAACTGATCCTCAAGTTCAGCCAAGCGGTGCTCATTTTCTGCATCGTTAGCCAGCCCACCAATATTAAATGGTCCAGAAGGTGAATATCCTATTATCATTAACACCGAGAAAAAGAATTCTCAGATTATGCATTCTCATTCGAGTTTTAAAAAGCGGGCTCTTCTGTTTTATTTCTTTGATAAAGCTGTACAGTGAGAGGGGAATGAGTTCTGATTTTCTTCTTCATTCCCCTGGAAGGGATTTTATCAGCCCAACTTGGCACTAACATTTCTTCTTTTCAGGACACCAAACTGTTTCTAATTGTTTTCCTTTCCTGCCACATTATTTTCCTGCTATTGCTCATTTCTGATATTGATACCTTGCTTCCCCTCTTCTGTCTAATGATGTAGATGTCAAAGCAGACCACCTTTCAAAGCTACCCATGAATGAACTGGGGGAGGGTGCAAGTCAGTGGCAGTCAATCTTTGAAACATTGAAATATAGAATTTCTAAGTAAAAGTATAATGGCAATTGTCCAATTAAGAATGAAGCCAGCAGCAATTGGGGTAAAGTAGGTTCTATGCTGTGTGACAAAGAGAGTCAAGGCTTCACAGTTTACCACCTTAATCACACCATTTTTACTACTGCTTTTCAGTAGCTGCTTCTAACCTTATTTCTAGTTTAAAGAACAAGGTTGACTTTGTTTCACCAAAAACATTCTTTAATAGGGTATTCATGTTTGTAAGTATGGCCTTTTAGTTTAGGAACATCCTATTGCTGGAATTATCACAGGACCATGTTCTGTACTTCCATGTTTAAATTAAATGTAAGAAGGAGAACTTATGTAAAAAATCAATTTCTGCACTGAGGACAGAGGGGTCCCTGGTTCCCTAAAGTCTATGTGCTGTTATCATACATGCTGTCCTCAAAATCAGTGGTAATTTTGTAGTTTCATGCTTTTTGAACAATATAAAATGTGACTATAATATTACTCTTATTTGTATTACAGTAATTGGGATTGGGGACCCGTTCCTCTAGGCACTGTAAAAACACAGTCCTTGCCACGGGAAAAAGTTGCAATTTTAGCACCAGTCTTGCAGTCTGATTCATCTGGGCAAATCCATGCCCATCCTGAGCCCCACTGAAGTCAATAGCATGCTGCACAGACATAGTGGTCCACAATAGGGGGACCGAAACTAAAGCAAGGCACTAGAAGTGTGTGTTCCAAATAACAGGTGGGAAGTGAAATGGGAAGGCAAGTATAAAAGTAATAAGCTCATGTGATTACTGGTACTTAGACTAGCTTTGTGCACAGCTTGATGGTTCCAAACACTTGGAAGTTTCAGAAAATAAATAAATTACAACCAGTAGTCTCTGATGGCTATTCAGCCTCACCCACTCAAATGGATGTTTTCCTGGGAGTGTCACAGCAGAATTGCGATCTTGAGTAGAATTTTGAAAGAGGGAGCCAAGGCTTTACAGTTCAGTTCTAGCTTTACACCTATATGGGACAGTATGGAAGAAAGTATAGAGATCATTTGTGAGAGAAGTGTACCTCCAAGTGCATCATTGTCAGAATGGAGTGGGCAATGGATGATACAATAAGAAACTAGTAGATAAGTATCCACAGGGTTTAAAGTAAGGAGGAGAAGGAGGACCACAGCTCCCCCTTCTCCTCTGATAACAACAGAATTAGAGCTACCTCTCTTCCTCCTAGCTTGGGGGAGCAGTGCTCCTCTGAAGCTCCCTTGTCTCTTTGGCTCGTGTCGCGAGAGAGGGCTTAACTCCTATTTTTTTTTCAATCTACTTTAACCATTGAGTATTTATATTATATGTAGGTAGGTAAATAGATAAAGTAAAAAAGTCTGCTGGTCCATCCTTCTGTGATTCTGCTACATTAGCAGACAGGAAGTGAGTGCAAACATGAAAGGTTAGGACCTTTCCAAACTTAACCAGTGTTTCAGAGAAACCTGAAGGTTTGCCAATGTAACATGAAAAAATACTAAATTGTATAATTGAAATATTGCTCATCTCTGTCCTGTTAACAGCAGAAATGTGAGAATTGCCTGACTGGATTAAACTAATGGTCATCAAGTCCAGTATCTCCTATAGTGATCACTACCAGCTGCTTCAGAGGAAAAGTTTAAAACACCCATAATAGATAATTTTGTAACAACATGTCCCTGGTGCAATTTAAAGGTTAGAAAAATATTATTTATTAGCATTATGGTTTCGGCTCTCATTTTTTTTTGTCCCTACTATCCTCTATCTCTTTCTCACTGTTTTCTTTTTCTTATCTGTTTTCTTGAGCCTTTCTTTCACCAGGCAACGCCCTGGCCTTTGCCTCTCTGGAATTTTTTCTTTCTTTCCTTCCATGCAATTTTTGTCATTACGATCTTTTTTTTTTCTGTTTCTGTTTTCTATTTTTATTTAGTTCACCTTTCCAGTCTTACCTGAGGATTGAGAAAGCTCAGCACTTTCTGGGGTTGCTCAGCTGTGTGAAGACTCAGGCTCTTTGTTTCTGTTTCTCTTTGATTCTGTATTTGTTATTTTACAGTCTGCCTGAGCTGCCCTTCCCCTTCCTATCTCTATGTCTCTTTTCCTACATTTGTGTTTCTTCTCATTTCCCTGTGCAGTTCTTGTTTTGCTTTTCTCCAATTCTCAATCTCTCTCTATATATACATATATATTTCTCGTACATTTCTGAATCTCTAACTTCCACTATGGGCATGGTGTCTCTTATGGGGGTTTTACCTCTTCCTCTCTAAGCGCTAGTCTACACTGGGAGTGCTACATCAGCACAGCTGCATCAGCTGTAGCGCGTCCGGTGAAGCCGCTATATGCTGACAGGAGAGAGCTCTCCCATCAGCATAATAAATCCACCTTAGTGAGAGGTAGTAGCTATGTCGGCAGGAGAAACTCTCCCACTAACATAGCACTGTCCACACCAGTGCTTAGGTCAGTGTAACTTACATTTACACCCCTGAGAAACATAAGGTACACTGAAGTATGTGGTAGTGTAGTCCTGGCCTCAGTTATCTGGTGCTGACCACTGTAAGAGACAAGATCCTCAAGGAGATGTACCATTGGTCTCAAATACATGGCAGTATCTTTGCAATTCTATTTAATTGAAAGGACTGTAAAGACAACCCATTCTCAAAGTACTTTCTTATATATATATTGTGACTTTTATCCAGAAATGTCTTTTATTGGACTTTTATCCAGAAATGTCACTGTTTTTGAAAATATGAATTAATTTAGCCTTACTATGATATTAGTAAATATTATTTTTCCTATTTTACAGATGTGTACATAGCTGTGAGCCTGTGTTCTATACATTTAAATCAAAGAATTCTGCCTTCCTGTATGTCTTCTGGGGTTGTTACAGTGCTGTGAGTCACCAGATAGAGGTATTACAGTTCCTCTTACACCCTCCATTTAACTGAATACAGAGGCAATTAGATCTTGGAGAAATGGTTGTTAATTCTGATGTGTTCTTTTTAGAGGATGGGCATAAAAGTTGGTAGTCTCTTCCTGAGTCTTCAGTGTTGCCACCTCTTGTGATTTTATCACAGGTCTCACCACATTGGATGTTTTTTTGTAAAGCCCTACCTCTGGGGGTCACGGATTATGTGAGAATCTGAGCTTTCATTTTAAAATAAATTTAAGTTTCTACCTCCCATGGTCATGGAGAAAATCTTGAAAACGTGATCTGAGTGTACCCTAAGGGATGAAAATGCAGAAGGTAAATAAAAAAGAACAAAACTTTGTTATTTTTTAAATCTCTTTATTTTTAATCCAGTAACATGATTTTTGGGAACGTAACTCATGACCGTCAACACTTTGGGTTTACTCTACTGAATCATTTTTAAGTTTACAGCTGTTACAAACCCACCCAAATGAAACAATATATGATGAGAAAACTAGAGATGTGTGAATAACAGATTATTCAATTTGCTGGAAATTCTGAGAAATAAAAAAAAAATATTTTAAGTTGAATCACAAATGAAATATGTGTATTTTTTTGGCAAATTGAAAATCAGAAAATTGGCTTGAATTTGACCATTTGGAAACATTTTGGTTGTTTTAAAATACAGGAAATTTTGACGCAGCCATTTTGGACCAAAAAATTAAAATGTTTTGTTTCAAAAATGTCAAAATGAAAGGTTTTGATTTTTTTCTGGAATTTCTTAGGATTTTTTTTTTTTACCAAAACAATTTGGTGAAACAGACATGAAATTGTAAACAGTGTTGCTGTCACCAAATCAGTTTCAGCTGAAAAATATTGTCAAGCTCAAGGGAAAATGGTCCAAGGAACAGTTTTAAAGTATTTAAATCTGTGGGAATTAGGTGGCTTACTCTCCACACAATGCTTGGAAAGGTTAAAGTTGTTTTTGTGCTGTGCTGGCTGTGATGGAAATACTGGACACTTTATTGTTGTTTTGAGGCTTTCATTTCAGCACCTACCTATACCGGTGTTATGCATGTTAGACAAAATTTCCACGTTACCCGCCTCTTCTGAACACCACAGATTCAAAGATAATAAATCCTGGGGCCGCTGTATAGTTATCATTAGTCTTTATTTTATTTTTCACTGTAAAGGAAAAATATCAAAGGGAAACTAAAGCCAAAGGAGACTGTATTAAAATAGGGGGCCCTTGTAAAATAAAACCCCATGAAATAGGTAGAAAAGTAAAACCATGTACTTCTTAGGTGTGTTCCCTATGGATTTCTTTTTTGAATTCTTTGTTGTTGCAAGTTAAAATCAACTTGAACGTTTTATCTAAGAATTTAAAATACATATCTAGATATCTTTAAGTAGGTTACCTGTGAACTAAAATTATATATATATATATATATATATATATATATAATCTATAGAACCATGACATTAAAAATATGGACTAAAGTTCAGATCTTGCAGGTCTGTGCTGCAGTCTTGTTATGAGTGTGGGGAAAAAAGGAACATGGATAAAAGAAATTGAGCCATAATTAAGAGAATGCATGGGTCCTGAAAGCCTTATATTTTGAAAAGTAAAAAAGGTGCTCATTTGATCATAGAGGTTAGGCTAGGCAAATGAAACTATCTCAAAGATTACATTTTGACATTAAAACTCTGTAACCTCTGGAAATAGGAAATAATGAGGCCTTGCAGTTCAGGTATCAAAAGTGGAAATTGCAACATTTATTTAAAAAGAGAGAGAGAGAGAGAGAGGCAATGATATGGCATTCACACAGATTAAAATATTGTACAATATTGAGGTTGTGAATTTTTTTTTAAGTTTCTTTTCTGAAAAAAAATGTGTGTATGTGTGTGGGGTGGGGGGGAAATACACTTTTTGACTTTGCAATCTGTTGTCAGAATGCAACGAAAATCTTCTGTTGTGATTCTGTATCAGATCCTTGACATCAGCCATCCGAAAAACATTTTGATAGTTCAGATACCCTTTTTTATGGTCAGGCTGTAGGAAAGATCATTGAAGAACAATTATTTTGTACCAATGGCTGGAAAAATCATCAGAAATAACACACTTCAAATAGGAATATTTTGTTTGCTCTGCCATAGTAATTTATCCCTTGTTGTGTGTACTGAGAAACCCCCACAAAATTGTCTGCTGAATGTTATATTTTCCAGGACCAGCAATTTCAGTTTACCCAGCATTTGAGATGGAGAAATAAAATGTAACTGGATTGTCTAGACTGCTATGTGCACAAGCCACTACCAAGACATTTGGCGTTACAAAATGGCACAAAATGGGTTGGAGATTTTGGAGTGAGGTCCTAATCCTTGTCCCATTAAAGTCAATGGAAATTTTCCATTGCTATTGATCTCAGCAAGAGCAGAGCCGGGCCCTATATGTTATGAGGTTATCCATTTAGATTGATTTATGGTATACAATTCTGGCCTGATTACGTCTGGAAGGTATGTACTAATCATTCTAGCCTATTTTGGGGTACTTTGCTTCTGTCAATCACTGAAAAATAATCTATGCGATATACTGGTGCAGTATATGGTCCCGTTCTGCTGCAGCCCATCACAGTCTTACTGGAGCACCTATTCTATAGGTGGAAATTGGTAGCAAGTACTTCCTGGCTTTCGATCTCTTAACTATCAGCAATTTACACTGAAATGGGACCTAAAAGCAGAAAACATTAAAATACAAACACCCTTAAGGTTTAGTTTAATCAGTTCGTTCTTACTCTACATAGAGACTTTTTAATAGATTTATGAAGGAACCTGTACTACAGATCTGGGAAAGAAAAGACCATAAAATTAGAATTTTAAAATGATCCAGAGACCAGATTAAATTTCTTCCATTCCCTTTTCTTGCTCTAGTCTTTGTCACTGAAATACAAATGTCATGAATGTAAGAATAAAACATCTCAAGCATTAGGATTCTATGATAGCTCATTCACATGACAATGACTGCACTGAGAACAGAACATTTCACAGAATGTAACCATTCTTGTGGCAAAGATTATAATGACAGGGAGAAACGGTGCAAAATTAACCAGTTCTTGCATCTTCAGATGGTAATCTCACAAGTCTCCTTGTATGCCGTTTAATGTGTTATATTAGATGCAAAAAAGAAAAGAAACATTATACAACTTGGATCACAATTAAATTTAGCAGTTTAGCCCCAAAATGAGAAGACCACTCTTGACTCTGTAAGCTGTCATCTGTAGATGCCACTGTAATCAATAGAAAGTATGCAAGAGGGCTTGAAGCATAAGGATAATGCTTTAGCCATAAAACAAAATAAAAAAAATTGTAAAGCTCATTATGCTCATCCTAGTTCTGGCATTGAGCTTCTGTGTGACCTTGGGCAAGTCACTTCACCTCTGCGTGCTGGTCTTTCCCCTCCAACCCTTTTCCTATCTTTGTCTATTTAGAATGTGAGCTCATCCAGGCAGGGTCTGTCTCTTACTTTGTGTTTATACAGTGCCTCACACAACAGAGCCTGTAGCTTGGTGAAGGCCTGGCCCTACAAATAATAACAGTGGCTTTGGTAAGAACATATGAGGTGCTGAGTGCCTCCTGGTACTGAGTGTCCTTGACTCTCACAGAAGTTACTGTGAATTGATCAGTGAAAGTTGAGGGCACTCAGCACCATGAAGGATCAGTCCTAGGTTCGATATGTGACAACAAAAGCACCCCATACTATCAGGTATCAATTTTTCTCTTAAAATAGGGTGAACTCTTGCCTTGGTGACCAGAGTATAAGAGAGGGCTAAGTAATACTGTCCCAATGATATAAGACAGCTATTGCTTTTCCTCTAGGTCTGTGGCTTTCCTTGATGTGCATTGTTTTTTAACCCTTGCCTACATGTTAGCTCCTCTCATGTTGACACAGTAGGAGGAGGACTTACATATGTGCTTTTCTGCTTCCACTCTGGGCTCCTATATGGGGCAAGCGGGGATGCTGATTTTAGTGTGTGTGCACATTAACTTTTAGTTGACTTACTGCTATTTGCGCAGGATGAAGGAGCTATGCATGGTGCCTCACTCCACCTCTAGTCCATTTTGGCCCCCTCTAGATTTGCGGCTATCTGGATTCAAGGAATACCCCTTCCTGAGTCTGTTCTGATGAAGTAATGACTAAAATGAGTCAAACAAATTTCAATATTTTTTTCATTCTTGATTTTTTCCATAAGTGTTCTAAGTGCTTAGCTCTATTAATATTGTCTAATTAAACTCCAGATTTATGGTCTCCAAAAGTCTATTAATTAAGGATTTCTAACACCACTGCATTGCAGTATCTCCCTCCATAACTTAAGAGGATGCTTGAGCCTTGCTTCAGAGTCAGATAGGTGATATGTTTAGCTTAGCTGAAACTTGTCTTGTGAGCACAGAATTTTTTCATTATCCCTTGAAGTACTGGTAAAGGTGACAGTATAACAGTTCTCTTTTGTTCCAGCCTAAAAGTCAGTCATATTTCCATTAGCTCTTTATGGCTCTTTTTCAGCAGTTGACTTTCATTTTCCACTTAAGAGAAACTGTCAAAAGGTTTAGTTCCAAAAACTAACTCACATAAAAAAACCCCCAAACTTCTAGTTTGATGGGGGAATATCCATTGTATAGTTTAAAAAATAATCCACCAGCCATCACCTTATCCTCTTTTGAATTTCTCCTTTAAAGCCTGTGTCTGCTGCTATGCCTACATAGCATTACTGTCTGGCAACGGTTAGGCCAAGAAAAGAGTCTGCTTTTCTGTTCAGCTCTTCATTTTATTGTTACTTCACCCTCCCAGCCAACCCTAAACATTGTCTGTTTCATCCACCTGTTATGTCCTGTTTGACACCTAGGGTATGTCTACACTGCAGTTGGAGGTGTAGCACATACAGACAGAACTGAGATAGCTTTAACTTAGCTAGCACAAGTACCAATAGCAGCATGGGCTAGCCAGCTCAGTAAATTCCCAGGGTCCTGTGCTGAAGCCTGTTCTTTCACAGCTTCACTGCTAAATTAAAGCTAGCTTGGGTGTGTCTACACTGATTGCAGTTACTTTGTTACTTGGCTATACAGTGTCTGGATCCTTGTTGGGGTTCCTACGTAGTACCGTAATATAAGTAATAAATAACAACAACAATTATAATATCCCTTTGCAGAGAATTTTTTTTAAAAAATTGGTATTTTGTAGACCCTACTTTTTTGTGCTCTACTCTTACAGAGCCTGTAGAGAGAGTATCCATGTGGTATAGTAGTTGGAGACACAGGACCATTCACAGATGGTACAGTGATTTCATACTAGCTCTGGGTGTCCTTTCTGGTTCCTTGATAGGGTATGTCATAAATATAAAGGGAAGGGTAAACCCCTTTGAAATCCCTCCTGGCCAGGGGAAAGCTCCTCTCACCTGTAAAGGGTTAAGAAGCTAAAGGTAACCTCGCTGGCACCTGACCAAAATGACCAATGAGGAGACAAGATACTTTCAAAAGCTGGGAGGAGGGAGAGAAACAAAGGGTCTATGTGTCTGTCTGTAGTCTGTCTTTGTCGGGGATAGACCAGGAATGGAGTCTTAGAACTTTTAGTAAGTAATCTAGCTAGGTATGTGTTAGATTATGATTTCTTTAAATGGCTGAGAAAAGAATTGTGCTGAATAGAATAACTATTTCTGTCTGTGTATCTTTTTTGTAACTTAAGGTTTTGCCTAGAGGGGTTCTCTATGTTTTTGAATCTAATTACCCTGTAAGATATCTACCATCCTGATTTTACAGGGGGGATTTCTTTATTTCTATTTACTTCTATTTTTATTAAAAGTCTTCTTGTAAGAAACTGAATGCTTTTTCATTGTTCTCAGATCCAAGGGTTTGGGTCTGTGGTCACCTATGCAAATTGGTGAGGCTTTTTTTATCCAACATTTCCCAGGAAAGGGGAGGTGCAAGTGTTGGGAGGATTGTTCATTGTTCTTAAGATCCAAGGGTCTGGGTCTGTAGTCACCTAGGCAAATTGGTGAGGCTTTTTACCAAACCTTGTCCAGGAAGTGGGGTGCAAGGTTTTGGGGAAGTATTTTGGGGGGAAGGACGCGTCCAAACAGCTCTTCCCCAGTAACCAGTATTAGTTTGGTGGGGGTAGCGGCCAGTCCAAGGACAACGGGTGGAATATTTTGTACCTTGGGGAAGTTTTGACCTAAGCTGGTAAAGATAAGCTTAGGAGGTTTTTCATGCAGGTCCCCACATCTGTACCCTAGAGTTCAGAGTGGGGGAGGAACCTTGACAGGGTACTACCAAGGCTTTCCCTTCCCACAGCTGCTCCTGGAACCTCACTTTTAAAAGTGGTTCTGTAGTGCACTGGGGAGTCCAGGGAACTGTTAAAGTCCTCAGACTGCATTAACTTTTTAAAGGATCAACTGCTGGATCCACGGGGTATGATGTGTTGATTCCCTCCCCAGTTACAGATCTCTAGACTCACAGAGGGCCCACAGCAGAGAAGAGCGCCTTGAGACAGGTGACCCATTCCCTCAGTATACACACACAGGAAGGGAGAGATCCATGTGCCGTGGGGACAGGAAACAAAGCAGACTCTTATTGGCATGTACTTCTTATTACACAGAACAGGGAAAATCAATGGTTGTCAAATGGAGAAGGACAAGATTCCTAGGAAAATAAACTCTTACAGCCTGGTAAATTAAATGTATTATAATCAGTGCAAACGACATATGTGTATATGTGGGGAAATAAAACTGTGAAATAAATATATATGTGGGGAAATAAAGCTGTGTCCTTTTCACCTTTAATTCTTTTGCAGTGTTAGGTTTCAAACCTTTATTTGAAAGTCTTTCAGTTAGTTTTGGATCTGTCACTATAAACTCAAAGAAATTGCCTATTTTGAGATTTCACTATTCACTCTGACATTTCACATTCTGTTACACAGGAGTTCTTAGTGCTTTGAATTTCCTTGTGTAGCCTTTAGTCTATAGATAGATAGATATGGCAAGCAAGATTTTTCTCACTTTAATTTGCTTTCTGTTGAGTATATAAGTTATATTGATCCCAAAGCTTTACCCTTCCACTTCCAATGCTAATCTTTGGCCTTTCGCACTTGAGAGAGGCTATACTCCATTTCTTGATTCAGTTTATCCCTTCATTGTTAAGTTCTTTGGCTTCTGGTAAATTACCAACATCTTAAAAATCTGCTATTTTAATACCTTCACTCACCAAAGGACAATATTACTAATTTACACCAACCTGTTTTTAATTAAGACCAGTGCAAAACCATTTGCCATTCAGCTTCAGAAATGTCTTAACTATCAGATTGAGAATGAATCGCAGTCAGGCTTATTGGACTGTAAGTTTATTAGGGCAGGGACTGTGGCTTCCTTTGTAGAGTGCCTAGCATATTGCGGGGGGGGGGGGGGAGAGGGGAGGCTTCAAGAGACAATAAATAATAATAGTGCATAAATTGTTCTACACAAAGTTAGAAACTAAAATGTGTATCTCATATGATACTCAAATGCTTTTTCTGATGTTTGTGAACTGATCAGTTGCTGACCCTTTCCTTCACCAAATTGTTTGCACTAAATTATACTTCTGCAAAAGTTCTTTCTGTCATTGCTTTAGACTGGTTTAATTTCATGTTTAATTTCAGTATCCACAAATTTAATTATGTCTTGCTGTGTAATCAGGTACTTCAGGGACTAGAGCCACTATATGCTTAGATATAAGTATATCACAGATAGACAGATATCACATGTAAACTAAGGGCTTGGTTCTGCTCTCTGGTACATGTGAAGTAACTATATGGAAGCCAATGGAATTACACCAGTATAAGCAAGCAGAGAATCAAGCCTATGCTCTGTCCAACCTTATATATGTAGATGTCATGTAGACTGTTTTCTGCACTTCAAGAAAAAAATTATGGTCTCTCTCCAATGTACCTGTTTGCCTGATTTTTTTATTGGAAGGCGAGAACATTTCTAAAATTTGAATCCAGATAAGAAGTAATATTCCTTTTGATTGGACCTTAACCCTGGTCCTTCAACTATCTTCCATTACTTTTAAAGTTGGCCGTTCTCAGATAGCATCAGTCCCAGTGGCGAAAATCTTGGTGTTATGTTTGACTCTACTCTGTCTCTTTTGACCCATGTAAATATTAAACTGTCTTGTTTTCCCTGAGAGAGATACTACAGCTTAAATCAGTAGTATCTGTTGAGGACACTCAGGTGTTAGTTTAGGCTCTTAACGGGATGTGTGTGTGTAATTCTCTAATTGTGAAATTATGTCAGGCATCTTCTCCGCATAGTTGAACTTGATCTGTACATTTCCCTGAACTCATATTAGCTATCCATAAAATGTCATATTGATTTTTAAATGCCATTTGTACCTCTCATACTGTCCATAACCTGGATGCTAGTGGCTTTGGGGGTCAACTGTTATCTTTTATTCCACTTCACTTATTTGTTTATGTACTAACAATAACCCCTTGCTCAGCTGTATTAGAGCCCAGTAGATCTGGGATTCAATGAATTTGCTTCAACTATGTTCAGGGTCCTCTTTGTGAAATTTCAAGCAATCATATTTCACTGGTAAATCTGTTAGTGGAAAGTGAATTTCATGGTCATGTGTGAGTTTTCTTGGAAATTAATTTTTTAATTAACATGCTAGCTTTTGCGTCAGAAGTGTTTTGTGCACACTCATCCAGTCAACGTGCATATACAGCATAAATTCATAGATTGCAAGGCCAGAAGGGACCAGTGTGATCATATAGGCTGACCTCCTGTATAACACAGGCCATAGGACTTCCCTGAATTAAGTCCTGTTTGAACTAGAGCATATCTTTTAGTATGTGTGGTGGGGGGAGGTGGGGAGGGAATCACATGACTCATCTGACCAGTCACAACAAATAGTATATAGAATACTAATAGTACATAGAATAAATTTTTTAAAGATACTTTTCAATGGATAAAATCAAGAGAATTGAGTTTGTCTCATGGATTGGCCATGAACAAGTTAGGGTCAGTGAATATGTTGTTCTTTGTGAATTATTTACTCAGATCTAGAAGGGATAATTTCTTTACTCATGTGCAGTTCTCTGAGCCTAAATATAAAGTGTGCAAAGTATGGACCCAGTCTTTCAGTCCTTTCACAAGAAATTCTTCAATTGAAGTCAGTGGGAATTTTGCCCAAGTAAGATCTGCAGGACTGAGATCCTGTACAACTCGTTCTGGGTTAAACTTGGAAAACCATAATTCCTGGCACTGTCCCCTCACACCGTCACTCCCTTTTCAGTAAATAAAAACAGTGGGGAGACTTGATGACAGCAATGCCAAGTTGAAAATGTAATGTCACCATCACTTGAAATAAAAAACAGACATTGTAAGTAAATACTCTGGCATTGAAATGTTAAAATTAAATCCCACTTCAAATAGAAATCTTTAATTGGGAAGCATCCCAAGAAAAAAGACCTCACTTTCCAGCTAACCCAACTATTATGCTAATTGGTATGGCCCCCATACAAGCCTTGGGTGGATCTGAAGTAAGTAGTTGTTATTCTGACCTGACTTTCCAACCACACACTATTTTGCTAAATTGCATTTCTCTAAGAAAGTGGGCTGATGTGCTGCAAGTGTTACTAATTTTATTGAATCACTTTTTTCCTTTTAAACAGAAGATCAAAACCCCAAACCACTTTCTATATTTAAATTATGTATTTCCATAAACAAAACTAGACATTTGAATATCTGCCTTCTTAAGATTAGGTGTTCCTGAAAGGGGGCCATGTTTCTCTACAGTTATTATGAACCACAATACTAAATTATGCACATTTTTAAAAGTATGTGTAAAAACACCCCACAGCTATATAATTTAGCTGGTTTGGGATTTTTATTTTTAATCTACAGGGATGATTTTAGTGATGACAGAGGTAAAGATTAAACATCCATTTGGACTTAAAGCAGGGCAATCAAGAGGACATGTGGACCCTAAGAATGTTAATGAGCCCATGGCCCCTGACATCAAGGGTAGGAGAACCTTAAAGAAGGTGCTGGCCCTAAATTCTGTACAATAAAATCAAATGATTGAATAGTTCTGCTGTGTTTTCAATCAGAATCTTGGTGGCTTTTGTCCCCATAACACACAGCAAATAATTCATGCATCTTTAGTTATTAAATATATGAAACAAGCAAAAACCCCACTGATATTTTCCTTACCTTTGCTGTTTATTGGGTTGTCATTTACTTTCCATCTTAATGTCTTTCTGTCCAGATTCCATTTTCTTTCTTTCTTTCTTTCTTTCTTTCTTTCTTTCTTTCTTTCTTTCTTTCTTTCAAAATTAAAAATTCTATTTTTGCTTCATTTTATCATCTTTCTACTTCTGTATCTCTCGTTCCCATTCCTTTCACGTCTTGCTTCTATATCTGTTTCTCTACGTTGCCACATTCCTTTTTTTCCTTTCTGAATCTCCTCTCTTTGTTCCCTCTCTACCTCTCTCCTCCCATTCCTATTTCTCCTCTTTCACTGCTCATCTTTCTCTCTGTCTCACTCTCTCTCCTTCCCTTTCCTCTTGTTTTCCCAGTTGTGGCAGCTGACCAAGCATCATTTGAACTATTCAAGGAAAAATTTATTTTCCCAAATTTTTTTATTTAAAATACTTCACAAATAAGAGTCTTTATGGGAATTTTACCAGGAGAAGGAATTTATCATCCTGGGTTGCTGTCCCTGAAGTCTGTTGGGATTCGTACATAGTCTTCATATTTAGGTGCCTAAATGTAGATTTAAATACTTAATTTTCGGCATCTAGATTTGAAAATTTTGGGCTACATTCTTGAGTTCAAGAGAAGAGTAAGAAGTCTCAGAAGTGATCTCCTTTCCTATGATCCATGAATTCACTATCGAAATGAAAGTTGCTGGTAATGAGCTTCCCTTAGGGAAGCTTGCAAAGACCTGATAGATCAGCTCTTTTGGATGTAGTGTAATATTATTATTCAGGATCAAAGTCCTATTGTGCTGGGTACTGCAGTTATATGAAGATGTTCATCGCATAGCACTTTACAAATGTAGGGTATAACCCTGCAAACATGGTGTACACACAAACCTCATTTAAATCAACTGGAGTTCCGTGTTAGGAGGGCTTGTAGGGTCAGGCTTCACTCACAAAGGAAATGCAGCCACCTGTGAGGTGGATTGTGGTAGTTCTTTAACAATGCACAATAAAACACATTTCTACCTTTTAGGGCAGGAAATTCACAATTATCACTACTAAAGAAGCTGAATATTTTCACTATAGCTTCAATCCTTTAACCAAAGTAAGGTTAATCCAGAAAAGTTGGAATGGTAACTTTTTGACTTAGCAGAGCAACAAATCTTCATGATCTGTCATAGAAAGGTCCTCATCACACTAATGAGGCTTGTCCGAGGCAATCTCATGCTTCTGAAAATAAATCCCACATTGTAGTAAGTATTTTTCATCATAATCTGTCTACATTCAGTGTGTTTTCTTTCAGGAACCCTTCTGTGGTATTGCTTTTCTTATGGTATCCTCTGTATCACTGGACTCATCAATAATCAAAATGATTACGTTTTTTTTTAATTCCACTTCTTCAAGGACATTGCTGCTCAACCATTCCATTATGGAAAAAAATGGCGTCTGACAGCTGCAATGCATGGATTTTCCTACATTATCTTCACCTATCACGGTGTCCAGAAAAATAGGGTTTCCATACCTCCCAGAAAGCACAGATCATACTCTGCTTTAGCACCAGCAAATGGCTTCTTATGTTTCCTTAGTATGTGGCAAATTTCTTAAGAAGCTTTGCGGACAGTCAGTGGTTCCTTCATTTGTGGCTAAAACATTTGTTGCTTTTGCAGTTTACAGTGATTGCTTAAGAATGGAATGGTTTGTTTTTAGAAGGCTACTTTGAGTTCAGTGGGTTCTGTGCATAGTTAGCTACACTGCCTTAATTTTGTGGTGGGGGTGGGGGAGATGGTCCAGATTGTGCTTCCTGGAGACATTGCTGCATTCTTACAAATTACACATGTGGCAGGAAGCCTGCTTTTATTTTATATCATATTTAAAGTAATCCCCCTCTCCCTAGTTTTATTAGACCAAAGGTCAATTCCTGGCTTCTGCTCCAGGTTCTTTGTGCCACTCTGGTGGCAAAAGGCAGCTGGAAAGCAAGCAGATCTTCTCCCCACAGATTGTCTGACCAATCTCCAGTAACACAGGACAGATGTAGTGGCTCCTCATGCCACCTCATTACAGTGCCTGGGAATGCGCAGTGTGGCTGGGATGCTGCTGTGTCCTGCTGTTCCTCACCTACCAGAAAAGCTCCCGGGGGTCATCAACTGTGGGGCAATGCTGGGGACAGGCCCAGCCACACAGAGACCAGGGGAGTACAAACGTGGCTCAACACCACCTTTGCCCCTGCTTCTTAGTCATCTGCCAAGTGCAGGTCAGCCAAAGCAAATAATTTGCTCCTTTATTTGTAAAAAACATTGTATTAACCCTCTTTAAAAAAGCAAAACAGTGTGATATGAAACACCAAAGACAGAAATCGCCAAATGGGGTCAGCTCAGAAAAGGCTGCTGAACTTGGATCCACTAAAAGTACCTGCATATTTGGGAGCCTCATCCACCAGGAAATGCTAGTGCATTATTTACTGCTTCCAGTGCCACCAACCATCTTCGCTGAGGCTAGTGGTTAAACTGGGGGCCCCCAGAGCTGAAAGACAGAGACAGCACTTTGAAGTTGTGGCTCAGGCTGGAGCTTGTGCTCTGAAGTCTATGGAGGGGGGTGGCTTCCATCGTCACAACCACATTTCCTATAGCCCTTCGCTCTAACAGCTGTCATTGTGAATGGACGTAGGGTATATGGAAGAAGGGTTTCTTCAGGTATGTTGGCAACAAGAAGAAAGCCAAGGAAAGTGTGGGCCCCTTACTGAATGAGGGAGGCAACCTAGTGACAGAGGATGTGGAAAAAGCTAATGTACTCAATGCTTTTTTTGCCTCTGTTTTCACTAGCAAGGTCAGCTCCCAGACTGCTGCGCTGGGCATCGCAAAATGGGGAAGAGATGGCCAGCCCTCTGTGGAGATAGAGGTGGTTAGGGACTATTTAGAAAAGCTGGACGTGCACAAGTCCATGGGGCCGGACGAGTTGCATCCGAGAGTGCTGAAGGAATTGGCGGCTGTGATTGCAGAGCCATTGGCCATTATCTTTGAAAACTCGTGGCGAACGGGGGAAGTCCTGGATGACTGGAAAAAGGCTAATGTAGTGCCAATCTTTAAAAAAGGGAAGAAGGAGGATCCTGGGAACTACAGGCCAGTCAGCCTCACCTCAGTCCCTGGAAAAATCATGGAGCAGGTCCTCAAAGAATCAATCCTGAAGCACTTGCATGAGAGGAAAGTGATCAGGAACAGCCAGCATGGATTCACCAAGGGAAGGTCATGCCTGACTAATCTAATCGCCTTTTATGATGAGATTACTGGTTCTGTGGATGAAGGGAAAGCAGTGGATGTATTGTTTCTTGACTTTAGCAAAGCTTTTGACACGGTCTCCCACAGTATTCTTGTCAGCAAGTTAAGGAAGTATGGGCTGGAAGAATGCACTATAAGGTGGGTAGAAAGCTGGCTAGATTGTCGGGCTCAACGGGTAGTTATCAATGGCTCCATGTCTAGTTGGCAGCCGGTATCAAGTGGAGTGCCCCAAGGGTCGGTCCTGGGGCCGGTTTTGTTCAATATCTTCATAAATGATCTGGAGGATGGTGTGGATTGCACTCTCAGCAAATTTGCGGATGATACTAAACTGGGAGGAGTGGTAGATACGCTGGAGGGGAGGGATAGGATACAGAAGGACCTAGACAAATTGGAGGATTGGGCCAAAAGAAATCTGATGAGGTTCAATAAGGATAAGTGCAGGGTCCTGCACTTAGGACGGAAGAACCCAATGCACAGCTACAGACTAGGGACCGAATGGCTAGGCAGCAGTTCTGCGGAAAAGGACCTAGAGGTGACAGTGGACGAGAAGCTGGATATGAGTCAGCAGTGTGCCCTTGTTGCCAAGAAGGCCAATGGCATTTTGGGATGTATAAGTAGGGGCATAGCGAGCAGATCGAGGGACGTGATCGTTCCCCTCTATTCGACATTGGTGAGGCCTCATCTGGAGTACTGTGTCCAGTTTTGGGCCCCACACTTCAAGAAGGATGTGGATAAATTGGAGAGAGTCCAGCGAAGGGCAACAAAAATGATTAGGGGTCTGGAACACATGAGTTATGAGGAGAGGCTGAGGGAGCTGGGATTGTTTAGCCTGCAGAAGAGAAGAATGAGGGGGGATTTGATAGCTGCTTTCAACTACCTGAAAGGGGGTTCCAAAGAGGATGGCTCTAGACTGTTCTCAATGGTAGCAGATGACAGAACGAGGAGTAATGGTCTCAAGCTGCAGTGGGGGAGGTTTAGATTGGATATTAGGAAAAACTTTTTCACTAAGAGGGTGGTGAAACACTGGAATGCGTTACCTAGGGAGGTGGTAGAATCTCCTTCCTTAGAGGTTTTTAAGGTCAGGCTTGACAAAGCCCTGGCTGGGATGATTTAACTGGGAATTGGTCCTGCTTCGAGCAGGGGGTTGGACTAGATGACCTTCTGGGGTCCCTTCCAACCCTTATATTCTATGGAGAAAGATTGCACAGTGACCCTTGGGCATTGCAGTAGAGAGTCCCAGTTACAATGGCCTTACAGGACCTGAATTTGCCAGAAGCAGCTCTGTCTTCAAATCAGATGAAAATACTAGTTCTCACCTGGTACCAAAATAACACTGTATGTCACATAGACTAACTAGAGAGGAAGGTACCTTTTTAAGGAAAGGTGTTTGGAAGCCCCTGGCATGTTAGTTGCCCCTCCCAGCCCCCCCAGTTTTTTTTTTAAAGGGAGTGGGTATGGGTGTGTATGAGACTCTAAATAATGTCTGGACTAGAGAACCCAACTTGGAACCTCCTTTAAAGATACGTTTCTGGGGTAGGTGGTTCAGAGATGCTAAGATGCACAGAAAAAGTGATACCCTTGGTTAAGAAAGAGCTAAGCTCCAGCATACCTCAGGAACTCTGTAGCTGGAAGAGTCACAAAGTGATAGTTCTAAAGCTCCCAATATGAACTAAAGAAAGGCTTTAACCTGCAAACCTGTTAAGGTGCAACAGTGCTGGGTACCTTGCCTCACTGCAGAGCCTCTATGGGGCATTCATGTGGTGTTTAGTCACATATATTACTTTTAGTTAATAGAGTTCACACATGGTGTTTATAGAGTTTTGAACTCCCAGAGAATGAAGCTCCCTTTTTATCACTTATTTTAATTTTAAAAAGTTAGTTTTTCTATGGAATTTCCTATATTAACAGAGAGTTAAGGTTAAGCAGTTGGCAATAAATATGAAAGTTAAGGTTGCATGTGGAACTTTGTACATATGTCTTATGACGCGGTCTTTAATTTCGTACTATTTCTGAGTTGATACACTATAGTATCAGTTTTTTCCATCATTTAAATACACATGTGTAGCATCATGTAGTACTGTGATATTCTGTGTATCCCACATTAATGGCATTCATAAAGTCTTCTTTATGAAAAATACACAGTAACTCATACACTGTATAATACAAATTAAGTAACAGCATATTAAATATTAAAACAACAGCTAAATTAGTTACACATTTAGATGCTATTCAGTGATGAGGCAGTTAAGGGAAACTGTGCTTTTGACTGAAAAGAAAATGTATTGTACATGGGTACTACCTAGATAATTAAAATATATAGCTCAGCGATAAGAGAATTTGCCATATACAAAGGTTAAGTCAGTAAAGCTATACAGAACAATTTTGAAGATAGTTCAAATATACAAGACTTTTTAAAAAATTACAAGATGCTGCTACACATTTGCTTCTAAGATGGTATAAAAATGGTGTGCTATATTTATTTGAAAAATATTAAGTTATGTAATTAAAGACTACATTTTAACTCAGATCACAGATTTCTGATCAGATTTCTTGAGCATTAAATCAAGGTAAACAATATTTAAAATGGAGAAGTCGAAAAGAACTTTTCTTCTGAATATCACCTGTAAACTTGAGATGGAGAGTAGCCCTCAAATATTCTGTTGAGGTTCTATAGAATGGAGGTTTTCTCAAAATATTGCATCATCTCATGTGCCCTTTTACCTTTAAATTTTATATTAAAAGCCAGGTGTAGTAAAAGCCATCTTTTCTCTATCAGTAGGAACAGCTGTGTGAGGTAGCATTAGTTTTCAGTGCCCCAATGTTTTGCAGAATTTTTAGTGAATGTAGTGCTCATAATAGACTGCATATTAACAGCTATGCAGACTACAGTTCACTCTATTTTACTGCAGAAGAGATATAATAAGAGGGATATATATAAAAAAGTAGGGCCAGTGCATGCTTCACATTCCCTCTTGCATGCAGTCTCCCCAGCCACATACACCTCCACATCACCAACGTGCCTGATCTATATCCTAGAAGGACTACATCGGGGGATGAAAAGGTACTTTTGTCTCCCTGTCTTATTGATCTGTAACTGCTTTACTGATACTGCTTAACCAGTGCCACTTGTGTTCATGGTGCTTTTGTGATGTGAACCATTGTGGATAGTTCTCTGAAAACATTCACTCAACATGAAGCTACAATCAAAAAAGCTAAAAGAATGTTGGGAACCATTATGAAAGTGATAGATAATAAAACAGAAAATATCTTAATGCCACTATATAAATCCATGGTATGCCCACACCTTGAATACTGCATGCAGTTCTGGTTGCCACATCTCAAAAAAGATATATTAGCATTGGAAAAGATACAAGAAGGGTAACAAAAATGATTAGGGATATAAAACAGCTTGCCTACAAGGAGAGATTGAAAAGACTGGGGCTGTTCAGCTTAGAAAAAAGATGACTAAATGGGGGCAGGAGGGTGATAGAAGTCTATTAAATCAGGAATGGTGTGGAGAAAGTGAATTAAGAAGCATTATTTATCCCTTCACATAACACAAGAACCAGGGGTCAGCCATTGAAACTAATAGGCAGCAGGTTTAAAACAAACAAAAGAAGTACTTCTTCACAGTGTGGAACTCATTGCTAGGGGATGTTGTGAAGGCCAAAAGTATAAATGGGGTCAAAAGAGAATTACGTAAGTTCATGGAGGATAGGTCCCTCCCCTCACTGGCTATTACCCAAGATGGTCAGGGATGTAACTCCATGCTCTGGATGTCCCTGAACCTCTGACTCCTAGATGCTGCGACTGGATGACAGGGGATGGATAGCTAGATAATTGCCTTGTTTTGTTCACTTCCTCTGAAGCATCTGCCATTGGCACTGTCTGAAGAAGGATACTGGGTTAGATGGACCATTGGTCTGACGCAGTCTGGCCAGTGTTATGTTCTTAGATGAAAGGTAGATAACTTGGGGTTTCTTGGACCCTCTTTTATAGTTCAGTGAATCTTTGAAATGGATTTTTTTGAAGGATTCCTCCAGATAAATGTCTATTTCCAGCTGTGAGATAGGCAACATGGAGTCTGTCTTTCATATATGAAATTGCAGAGCTACTAACTGTAGCAAGTAACCTCTCTCTTAAATCAGCCCCTGTACCAGATGACTGGAGAATAGCTAATGTAGGGCCAATTTTTAAAATGGTTCCAGAGGTAAGCCTAACTTCAGTGCCAGGCAAATTGTTTGAAACTATAGTAAAGAACTAGATTATCGAACACTTAGATGAACTGCTGCTTCTTCCCCTGCTGAGTTGTGTCTGCTAAAATGCAAATTATTTAGTTCCAGACCCTTCTTGTGTAGATGAATGAACATCAGCCATGTAATTGACAATCTCCTCCCCAACCCTGATAGTGAGTACTTGTGGCACCTTAGAGACTAACCAATTTATGTGAGCATGAGCTTTCGTGAGCTACAGCTCACTTCTCACGAAAGCTCATGCTCACATAAATTGGTTAGTCTCTAAGGTGCCACAAGTACTCCTTTTCTTTTTGCGAATACAGACTAACACGGCTGTTACTCTGAAACCTGATAGTGTGAGTTTTGCCTCCACCCCTTGTTAGCTTGATGGGTCTTTTATGCAATGTGTATATACATTCTCATTGTCTTTCAAAGTACTATGAAAGAAACTCTCAGGTGGGGAAACCACATTCCTTTCCTGGGATTGGGTAATTCCTGCTTGACTGGCAAAGACATTTTAAGAATTATAATTGCAGGTTTTGTCCATAATTTTTCATCAGTTGCTTGCACCTACATTGTGTAATGATATTAATAACTAGTGAGTCATGAACTTTTCACTGACACCTTGCATGACGCTTATCAGATGCATTTCATGACATTAAAGAATTGGGGTACATTGGAATTGTTTCACATGGTTTTAGTTCATTACCAGATATCTGCCCTCTGCCTAGGGCGGTTCTTAATGTCACGGTGCCAGCTTTACTCCATCTAAGGATTCCCTGGTGCTGCAGGAATCCTCAGGTGCCTGCTTGAGGCAGCTCTGTGCCCTTTGCACCACTGCAACTGTGGAAAGGCAGCTGAGAGTCAAAGAGCTGCCTGTACTTTGTTTTAACTTAACAAACAGTTTACAGTTACATGGCAATCTTTTAAGGCCCATTTTCTAGTAAAACAGTCCTTTTGAATTGCTTGGGGTAGGCTTAGTGACATCATGCCCAATGACATGCTGTTGGCATATGGCGGCTGATGAAAATGGGTAGAAGTGATTCAAGGCATGTTAACATTAACGCCTCTTTGCTGCTCACTGCTCTAGGAATGCAGTAGAAGGGGAGACATATGTAGTTTATAGAAGAATTTAATATATTCCAGATGTTAACCACGCAACCAAGTCTTGTATATAGAAAAAGGGTTTTCCCAATGCCTATATTTAATTTCCACATGAAAATATGGGCTTTCTAAAACCTTTCCCACTATATGTCTGCATAAATCAAAGATCTTTTTCATAATGAATCACATATTTGGAAAACAACACCCACCCATGTGAGCACTTATTTATTTTTTATTTTTAAACATGTATTTATTAATGAGAAAGAAAGCTTAAATGATGATTTAAACCTAATACATCCTAAAATTCTGAGCTAAGGCTGTTGCTCCACTCTTAAATTGTGCCAATGTGCTTAGGTCATACGGTCCCATCAGAACAGCATGGGGTTTATTTGGAAATGGATCCAGAACCAACAATCATCACAGCTCAGTGACCTGATCAGAACTGGGATTTGGACCAGGATGGAGACAAACCTAGGCCTGTTTTGTGACACCATAAGCTATATATGTAGGGAACTGCTATTCATCCATCCGTGTGCGGTGACTTTAAGTGAATAAATTCTGTTACCATTAATTGTAGTTAGAATTTTGCAATTTCACACTGTGCCAAATTTAACCATGATGAAACTTCCATTGACTTCAGTGACAACCCACCTGCTAACAACAGGGCTGAATTTGGCAAATGGAGACTAAATAAAAGTCATTTTCTTTTGTATTTATATGTGTAAATAAAGAAATGTATTTATGTTAAATATTTATACACACTATGTGACATGTGTCCAATCCAAACTAACTAATGTAGCTCACATTTCAAATTTCCAATATTTGCAATAAACTGCCATTTACATGCACAATCTACAGTCCTGAAATGAAGTCACTGAGATAATTGGTGGAATAATGATGAATGAGAACAAACTCAAGAGCATTGTTAACTGCTTGCAATGAATTTTGTGAACAGAAACAGCGATGAAATTCATCAAATTATTTGCTCATCTCTGCTTATTATTATGGCAATACAATATACATGCTTCCCAATGAGTAATAGGAATTTTATTTTTAAAACTTAATGCGTATGCTTAGTACCCAGTTTGAAAATGTTAAAAACTTGGGGCCCAATTGTCCCCTCCCATGGAAAAAATTGTGTGTGGGTGTAAATGAGAAGAGTAAAGAGGAAATCTTTGCGACATTTCGCTCCAGTTGTTTTATCAGGGGTGAATAAGCCACAAACCAGTCCCCAGCCTTATATATCATGGCCAGGGTTATCAGTGTGGGTCAACAGCCATGCACATACACACTCTGTGGCACTTGCTATCTCTCTCCTCTCAGCTCCTGGTCAATGAATCTCTAATCAAACTATGTGGGAAGGGATTTCATTCTCAGCCATCAGCTGCTCCTGGGGCTGTGTTTTCTTACTTGTAGAATCAACACAGCATGGGTTGGGGTAGGGTATGATGCACATTTCCACTGAATGCATCCGATGAAGTGAGCTGTAGCTCATGAAAGCTTATGCTAAAATAAATTTGTTAGTCTCTAAGGTGCCACAAGTACTCCTTTTCTATTTCCCTTTCAGTCCACCCAGTACCTATATGATAGCATGAATGATGCTGTTGAGAACATGGAAGATTTCTATATTATTTCTGTGATTATTATATGTGCCTGCTCAATTTCATATTGCTGCCAACTTTGACTGAAAGGGTTAAGTCAGACCTGAGCTATCCTCTAGAATGTATGAAGGATGTGCTGATAATGACTTGAGATAAACCCTATTACCATATTCAAAAGACAATACACATGTGAATTCCTTTAACGCCTGAATCCCCTCCCCTACCATGGGAGTCTGGCTAGCAAAATCAGGAGGGAGGAAGTCCCCTAGTGAGAGGCATGAAGCATTCTGCCCAGATTAAGGGCCTAGGAGGAGGAAGGATGGAGGGAAGATCTGGGAAAAAAAGACCTTTGAACTGGATAAAAGGTCAACTCTTGTCACACAGGGAAAAAAAAGGACCCTGGGAGTTCCTGACAGAGAGTCAGGGGTAGGAACTGCAGGTGAGTGGGCTCTCCCAACCCAAAGATGAAGGCTTCCTGGGCTAATCAGGGCTACTAAACTATGAAAAGAGAAGCTAAAAGGTTATGTAAGAATACTTCATATAGGCCTTCTTCGTTATTTTAATCCTTGTCTCTGACTACTGTATTCTTGTAGACTAATAAATGACACTGTTTTGAAAAGGCTGAATTCATAGAATATCAGGGTTGGAAGGGACCTCAGGAGGTCATCTAGTCCAACCCCCTGCTCAGAGCAGGACCAATCCCCAATTAAATCATCCCAGCCAGGGCTTTGTCAAGCCTGACCTAATTGTCTCACTGCATACATTTGCTGGCTACAAGAGAGAAGCCTCCCGCAGGGACCCAGCCATATTGGTTCTGCTGAAGGAGCCATGGTGTGGAACAGGAGTGCTGAAGCCCAGGGACCCAATCTGAGAGTGGCAGAGTCATGGGACTCCCCTGGGAGTGAAGTGAAGGGAAGGCCCAGGGCCTATCATTAGGAAGGGTGCACTCTGAAGATACTGCAGAGGAGTACAAAGCATAGCATGCTCTGTGATCTGTGGCAGCTGCACAGAGGATTGGGATATAATCAGGCCCTTGGTTATTTTGGGAAGTTTTTTTAGTAATTAAAGTCCTTAAAGGCTACATGCTGGAGCGAAAATCTCTTTGGCTAGGATGGGCAGGCTGGAAGGTGGTTTCTTTCAGGGTTATTCAGGAGAAATGCTCTATGTTCACCAGGCCCTCTGCCTGTGTAGCACCTTCCGCCTCTTCCTGGCTCTTAGGATTTATTTTTAAATACAACCACCAGTTCAAGGTAAGAAGTCAGAGCCTGCAGCATTTGTATTAAAGCACATTGAGCACAAACTAAAGAAAGCGTATAAGAGTTAACCAATATTTGTAAAACAAAGAGGAAAAAGCCTTGTGATTTGTGAACCTTCACCAGCAACAAAATTCCAAGTCTGAGGAGCGCAGAAAACTCAGAGTATGAGAGCCAAAGGCTTTCACTTTAAATGTAGGGTTTGACAGGAGACCAACAGGGTAGGACCTCCGGGAATGACTAAGCAAATAGTTAGATAAGAGGTCGGTGAGGAAAGCGGGACTAAATTGGTGCATCGCTTTGAAGGTCAGCAATGCAATTTTATATGTAATATTAGATTTAATGGGCATCCATGGCAGAGCCCAAACTACGAGAGTGATGTGCTGAGAAAACTTAATACTGATACAAGTAAGAGCTCTGACTGCAGCACTATGCACTGAGAGGAACTGAAACAGAGGTCTCTTTGAAAAGCACCTAAGCAAAATTAGATTGAATTGTGGCAAGGTGCTTTAGGTAAATCCAGAAAGATAGTATGTTATCAGTCTTCAGGGTCCACCAGCATTTAAAAATGAGAGGAATTTTATCCCCTATTTTAAAAGGTACTTTAATATAGAATTATTTTTAGTAGTAGTTACCACAGTGAATGTTTTTTGTCCTCTCTGCTTTTAATTCCCAAGTACAAGAATGTGTCTATATTCACTTAAAGTATGCCAGGAGATTGCAGTTTGCAACATTCACCCCATTGTAATAAGTACATTCTTTCAAAAGGCATTTTTATCCTAGAAACTGAAATGCTTGTAGAAACTGCCATTTTTTCCCCATTGACTGTGCATAGAAAGTATATCCCAGTTAACAGGACTGAAGCTCTGTTTTTCTAAAATCTGAATAATGGCAGTAATCATAACAAAATGAATATCTGTTCATATCCCAATGGATTTCTTTCCTGTGTCAGTTCTTCCTTTGATGAGATGATTTTGTATCTATATATAAATAAATACATCTGCTTGAGATCCCATCTTTCCTGTCATTGACATCAATGATAATAATGTATTTGTCCTTCAAACCCATGCAAATAGCATCCTCAGGCTCCAGATATTAAATATTGGCTACTCTGATTATTTGCTTTAAAACATAAATTAAATTATTACCATCGCTCTTCATTTTCACATTCTTTATAAATTCCTGGCAGAAAAAAAAAGAGACAATAGATTAAGAGATACTTGAATCACTTTACTACCTTGTAATTAGCACATGAGAAAAGAACTTATTGAAAACAATAATTCTTCCGTCATTTGTCTTTATTTTATTTTTGCTTTCAAGCCAACATATTTTCTCTGTGATTTCATTAGCAGCCATTTTGTAAATGAGCTTCTAGCTTGTAAGAACCAACTTCAAGTATTGTAGCAAATTAAGATTTAAACACATTTTGTATGACTCAATATAGTTTCGTCTTGCAAAGTGCCTGTGCTGTAGCACTCCCAGTCTGTAAAGCATCCTCTTTGCACCAAATTGTCACTCTGGGTCAGACTCCGTACAAAGTCCCTTCCTCATTGCACCCGAGCACAGGAGCTCCATATGGAGCCTTTATGTTCAGGGAAATTGAAGGCTACACAGGGCTCACACCCCTGATAGAACCCGCCTCTGCAAAGTGGGGTGGGAAAGAATGGAAAAGAGAAGAGGCTAACACCACAGCATCTCCACACAGAGCAGAGCAGGAACTTCATGCTTTTCAAGGGTGGTGCAGCAGTTGTGTTTCCAAGCACTCTTGTAGGAACTGAGGCTACCTGGGAATAATGCCTCCTGAGATTCCTTAGGTACATAACACCTAACATTTAGCCAGTTGTGGCTAAATGCTGTTATCCAGCTGTAACATTCTAAAGCTAGAGCACTTGGAGGCTGCCTGAGCTGATGTGCGCCCTTGCCCCTCAGCCCGTGGGCTCAGTGCGCACAGAAAGCCTTTCAGTGCATGATGTTTCCAACTGAGCAACCCTTCCCAGTGGGCCCACGGGGTCAGGAGCCTGACCAATCATGTGTCTGGAGTGGGGCCAACTTTTGGGAATTGAATAAAATAAACAAGAGGTGTTATCATCTTGTTCCCCATTCCTATGCCTCCTTTCTCTGTATTGTCTCCTCTTGTCTTGCAGTCTCTATTTAGGCCCTGATCCCGAAAAAGACTTATGCACATGTGTAACTTTGTGCGGTGTGAGGAGTCCTACTGACTTCAGTGGAACTATTCACAGTGCATCAAATTAAGCATGTGTGTAAATCTTTGCAGGATCAAGGCCTTAGGGTGCAGGCTGCTTGGTGAAACCTCTATGTCTTCTTACAGGTCTCCATAGTGGCTGGGACATTTTGAGAACTACCGCAGTATAAAGAAGAAGGCTCTAAGAGTCCAGTTGTTTCCAAATTGTACTAGTGTGTCCAAGGGCAGAAAAGAGCTCTATTCTAGAGAACAGATTAGAAAAGAGCTCAAGGTCAGATTTTCAAGTGCTCCACACCCATGCTTTTCAAAAGAGCTCAGCATGTTGGATGCTGAGCTCCTTTGAAATTCTGCCTGTTTGCATCCAAGACAGCATTTGTTTGCTGTCACTTGGCTACTGGAGAGAAATACTGTGAGTGTTGAGACACATCTTCTCCAACCTTGACCTATCTGCACAAGTAATTTTTTTTTTTTTACATTTTATACAGAGTTCATATCTGCTAAGAAACAATTCTTTAGAATTGCAAAATGTCAGGTATTTTCTTCAGGCAGCCTTGGCACACAGGCTCACAGGTAATGTGGTTGTACTCCTTATTTATCATACATATATGTAATAGAAATAGAACAGTGTTAAAAATTTGCAGTGAATACTTTGTCTAATGAATTTAGCTTCTTATTATGTCATCTTTTGTCTGTAAAAAACTTATGATTTTCTCAAATATATTTGTTATCCATAATTTTCATATTGGAGAATTCATAATATACCTAATCATTTTGGGGGAAAATTCTTGATCTGTAGGTAGTGTTGCCAACATTGCACTGTAAGTATTCAACATTCAAGATACACTGTTTAGTTTTGGTTGGATGCCTAAGTCATGTGATGCATTTATTCCCTGATTGGTTGAGGATAGGCCTTGTAATCAGGTCTCTTGTGGAAATACTTTAATTTATAAATTCAAAATTCGTGTTTCGCTGATATCCAATATTTGTTTAAAGTTCCCTGTTTCCACAAATCTTTCTGCCAGGAAACTCATGCTTTGGAAATTTTGGGGAAATCAATCACAAAATGGGCATGAACGCAGTCAAAGCACATTCTTTTAAAAACTGAAACAAAAATGCATAGAAATACATTTGCAATATTCTCACTGATCAAAAACCAACAACTTCTATGTTTCACTGCCTATGTCTCTTTCTTGGCTGATACGAAATCAATGAGGGATTCTATAGTAAGGTTTAGCACAGACTCTGACCATACAGTTGTACCATCAATACTTTAGGTTGTTACTTTGCTAGTTTAAAAATTCAGTGACATGAGCAACAAGCATTCAAATTATATTGATGTGTGCATGGCTGACTGTGGGTGTAAGTGTGATCATGAATAAAATACATAATGAATGCTTGTTATTTTAAAACATATTTAAGTAAGAGAAAACAGTTGAGCATGATTGTAAAAATAATCATTGGTTCATTATCTGTAATTGGCTTACCAACTCCCAATCATTAGAACCGTTAGCAAACTAAGATGGAGCTTCAGCAAGGCAGACTGGAAGAAGTACACCAATGCTTTAAAAAAACAAACAAACAAACAAACAAACAAAAAAGGATAGTCTTCATACCATCCCACATCATCCTGGTCCACGAAGCTTTCAGTTGATTACAAGGAGCCATCTTCAAAGCTGCCTGTGTAGTTATTTGCTAGGTATGTCATAGGCGTATGTTAAGGCAGTAAAGCAATGAGCCTACAGTCCTCAAGCCTGTAAGCCAATAGCTTAACTAAACAAAGCATAAGGCCCAAATGCCTTAGCATACACATTAACTAGGAGTAATCCCAGATCACAAGAGAATGCTGTAATGACTAAACTACTAATAGGTAACCACCGGATTCTAGTTGATACCCAGCTTGGGATATTTTAAGTTAGGCAAATCCATAGATGTCTGACTGCAAGAGTGCCATCGTAACTAATTAATTGACTAATAGAATCTATTCTAATAAACTTGAGGTAAAAGGCCTAGTAACCTATGGGAAAAGGGCACACCAGTATTAGTAGTGTGAGGAAATATAAATAAGGAAGCGAGGAGCAACGTCAGGTGCTCCCTGTGTCCAGGTCACTTTCCCCATCTGTGCTGTGCTGTGAGGCAAGTAGGAGGAGCTGCTGCTCCTTGCCATTCCCTTATGCAGCCCACATGGAGAAAGTGATCTGAATGCAGGGAGCACCTAATGTTGCTCTTCGCTCCCACCCTCAGAGACCTTTAGGGGTGCATGGAGGAGCAGCATTCTGGGGGAGCAGCGAGCACGCTGTGTGCACGGGGGTCAGGGGAGCCAAAATACAAGTTCTCCCAGGGCGCCATTTTCCATAAGGCTGGCTCTGGTCTTGATGTTAAACTGCCCAGTCAATATGAATCTTCTAGTAATTCAAATATTGATGATCACCTAATTGAGTCACTGAATGCTGCTAGATGGGCATGATGTGAGGAGATGACTTGGCATCTAGATCTCAGTCACTCATGCCAGAAATGCTGGAATTTAATTCATCATCTCAGCACAGCTCAAAAACCACCAGCCCGATGTCAACCACCTGTCACACAACCAAGCAACCTGCAGTCTGTTGAATGTGTCTGACATGTTTATTATCTGGGGCCTTTGACAACAAGTCCATCATGAATGGCATCAGTTCCGTTGAAGAAACACAACTCAGCAACTTATACAGCTGTTCATAGCCACAGAGTTAGACAGAATTCTAAGTGACATTAAAAGTGACACTACTGCTGGCTATGACAACCTATTGCCACAGTTCCTGAAATACCTTGGGACTTGTGCTCATGAGTGGCTGTTCTTTACATGAGCAGTCAACGAAGAGCAACTGCCAAAGACATGGTGAATATCAAAATCATTGCTCTCCTGAAATCAGGGAGAGACCTGCATAATGTTGCAAGCTATTGACCGATATCTCTGTTGTCTGTGCCATTCAAGGTGCTGGAGTAAACACTGAGCAACCAGGCTTTTGGAGAGGTTGGAGCACCTGCAATCAGGGAGTACCTTTGACAATATTAATCGAAAATGGTTTTCAGAAAAACCTGTAGATGGGAGCCATATTTCTGGACCTGATAGCAGCATGTGGCCTGGTCTGGCACATGGGGCTCTTAATCAAATTGTCAAGAGCACTCGCAGCAGTAGAAGCCAATGTCATTGACCTTCTCCTCTGCTGTTTTCCAAGTGCACTTGGGAGACAGAGTTGGCACATGGAGAAGACAAACCAGTGGTCTACCCCAAGGCTCTGTGCTGGCACTCGTGCTTTTCGACCTGTACTCAAATGACCTTCCACTTACCCAGTCCTACAAGTTCACATAAGCAGATGACATTTCCTTAGGCATCCAAGCACAGTCATTTCCTGAACTTGAAGATGCCCTATATATTAACTTGATTAAGATGGCCAAATACTGTAGTCGGTGTCATTTACAACCAAGTGTGACCAAGACAGTTTCAAGTGTGTTCCACTATTACAATGCCAGAACAGCCCAATAACTGAATATCTTTCTCAATGGGCATCGCTAGAAACATGAATCCCACCTCAGAATAACCCTTGATAGCTCTCTTACATATCTTAACCATCTGAAGAAAACTGTGGCTAAGGTGAGGTCTGTCAGAGGGTAGGTACACCCTGTCATGGGGTGTGTGGTTACAAGAGAGGGAAGAGGCTGCACCACTGCTGGTTAGGCCTGGTGAGAACGTCTGTTACAATGAAACAGGTTAATACGGACTAATGGCCGGAGTCAATAAAGCCACCCCTCCATACAGGGCAGCGTGGCCCAATGCCCAGAGTCAATAAAGTGACCCTTCCACTCAGGGCAGCGTGGCCTACTGGCCAGAGTCAATACAAGAGTCCCTTACAGTTGGGATAAGGTGGCCTAATGGCCAGAATCATTAAAGCAACCCTCACCATCAGGGCAATGTGGCTTGATGGCCAAAGTCACTACAAAAGCCCCTCACAGTCAGGACAGTGTGGCCCAGTAGCCAGAGGCAATAAAATCTTATCTCTTTGTGGTGTTGCATAGCCTATTGGCCCATTGGGGAAGTGGTGTGGCACCCCGGGTAGGGGGACTCGGGCCCTCCCTGATCCTCCAAGTCCCAGCCCAGGACCCTGGCAGTGGCGGGGTTACTCACCACTAAGTCAGTGGGGATCCTCCCAAAACATGCTGACAGGGTTCCCGGTTCACCCACCAGAGCAAAGTCTAAATCCCTTGGGCTGCTTCTTACCCTGTTGTCACTAGCAAGGGTCCACAGCTCCCACGGGTCTCTGGGGTCCTCATAGCTCCAGATGGCATGGCCTCCTTTCTGGGTTTGCCTGCAGCCTGGAATCCATCTAGGGCCCTGCGTGCCTTGACTTTGGGGTTGGGGCCTGTAGCAGCTCCCTGGAGAGAGTCTGCATCCTCTCCCTGAAGCAGCCTGCCTAGACTGAGTTTGGCTCCTTCCTTTTATACCTGGCCTCTGTACCGAGTTTGCCCTGCAGAGGTGAAGGGACGTGGCTTCCTCAGCCTGCAATGCACAGTTAACCCCTGCAGAACAAGGGCAGGGTAGGTGCACCCTGTCACAAGGTCACATAAACTGCTTCTAAGCAAACTGGCCAGCACTTCATGTGGGCAAATGCTCAAACTCTCCAATCATACTCTCTGTCACTCTACGGCAGAATACTGTGCTCCAGTCTGGCTCCATTTGTCTCACCTCAAACTGGTTGACACACAACCATATTCAACCATGTCCATTGTAACGGGGATGATTCGACCCATGCCATGTTAAGCCACATCATTCCCACACACATCTGTCTTGAAGCTGCTACAGCCAGAATGATTGAAAAGATCAGGGCAAATCTTAGCTTACCACTATACACAGACTTCTTCAACCATCCAAGAAAGTGCTTGTTGTTGAGGCACCTGTTATAGGCTCACTTTTCCTGCCGAGGTTTCTCTTCAGTGTCACTGTGGCATGAAGAATGGGCTGCAGCTGATATCAGAAACCAATCTCCTATAACTGACCAGACCATGCATAAGCCCATCTTTGATTTGCCATGCTGCTCATTGGCTTTTCTGAACCAATTTGGAATTGGCCAGGATTGTTGTGCAGCCAGCCTTCACACCTGGGGCTAGTGAAAGAATCCCACATGCAGCCGGGGCCAAAGACAAACAATGTCTCACATCACTGATGACTGCCCTTTGACCAGATGTAATGGTGATAGGAGAGTTCTTCACTTCGCTGATGAGGCTGCCACAAATTGGCTTGGCAAGCTCTCTGCATCTGATAAAAAGGTTATCTGTAATCCTATCAGGCTGTTCACGTTATTAGGGTCTAACTGGAAAATGGAGAGAAACAGTAAGTATATGTCACTGTATGGACAGATATGCAGGATGCAATTATATGTTCTGTATATCTGCACATGCACTAACATTAATAGTCCCGATAGTACAGGGAGAGATGTTAATGGAGAAACAGAGGCTCAGACAGTTTAATGTGCTTGGGAATGGTGAATGAGTGATATACTCAACAAGTATGTTTAAGTAGAACTACCTCAAAGTTGTATGATCTGCAGCTGAGGACCTGAGACTAACACCATGAGTGGCGACCTAGTTCTATAGAAAGAAATCACTGCACCATTTATGTTTTACTTTGGGTCACTTTGAGTGAGGTATGGTATGTTATTGGCACTTGTCTTTTCCATCCAAGGCAATGTAGCTAAGAGGTAATGGGAAGACTTTTATGGAACATTAACTGGCTTCACACTATATTTTTCAAAGTCTTACCTTTAAAGTTTTCATTCTGTTTCCTAGAAAACTGATGAAAGGGATTAGCTGACAGCAAGTAGCCTGGTTCGTACTGACATCAAACTTAGCCGCAGCTCAACGTGACAAAATCCAGTCATTTGTCCAAACTCATTTATCGATTGTATCTACTGTTTAATTTCAATTTATGGGAAAATATTTAAAATTGCAGCACCTTTTAAACTTGCTTAAAAGATTAAATCAAATAAAGATAAATCCAACAACCAACTCACAGCCACAAGTCTGGGAGCCCTCTGGATGTCATAGCCACAACACTTCCCCCTTCTTCTCCTCTGACACACACATACATATACCCCATATGGGACTGCCCCATCATTGGGGTGAGTCCTTTTAAGAGGGGCCCCCTACTCCAAGCTTAGGGGTAGGAACAGGTTGGGAGCCACTGGGATACTGTGCTCCAGCCTCCACCTTCCTCCTCATTCCTCCTCACCAGCCAAGAGCGTGCCACCATGGGGAGGGTTGGGGGTTAGTGAATCCCTCTGAGAGTGGCAGAACTTGGGGAAGGGTTGAGAGGTGTTGATTTTTGTTGTTGTTGCTGATGTCACTGGGTTGGGGAGGGGACTGACTGGTGAGAGAAGATGCTATGAAGATGAGGAATGTGTGTCTCTCAAGTTGTGAGGAAAGCCACATATTATTCTATTATTAATGATCATTTATTTATTATTTGTATTATGTATTATTGTATTGTGTTATGTATTAAAATTTATTATTTGTATTATGGTAGTGCCCAAAGTTCCTAATCAGAATTGGGTGCCTGTATCTAGATGGTGCTGTTCTAGTTTAGAAGATGGTGTAGCTCCTGAGCCAAGGTAAAACTTTGAAACAATAGGTTGCTGACAATGTGTGATCTTTACTAAACCCAGAATTAAAGCTATTTTTGAATATCACTTCTAGTTGCTTTTTAGGGTGATAATCAGACTGCTGTGTGACTGTCATGGTTATGGGGCTGCTTATACCTCTGTCCCCTCTCTGAGGGCAACCCCTCAGGTGTTAGGCCTCGTGTTGTTTGCAGAGCTTCAAGTCTTAGCCTGGGATCAGGGTGCAACACCCCATCTATCTCAATATTTTATTACCGACAGGTCCAGCTGGACACCTGAATTTCTTCTTGTCAAGTGCTTATGACCAGTGCTATACACTGACATAGAGCCTTGTTAAAACAAGTAGGTTTATTTAGCAAATGGAACAAAACATAAGAGAAAATGATTTTAGAGCAACGAACAGCCTACTTACATGGTTAGATTAATCTAATCTTACAGTTAACTACAAGCTGTGTTAGATGAGCTTCCTTCTTGAGCTCCAGGAACAGAAGAGAGCCCACAGTAGACGTACCCTTAGAGAAAAAACAAACATCAGAGCATCCCAGATTTGAACAGAACAACTGATCAAGACCAGCAGAAAGTCTTCAGAACTGCTGGACTACTAGCAAGCCCAGGGACTGTTGGGACCCAGCCTGGTCTCAATTTGCCTTCCAGCATTAGAGTACACCAGTGGAGTGTGATCTGCACCAGCCTGTCATACATTTACTGGACCACATGGACCCTGCTGTAGCACACTAAAAGTTCCATAGTGGTCCGCACAGGCCAGTTAGTATGCAACTCACTAGTGCAGACTAGAATTTACACCTTGCTGTAACAGATTAATACACCATGCAGACAAGTCCCCAGTCTATTTTCCCCCTCTCAGGGAAAACACCTTTTTTACAAAACGCCACCCTCACTGTGTGAACCTGAGCCCAGTTACTGTCTATCTTAATGGCTTTTGCTACAGGGCCTATGTATGATTTTTTCCTTTTGCCTGAGACTCTTTTTTTTCCATTAGTTAGCTTGGCCATGCAAGACGATGCCTCAGTGATGGTTGCTCCATTGTCTGGCAATTAGAGGGTGCTGAAACTGTCTGCTTCTTCTGATGTTGAAACACACCGCCTCAGAAATCCAATGCATAAAACACATTTTGGAGCATAGATCAATGTTTATTAGCAAGCCCCCCCCTACATCCATCAGAGTGACACTCATGAAATTGTGTTTGTCTCTTGCCTCACTTACAATACCTCTTTGTATGTCAAGGTACAGGAGAAAATCTCTGTACGAGTGAAGCTCTTACAGTACCTATTCATATTACTCACTGTATCTCAAAGCTTCTTTTCATTCTGTTAGGTACTGGATTACATAAGTATTGGCATCCCTCTCCTTTCTTTAGTAGTATTCCCATTACAGCATCCAGCTCTTCTGAAGATTTTCTGCTGGTCTTGATCAGTTGATCTGTTCAAACCTGGGCTGCTCTGATATTTGTTTTTTCTGTAAGGGTATGTCTACTCTGGGGTATGTCCCGGTCTGGGTAGACAGATTTGTGGTAGCACTGCTTGAGGTAGTGTGGTAAAAATATCAGTTGCAACACAAGTGACATCTCCGGCTAAACACCGAAGTCAAAGGCCGCCTGACTCCCGGGGTCTGAACTTCAGTGCTTAGCCTGAACTGCTGCCCATGCTGCAATGACCCTGCTGCTGTTTTTAGCATCGTCAAGTGCAAGTCTCTCTACCCAGGCTGGGAAGCAAACTCCCACCTGTTTTGTAGGCTTACCCCATATGTTTTGCCAATACTTATGTACTTGTGTTTTCTAGATCAAATCTCATTTTATCTCCTTACTGTGCTCCAATCCTCTCTCTAGGTCTCTTTGTGTTGTTTCATTTTCATGATGTATAAAGAATATGATAGAAAATAATGGGATGTCTTTATATGAACTGATGGTCGACTGAGTTTGAGTACATTTTTGGTCACCCTCTTTGAAAATAGACATAGTGGAAATAGAAATGGTCCAGAGACTGGTGACAAAAAGTGATCAGAGGCTTGGAAATACTCCCATGTGAAGAGAGACTGAAATGAGTACAGTTTATTGTAGAGGGGAAATGAATAAGAGGACAGAATGTTTACGAAATAATG
The DNA here is from genome assembly GCF_965140235.1 of Caretta caretta. NCBI lineage: Eukaryota > Metazoa > Chordata > Testudines > Cheloniidae > Caretta > Caretta caretta. The sequence continues at coordinate 54,242,403 of NC_134207.1, forward strand.
GGTGGTACAGTAAGGTATTGAGAAGGTAAATTAGGCATTTCTATTTACCTTTCTCATGTAAAATAAAGAAATAAAAGAAAGCAAAACAAAAAAGTTCTGAAGAAGAATTCTGTGTAGCTCAAAAGTTTTTCTCTTTCACCAACAGAATTTGGTCCAATAAGAAATATTACCTCACCCACCTTGTCTCTCTAAATAGAAAGGAGACATTCAGCGAAAATTAATTGGTCCAATAAAAATATATTGGAGGAGGAAATTTTCCCCATGGGTTGGTTACATAATTATCCATTGTGGCGTTTCTTGAAATTTCCTCTGCAGCATCTGGTACTGGTCAATATTAGAAACAGGATAGTGGGCTGCCAGTCTGACCTGGTGGCGTCTTGGCCAGGTGGCAAAGGAACAAATCCAGATCACTGCCACTGTGTGATCATTAAATGGGAGCTGGGACTCTCACTAGGCTCCCAGGTTGTGAATTTATGTGACAAATGGTGGTATGTGCATTTTGTATACATTTAGATCTAATTGCTGCCCAGCCAACCTTTCCATCATGTAGTTTGAGGGATTTACAGTTTTAGTATCTGTTTCAGTTCAACGCAGCCAGCTTCTCCAGTAATTCACTTTGAAGATAATTACTAAAGGTGATGTTTTCTGGTTAGTCACATCAAATAATCACAGTTGCCCGGATGGTTTTGGGTCTGTTTTTTTGTTGGAGGAGTTAGAGGGGAGTTGCGGGGAGGGATGCAGACTTAGTGGATCCAGTGCATCAGAACACCATGGCTCCATGTTGACTCATTCTTTTTTTCCCCTGAACATTCCTCATGGGGGATTCTTACAGATCTCCTTTTGCAAGAAGTTCTGGTACAGGAACGGGCACTACGCAGAAGTGCTATATAAATTGTCTTTGCTAGGAGAGGACAAAGCAGCTTGGGTTTTGCTGTAGGTTTTTATTTTGTTTTCTCTTCCTCATTTAGGAGACTTAGAGGGCACATTGTGACTTTTGTCAGAGAGAACTTCTGTACCTCAGGATATAAAAGAAGGCATGCAACTTATCAGAAATGCTTGTCATTTACAAAGCCGTCGCCTTCCACTTGTTGCATGTGTGTCATTCTTCAAAGTCTTCCCTGAAGAAGTGCATGCTATCTACTGACAAAAGTGCTGCTGAGACTTGTCACAATGTTAAACATTTATACCTTCTCTTTATTTTGCCCTTCAAAATACTGTTTGTGGAAAAACTATGGAAAAATAGGGATATAGCAGAGAACTGGAATAAGGCAGGCTTGGTAAGACTTTGGAAAAGGGAAGAAACAAAAGCAATCTTGCAATTCAGTATATCTAACTTCAGTCCCTCGTAAAGGAAAGAAACAAACATAAAGCAAAAAAATATGTATGCAGCTAGAGGATACTGGAACCAGCAAGATGGGTCTCTATATAACAGATTATGGCCATAAAGTTGATGAATTTTTTTCTAATTAATTTACAGAAGATATAATAGATATAAGATCTAGACAGTTGCTTGTACCTCTTGAAATGTTATTTGAATTGGATTGGATTGGCTATGATCATACGCCATATGGACTGCAACTGGTTGAAAGATGGGCAAAGATAAAGTAAAAAGCAATGTATCAAATTGGAATAAGTGTCCAAGGAGATGCTATAGGGATCAGTGTTAAATCCATCTTGGTTTGATACTCTTGCAGCATGTCAATAAATTTGATACTAACTTGGGAGGTGTTTCAAACACTGCTGAGGATAAAGGAATAATAGAAAATGACTAAACCAATTGGAAATATGGACAGGAAGTAACAACATGAGAGAGTGCCTTGGAAAATGAAGGTCTGTGACACAGATATTTTCAGTTAAAAAAAATCACTAAAGGTACATTTAGGACTTTATAGGGGAGGAGGCAAGAAGCCTCCTCCACTTTGCATCCAACACAGGGGCCATTCACCATCGCAGTCTCTGACCTAGGGGTTGCTCCATCCATGCAGCCTTGGGATTCATCACCCCAAAGGAGGCAGGGAGGGAGATGGAAGCCACGGCTCTACTCCTTCCTCCACAGTTGCACGACTGCACACTCAAAGAAGCAAGCTGCACTGCCTGCTGGACTTCATTTTTCCAGGCTCTATTTTTTCCATCCTATAGGATGATGCAACCTGCAGACTCCCCCTACACAATAGGGAGCTTGAGAAGGGACAACGCTCCACTGAAGGACAATCCCTATCCAAGCTCCTTTGGCACTGTATTGTTCTTCAGGTCTCTACAGAAAATTATGTATGTTCAGTTTTAGATGGGAGCTACCTCCTCTGTGCAAGTTACTCCTTTAGACTCCCTTAATATATTACTTGAGCAGATTTAAGTAGATCTATGAGGTGTAAATGAGTGTAAAGTCTAACTTATGTCACCTTAAACATCCCTTCTGAATCTTCCCTGATGCACGGAATGACTGTTATTAGCTGAGGAAGAATACTTTCTTACCTACTTGCAATTATGTAAGTAGATGGGACCCCATCTGGTTTGTATGTCTTGAATGAGCTGTTCAAGTAGGTCTTTGCATTTTATATTTTGGCAAGAGTCTCTCAAACTATCATCAAGTGACTAAAGTACATGTGCATACTGTGTACTTCAGATGATGTGGTCATTTCTTGATGTTCACTGCCAGGTAAACTCAACCTGATCAGATTAAAACAATAGGCAAGCAATGGATGGAAGTAACCTCAGAAAATCTGTATGCTTTTGTTTAGAATATATTGCTATCAGTGTCCGTCACTAGGAAACCACATGTGAGACCCTGTGATGGGATTAATCAGACATGCCAGCTGGTTTTGAATTATCTCAGTTCCTATAGTGTAAAGCAAGAGGAATTCTTCCCCAGTCTAGTACACTCTTACTTATGCTGTCAATCCTTGACCCAGAGCGCATTCTGTATAAGCACAACCAAATCTTGGACAAACCAGAATGACAGAAGGGTCCTAATTTCAGGTTCTGCATTTATGGGGGGAAACTGTATTTCTTCCCTGCCAACCCCGCAGCTCTCCCATGTTCCTAGGTTCTGAGACCTGAGCAGTAGCTAGGGAAACCCTGGAGTTTCCATAGCAACTACTCTCCAGTCACTATGCCAAGCATCTCTAGCCTACAGCCCTGTGGAGCTGGCAGAAGCAAGGAGCTGTTCTGTAGATGGGAAAGAGAAAGGGTATGAGCCCTGGGCACAGACAGGAGATAGTGTAGGCCTGCTATCTGCTCCAAGATGATGACGGAGGGAGAAGCAGGCAACTGTTTTGAAAATGCCTATTTTGAAAATGCTAACCCAGATAAGGATGGTGTAGGACTTTCAAGGGTGAGAAGAAGGAACTGTAGCTTCGGTACATTGGGAAAGGGGAACTGGATTGTGTTTGGACAAAGGGTCATTGAACTTGGTGGGGACTCACAGTATAAGCATCTGAATTTTAAGATTCTTACCTGAACTAAATTTTAATGCATTTATACATTTTCTGTCCTGTGGGTGCTTAAAAACACAGTTAACTATGCTGGGGTCGTTTTACTGTGGGCCTCCTCTGCAGAAATGCACATAAGACAATATAGTAATCTGGTAGTAGCACAGAAAAAAATACATAAAAAGGCATCGATCAAACCATCATGAATACAGGAAAAAATACACATGCACACAATAAACTAGGACTAACATGGGAAAAATGCACATAGCTGGATTTTTTTGTCTTGCATACTCACATGCATTTCTGCTATGTTGAAGTGATTTACTGTGTATACGTGCTGCATCTACAACTATATGTAGGTAGAGTTGGCCATGTTATTTACTGTGGATAATTTACTGAATAATTTTTGGCTTATTACTTTGAATAAATTAATCTCAAATATATTTGACCAAATGAAATAGATGGTTGCGCATATAATTTATTTAATGGATATTGAGACAAATTATTTAGGCTGCATAGTCTTTCACTATTGGACCAGCCCTTTAGATATGTACTTTTATTGCATGTATGTTATTTTATGTATATTTTTGCTGTAGTAGGCTGTTTTGTTTTATGCACCTCTGCCCTTGCCATTGTGGACCCAAACTAAACAAATTTCCTCATTCTGGGCCAGATCCTCAGTTGATGCAAGTTATTATAGCTCCATTGATTTGGCACTACACCACTTAACACCATGTGGGGATCTGGCCCTAGATCTGTAATTATTAACCAGGGATAACTGTTTGCTTTAATTTATTTTTTATGTAATAATTTATATAATGTTGAGATTGTAATTTCACCCAAAAGTGAAATGCCTACCTCCCAAGGTTAATAATACAGGCCGTGAAGTGCACAGAGTTAACAACACCAATGGAAGAGATGAGACTATACCTCAAAGCAGTGGTTCTTAACCAGGGGTACACATACCCCTGGGGATACACAGAGGTCTTCCATGGGGTACATCCACTCATCTAGATATTTGCCTAGTTCTACAACAGGCTACAGAAAAAGCACTAGCTAAGTCAGTACAGACTGAAATGTCATACAAACAATGACTTTTTTATACTGCTCTATAAACTATACACTGAAATGTAAGTATAATCTTTATATTCCAATTGATTTATTTTATAATTATATGGTAAAAATGAGAAAAGTAAGCAATGTTTCAGTAATAGTGCACTGTGACACTTTTCTATTTTTATGTCTGATTTTGTAAGCAAGTAGTTTTTAAGTGAGGTGAAACTTGGGAGTACACAAGACAAATCAGACTCCTGAAGGGGGTACAGTCTGGAAAGGTTGAGAGCCACCGTCTCAAGGTATCCTCCTTTTGTCCAGCATGCATTACCTCAGCGGTTACAGTAGATTGAAACAGGAGGGAGAGCTCTCACCATATCAGCTAAGGAGGAGGAAGGACAAAAATCCATTATATTTTTCTTGCTTTCATTAGAGAAGATACTATATGCAGAACAATGGCATTTTTTCGAAAATTGGTTATGCCATGCTTGCCATGTCTGCTGTAGCATTAGGCTTCTATGCAGTGGGAGACAACTCTCCATGGAGAATGTTCAGTTTGTGTTATTCTGCTTCCAGCATTCACCTGTAAAAGCCTTCATATAAATCATAGTGCTATTTATTCTTTGGTATATAATGTTTTATCTGTTTTTTTGCATTGTTTTTTACACAGTATAACTAGATCATGTGCCTACATGCTGCAAAGTTGGCATCCTGGAAAAAAACAATTACCCATAAACTACTGCACAGCATGCTGGAGAGAGAGTTTTACATTGTGGATTGTGGACATTTTAGTTCAGAATGCGGCAGGGCTGTGGTGGGAAGGACTCAGCTAGGACTCTTTAGGGATTCATTTTTACAATCACTGACATGTTGCCGCCCACCATGGAGCCACCTGCATTGGGGCCAAAACCACAAAGCCAACTAGCCCTGGTGCCAGTGCTTTAAAAAACAATTTCCCAGACCTTGCATTTATTTATGTATTTATTTAAAAAAAAAAAGCAGTTTGTCAAACATTTAGGGCTGACAGATGAGTCATGTTGTTGCAATGCAGGTAAACACTGCCATGAGTGACACCGACTGTGTCACTGTGTGCGGCATTAGGCAGAGAATTTGAGAAGACAGGTTCATGAAAAAAATATGAATGTTGTCAGACAACCCTGCATTTTTCATTATTAAAATCTTGAGTGAATTTAGTGCTCATGAAAGTGAGGGGCTAAGCTTCTCCACACATCTCTTTCAATACATCTCAGTTCTGACCTGCAGCTACTCTGCTATTCTAGTTATGGGCCTTGGGCAGACACTGCTCACCATGGCACATTGTGGTAGTTTTGTGAAATAAATAATGGAAGTCTCAGATGAGACCGTCAAACTCATTTTCACTTGTGACCCCCAACAATGATTTAATCTCAGGTCCTCAGCAACAATAGGCTGGTACTAACAGAGTATAATGAACTGACTAGCAGCATGTGTACCCCTGTCCTCTTTCGGTTGGAATCAGAACTGTTCAGTTGTGTGCCACAGACCCGACAGTGTGAGCACCTAAAAAATGCTAACTATGGTTATTTGAGAGTGTTGCTTCTGTCTATTAATACTTATGAGATGCACCTCCTGAAGGCACTGTGCTTAAGGAATCTTCTGGAAACTGGTGTCTCCAGCCTCTCACAACACTGCATATTTGAAACAAAGGTAGGGTGATGTGACTCAGACTGGCCCAAAATGGCAGATGTGTGTGCTGACCTCCAAGTAGTAATCCTGCAGATTTTCTATGTGAGAACCATGACTGCAAGGTTATGGTTGCTGCCTTAACCCTGGAAGAGTGATCCCTAAGACACTGAGGTACTGACACACTGGCTAATGCATTACATGTCTTGATATAGAGTTTAATTCATTTAGGCAAGCGGAGTGGAAATATTATTCCCTTTACATTGAATGCCAAAGGCTACAAAAAGTCAAAGTGCTGCGGGTCCATTGAAATAAACACTCAAAGGCCTCCTGACATGTAGGGTATTGAGTATAGTTTCTCAAGAATGAGAATGGGGTTTTGGGAAAAGTGTCTTTCACTCTTCTTCCAGATGTAACTGCAATTAAAAATGTTCCCAGCATTCTCATCATTTTTCCCTTACCATTTGCAATTCTGAAGTCTGATAATGAGCTCCCAAAGTGCAGGGGTACCCTTGCTGACAAGGTTCTTGCTACAATGGACCACCTACCCTAGCTATGGTGCCTCCCTGAAAAGTGGCACTCCAGGAAGTCACCTATCTAGCCTATCTCTGAAACCTTCCCAGTTGCAGGGAGAGTTCAGGGTCCATAGTCCTCTCCTTTGCTCCTAGAGGAGGAGCTTTCAGGGACAGGGCTTGCTTCAGGGGTTTCTTCAGGCTCATCTCTAGCAAAACTCACAATATGTCTAGAAGACGAGAAGGAATATATTAGCAATAGAGCATTTTTAAATTGTAATAAATATATACCAATAACTTTATTTTTGTCCTGCCTTGTACTATGTCTAAGGCAAAAATATTATTTCAACTTTCAACATTTGCTTATTTTTAATTGCTCTTTAACATACACAAAATAAAATTCTGCATAAAACATAAAGAAGATACTGTATCTCATTAATTTTCTGGCCACTTTGAGAAAAGGAGTCTATGCTTTTAAGTGAAAGAAACCAATTGTCCTTGTAAGTCTCCCATTGCTTGGCTAGAGTCCACTATTTGCAGGAGGTGCTGGTCACAACACCTGATTTATTGTTAGTTTGAGTGGAGTTACACTGCTTTGCAATTCTGATAGCTCCATTAGAAAATTGTGAGGTGGCATTAAAATTTTAACGGGGAATGCCCTGTTAGCATTTTGTCCCACTTAGCATCAGAGTGCCAGAGATCTGTAAGGAAACCTTATATTTTCATAAACCACTTTCACAAAAGCTAAAATTCCAAGGACTAAAGAACACACAAGAAAAATGATAAAAATGATTAAATTAAAAAATCAAACTCCATTCATTTTTTTATATTTATTATTATTTTTATTATATTGCTACATTCAGTATTTACCAAATTAAGGCTGTTTTTCTTTTCCTCAATGGTTGTTAAGGTTGACCCCTGTCAGCACAGAACACTAAAACTATCCTAGTTCTAGTGAGATTTTGTGAGTGTAAATATAATCAAATTCTCAGAAACCATAAATTTTGTTTATACATCACTATTGAACATTCTTGTACTTTCAATACATTGTTTTCCAGTGTATCAAAATGTCTGGGGACAATTTGCCTTCTTTATTTGATTATTTTGGCTTTCAGCATACTCTTTAGTTTACGTACCATAACAATATATGTTCTTTCTACATTGAGTCTGTGTGGGCAGATTTAATATCTGCATAATTTTAAAGTGTCTTCTTACAAAATGACCGTAAATGGATCTTTAACTCTGCAAAATCTCTGATAAAAAATATCTCTCACTAACACCAATAGGGATAGAAGGTGTGTGTTGACTTTGAAATTTGCTTTTACAAGTGCAAGTCCTCAGGGCAAAATAAACAATATGATTCCAGATTAAAAAAAAATATACACAGGGGTGATAAGAAAATCGTAATGTGAGAAGAAAGCTGTGCTTTAGCAAACTAGGGGTATGTTAGTATGTTTTTTCTTATTTCTAAGTTTTGCAGTACCAAAATGCATGTTTAAATTATTGCATTTGACAAAGGAAAGACAAGGAAAAATGGTGCAGCATCTTTAATTTATCAGTTTACATGAGATGCAGGCAATTGCCTGTGGGTACCAGATTGTGATTTTTCTACTCAAGTACATTCTCATGTTTTACTGATGAGCTATATGCCAGACCCTTGTGTTCTGTATAGTAAGAGTTTCAGGGAACATCCTCTTCAATTGCTCTATCTCTTGTTTTGTTTTGTCACTAAACTCACTTATACTACAGAGGCATTGAGTATAAAAGAAGCTACTTTAATTCAATAGCATATCAAGGAGCCAGATTCTCTAATACTAGTAATACAGCTATTTATGTGTAATGCTTTCCTTTGCACCAAAAGTGGTTTGACCATTGAGACAATATTCTGTCATACTTCCCATAAGATACACAGTTTTCTGACTTAGTGCTATATTAACTATAAAACATACAGATGACTACGTGTGAGTGTCTCCCTATATATACTCTCTATATATCCCTATATATATCTGCATATATTTATATATAAAAGAGATGTATGTATATGTGTGGTCATATACTTATAACTCTAGATATAGATATGAAATCATGTGTCCGTGTGTGTGTGTATAAAATTGCCTGAGAAAAAATAAAGTTGCTCCCTTTTCCAAAGACATGAATGAAATGAGAATAAGAAAAGGCACAAAAGAAAATAAGTTGATCACCTAAGGAAACTGAAAATTCCTACCTGCTGTATCCTGAACCATTGAAATTGCAAGTTAAATGGCATTGGATTCTTGAATGAATCTAAAATGGAAGGATTAAACTGTTCCCAAGTACAGGGAACATTATTTGGAAAATTAAAACAACATATTACATCTGCTGTCAGTTTATCAATCAAGCCATCCCTGGTTCCATTTGATAGTCTTGGTTATCAGAAATCTCTCTGAAATGAGTAGAGGGATTTAAGCTTGCAGTGTTAAGTTCAAACTGCTATTTAATGGCCGAAGCCTGCTGAAAATGAATTTTGATGAACCATATGGAAACATAATGATAAATATTTGTTTAAGCCAAAAACTCTGTCTGCTGGACATGAGCTTGTGATGCTCTCTGACAATTTGACAGATCAGAAGCAGTGAGGAAAAATGGGGACTTTAAGGAAGGACATGTATGATATTTGCCCTGCAAATAACAGTTCCATTCCCTACTTCATATTTCTGGTGCAAATAAATGTGGAAGCCTGAAAATCCTTTTTTTATGATTAGGATCTGATGTTTTTTTATTCTAATTTCATCCAAGCTGGCATACACGCAGGAAAAAATTGCTGTTGGGAACAAAGAAACTAAGAACAGAGTCTGAAACCTTCTTTAGTTTCAGTGTCATTATCATTGGAGGATTTTTTTTTTTTTTTAAGAAATATGGTTTATCATTGTAGGAGAATTGCCATTGACAAGGCTGGTAATTAGCTGCATATTATTTTCAGCATAGTTCACATCCACACATCACAGGAGAGAAAATGGGAGCCTTAGACAAACAGAACCCTTGTAGAAGATCATTAGGAATCCCACTGTGACATGCCACGTGCAAACTCGTTGATTCAAATTAGTCATCTGCATTGTTCTATATTTTAGACTGCAGGAGGTATTAACTTATTTCACAAAACGACAATGGTTACACATTTATGGTCAGAGAAACATTCTGCATTCTCAGATGATACCAAAGATGACATTTTAATATGTACTCATTACAGAGTCTTGTTTGCAACACTATTTAGGGTTTCATCAAAGTCTAGGTAAGAAAACTCTATTTTCTTAGGGCTTTGTAACTGAGCTGTAAACATGTACGCTCAGTGAAACACAACACTGCATACAAAGTATTATCTTGGGCTCAGGGTTTGTAAATAATAATTCAGACAAAATCATTTGTGATGATCGGATGTACCGGTGAAGTGAATATATCATATTCCTGATTTTTGTGTATATACATACAGTGCAGACCCAAGCATTGTTAAGCCCATTGTGGTCTATGTAGTAAATTACAGGAGAAAACATGTTTTGTTTGTCACAGTCACAATAGAGGTCAAATACACACTTTAAAAAGCTATGTACAGATCGTACAGATCAAAGAGTAAATGTTCCTTTTTTGATGGCTATTTGATCCCCTTCATGTCCTTATGCAAAGTTTGTTTTGTGTTTTGTTAATGTCATTGTTTCTGAAAATGAAGTAGGTCATTCTCCCCAGTACCAGTTGGCGTATCTCAAGAATTCATGGCTCATATTCCCTGAGGATGTAAATTGGAGCAGATTCATTTATTTTACCGGAGCTGAGACAATTTACTCTAGCAGACAATTTAGCCTATTGTGTGAAATCTCACACTATCTCCGGACAAATTACTCGGTAATCTGAGCAAATATTTGGGTCTGCACTATACGGACAGTATATGTACACAATCCAAAACAAAACTTGTCTTTGCCAGGGGATGGGAGGGAGGTTAAAAAGAATGTGATTAATTATTATTTTCTAGGAAGTTGTCAACATTTTAATGTTTTTACAACATAGAGGCTTTTATTTAACAGATTTTCATATATGCTGAGGAATTATTCATATGTATTCTCATTCCTACGTGAACAAAAATCTGGAATCTCATATATTCATTTCCAGGGTACATAACATGACATGAGGGAAAGAAGAAATTTAAGGGTAGCAAATAGCTCAGGGGACTGGTAATGGCCTAGGTTGTTGGTTCAGCTCTAATCCAGGTTGGTAGTAACTGCGATTATCGTCATCTAATGGCTGTTTGGTGATGTATATGAAATGAGTTTTTGTTCTCAGTGTAGTTCCTTACAGGTGCCCGTATCACAGCTGAGCTGGTGGCAGTCTCAGTCGCATGACCAAGGTCTGACCAGGCCTGGAGATTGACCTGCTTTCCTGTACCAGGGCAGGACTGAGGCACTTTGGCAGGACACTGTAGGAAAATCTCCATTGCCATTACCTGTCTTGTACCCGTTCTAGAGATAAAAAATATTTTACTCTTGAGGCTCCGCAACAGGAATCTTTCACGAGCATGTATTGCTTCTTATTTACTAAACGACAAAGATGAGATCCCTGCCTTAGCAATCATATGAAAAAGAAGTACAGGAATTCACAAGACAGTATGTAAGAAATACCTGCTTATATGTCTGATTTTATTTGATGATAAGTACGTGTTTTTAGTTGCACTTAAATACATTAAAAGAGACTAATTCCCATAGCAGCTTGCAAATCTTTCATGCAGACTATGTATGATGATGATAATGATGATGATGATGATGCAGCTTCTAATATACAAAAGGAGAGATTCACAATTCACTGATGGGGAATATCAGTTTTCTCTCTGTACTTGCCATTTGCAATAGCATTGGAGGGAAAGTCTGTTTCAATCAGCTAGGTCTGCTAGTCAGATATTCACCTTGAGCAGACTGTTGTTCATATATTACATTGCCCTGCCCTCTGCCATATCATCTGAGTATGCTAGCTTAGCATGAATGTGTAACTCAGTGGCCTCTTAGTGCTTTGGCATGGTTTTGCCAGCTCGGAGGCTGCACAATATTGAGGAACCTGCAAGAGTCCTGTACAGCTCTTGCTGCTGCAAAGGATTGCTAAATAACAGTTTATTTGGACTGCCACGCCCTATGCCAAAATCTCCTCCAATTTAAATTCATGAGCAGAATCCTTTGGACAAATGCTACATTTTAATCAGAAAGAAATCATACAAAGTCATATACAAAACTGTACATTTTTATGTATGCTGCTCATCAATTTAGAAAAATGAGAGTTAAAAAATCATGTTATTTATGGACTCTCCAAGGGCAACCGCACTGTAAAGGGACTGGTGTGTCTATATAATAAACACAAATCTATGTGCTTAAGGCACTAACTGGCAATTATGTATAGTTTTGATTATGGGTATTTACATTTCCAGAAAGGAAATATAATTACTAGGAAAGTTACATTTTTTAATGCTTGCCTTGTACTTTTAGACCTGGGTTTCAATTTAGCAGAGATCCAGGAAATTTTGATCAGTGTAGATACATTTATAAATGTTTGTGCTAAGTATCTGGCAGGTAACAGCACTTCTACAGAGGATTATCTGGATCTGAATTACACATGATACTAATTACTAAGTGGTAAAGCCAGTAAAGGAAAAAGAAATCCAAAGAGAAAATCTAGCATGTTTTTTCTACTACAGGTGATAGATACTATTTGTAGTATGATTATTTTACATTATTTATGGGACACTATAATTGTGATAGGTGTGTATAATATATATGTAAGGGGACTGTTGCCCCCTTACTAATATTCAGTGGGGGTGTTTTAGTTGCTAGCTCCCAGTACTAAAAAGGGGGAAGGGTCGATGGGGAATCAGGACCCTGAGACTGACAGCCCCCAGGAACAATGGGGAGAGGCCAATGCTCCAGGTCAGCCTGAATGACAGGGCAGGCAGGCTAATCAGGGAGTCAGGAGGCCAGGGAGGTCCTGTGCTCCATGTGAGCTGGAATTTCCTGGGTCAGACAGAGTGGGGCCCAGCTAAGGAGAGAGCAGGGGCCTAAGTTGAGCTGGGGAGCAGAGCTGTGTCAGATCCAGAGGGACCAGACCCTGTCCTGGGAGAGAGCTGCAGCCCCAAAGCCAGAAGCACAGCCCAGAGAGAGCAGACCTGTCCTGGGAGCAGAGCTGCAGCAACCAGAGCCAGAGGGGCCAGAGAAGCAGCCCAGGGAGCTGGAGGCAGAGCAGCAGCAGCAGTGCAGAGACCGGGTGGTGCAGCTGGGGCTGGAGCAGTCTGGAGCTGGGTGCGGTGAGCTGCTGGGGAGACCGAGGGGGACCCTGGGCAGTGGGCCCAGCACAGGGAGACGCCTCAGCCAAGAGGCTCTGCAGGCCAGGCTTGGATCATAACCCTGACAGGGCGGGGGCGACACTGGGAAGAAGGGTCCTACCACTTAGAGCCTGAGAGCGTGTGGCCACCACCAGAGCAAGTGTCCAACCCACAGTATCCCTGCAGCAAAGCCAGGGCCTGAGAGGAAGGCCTGGGATTTACAAAGAACAGACTGTGAACTGCCCTGACATTCCAGAGACACTGTTTGTGATGTTCCCTGCCACAGAGCAGGTTGATGTGTTTCCTTTAACCTTTCTCATTTTTCCTTATTCTTTTTAAATTTAATTGTTGATTAAATAACTTGCATTTGCTTTAACCTGTATGTAATGGTCAGTGGGTCAGAGAAGTTCTCTGTGCAGACAGAGTACCCCGGAGTGGGGACACCCTAGTCCCTGTCCTGGGTGACCACAGCAGGGTTGGGGGTCGAGCCCCCCAGGAATCCTGGGCCCAGCCTTGTTGGGGTTACGAGGACTCTGCCAGACAGGAGAGTGGAAGGGAAGTCCTCAAGGGCAGGGAGGCCACTGGGTAAAGGAAGTGGGAGCGAGGACTCAGATCCTTTCGCTAGCCCACTTCACCGGGGTAGTGCAAAAGCCAGGAAAGTTCCCCACAAGAGCAGGACTACTCCCCCGCTTAGATAATCATGTAATATACTATATACCGTATAGATGTAGAGAGATTGAGAACATTTGGTTTTAATTCCTACATATTTTTATTGGGAAAAGTTAAATCACAAGAGAGATGAAAATAAAAAGAAAATAAAGGGAAGGAAGAAAGGAAAGACTATTAGAAGCAATAATAGAAAAAGGAAAATTAGGCTAATATTGTTAATAAATGAAGGATTAGGAGATTCACACAAACAGAGATTTTAATAAATGATAGAGAAAAAAGAAACTGAAGCACTTTTAAATTTAATAAACAGTTCATAAATTAGAGAATCTGTCATGTAGTATTAAAAATCACACTTAGCATTTAACTGAGTAATATATTATTAATATATGTTATGATATGTGATGCACTATGGTGCTAATAATTTATATTTGTGTAGACTTCTAAGTCTAGATTCTATCATTAGTAAGCCTTATAGTTTTTTCAGGCTTTCCTGCCTTTAAGTTTCATTTAGTGATCAGATATTTTCCCTTGTATAAACTATCTTTTGAGGTCATGACTATATTGCTGGATTCACTGAATTATTATAGAGGAGTGTAATTTGTAGAACCTGAAGAACATTATAAAGTTCCCAGTACTTAAAGATAAAGCATTTTATTTTTAAATGTCTAATGCATGGTGTGGGTTTTAGTCAGAGGTCTCTCTCTGGCTTTACAGTAGTTGTAGTTAAATTGTCAGACTAATGTAGGGACTAATGTTTGTAAAAAAAATTCTGTTTGTAAAATGTTTGTAACAAATGTTTGTAAAATGTTTGTAAAAAAAAATGTTTGTAAAAAAGTTCTGTCAAGAAAAACACTACTTTTTCATGTGAAATTGCTTAGAACAGAGTAAAATAAGGCACATCTGTCTGCTTTTATTTTCTCTTCTCCTAAGCCCTCCTCTTTGCCTCTTCTGGGCTCTTCATCACAAAACCTCTGTCTTTATGTTTCCTTCCTACTCTATCTTCTTATATCCCACCTATCCCTTTTACTACGCCCACTCTCCCCACTTCAAGCATCTCTGGCCTACCCAGGATTTCACTGTGAATAGCATGCTAGTCTGAATGAGCTCGCCTTCCTTCAGTCTGACTCACTGAATGGTGTGTTAGTTGTTCCACATATCCCTCCCTATCTACTAGTAGTTATAACAAATGTTAGCTTGTGTAGGTTGGTTAGAAAAACATCTGTCACGGTTGGTACTACCTCAGCTTGGGGGCATGGACTAGATAACTGCCAGCCCTCCATTTCTATGATTCTATGTACATTTACTAGGAATTGCTCCTAAAGTGGCACCATCATATCCCACATCCCCTCATACATACCTCCAGCTCCTAATAGATCCAAGGAGGAGTAGCTCTAAGGACTCTTCCAAACTCCCATCTCCTGCATGCTAGCACCATCAGAATGGCCAATTGTCAGGCTGTCAGGGGACAGATTTTCAATTTGATACAATAATATAAGGTTCTGGTTTAAAGAGGAGCTGCTTTAACAGCCACAGGCTGAACAACCAAAGTAGGATAAACCGTGTACTGGGGCAGTCAAAATTCTTCTAGTAATCAAAGAGAATGTGGTGCATAAGTGGCCCATGTATCTAAAGGGCAAAGAACAGATTATTCTAGAAAGACAGGTAACCGAATGGAAACATTATTTTGATTACCTATAATGTGACTGGGATGGGAGACTGACTAGATGTACATTGTGCAGAGTCCCATAATCAGAGCAGGCCAAGGGAACCCTGTCACCCCCACCACAGCCCAGCCTCGAGACAACAAGAGACAGTTCCACAGCTGCTTCTAAGGAACCTAGCCAAAAAAGAAACCATAGAGCCATCAAGAGATCCAGATGTCGCTGCTACTATTGGAAAGAGATACACCAGAGTTTGTCATCTGAGTATTACAACTGCCAAACGTGACTGCCTTTGGCCACAGCTGGAAGGCTAGAGAGCAGAGAGAAGAGTAAAAGCAGCACCAGCACAGTGGGAGGCAGCTACCAAGTTAATGCTAAAGTAGTATACAGACAGTTCTCAATTTGCTTTGTAATTGTTTTGATCCATTGGAAAATAGTTGTGCCAATAAAAACTTAATTTGTAGCTGTGTAACAGTAAGTGTGCACATCGAGTGTGGTAGATATGCAGTTTGTAGATTTATGATGAGCGAGAAGTGGGTGTCTGTGGAAGACTCAACACAAGGAAAACAATAACTAGACTAATAAAGTTTTCTTGTCTGTTGTAAGGCATTGATTATACTCCATAACCACAGCCCACCCTTTTCACTGGATAACATTAGAAGGAATAAGCGAATGACAAGAGAATGACATGCTGGGTGGACAAATGAAGTCTTTAAAAACCTCCTGTTTTTTAAATCTTTTTTTGAAAATACACGAAATAAGATGTTTTTGAGCACAAGCAAAAATAGCAACTTTTTACATCTATACCTCTTCGTACTGGGCCGGTATAGAAACATCATAAGACTTCTGCTATATAGTCCCCAATGTCCCAAGAATGAAAAAAAAATCCATAAAAAAACTGCACTTCTCTAAAGGCCTTTTGCCCCCATGTCTGTCTTTGACTATTTTGTAGCTCCCTTGTAGGGGCATGAGAACATCCTGCAGCAACTTTCTATAAGTGGTAATCTCCCCAGGAAAGACTTGAACTAAGCAGTGCTGCTTCTCATTCTCTGACTCTACAATTTTTTTTGCTACCTCCAGGCTTGTGTATATGTCTTTCATTCTCTTTTCACACTTAACCTTTCTGTCTCTTAACCAGCCATCTCTTCACTCCAGCAGCCATCACATCAGATAAAATGTTATATCCAGGGCTTCATGGGCAGCTCACGGCTGGCAGTTCCCCAGGAGCTGCAGTCTTGGCCAGTCTTACCTCCATCACTTTGTGGGCTGCCCTGTCCAGCTTTGGGCGTCACGTTCAGCTATCAGAACCCAGTGCTAACAGAAGGCATGAAGTGAATATGGTCCACTGCATATAATAGTGGTGAAGTTAGGAGTATCACTCAGGGCAGAATGGCTTTTTATCTTTCCAGTTCAATTTACTGAACAGCTACGTTAATTGGCTACTTTTCATATAGTAAAAGCCTTCTTGAAAAGCACATCCCATTTGCATTCACCAAATGTATTTCATTTATGGTTTATAATGTATTTCCATTCAGTAGCTCATATAAAAAATAAAAATTAACAATAATATAACAATAACTAGAGAACTGATTAATTTGATGATGCAAGTTGCCCAGGCCCAGTGATAGTTCAATTTGAACTGTAAGTTTGTTATATTGTGGGATTTTTAGTCTGTTCTTAAGCTTATTTTACTGGAACATGTTGAGAAAACCTTCAAGAAAACCCAGTTTTGACTTCAGGGATCATACCAGTTGAAACTGCCAGGGCACGGTGAAAGGAGTGGCATGTTGGAAATGGAGGTGGATTATTGGGAGAACAAGAAGTAAGATGGCATTAGGGGAAAGAAAGGCTCCTGGTAACAGAAAGAGACTTTAAAAGGGTGCATTGACATGCATTATCTACCAGCTGTGCCAAAATCTGACTGGCCAATGTGCAGCCCACACCAATTGTGTATCATTTTTTAGACTTGGTATATCCTGATGTGACGTAACCTATACCAGTGATCCTCAATCATTTCTAAAGTGTGGACATTTTCATAGACAGATTTTCTTATTCATCCCTCTCCATTCATGACCACATGGACCACTTTTCTTTCTGCCACAGACCATTCCTGTGGCAACTGCAGCAGTTGCTGATGTGGAAAAGTAGTGATAGAAAGCTATTTAATGTGGTTTATCACTGGAAAACAAGGAGGACATTTAGCACCTTGTGACCTGCCAGCTCTCCTTGGACCACTAGTGGTCCAGACACCACAGTTTGAGAACTTTTGAATGACTGTTTGTATTATGGTAAGACATAAGGGGCCCACTCAGGCACTTGATCTCCCATTGTGCTAGGCACTGTGGGAAAACAAATTAAAAGACAATCTCTTCACAAAGATGTTACAATCTAGGTTAGAACAAAAATGCACCAAGTGGATGAAACAAACAAGAAGAGTCAGGGAGAGGAGATAGATGAAAGAGGATATAACAATAAAATAAACATATATTAGCAAAACGAACGTTAGTCCCAGGTCACCAACTGCTTAGCTATTGGTAGCTGGCAGTAGGCATCATGGAAGTGCTGAGTTTTGAGGAGGGATTTGAAGGATAGGTGATGGTGAGGTGTTTTTGTTGGGGAGTTTTTCCCATGTAGACAGGATGTTATGGACATGCTTATAGGAAAAGCTGAATGATGGGTAGTGATGGCTAGGAACGTTGGCAGAGGAAAGCCAGTGACTGACACCATGATGAGTTAGTAGACCAGCCAGGTAGTAGGGGATTAAATCATAAAAGGCCATGAAGGCAAAAGGAAGAAGCTTATACTTGATCTTACTAATACCTAGTTCTTTTATAGCACCTTTTATCAGTAGGTCTCAAAGCACTTTACAAATGAGGTCAGAATCATTATCCCAATTTTACAGATGGGGAAACCGAGGCACAGAGAAGTGAAATGACTTGCCCAAGCTCACCCAGCAGGTACAGAAGGACAGCCGATGCATGGCTGCAAAAAGGAGGGTGATATAGTCAAAGCAGTGAGCTAGGGAAATTACTTAAGCTGCAGCAGTTTGAATAGACTTGAGAGAAACAAGATTAGCGGCATTGAAACCAGGAAGTTACAGTGGTCAAGTTGTGAAGTGAGATATGGGCCTAGGCAAAAGTTTTGGTGGTCTGGATAGAGAAAAAAGGCCAGAACTTGGATAAGACATGGCAAGATTTAGACATGATATGCATGTGTAGGTTTAGGTGAAGGATGTGTCAAAAATGACACTCGGGTTATGGGTCTAGCTGACATGGAGAAGGTGGTATTGCTCACAATGATACCAAAAGTGGGAAGAAGGCAACACATTGGGAGCAGGTCAAGAGTTTAGTTTTGGTCATTTTGAGTTTAAATTGTCTGCTGGACATCCACAAGTTGATGTTAGAAAGGTAGTGATGAGATTTTAGTTAAACTACACTGATGTCATGTTTTATACTGAAATGTAACATAGAATCATAGAATATCAGAGTTGGAAGGGACTTCAGGAGGTCATCTAGTCCAACCCCCTGCTCAAAGCAGGACTGATCCCCTATTAAATCATCTCATCCAGAGCTTTGTCAAGCCTGACCTTGAAAACCTCAAAGGAAGGAGATTCCACCACCTCCCTAGGTAACGCATTCCAGTGCTTCACCACCCTGCTAGTGAAAAAGTTTTTCCTAATATCCAACCTAAACCTCCCCCACTGCAACTTGAGACCATTACTCCTTGTTCTGTCATCAGCTACCATGGAGAACAGTCTAGATCCATCCTCTTTGGAACCCCCTTTCAGGTAGTTGAAAGCAGCTATCAAATCCCCCCTCATTCTTCTCTTCTGCAGACTAAACAATCCGAGTTCTCTCAGCCTCTCCTCATAAGTCATGCGTTCCAGTCCCCTAATCATTTTTGTTGCCCTCCGCTGGACTCTTTCCAATTTTTCCACATCCTTCTTGTAGTGTGGGGCCCAAAACTGGACACAGTACTCCGGATGAGGCCTCACCAATGTCGAATAGAGGGGAACGAGCACGTCCCTCGATCTGCTGGCAATGCCCCTACATAGACATCCCAAAATGCCATTGGCCTTCTTGGCAACAAGGGCACACTGTTGTCTCAGATCCAGGTTCTCGTCCACTGTAACCCCTCAGTCCTTTTCTGCAGAACTGCTGCCGAGCCATTTGGTCCCTAGTCTGTAGCGGTGCATGGGATTCTTCCGTCCTAAGTGCAGGACTCTGCACTTGTCCTTGTTGAACCTCATCAGATTTCTTTTGGCCTAATCCTCTAATTTGTCTAGGTCCCTCTGTATCCTATCC
This sequence comes from Caretta caretta, assembly GCF_965140235.1. Taxonomy (NCBI): domain Eukaryota; kingdom Metazoa; phylum Chordata; order Testudines; family Cheloniidae; genus Caretta; species Caretta caretta. The sequence continues at coordinate 54,262,017 of NC_134207.1, forward strand.
CTACCCTCCAGCGTATCTACCAAGGCCTCATTGGTGAGGCCTCATCTGGAGTACTGTGTCCAGTTTTGGGCCTCACACTTCAAGAAGGATGTGGATAAATTGGAGAGAGTCCAGCGAAGGGCAACAAAAATGATTAGGGGTCTGGAACACATGAGTTATGAGGAGAGGCTGAGGGAGCTGGGATTGTTTAGCCTGCAGAAGAGAAGAATGAGGGGGGATTTGATAGCTGCTTTCAACTACCTGAAAGGGGGTTCCAAAGAGGATGGCTCTAGACTGTTCTCAATGGTAGCAGATGACAGAACGAGGAGTAATGGTCTCAAGCTGCAGTGGGGGAGGTTTAGATTGGATATTAGGAAAAACTTTTTCACTAAGAGGGTGGTGAAACACTGGAATGCGTTACCTAGGGAGGTGGTAGAATCTCCTTCCTTAGAGGTTTTTAAGGTCAGGCTTGACAAAGCCCTGTCTGGGATGATTTAACTGGGAATTGGTCCTGCTTTGAGCAGGGGGTTGGACTAGATGACCTTCTGGGGTCCCTTCCAACCCTTATATTCTATGATTCTATGATTCTATACCTCTCCTCCCAGTTTAGTGTCATCTGCAAACTTGCTGAGGGTGCAATCCACACCATCCTCCAGATCATTTATGAAGATACTGAAGAAAACCGGCCCCAGGACTGACCCTTGGGGCACTCCACTTGATACCGGCTGCCAACTAGACATGGAGCCATTGATCACTACCCATTGAGCCCGACAATGTAGCCAACTTTCTATCCACCTTATAGTCCATTCATCCAGCCCATACTTCTTTAACTTGCTGGCAAGAATACTGTGGGAGACCGTGTCAAAAGCTTTGCTAAAGTCAAGGAACAACACGTCCACCACTTTCCCCTCATCCACAGAGCCAGTATCTTGTCACAGAAGGCAATTAGATTAGTCAGGCATGACTTGCACTTGGTGACTCCATGCTAACTGTTCCTAATCACTTTCCTCTCCTCTAAGTACTTCAGAATTGATTCCTTGAGGACCTGCTCCATGATTTTTCCAGGGACTGAGGTAAGGCTGACTGGCCTGTCGTTCCCAGGATCCTCCTTCTTCCCTTTTTTAAAGATGGGCACTACATTAGCCTTTTTCCAATGTTCCGGGACTTCCCCCGATTGCCATTAGTTTTCAAAGATAATGGCCAATGGCTCTGCAATCACATCTGCCAACTCCTTGAGCACTCTCGGATGCAGCGCATCGGGCCCCATGGACTTGTGCTTGTCCAGCTTTTCTAAATAGTCCCGAACCACTTCTTTCTCCACAGAGGGCTGGTCACCTCCTCCCCATGCTGTGCTGCCCAGTGCAGTAGTCTGGGAGTTGAATTTGTTTGTGAAGACAGAGGCAAAAAAAGCATTGAGTACATTAGCTTTTTCCACATCCTCTGTCACTAGGTTGCCTCCCTCATTCAGTAAGAGGCCCACACTTTCCTTGACTTTCTTCTTGTTGCTAACATACCTGAAGAAACCCTTCTTGTTACTCTTAACATCGCTTGCTAGCTGCAACTCCAGGTGTGATTTGGCCTTCCTGATTTCACTCCTGCATGCCCGAGCAATATTTTTATACTCTTCCCTGGTCATTTGTCCAATCTTCCACTTCTTGTAAGCTTCTTTTTTTGTGTTTAAGATCAGCAAGGATTTCACTGTTGAGCCAAGCTGGTCGCCTGCCATATTTACTATTCTTTCTACGCATCGGGATGGTTTGTCCCTGTAATTTCAATAAGGATTCTTTAAAATATAGCCAGCTCTCCTGGACTCCTTTCCCCCTCATATTATTCTCCCGGGGGATCCTGTCCATCAGTTCCCTGAGGGAGTCAAAGTCTGCTTTTCTGAAGTCCAGGGTCCGTGTTCTACTGCTCTCCTTTCTTCCCTGTACATCAGTACATCTAAAGTGTAAGTTTTAAAATGTCTGAGCCTTGGCCTTTAATAAAGCTATATAAATCTGGTTATGCGTCAAAGTGATTGAGAATTTAGCTTTGTTTAAAATAGACAGAGGCTTTTGTAGCATAGAAATTAGTGCTAATTCTTACATGCAGTTGAGATACGTACAGAACTATGCAAAGTTACCCAGAGGCCAAGTGTAAATTAGAATTTTTTCTCTTCATTTTGGAATGAAAGAATAGAAGACATGTATGTGGCTGAGCTTTGTGTTTTCACAAATCCTGGCAACAGTATATAGGAATTCTGTGTCGCATCAGTGCAGTTTCAGTTGTGAACTCTAATGCTTTGAAATATTAGAGTGGAGTGTATCTTTTTGTGCTTACATTGGGTGAAACCCTCATTATTTCTGCATTTGTTAAAATATGGCTCCCTGTTCAACATACAGACAAAGCAAGAGGCTTTGATAAAACCTGATCTACATTCAGAGATTGGCTATGATCTCAGGTTTTCTGAAATGGCACATTGCAAGAGACACAGGAATTATAAAAAGTACTAAAACTGGACACTTTTAACAGCTTCTCTTTACTTTTCCTTACCACACTGTTTTCATTTACATACCTGAATCATGCCATTATTGCTTTTGCTCTTGCTTTTTCTGGCACTTCAGTGATTTATTACCTTTTTTTTATAAATAGTGTGCACTGTGCATCTATTGTGTCGACTTCCTGAATTAATATTCATGATCCTTCTTTTCAAGTTGCAGTTCCTCTGTTGATGTTTGCTTTGCTATCGTTCTATCAAATATATTTTAAAAGAAATAAAAGGTCCTTATGGTTTCAGAAGACTTTTGGCTGTATGTAGGCAGTTATCAGCCGTATGATATGTAATATTATACTGGTCTTATTATCTGGACAGATGTTTTTTTTTTTGCTAACCTAACTTCTTCTGTCTGTGTCTTTAAAGAAACAGTGCATCCAGAATGCAGATTCCCCAGGTTAAAATGCACTTACGGTGAGCACCATTAAGACATGTTTACATTTGCTGCAATTCAGTATTTACTTTTACTATGGTTTTGCTGTATTTCATATATTTAGAACAGGAAATACCACAAGTACTATGGTAAATTTTATCTCTTTGATTTGTAAAAGTCCATATTTTTTTTAAAAAGGTTCCCAACTGTAAATTACTATCCGTAACTAAATCAAGTCCCTTGTTAAGACTTGACCACAAGAACTGAACTTCCCCTTCTCTCCACGAAAAATTACGTGCATGGTATATATGTATAAAACTTATTCCTTCCTCAGAAAATTCCACCTCCTTCATTTTTGTTTTTCAGATTGTAATCTGTTTGGGGCAGCGCCTGTCTTTATTTGTGGCTTGTGCTGCTCATATGACTTTGTTGGCACTTTAACAAATAATAATACTAATAATTAAATAACTGCTGTACATCTGCATTCCACAAATACTCTCTTCACCCAATCACAAATGTCTCTAGACTCACTGCAAAATATTTGTTGCACCCCTTACAGTTGTTTCTGTGGCATCATAGTTACGTTGTCCATTTGTCAATGACAGCACCAAGATTGCATCTACAGAATGCCACGTGACCCCTACTTCCCTTCCTTGCCTAGTACTATCACGTTGAATTCATTTGCAAGGCTCCTGGCTTGTTTACAGTTAAGTTCATCTTAGGATCCACTTCTGTTATATTGCTTGCATTGAATCTAGATGATGTGTATAAAGAAAAAAGACTGTTTGTTTTGTTCCCTTGCCTGTGTCTACTTGCCTGCCTGACCTTAGACTGTGAGCTTCTTGGGACCAGCCCTTCTTGAATGTTTGGAATGGGCCTAGCAGATTAGCTACCCTAAACAAATAAGACTAACGGAGAAGATATAGCTTCTGGAGAATCAGTGATTGTCAGGAAGGAGGTCATTGCTAAGTTACACAGAAAAGGATGGGCTACCTCTACAACCCACCGTGGTCCTCCCTTCACCACCTCCCATACATATTCCCATGTCATTACACCTTGTATCCTAGCAAGATATTGCCTGCTTAAAGGAGCCAAGTGTCTGGATCTCTACCTCACTTCTGCCCATATGCAATTAGGCTGTCAGTCATTTAGGGGAGAAGGATTTATATGCATGCAGCAGATAGACTCTGCGCATAGGCACTGAAAGGTATTATATGACAGGGAGCAATGTGAATTTGCAATGTACTACAGCCAAAGCTATATTAAATGAGTGTTGTGTTAAATAAAATGAAGACATGCTTTTGAATTTGTCCATGAGGAATTGCCCCATAAACCCACTGTTATAATTTATCTAATATGCTTGCTTCCAGCTGCCCTTGTTGGTGGATTCATGCTTCCTCCCACTTATCAAAAGGATCAGTTTTGGCATCCCCTTTACATAAGAGTCCTGTGAAGTCTCTTGAGCTGAACTCATGGAGTACATTGCATTGATTCCAAGGCAGGCTGGCAATGTCCACATACCCTCTCCTGTGCAAGCTAATGAGGGGGTTGTGGCAATTTTTAAAGGGGCAGAACACAAATATATGTTGTTCTCAGAGATTATGCTAGCTAGAATTACCACTCCCTGTATGAGAGTCTAGCAGTTTGGGTAGCCATAGCTGTAGGCCCAATTGACAAGACTCCCCGACTCCTAGGCCAGGATTCCAAATGGTTGGTGCCTGCCAGTATCTCTGGTGGTGTAATGTCATTCAGATAATGTCAAGGGAAAACACATTGTGTGTATGTTTCTTGACTAAGAATTTGGAGGAAAAAAAGCAAAATGGAGGCAGTTCAGCAAAGCATCCATTCTAGGTCTAGCAAAAGACCTCGGGTATGGTGCAAAGATAGGCACTGGTGCTGAGGTCCTATGGTGGTTGGTATCCTATATAAAGATATTAGATTAGATTAGATTAGATTAGATTAGATTAGATTAGAGAGAAATATAATCCAAATAAGCAGTGGTTTCAATGAACAAAATACAGGGGGTGTCAGAATGTGAATTCCTTTTGACCTTTCTTATTTAATAATACAAGTTGAACTTGTAGAAAGACTCCCAGTGCTGGGCTTCTTGAAGAGGATCCAGTGATGGCAGTCCCAGCTTTGGGTTCTCCACAGATAGTCTCCATCTGGGCAGACTCTCAGTTAATAACCCAGTGGGGGTGACCTGAAATCCTGTCAAGGGCCCATCCCTGGCATCCTCAAGACACTTTGGACCTGATCCAATACTCACTGAAGCCAATGGAAATACTCCTATTATTTTCAATGAGTGTTGTTTCAGGTCCTTTGAGTCAAGTATGTTTAGATATTCAGGCAGGATGGACATTGAATAAAACTACTAGTCCTTTCCATTAAAACAGAGCCTTAGCTCAAGAAGGGTTAATATCTCACCATTATCAAACATGCATGGTCTACTAAGGACCATTGCATCAATCAGCATGATCACAGTTGATGGCATCATACCAGGCATTGCATAGTAAATTTGGGACAGTTCTCCAGAGCAGTACTTCTGGAAATTATGGATATATGTGTTATGCCCACTAGGTAAGTGAAAGAATCAGTATCTGACTTTTCAGTATGCCAATGGGTAAAGTACCTTCAGCCTCTCCCATGTGCCCAGAACCAGAATGTCTGAATTTTCATGGGAATACTCAAGAATTGCTAATAAGTTGAGTGAACACATTTCACTTATCAACAAGCAAAACAATAATTTTTGATCTGCTGCATTCCATACTTTGGTTCCTCAGTCATTTCATAGAGACTTCTGGTAACAATTAATACCACCATAAAAAGAAAATAACAGGGAAAAACATGCACACAAATTGAAAGCAGATATCTGAATGTTGTTGTCCCACTAATTTAGATCAACTGCATGTCAGCCTGGAAACTTGTAACTTGCATTCATGAGCGATGTTATAAAACAAAGTGTGGTGGAGAAATGACAGTGGAGCCTGTCTGTACTTTCTGGAATTAATATGTATGTGCAGATAATTAAAAGAACAATAAAAATTCGCAGGATGAACATACATGGGGGAAGGTTTAAACATCGTCCAAACACGTCATATGATGTGGGCCTTAGGGAAATAAAGCCTTACAGGATACTGGCAGACAGTACTGCTGTGGGTACCAGAACTCAGCAGTTTCCCTGCCTGAAAATAAATCCTTTTAGTTAATGCGGCTGTGTGGGTGGAATTACACACACCACTCCCATTATTGTTAGACTGGAGAGCAGGACTAATTCTCATGAACTTTGCTGAAAATGTAAGTTGGAATCTTTCCTGTACAATGCTTTATTTATTAGGGCTTGTCTGCATGGTGTGGCAATGTGCACTACGGGCGTGTGATTTCGAAAGTTGCGCTCTAACTGGTTCGTGTAGACCCTGCTAGCACTCACTAAAGTTCTCTAGTGTGTTTTAAAATAGTACTGGGAAATTTAGTGTGTGGGAGCAGGGTACACAGACCAGCTAGTGCAAAACACATTGCTGTGCTTTAGAAATAACACCCCCAGAGTGTGTATTGCCATGCCGTGTAGACATGCCCTTAGAAATGCTCTCTAGCATGCGATGGTGAATTCCTATCATCGTATCATCAGATGTAGCTGACACTGGGTCGGAGGGTAGTTCTTTCTTGATGTGTACCTGCAATTCTTACAAGCATGACAGAGAATTAGATATGCCTGTCAAGAGGAGAATCTACCACATTGTCAATTCTTTCACCCCACAGTGTGCCAAAGGGAGCAAATTCTTAGTGGCCAAATGTTAACAGCTGGCACAGTGAAGAGTCCTCCACAGACAGTCAGGGTTATTTAATGGGAATGCAGCAGCACTGTAAGCCTCGCCTACACCATCTGGCTCATTCTGGAATATGGAATATATATCACAATTACACGAGTAAATGAAAAGATATGCAAGTAACTTAAATGTATGTGTTTCTCTACTTCACTGTACAATGAAACAGACATCTGGGAAGCAGTACATCTCTCATTTCCAGCACAAATCAAAGCAAACAGCAATTCGCTGTGTAAAGTGTACTTTGTAGTGAACTGGCCTTCATTATCAAAGAGTTAATTGCTTTGGATTCCTGTTTTTTGTTCCTGTTTTTTACAGGTTCTTTTTCTCTATGGATACAAAACAAACCTATGTGGAAACGCATGGAGAATATGCTTGTTAAAACTGTATTTGGAACGGAGGGTGATTTTAAAAAAGAAAAGCATATTGGCCCAGACCATCTCTGCACAGCTCCAAGTTCAGAGGGGTCCCTGGGAGGCAGGGTGAGGCACATACTCTTTCCCTCCCACTCCATCCGAGGCAGAATTACCTTTTCCATGGATTATTCCCCCTCCGTTCCCTAGGAGCAGTACTGGTATCCTACAAAACTGGTAACATGGCTCCTACAAAGCTTCAGTGACCCAGGGATTTGGGGGCTACTGGGAGCCAGAACAGCCGCAGAGGTACAGGTCCCTGATCTGCCATGATCTGAAGAGATCCACTATGTTTGAAGGCAACCCCCCCCCATCTTTTCTGTGGGAAAGAGTGCAAACCCCAGCAATGGAATGAAGTTGGGAGAATCTTCATGGAGGGTTGCTCTGACAGAGCCCCCCTCTGTGGGGGAATCCATATGAGGGGGTGATCACAGTCACTGATTTTATGGTACACTCTTTCTGTGGCTGAACTTTGTGTGTGTTTGTGTTTCAGAGGAGACATCTGAGGGCACTGAATGTGTTTAATAGACGAGGCATAATAGTTTTATGGCACAAATAGCTATAGAACAATGGGTTACTGTACTCTCATTTCATATATGTCACTTTTAACATATCTGGAAAGAAAGAGCTGTCTCCTTTAAATGAAAAGCAAAAATATCACTGCTGAAAGATTCTTACACATTTGTCTGATATCCAAGCTTCATTAATCTCCTCAACTGTAAGAGTTGACTAATTCCATGGGCTCTTAGCCAAGCTCATGAAAAATAAAATTAAAGAAAAAATATTGATGGTTGCATAGGAGCCTTCCTGTCCCTGCTCTTTTATGAGCCTCTTCTCAACAAAAATGGTTTATACAAGGCCATCTGAAATAAAACACCTTTTCATGCCTGCCAAAAAGGCTGGCAATCTGAATTCCTCTTTCACAAATTAAATCTGGCTCTCCAGCAGCTGCATACTGGGATAGGTTTGTGTGCATTTACACAGCAACCTATATGTATTCAGGAGCATTTTACTGAGAAGAACAAACATGCATGTGCAGAGGAGATATATGTGAGACCTTATTTTCTAACCTGTAACTAGTGTGTGTGTGTGGGCGGGGGACAGGTCTGGAGAGTTATAGCAGACTGACTATGTGCTGGTGGCAAAAGCAAAATCTGCAGCTTCCACGTCTATAATATGGCCTCGATGTGACAAGGTGCTGGATACACCGCTGAGCTGCGGAGCACCCTGGGGGCCCACTGAAATCAATGACAAAACTCCCATGAATTTCAGTAGTTCACCATAAGGCCTTAAACTTTCAGTTCGTCAGTGGAAGTTGATGATCCTCAGCTCCTAGAGGGATAGAGCTCTTAGCAAGCAGCAGAGGCAAACGAACGGCAAGAACCAAAGCTCCACTGAACCCCTGTTGTGTGAATTCTCTTCTTGAGCGTCAGAGAGAAAATCTGCTTCAAATATGTTTTCTCCACTTCTGTTGTTCGAAAAAAAATTCAGGGTCAAAGAAGGGGCACTGTAAATTCTGAATATCTGATGATGTGGAGCTGATGTATAGCCACTAAATGCTAACATAATTAAGCCATGACATCATCCTTCAAGCATTATGGGTGCTGTATCTTTTATTGTAAACCCTTATCAAGCTTACAATGGCTTGCTCAGGATTTAGATAATTTTTCTCTCTCTGCATCACAGATATGTGAGTTTTAAAAAACACAAAAATGTGCGTCACAACCTAATCATTGTTCATGAACTTTACTTGTTGTTACATTAATATTTCATAAACGCATTTATTCCTGCAATACGACATTGCAAGATGTGCAGCTGAAATACTGCAGTAATCATTAATGTGTGTGTGTGTGTGTGATACACACACACACACACATTAAAATGAGTTTTTTGTTATTTACTTGTATTGTTTATTAAAGTTTCTATCAGGTTTTCATTCAATTCAGTGGGAGATTTGCCATTTACTTCAGCGGGAGCAGGGTCCCATATTTTTTAGTTAGCTTTTCCATTCTAGTTATCTTTTAGATTCAATTGAAAGTTCAGTTAAATTCAAAATGGTGATGAAGGGAAAGAGGATAATGGGCCAGATTCTGGGGCCTATCTGCAAATCCTCACGGGAATCATTCAGTTGAAATCACTGCATGGGGAAGGGTTTGCAAGACTGAGTCTGCCATGCTTAGTTACAACAGTAGAAGAACTGGGTTCAGAGTTCACTGAGCTCACATATGGCACAGCTGAGGAGACAGGGAGGGGGGCTCTAATCCACCTTGCTACTGTGCAATCTAGGGCTGCCAGGGGCTCACATGGCCCTGAGTGTAATGGCACAGCTCTAAGGGGCTGGAGTGGTCCTTTAGGGCATAATGCTCCAGCCCTGTCTGCCCCCACAGCAAGCCTCCCAGCACGCCATGGTGGGGACTGGGGAGTATAAAAGTAGCATAGTCACCTTTATGCCATTTGAGAGCTCCTGTTTGCTGGGGGAATCCACAGCTGCTTGCCTGAGGCAGTTTTCAGTGTCCTCTGTGTCACTTGAGCACTTCAGGCTGTGTATCAGGCCCCAAATCTGATATAACTCGTTTGTCTTTGAAGGAGTTATTGTGTATTTACAAGTTTCCTGACCGTAGAATTTGGCCCAAAACATTTGGGCTTCATTTATCCCAGCTTCGTGAAATCAGGCAAAATTGCAACCCTCCTGCACTGTAGGTGCCATTGCATCTGGGGGAGGATGCAAGTGATGTTTGTGTTGCTCTCCAGGGGACTTTTCTGTGGAGAGACAGCTTTAATTTATGGATAGAAGCCTCACTAGCAGTGAGTGCCTCCAGCATGCACTAAGCCAGCTCCTCACCACTACCACCACCAATATCAGAGCAGGATTTGTGGGCGCCTTGCAACCCTCCAACCTCACTTCAGCCAGATTTGTCGCCATCCAGTGCCCTGGGTTATGCAGTCACATGCTCAGGCAAGCCAGGGTTGTATCAAGCCCACTTGGGTAAGAACGGAATCATCACTTAGTGAGAAGAGGCATGTTAACCTTCTCGTGCAACAGGCATTAAAAGGAGGGCAACAAAATTTTTCCATCACTAAAAGCCAATTCAAGCAGCATTAGCAATGAATAATTGAAGGAGTTAGGAAGCCTGCACTGTAGGACTTTTAAAAAAGTTAATCTTTCATAAAGTCTGTTCTACTTCTGTTAGACTCTGCTCTTTGTCTTGCCAAAGGACAAGCACAGTGTGAATTCACATCATGCTTCCACATGTGGTTTACGTATTTTCCATGTGGAGTCTGAGTGGTTCCTCTGACCTCAGTGTGCGGATCACACGTTTTCCACACATGCTTTGTGTGATTCGCATCTGTTTGAAACATTGCTTCTGACAGCAGAAATCATGATAGTTTTACAGCAGGCGCTAATAATTTAATTCAAGAAGCAGAACTTGCAAAGACTCAGGGTGTTTTCAATTTTGGTTTATGGTTCATGTTGAGTGCTAGCCATTATAATTGCATACCAGGAGAAAGATTCACAGCTCAGGCCACAGGTCCCAATGGCACGGCTGGGGGTGGGGCAGCAACCCAAACCACCCACAAGTTTCTTGAGCTGGGATGGCATAGAGCTCTCTGGCGGAGCCCACAACATGGATGAGGCAAGCTCAGGAGTGGGGGGAGCTAGGGCACCCAGGAGACAAGATGATTCAACTCATCTTCAAGGACAACATCCACCCCAGGCTTTGAATTTGCTCTGTCCTGGTGGTGAATCCCAACTCTATCAAATCTATGTCTGCAGGCACAAAGGTGCAAACTGCACACATACTCTGCACCCAAAGGGCTCACTCCAGACCCATGTCTCTTAGTGGACCCAGCTCACTTGCAACTTCAATGAAAGATGCTCTTAAACACCTGGGATCCACATTAAGGCTATATGAGTCATGCACTGTATATTGTAACTACAATATAAATTGCAATCCAAACACAGAGCCAATTTTTGGTTATTTCTTTATTATGGCCAAAATATGCCATCTGCTCTGCTGGTGCACAAGTCAGGGGACGCGCTCCCAGCTTGTGTCCGTGTGATGCAGCCATGCTCAACTGCAGACCCTGTAGGACAACTCTCTCCATGTGCCCCCGGTGGCCCCTGTGGCTCAACTCACACCACAGGGGGTTAAGGGGAAGTAGGCCCATCACCCATGGTGTGCAGCTGGGGAGGACATGCTATACGCTCTAAGGCAGTGGTTCCAAAACTTGTTCTGCCGCTTGTGCAAGGAAAGTCCCTGCTGGGCCGGGCCGGTTGGTTTACCTGCCGCGTCCTCAGGTTCGGCCGATCACGGCTCCCAGTGGCCGCGGTTCGCTGCTCCAGGCCAATGGGAGCTGCTGGAAGAGGCGCGGGCTGAGGGACGTAATGGCCGCCGCTTCCAGCAGCTGCCATTGGCCTGGAGCAGCGAACCGCGGCCACTGGGAGCCGCGATCGGCCAAACCTGTGGATGCGGCAGGTAAACAAACTGGCACGGCCTGGCAGGGGCTTTCCCTGCACAAGCAGCAGAAGAAGTTTGGGAACCACTGCTCTAAAGGATGTAACAGTGGGTATACTCCACTTGCATGTCGAGAGCTCTGGGAAGAACTCCTCCTGGGTGGGGCTGTGCCTCAATGGCCCAACTGAGCCTTGCATATTTTATTTGTCCATTATAGAAAACTTCTCTATGCTGTCAAATTATTAACAAACACTCATTCAGTATTTATATCCCCATTTTCAGGCAGGGCAAATGAGACACAGAGAGGTGAAGTGGGCCCTAGGTGGCCCAGTGAACTAGCATTTGAGCCAGGAGCAGAAGTCACATCCTCAGCAGGGCTTTGGAAGGCGCGCTGATCATTCTTCTAATGATGTGTTCTTTACACGTCCTGTTACTGAAGTCAGTTCCTTTAACTTACTGTGCCCTGGTAGTTTATTTTTTTAACAAGCTATTTGTGTATCAGCTGTTCTTTCAAGTGAGAGCTCCCCTCAGAGTTATATGTGTATGTTTGCATTTTTCTTAAAGAGCACAAATCCGCCCTGCCCCCTGGGCACAAAAGGCCCTAAATACAGTGGAATAACCATGACTCCACAATTCGGGGGCTCAGGCAAGGGAGAGGTCATGCAGAGGACGCCATGTGCCCTTCTCACTATGGACAATGCACTGTGTCATCTCTTTTCACAGCAGCATAGAGGGGTGGGCTTGGGGATGTAGATGGGCATGGCCAGCATGACTACAAGGATCAACAGACCATATCACACCTTCCTCCTCTCCCACCCTCTGAGGCCACAGCTTCTCCGAATCCACATAAACTGCAGTAGCAGCTTCAGAGTGCTGTGGTGAAGTTCCAGGCTTTGTGGGGCAGGACTCTGCACTCCTGACTTAAACACAAATCCCATGCACATGGCCTGTTTACTTAAGCTTTGCACAGGCATCTAGGATTTGGCTCAAAAAGAACAATCCTAAGCCAGAGACACAGCCCCTGAAAACAAAATGTTCAGTCTGAATAGCTGTGATTGTCTCCTCTCCTCTCCTTGATGTATACATGTAAAGCTCATTAATGGTAATGATAGTCTAGGAACAAATGAGCCATGTTGCACTGCAGCTACTTTATCCCATAGGCAGAACAGGAATGTGGCACCACTCACCGAACAAGTTACCTAACACAGAGTTGGCCTGATGTTAAAAGAGATTTGGAGCTGTAGGCAGTTAAATACATAGCCTGCCCCTTCAGACTGCCACCGTAAATAAGCATTTTTAAAAGAATCCCAGTCTTTAATGAAGAACAGAGGGAATTTTCGATCGTTAATCAGAAACAGCTCTGGAAATCAGGGATAGTGGAGAGGTATGCATATTTTGATTTGGTGCACAGAAAATGCATTGTTTCTGAGCTATTCCTATAAGTGGGTTCACTGTACTGTAAAAACTTTAGTGGATCCTGTGGTGTTGGTGATTCTGTGAGTATTAAAAGGAATTAGAGAGAGTCCTCTAAAGTAGGCAAAGGCACCATGGTGAGAAATAATTACCCACTTAAAAAGTAACTCTGTACAATTAAAAAAAATTCTTGAAAGAATGAGAGAATAGATGCACATAAAAAAGATTGGGGGCAAGGGAAAGGAAAAGATTATTTAAAACTTATAACACTTAAAATCATTCCAGGCACATTGTGAAACTGCATGTGCTGCAGAAGGAAAAAAAAATACACTTATCTAATCGTCTGCAAATTACTGTAAGGAGTACATTAATGAGATTTAAGGATATATCCCAGTTAATGAGTCATCAGGATTCTCAGGAGCAAGTGAAATTCCATGCTCATGCGGTAAAACATACGTACGTCAGACCAGAAAGCCATTGCAAGTCTGAGAAGATATAAATATAAGAATTGTTAATAGTGAAAACTGTGATCAGTGAGGCCCCCTTTGTTGAAATGCCAAAACTTCCATCAAATTTCAAATAAAATAGCTACAATCCTACACAATAAGATGTGGTGCAAAGGCATAACAGCTAGGAATGAGAAATACGTTTTGAATTTAAATAATAAAAATGAGGTACTGTAGGGAACTGAGATATGTAAATAAAGTGCTTTGAGATCTTTCAAGATCAAGTCTCTAACCCAAACAATCTGACTGGGTTGGCCTTGTTCCTCTTAGAGTGCCATTCTGCCAACCTGTCCTGCTACCACACCCTAGGGTACAGCAGCTTTCCCGCCTCTGGACTCACAAAGTTTCTAGGGGATGCAGTAAAGCCTGAAGGCTCAATACTCAATTACAAAACAAGGTATAAAATCTACCAATATTACCTCTATCATTCCACCTTAAGTCTTCTGTCCAAGCCCAGGCCAGCGGAATCCAGGGTGTGGTTTGACAAATGGCTGCCCAGGAAAATTGTTATTACAATTCCTATTAGTCATAGGGTAGGGTTTTATTCTACCATTCATGATTTCCCCTATGCTTCTCTAATTTCGCTTACTGCATGATGTCTGGCAAAATTCAACTGTCTTCTGACTGGCCTCCTTAGGCCATACCTGATTTCAGATTGTTTCTGGGGCAGTCGTTCTGTTTCCCATCATTGTCTTTTGTTGTATCAACCAGGCAAGGTACTAACAAGCTTCAACAGGACTTTATTTTCAAAGTGGAAACCCAAGCTGCTGCTGCACCCTCTGTAGCTTTCTCCCAGCCTCTCAACTCCTCCCCCCTCCTTCCTGTTTCCTGTCCTTTCAGACTCCCAACAGCCAGTGCTGTTCCCAAGCCACAGCTAAACACCACATCTTTTTAACCCACCTATCTCCCCCAGTCCCATTCTAGAATCAAGCCTTTAGAATCTCTTCATCTTTTAATAAACAATTGATTTTAAGACAAAGAAAAGCTGGGCATTACTGTTACAAAATACATTTTAAAACCTGGGAGAAGAGGTCAGTTTATGTGCCATATATTATGGGCACATTGTTAATTTGAACCACTATTGGAAGGGACTCTCGACAACAGAAATCCCATGTGATACGGTACCTGTTATGTTAACTAGTATATTTCCGTAAAAGCATACAATGTGGTTGTATAATCCCAATTGTAAATTCATTAGTTCAAGTTAAGACTGCCAAGACACCTCATTGTTTTGCCAGTTTTTAAATGTGTCTGAGAGTCTGTACTTTTCCTGCTTAAAAAGGATACTCACTTGTTACCTAGTCATTGAGTTTGGGTGCTCCACTTTTCTTTGATTATTGATGAACTAGATAACCTGAGGCCATGGTTCCACCTGACTTTGCCCTTTGGGATTCTGCAGGAAGCAATGGTTACCTTCACCAAACATACATGTTTTGACTGGTGCCATACTTTGTTTATTACTATTAGTTCTGTCTGTTTCCCAAACACAACCAAGAAAAATCTTTTAAAAAGCCTAATAGAGGAAATAAAATCCAGTTATTTTGGATTACATTGACTATTGAAAACCAGGGTTAGAAAGACACAGTAGGTCTACACTAATATTATTGTGACTGTTTTATATATAGTGCTCTGGATACAGATTAACCTACTTTTCTCATTATTTGTTATATTGCACTTGAGAACAGCAAGCACTTTGTTAAATGGATTGCAAGGTTGTTTAGTTTTACTGTTGTAGCTTCTTTAATGGTCACATCAGCAGTTAGCATTCTCTGTTAGTAAGTGTAAACAGGAATTATGTGCTGCAAAGGGTTAAATGGTTGACATTTAACAAACAAAGTTCTCCTTCCACTTTTTTCTCTCCTATATGCTAAACTAATTGACTTTTTTAAAACTCTACAACAACACTACAAACAATATGTAAAAAGTGAAGCTATGCACAATCCTGGACAGTGCAGGTTCTAAAAGATAAATTGAGGACATTCAGGAGGTTCATGTAATCATAAACATGGAGCAATAATAAGAATAAAAATAAGAATTAATTAAAATAATTAATATCCAGTTTTGCAGACATGTTTTACTGGACATAGTGCTTACTCTTGTGACTGGTTTCCAGTGAAGTCAATGACACTGCACATAGCATCAAGTGTCAATCATATTAAACCTTTGTAGGTCTTTGTCTAGTGGCTGGACCACAGAAAGAGATTTGAGTCTGCTACTGTCTCTAAGTTAACAGCCCTAGTGGTTTAGCTTGAGCAGTGGATGCACAATCTTTTGGTTTTAGAGGTTGTAGATTCAATCTCTGCAGATGGCTCAGCAAGACTTATTGTCACAGGTGGTGGCCCATACAGGAAATATAACTGTTATATATCTCAGATGCTTTGCTAAGTGACAGGGGATAATGAAACCCATGTTGATAGAGTGTCAGTCTTGGTCCTGTTCTAGTGGCTCTACCTACAGACATTTATTCATCTGCTACAGTCTGTAATTTAGTGGAGCTGATCTTTTAACTCAAACAGTATAGGCTTGGACTTGTAGATCCAGAATCCCAGGTTCATCCTTGCAGATGACCCAGACGATGGTTTCATCACATAAGCTCTATATTCTGTAGAAAGTGCATGCAAGGTTGGCCCACATACATATCACTTACATAGTGGTGTTGCAATAAAATCTCTCTGTATATTTGTGTACATTCACAACAAGTCACTTTGTATCATCTACTAAACTACTAATTTATAGCTTCTTAACACACCATTAACCAGCACATTTTCAAAACCATTTTTCCTCCTTTCTCCAGTGATGGAAGAACATCACAGGAATATAGGTATTGCCATACTGGATCTGACCTGTAGTCCATCTAGTTTACTATCTTGTCTTCGGTATCAGCCAATACCAGATGTTTCAGAGGAAGAAAAAAACTCACACTAGACAGATGTGGGGTCATCCAACCCTCAAGAGAATCTTCTCCTAACCTCTAGAAGCTGGAGATTGGTATAAACCCTGAAGTATCAGGTTTTATATCCTCCCCAGAACTCTTTTTTAGTATTTACTTTTTTAGTATTTTAGTATCATAATTCTAGATAGTCTTGTTATCCATATAAAAGTGAAACTCCTCTTTAAATCTTGTTACATTATTGGCCTTAGGAAGTCCTTATGGCAGTGAGTTCCACAGTCTACTTATGAATTGTGTGAAAAACTACTTCCTTTTAAGAGTTTTGAATTAAGTGAGGCATGAAAAATGAAAGATTCCAATATACCTTCTATGTACCATTCATTATTTTATATGCTTTTGTCATGCCCACTCTTATTTGTCTCCTCAGTGTACAACCCTGGTCTTTTCAATCTCTTTTCATCTAAGAGCTTTAGTGAAGCACCAAAATTTGAAATTCAGAAGGAAAGCAGGAAATTGGTATATAAAATATAAAACATAAAATGAATGCTATGTACATGACATCTATTTGATCAGGAAGCAGGTGAATCAAGAGAAATATTTACATAGTATTTATAATTCAGTAATTGAAAACATGTTCTTCTATATAAGAAGCTTTTTAACCTTTCAGTATATGGTCAATGCCAATTGCAGAACTGTATTTAGCAGAACTTTACAATTGACTTCATTTGTTCATAATTGCTGCATATTTGTTTAGAGAGAGATAGCGAATTGGCTTGTAGTGACTATAAAGCAGTAATACGATGGATTTTACTGATGTCACAAGCAGGGAGAACTTATCTATTCATACATCAAATTATTATTCCCTATTATTGTGTTTAGTTATTACTAATAAAAAGGTACAAAGAGCTTAAAAAGAAAGCAATTAAGATTTTCTCATCTAACATTATTATTTATTTTAGTTCTTGGAATTCAGAATTTTACGTTCACTGATGTCAAAGTAGGTTTATCATAAGGAAATTTTACGCCTCAACTGGCATTGATGTGTCAGCAATCTGTATCCACTGATGTCCGTGGAAAGGAAAGACTGGTTTATTCTCTATGACCCTTTACAGAGAAATAAACAAGCACTTATATATTACAAACAGCTTAACAGCATCTTTCATTTTAATCTAAAATCACAATCACAATGCCAACTTTTAGTTCTGTTTTGATGTACCCCATGGTAGAGCAGGCAAAACACCAAGAAAATGAAGAATAGGGATGGAATTCTTAAGGAAAACTTTCTAAATCATTGCAATCAGAACACCCTGGGCAAGTCTCAGCGATACAGCTATATCATGTCACTCTGTGAATGTTGCTCATACATTCTGAAAGAACAGAAAATGTGAATGAACTATCATATTAGTTGCCAAATCTGATTCTACATTGAAGCAAGCATGTCCTGGTTAACAGCCTGCTAATATAGGGCTGAAGATTTAAGGCCTCGTTCTGGCCTGATTAAAGACAATGGTAAAATCCCCATTATCTTCAAGAGCATCCAGATTACGGGCAGTATCAATGAGGGCTGAAAATTTGCCTGTAAAAAAGATCACCATTTTGCATCATCATCAAATGATGCTGGAAAAAAAAAAGCTTCCTTTTGATTGATAATTTTTTGCAAGTTTTAGTGAAAAGCCTTAATCCAAATTTAACAAAATTACTCATGTGCATAAATGTTTGCAGGTCTGTCCCTGTGTACAATGCTGAGCACACAGACTCCAAAATAGTAATGAAACAATAATGCTTATGATGTTCTTTACTTTGTTTCTTTACCTCACTATAAAGTTCAGTACAGGCCTGTAAAGTACAGTACAGGATAGAGCAGTGGTGGTGAGCATACCAGGTTTTCATGGTTTTATGTCATAATGGCATACAGTAAAAATGAATCAGCAAAACCTAAGACAGGCCTACATCACATATGAAAATCAGTATAATAATTAAGGTTAAGATTTTGTCATAGTTATTTTTAGTAAACATCAGGGACAGGTCATGGGCAATAAACAAAAATTCATGGAAGCCTGTGACCCGTCCCTGACGTTTACTAAAAATAACTGACAAAATGGGGCTGTCTGGGGGATGAGAGGCCAAGCTGTGCTACGGAAGGGAAGTGGGGGGTCCAGCATCTGCTACCACTGTGGCTAACATCTCTGGGGCTCCCTCTGCCTGCAGTGGCTGGGAGCTCCAGGTCCCCACACTGCCTGCAATGGCTCAGAGCTGCGGGGGTCCCCACCACCCATGGTGGCTTGGAGCTCCAGGTTCCCCTGCCACACACGGGGCTGAAGCGGAAAATGTCATGGAGGTTTCTGGAAGTCATGGAATCCATTACTTCCATGACCTCCATAACATAATCTTAGCCTTAATCATAATCAATAAGGTCCTGGAATAAGATGCACCTATTTGGAGAGGGGGAAGCAACCCCCCCCCCCTGAACAACCTGACATATTGGCCTGTCTTACTCTACCAAGACCCAGTGCTAACATAGCAAGGAATGTTTCAAGTCAAAGGGAAGGTAAATTGGCAAAGATCTGGGGAGAATCTCATACAGTATCTACTAGCATACTTCCTGGCTCTTCTCAGTTTTATTAGCCCGCCGCTTTAATAAACACCAGATTTACCCACAATATTTTTTAAATGAGAAAAAGAAAAGATTGAGACAGATGAATACAAACCATACTGAATAAATTGTACAGTGCACTCATGGCATTCATTTATTCATTACAGAGTACACAGAGGCAGTTTACTGAATAAGGTTAATTTGTATATTTCTTGATTGTTATTAGTATTTTAAAGCCTTTAAAATTAGCTCTTTTATGCTGTTAGTTGTTTACATTCTGATCACTTGTTAATGTTTTGATTAGTTATGTTAATGGGAGCTCTGAGAGAGGATTTATGTGCAAAACAAAAGTCACCATAAATTGGAAGAATATTGTTTAATCAGAGTCCCTATTCAGTAAAATATTAAAATTCAAACTCTGTCTCATTGAATTAGTAGCTCACTGTTCACGTGGTTTATTTCTGAAGCATCACTGGCCTAACATCTCTGAACTGGTTATAGCTTTGCTTCCTTCTTTCTTAAGTTTTGCAGGGCACTAACATGAATTACTTGCTAGCAGACATCAATGACATGGCTGCTTCCTTCACAAATGCTTTCCCCTTTGCTTCATTTCTAAACAATTAAGAGTGTGTGGCTGCACATGTCATGCCTTAGAAAAGGCCATTTTTGACAGTGTATGCAAAATACTTGAAACAAGACGGAGAAAGTGAGAGAGATTGAAAAAGACATTCAGTTTGGAGACTTGACATGAATAGAATTGGGCAAATAATGCAAAAAAGTATTAAAGAACCTTTGTTCAAATTAAACCCACAAATTAGCTTTAACAGCATCTATGATCCCTTTTATTCACTTTTAGGGAACTCTCATGTAAGTGAAATATTTTCAAAGAAAGAGAAAGTATATTAACAGCAGTAGTTACATCAGAAATGTTCATGCAGTCATCTTGGAAAAGTTACCATGGGTCCAGATAACCTTGCTGCAGTTTCCTTCCTCCCGCTTCATCAATGCAGGAAAACTATTGTGGTCTGCAGGCATAGTGGGAGTAGGGTGCATTTAGGTCTATGGCAGTAACTACTGCATGGTATTCCACTGCTGTGCCCATGTATTTTCATTGAGGGTGCATTGGAATTTAGCTAAGTTGCAGATCATTGTATTTGAACCACTTTCCTGTTGACCAGCACAAGGAAATGAATGGCTGACAGGCACATGGGATAGGTTTAAATGGAAGGCCACGACTTTATTAGTTATACATTGTCTGCCGCAGGTCTCATGTACCGGGCATTTAATTAGTTACAGGTTGGTTTCCAGTGCTTATACCATGAACCAACCAATAACTTGGGGAAGACCCTTTCTGGTCTACCACATGAACTCCATTCAATTGTGAAACTTCTGCCCTCTCCTACCCCAACACATATAAAGGGGCTGGAATGACTGAGACCACAAGTCTGCGATGGGGAACGTCAGACCACAAAGTCTACAAGGTCCCTGCCACACGTGAGTTTGGACTTCTCTCATCCCTCTGCTGTCCAATCAAAGATCCTCTCCCGCTAAAGGTGGTAAGCGGGTATTTGCAAGATTGGCTTCTCTTACCCAGTTGGAAAAGGTAGTAATTTAGCCAGTATAGGTTATGCCTTTTATTTCCTGTGTCCACCTCTAGACTACAGATATAATCTAGAGTGTGAACCATGATGTGTGTTGATCTGCAAATCACCTGTATGAGGCATGTGGTAGAGTAGAGTTTTGGGGACATTATGTCAGATAGCGTCCTTGCAGATATTTGTGTATTCTAAGACTATGATCATTAGGAACTTCATCACTATAACAATCAGCATCTTTATGAGCTCTTGTGGGAAACCTTCACTATCTGGACATCTGTTGATTAAACTGATTTTTATGGGGGGTTTTCTGTTGATTCACAGATGAAGTGGATACGCTTGAAGGTTTCTGTTTTTACAGGGGAGCCTTTTCTGCATTTGATGTTGGACGGGAGCACGACTGCTTTTACTTCAGTTTTGTGCGTGTTGGGAATATGGACTAATTTGGAGGGATCAGCCAAGCCAACAGTTGGCTTATGGTGTCATCTAACCATGATGTAGTAGTGCAAACAAAGGTGGGGTCTCACTGGCAATGAGATAAGGAGTGGTAAATCATTGCTTGCTGACCACTGATCTAGTACTGCACAGCATTAGTGTGAGGGTGTGACGGTTATATTCTCATGAGGGTTCACTGCAGTTGTATGGGCTGGAGTGGTTATAGATTTGTGTTGATTTTCTTTCCAGATGAAGGTTGTTGTTTCTTCCTGTCACTCCTGGGAAGGTAGAGGGATGGTGGTGATGTAATTGCATCGGACTGTGACATATTAACGTGCCATATTTCAAGGAAGGTGTGTAACTGCTCGACTCTGCGTATATACTGCCTGCGTTGAGAGGAAGGAAATGGGGGCACCAGTAGAGGGCTCTGGTACTTTAGAGCCTAGTACCCCGCTAGCTAAATGATACCGATTTCCCTGAACAACTGGAACAACTCTGCTACTGGTAGGAGTCCCCTGTGCAGGACTCTGGCCCTTTTAAAGCTGGCTCCCCCTGTTGGCAGAAACAGCATATAGCTTAATATATGCAAGGGGCATAAATGCCTCGCTTCAGCCAGTTCCACCTACTTTCCACTCTGGAGCTGAACCAAAGTGGTATAGGAGTTTTGTGCATTTGTAAGACAAAGAATAACATCAAACACAGTGAAAGCAAATAAAACCATCTTTCTGATCTTTAATCATAGAAAACATGTCTGGCAAACAGTGAGCAGCCTCCAAGAATTTGGTATTTTTCCAGTGAGTGAACTGCCCAGATGTATGATTATTTTTTTAAAGTTGAAAATATGTTTTAAACATATGAGGAGAAAAGTTAAATGATGTTTTATTTACAATGTACACCTCAAGAATAACTTGTATAAGAGCTTTAGAGGTCAATCCTGTTAAGTATTGTGACAAAGCTCTGTCCTTGCCTCCGTGGGTCCCGTGTTTCCTGGTGGATTTTGCTAGCCTCAGAGGTTGACTGTAACCCTCCACGTAACCCTTCTTTCTCTAGAGACAAGGGTCACAGCCTACTGAGCCATTTTCTTCATAAGCCAGCAAGGGAGGTGAGGAGAAGTTATCCTTCATTGCACAGTCTCTGTTGTCTCCCAGTCTCAGTGATTAATCAGGGGGCAAAGGTGTGGGGGGGAGCCCGGGCCCACCCTCTACTCCAGGCTCCAGCCCAGGGACCCTAATAGTATCAGTTATGGTAGCTGACCTTTTAGAAACATGACATGTACAATTCCCTGGGCTACTTCCCCCACAGCAGCCCTCACTTCCTCAAGCTCCACTTCACCCTTACCTCAGGGCCTCCTTCCTTGTGCCTGATATGGTGTGTACTACTCAGCCTCTCCAACAGCACAACTTCCTCCCACAGCTCCTGACATGCACACCCACATGACTGACTGGGAGGCTTTTAACTAGTTTCAGCCAGCCCCTGATTGGCTTCAGGTGTCCCAATCAACCTAGCCTTCTCCCTGCCTTCTGGAAAGTTCTTAATTGGCCCCAGGTGTCTTAATTTCACTTAACCTGGTACCAGGGATTTGTTTAGGGTGGAGCTAATATATCTATCTCCCACTACTTTTCTATAGCCATCTAGCCTTGCCCCGTCACAGTATGGAAAGCTTCCTCTCAGTTGCTGAACACCCTCAACACTCATTGTATTCTGTGGAGATTGAGGACAATCATTATCTCACAGAATCAGACCTAAGGAGTCATATACAATAGGTCCTAAATCAGTTCTCAATCCACAGGCCACATATATATTGTATGGATGCGTCCACATAACAAGCTGCATATGCGGCCCACAGTGGTAAATAGGTTGAGAACCTCTGTCCTAAAGCAACATCTTCAAAACTTCCATCTACAATTGCTGGGGAGGATGTTGCCATAACAGGAGGGAAGAAGGAGGTCCTAGTTTTAGGCGTGGCCAGATCTTGCCCCTTCTATGTAATGTCTGTGTGGGCTTGGGAAGTGTTTACTGATTTTTGTGCCCCCAGCCTCCCCACTTAGACCTAGATATGCTGTTTAGCAGCTAAGCACTGAGGCTGGTGAAGTGATGCAGAGTTTTACATGCATGCATTAGGGAGCAGCCCTGTGACTCATTTTAATAAGCAGAGAACTGTTTGGTTTGGTTGCTCTTCACCTCAGGCCCTGATGTGTTCTCTGATGTTGAATGACTCACATATTGAATGCTTTAGTTCATGGAAAAATGGTAGGAGAACAGGCCAAACCTTACAGCTTTTTCGGGGACCTGATCGCGTATAAACACCACAAAATCAGTGAATCAAACTTCCCATTTTCCTCCTGTCCATACCATTTTAGTACATCAGCCTTAATAGTTTTTACTGCAGTTTTATTCTGAATAGAATCATTGTAATATCTCCAGTATGTGATATACTCAGAACTATAATTAATGCACATTGACACTGTGAATTTGTCGCTTAAATATCCATCAGTCTATGATTGTACATCATGACACTATACTGAATATTGAAATAATCTGCAAACATTATAATATATTGTCAATGATCCACAAATATTAATGACTGGAGCTATTCAGAGGCTATATCATAAGCAACCATTCCAGAAATCCCAATTACGCCAAAGTGTTGACATATGACAGTGAGTTACTTGCCTCAAAGAAGCCCATTTGATAGAGATCAGTGATACACCATTTTGTATAAGTAAAGTATGATGTTTCAAAGTTATGTACATGGTGTCTTTATAAACTACTTGTTATTGAGAGCAGTGCTGATGGAGAGAGCTAACATATTTAGATAAAGGGCCATTAGTGTTGTTTATTGAGATAATATTAATAAATAACAGCCCAGCAGAAAGTGCATTGACAACTTCTACAAATAACTGTTTCAACAAAGGAGGATAAAGCAAGAAGGCAAGACATAGCAATTTTCAGGAGGAGGAAATAAGGATGCTTAATCAATCCCAACAATGGTCAGGTGAAATGAAGGTATGAGTCACCTGTAGGAGAAAGTCTTTCATGTGGATACCAGAGGTGGGTCAGGTGGCTAGTAAAAGGAAGTCTGAGAGAGGAGGCATGCAAATTGGGGGGGGGGGGAATGTAAGAGGAGAGTGAGGAACACAGCTGAATATAGGGTGTAAGGTTTCTTCTCAAATGTCACCTTGTCTAAAAACGAACCTTTCTACTTACCTAATGAAGTTAGCAGTACCCTTAATTTGTGGTGTGCAGTATTTCAATTTAATTTGATTTTCATTTATTCTCTATTTTTTCATGTTAAATAAAATTAGGTTTTTTGTTAGTCCAATTGGACTCAGAGATTGGTTCTAGTGTTACTCCTCTTGCGACATATTCTGAACCTGTAGGAAGACACTGACGGGGACCCAAGCTTAAGCCCAGCTAAAATTCTCAGTCTAAGGTGCTATGTGGTGCCACCCCATAATCATCAGTACTCTTGCTGTGATTGGAACAAAGCACAGGAAAGGCCTAAAGACCCATGATGAGAAGTTTGTTCCGATGGGCTAAGGTAATGTGACAATGCATTAGATGTTGAAGATGGGGGAAAATGAGAGGAGGAAAGAGACCAAAGGATACATGAAGGCTGAAAGATGAGAGGGCAAGAGGGACATAGGGAGAGAGGTGATGGAGAGGAAGAAAGCCTAACAAAATAAGAGTAGAAAACAGATGTTGAATGGAAAGAGAACAAAAGGTGAAGGGACAGGGAAAGAAGGGCCTTGTGGATGAGCTGGGGGACTCCTGGACTATTCATATTTTCCTGAACCCAGATATTTTCTTGATTGCCCTACATGCTAATTAATTCACTGGAGTTCTCAGTGAGGCTCCATTTGCAACTTGTATCACCAGTTGCCTGGAAGTCAGATAATATTATGTAAGTTAAAATACACAGAAAAAGGAAATAAACTGTTTCTCACTGTGGTATAGATAAACATGCAAGCATGGCATAGTATAGCTGGCCTGTGGCTCAGCACAGAATCAAAAGCTACATTAATGTCCAACCATAAAACTCATATCTGGGGAATGTGCTGAAGAGGCTGGTATAAGCCACAATGGGCATAACATAAGAATATAATGACAGGTTTCAGAGTAGCAGCCGTGTTAGTCTGTATCCGTAAAAAGAAAAGGAGTACTTGTGGCACCTTAGAGCTGTAGCTCACAAAAGCTTATGCTCTAATAAATTTGTTCATCTCTAAGGTGCCACAAGTACTCCTTTTCTTTTTATAAGAATATAAGAACATAAGAATGGCCATACTGGGTCAAACCAAAGGTCCATTCAGCCCAGTATCCTGTCTGCCGACAGTGGCCAATGTTAGGTACCCCAGAGGGAGTGAACCTAACAGATAATGATCAAGTGATCTCTCTCCTGCCATCCATCTCCACCCTCTGACAAACATAGGCTAGAGACACCATTCCTTACCCATCCTGGCTAATGGCGATTAATGAACTTAACCTCCATGAATTTATCTAGTTCTCTTTTAAACCCTGTTATAGTCCTAGCCTTCACAACCTCCTCAGGCAAGGAGTTCCACAGGTTGACTGTGCGCTGTGTGAAGAAGCACTTCCTTTTATTTGTTTTAAACCTGCTGCCCATTAATTTCATTTGGTGGCCCCTAGTTCTTATATTATGGGAACAAATAAATAACTTTTCCTTATTCACTTTCTCCACACCACTCATGATTTTATATACCTCTATCATATCCCCCTTTAGTCTTCTCCTTTCCAAGCTGAAAAGTCCTAGCATCTTTATGGGACCCGTTCCAAACGCCTAATCATTTTAGTTGCCCTTCACTGAACCTTTTCTAATGCCAGTATATCTTTTTTGAGATGAGGAGACCACATCTGTACTCAGTATTCAAGATGAGGGCGTACCAGGGATTTATATAAGGGCAATACGATATTCTCAGTCTTATTCTCTATCCCTCTTTAATAAAGGAATCTCTTTAATGATTCCTAACATCCTGTTTGCTTTTTTGACTGCCGCTGCACACTGCGTGGACGTCTTCAGAGAACTATCCACGAGGACTCCAAGATCTCTTTCCTGATTAGTTGTAGCTGAATTAGCCCCCATCATATTGTATGTGTAGTCTGCAGTTAGGATGGTATTTTGGTGCCTATTGTTTTACCAAACTCAGTGGTTGCTGGTAACTAAAGCGGTCCACACAATGTCAGCTTTGAAAGTACAGTCATCTTTCTTCTAACAGCTGCAGGATCAGAAGATATGAATTGCTAGATGGCAGTATTTTGTGGGGATAACAATAGATAAAGGGACCACCACCAATTTCATGTTGTCAGCCTTAAATTCAGGTGTTTGGGGGTTACTGTAGGCTCCCTCACTTGTTGAGAATTTATCTCCTGGGGTAAAATCCTGACCCTTCTGGAGTCAATGTGAGTTTTGTCATAGTTTCACATGTGGTATATTTCTTCTCATCTGTATATTATGAAGAAAGGGAGAAAGCATTAAAAGTTACAAAAATTACTACAATGGGATAACTAAGATTTTGCAATTAATTCTCATTTTGCATATTGGGAAATAATGCAATATCACATATGCCATAGTATGGTAGCTATTTGTAAACTGTAACTTATTACTGAAAACCACTGTAAATGCAAAATATAATGCATTTCCTCTGTGCAGTGTTAAAAAGGGGTAGAATTCATTTGCTTGCAATTGTTGACCCTTGGCATTCACATCCTTGTAATCTTAGGGAGAACTGATTGTCATTGTCTCCAGGGGAGACTCTGTGGCCAAGTAACTAATCCAGGGATCTAAGCAAGAGGTAACTACACTGTATAGCAAAAGACATCTCAGCAATTTTATAGAAGCTGTATGAGTTGAATTGATTTGGATCAAAACATATCTTTAAATTGATGAGGGATCCAGGAAACTGGCTAATAAAGAGCCTTGAAAGAGTTTTTCTGTACTGTCTCTCTGCCTGTGACCAACTCTAAAGCAGTTAATATTTTCCACCATTATTCCCAGAACCAAAGTGATCAAATTAAGGACTGTATGTATTAGGGACCCAATAAAAATGTACTGAATTATAAGAACAGCGAATAGTGTAGTATTTATAGTGATAGTGAGACTTACATTTACAATAAAGGAAAGAATCTATTTTCAGAAGAAATTATACAGGTAATAATAATAATAAAAAGTCATTGTTGAGGGATTTGTTAAAGCCAGATCATGGGACTCAGCTTTTAGTGAATTTATTTTGAACCTTCTGAAGCAGGCATTGCAAATTTTTTACATTCTAATGAGTGAACTAAAAACATATATTTCAAAGAAAACAGCACTCATAAATTACATTTATGACACATGAGGTTGCGGACTGCTGTGCAGGGAGCACAGAGTAATGGTGCTAATATGCACTCTAGCTTGATTTTCTCAGTTCCCAACATGCTCTAATTCCATACTACAAATCTTTAAATGGCAGTTATATTTTAATTAATGTGATTATGTGCTGCCATTAGCAAACCCTCCCCCAGCACATTGCTCCTGCCAAACCCATGAATGCCAGTAAACCATTAACATAAAAGGGCTGTTTGCTTATTAAATTCATCTACACAAATAGGCAAGGGTTGCAATTGTTGATTTGCCATTGAAAGAACAGAACTTGAAGGAGTTGCACAGTAGCTGGCAGTTGCAATTATCTAGTGTAATTAAGTCTAATTTATAAGCCCCCCTCAAATGAGAAAGTAACAATTTTTGTTAATTAACAAGAGCATTTGTAAAGCTCGTTAACTCCATCATTCACCGTCTGCCTGGATAGATAGAAGCATGTGGTTATTGGTGGGACATGTTGCATATGTGTGTTTGTGCAATAATCTGTTTGGAAGGTCTAATGATTGAAATGGGAGATAGAAATGGATGTTATATTACAGTGAAAAGAAGATCTACTGTTTTCATTTATCTTTACAGCAATGTAAGTGCTTTGTCATTATCTTGCACATACGGTTTCATTATTCTGATACAGCACTCTGTTACATTGCCTCATACCATCATCCCTATAAGCCTGCAGGGTACATGAGCACTTATCTTTCCTGATGACTGTTGAATCATTTAAAACAAGTTATTAGTGAAACAATTAAAATGATATTGGTTCACAATTGTATTTATAGCTGGCAGGCATAATGAAACATTCTGAATAGCAGTTGGGGGTTCTCTGAATGGATAGAAAATGTTGTTAATCAGAGACAAGAGAAACCTCTAAAGAAAAACTAAATTGCAAGAACGCATTAATTGTATTGGAACATTTCATTTAATTGAGAACAAAGGGAAGGTAAAAATCATATTATCAATGTTTCATGAACATGAAGGAATAGGAAAATTACTATGTCATTTGTCACATATCTTCTGTCGGAAATGAAAATTAAAAAGGCAGTATTTAATGTTAACAGGAGCAGGCCAAATACATCATGTTATTGTTTTTCACTGGGATTGCAAAAAATGAAGGGAATAAGGATTTTTTTTGGTCTAAAAAGTGAGTGAATAAGCAATAATCAGAGTTACACTTTGCTAGTCATCCATGTAAGGGAGCAGAAGATCTGTGCTGTCCTGTCCATTCACTGAAGTCTTAAGAAATTGCCACTATAAAATCAGATGTGAACAATGTGTAAATGACACTGCAAATGCTATCCTTTTCCTTTTTCTTATTTTTTAGGGAGAAGGTGATGGTTAATGCAGTGGAATTTTAATGCTTATGAAAAGGAGGCACTAATAATACTGGTTAATAACAGGCATATTTTGCCTGATCCAATGACCACTGAAGTGAATAGAGAGAACTCAGACTGGGCCTGATTCTCATTGATACTAAGGGCCTTAAAGTGGTTATAAATGTATGTAATTTATACACACTTTAAGGCTCTTTATCCAGCCAGAGTGGTGTAAAGGGATTTACTATAAATGAGAATCAGACTCATTGACTTTAGTGGCGATTGGATAAATACATCTTAATCCTATCCCCCATCAATGAGAGCTCCTCTAGTCCTGGGCCTCATCTGAATGGAGAATTGTCAAGTTTATCAAATCATATGGTGGTTTTATGACTGCCCACTGGGACTGTACTGAGATCACCTAATTTATTTTGCCTGTAACTTTGTCCAAACCAGAATCTGTGCATATGAAAGACGGAGCGCTTTAAACTGCTAGATCAAAATTTGAGTTCAGTACTATTTCTAAATGGCATGTTTCATAACATATTTCTAAAATAAATGTTTACAGTAAGAGTTAAAGTAATGAAAAAAATTGCTTTATGGAATTTGGCATGCAGCTAGGAAGACAAATGATGTAGAGATGGTCTAGAGTAAAAAGAAAGAGAGCTGTAATTTAATGTATTTATAATGTGGATAATTATTCTTGCACCCTATTTATAGCAGTGGAGAGTGGCATATCAGAAGAATGAGGACTGGAATAAGTCAAAAGTGGATAGGGTTTCCTGTTACCGTATTTGTCACAGCCTAAAATATTAATCTGAGGTGGGATTTCAAAAGAGAGAGTGACTCCATTCTTGGAGGAAGGAACAGACTTCTAGATAGGACTGCCAACTTTCTAATCACACAAAATTGAACACCCCTGCCCCACCCCTTCTCTGAGGCCCCTTCCATGCCACACTCCTTCTCTGAGCCCCCCCCCCCACTCACTCCATCCCCCATCCCTCCATTGCTTGCTCTTCCCCACTCTCACTCACTTTCACCAGGCTGGGGCAGACAGTTGGGGTGCGGGGATGCAGGCTTTGGGGTGGGGCTGGGGATGAGAGGTTTCAGGCGTAGGAGGGAGCTCTGTACTGGGGCCCAGGGGTTCTGAGTGCGGGGGGGGGGGGGGACTACGGCTGGGGGTGTGAGCTCTGGAGTGGGGCTGCGGATGAGGGGTTTAGGGTGTGGGAGGAGACTCCGGGCTGGGCCAGGACGTTGGAGCGTGAGGGGGTGAGGGCTCTGGCTGGGGCTGAGGGGTTTAGGGTGCGGGAGGGGGCTCTGGGCTGGTGCAGGGGTTTGGGGTGCAGGAGGGAGTGAGGGTTCCACTGGGGGTGTGGGCTTGGGTGTGGGGCCAGGGATGATGGGTTTAGGGTGTGGGAGGGGACTCTGGGCTGGGGCAGGGGGTTGGGTGCGGGAGGGCGTTTGGGGCATGGGGTCCCAGCAGCGCTTACTGTGGCTCCGAGGAAGTGGCTGCCAGGTCCTTGCAGCCTCTAGGCGCATGGGTGGCTAGGTGACTGCGCAGTGTGTGCTGCCTTTGCACCCACAGGAACGGCCCCCCGCATCTCCCATTGGTCTCGGTTCCCGGCCAACGGGAGCTGCAGAAACGGCACTTGGGCAGAGGCAGTGCATGGAGCCGCCCAGCCCCGGGCCTCCCCGGCGCGTAGGGGCCTCAGGGACCTGGCAGCTGCTTCCAGGAGCTGCGCAGAAGTAGAGTAGGTAAGGAGTCTGCCTTAGCTCCAGCCCCCCGCTGCACTACCAACCGGACTTTTAACAGCTGGCCTGGCTGTTGAAAACCGGACGCCTGGCAACTCTACTTCTAGATCAGTGGAGTAGCAGACGTGAAAGCGGCACCTGATTGAAATATAGTAAGGAGAGTGCAGAAAGGAGAGGGGGAAGCAGAATAGAATAATATGAAATCAAAGAGGAAGGGAGGCAAGTAGGTCTCTGAAGTGTTTTGAAAACTATAGGGCAGTTTTGAGCTGGATTAAAAGTGGATGGGAAGTCAATGAAGGTGATGGAAGATTTGCGGGTGGTTAGGATGAATGAAGTGAGACATTAATGCAGCCGCAGCATTCCATGTTCTCTAAAGTTCAGAAAATATCCATTTAGGAGCACTCTGGAATGAGAGAATTTTAGTAGTCAAGAAGGGAAGTGATAAAGGCATGTGCGAGGTATTTTCAATAGAGCTGAGATATACAGGAAATTCTGGCAATGTTCTTGAATAGTTAATAGTTAGGCACTCCCATCAACATTTTCTTTGACTGAAAGTTGGCAACCCTACCCAGCGGTCTTGTAAAGGCAAGGTCTGGGGGCCTGATTCCTTCCTGCCCTGGTACTGAGCCAGGCACAGGACTTACGAGAGAGGAAATAAGCCACGCTGATTCTGGTGCTGTTTTTAACCAGTTCAGTCTCCAGCACAGGAAAGAGCAGCACTGAAGGCTGCCCTAATACATGCCCCAGCCCCTATGATCCTATAGACCATGCTGGTAGTTGGAGATAGCCATTGCATAGAAATGGCCACCCCTCCCCTCCAACTTTGACATGCCCAAAGTTGTCCTGTGGAGGGTGGTGCAGAGTTATCAGCTCTGCATCTTCCAGAAAGGCTACTTGAGCCAGGGTTTTCTCTCCAGGGAGATCTTAGAACTGCTTTACAGCCATTTTGTGCAGCACTCCAGGAGGTGGAGCAAACTAATCTTCTGCAAATGAAAATGAAAATACACAAGAGTACTCCACAGCAATCTCTGATACATAACAGCACAGTAGGTCACAACTGTTCCCAATCCCACTGGCCCAAAACACAAGAAATCTAAGTTTATTCCTGAATTCCTTCCTTTTAAGAGGAGGAAGTCTGTAGTACCAGCTGTCATCAGATCAAGCAACCTCGGATACAAATGTTTGTTGTTTACTTAGAAAAGACTCTGACGTTTACAGGAAACCTTCTGCGTCCTGAGAATTTTGTACCAATAGGCAAGTCCTATAAACAACATAATGCTACACTATGTTTCAAAAGTCATTTTAAAACAGAAATAATAAAAATACTACTGATGGATTATGCTTAGAATATTGTGTTAAACAGCAATCAATTACCATAGCACCTATTTGGAATATTTCTAAGGCAGATGTATGAAAAGAAACTGCCTCTTGTATGCTTACACTGTAACAGAATAGCTCAAGACATTTTTAAATGTATCTGACCCTGAAGTTTGACTGAGACGAGGAAGACTCTTATGTGCCAAAACCATTCTGGATGTTTCATATTACCCCCTGTTAGAATATTGTGCTGCAATCCTTCAGTGCAACTGGAAAGAAATCTTATGCTTCAACACTGCTCAGCAACATTGAAAAGGTGCACCCCTAGTCTCATCTATTGTCTGCTGAAGTGACCAGGTTGGTGGAAGCCTAAATCCTACCATGCCACAGCTGGACTTTGTTCAGTTGGAAAAAGCTAACATATAATAGCCTATAATAATTGATAGGTTTTACTTATACCGGAAGTACTTCCGGCTACTGTTCTGACCTTACTGTCCCACACTTAAGACGAGGAAGGAACTTGGCTAGTCAGAGCCAACAGTTTTCTGAATTTTGGTTGGCAAGGATGTGAGCTACTGAGAGTACATGAATCCTGGGGCAGGAGACCAGCTGTGATTGCAGAGGCACATTCCAGCTGCTCAGTAAATATCAGACTTTATACGACATGTGTGCTTTGTTATTATTTATTATTTCTCCTGATAACTACACCTGATCACAAACACTTCCCTTTGTTTCTCTGCCTGATAAAATTCTGTGATGTGATGAGAGTGTTTAGTGTTGCTTATGCCTCAATTAGAAGTGCATGACCTTAGAGCTTAACAAAGCCATTGCTAACATACTGGCTGAATCCAACCTTTTCTCTTGGAACTCCCATCCACTGACAGGTAAGTGCAGAAGATTAAAAGGCAGGTGCCTGTTTTCAGCAGTCAGAGCATGTCTTCAAAGCAACTCTTTTTGCATGTGGATCTATTTCACATATGCCCTGCTAACCCTGTTTTAAAAGAGCATTTCTCAACCTTTGACAGGGATTTTGAGGACAACAATCACCTCTGCTGTCTTGATCAAGTGACTTTTTGGAACTTGCATTTCATATAAAACGTTTGGTCTTATTTGTTTAATTCACATTGTATTTAAGTCAACCTGGCTAGAATATTCTGCATTCATTTGTACAATGATATGCAGTATTTTAGATAGTACATGGTATGCCCAAGATTTCTCCAATAATTTGCATTTGTAACATTCTGGATATCGGAACATCATGCAGTCTAACCAACTACTAATATAATTCATACAGAAAGCAGATCATCAGTTATAAAGTAAGATAATAAAATAGTTTCATTCTTAGGACCCATATATTGCAGTACACTTTGTCCTTCTCCAACCAATATTAACAATATGATGCTTTCACACACGTTCACCTTGTTTACATTATAATTTCTACTCACATAGGGGAAAAATATGGTTTCCAAAATAGAATATAGCAATAATCACTGGTAAGCAGAAAAAAAAAAAAAAAAAAAAAAGACTGACCTGGCGTGCAATATGCTCCTTGCCTGTGCGTAAATCCTATGTGGATGTGGATGATTTGATTTACTTTCCATATCAAAGCAATATCTTTCCTAAGGCAATATTAGAATAGTTTTTAATGATAACAGACTGTGCAGTGATGACTTTTTTATATATAAATTTAATGATTTTTACCGTAGGCCTTGCTATTTGAAAACCTATATGAAATCAAATGAATGCCAGCTAAATACCCCCTACTCTAAGTGAACATGGATTTTAAAGAGATAGTGTCTTAATTGCACAGATTGCATCTACTGAATAGAATGATGACAAGTTTAAGAAAGAATAACATTTCAGGATTAATGCTTTAAATTAACAATCCACAACCTTGTAGGCTCACTTGCAGTTTATCATGTCAAAGATAGTCAAAGTTAGTATTCAGTGATCCTTCTTACATTTTCCAGGGTCTCTTGGCCTTATTAATTCAAATCTTACTTTCAATGTATGCATGTAGCCAAGATAATTATTAGAAGGAGAGATCAAAGCAAGCATATTATAGTCCTATTCCATTTTCTGCTGATGTGAGTGATCTGCCTCTTCTTTGATGTTGTATGCTTCTACAGTGAAAGTACAGAGGATAAAAATACTACACCATGTAATCTGGCGTTTATCCCATGAGAGCAGAATTCCAAATTGTGACACATGTCAAGAAGTTAAAAAAAAAAAAAAAAACTTGAAAGAGCCCTATGCTTTATAAAGCGACATACTCTGCATTTAAACACCATCAAACATCATTTTCCATTACAAATTTAGTCCCCAATATAAAATTCAAAGAATTTCTGTAACTTTAGTCAAAGAAAATGACAGCAATACTTTATAAAATAGCTACCATATTTACTACTAGTTACACTGAGACTGCAACTTAGCTTTATTCAAACCCAATTCTTTAAAATCAAAGAGGGGTTAGAAAACACAAAAATAATGCCTTTGTACAAGTACAGATGCATCTCATGTACAACCTTCATTCAGTCATTGCCAACTTCTTCTAGTTCAAGTTGGTGCTTTTGAACCCTGTGTCAGCTTCTGAATAAGGCTGTGTGATTCCGAATGGTGAACCCAGAACCACTGCAAAGCAGAAACAACAAGCCAATTGGCCTATACGTGTGACTAAGGGGAGAAGGATTTGACTCTCTCTCAGCTTCTATATATTTCAAAATCCATTGCCCCACATTACTTTGACAAAGGTCTGTCATAGTACCAGCATCTACTGAAAGCTGAACTAGCCATATTTCTGCTACTGCAGTGTAACAGTTGATTATTTCAGTTTATAAAGAACACAGAGAATGTCTGCTGCTTTAGCATAACATTTGGCCTTCCTTGCTTTGGTGGAAAATGTCAGAAAGTCTTTGGACAGTTGGAGACTGTATCCTGCACCATTGAAATCAATGGGAGTTTTGCCATTGACTTCAATGGGTGCAGGATCAAGACCTGTGATACAATATTGTACCTAGATATGAGCGAATTAGTTCAAATAAAATTTGCCAGACCTTCACCCTAAATTATAACTGACTCCAAACAGAACCCTTTTTGAGGTTTGAAAAGTGTGCTTCATTTATTTTTGCACACCTGTGCACTTCTGAGTTCCATAGGGAGCAGAAGCAGAAATGTTTTTTAAAAAAGTCTGCTCTGCTGTTATTGAAGTTTTCCTGGCCTTACTGGGAGCAAGAAATCGCAGAATTCTCCCCAGATGACCTATTTCAATAGGATTTCTAGTTTATTGTTGTAGTCTCAAGAGGTTTGCATAATTTGGGAAAACTACAAACTTTGAAAAAGCAGCTGAACTTCTGAGAACTTATTCAAGCTGAACTCCAAACTGATTGAATTTCATCTGTTACTAGTAACATCTTACTTATCATCAGAAACTGGTGTCCATTTCTCTAACCCCATCATTTGAGAGAAGAATGCTCCATATCTATTGCATTCCAGCTTCTCAGATATTTCAGACTTCTGGCTCTTCATAATTCTTTCCCTTGTGAGCTAGCAGGGTTGGGAATGTTTGCATGATTTTATTCCTTAGCTTTTCTTGGTACTTTTGCTATAGACTGAGGGCCATATCCTTAGCCCCGAGGGGCAGCCAAGGATTCCTCTGACACAGCCCTGTCGATAGAAGGTGACTGCCATCAAATTTGTAACATTAGAATCCTCTTCAACTCAATATTATATTTGGATATCTAAGTAGTCTGAGGGGCAAGAAACACCCACTTCCAAACTACGTTTGGGCAGGAGAGTGCACCTGCTTTCTTTCAGACTCTGATCTGACCACAGTGATCCACACTTTTGTAACTTCTAACCTTGATTACTCCAATTCTCCGCACCTGAGAATGCAGCAGCCTGCCAGCTGACAACACAGGTCACCAAAAACATATCACCCTCATACACATCCCCCTGCGTTGGTACCCCACTGAACACACAGTCCAGCTCAAGGCTGTTGTTTTGTTGAGCTCGTCAGGAATTTTCCATCTGAATGGTTTTTCAATGGAAAATTCACTTTCCGAAAAATCAAAATTTTCTGTTGTGAAATTTAAATTTTGTCAGAAAATTACAATTGTCTGTCAGAAAATCATTCCCTGCTCCACAACAACCTCATTCCTCATCATCTCATCTGGCAGACTGCTGTGGTGCCAGGACTTCTGGGATCCTAGCCCCTTGGCAGCTCAGAAGACCTGGAAGTGCTGGCTCCCAAACTCTCAAGGTCATCGAGTTGCCCAGGTCGCAGGCTCTATGAGTAGCCGGCTTCACCCACCAGGCTCTGGGCAGCTCAGGGAGCAACATAAACATTTTGAAAAGATCAAGATGAAATGTCATTTTGACTGTTTCGAAAATAAATCCCATTTACCAATAAATTTCAATTTTTCATTCAATTTTGGAGCTATTTTTTTAATTGCAGAATTTCCCATGGAATAGGAATGCCAATTTCCAGCTAGCTCTACTGTTTTGATTTTCAAATCCCTGAATAGAAGCTAAGGCCTGCTTACCTACCTGAGAGGTTGCTCCCTCTGCTCCCCAACCTCTCACAATAACTACCTTCCACTGTGACTACAACCATGAAACAAATATACTTGTGACTGCAAGAAAGAGATCTTTCATGGGGGCTGGCCCAAGGCTATAGAAATCACAGTTAGGTGAAATAAGAATGACTGCTATTTTTGACCACATTCAGAACTAAAGGTAAACCCCATGTATTCACTGATGCTTAACACAGCACTCCATTCATATACTTTTATTTTCTCTCCTACACTCTCTCTCTCTCTCGCACACACACATAGCCTGCCCCCTGTTGGCAGGGGAGGAAGAGAGAGAGAGAGAGAATTGCTGTCATTCTTTTACTCTCAGGAGGTATTAGATACTCCATTAATAGACTAGAAACTGAATAGATAAATAGCACTTTGCTGATGAAATTCTGTGTACAATGCCAGCAGAGTAACACCATAGATAATTTGAGTCACAAGCGTTAAGTGCTCAGTTCTTTCACTCAGGCACAGCATGATATTGGGAAGGTGTAGACTGTCACAGACCCAGTGTGTGAAGAATTCTTGGACTCACTGGCAAGTAAAGGGAATACATCCACTTCTACATGTCTTCACGTTGGGCTGAATTCTCCCTGACAGCATGCCTGGACAGCTCCCTGGCCAACCTTTCTCTGAATCTTTGGGGTGCCTTATGCCTCAAGACTGCATAAAGTGAATGGTCCTGGGGCTTCTTGGAGTGTATGGTCTACAGTTGCATCCAGTTGTTGTGTAAGGCTCTTGTAAGTTCCTTACTATGACACCAACAAACTTAATATGGTCCTAAATGATTTATCTAAGACCACACAGTTAGCAAGTGGTTGATTAGTATTTAGAACTCAAGAGTTCTTGGCTCTAATTCCAATACCAATTTAAATAAGGCAGTGTTATATAGTAGTTTTTCTTTAATGTTATGAAAAATGTCTTGCATGCATGTGCTTCTTCAACCCATGAATACGCCACAAGATGTATTGCTGCATGGGGGAAGGCCGTATCCGAAGAGTGGACAGAATTCAGAGAGAAGGGGTGAAGAAAATGCAGATATTGCTTTCCCTTCACGTTCCCTTCTGGGCCTACTGGTGAATGTGTATTATTCAAAAATTAGGATAAGGAAAATTGCCATTTTTGCCTGCAGGACTGACCACGTAACAAGAACTAGAACATGTCTTAGCCACATAGTAGTGCATTCTCAGAACTGCAAAAAGATGATTTCACTAGTGAAACAGCTAAAGCTTTAAATGCAAATTATTTGTATCCTGCTGAGAAGAATAAGACTCGTGAAAAAATGCAGCTGTATTGGAAGACTTTTTACCTCAGAGTTTCTGGAGAGTAAGGATGGGCATGTAGTTAGAGCACTGAACTGTTTTAGGTGATATGGCTTCAGTTTCCAGTTCTGCCACACCCTTTTTGTGTGAGCTTGGCAAATCACCTCATTATCCAAAGTTTCATTTCTCCACCCTTCCCTACTGCAGAAGGCTGTTGTGAAGATATATTTGTTAATGTTTGCAAGGTGCTCAGATACTATGATGTCGGAGGAATCTGATAAATAGCTGTATAGAAACCCCTTAAAAACTTTGTAAATCTGTTATACAGTTTTTGACTTGCTTTTAATAAAGATTTAATCTGAGTTGTCCAATGAAGGGAAGCCATTCCCAAAATTCCAGCCTTCTGGGGTAGTATCTATACAGGCAATGACATCACATCTATTGCCACCTGCTTATTTGCAGGCAGCCAAATTCTGTCCTTATATTGAGGCATGCAGGTCCCAGGGAAGTGAAGTGCAGTTGCACGTGTGCCTCTCATGGCAGAAATTAGACAATAGCGCTTATACGCAGAGGATTTCACTTTATAAAATATAGGGTATTTATTACTAGTTATAATTACGTATAAAGTACTGAACAATTCTGGTTTTCTGGGGCCCTTAATCTGCATCCCATATCTGTAATTGAGAGTTACTGCCATAGTGGGGTAGACAGAGGCGCATAGGAACACACTTAACTATAAAAATATGTATTCCTTACTTTTTCTGAGTAAACTCCTCAGATACCTACATAAATGGTGCATAAAGCTTTCATGAATCAGGCCTAAGGCTGCACATTTAAGTGGTCCCCACTGTATTCACATATAAACAGTTGCACAGTATATTAAGAACTGCAGTAAGGGCAAAATAGCTATAAAATATTAGCATGATTTTATTTTTCTTTTTATGGCTTCCTCACTAGCTTGACTACTGATTTTTAGGAAATAACTAAAATGCCAGTTAAGCATTATATGCATGGAGCGTGGTGGAGGATGGGGGCTTTGAGAGGGGATATTGTATAGCTTTTACTTCCATTGACTGTACTGAAAGAAAGCTTCCGAGATAATGTCTGGGTCCTGGTTATACTGAATATATTCCACATACAGTCCTCCTACTTATCAATTAATTCAACCTACTTCCTCATCAATTCCCTCCCGCTCCAGTCCTGATGGTTTTATGACCTAGACCGAGGCGATACCCTTAGGCAGTCCATCTGATAATTGACACATTTTCTAACACAGTATAGTGATGCCCAAGTCGGTGCTTTCAGGCCATGTCTTCAGCTTATTGGAGTCTGCAGCAGGGACTCCTTTTATCCCTCATACATCAGAATACACTGACAGCTCTCCCAAGCAGGGACGAAGCAGATCGCTCCCTCAGGAAAATGTATGCAAACACCTCTGGAACATTGTACTCGTTGCTAGGCATCACGATGGTGACATCTTTATGATAAACATGGTATGCAGAAGAAGGTCTAATAAAAGAATAACAAATTATTACATCCAGAGGGCAATTTTACAAGATTAACTGGTGTAATAAATTATCGCTGTAGTCAGAATACTAGGTTACCTTTTAAGGTATTTCACAGCAAAGCCTAAATGAACCAGCCTATAAAAAACACAGAATGTAGAGCAGAAAATAATAAAGTCGTACTTACATTTTTTTAAACTAGTCATGATACCAGTGTGTGGTATTTGGCTTTTTGCATGGTAGCTTCAGCAAGTGCTTGCTATAAAATAGGGTTATGCGAGCAATTCATGCCAAGATGATTATGGTTAGCATTATTTTGTATACTGCTGCTGGATGTTCAGTACCATTGCAATCTACATAATATCAATTTGAACAAAAGCCTGTAGCATTTTATTTCTAAAACTATTTTCATACATAAAACATTACAAAGAAAATGCCAGAAGCCAAATATCTTTCATACTAATTATCAAATATTTTGATTCTTTTTTCTCTGTGTGCTTTATATATATAAAAATATATATAGGTAACTCTTTATATATATTAAAATAGAGAAATAGGTGAATTATAATATATATATGAAATATATATATGAAAAAAAGAGTCACCTATTTCTCTCCCTATCTCTCCATAGTTTTCTGAATATTAAAAATTTGTTAAAATCCAGATTTTACCTTTTTAATATTGAAGGATATATTATTTTTAAACAATAACTGATGCTTTTTATTTTAACCCATGCCTTGCATTTTAGTTCAGATAGCTGGAAAAAAGAACCTCTCTTCCTGAATCTGAGGGAATATCCAATGTGCTGTTCTGTGCTATTTTTACACTAAGACATCCATGAACGTTTGGATTTGCATTTCATTTGTAAATGAATGAGACTCATGTTTTTCTGTGGTTATTCCAGTCGGAATCCCAAGATTTCCCACAACCCATAAAAGACAGAGCCCACATCTGGAGTTCAAAGGCCAGGGCTGTATTACAATTTATCATAAAGTCTCATATGCTGCTCTAACATAATACATTAACAGGATAACACTGCTTCACATTTGTAAGCTGTAACCCATTTGTATCTGATTAGAAGGTCATATTCTTCCAGCTTCACCAATTTGGTATAAAAAGCTTTCTTAACTAAAATCGCCCAATTACTTCACGTATAAAAATACAGACACTAAACTGGGCACTTCTTAGTGGTTTTAGACAAAAGTCCATTTGAAAGTTGTTCTGTATAAGCCCTTTCCTACCCTCTGATGGTATGTGTTGCCTTTCCCTCCCTGGTATAAAGGGTACAGTGTGCTGAACCATAGTCTTCTATAACTCACTCACGCCTATGGGGACTACATAGGACAACTAATGCATTGACCCCAAAGAACTATCCTTTCACAATGCTGCTCCTATGGGAGGAAGGGAAATTCAGTGTTGTGGATCTCCACAGTAGCACATTCCAATAGATTAGTCAGGTAATTTTATAATAATTACATAAAGCCTTAATCCACAGCTGGGTGGATTGTTTTGTCAGTTTTATTGTAACTGGACCTGCATATACTTTGTTCACTTATGGTAGTGCCCACAATCTACTAGCTGCTTTCCAGACATTCTAGAAGGGTCAGTCCCTTTCCTTAGACAAGCTCAAAATCTAAAAACAAGCAGGTAGATGTTAGGGGAAGAGGAACAAGCCATAGGCTTTTTGAATGCATGTCAACCTGATTTGCTGTAGTCAGCAGATGGACACAATATTGAGTTTGCAAATGAGCTTGAAGAGGTTGCACCATGCATAGGGGCAGTATGGAAGAAGGCACAGAAATGTTTGTCTGAGAAGTTGGCAAAAGGGTAGATCTAGCTAAGTGCTTATGGCCCTCATGACTATATGGTCCAAGAGCCACACAAACATTAATTTGTGTGTTTTCATAGCATCCCTGTGTGTTAAGGAAGAATAATCATCCACATTTTGTCAATGGCAAACGGAGGCCTAAAGAGGGTGATTGACTTGCCCAAGGTCACAGTAGAAGGACATTGTGGCAGTGCTGGAAGTTGAACCTGAAATACAGGCCAATGTTTTGACCACAAGACAAGGAGCAATGGCTGAGCAGAGGGGTGGGGGTGCTGCAAAGTGAGATGAAGTAGGTAGAGGCAAAGCAATATAGATCTTTCCAGGAGGTGACAAGACTTTAAAATTCGATGCAGTAGCAGATGGGGAGCCAGTGGAAGGATTCAAAGTCTGAAAAGACAAGATCAGAATCACAGGTAAGGAAGGTGATATTTTGAATGAACTGAATGAGGGCTATGTGGGTATTTAAGAGGCTGGAGGGGAGGAGGTTACAGTCACTGAGGTGGGCTTTAAAGGCCTGAATGAGATATTTAGCTGTGGAAATGGATGTGTCATCGAGATGCTGAGGAGGAAAACATGGCAGAATTCAGAAAGGGCTTGGATGTGTGGGGCAAGGGAGAGGGAGCTGCTGGATACTCTGTACTCCTTCATGCTTAGGACAGGGGAAAGTACCTGATTGCTCATTCTAGTTCCTAGCTCATAGCAATAGACAAAATCTGAGGCATCTATTTGAATACATGAATATTAGCCAAAAATATTCTGCAGCTGAAAAGCCAGCCAGTTGGAAAAAAAAAAGGTTTGAAATTTGAAAGATTTGAAAACATCCTATTTTGACACTGTCTAAACAAAAAGTTCTTACAGTTTGAAACAAAAATCAGTTCAACCCAAAAAGCAGTTAATGTACAGTAAAATAAAAATCAAAAAGTCAAAATCAAAACAAAAGATTTCAAAATGATCAAAACAAAAAGTTTCAGTTGATGCAGTCTGAACCTTTATTTATTCATTTAATTCGGGGGTTGGGGGAGGGCTTTTTGGATCCTGAGTTTTTTCCAGATTTCAACTTGAAATAATTTTTTTTTAAACACGAAAATTCTCACAAGATAGCCCAGCTCTAGCACCCATATTTGTGATCCCCAGGAAATGTAATATTCAGTTCTCCCGTCTCTAATGATTTTATTCTTTTCAAACAAAACAGGAATTTTACTAATAACTGAAATATCCCTACACTAAAAAGCTTACACACCCCAGAACCTTCTAATGCCATATTAGCCTCACAGAGGAAAGCCCACAGATCAATATGACCTTATGCTGAAATATTCCACACACCATTGTGCTCTCATGCCAAAATATTCCTATATCAAAAAGCCCAAGTGCCAATAACCCTTTTAGTGGCGATATTAAAGATCATATGAGCTATAAAGAAATCTGTAATTTAAGAAGTAATAGGTGCTTGGCTGCAATTATGTTATCTATATGCTTATGAAATTGATTGCATGACCATACTGGTTGTGAGTCCTGTTTTTAGGGAAATGACAAAAACAATATTTAGGATCTATGGATTTTACTTATTCATGGAGAAAGCTTGGTGCACATGTAAGTTATTTACACAAAGAGAAATGTGGCTCCAGAAGGCAGCAAAATGTGTTTTGCATGTAAAACAAGTGTGCGCATAAGGCAAATGGACCTTTTTATTCAATACATAGTGCTTGGAACATAGATCTGAGAAGATATTTGCACAGGATCTTTATCTCAAAGATACAAAGGGGAGGAAATTCCTCACAATCAACAGCCATTCAAAGGAAAATTACTTCCAGGAA
This sequence comes from Caretta caretta, assembly GCF_965140235.1. NCBI lineage: Eukaryota > Metazoa > Chordata > Testudines > Cheloniidae > Caretta > Caretta caretta. The sequence goes on from NC_134207.1 coordinate 54,304,766, forward strand.
GAAAACATAGCTCATCAGCAGATCTCTTATCAACTCCACAGGCAATTTCTTGAACACAGAAGCTACTGTCATAGTGAAGCCAGCAAAGAGGTTTGGGAGGAAGCCAGTCACCAACCTACTGTAGAAGCTTGTAGTGGAAAAATTCATATTGGAGACATTAATCTGTACCCTGGAATAGTCAAATGCGCCCTGAAATTGAACATATCAAACAAGACAGAAGGATGCACAAGCCATTTTACCTGAAACAGGAAACAGCACTATGCCAGTGAGGATATTCAAAGTATGCAGAATCTGGTGCAAGTAGTGATTCACCAACGACCGTCACAACAAAAAAGAATTATTCAACAAAGTCTGAACTTCTGAAACAAGTATTTCAGTTTTTCAGTCGCTAAATCTGCAGAGAGCAAGGACAAGAATAACCTAGAAATCTTGAGGTTGTACAGCAGAGGAGAAGAGTGTTGCATGGATTAGTGCAAGGTAAAAATTAGACTGTGAGCCTGGGTTCAGTGAAAAGGTGATGTAGAGTGAAGTTTTGTCAACACATTGATCATACTGCAGTCTAAAATGTCTCAGACTTCTGTGATGGCTTCAGATAAACAATGAAAACCTGGGGTTGGTTTTGTTCAACATCTTTATTAATGATCTGGATGATAGGATGGACTGCACCCTCAGCAAGTTTGCGGATGACACAAGCTGTGGGGAGGGGTAGATACGCTGGAGGGTAGGGGTAGGGTCTAGAGTGATGTAGACAAATTGGAGGATTGGGCCAATAGAAATATGATGAGGTTCAACAAGGACAAGTGCAGAATCCTGCACTTAGGAAGGATGCACTGCTACAGCCTGGGGACCGACTGGCTAAGCAGCAATTCTGCAGAAAAGGACCTGGGGATTGCAATGGATGAGAAACTGATATAAGTCAGCAGTGTGCCCTTGTTGCCAAGAAGGCTAACGGCATATTGGGCTGCATTAGTAAGAGCACTGCCAGCAGATTGAGGGAAGTGATTATTCCCCTCTATTCAGCAGAGGTGAGGCCAACATCTGGAGTATTGCATCCAGTTTTGGGCCCCCCACTATAGAAAGGATGTGGACAAATTAGAGAGAGTTCAGCAGAGGACAACGAAAATGATCAGGGGGCTAGGGAGGAGAGGCTGAGGGGACTGGGCTTGTTTAGTCTTCAGAAGACAAGAGTGAGGGGGGATTAGATAACAGCCTTCAACTACCTGAATTGGGTTCCAAAGAGGATGGAGCTAGGCTATTCTCAGTGGTGGCAGATGACAGAACAAGGAGCAATGGTCTCAAGTTGCAGTGGGGGAGGTTTAGGTTGGATATTAGGAAACACTATTTCACTAGGAGGGTGGTGAAGCACTGGAGTGCGTTACCTAGGGAGGTGGTGAAATCTCCTTCCTTTGACGTTTTTAAGGTCAGGCTTGACAAAGCCCTGGCTGGGATGATTTAGTTGGTATTGGTCCTGCTTTGAGCAGGGTGTTGGACTAGATGACCCCCTGAGGTCTCTTCCAACTTTGATATTCTATGATTCTATGAATGGTGATTGGTGACCTTGGCACCCTGGATGTCATAGGTGTTCAGCTACTGCCCAGAACTTCCTTCTGGGACATTTCACAACAGAGAAGAGAAAACTCAGCAAAGAGCAACTTCATCATCTCCCACAAGATCATGCAGACAAGTCTGCAATTCCTCCCACATAAGTGATCAAGGTAGCCCCAAGTCTGATTAGTTTTATCTGAGATATAAATTGAAAGGCATTTTCTTGCAGTGAAAACACTACACTCTGGAACCATGCTGGACAATCCAAGTTAATCAACTGCTCACAACTTGGAATAGTACCAGTAGTTTAAGTCTTACAGATTCTATAACTTAGGAGAAGAGTCTTCTGTCACTAACACTCCAGCCATCTTTCTTGCCAATTTATCTCTTGCAGGTCACCTATGTACCATGTTGATCTGTCAGGCTGATTGGGCGGGAGGGAGCACAAGTCCAGGTGCGATTGTGTCAATGGTTATGAACAGAACATGATATTAATGTCCAACTGGACTGTTGTCAGAGTGGCTAAACAATAAATTTCTCCAGATTATTCTGGAATCTCTTAGATTCTGTTCAGTCTCTGAGAATAGGCCATCATGGTAGGTCCATTCATCTGACAGGAATGAGGAGAAGCTCTGGTGCGGTTGATCTGAGCCAGACTGAGGAAGATCTGAACAATCACTTTCTGCAATCTCAGATATAGAGTATGTCCAGAGTGGAGTCATAAACTACCTGGGTTATTCCCATAATTGCCATGGAGACCAACAGATCCCATACAAATGCCAAAGAAGCACTGCCCAGATCCAGGCATTTTCACAACTCTAATACCAGGCCTAATTAGAAGGAATGTCAGCAAATAGAAAAAACCTTCCCAAATTCTCCTTTTCCTGAGAATCACACAGTAGGTATGTCACTCAAATGAATTCTTCCTTGGGATCAGGTCTCTCTCCACCTGAAATCAGATGCAAAAGATACAGCCACACTCCCACCCTGACCCTTGGCTCAGGCTGGACTGAGTGCCCAGGCAAGACAAAGCTGAATCTGAATAAGGCCAGAAGAATCATTCAGTCTGGTTTCAGTAATAAGTGCAAGGTCAGATGACTCATCTGTTGTTCCTGTTATATAAAAACTAGATTTCTCCAGTTTCACACCAGCACAATGTCACCGATTTCAATGGCCAATATGTATAGGGGACCCTTTCTTTTCCATATTTACCACTATTTTATTTTCTCCTGTTTTCTTTTCTTTTTAACAAATCAGGGTATCCCTTATTTTTAAAATGACTTTATTCACTTTTACACATTCTTTTGTGCTGAACAGTTCACACCTTTTTATCAGACTTAGGTTTTTGCATAGCCTCACATTTAATGTTAACTGTATGTTCCTCCTATGCAATACTTCTCCAATAAACATCTGGTTTTATGCATGTCAAGTGCTTGTAGTTCTGTAAAATATCCATGGCAAATGATTTCCAGGGCTTTCCTTTAAGGTTAGTCATTTGCAAATGGTACTTCAAAACTTGATTAAAACATTCTATTTTCCAACTGGCTTGAGGGAAATAAAAGGAAGAGTATCTATGCTTAATACCTCTTCCAGAAATCCTACAGATTCCACAGATATGAACTGAGGTCCATTGTCAGAGTCTAGTTTTCAGATTTCCTTCGTAACTGAATATTGTTAACAAGAACTAGGTTACTGGTGTCAAAGTAACTTGGTAAGTAAAGGCTACTTCCAGCCATTTGCTGAACTAATTAGCTGCTGTAAAAACCTAGCTGCTTGCTAGTGCTGTTTCACCAGGTTCAACTATGCCAAGGAGCTTGATACAATTGTGGCACAATTGTCCCACATGTTTTGTCATGCCTCTGGCAAGTACCACAGAACTTTACAGAACTTTCACAGTGTGAATACATCTCTGGTCAGTAGAAATCTCAGTGTCTCATTTGACAATTCACAATCTTCCAGGCTCATGGCTCCTCAGCAGCTTTGGTTTAAGCTTCCAGAGTTTGTGGTTATGGGACAGCCAGCCAGGTGGACTGCCCTAATGCTGAAGACCCTATGACTTCCTGGGCCTGTGGCTCCAGGTCAGCCTGGGCCTCATGGTTTCCAGGATCTATGATTCCAGGCCAGTTTGCCAATAGGACTGCTTCTGACCCAGGGACACCAGGGCTTCCAAGATATAAAACTCTGGGGCAGCTTTCCAGGCAGACTGCCCTGATTCAGGGGAAAAAAAAAATCTCCAAACTTTGAAATTTTCCCACCGAGCTCTACCACAAATCTGATAGTGATCAGCAGGGCCCTACCAAATTCAGGGTCCATTTTGGTCAATTTCATGGTCATAGGATTTTAAAAATTGTAAATTTCATGATTTCAGCTATTTTAATCTGAAATTTCATGGTGTTGTAACTGTAGGGGATCCTGGCCCAAAAAGGAGTTGGGTGGGGGTTGCGGTACTGTTAACCTTACTTCTCTGCTGCTGGCGGCGGTGCCTTCAGAGCTGGGCAGCTGAAAAGTGGCAGCTGCTGGCCAGAAGCCCAGCTCTGAAGGCAATGCCGCCGCCGCCAGCAGCAGCACAGAAGTAAGGGTGGCCATACTGTCACCTCCCCTAAAATAACCTTTGACCCACCCCCTGCACCTCCCTTTTGGGTCAGGACTCCCAATTTGAGAAACACTGGTCTCCCCTGTGAAATCTAGGTAAAAGCACACAAAAGACCAGATTTCACATGGGGAGACCAGATTACACTATCCATAACACATTTTTCATGGCTGTGAATTTGGTAGGGCCCTAGTGAATAGACTGTAAGGTACATTCAAATCACCAAAGGTAAACACCAGATACCATTCTTCAGTTGGTAAAATAGATCAAACAATAGAATATTTTTGTTCATCCTTTGTAAGTGTGCTTGATGCAAACAGTCTTATCATAAGAACAAAGAATGACCATACTGGGTCAGACCAAAGGGCCATCTAACCCAGTATTCTGTCTTCCAACAGTGGCCAATACTAGGTGGCCCAGAGGGAATGAACAGAACAGGTAATCATCAAGTGATCCATCCCCTGTAGTCCATTCCCAGCTTCTTGAAAATAGAGGTTAGGGACACCATCCCTGCCCATCCTAATAGCCATTGATTGACCTATCCTCCATGAATTTATCTATTTCTTTTTTGAACCCTGTTATAGTCTTGGCCTTCACAACATCCTCAAGCAAGAAGTTCCACAGGTTGATTGTGCATTGTGTGAAAAATATACTTCCTTTTGTTTGAAACCTGCTGCCTATTAATTTCATTTGGTGTACCCTAGTTCTTGTGTTATGAGAAGAAATAAATAACACATCCTTATTTACTTTCTCACACCAGTCATGATTTTATAGACCTCTATCATATCGCCACCTTAGTTGTCTCTTTTCCAAGCTGAAAAGTCCTCGTTTTATTAATCTCTCCTCATACAGCAGCCATTCCATACACCTAATCGTTTTTGTTACCCTTTTCTGAACCTTTTCCAAGTCCAAAATATCTTTTTGGAGATGGGGCGACCACATCTGCACACAGTATTCAAGATGTGGGTGTACCATGGATTTATATAGAGGCAATATGATATTTTCTGTCTTATTATCTAACCCTTTCTTAATGATTCCCAACATTCTATTGGCTTTTTTAACTGCCGCTGCACATTGAGTGGATGTTTTCAGAGAACTATCCACAATGACTCCAAGATCTCGTTCTTGAGTGGTAACAGCTAATTTAGACCCCATCATTGTATATGTATAGTTGGGATTATGTTTTCCAACGTGCATTACTTTGCATTTATCAACATTGAATTTCATCTGCCATTTTGTTGCCCAGTCATCCAGTTCTGAGAGAATCACAGGGCTTCTCTATCTTATAAAAACTCCATGCCACACCTGGGCCACAACAACTGTTTTTCTACCTGTAAAAGCCAGGGCCAGTGTTAGGGGATATCAAAAGTGCAATTGCCTGGGCCCCATGCCACAGGGAGCCCTGTGAATCTAAGCTGATCAGGTTTCAGCTTCAGCCCTAAGTGGCGGGGCTCAGGGCCCTGGGCTTCAGCCCCATGCAGTGGGGCTTTGGCTTTCTGCCCCGGGCACCAGCAAATCTAATGCCGGCCCTGCTCGGCAGCCCCCCCAAAACCTGCTCACGTTTCCCCAGGAGGCCCCAGACCTCTAGTTCAGAACCACTGAACTATCGGAATCTTAGTGAATACTGCACATATTCTATAGACTGAAGGATCTGTTAAATTAGACAAAGTACAATAGACTAAAAGCTCTTCAAGGAAGGAAATGTTCTTAATTGTGTCTCATATAGTTCTGAGCAGAATGCTGGCACTTATTAACAAATAAAATACATAGGTTTTTTTTAGAAATTTGATATTTAATTGCCTCAGAACTAGACTTAGTAGCTTTTGTCCGGGAGCAACTAGAGATTGTATGTTATAATGTCAAAAGGGATTTCATAAATTTTATGTATTTTTCAATGAACTTGACTGCATGGGGAAAGTCCCAGAGAAGAACATAGTGGTCACAACTGCTTGTGAGGGTGCCCAAATGGCTGCTAGCAAGGGATCAGAGTTCCTGTCTGAGATCACATCTCCTCAAAAGAAAGTTTAATCTGTTTAAATTGCCACATGGAACAATTCAGTTTCAACCCAAAGTAGGGTTGCCATGGTTGCCGGAATGCCCAGTCGAAAAGGGAGAAGTCTGGTCAGCGGCGGAGCAGGTCTAAGGCAGGCTCCCTGCCTGCCCTGGCCCTACGTGGCTCCTGGAACTGGCTGGCATGTCTGGCTCCTAAGTGCAGGGGCAGCCATGGGGGCTCCACACACTGCCTCCACCCTGAGTGCTGACTCCACAGCTCTCATTGGCCGGGAACCGCGGCCAATGGGAGCTACGGGGGCAGCGCCTGCGGATGCGGGCAGGGCAGAGAGCACCCTGGGCCCTCCGCCTAGGAGCTGCAGTGGGGACATGCACCACTTCCGGGAGCTGCGCAGAGCCAGGGCAGGAAGGGATCCTGCCTTACTCCTGCTGTGCTGTGGATCAGAGTCACCTGAGGTAAGCGCTGCCCTGCCAGAGCCCACACCCTGAACCTCCTCCTGCACCCCAACCCCCTGCCCCAGCCCTGAACCCCCTCCCACATCCAAAATCCCTCCTGGAGCCCTCACCCTGCACCCCTCCTGCACTCCAACCCCCAGCCCTGAGCCCCCTCCTGCTCCCCAATTCCCTCATCCTGGCCCCACCCCAGAGCCCAAACCTCCAGCTGGAGCCCACACCCCATCCCGCAACCCAACTCCCTCCCCCAGCTCTGAGCACCTTCCCGTACTCCAAACCCCTTGGCCCCAGTCCAGAGCCCCTTCCTGAACCCCAAACCCCTCATCCCCAGCCTCATCCTGGAGCCTGCACTTCCAGCCAGAGTCCTCACCCCCTTCTGCATCCCAACCCTCTGCTCCAGCCCGGTGAAAGTGAGTGAGGGTGGGGGACAGCTAGTGACGGAAGAACGGGGGTGGAGTGAGTGTGGGGGGGGGGCCTTGGAGAAGGGGTGTGGTAGGGCTGGGGCCTCGGAGAAGGGCGTGGGCCAAGTGTGTTTGATTTTGTGGAATTAGAAATTTGGCAACCCTAATTCAAACGAGGATCTCAGATTTTCTTCACGCTTTCTTCACTTCTTTAAAATCCTCCAGTAACAATGGACCCTAGAATAACCTTGCAAAATCAGAGAATTCCTCCTTTGGACAGGACTACATGAAGAAACAAATCCATAGGCATATAGGAACACTATCAAAGTCCCTCTGACTTCCTGCTGGAGAGTCCTATAAAACACATTACCATAAGATATCATTGAATCCAAGAGCTTAACAGGTTTCATAAAAGGAGTGGACATTTATAAGGATTATGAGATCATTCAGAGTTACATAGTAAAGAGTTTTAAAAAATGAATAAATCCCCATGCTTCAAGGCATAAGCCAACCTCTAACTGACGGGGATTAGGATGAAACATTCTCTATGAGCAGATTATTCCACAACTGCCTTCTGAGGATTTCTTACACCTTCATCTGATGCATCTAGTATTGGCTACTTTCAGAGATATAAGATTGGACTGGATCGACCATTGGTCTGATTAGAAGTGGGAATTTCTGTTTTCCTGTGTATCAATCCCCAATGATATGGACCCTACAATTCTAAAGTAGTAAATATTTTATGCCCTTAAACTGCACGAATGCTTCTTCTATGTGTGGGAATGCATAGTTTATTAGTCTTGCATAGTTCAGACACACGAAAACCACCTGTCTTTTTCTTGGTAACGAGAATCTGAAACACCTATTCTGAGGAGCCAGTTCATTCTATGATGCCATTCTTTTCTAGCTTTTGTAGCTCCTAGGACACAGCTTCTTCCACAGACAAAGTCAAACATGAGAGTTTCTGTGTATGAGAACCACATCCTTTCTGGGTTTTGCTTGATGCACAAGTGTAGTTGCACCGCCCAGTGTCGGGCTCTGTGCAGTCTGCCACAATGGAGACAGAGGTTAAACAAGTAGGTTTAGTCAGTTCTGCTGGGGAAGAAACACATCTGTTAACAACTTGAAGGATTAAAGCAGTAAAAAGTCCCATTTCAAGAATAAGAGTGTCAGTTTTCACAACATTGAACTCTGCAGGTGCACTAAAAGAGTCATGTGTCACTAGTGCATTAAGATAGCCAAGCACAGGGGTCGCTTCCTTCAAGTCTCCAAAAGTAGTTTGGGTTGTATGCCTTTTGAAAACATTGCAGATGTAGGCAGAATTGACACAGCTGAACCAGTGTCACGCAGTCTAGTAGCAGTTCAGCAGAGTGAGGCTATCCCCCAGGGAACAAATGTCCCAGGGTGTAAGTGCCATTGTAGAAAAGCATTTCATGAACAAAATGAGCTGAACTGCATTTATCTACACTCAGGACTAGAGCTGGGGGAATAGCCCTGCACGTCAATCACAAACATTTCAACAAATCAGAAACTGAATTTCAATTTATCAGGTTTAGACAACCACTCATGGAACATGAATACAAGGCCTCTTCTCAAAATTTGTTTCAGGGTTAAGCTAAATTCATTTCAAGCAGACTTGGAAGCAGTGTGACTACCTCAGAATTTCTTCTGTGATGTTTGTTTGAGTGAAGGAATAAGCAGCATAGACAAAAGAGAAAATTGTAGAGAGAAAGGGGAAAGAGAGGGGAGAGATGGAGAAGGAAAATGAAGAAGACCAGAAGAGAATAGGAAGGAGGAAAAGGACAAATGATGAGGAAGAGGAAAGACAGGTCTGGGACTGGAAGATCCAAGCCCCATGAGTGCCTGTAAGGGGACTTGGCTAGTACTCGTCCCTCTGCGGGGTGGTGGGGCACCATACCACCTCGTTACACCCTCTCTGCTGGGTTGGGGAATACCCAGTCTATGGCCCCGACCTTCCGGCAGGGCTGCACAAGCAGTACAATATAAGCCCAGGCCCTGGATCAGGGCGGGGAGCAAACAAACAGAAATTCTGGCCCTCAGGCAGGGACTGAGCAAATAGTTTAATGTGAGCCCAGGCCCTGGGTCAGAGCGGGGCAGCAAACAGTCAGTGGCTCAGGCCCTCAGGCAGGGGCTGAGCAAGCAGTTGAACATCAAACTCCAGGCTCCTGGCTCTGAGTGACCGGGGAGAGGGGGAGACTGCTACCCGCAAGGTGGGTGACAGGGGGGACATAGGCCCACCCACTCCACTGCATCCCAGCCTGAGGCCCTAGCAGTGGCAGAAGACCCGCTGCTGTGTCATTGGGGATCCTGGCCGCAGAAGACCCGCTGCTGTGTCATTGGGGATCCTGGCCGCAACACACTGACATGGGCTCTGGCAGTGCTGCAGTCAGACTAGGGTCGGCTGCTTCCGGGATACTTCCAGACTCCCCCTCATAGGGTACCTGGGTCAGGGTAGTGTCCTTGGAGGGTTCCAGCACCATGGCTTCCTCCGGGTAGCTGGCGAGGGGTAGGTTTGGCAGCTCCTATGGGTAGCTGGTGACGGGTAGGCTTGGCAGTTCCTCCGTGCACCGGTCAGCATCGGGCATTGGCCAGTCCGGCCGGTCCTCGGGTCAGCCGCAGATTGCCAGGGTGTCCCAAGCCAGAGCCAGGCCACAGGCATCTGGCCTCTCCAGCAGCTGCAGCCCAAGTGAGCTCTGGGATTAGGCTTTTATATTTCCTGTCCTGCGCCTTGACCTCTGGGGGGCAGATGCAGGATCCACTGGCTCCGCCCACTTTTGTGTCTGGGGACATTCTTCCCTCTATTTATCTAAATATTGTTAGTGATTTGTGTTGGCATCATGTGGTAACCATGGTGTATATATATATATATATATATATATATATATATATATATATATATAATACTCTGGTTATCATGCTAAAAGTAAGTTATAGGCAAGTTTAGAAATAGCACACATTGGTTAGTATTCATGTATAGCTAATGCTATTGTTTTCTATGTCCTACAGAAAAAAATACCAGTACCTATCTGTACTGTAGTTTGATGCACTGTGTCCTAATTATGCTGGCAATTACTCTGATATCTCAAATAGTAATCAACAAATATCCAAAGATTTAAAGGTTCAGTACATTTCATTTTGGATGACTATTCAAAACCTCATATAATTATCAAAACCTTATCTGAACAATTTTGAACCTATTCCTTCAATGCAAACCTTTCTCTTCTTGATGGGCACATCCTCCCTACCCCAGTCTCCCAGTTTTATCCCACCCCGTGATTTCCTATCCTCTCATTTCTATCTTCTATAGTATTATCTCCTTCCCTTTTTCAAAGATCCTTGAATATATTACTGAGTCTTCAAGCCTCCTAGTTTGCCTGCACTACTTCCCTCCCTCTCTGGTACCATCATACACAAAGACACAACTCCTGGAACAGCTTTCCCCTAAATTATTATCAAATCAGATCACAGCACATGCATGAAATGATAATTTTTTTAAGTATACTGAAGTGAATTTCCTGTAAATGAAAAGCACCATACTGACAGCATGAGAGACTAAAATTATCTGGGGCATGATCAACCCACCAATTGTATACATTCATCTCCAATTGACTTCACTATGAGTTGAGCATATGCAACTGACAGATACACCCATTTAGCAAGTTACTTGAATACATGTGTGACTTGTGTCAATGGGACAACTCCCATAAGAACATAAGAATGGCCATACTGGGTCAAATCAATGATCCATTTAGCCTGATATCCTGTCTTCCAACACAGGCTGGTTCAACATGCTTCAGAGAGAGTGAACAGAGCAGCGCAGTTATTGAGTGATACATCCCCTGTTGTCCAGTCTCAGCTTCTGGTAGTCAGAGGCTTAGGAACACTGGGGGAAGGGGTTGCATCCCTGATAATCATAATCATAATCCCTAATAGCCATTGATGGACCAGATTTTCCAAAGTGCTCATTTCCCTCAGTTGGGGTCAGACTTTTGGCAGCATTAGTTACCATTTGGGTACCAAAATGAAGTAGCCAGATTGTCAAAGGGAGCAATTGGGCGGTGAGCACATCCAAATTTGGCCACTTCCGTTAGGTTCATAAATCGGAATTATTGGGTGCTGAGCTCTTTTGAAAATCTGTCCCATAAATATTTTTTTATTATTACTACTACTATTTCTTGAGTTATTTTTTATCATGTTGTCAGTGAACAGCACTGGTATCAGGGCTGGCTCCAGGCGCCAGCATTCCAAGCAGGTGCTTGGGGCGGTGCTGTGAAAGGGGCGGCAGTCCGTGTGCCATCGGGGCTGTGTCTCGTCTTTCCATGGCAGCGGCAATTTGGCAGCAGCCTCTTTCCTGATGCTGCCGTGGCAGCAATTCAGTGGCAGCCCTACTCTGCAGGCTGCGCCACGGCAGCAATTCGGCAGCAGCTTTACTCTTCAGACGTCCTGCTTGGGGCGGCAAAAACGGTAGACCCGGCCCTGACTGTTATCACTCTGCTCAGACCAGAACATTTTCACATTTTCTACATTTTGATTAGAATACATTTGGCCTAATTAGAAATGTGAAATCAAGATGGATGATGGCAACCCTAGAACCTCACTTCAAACAACGTTACAGGCATTTCAGCAAGAGGTCAAAGAAATAAACTACAACTCATTAGCCTGAGGCTATGAATGATCTACCAACCATACAGAAAATTGGCAGCCTTTCTGCCTTTTGTCCTCAAGGAGCCTGTGTATTAAACTAATTGTTAAATATAGCAAACAGACTGGCAGGGAACTTGGAGACTATTTTTGCATGTGTAAAATAATGGGGTCTATATGGATTTAATGGAAATACTATCCTTATATGTTTCCCAAATGTGCAAGCGTTTACATGCTTCATGAAAAATCTTCCATTTTTACATAACTTGAGTTTGAAAAAAAGTTGTACAGTAAGCTTCCTAATTGGAGTATATATATATATTCTTTATGGGGAAGAATGTGGTATAAAGAGCAAATTTTAAGATTTTCAGATTGTTTTGCTGGTTTATACTGAATGACACTGGCATTGTTTGTTACATGACAATCTAACACATTGCTAAGCAACATGCTTATATGTTAGAAAGCTGAACAAGGTGAGGGTTTTTTCCTGTGGTTTTTTTCAAAGCTATTTTTCTTTTCTTTTTCTCTTAATAACATTCTTCTCTTTTTCTGAGTGGCAATTTTTGGAAGTTAAAAGCTTTGTGGTGGTCAGAAATTGATGGGTGGGACTTGTTCATTGTGATTTGATATTATTTCTGTCCTTACAGCTCTCATTAAAATGGTGACCCAGCATAATGACTTACTCTATAAGAAGGGAAATAATCTCATTCTATTTCAGGATTTGAAATTTTGGGGATTACACCAGTCCAAATTTCTCAAAATTCACTACCTGTATTCTTTTAAGATGTAAATATAAATATATAGAGAATATTAATATAAAACCAAATTGAAAAAGTACAGAAATAATGTATGAATTATTATTTTATTTATTTGTCTGTGTGTTTATTTGGAAGCATGTTTATATGTGCTATTTTTTAAAAATATAAGAATTAAAGTCCCTATCCCATAGAACTTGCAAGTTTAGGTCTTGATCCTCTGATTGGATACACATAGGCAAATCCCAGAGTCTGTACAGAGCCGCATTAAGTTAATGGGTCTTTGCTTGGGCTTGTGGAGCGCTGATCCAGTTGCAAGATTGGAGCCTAAATGAGACATAGTACAGACAGTGATGACAACAGGGAGTTGGGTAGAAGGGTGGGAGGTGAAAGACCTTACTGAGACTCCTCTTGTAAATAGAATTATTCAACTACTTAAATATTTGCAGCGGGGAAGCCAATTTTTGTGTGAGTTTTATTTTTGTTTGCATCTCATCAGATCCAATTTTATTTATTTTCTTCTTTCTTTTTTTCTCTTTCTTTTTATTAAATATAAGAAAATAAAATCAGGTACAAGGGCAGGAGTAGTTGGTACACTGGAGGCCAGTAGTGGAAAGTTAAATGGAAGAAGTAAGCTTTACAGAAGGATTTGAAGGGCATTTACAGCAAACTACATGTAATATAAAAAAGTGACAAGTCAGAGAATGTGAAATTAAGGACCAAATCCTGCAAAGAGTTACACATGTGAGTATGTGTATCTTTACTCATGAGACCTGTCCCATTAGACTCTATGGGGCTACATACATACTTAAAATTGTCAATGTGCAAGATTTTTAGGATTGGGCCTCATGGCTTTTTAAAGGCATCTTTGAGGCTTTATTATTATGATTAATGTATATGATCATTAGAAGTCATGAACATTTTTCTGAACCTACCACTTTACTGTGACATAGTCTTATTACCAGGGGTGCTGGAACAATTTTTATAGTGTGGGTGCTGAGAGCCATTTAATTGAACTGTAAACCCTGTATATAATGGAAACCACTTTAGCCAGTGGGTGCGGCAGCACTCCTACTTCCAGCACCTATGCTTATTACTCAAGTTCCCCCTTCTTTGGCCTTCACTGTATATTGATTTTTCTAAGCAACTGTCTCAATATGCTATGTGCTCAATGTGCTACCATAGGTACAGTAACCTGCAGGCTAAGCCAATTTACCAAGTAAAAGTTAAAGGGGTGAAAATAGGGCCTTATAATTGGAGCTGGGTGATTTCTGTTGTTGTTGTTGAATAGTAAATTTGCCAAAAAACTGTTCATGAATATTGGTCAAATTCAGTAGATGGTTTCCAGCAAAAATAAAACAACTGAAAACAAAAATTTTGGAAATGTCAAAACAGTTCGTTTTGAAAATGTCAAAATAGTTTGTTATGATATTTCAAAATGACATTTTAAAATGAAAATGTCAATTTGAATAGACTTTCAAAAAGTTTTGTTTGACCCGAATGCTTTTTTTTTTTTCCAGTTTTTCATTTTAGCACAAAAAAAAGGAAAAAAAAATATCCATTTTGGTTTGAAATGAACAGAATTTTTTTGCATTTTTGGTTCAGCCACCAAACCAAAATATGAATTATTTGCTCATCTTTCCTTATATTGGAAGCTGGTTGCAACCTTAACTATAGAGTTTACTGCCTCTCAGTAAAATATAATATTAATGTACTCTCTTGTCTCCCCATCACACCCAGACTAGTTCTATCTGTATATGTATACACAGAGTACAGAGTAAATTGGATCTTGCAATAATGGCCTAAATTTTATTCTCTGTTGCATCCACCTCTCATGCTGACATGAATTCAAACACATATGTTTATGTGTATTTGTGTAAGCAGTGGTATACCATATACATTGGGGTTGGGGTACTCACTGAGGGGTTCCATTTTCTGTAGTTTCAGAGTTACATAGTGTCAGACTCTATGAAGTAAACAAGTTGTCTCCTGAATGAAAGCAACTTCATAATGTATAAACATATTACTATTACAACTGTAATGTTGTGCTAGCAATGAAAGTCATGTTGGACTGGGCATTTTCATGGAATTATGAAGATGAAAAAAACACCTACTGTGTTAGGAGCATGCTCTTGACAGTGCAGGGTTGTTCCCTTATTTTCCAGTGTTTTGTCTACTTTAGCGTGAAATATCCCCAAAATAGGGCTTCCTTTGGAAGACTATTCCATGGGACTGCATCATTACAAAGATTGTCTTTATTGTCCTGCGCTTTAAATCCATCTTTGCCTCTCCCCATCTACTTCCCTGATTACAGCACTGGCTACTTCAGGATCTGAGCTAGAATTTCAGAATAATTGTTCGAGATTCATACAGAGATGAGACTATAAAACCAACCTGGTTTTTGATGTGTTGATGTCACATATGCAGCCTAAAATTATATAGACCTATTTAGCTGCCATTTCACTTGGCAAACTCTTACCTACTATGCCGTTCATGAAGACCCCTCTGTCTCTGTCTATATCACTGCTTTTCAAGAATTCACCACCCACAAAATAGCTGTTTTGGATTACTTTTCTCAAATGTATTAGCTAGCATTTGGCATTGTTGAATATTTTTATTTATTATTTGTATTATGTTAGCACATAGGGTGTGTTGACACAGCAATCAGAACAGTCTGTGAAGGCATACCTAAGCTAGTTTTGATCAAGCTTGCTAAAAATAGCAGTGTATATATGGTGGCACAGGCTAGCTACCTGAATATATACCTACGGTCCCAGACAGGATTGTACTCAGGTGGCTAGATCGATGCCATGGCAGCTATACTGCTATTCTTAGCGAGCCACCTCTATCAAAGGTAGCTCAGGTGCCTCCTGATTGCCATGTAGACATACCCTTAGAGAAGCCATCTGAGATCTGGACCTCATTGTCCTAGATGCTGTGCACAAGCATAGTGAGTGCCAGCCTGCTCTGAAGAGTTTACAATCTAAATAGAAAGGACAGACAAGGAAGGACCAGAGGCAAAGAGGTAAAGTGACTTGGTCAAGGTCACACTTTGATGCCCAAATTTCTAACTTCTCTGGGTCCCTTTGAACAATTGCCTGTCTTCAATGAAGTTTACAATACCTACCTTAATATTCATTGTATTATATGCCTTTTTTCAGATGTTTATGCAGAGTGTTAGGATATAGATATTCAGACCTGTCTGCAAAGGCCTGTACTTTAAGAATTTAGGTGTATTCTCATCACTTGGCTAGTTATAGAGGTATAAAAGAAAGAATCAAAATCACTGTCTGCCGGTGTAAGGGCCTTCTCTTACTGTGACAGTCTGAGGCCCTGTTCTTAGGCGAAGGCCTTTGGCTAAGCAGCAGAGGCAGCCATAAGCTGGGAAGTGAACAGTCACATCCTCACATTCCAAACTAGTCACATTGGAAGAAGGTGCTATTGGGCTCTTAGGAATACAATCCTGTCCTGATAGTGCCTATCACCTCCAGAGAAAGGGAAGTGCCTAGAAAATGTAAAAGGAAACTTAGTTTGATAGCATCCTGTCTGGCAAGAACTCACTTCTCAATAGCTGGGATGTGAAATCCTCACTTCTGTATTGTTTTGTCATTATAGTTCCCACTTTACTATTGTTTGTCTGTATAATCTCTGTCTGGTTCTGTGATTGTTCCTGTCTGCTGTATAATTAATTTTGCTGGGTGTAAACTAATTAAGGTGGTGGGATGTAATTGGTTACATAATCATGTTACAATATGTTAGGATTGGTTAGTTAAATTTCAGGAAAATGATTGGTTAAGGTATAGCTAAGCAGAACTCAAGTTTTACTATATAATCTGTAGTCAATCAGGAAGTGAGTGGGTGTGGGTGGGTGGGTGTGTGGTAGGGGAAATGGGAACAGGGAATGGGGGTAAGGAAATTGGAATCATGTTTTGCTAAGGGCAGGAATGGGAACAGGGACACAGGTGTAAGGCTCTGTGGTGTCAGAGCTGGGAAGGAGGATATTAAGGAAGGAAGCTGGAATCATGTTTGTTGGAAGTTCACCCCAATACATATCGAATTGTTTGCACCTTTGGACTTCGGGTATTGTTGCTCTCTGTTCATGTGAGAAGGACCAGGGAAGTAAGTGGGTGAAGGAATAAGCCCCCTAACAATTTTCTAAAGAAATTATCCTTTGAGCTGAAATTTCCATGCTTTTTTTCAGTCCAAATGGTCTTTTTTAGAAAGTCTGTTAAAAGTCCATGTGGCTGGTTTTGATTTATTCAATCATAGGAAAACTGTTTTTTACAGACTTAAGAACACAAATTGGAAACAGTATCTAGCTGCTCTTATGGTTACAGCATAGATCATCAAGATTACAGGATTTAATACTTTTGTGCTGTTTTCGTTCATACGTAGTGCTGGGTAGGGCTTAAATCATGGGAGCTGACTTCAGTGTGACTTCAGTGACTTCTTTTTTTTTTGGGGGGGGTAATCAATAATTCTGTGTTAAACCACAGTATCCCTAGTGAGAGAGTCTGTCTCCCGTGCTGCTACAGGCTTAGAATTAGTAGTGTGAGAGTTACCCTGAGGAATTTCCTTAGGTCTAGAGTCTCTAGGAGAACACAAAGAACAAATACAGTGACCACAAACACAATTACAAGTAAGGAATTATGTCTATATTATATGTTTCACTAAGCAGATAATCAATGTTAGAATCACAAACACGTACACAAATACCCAGCACTGTATTCATACTCACCCCGCCAAAGATATCATAGAGTCAGGTGGATCTCTCCATAAGTTGCCAGTGGTGGGGGTCTCCTGAATGGGTCTTCCCGTCCTATCCGTATCAGGGAACCCATTTTATCCTGTGTTATGATGACGCCTATCACCTTATGTGTGATTATAACACAGGATAACCCTCATAAATATGCCTACTACCTTATGCATATTTATGAGGTTTCCAACCCTTTATTTCTTATCTGTACATCTATACTCCATAAACTTTGGGGTGCTCTGCTTTTCACAGGTTGTCCTCTTAGTTCCATTTATTCTCTTTAGCAGTCTCATTATCATCTATGTAAACGCACACCCCTGGTAACCTGAAGTGACAGCAGAATTTCCTACAATGTTAAAATCAAGTGTCTTGCAGTCTAGACAGGTACATTGTGCCATATTTTCCCAAACATCAGCCCTTGGCACATTCTTCACAGTAATCTTGTAAATTTAGTGGTACAGAATTATTCCTGGGTCATCGATTTACGTCAGCCTTAAGCCTAGTATGGCTAAGCTGAAATCTTACAGGCCTCAGCCGGTAGGATTTGCATTACGGCCTTACTTTGATTGTATACCTAATACATACTCACCAGTCATGAATGCTTGTCAATCTTACAATCCTATGGTTCTGTGCTTCTCAAACCTATTCATCACACAATAATTAATTATACTTAACTACAACAATAAATCCTTTATTAAATAATTAAATGAACGAATTGGCTACAAGTGGGACTACTTCTGTGCTTAAAGCTAAGCATGTGCTTAAGTGTTTTGCTGAACCGGGACTGAGTGATCAGCTCCTTCCAGGACTGAGCCTTTGATGACTACCTTTGTCATACTTTCCCACTAGCCAGACAAAGGCCTCTTCTGTGGTGGATACCAACAGCTGTAATGGAATTGGTTCTCTTTGCATGGGAATGTTTGTTGCTTCTGTATAAACCATGAACATGAACACAGATACACTGGTGATGGGTCCCAAAGAACTGTTTGTATTCTTAACAGCCAAATCCTGGTCCTATCAAAATCAGTGGCAAAATCAGTGACTTCAGTAACAACAGAATTTGATGCGAAATAAGTCAGTTGACAGTGAGAAGGGAGGGTAGTGTAGATTGCTCTCACGTTTCAATTTCCCTTAGTCAATCATGATTTAAGTTTATTTTTAATGTGTTTTCCATTGTCTTTTTGGTGGAAAAATTGCAGTTGTGTAGCTGAGCTGATGAGATTCAGTTATGGTTTACCTTGTGAATAATGTAATTCAAGTTGTGAATTACCTTCATTTGATTCTTTCCATGATTATAATGTGAACTGGATTATTCCTTCAAAGGTCACAATTCCTTTTAATTACTCCTACAGTTTTCATAACAAAAGGCTTATTATTTTTTCAGTATTACGCAGCCCCAAACTGTAGTTGATGTTATTCGGAGAGATCAAATGATAATGCATTCATGCATTTGTATCTCCAGTATTTCAATGTGCTTCATGGTTTTTTGTAATTTACTGCATGACCAGGTGTTATGAGCTCACAGGTAGAGCAGCTGGTTAAGGAAAAAATATAAACCCTTATGTGGTTTAGAATTTTCAAAATTCAAATGCTTGTTATACAAGTTAATAACGCTAAAACACGATTTAATACCACGTGGGTCTGAAATCACTTTATATATTAATTAACCTATTACCAGCACTTAACTAAACAGGCAATCCATTCAATAATAAAAGGAATAGGAAAAAATAGTTTTGAAGGGAAAATAGTAAATGCTTCTAGCTTCCAAGTTGAATTTAATTTTTCCTTTATGCTACGGAAATATGGACAAATCCTGCATCCTGTTTTGTTTTACAGAGGGACTAGTGTAGGCACCGATTCAGCAAGGTAAAATACTTTGCTGAAATGGGATCACAAAAAGGAAACGAGAACATTTCCTTTTATGATGGTTAAATCCAAGATTTCTAGGAGGGCTTGTGTGGTAACATTTGGCAATACAGGCTGTGTTTACTCAGTCTAAGAGCCAAAGAGAATGCATGTGTCCATCTGTGTTCAAGGACATTAATAGTATACTTTATAGTCATTATAATTGCTCCTGTCTCTCAGGTATACATCACGAGTAAGGTCCCACTGGGAGGGTGGGAGAAGGCTTTGGGGTTAGCTGTGTAAGGTCGTGCACTGGTTCCCAGACTATGGACCTTGGGATGAAATTTACCCCTGTACAGAATGCCTATACAAGGTCTTAGAATCCCTTAAGTCCCATATTAGAGGTGTAAAGTGTGGTTCTACTCTGTTACAGTTCTAAGTTGAGCATTATCATCTCTCAGTGATCTATATCTCAAGGACCTGATTCTTCCCTCTATCACTCAAGTTTTAAACTGTTACGCCATTGGTTTCAGTGGAGTTTACATCAGCTTTACTCCAGTGATACTCCAGTAGACAATCAGTCACCAAATGTGTTTAGTTTACAAACAGATTATTTTTCTTAGTGCATGCCCTGACAACTTACCATGGGTTCTGGGAGTCAAGCTGGGTTTTTTCCATCTCTCTCTCTCTCTCTCTCAGTGGTATTAACTCTGCAGACCTAACAAACAAAAACAGTATAACCTTATTTTTGTTACTAAAGTAAGCATTCAAAGGGTATGTCTACAGTGCAAAAAAAGACCCATAGCAGTGGGTCTCAGACCTTGGGTCAATTGACTTGACTGCCGCTACTGGGCTAAAAACAGCAGTGTAAACATTTGGGCTTGGTCTGGAGTCTGGAGTCTGAGAGCCCACCCCTCACTGGGTTTCAAAGCCCTGACTCCAGCCCCAGCCTGAATGTCTATACTGCTATTTTTAGCCCTGTAGTGCAAGCCCAAGTCAGGTGACCCAGACTTGCTGCCCTGGGTCTATTTTTTGCAGTGTAGACATACCTACAGACTGAATACACAAAAAATCTGAGCACAAAGGTACCATTTTACTGTCACATTTCAGAATACAAAGGTCATTTAAGTGGGATTTAATGACACAGAGGGTACTTTTTCATTATGATGAACACTATAGTGTATTCTTACAAGATAGTCTAAAATGCAGTGATGTTCTGATCTCAAAAAGAAAAGGAGTACTTGTGGCACCTTAGAGACTAACCAATTTATTTGAGCATGAGCTTTCGTGAGCTACAGCTCACTTCATCAGGTGCATCTGATGAAGTGAGCTGTAGCTCACGAAAGCTCATGCTCAAATAAATTGGTTAGTCTCTAAGGTGCCACAAGTACTCCTTTTCTTTTTGCGAATACAGACTAACACGGCTGTTACTCTGAAACCTGTTCTGATCTCAGTTACACAAGTGCAAATGCAGACTAACTGCATGAAAATCAATTGACTGAACAGTGTAACTGAGAGCAGAATCAGGTTCCTTCTCTTTATAAAGCCTGATAACTAAACCCAGTGTAACCTCCCAAAAATTGAATACTTTTTCTTAGTATCAGTGCAAATAGCTAAGGAAAAGGTTTTATAAACCCTGATGCTATTAAGTAGTTTGCTTCTTATTTTATCCACCTCCTTCCCTCAGAGCACAATAACAGACAATTAACCGGATTTTGATAAACTGCTTGAAAAATCACCAGCTGTTTTTTTCCCCTCAGTCACTTAGTTTCTATGTCTTTGCTTGCTAAATCTAGGTCAGAAATAGAAGGTCTAAGCAAGATTTGTCACAGAGAAATTGAACCTGTTGTATGTTTATAGCATGGACAACCAAAGTATCTGTTGAAAGCTGGTTCAAATTGGTCAACTATTTCCCTCCAATTTTTTATTTTAAAACTATATGAGTGAATTTAATGATCATGAGAGTGAAAAACCAATAGTGTTGATTTGAGCAAGATGAGCACTGTGTACGCTTCTTGCACGGCTCTGCCAATTCATGTCAGCCCTGACCTGGATCATTTCTGTTATTCCAGACCTGGGTTTCTTGTCAACAGAGACTGACAGCATTTTTAATTTTGTGATTTTTGGTTGATGTATATGAGCCTAGAACCTCAGACAAGGCACATTTTACAAATCAAAGAATATAATGGCCATCAATAAGCAGCACCATACTCTATCAGATGGGTGGTGATTTTGGACATGAATGGAGGTGGGGATAAAATCACCAATCTCATTTGCACCTTCATAATCAGGATTTGCATTCTAGAGGTGAGAGCCAATGCATGAACCCACTTCACCTGCCACAATTCCTGTCCCTCATCTTGACAATATATTATATTATTTCAAGTCTCATCAATATTTAAGGACAGGTGTTTTATCGTATTATTTTACATACTTATGAAATAAATACATAATATGCATGTTTATATAACTGTATAATGCAAATTCTCTATTAGTGTAACATTAAGAATGAAATGTTGAACGCACAAAAGCTATGAAATTAAAAACTAAGGTTTTGAGGTAACTTTAGCTCTGATCATTTCCTTATGAAATATAAGGCTTTCATTACATGATTTCAAAACAACTGGTAACGTGACATCCAGTATAATTTAGCAGATAATGATGAATACACTCTCTGGGCTATAGCTAGGGTGCCGTGTGAAATATAACTGAAAATCCTGGCTCTTATGGGTATTAAATCCATACCTCAACATAGCAGAGGGACCTGTAAGCCCACAGGTAGGTATAAAAAAGTGACCTGAACAGAGGGCTAGATATTGGAGAGAAGGGAAAATAGAAAATTACAACAGGGTTATATGAGCAACAAGAGGGATAACAGTAGAGGAATCTGCTCAGTGTCTTAGATATCTGTACACAAATGCAAGGAGTACAGGAATGAACTGAACCTATTAGTACATAAGCTAAATTATAACTTTAATAGCATCACAGAGACTTGGGATAAATCTCATGACTGGAATATTGGTGTAGAGGGTATACCGTGTTCCAGAAAGACAGGCAGGGGGAAAAGGTAGGAGGTATTGCATTGTACATCAAGAGTGTATACATTTGTTCTGAGGTCCAGAGGCAGACCCTTTGAAAGTCTCTGGGTGAATATACAAGGAAAAAAGCCAGGAGTGACGTCATGGTAGGGAGTTTACTATGGATCACCAGATCAGGAGGAGGAGGTGGATGAGGCATTTGTAAAACAAATAACAGAAATATCCAAAACATAAATCTTGGTTGTACTGGGAGACTTTACCAAGATATCAGTTGGAAAAGTAATATGGCAAAACATAAAATGTTCAATAAGTTAGTAAATGCATTGGAGTCAACTTCTTGTTTCAGAAAGTGGAGGAGGTAACCAGGAGGACAGCCATTTTAGACTAGGGAGGAATTGGTTGATAATCCAAAGGTGGAGGCAATTTGGGTGAAAGTGATCATGAAATGATAGATTTCATGATTCTAAGGAAAGGAAAGAGTGAGAGCAACTGAGTGAGGACAAGGGACTTCAAAAAAACAAACCTGAACACTGGTAGGGAAGAGAATCCAAAGGAAAAGGGATTTGGGGAGACCTGGCAGTTTCTCAAAGAGACAATATTAAAGGCACAACAGCAAACTATCCCAATGCAAAGGAAGGATGGGAAGACTAGTAAGAAGCCTATATAGCTCCATCAAGAGTTCTGAAAATCAAAAAGAAAAAAGGTGGAAACATGGACAAATTGCTGAGGATGTGTATAAAAGAATAGCTCAGGCATGTAGGGACAAAATCAGAAAGGCTAAGGGACATAAAAGGCAATAAGAAGAGATTCTATAAATACATGAGGAGCAAGAGAAAGACAAGAAAGTAGGTTCTCTGCTTAGCGGGGAAGGAGAACTAATAACAGATGACATCAAGAAAGTTGAGGTGTTTAATGCCTATTTTGCTTCAGCCATTGCTAAAAAGTTTGATTGTGACCTGATACCTAACACAAACAATATTAACAACAAAGGGGAAGGAACACAAAGTCAAAATAGGGAAAGAGAAGGTTAAAGACTATTTAGATAAGTTAGATGTATTCAAGTCATCAGGGCCTGATGAAATTCACCCTATGGTATTTAAGGAACTAGCTGCAGCACCATGAGTAATTATCTTTGAGAACTCATGGAGGATGGGTGAGATCCCAGAGGATTGGAGTAGGGCAAACATAGTACCTATCTTTAAAAAAGGGAACAAAAATGACCAACAATGTGATGCAGTTGTGGAAAAGGCTTGTATTAGCAGGCATGTTGTATTTAAGATATGGGAGGTAATTGTCCTGCTCTACTTCACATTGGGGAGACCACTGCTGGAGTACTGTGTCCAGTTCTGGGCCCCTTGCTTTAGAAAAGATGTGGACAAATTGGAGAGAAGAGCAACAAAAATGAATAAGGTTTAGAAAACTAGATTTGTGAGGAAAGATTAAAAAAACTGGGCATGTTTTAGTCCTGAGAAAAGAAGACTGGGGATCGGGGGCGGCGGGGGGGGGGGGGGGATGGGACCATGTCTACTGACAAGGGCAAGAAGTAATTGGGTTAATCTGAAGGGAAATTTAGATTAGCTATTTGGAAAAAACGTTCTAACAATAAGGGTAGTTAAGCTCTGGAATAGGATTCCAAGGGAGGCTGTGGAACCCCGATCGTTGTAGGTTTTTAAGGAAAGACTGGACAAACAGCTGTGAGGGATGATCTAGGTATACTTGGTCCTCAGCACAGGGGACTGAACTAGATGACCTCTTGAGGGCCCTTCCAACTCTACATTTCCATGATTCTGTGATTGTCACAACCTGGTCCAATCCTCCTCTGGAATGACATCAGGGGCAGAGTTCATGTCTGTCAGGCTTCCTTGGGACATCATAGCCCAGCTGCCTTAAACCCAGAAACCAGTGTGTGAGCCCTCCCCAGACCCCAACTGCTTAAACACATTCCCTCAGAGTTCCACAATCCCTCTTTCATAGACACCATGGCTGGCAAACAAGAAATACACGCAGAGCAAAACAATTTCTAAACCACAGTCACTTTTATTCTTGAAAGCACTAGCATTATATATATATTTTTAAATTACAAACAGTCCTGTGATGCAGCCCCCTAAATCTAATCTCACCACTTCTGTGAGTCTGAGGTATGGTCGGTATTTCAGGCAAAGCGGACTTCCCCTACCTTTTCTCTGTCTTTCTCTCTCTTTATCCTGGTCTTCTGGTATGTGGGAGTGGACAGCCTGCCCCTTCACAGAGGGCATCCCTCTTTGAATATAGTCTTTGAACCCTTTGGCCATATGCTCACCCTGAGGAACTCAAGCCCTTGCCCCAGACAGGTTTCTATGTTGTTCATTATTCTTGTGTCTGGACCAGTAGTTGAGAGACAATCAGGGTTGATGGCCCTCGATAGCTCTCTCATTAAAAATCTTCTTTGAGATGTCCCATGCCCTTTCGGAGCAGGACCATGTCTGAAACAGACTGGCCTTGTTAGGGCCAGGCTGGTTTTACAACACATACATAAACTGGCAATTATTACACAAAATGGAAGACACAAAACAACATGGAGTTCACAAAACAATATGGAGGTCACAGTTCAATACACATACATTCCCTTTTGTTATGCCTGATATTCTAAAAATAATCACCCTAGCTCGTAGTTCTTGGAAAGGCTATGACTTTCCCACATGGATGGAGTTCTGGGAGATGGTGTACTTAAGTTACAGAGGAAGCTGCGGGAGTCGAGAGTAGTCCCAGGAGCTAGGCAATTGGACCATGTTGGGGAAGTGGGGGAAGGGGGGGCCTCAGCTCTCAGGAGAAGGTGATGAATAGGGGAACTGCACCCTCAGAGTGTGCGCATCGAGACATCAGCCCGGGGGTTAGTGCCTGGATTCTGTTCAGACTCGGAAGAGTTAAAGCACATGGTGCTCAGAAAGATGGGCCCCAAAAACAACAGCGTGGGGAGTGTGCAACCAGAGATGAAGATCTACTAGGTCTCTGTGTGTGTCTGACAGCACCCATCTCTGTAGTATCTGAGCGTCTTTACAGCTGCCTTTAGTACTTAAAATATCTTACCTGCCTTAAAGCAAAATACAAATCTACGTGTATTTCATCTGATTCATGCATCTTTACTTGAGGTATGTACCATACTCATCATTGTACAAGCTACACTTGTTTGCGTTCTCTGGCTGGTTTTAGGTTTCAGAGTAGCAGCCATGTTAGTCTGTATCCGCAAAAAGAAAAGGAGGACTTGTGGCACCTTAGAGACTAACAAATTTATTTGGGGAAATAAACATGGGGAAATAGTTTTACTTTGTGTAATGACCCATCCACTCCCAGTCTTTATTCAAGCCTAAGTTAATTGTATCCAGTTTGCAAACTAATTCCAATTCAGCAGCCTCTCGTTGGAGTCTGTTCAAATAAATTTGTTAGTCTCTAAGGTGCCACAAGTCCTCCTTTTCTTTTGGCTGGTTTTAGTGACACTAAAATGTTTACATAAGAAGCAGAAAATATACAGCTTGATTTTTTTGTAAGATACATTGAACCAGAAACAGTGAGGATAGCAAAAACATGTTTTTACTAGTAAAGTGTGCAAACATGACATAGAAATCATAGAGGGAGTATGCATAGTGCATGTAATACCAACATATCTTTTTCTTACAAAGTATATTATATCACCAGAGGGACACTTGAAAAGGAAACCTTTCAAAGTTTTCAGATATTTCAGTGGCATACACATTTATAGCTAGCAATTAAACATAGAAATTATGGCTAGAATGCAATTGGAAGTGAAAATCTAAAAAGTCTGCACTGATCTAAGAAGACAGGCTGATGCAAAGCATCATCTCCCAAAGGGCCTTCTGTCTACGTAGTTTTGAAACATACACTAAACCAGCTGCCAAACCTGGCTTTCAGATGGAGGCTACAAAAAATGGTGTTCTGCATTTTTAGTGCATGGCACTTTACAAAGGAAAGCAGTACTGTCTGGTTGCCATGTAGTTAGGCAAAAGGAAGCCAGCTTGCAAATGATTAGAATAATGAAACTGGAAAGGATTAGCCACATTATCCAAACATGAAGCAATAGGCTAGTCAAACTAATCCCCCAGGAATAGTTTAAGGAAACAAATGACATGATGGACAGAGAGTTTCTTCTCAGTGAGATAGCATTAGAGCATGTGGTTCTTGCACTCATGTTCTGCTTGCTTATTTCCTAAAAGCATATGCAAGCAGGGAGAGGGTAAGCTGACATGCCTGTGTGACAATATTGAGAGAGTTTTATTTAAGATTCTTCACTTCTTATCTGACTTTTTAAAAAGAATAAAATATTATTGTGCTAACTGATGTCAGTCATAAATTCATGTCCTAAGTAGCCTGTGATTACAGGGAAAGAAGGCAGTGATCTAGGTTTATTGCTGTGTCTGTTGTGACCTATTGGGTGTATTCATTAAAGGAGAGTGAGAATTTTTTTTCATTATTTAATTTTGAATTGTAAGAAATCTTTATAGTGCTAATTACCAACATCTATTTTTAAAATGAAATATCAGCCCCAAATGATTGTTTATTTTCTAGAAAGTCATCACATATGTGATGATGGCCTGATCCAGTATTCATGTGATGCCAATTTTCTGTCCATCAATATTTTTTAATTTTTAAATAGCTATAAACAGCTATTTGTTTAATTTCAAAAGCAGAGAAAAACAACCAGCAATTTCCAGATATTCACAGAAGGCTTGATTCAAAGTCTATTGCAGTCAGTGAAAGTCCTTCCATTTACTTGAATGGCCTTTCGTTCTGGCCCATGTCATACTCTGGAATTTTGCCCATGTAAGGTCTGAGGCTCCATCCTATTCCAATTGATGCCAATGACTAATCTCCCAGTGACTTCAAATTGGAGCAGGATCAGAGCCTGAGTAATAGTAAAAAAGGAAAAATTCTCCACTCCTTATCCCTTTGGTGACTTCAGGCTCCTGTTTCTAATGTACAGTATATTGCATTTGCTCCTACATATAACTAATCTCAAAGGTGTAAGGAGCTTTTCAGTAACATAGGAAATGACATACCAGATCCCAGTTGGGGTCCATCTAGTACAGTACACTGTCTCTGACAGTGGTCAGTATCAGGTGCTTCAGAGGAAGATGCAAGAGATACCATAATAGACAATTATGAAATAATCTGCCCATAAAGGGAGTTTCTTCCTAATAACTATCAGTTAGTTTCCTCCTAATAAACATCAGTTAATTATTGGCTTATGTCCTGAAGCATGAGAGTATATAGCCTTATTAATTTTTTTATCCTATTTAATGTAACATTGAATATTCTCATTATCTATATAAATAACTCATCCTTGTTTTGAATTCTAAATTTCTTGGCCTCAATATCATCCTGTCACAATGAGTTCCCCAGGTTCATTATGCACTCTTGGTAAAAGGTACTTTTGTAAGCCTGTGAGAGCAGCTAAATTTGGGAAGAGTTTATCTGCTTTTGAAGGAGTGTAATCATCCATTCCTTACCAAGCGATATATTAGATCATTTATTTGTGGCAAGACAGACATTTCAATAGTGCTTATTGTTTCCCATAATGAAAGGTTTAAATCTTCCGTTAGGTTCCTCTAAAATTTAATTTTTGTTGATGGAGACAAGCCAGTTTCTGCAAGATTTTTTTGATGTCAGGGCTTCAGAAATCCCAAACTATTAATTATTTTTTTCCACTTTATAACTCTATGTTGGAAAAAAAAGTAAAAAAAAGTAAGGGGGTGGGAGAAATCTCATACAATAGAAGCTTTCACACACTTCGCTTTTAAAGACAATACATTTCTTCCGTTAGCAGGATTATTTATTGAGCAGCTATTTAGTCACTGAAAAGGAATTTTGTCATACAGTCTATATCACTCCTGAAAATTGCATCCCATTGTATTTTTGCATTTGCATTTGGCAGAAGTGCACAATGCAAATGACAAATCTATCTTCCTGGCCAACTTAACCCCCAAAATGCCCTTTACAGAGGAAACCTACAGTCCCCTGAGTAGTTTGTTGCAAGCCTAGATGATTGTTTTTCTATGAATTCCCTTTTACATATTTTCTTAGCATTTATATTTTAAAAGGTAACGTTAAGTATTCATATAATATTATCAAAACATAATATTAATTAATTCATACCATAATCATATTTATATAAGACTTTATCCTGCAGTCCTTGCTTAGGTAATACTCCTATTTCTGGGCTCTCATACTTGTAGCTCCATTCTTTTTTGCTTCTATTCAGTTTTTTGGTTAAAGAAAATCTGTGCTTTTATTCTGGTGTGTAGTGCATTCTGGGGTCATGGGCAATGGCTTGAGCAAATGATTCTCTAGGAAGATCCATAGTGATTTATTATATTTGACTTTTAAAATGTTGTGTCATAAAAAGTAATAGATAATGAGTCAAAACGAAGCCAGCTTCCAGTCCACCATTTTTTAATCCTGGGTATTCTGTGGTACATTGAACCTCAGTTCTGTGGCTAGGCTGACTCATTGTTCAGGTACACCAGTGCCAAATTCAGCACCAAGCTAGAAATTGCAAAAAGTGTGTTATATATAGGAACCTATTCAGAAAATGATGTTCAGAATATTCAGAAACTGATCATTTCAGGCCAAATTGTGCCTGATCCATGAATATGTGCAAAACTAGGGGAGCATGCAAGATACCCTCCGCTCCTTGTGTTGCCTTCAGCAGAGTCGGGCACCATTTCAGTCCCTGCAGAATCCTGAGCACCAAAACAACTAGCTAGCAACCCCAGTATATTAGGGACTCCAAAAAAGATTCAGAAGAGGTGAGGTCATTGTCTTCATGCCTGCAGAGCTGGTCATTCCCAGAGGGGGAGCACACACTCCTGGACTGGGAGGTACAGTCTCTCCAGAGAATTCCCTTGGAGTGTTGCATCTTCACACTATTCCCAACTCAGGCCAGTGTCTTAAAGCTGGAGAGAGGATGCTAATCCCATTTTCTGCCTGTTGATAGGCTTGTAATCTTGCCAACCCTCATGATTTTTGGTTCAGTTCTTAAAGCTCCAGCTGCTGGAATCAAGATATTCCATAAGAATCTTAGCTTTCATTAGAGTAATTTTTCTCACTCTCTTGATTACAGAGAAAATCTTGAAAACATGAAGCAAACCAGAAGGCAAAGAAAAGAATCCCAAACATTTTTATCTAAATCTCATGATTTTGGGGGCATGACATGGATATTTGTATCATGTGAGGTTGGCAGTCCTGGTGTTGGAAGAGGTGGGTGTGAAGGACATGGTGGAAGTGGATTTGAAGAGGGGATGCTTGTCGGGAGGAGAGCGCAGAGGATGATAAACAAGGGGGATGGACACTTGGGAGTGGGAGTTCAGAAAGACTGCAGGCAGCAAATTCCAGTTTGTTTACTTTATGTGCTCCACCTAGGTGCTAAATGAAAAGTTGGAAATCAATATTCCAAGGAAAACAGCTATTGTATCTTGGAGGAGGATTTCTAAGGCAGCTAAAAGATGCAACTGACTCCAGAGCGAGCCATGCAGAGTGCCATGTCATTAACATTCACATTCTTAGCAACAAGTAAAGGAGTACTTGTGGCACTTTAGAGACTAACATAGTAATTATGCAAGGCACTGAATTTAGCCGTATGGAGTGGAAATCTATCAACTTAAATTTATTAGTCTCTGAGGTGCCACGAGTACTCCTTTTCTTTTTGCGAATATAGACTAACACGGCTGCTACTCTGAAACCATTCTTAGCAACATTTCTCGCATATATAGCAAACTTTCTGTTTATGAATTCATACATATAATTACAATAATTATCATCATGTCCTTGTCTCTACTGTTCCTTGTGAATTTTTTATTCCTATTTCTCAGTCCAGACAAAGCCATAAATATAACTAGGCAGAAGAAGGCAGAGAGAGCTGGGAAGGAATAATTTGGTCATTTTTACATTAGATATGAAAGACATGCAAGGGTCATGAGCTACCTTTAAATAATGTATTAATTCACCTCACTGACTGTAAGAACAGACATCTTACAAGTATTTTGTATACTGTGCTAATGTAATATATTAAAACATGCATGAAGATGCACATGCCACTTCTGCTCAGAGAGCAAGGCTGGCTTTCTAAAAAGTAAATGGCTGGGGAAATTGGGGGATATATCACCACTGATAGTGCTTCCCTGATGAATTATGTCATTATAACCACATTCACTTATTTATGTCACAAGTCAGGTTAATACTAATCATTACAGAAAGTCTCCTGAAGGGCTCTAGTCTGTATTCTGATTCTGTCACTTACAAGCTATTTCAGACTCAAGTTAGACATCAGAGACTGCTCCACATTTCTTGAAAAAGTGATGTGTTTTAACATTTGCAACCTTTTTCTTATGCAGTCTTTAATATATGATACAATTACTATCTTTTATTATAGGTTATGCTGGTAATGATGCCTGTAGTTAAAATTGCCTAATACGTTAAGACCCAGTATTACTTTGTTAGACTTAAGCTGTTTGGAGTGAAATTTCCCATGCCAGATGTCTGCCTCAGGTCCAATATTTTTAGAAAGTTTCAGCTACAAAAAAGATTTGGCCATTTTCAGGGAGAAATGTGTTGTTTTGTCCATGTTAGAAATTATTAATATCTTTCCACTGAGACTCTCTAATGCCTCCATGCTTTATATCAGGAACTTGACATTTGACATGGTACATACCCAGGTGTCAGGATATGCTTTTTGTTTTGTCTGTGAAAATTCATCCCAAATGGACCAAAAGTTATAAGCTTTTAAACATCTCAATTGGCACATGCTCAGTAGAAGTTTGATAAAGGCTGGTGGCTAAAATTATCCAAAGATTCTGTCTGCTCTGAGTATGTTTCATCCCAGCACAGTTCCTATCCACAGACAGTTTGTGTGCCACCACTCACAGAGCAACTGAGCACACTGTATCCCAGGCTCCATGGCTGAGTAGAACGTTCCCTGCAATTGCTCCTCCGACGGCTGTGGGCTGGTGTGTTGCCAGGCAGCAGCACTAAGAGCAAGGAAACTCCATCTCCTGGGCTATCTATACTCTCCCTACTGCAGCCTAGGCAGCATATAGAAGAAGAAAGCAGCTTGACTTGTTTGAATGCAAAGGGTCAAGAAGCAGAAAAGGGGAGAAGACAGGATCTGGGGTGTGGATAGTAACAGAGAGGGACAGGAGTTGATGGCGAAGATAGGAGCAGAGGTATACGGACAATAGCTCGGGGTGGGGGGAGTTGCGGGGGCAGAGACAGGAGACAGGGTTAGAGGGGAGATAGGAACAGAGGAGCATAGGGACAGTAGGAACTGGGGGTGGGGAATAGGTAAGAGCAGAGGAGGACAGGAGCTGGTGGGGAGGATAGGTGCTCATGGGCACAAGGTCAGGAGCCAGTATTGGAAGGAGGAGCAGAAGGGTTCAGGGACAGGAAGAGCTGGGTGATCAGGTCAAAGATAGAAACAGAGGAAGACAGGATTGGAGCAGAAGATTCCAGAGTCTCCACGTTCCTCTGCTGTTGATGAACAGCTGTAAAACCCACCGGCAAAATGTGTCTCTCTTCCCCTTTAATTGTAGGCCCCACAGGGAACTTCTGCCTCACTTGTTGCAAGGTGTAAGGTGAATGAGGCAGGGGAGTTCCAGAAGAGAAAAGGATGGCCATATGGCTCAGAATGCCCTCTTGGAGAACTGGATTCTATCCCATGTCTCTGCCAGAGTTTCTGTGTGATGCTGGGCAAGGCATTTAAGCAAATCTTTTTACAGTTGGCCACTAACTGTATGTTCCTCATTTTCTGTGTTTCCAACTTGGGACACCTGCGCCTGATTCGTAGAAATGTTGAGCTTTCAGAACTGCAACTGAAGTTGTGGGAGCTGTGCTTTGAACATATAAAGTGCTATAAAAAAGTTAAGTACTTTAAAAAAAACAGACTCTAGGCATATTATGTTGGGCACCAAAATTAGTGGACATTTGACATTTTGGCCTTATGTCTGTGATTCTTTTCTCTATGTGTAAAATGGGTATAATAATACCAGTTATTCTCACAGGTGTTTGTAAAGATGAATTCATTAATGTTTGTGATGCACTCAGATACACTGTAAAAGCGGCAAAGAGTCCTGTGGCACCTTATAGACTAACAGACGTATTGGAGCATAAGCTTTTATGGGGGAATACCCACTTCGTTGGATGCATGTAGTGGAAATTTCCAGAGGCAGGTATTAATATGCAAGCAAGAATCAGGCTAGGGATAATGAGGTTAGTTCAATCAGGGAGGATGAGGCCCTCTTCTAGCAGTTGAGGGGTGAACACCAAGGGAGGAGAAACTGCTTTTGTGAGCTATTACCAGCAGGAGAGAAAAAAAAAAAAACCTTTTGTAGTGATAATCAAGGTGGGCTTCAGGATGGCTACCTTTAAATCTACTATTGTGTGTCCAGGGAGGTTGAAGTGTTCTCCTACAGGTTTTTGTATATTGCCATTCCTGATATCTGATTTGTGTCCATTTAGCCATTATCCTTTACTTATCCTTTATCCAGATACCCTGGTGATGCGTGTCATAGAAAAACCCATGAGGAAATTGTTAATTCTGTATTCAAGGCAGGTTTTAAGTGATATGCAGTAAATAGGGCTCCATGGCCACACATTCAGTCCATCCTGTCCATCTTGTGCACTGCATGAATCACTGATCTGATTCCCATGGAGAGTTGAAGAGCCAAGCTAGCCTGAGTGAGTGGGACACTTTTAATTGTACACCTTACATGTAATTAGTTGACCAGCAGATTCCTGCTATCAAGATGGCTCTGTTTCTCAGATAACTCTGCTGCCCTTCTGTGCTAGTTTTAGTCTCACCATTATATTTACCACATATTTGGTGTGCCAGTTTCCAAGCACTGGGCCTATAGTATAGTGAAGATCTGTAAACTGTACAGGTACTTACTAAAAATAGCCACATTCTGATCCAGCCCTGATCCAGCAAAGAATTTAATTAAGCCCATGCTTAATTTTAAGCACACAAATAATCCCATGCTTATTCACCAAAGCAAGTTAAGTGAGTCCTTAACTGCTTTGCTGAATCAGGGCCTCAGCGACTGTGGGGACCGGCATGATGCAGGGTTATGAGGAATGTCCAAATGGCTTCCTTATTGTTGCTTGTTAATCTGGATAATGTTTTGTTTGTTTTTTTCTTTCCTATCACTTAGATTCACCCTTGGGAGCTTGCACTGTTTTTTATACCTCATGACTGGTTCATTGTTTATTTAGCTAGACTATTGTGTAAGTTATACCGTATGTTGAAATTGTCCTCAGAGGCAGGGTGACACACATAATGCATGTATCCTCATTATAGCTAGAGACACAGCACAAAAACACAACTAATTCATTACAGATAATCTGTTGTCAGGGAAGAGACAATGGTAGGCCAATATTGAGGACAATATTACCTTGACCAAAGACATAACCAAGTGGAATATGACTGATCTGTAAATAGATAGCTTTATCTATTTGTTTTCTCTCTATACAGATGGTATATACAGAGAATATACATGCAGATATAAAAGTTATAGGTATAAATGGATGAGGTACCTTTACATGGTGGATTAGTTTTGATGGTCTTGTAAAAATGTGATTTTTTTTTTTTTGGAGGAAGGATGGGAAACTGTTGTATTCATGAGGTCAGCATGGATGAAGGTGGGTGTGAAGAGGAGAGTGGGCAAAGGAGATAAAGAGAATGGTTAAGAGGTTGCAAGGTGAACAAGAGGGCATATCTTCAAAACTATAAAAATGAAAAAATTTGCTTGTATGGCAGTCAGGAGCTGGGATCACACGTGACCATAGGGGGAATCCTGGCCCCATTGATGTCAATGGAAGTTTTGCCATTGATGTCTCTGAGGCCAGGATTTCACTCCACAGGCTCAATGTCAGGAAGCTGAGCCTTGAAGCATAGCTGTAGCTGGACCAATTAGTTATCATGTTGGCAGTTTCAAATCCAGTCCCTGCCCATAGCTATGGTGGAATGCTTTAATCATATCTCAAATCTTGTCTAGAGAGAGGGAAGTATAGGAACTAAAATGATGAGAATCCTTACAAGGTTGGCATTAATCGGACCAGGAACTGGCATTAATCACTTCCATGGCAAAATAAATTT
This sequence comes from Caretta caretta, assembly GCF_965140235.1. Lineage (NCBI taxonomy): Eukaryota > Metazoa > Chordata > Testudines > Cheloniidae > Caretta > Caretta caretta. Next base: position 54,338,960 of record NC_134207.1, read on the forward strand.
CTATACCTCCTACATTTCGAGCCATATAAAACTTTAGGTACCAAGGACAGGGAGAAACCCAAGAAGGGGCAGCTACCACCCCAGCTAACTACACATGGAGGTAGGGCTAAGTCTCCTTCAACAGACTGCTTTTTCAGAAGTGCCATCTCCGTGGATGCAGTAGTTCTGAAGAGCAGGCAAAAGGTCTGGCGAGCTGATAGATAAGAGGGCTGGAATCTGCAGGTGTCGTGAACACATCTCTGGTTATAAGTGTTGAAGAAAAATGTTACACATTACTGCAGAACCATTTTAGTGTCCTATTAAAAAAAGTCCTAAAAGAATTAGATTTTCAGAGGGGGAGGGTTGGCAGCTTTCACGTTAAAGAGTCCATGACATATGAAGAGAGTTAACCAAAGTTTTATGCACTGAGCGTGAAATAGGAAATGCTGTGCTCACAGTCACTGGTTAAGATCCTCTTATCTCACTATAGAAAGAAACTGAACTTTATGTGTTACTGCTGTTGGCAAGGCAGCTTACTTTGGTTATCAGAAATGAGGAGGAAAGCCTAGTTAGAGAGATTTTTTTTCCTTTGGCTTCTATGCAAGAACAGTAGCCGATTAATCCAAGTCAACAGAAAACTCAGCCAGTAGCATATGGGTAAATGAGAAGTTTTCTTCCTTGTGTCCTTCTCTCTGCTCTGTTATTTAAAGTCCTGGTAATGCAGAGATGTGGAATATTGATACTTCCTGCTTTTTATTGTGGTTGTACATCACAGAGCTGTGCAACAGTGGCTGCTATAAAGCTAAGAATGCTATTTTGCAGAAATAAAAATATCTTAAATCAATCTAGTATTTTGAAGGACTGATATCACTTTTAAGATGATAGGAAACTTCATCCTTTGTAAACAATTTAATCAGGGTTGACTCACTTAAAATTGGGGCAGGTTAAAGGAGCAAATGGATCACAATTTAAAAATGTCCTTTGTTTTAGGCTTCTTGGAAACCTCTGCCCTGCTCTCTTCCCTGTGGCAAGGTCATGACAAACTTGTTCCTCTCTCTTCCAGAAAGCTTGTTTCAAACTTATTTTTATCTTTGCTTTAAGCTTGTAATGCTCTTCTCCCTTCTCATCTTGAATCAGATGTAAGTCCTCAGATACAGTGGAACCAAACTCTAAATGTTTGAGCACCCCTCTGCAATCCTTTACAAAGGGTTTGTCTTTACAATTAAAGTCAGACAAGTCAGAAAGCAGCAGATCAGGTTTAAATCCAGATTTTGGTCTTTTAACAAATGATTGAATGATAGGAACCTTTTCCAATAATCCTCTCAATACAATTCCTAAACCACCTTCTGCTGTTTCGTACTGCAGACCTCAGGTAAATTCAAATAGGGAAACAAATAAGCTGATATTTAGTCATACAGTGGCCACTGCTAATTTAGGAAACTTTTTGACCTCTTGGTTCAAAGTGCTACCGCTGTGCAGTATCTTTTACAATGGAAAAGAGCAAATGTTAAAGTGAAGAGGAAAGAGTGGCTTTTAATAAGATTTAATACACGTGGGATCCAGAGCCAGCTGTAAGAGTTCTAACAGTGAGAGCAATAAAAAGGGAATGAAATGGTTAGCTTTTATGGTAAATGTGTATGCCAAGAATTGCATTTAAAGATGTTAAGGTTGTGACACAGACCAGCAAACAAAAGAACCAGGGTAGCCAAAGCTACCATAATGCTGATACTCTGGGACCAATCCTGCAAGGCTCTGAGTGACTCTAAGTAGCTGCTGAGCATATCAACTCCTACTGAAATCAATGGGAGTTGAAGGCATCCAGCACCTTGCAGGATCAGGCTCTCAATCCTTAACTAATGTCTTTATGAAGTCCTGGCCGAAGGTCACATGGGGTCCCTGCGAACAATGATTTGGGATATTTGATGGGAATGGAAATTATACCTAGTTTGAGCTCTCAGTTGTAGGTGCCATATGGGGGAAACAGTAAAACTAGGTGTGACAAAAGACAGAATGTAAACTGGTATTTGGAATTTACTGGCCATTTCTGGTTTGTGTCACAGTATTAACATTTATAAGTGCAATGCTTTAATTTTCTTTCCTTCTTTATGAAAAAAAAGGAACAATTTTTAAAGTCTTTATATAGGGCTTGATTGTCACAAACTCTGTGCAGCGCACAAGGGAGTAATAGGGCATCAGGTACCCCCTTAATCTCTTGTGGATGCTGTGCGTGCCATAAATTGTAGTGTGTGTTGGTGGGAAAGGGGGAGGAATAGGCTCCACAGAGCTCCACTGCTTCACCCTTGTGCAGGTGGATATGAGGGATTAAGGTAGAGAAGGGACTGGACAAAGCCTTGGCTGCACCCCCAGCATAGATACATGGATGCACCAAGTGATACATGGAGCAATTATTTGCTGCCACTTACTCGGGGTAGATTGTAAAGTAACAATCTATATCCATAGATAGCAAGGTTTATAAAAGGTTATATTATTCACCAGATTAACACAACAGTAAGCACCACTAACTTTGGTGGAAGTTACCCATATTGTATTAGTCCTCTATATGGATAAGAAAAGACACCAGACCATGTATCTGAGAGAAATTTTACAGATTTTTTGAAGCAGAATAGTATCTATATCTCAAGAGAACACAATATACACATTGTGATTTTGACTTTGGACAAAAACGTGTGTGGAAAATTACTGCTCCTAGGTAGCTATTTGTATGCACATTCACACAATCTAAGGGTATATTTCGTGTTAAAGTATTGTTTTCTTTTTTTAATTTACTTTGATGGTACAGTTGTGTTCTGATATCACAGTAATATTTAAATCACCCACAAAACTTGGTATGATATCATCGGTTAATGCTAGGTCTCATAGATAAATAAATTATTAATATATTAACTATTAGGATATGATATTTTCATGTAAAATGTATTGGGAAAGTAAATTATTTTTCACCATTTAAAATGATATCTCAAAACAAATATTATAGTCTTTAATGGTTTCATGCTCCACAGTGCACTGAAGAAGTATATTAGTAGCCAGTAAAATACACACTGTTATCTCTCAGTTATATATCTCAATAAGAAATACAAGATATCTAGAAATCCCAGTGTGCGATTGTTGAGGGCAAAAAGTTCTCCTTTCATGGACTAACAAGAGACATTGTTTGCTTGTTGTTTATGCTGACTGTGGACCTTTGTAAATTATATTTATTTAATTGATTTCATAGACAGTCTAGCATCCGGATTTGCTGCTCTTTTATATCTGTGGATTTTTATTGTCAACTTCCCCCCGACCACCTCCCTTTTGTTTTGTTTTGTTTTAAAGTTGAAAATCAGCACCAAACAGTGTTAACAAAGAAAACACATATGGGGATTGTATTTTCACATGGCTATTTTGTATTCAGTAGGTGTCCAAGACTCCTTCCCTCTATAAAACAAATACACTTTTATTTTTTAAACAAAAAATGGTATATAAGAGAGTTCAATTAAGGGCCACTTTAGTCCATGGGGTAAATACATTTTTAGGACATGTGCTCTGCATGTTAAAATATTGAATGTCACTCTGCAGCACAGCTATGGGGGTGATCTGAGATCAGAAACTGGCCTAACAAAGGGTCAGATTTTGCCTAGCTTCTACATGAGAGATTGATCAATACTTCATTCAACTCAGAAAAGATTCCCATTGACGTCAATGGGATTTGGATCAGGTTGTAGGTTCTGAAAGGGTGGATAGGGTACAAGAAACTACATAGTTACAGTCCTTGCACTCTGCAGAGCAAAGGGGCTGCTCCCTCATTGGACACTTATGGTACAAGACAACCCTGAAAGGATTGCAGTGGATTGTAGTGGATGCAGAATTTCTCCCAGAGTTGCCACTGAAGCAATGCAGTTCCAACAACCCACAATGTGGGGCTGTGCCTAAAAGGCATGAATTGAATTTAATGTTAGGATGACTTGGCTCCACTCCTCAGTTCAGAGCTTCCATGTGTGGATATATGAAATTGAGATGGGGATGAAATTGAAATTGAGAAGTTGAAATTGAGAAGGCCTGGGATCCTGGCCCTGAAAGAAGGGTTTACCCAGAGGGGCATGGAGTGGAAGCCTGACAGAGGGGGAGTAGGAAAAGGCTCAGGGCAGCACGGTTTGGGAAGATGTAGACTTTGGCTGCTGATTTGAGGGTTCCTGAGCTGGAGCCCAGAGTAGTGGGCAGCCTGGGGTTTCCCTACCAGATACTGCAGAAGTGACTTGCCTTGAATTGGAGGACTGCTGGGAACGGGGCCAGCTCTAGGCACCAGCAAAGCAAGCAGGTGCTTGGGGCAGCACATTTGCAGGGGCAGCATTCTGGCCATTTTTTTTTTTTTTTGCTTGGGGGCCGGCCCTGCTGGCGCTCACCCAGGTAGACGCTGTCCCAGCCCCCAAGCTGATGCTGAAGTCCAGGTGGAAGAGCCTCAGCGGGTGGCCAAAGCTGGCCCCGGGACTGGGGTCCAGCAGCAGCAGTGCGGGGGGTACCCTGGGGCCGCCGTGGTTCGCGCCGCTGGCCGCGGCTGAGCCATCCAGCGGGCTCCGACACATGGAGCACGGGACACTCAGGCTGGGGGCCACCCTGTGCGGCACACGTAGCCACTTGCAAGTGCCGTGGGGCCCAAGCCCAAGCCGCCCAGGGGCTGCGGCAGGGCGGCCAGGAGCAGCAGCAGCAGCAGGTCAATAGAGGGGACTGGTGCCCAGGGCGCTGTCATGCGGGGCCCATGTCCTGCTCTCCAGGGCTCCGCTCCCTGCTGGCCCCTCCCTCTGGGGTGGCCCTGCCCTGGCTCCTCAGCCCCCTGCCAGGGCGTTCCCCCCGGCTCTGGCCTCCCGATTCCCGGCTGGTCCTGGAGGCGGGAGTCCTGGCTGGAGGTACCCTGGGCTGAGGCGTGCCCCGGGAGCCTGGCTGCTTACCCCGACCCTGCCAGCACCGGACCGGCTGGAGGTGAGGGGGGAGCGGGCGGAGTCAGGGTGGGGGGGACCCAGGGCTGGGGCAGGAGGGCAGCCAAAATTTTTTTTGCTTGCGGTGGCAAAAAACCTGGAGCCGGACCCTGGCTGGGAATGACACCCAGTCAGCTAGTCCAGTGAGACTTTCATACTCTGGAAGGGGGAAAACACATAGGGTGTGTCTACATTGCAATAAAACATCTGTGGCTGGCTCATTTCAGCTGACTCAGGCTTATGGGGCTTGAGCTCCTCCCTTGCAGGATCCCAGAGCCCGAATCAGCAGCCATGGGCAAGCTATGGGTGTTTTACTGCAGTGTAGACATATCCTTAGTGTCCTGGCTGGAGGACCAAGCCACAAAGAAGGAGCATCCTGACTCACGAAGAGGAAGCACTGCAACTTGTAAAGCATGAGAGGGGCTGCGGCATGAGTGAAAGACAGAAAGGGGCATCAGAATGGGCAGAGTTATTTCTCAGAAGCAGCCAGAAGGAGGAGCCCCAGAGGTGAGTAGAGTGACATGCTTTTGACTGGCAAAGAGTCCTGTGGCACCTTATAGACTAACAGACGTATTGGAGCATGAGCTTTCGTGGGTGAATACCCACTTCGTCGGATGCATATAGTGGAAATTTCCAGAGGCAGGTATAAATATGCAAGCAAGAATCAGGCTAGGGATAACGAGGTTAGTTCAATCAGGGAGGATGAGGCCCTCTTCTAGCAGTTGAGGGGTGAACAACAAGGGAGGAGAAACTTCTTTTGTAGTTGGCTAGCCATTCACAGTCTTTGTTTAATCCTGAGCTGATGGTGTCAAATTTGCAAATGAAATGAAGCTCAGCAGTTTCTCTTTATGCTTGCATATTTATATCTACCTCTGGAAATTTCCACTACATGCATCCGACGAAGTGGGTATTCGCCCACGAAAGCTTATGCTCCAATAAGTCTGTTAGTCTATAAGATGCCACAGGACTCTTTGCCGCTTTTACAGATCCAAACTAACATGGCTACCCCTCTGTTGCTTTTGACACACTCTTTCCCCTATATGTATGTGAAGTCTTGAGATCCCTTCCTGCATCTGGCTCTACCAAGCAACAGAGCATCAGTGCAAGGGATCTAATAGAGCTTGCCCCTATTTGCTGGCCTCCTTATATGCCACAGAACTGGGAGCATGATTGGGCCACCAAATAATTAATTTCCAATTTCTGCAGTTGTTACAGGATTATAACATATTCTTATCAAATTTGGTCATGTGAGAGGCCAAGGGACCACTACTTTTTATTAAGGGTATCCAACACTTCCTATTACAAGATCCTGTTTTCAGTTTCTTATAATTTTGCCAAAATGTAACCATTGTGGCTGAAATTTTGCATGCTAGATGTCTGCCTCAGACTGAATTGTTTGGAAAATTTTAGCCAAAAATGTTCAGCAATATTTGCGAACATGGTGAGGAAAAATATGTTGTTTTGCCCATATTAAAAATTCTTGAGACCTTTTCTTTGAACAGCTCTAGCTTCCCCATACATTGTAGCTAGGATTTTAAACTTGGGGGAGTGCCTTTGGCCATCACTATGAAAATCCACCCAAATTTAGCCAAGTTATAAGTCTCTGAAAAAATTGCAATTTGCACATGTTGAGCAGAGACTTCTTCCATTTAAGCAGCTAAAATCTCTGAAAACTGTGTCCTCACTTAATATACTTGAACCCCTCAGAGCTTCTACTGCTGACCACACTGTGCATGCATCATCCCCTCACAGTTGCTATGTGTGACAAGGCTGTGCATGCACCAACCACACAGAGCAACTAAACATGCTCCATCACAGCTCCTACATCTGACCAGACTGTATATGCATGATCCCTATAGATACTGAACACATTCCATCCTCCTGGCACAACTGAACATGTTGCAACCCAGGGCTAGGGGGACTCGGGAGGACTTTCCTAGTAATTGTTGCTCCCCTCTCCTCCAGGGCCAGGCACAGGATCTGGCCTGACTCCCTTCTGGCACCCAGGTAGTGTGAAAGAGGAAGGTGCCAGATTTGAATGCAGAGGGACAAAAGACAGACTGGGGGGAGGGAAAGGAGTAGACTGGGGTGAGGACTCTAGTGAGACTGGGACTCAAAGCGGGGAGAGAAATTGTGACGGGGTGTTGGGGGAGCACTGGCAAGGAGATCGGGACTGGGAGATGGGGGAGCATACTAGGAATGAATGGGCAAGGAGACTGGGAGCTGAGGGTAAGGTAGACTGGGACTGATTGGTTCGGGGTGGGGTGGGGACTGGAACTAGTTGCGCAAAAGACTGGGACTTGGTGGAGGGAGATGGGGCAATGACTAGGAGCTGGTGTGGGAAAGATTGGGACCCAGACACTGAGTCAAGAGGGGGAGACTAGAACTGGTTGCAAAAGAGGACTTGGCATGAGAAGACTGAGGAATGGAGAGTGGGATAAGTAGATGAGGAGAATGGGAATGAGACAAGAAGCAGGGATGGGGAAGAAATAGGCCTGGGTTAGGGACTGGTTGAAGGAGAAAAGGAGTCAAGCTTAGGGAAAATGGACAGACAATCTGTGCCCACTAAAGAAAATTCCCCTCCAGAACCCGGAATTGAACCCAAAATGTCTGTCTCACCATTCATAGAATCATAGAATCATGAATCTTAGAAGATTAGGGTTGGAAGAGACCTCAGGAGGTCATCTAGTCCAACCCCCTGTTCAAAGCAGGACCGACACCATCTAAATCATCCCAGTCAGGGCTTTGTCAAGCTGGGCCTTAAAAACCTCTAAGGATGGAGATTCCACCACCTCCCTAGGTAACCCATTCCAGTGCTTCACCACCCTTCTAGTGAAATAGTGTTTCCTAATATCTAATCTAGACCTCTCCCACTGTAACTTGAGACCATTACTCCTCGTTCTGTCATCTGCCACCACTGAGAACAGCCGAGCTCCATCCTCTTTGGAACCCCCCTTCAGGTAGTTGAAGGCTGCTATCAAATCCCCCCTCACTCTTTTCTTCTGCAGACTAAATAAGCCCAGTTCTCTCAGCCTCTCCTCATAAATCATATGCCCCAGACCCCTAATCATTTCTGTTGCCCTCCACTGGACTCTCTCCAATTTGTCCACATCCTTTCTGTAGTGGGGGGCCCAAAACTGGATGCAATACTCCAGATGTGGCCTCACCAGTGCCGAATAGAGGGGAATAATCACTTCCTTCTATATGCTGGCAATGCTCCTACTAATGCAACCCAATATGCTGTTAGCATTCTTGCATGTGTAACCTTAATTTCCCCCTTGTGTGTATGTATACAGTCTTTAATAACATAAATACATATTACTTTTTCCACAGATCCACTGCCTCATTCAGTAAACAGGAGGGACCTGCTCTGGGGATGAATCAAGGCTGTGTCATTAAAAGAGGCTAGTGTTTGTACTGAATGAGGCAGGGAATTCCAGGAAGAAAATAGAGGGTCCCCTGGTTAAAGCAGTTGAATGCTGTCCTGGAGAATTAGACTCTATCCCTATCTCTGCCGCAGTGATGCCATGCAAGTTGTTTAAACAAACTGTTCAGAGGTGGTCACTATTTTTGTGTTCCTCATTTTCTGGGAGGCTGACTTGAGATCTTGGGGCCTACTTTGAAGAAATGCTGAGAACTCACAAATGCATCTCTAGTCAATGAGAGCTGTGTGTTAATATATAAAGAGCTATTCAGTACTAAGTGCTCTGAAAAATCAGGTCCTAGGCATTTCAAATTGGTCACGCAAAGTTAGCACACAGTTCTGATCTTAATGTCTCTGTATTTCAGATCTCCATCTGTAAAATGGGGATAATACCACCGATTCACCTCCCAAAGGCTTTGTGATGGTAGATTAATTAATGTTTATGAAGCACTCGGATACTATACTGATGAGTGCTACAGAAAAACATATAAGGACATTAATAATTCTGTCTTCATAGCATAGTTAGAATAGTGTGCACTAAATAAGGCTTAGGTGCTCAATAATTGAGTGCCATCCTTCCTGTGCACTGAATGAGGCGAGGTCCTGTGGAACAACTGGTATGTGATCATGTATCAAAGACTGGATCCTAAGGCATACACACAACGGAGCTGAATTAAGGTTGCACATATAACCTAAATATTGACATTTCCTAACTTTTGAGTGGTTGACTTTGCAGCCTTAATACTGTTCTTTTAATGCATTTTTGTGTGTAATGTTGAGCAGATTCATCCTAATGATTATGCTATTTTACTTGGCACAATTATATCTACCAATCTGTGAATGGGAACTGATAATTACAAATTAGAACCAGGTATTAAGTTTTAAAATACCCATTAATTGCACGTTGCTGTGGACACATTTTCAATATTTTTGTATCATCCCCAATGTAAGGTAATATCTTTGGAAGTGTTACAACTAGATATAATGTTCTAGAGCTTCTAAATCATGCTTTCTGGCTCCAAAGCACTGTCCTCATGAGTCAGTACCTCTGGGAATGATGCTATGGATTTGCAAAGCCCACAACGTCACTCTCAAATATTAAATATAATCCCTCAGGAACTTGGTGTTATTCAATAAAATTCACCCTACCAGATAGGTGGAATTTTAAAGCTGCCTGCCTGAAGTATTGTGGGATGAAAAATACCTGGCCCACCTACAAACTAGCAGTTACTAATTCAATTTGGTGACAAGTTCAAATAATCTTTGTGGATCTATCCATGGCATTTTGAATGAAAACGTTTGACTGAGGGACAAATTAACATTTCCCTCTGAGTGCACAGAGGGGTTCAGTGCCAGGGCATGGGGCTTTAACACTGTCTCCAGTACCCACTCTCCTAGCTGCTGCTTCAGCCTACAGGCTTGAATAATGGCTACTACCCCTCTGCACCACTGGCAGAGGAGAGAGTTGGTCTTTTGGCTCACCTCCAGACCCTCCCCGTTGCCATACAGTGTACCAGCCTATATGCACTACAGCATACAGTGGGACCTAAGCCTCTCTGTAAGGATGGATTACTAGGGGCTCCCCCTGCAGCACTACCATGATATTGAAGGGATGTAGATGTTCTCGCCATGGCTCCTTTATATCATTAATTATATGTGATTATTGCTAGAAAATCCAGGAGAAAGTCACAGTTATAAGATCTGACCGCCCTCCAATATAAAAACCTCAGACAGAGAAGCACCTGAATACAACTCATTGGGGCAAATACAAACTTGCTTTTTAACTTCAACAATATTTTTTGAGGGGAAAGGGACTTTTTGTCTTCAGAGCAAATTCTGTAACCTTCATTTAACCAGTAAAAAATGACTGAGGTGGGCAAGATTATGCAGGTGAAGTTCTGACTGATATTCTTCCATCCCTGCTAGGACAAAGGTTATGCTCTCCTGTTTTGTGTTTCCTGCCATTTTCTCCCAGATAGCTGAACCATTTCTTCTGAAAGGTCTCTTTGGTCTCGGGCCCCTAAAAGCTCACAAAGTCTTCAGCTGGTTTATAATTTTTTTCCTACCAAAACCTATTCTCAGCTTCTTTAAAGGCTTCAGGTGCATAAGCTTATAAAATTGCAGCAGCAGCAACAGCCTTGAAGAGGCTACAATAAGTACCGTACATCTGCTACAATGTTCTTAAGTATTTACGGCATGCTGCCTTAAGCCTGTCAGTTTTTGTAAGGGTTACCTGTTACAATGCACCTAATTAGCTTACTGGCTATTTGGAGACAGCTCTACTGGTTTTTCTATCATCCAGTCTTTATTAAGTGAGCTGTTGCTGAGACGAATAGGTTCTTTATAATGATGAGGTCCTTTTTACGCTTATTAGTCCTTAAAGCAAGCCTCTTCTTATAGAACAAAGTTGTCTTTTTTTTTTTTAAAGACTTACAGTAGGAACAAGTAAAGCCGCTTTTTTGTGCTGAAGTATTTTATTAAAAGTTTTAGTGGCTGCACTAAAAGCAAGGTGCCTGTGCCTTTAATCATTTTCATCTTTAAAACAGAACCTTATATTTTCACATCTTCAGCTGTCCCAGAGGGCAGCTGGGCCATCTTTAACAACATTAATTTCTCTTTATGACAGGACTAGTGCTGCCCCAGGTCTTCAGAACTGCCTAAAATGTCTGGAAAAGTAGATAATGAAGAGGATATTAGAATTGTAAACAAGAACAATTTTGTAATAAAAACCATATATTTTCTCCATAGGACTTTGGGCTTAATACTGCTGCAGCAAAAGTGTCATGAGTCATAATTTGTTGATGGCCACTGAACATTAGTTACTGTAGGAATATGTGCATAAAGGGCAAGTACTATTGGCATTGCATTAAAGAAGATCTAAGATGGGTAATTCTAATTTAGTTGTTTTGATTAATCTTTTTTTTTATCACTCTATAACCCTATAAAAAGATCTTATGTGGTGTTGTGATTCTAGAGCTGCTCAGCATAGACTGCTTTCCATATCTTGAAACACAGCACTGAAATCGCAACAGATCAGTTCAGATTACCTGAACAAACTGGAAGGCCCTTCCTTACCCAGGGGTCAGACAGATATTAGACTAACCTCCAATATGTTTTAGAGCACTACAGATACCTGAATACAAGTGGAAGAGAGAATGAAAAGCCGGTATCTTTTGTGGTATTATAATGTATTTTACTAGTTGCACATCCTTGCCTCTCTCTATCCATATATCCTTTTTTTCTGACAGCGTAATATGATGGTGTAAGAAACAGTAGATCCCCCCCCTCCCCCCCGCCCAGGAAACAAGGCACAGCTCTTTGTCTGCAGAGATGGAGGGAAATATAAAATGGTAAGCACTGTAATCTGTGGATGTCATAAACAGGGCTATCTTATCCTAAGGTGCACAACAGTCAAGAAAGTTCATGCTATACTTAGCCTTTTGCCCTCTGCTGATGTTTTGTTGCTCTGCATCACAGGGATGAAATCTGAAAACAAAATCCTTACAATACATTGTAATTTTCAATAGGATTGTTTTTCTTTGTAGTTTGCATCTGAAGTTGTTAGTATACCTCAGGGCCAATCTTCCACAATCTAGCCACCAGACTGCAGATCTACTGGATAAAAAATGGTCAGGCCTTATTGGAATATTACATTTTAGATAACTGGAAACATGTTTGATGTCATTGTCATCAAGTAACACCCTCAGTCACTTGACTTATTTACTCAGGATATGCAGTATTTCAATATTAATTGTTTTAAACTAATTGGTCCAACAGAAAAGCATCGCATCATATTTTATTGACTACAATAAATTTGCTGAGATTCTTTTAAAATACATGCATTTCTGTCCCCAGTCAGGACAACATCTTTTCTGTCATTAAATAAAACATCAAATTATTTCCTTGATTAATCAGTTCTTAAGCTAATAACCAGTCTATGTGTGCATTTTTTCTTCATTGTTTTTAGTGGAGTGGGAGATGAGGGCATATCACTTTAAGGCTTGGTGGTGGTGGTATCATTCCCAAGACAGAGCTCACTCAGCCTTAATACAAACTGAAAGGCTAAAATGAGCACTCTTCTATTATTTAGGCACCTGTCCAGAGGTTGGAAGAAATCCTACTTGTGCGGATTTAGCTAAAGAAAGCAGAGATAACCACCTTGCCTCTGTGTCTAATAAGATGTGAAAGGGGAGAAATAATGAGTATTACACTGTATTTTTCATGTAAAAGGCTGAGAAACAATGTTCTCTGAACACTGGCAGTGATTCCAGTAATTTTCAAATGAAAAGGACTATTTGTTTCCAAATTACACTGGCCACTGGAATGCATACGTATATGGCTCAAAAATCCTCATTTTGTGAAGTAAAATTACCTTTCAGTAATTTAGTCACTGCAGGCTTTCCCCTGCTGACTGGTCAGAAGCTATCAGATAGCTTGCAGCTGCAGGCTGAAACTGGACCATTTTTTTTCAGGACAGGCAGTTAGTTAGTAGAGCCATCAGTGTGGCATCTGTCATCCCGCTAGGCCCAAATTGTTTTCTATGATGGATGTCACAGTCTGTATGATCAAAATAGGAGCCCTGCTGCTTTTAATTGCAAAATCGGAGTACTTGCACATTTGTTATTATGCTGAGGTTATTACCTCACACAAAATGAATTAACAGGTGAAAATAATTGATGAGAGGAGTCTTGGGATTTTTAGCTTCTTCAAAGAGACTTTGTAATTATGGCATAATGAATGTTCTGAGACATATCTGTGGGGGGCAGCATGAGACCACCAAAGATCTCTTTAGATTGATGATAAATTCACTGAATTCTACTGTAATACTGCTTAAATTTACTTAGCAATTAGTTTAATGGGCCTACATGATTCATAATAACATAGTGAGAATTTTTAAATAAGTTTGTTCCATCCATCTATAAATTAAGCCGCTTACCTCAGCTTTCTTCCCAAGGTGATGGAATATGTTAACTAATCAGACTTTCTGAAACAAGGATGATGTTGGGCAGGGATTTTGGTTACTGGAATACATTTTTATTTAAATGCCTTGCCTTTATTATCTTAAACAATGTGAATCATTTTTTTCTTCAACAACTCCATGAAAAGAATCTCAACAAATGTTGTCCAAATATAGTATTGATAGGCTTCCAGCACATGGAGACTATGCAGTTGTCTTGTGAAGTAAATCATTCAAGAATTTTGTAATCTGAAGTAATTGTTCCTGGCTTTCTGACCACTATTCCATTCAGACTTGGTCATGTTTCAAATTCATTCAGCCCTTGAGTACAGTCAGACTGATGCAATCCAGTCCACCTTCTTTCTTCTTTCTGACAGTCTTCAGTTGCACAGAGGGTGTCTATATTGTGGGGAATTAATTTTATTTTACTTTATAATCCCTATATTAAAAATATGGGATTTGTACATTGAGAAACAGATTTGCATATTACATCCAGTCAATTAAACCCATACACAGATTTTAAATATCTGATTTTACAAGAGCCAAAAAGTAAAATTTGCCTGATTAATTACATAATTGGTAAATAACACACCATATAAAACTTATGGTATAAAGACTTCACATAGTATACAAGCGAAGTTCACCCTTTTCTGTTGCACATTACATTATTGACGTATGAAATACATTTAGACATCTCACAGTTTCTTTTAGATTTCAACTCTTGCAAATTAAACTTAATTTTGTTTATGATTGACAGTCCAAAGATTCAACAATAGAGTTCATAGCAGATCTCCCCTTCAACTGATGCTGTGGGAGAAGGGGAATATGAGAGAGAGCAGTTATTGCTAATTAAAGAATAAAATAAAAAATCTTTGGGAAATGGCTAATAGTTCACATGGAGCTTTATCACTAATTTACATTTCTTTTACAACTCTCTCCACAAAAATGCATTATTTAATATCTTTCCAAATACAAGGGATACAAAGATTATATCAGTTTAGAAATAGATGAACATACACACAATTTTCTTTCCTCAAAAGACCATGACACTTTTTGTGAGAATTCCATTCATTCTTCAGAGAATGTCTAAAAGTAGCTCTGAATGATTTTCTAAATAATATGTACATCCCTACTGAGCTACAATGACATGTATCATTGGGATACGCAGCTGATGTTCAGTTAATTCCTTTAAAATTCCAATTCCTTTCCCTCATGCATGCACCATTTAAACAAATATCTTTGTGGTTTCCCCTGTATTTTGTCCTAGCTACTAGTTTTGTCTCTTTTCTAGTTTTCTGTATATCACCCATTCTTTTCAGATGTTTGGTATTTAAAAGTATATAATATCAAAGGGTCTCAGGAAGAGAAAGAGAAAATACATAGCCAGAAAATATAATAAATGCAAGGCAAGTAGTGGATTGCCCCACATGTGAAGCGGACTGTGGTAACTCATATCAGGCTTCCTGTCACTTGCTGAGATATTTTTCATAAACCCTCACTCGCCTGCATTTATCTTCAGTGTAAACCCCAAGATGCATTCTCCAAAGACATTAACAATAGATAAATGCTTATTAAACAAAACAGTCCATTTAAGAATAAGTATAGTATCTATAGTAGAGGCAGTAAGATGTTTACAAAATTGAATTTAAATTGTGTCTTTTTGGATGGCTGCTGTATACTGTTCTACGATAATCTTCATCATTTGGTTATAATTTTAATAAACATGAAATGAAAGACCACCAAAAGTCTTAGTTTAAATGCTATCACCTTTAGTGCCGATTTGATTCATAATACCTAGGTGGATTCTTCTGGGTAACTTATAAAATACTGTGACTGAAAATGCAGAAAAACACCAGGTGTGTTTGGCATGAAGCGGAAGAATGCTTTGGGTATATTTCATGTTAATGGACACTGCAATAGTGTTATGAAAATCCTATTGTTAAAAAGCATTTCAGAATCCAGCTCATAACTTAAATCAAAGTACAGTAGAATACACAACTGGAATCTCTGGGGGATTCTGAAAAAAAAATATGTCTCACGCAAAATAAAAAAAAACCAGAGGAATTATGTATGCTTTATGATAGCTTTAAGACAAAGGACATGCACGAAGTGTGCTACACAATTGACTGCAAAAGCAAATACCAGTTGCCTCTTGCTTCTGTAAGCACTATGTAAGTGAAAATGTTTATATGGTACCCAGTGACTACAAACAAAGAGTATCAGATGCAGTATTGTTGTTGTTGTTGTTTTTCCTGAATCCTTTTTTATAGCTACATTTGATGTGCTCTGTAACTATCATGGAATGTGAATAAAAATGAGATATCTGAATTATTCATGGGTGATTGTAAAATAATGGGGGAGATTATGGTTTGTGAATCACTGACATCAGCTGACAAATCCAAATTCTGCAATTACCATATAAAGTTGCAAAGGCTGTATATAATGAGCACGCAAATTAATCTTCCGCATGATGTAAGAACTTGAGCATTACGTATCACCTTAGTACTGATATACCTTTTCATTCTGTAATTAAACTGTATCAGATTCTGGATCTGTTTTTCTTAGATGGCCCCAGTTCCTAAGTAATACCCCATAGGAGCACCACACTCTGATGTATTACATTAATACATCATCAGAAGCAGTTGTCATTCCAATGATATATTAGTGTAATACATGAGAATGAGGCTCACTGATGATGTATTTAGTCCTCACACTATGGCAATGTCCAGGGAAGAAAGGGTCCAATAAGAAATTCATTATAATTACAGGATAAAATGAGCTAACACACTGCATGCTGGAAGATGTATTTCTAGCATTTTCATGCTGAATCTGCTTTCCTGCCATTGTTTTTGGTGCAATAAAATACCAAATGTATGATCCCAGTTTAAAATATTTCCAGCAATGGAAGTGCTCATCTTCAAGACCTCTACTCTTTGCAGATTTAAATCTCTTTTAAAGACCCACTTCTGCCATCCTCCTTACAGTTAATGGTGGATTGCCTATTGTTTCTTTTTTCCCTAATCTTTGTTTACTTCTCTGTCCTGGGATTGTGAGCTTCTTGGAGCAGGACCTGAATGTTTGGAAAGAACCAAGCACACTGTGGGATCTACCAGAAGCAAATACTAAACAATAACAATAGTGGAGTCCAAAATGGTGGTTCGGGCCTAAAATATACTATTGCGCTGATGGTCTAAAATTATGACATTTGAAGCCACAATGTTGCCCTCTGAAGCAATCCTTTCTCTCGTAAAGAGGAAACATTCTTGGGACCATTGGGACTCAGTGACAGTGCTGAAATAATGACCAACATCTGTCACTTTCTACAAAAGTGCAAGGTGCTGATGGATGTCTCAGCATGCCACCAGGAGTTGGTCTTGCTGCCAGCACTGCCAAGAAAGAGAGAGATTTAAACTAAAATATTTTATCAGGTAAGACTAATATATACTTTCTGCTAATAGAGCCTGAAAAACATACTATAAATGTAGATGAATTAGAGACATACATAAAGTTTGCTCAGTTTACCCCCTACTGCTTTCTTTCTGAAAGAGGTGAAAAGAAAATAAGACTTTATAATATAGGGCTAGAAAAAAGGTTTATGGAAAAGCAGTTACTGCTCCCTTTTCTACGGCAGCTGATTGTGTTGTAAATAAAACAGTAGTGCAAGTCATCCCAGATGAACAAAGTATGAGATATCAGCTGAGAAGAGAGAGTTATGATGCCAAGCCACTAGGCTGGTGAAACCCGGACACAGAATGAAGTGATATGCTCAATCACTGAAGGGGGGAAGAAAAGATGTGTAGCAGTTTTATAGCATCTTCCGGTCAATGTGTTCTACAGCAACTGTGTCTGTTTCAGAAAAGCTCCTTGTCCTATTCAACCAGGCCAGCTAGGGTTGGAGCAAAAGGGACAAAAGGGAATGAAGCATGGTATTGCAGTATAAGAATAGCCTCATGAACTTTAGTGGCAAATGTCTAAATCCTCTAACTAAGGTAGCATGATTCCACTGCAGCACAGAGAGAGCCAGAGTAAGAAGGTGCAATACACAGCTCCTTCACATCCCTGCTTGATGCAGACCAAAGTTCCAGGATGTCCTTTGCAGCAGATTGGTGGAGGTGAGATGTAGAAATGAGTCAAGGGGAAAATCAGGGCACAGCCATAACTACACAGATCCATTGGCATAAGTCTACACATCAAGGCTATGTAGTGGACTGTAGGCAACCATTGCTGCATAGGCCTTATGCAAGTGCTCAAGTCTTGCTACCAGGTGTAGGCTTTGGGATTTCCCCCCATGTAGTTCTCCTCTTCACAGCCCAGTTAGGCCTGGTGCATGGATCAGAATTTGTCCCTGTAAATATATAAAATCACTTTATTTGCACTTATAGTACTTTTCAGAAGAGGATCTCAAAGCAGTTTGAAAACCCCAAGGCCCAGATTTTGCATGACTCTGCACAGTTGTGCAACTGGGGAGAAAGTTCAAGGAGGCTTTGGCTCTGGGGGGAGCCAGGCACAATTGCAGTCTCTGTGCTCATGAGTGCAAAGAATAGTGCCCACAGTAATGCTAGCCACTCCAAAGGAGATGAAAAGGAATAGTGTCCTTGCCCTGCCCCCACCTCCACAAGAGCTGGCAGAAGCTGGACGAAGCACATAATGAACCTGACAAGGGGCACAATTGTTGTGTTTGCCATGGTCTCCCCAGAATCCTGAGAGGCATTGTACCTTTCTGAGATCCAATACTTCCCAGAAATCCTGTGGAACTTCCCAATACAGGACTCTGCCTTAAATGCACAATTAATTTTAACTCACAACATCCATGTGTATGTGTGATTGTACCTCTCTTATAGATGGGCAAACTGAGGCATAAGGGGCTTAAGTGACTTGCTCATGATCACCCAGTAAGTCAGTAGCAGAGCCAGAAATAGGTGACCGCCAGCTTACTGATGTATTTTACCCCTTATATGAACATATCTATAATAGATTTATATTAACACATCTTCAGATTTTTTTTATAATTAATACAACGTTCTATTTAAAATGTGCATGTTTGTTTAAATCTGCCTTTCCTACACAATTCCTGTGAATAGTTCCCTGAGAATGCTTTAGCATACACTCTTTTCATTATAAGGGCTGATTTTGAAATCTGATAGAAAGAATGCATTAAATCTATTTTAATTTGTTCTTATAGTTTGTTTCTCAAAAGCCAGATGAGTTCCCTATGTCATGTACATTTATTAAGATTGATCATGATTGCATATAAATGTCCAGTTTAGTAAGTCATTATACTCAATGTCCTTGAGTTTTCCAAAATATTATCCTAATTTTAAGAAGCATTTTTGCCAGAACTACTGTTAAGTAAGCAGTCTAATTCTTATCTACATATGCCTCTTACACAAACATGAAATATTAGAATCGGCTAACCTATCCTTTTGCTGGAGAAGGCTATAACCAGGATGCATGTATGGGTAAGCCAGTTTTTAAAAAAAGTATATTTTAATGTCATCATAAAACAGCAGAGGAAATCCAAATTATAGTTAGTATTTAATGCTACAATACAGAGGGCCAATTAGAGTTTTAATGTTAAATTAAATATGGTTTTCAAATTAGATCTAAATGGAGTGTAGTTTTGCACAGCTATTACATAAAGTTCTTGTTTCTGCCTCAAACTTCTTTGCATATAAACAGAGTTAGTTAATTGTCTAGAGAATTAAATAGTCTTTATAAAGGAAATCTGCAGTGCCAATTAAATACAATTTTGATTACACATTTCTGAATTATTACAGTATTTATACTAAATTAAGCAACAATACCAACAATACCTAAGGTAAAGTTTCCTTAAAGGAATGCTTTCTCTCCTTATTTACTGGTAACTTTGCACATGTGGAACCTACTCCTGATGAAATCTACATGGCCTTTTTTCAACAAAGGATACAAAAAGAAGAAAGGTTAAGCGAGCGGCAGGGGGTGGGGGAAGAGGAATAAGAAGGTACAATGTCACCTCCATGCTGTGACAGCCATGAATCAATTATTCACGTAGCAATTGGTAATATTTCTAAAATGCTGCACAGTGGCAGGAAAATGTAAAAAGCATTTTCCTAAGATTTAGTGATTTTTTCCAAATAAAAACCATAAACAAAACTGAATGGTGTGAAGGGGGAGGAATATTCTGAAGAAATCAACAATAGTAGAAGGATACATTATTATGGAAAATACATTCAGAAAGCTGGCGATGGAAAGAGAAAGAGTATACAGGATGAAAGGGGGAAAATGGTGAGCTCAGCTAGTTATGGTGAGATAGATGTGATTTAAAAAAAAAAAAAAAACCCACATTACAATATCTAACAATGCCAACATGTATTGATTTCAAATTTATTTCCTGTACCAACAGTAGCAGCATAACACAGAGAGGCAGAGAGAGAGAGAGAGATCTGCAAAAATGCTTAATATTATGGTAAATGGAAGGAGAGAGTCACAAAAGGAAAATGAATTCTGACCATCACGCTAGCTTTCTCTACAGCAGTCGTTGCTGCAGGTAAGATTTCAGTTTCAGCATAATGTGGACCTTACAGTAATCATATTTTCTTAATAGAGTCAAAAACTATGATATTCAGTATTACCCAATAACATAGCATATGATGGAGTTAAAAGTGTTGAATCCTGACCTTACAACAGAACTTTTACATCCACCAGTAGCCATTATTTAGCTTTAAATACTTAAATTGCATCACATGGAATATTTTTTTTTCAAGCCAATGCAAAATCACAGCTTACATATACAATCTTTGTATTCGATTAGAAAATAATAATGAACGTTTAAAGGCTGATGTCAGTTGGAGGGAAAGGGGATGCCATGTGGCATGTTTACTGTATTTAATGTGCAATCACCTGATTGCAAGGTGAAAGGCCCACTCACAGCTATGTGGGCAAAATTTTAGCCAAAGTAGTCACTGTCCCCAGGAGAGTAGAGGGGCCTGATCTTCCTGCCACAAGGTTATAAATCACTTGCACAGGCTTTAAATAGTAGTTACTCATATCTTTCAGAGAGAGAACAGGGCCCCAGAACTTTTTATTTTAACTACTTATCCATCTGACTTTTACTCTAATTTTCTGTACTCTTTAAGGTTTTTGTGAAAGTCTCCAGTTTGTCACGCATTCCAAGCCACAGGATGTGTCAGCTTAGTGATATTCATTAGTTTGTCTGGAAGCTGCTCTGCTTCTAGGGTCCCAATTTTCTTTCCCTCTCTCATTTCAGATTTTCTCTTTTTTCTACAGAGAAAATGCTCCCTTTTCATCCAATGGGAATTCAGCACATCTCTTTTCTCCATCTTTTCAGGCTGTCCAGCCTCTTCTTTCTGAAGGTGACTGTTTCTTTTCCTTTCTTTATCCTTGGAGTTATTTCCTCCTAACCTCACTCTGCCATTAGAAGCCTTCACCTTCACAGATATAAAAACCTAATTGCACACTGTGGTACAAATGAAATCCCCAAATTATCAACTGCAAAATTAGCATTAAAAATCATACGACAACAAACAATAGGGCTTTTTATGTGATTTTTGTAATTGCATGAAACTAGTTACTTTGCGAATAATTGTTTGTGCCTCATTAGCATGCAAAATGGTTTTATAGTCTAACCCGCACACAAAAGAACCCATTTGTGATGAGAACTGTGCTTTGTTTAATGTTAGACACCATTGTATTTGCTTTCCTAATATAACAGTTCTAATTAGTACCTAGCACTCATCCTGAGTTTTTCAGCTTGAACATGCTGGAGGTGACAATAGAGTCACAATTCCATGGCACTCTTTGTCAGTACCTGTCAAAATATAGCTAAGTCTTTAGGAGTTGTGATCCAAATACTAAAAAAAAGTTAATAGTCCAGAAAGAATCTGTCTCTAGGTAATTTAAAAAATAAAATAAAATTGCACATTAGCTTCTGGTTAAAAGCATAACATCATTAATGCTACACCATTCAATGTGCTCTTGGCAGCTCTGGTTTGTCCTAATAACTTCTTTGCATTGTTTTTATCATCTGACTTTTAGCGGTGCTCTTCATTCTTTAAATTTAAATGCCTCCTTGGGACAGCCCGGGTGAACTAGATACAACACTTTAAATCAATTAATCAGTACATGCAAACTTTCCCAGGGTGGTGACTTGCTTGTCTTTGAAGTTCAGGAGTATTTTTTTCAAGCTTATCACACGCACCAAAGATGGACTGGTCCTGACTCCATTAAGCTCGTATTTTCTGACTCTAACATAATCCCTCTGCACAGTAGCTAGGATGTAGTGGTAGGGAAACATGAAGACTCCTGCTGAGGCACTGTCTCCAGCTCTGTGTCTGTGTACCAAGGAAGAGTCAGGCCAGTGAGACTGTGCGAGCACTGCTTCCTGATTATCACAGTGGGAGCTAATAATTGTATGTGCTTTCTTTTCAATAAATATATATGTATAAAGAACATCAGCTCTTGTGGCTTGGCCTATGTTTTGGCTCACAGACACCAGACTTTAATTTTTTCTAGCTATGTTTAGGCCCATTAGGATGCTGATCATTTTAGGCTGAGTTGAGTGTTTCAGTCTTCAAAATTCCAAAAGGGGTTCTCAACTAATCTTCATTTTAGATACTTTGTTTCCTAGGAACATACACCTTTGACATAGTGACCTGGGGTCTGATTCTAAGCTGCCTTGCATTGTGGTGTAGTGGATAAAGTACAAGGAGTCCTGAGCTCTGGTCTCAGCTCTGCTGCTGGCTCTCCACATTAGCTCAGTCGGACCACTTAAGATATGTCTACATTGGAATAAAAGACCCATGGCAGGCTGTGACTGGCCTGGGTCAGCTGACTCAGGCTCACCAGGCTCAGGGTGTGGGGCTAAAAATTTCTGAGTAAATGACATTGAGGCTTGGGCTCAAGCTCCAGCCCAAGCCCAAATGTCTACACTGCAATAAACAGGCCTTTAGCCTGAGCCCTGCAAGCCCAAGTCACCTGACACAGGGAAGCTACAGGTGTCTAATTGCAGTGTAGCCTCAGGGCCTGATCAAAAGTCCATTGAAGTCAATGGTAACATACCCATGGACTTCAGTGGGCATTGGATAAGATCCTTCATTTATCTGTGCCTCCGTAGCCCATCTGTATAATGGAGAATGCTGATGTGTGAGATTGAATTAATGTTTACAGAATTTTTTGAAATTCTTGCTTGCAGATTGCTCCATAAGTGAAAAATATTAATAAATATGATTATATTAAAATCAAGTGTGTTTTCAGTCATGTTTGATAAGACCACAGTTCTAGCAATGAATGACCCTCTGTAGAAGGGATCAAACATCTTGCCTTCCATTGTAAGCCATTCCAATAAAAACAGCAGAATCTCTCGTAAGTATTGTAGTTCAATGGCATTCTTAAAGACGAAGTGTTCATTTCCAAATAGCAAGCAATAATGCTGAATCTCTCTCTACCAGACAGAGTTTTAGCATGTCTTTCATGTTTAATGTTATCAATAACAATTTTTAAAGCTTAAAACATACATTTAAAACAACATAATTTGTCACACATCAAGTGCAGCATTTCAGCTTTAATCTAAACATGAGTGAGTAAACAATGTCCCATTGTTCACAATTTCTCTTCTGAAAATAAAGCAACATGGAGTTCTTCAGCCAAACTAGAGCTTGTGCAATATTCTTTCCATAAACTCACTTTCTGAAATCAAGCAAAACGGTGATATGGTGAATCTCTGTGTAAGAGTGAGGTTATTCTAAACTGTAGCAGCAAGTTAGCCAGTGCCCATTCCCCTGCCAGGGAGCAAGGACCCAGGTGCTTCTGAGGAGGGCAGGCACAGGCAGTCCTTCTGCCCTACTAATGGTCTCTCCTCTTGGTCTTTGGCCTAGCATTTTGATAACATTCTCATAGGCAGTATGCAGGGTCTTATGTCTCTTGTGCCAGCAGCAAGCACTGTAGCTTGCAAAGGATAAGCCAAGATTTCTGACTGAGCCTTCAGTTCACCTCAGAACTTCCTACCTGATGCACCCAAACTTCAAGGGTTACTTCTTCTCTAAATCATCTGGGGCAGACACTACATATAAAACACCTTACATCCTGTAACTCATGAAGGAACAAATCTTGATCACCTTGCTCATGCTAATAGTTCCTTTTACATCAGTGGGCCAAATTCATGACTGTTCAGTTCCATTGACCTTTCAACCCTTTTCTAACTTTTCTTAACCTACAGATCTATAGCCAGTTCCTTGGTTAGCCACACTGCATACTTCTTGCCTCTTGCATTCTTCTTTTTCAGAGGAATTGTAATGTGCTATGCCTTATTTATGGTGGGGTTTTTTTAGGATTCCCCAGCCTTGTGGGTTTTAACAATTCTTTCCAACATACTTCAGTCATTCATTCCCTATCCACCCACAGAAAAAAATGGTCTTCCTGAAATCTAATACTATTGCACTGCAAAGTTGTAGGAATTCACTGCTGAATATAACTAGCTCATAATCAATTCTTCAAGCTTACTTATTGTTCATACATTCTAATATGGTTTCTCTGTGTTGGTGAGAAGCAAATGTAAGATGGCTTCTCCTGTTATCTACTTTTTAGATCATGACATTTTCTTCTAAATAATTTAGAACCCTTTTTAGGATGCACATTTAATTGTGTTTGGAAACCACAACAGGAATCTGTGAATGTAAAACAAGATTAATGAGTGGATAGGATTGGGAAGATGAGGAGTCCTCGCTCATTGAAAAAAATTGAAATAAAAGATGTACTTTCCTTAATTTTAGACTATTTTAAGACATTTTAAAACAGATACATTATGTAATAAAAGTCTGTCTTTCTATGAGTAAAATTCTCCTGTGGGACAGATGCCCAATGCAAGTTGCTCTAGTATTAAGCCTTGCATACTCCCTATTCATTCTCTACACAGCAGCGAGGATCTTTTGCATCTGTCCTCCATAGGCCCCAATTCAGCAAAGCACTTAAGTATGTGCTTAACTTTAAGAACCAATGGGACTATTTAACTTGCTTAACATGCTTAATTTTGGGAGCCATGGGTCTGAAGTATGCACTTAAAGTTCCATATGTATTTAAGTGCCTTGCTAACTAGGGATGGATTTAAGAATTTGCTTTCTTGAATCAGGGACATCTTCCTGTTTAGAATGCCTCATTCTGGACAGGCCAGGGAAAGGGCTACCGATTCATGTTTAGGTAGCTCCAACAGCCCCACTACATGATGCAACATGGGCTAGAGTAGTGCCTGCGATGGGATTGCATGTGCTCTGGCCTGAGGTTGGGCATTGCATGAGTTCTCCTCTCTAACTGATGCATAATTCTTCTGTAGGGAGCCCAAATATTGTGGCTATATCAGGGTGGAGTGGATTTCATTTACAAGAACAACTTGCCAATGGCAAGTTACATTCTTGGGATGAACCTGCTGGTCATTACTGGGCACAGTGTTATTTTCCCCCACCCCCAGTTCAATGCCCAGCCAGTAAAGGCCTCCATAGAGTACAGGAAAAGAGTAATAGTATCCTGAGGTTGAAGATGACCTTGCTCAGGAGGGAGCCAGAGGCTGTGTTCTAGAAAGAACTGCAGGCTGGGAGATGGCTGCAAGAGGGAATGCTGGACAACGGGCAGCCTGGGGTCTGGAACTGGAAGTGTGATAGCCAAGTAGGGCTCACCCTGTTGTTGACAGGGGGTCAGCAATAGCCACAGCAGGAGGATACAGAACAACAGGCAGGAGGATGGTGAGGAAGGGGTTATGTGATTCTTACCTTTACACCTCTGTACTGGACTGCTCCGAGGGGCTGCTTTAGGAATGGATGGGTTAATCTTTGTTGTAACTGTTAAAAGCAATTGTGACAAGGGTGTTTGTACCTTATAGTTTCTGGAAGTCTTAGTAAAGGAATCCTCCGGTACACGCAGCATGTGAATGTGTGTGGGAACCTACTGAGGGTTAGAGCCTAGTGTTCGGATCACCTCCAGTGCTTGCCTCTGTGCTCGTGGTATTTAGAGCACACTATCAGACATCAGAGATGACTGGTGTACAACAGCACTCACAGTCCCACCTCACAATGGGGTCTATTACATTCTAGTAGATGAGGGACAAATGTGCCTCTCATCCAGAGGGCCCCAGACACACTGCTGTATTTGCTATCAGAAGTAAGTGGAAATAGAGGAAGGAACCAGAGCAGGGTTTACAATACCAAGCTATTGGAGCCTGCTTCAGATGCATTGGGAGGCATGAGGCCAAAGGTCACGTGCTCTCAGTCCCCCAAGAAGTGTGCCAGTTGTTGACCATTATGCACTCTAATTTTTGGAGTTTTTTATGCAAAGTACCCTTCCACCATGAAAAGTAGTTCCTAGCAGGAAGAGTAAAGAAAAGATTATATAAACAAATACCTTTTCTCTGTTCTTTTGAATTCATTTACTGTTACAGCATTTGTTTTTAAATATTTAAGAAAAAACCCAGTGGACTTAAGGCGGGTCTGCACTAGAAAGCTAGATCGACCTAACTGCAGCGCTCAGGTGTGTGAAAAATTGACCTGCATCCCAATGTAGACATCACTAGGTCAGTGAACGAATCCTCTCAGAGAGGTGGATTTACTACAGTGGTGGAAGAACCCATTCTGTTGCTATAGCAAGTGTCTATACTACAGCGGCACAGCTGCAATTGTGCTGCTTAGCATTTCTAGTGTAGACCTACCCTGAGGGCAGTTCTACACTACAGGGCTAAGTCGACCTAAGTTACCCAACTCCAGCTATGTAAATAATGTAGCTGGAGCCAATGTACCTTAGGTCGACCTATTGCACACTGGGTCGACGGGAGAAACTCTCCTATCGACTTACCTTATGTGGAGTACCAGAGTCGAGAGTTGAGCTATCAGCGGTCGATTTAGCAGGTCTTCACTAGATCCACTAAACCAACCCCCAGTGGATTGATCGCCACGCCTTGATCCCCCGGTAAGTGGAGGCAAGCCCTGAGAGTCCTGACCCTTATAAGTTCAGCTGCCCTTTCAGCAGCAGTTTAGACTTTAATTTAGTCTTTTCATTGCAAACCAAGACTGGAAAGGACTTGTTGAACCAGAAACTGCTGCTGAAAGGACAGTCATAAGGGGTCAGCAAAACAGAGGAAGTTTAAAGTTCCACTTTTCCTCTTCCACTCCCTCCCTCATCTCTTTATCTTTTTTCCCCAGGAACCCTAACTCCTAAATCACTTCCACCTTAGCTCAAACACCCAACTTTATCCCTGCATTGGCCCTAAGAGTTCCCAAATCACACATTCTTCTTTATACCACCTTGGCCTTTGTCTGCCACTGAAAGCTTTTTATACTCCTTCCATCATTTATCTTCTGCCTCTACTGGAGCTGTTTGTGTGGATGCTGTGAAATAGCAGAGATCTTTCTGTATCTGACAATGGCCTCTTGCTGCCCCACTTCAATGGCCAGGGAAGGCAGGCAATGGTGGGAGTCCTGCTGTCTTGTAAGGTGGCTGCATTTCTGTAGCTGCTGTCCCTGCTATGCTCTGCTGCCTGTCCACACCAGAGCTAGATGCCTCAATGGTAGCTAGCAGATCAGAGTCAGTTGAAGATAGAACTACAGCCATCCAGAAAGTTCAATAAGGAAGGGGAAAATCCACTGGGGACAGGGGACAGTTGGGGAAAAATGAGCCCCCTCTTCACCTCAGACAGTGGTTGCACTATGGACTATCTCTTACTTTAAATGATAATTCATTCCAGCTCTTCAGTGTGTAGGTTACACTAACTTAGACCATGTCTGCACTACAAAATTATGTCGACTTATATCTGAATATATATCCCACCACAGTTATTAAATCACTTGTGTGTGTGCACACTTGGCTCCTTGTGTGGGTGGTACCCGTCCACACCAGGAGCACTTGTATCTATGTATTGTCAGTGTGGGGCATTGTGGGACAGCTCCTGAAATCCAGGAACAGTTGACATAAGCAATGCAGTGTCTACTACACTGACGCTGCATTGACCTCATTACATCCACTGTGACTACGCCGCTCGGGAAGGTGGTATTACTAAATTGACACAGAAAGGGACTTATGTCAGCAGGAGCCAAATTTAAACGAAGACACTTCCACAGCTAGTTCCACACCAGGCAGCTTACATCAACCTAACCCTGTAGTGTAGACCAGGTATTAGACTCCTTTACATTCAAGTACACATCATCAGATGAGTGGAAGTGTGGTTTAAGGGAGACTAACTTACACCACCTTACAGCACCTTATATCAACCCTAAATTTTACTCATACGAGTAAGGTTGTAGGATTGACCTCAGAGTGTGCTGCAGCTCTGTCTGCACTACAGATCTTACAGTGGCACAGCTGTACCACATGTAGCCGGTCTATGCCAACGGGAGAGAGCTCTCCCATTGGCATAATTAAACCACCCCCAACAAGCAGCGGCAGCTGTGTCGGCAGGAGAGCGTCTCCCACCGACATAGCGCTGTGCACAATGGCGCTTTTGTAGGTGAAACTTATGTCTGTCAGGGATGTCGTTTTACCGACAAAAGTGCTAATGTAGATAAAGCCTAAGTCTCATTTAGTGAATGCCAAGTGGAAAATCTACTGAAGTAAGGAGTCTTTTGAGTATTATGTTTCTTTAAATCCCCAAGAATTTTACCCTAGGAACATTTTTAGGGAGATGTACTGGGAAAACATCATTAGAAATATTTCGCACAAAAACTTCCCTGAAAAGTTCGTCATTGTCAATTGAAGCAGAGGCATTATTTCCCACAATACATTTTATTTTTTGAAGGTGGCTGTAAAATGATGTGATTAATTGAGGATTCCTTTTTTTAATTTCTGGTTTGCCTGACTGACACGAGTAACCTGTGTTAATTTCCCCAGATGCCTGATGCAGCAGTGACCAAGAGCACAAAATGATGTATTATTTACTGTGGCATTCAACGGTCATTTTCATCCTACAGTAGAGTAACAGTTTAATGAGATCATATTAACATGCTGCCCAACAATCCTGACATGTGGAGTGTTGATCAAAATCTGATTAAATTCTCTTAGATTAAGCACATTTGCTCAAATTCATGTTCAGGTACTTTTGACTCACCCTGTGTAATGGTGTTTTACCATGCATAACACATCTCCTATTACAAGCAGCTTTAAAAAAATCAAATAAAACAAAGTAATTTATGTCAAAAAGTAAGAAACGCTCACCAAATACATCATTACGCCCCTAACTGTGTTCTGTTTAAGGTATTAAAGCAATTTAGCAATGTCAAGTTTAAAATTTAATGGGCTTTAAGGATTTTTTGTTTTAAGCATTGGTTTAGAGATTATTATATTTTATAGTCTTTTCTTATATACTCTAACCATTTAAAACTCAAAATCCCAAGAAAATTGTGTACCACATTGTCAGCTATCTTTCACTAAATGTGATGGCACTTACTGAAATGTATTTTGATCAATGCTTAATAAATTATGATTTTCACCTCAGTCCATGGCATAAACCCAGGAGTCCTCACACTATTCCCTTGAAATTTCCCCAGGCACTGGGCACTAAGAAATAGCCCTAATTTTTCTTTAGGATTTTACTACTAAAACAGGAAATAGTTATCATTTTACAAATCTAACTGAAAAAGCTTTATTCAATTAGAAAGTTTGATTTATGTTATAAATAAGACAAAATATAGGGAGTGGATATTTCCCTTATTGCAAAATGTAAAATTCTATGTAGATAAGTTACTGTCTTTCTGGGCCTTCCATTGCCACTCCTATGTAAACAAGAAGCTTCCAGCTGAGGCTACTTCAGCTACTTCTTTCCAGTTTACCTGTATTCAGATCAGGAGAGTTCTGTTTCATGTCCCAGCTGCAGTAATATGCAACATGTGCAGCCATCTGAATGGCAACTATCAGTTTATTTACACCTTGGAGGTTGTGAATCCATATCTCCTCCTAAATATTTATTTGAGTGGAAATTTCAAAGATATATACATATGTGTATATGTGTATATAATTTTAATTTGTGTGTGAAATGGAAAGTGCCGGATTGGATTGACAGCTGTAGAAACTCAGCTCAGGTTTCCACTGAGCTGTTCACAATAACACTCAGGTCTTTTTTGCCTGAGTTTTTACTGTTAATTTAGAAACCAGCAATGTGTACAAACATTGCTTGTTAATGTTCGTGTTTTTAATGCTTCTCTGTGCACATCACACTTTGGAGTGGGTATTTACTTTGAAACACACTTGCTTCTGAACTAGCTGTTGTGTGAGTAGCACTTGCAGAAATTGCTTTTAACCATCTAAAAAAGGAATTAGGAATTAAATATTGTTCCCTCCTCCCCCGCCCCCGATCAACCAAAAAAACCCAAACACGGTTTGTCCATCATCTGAGTGCCTTTAATGTGAAGAAAGGAGTGAAGTTCCAGGGCAAATTGCTCAATGGGCAATGGGCTGTAGTCATTCGGCTCCAGGTTCAAATCCAGCCAGTCAATACCATGTGAAAGCTTTATGTTGGCTTGTGTGGTCTCAATCTAGTTTCTCGGGATGGGTATCTACATCACAATGCCCTCCACACCAATGGCACTAATTGGCTAACTTCCTGGTGGCCTTAGTATGGATAAGATTTGGTAGACTTTGGTGAGTGAACACACCTTTTACCCCCACAGAGGTGTCCCTAGAACAGAGGTATGAGATTGTGGGAAATCTTATGCTACTCTTGCACAGATAATCATGTAGAACTTTGTAGTTTTTTTTCACATGACGAGCCAGACTCTCAGCCCTACCTTGCTCCTTTTGCATTGGTTGTATGATGCAAACGGAGAAGAAAACAGTCTTATATCCCCACTAAGACTCCCCTGGAATGAGAGGATTCCTAATGGATAGAGTCCTGGCTTTGCTAGCTTCTATGTCACCTCCCCTCCCCACTGCCAATCCTGGCAGGACAGAGTTGAGAATCCAGCCCAGTGCATTTTAATCAGGTAAATTGCTTTCGAAAAAAAATTGATACAAAATAATAATAATAAAAAAAATCACCGTTAACTATAGGTGAAAGATTTAGTGCACTGTTTTAGAAAGCAGAGGCTTCTGTGAATTTCAGGTTTTTTTTAACTATAGAAGATATATTTAGCAAATAAACCACTAAGGACAAACAAATGTTTTAAGTGAGGTTTCCTTCCAGAATTCCACCAAGAGGCATCATAGCAGTGACAATTATTTTGTGGTTATGCAAAACATCTGACTCTTATGTGGGAAGACGGAGGGCCATCTGATCGAAAAATGCATAAAGTCTTTGGCTCGTTTTCCTCAGTTTCACACACTGTTTATACAGAAAATGGGGGAGATGCAGTTTCCTGTGGTACATTTGTGTAAATTATGCTTGTTTGCATAGTGTAGCTTTAGGATTGAGAAGATATATTCAAGTCTAATGACTAATGTACCATTGACAATTCCATATATAACTATAATAGGTCAGCCGAGATGCAGTAAATATCCCCAACAGCGACTCTTTTTTTATGAGGTGCCAGAATTTCTGTCACAGACCTCTTGACATAATCCAGTGGACTGTTGCAGCACTCCTCTCCATGGTGACATGAATCCATTCTGTGCTCTCTTTCTTCAGATGGTTCTCAATTCCCCCATTAACTCCATGATATTATTTACCACATTAGTCTGAGGAATCTGAAGTCAAGCACAGACTCTAAATTTATTTTCTGCAGCTATGTTCTGATTAATTTCATTGATACTCCACAGTTATATGGGATGTATTGCATTACGATATCCTACACAGTAATTCTTATACCAAGATTGTCTCATGCACGTAGAAGGTCAGAATAAGGTTTATGGCAGTAACATATAAGATCAGAAGCTTTCTGATCTTTTTCTCATTGGAACACTTAATTTGTTTTTCATATTTAATAGAGTCCCTTACAACATGAAGAATTACAGTAATGTAAAGATCCTCATTAGCCATCAGCCAAACACTATGTGAGTGAAGGGAGTGCAGGCTTATGTCCACGTTTTTGTATTTATGGAGACACCTCTGAGGACGAGAAACTCACTTGGTCTAGGAATTTTAAGAATTCCACTACCCACTTGCTGCTGGTTCTTGGGCTGCAAGCGGGCATGGCCATCAAGCCTCCTCTCACCACCATACTCAGACATACATGCTCTTTTTTACATGCCGTGACTCCTTATGGTAGTAGACTTAGTATTGGAACTGTGACTGTGTATCACATAGACTCCAAAGTCCTATACATTTAACAAAGACATTAGATGAGCTTACATGTATTTTAACATATTCCTTTACAAGACCACCCTTCACATCTGGTCTTGTTAAAATACAAGCCCAGCAATCAGGGTATCAGGGGTATATTCCCAGCTTTAGTAAGTAACTTCACCTCTCTGTGTTTCTCCTTAGTTAACAAGGAACTAATGCCCATCCTCATGGAGATGTTGTAAATCTTCATTCATCAGTGTGGGTAAGGAATTTTGATATCCATGAAGGGAAAATCTTGTAGCTTGACAGGAAATGATAAAAACATTTTCCTTGTATATTTGGTCACATAATAATTTCTCTGTCAATGTCAACACAATTAGAGAAAATATCACTTAAGTTCCTCAAAAGGGAAGTCGATTTTTTTCATGTGTTTGCTTCTTCAACAGAATTTTAAGTTTTGTCATGGTATCTCTGAGCTAAGATAACACTGTCACTCTCAACAATAGTTTGCAAAAGTGTCAAAAAACGAAGCAAAACTTGGAGGGAGGATTACTCCTTTCATATTATAAATTATTTGTAAAATGGATGTAAAATGGTTTTCATAATGATATATATTATAGTGTCTTAACAGTCTAAATTGTATTGTACAATGCTTTGTCTGCATGGAATTGCACCAGCTGAACCTGCTGTGCCTTTGTAGAGTCCTATTCAGCTCTCCTTTTTTACTCCCTCCTTGGGCAAAATCCTTTCTGAAGCCAGTGTGATCTATTCCTCAGTAAGGAGTACTGAATAAGGACCCTTAAATGATAAACTCCTTGGAAGAGGAATCTGCTATTTGTCTTGCACACTTTACCTACTGTACAGTACCATTTATACTGAGGACGTTAATATAATAAAGCAATAATAATAAATTAAGCATCTGTATCAAGCAAACAATGACAGAACTCAAGAAAAATGTCACTTATTTCCAGTGTTACAGATCAAATGGAGGATTCCAATATATCATTATTACTGTTTTTCTGTATTATGTTTATTGGCTTCTTAGAGGTACTGGACTTGTATACTAGAAAGTGAAAAAATAATATATTTTTTCAGAAAAGAATGATAAGATTGCTGGATTTATTAATGTTTGGCACATTTCCAGCATAAGGCTCTATCTGAGCCTGAGGCCTAAATCTTGTACCCGTAGATCAGATATAACTGTTTCTCTTTGGAGGATAATCTAGGTTTTTCAAACTGTTAAGATCCACATAGTCTTTGTTTATTCAAACATTCAAGTATTGTTGGGCTTCCAGTATTGTACTTGTTAGCTTTGATAAACTATCTGTGCCAAAAAAAAAAACCCAACAAAAAAACAAAACAAAAAACAACCAGCCAGTTTTACATGTTAGAAAAAGAAGATTTTAAACAATTTGACTAAATGCCTTTACAGCTTTGGTTTTAATTAGACGTTTTGCTTTTTCAGCTTACTCAAAAGAGTTAGATAGCTTCAAACCACGTCAGTCTATAAAACAGCAGGTATCAGCTTTAACTGCCTCTGAAAATATTAAATGTATTCAATTACTAGAATCCCTGGGAGAATGATACTTTTAATGTTCATTTGTCTTATGCAAGGTTTGTAACATGTTTTCTTTCTTGTCTACTGTGGTTTTGGAGATTTTGTGACCCAATAATGTCTGAGATTTTCTAATGTCACAGTACATTCAATTAGTGCGTTCTTCTTAATATAATTCATCACAACAAACTGGGTTGCACCACAAGTGTCATTTGAAAAGGAAAGTCCCCTCTCTTCAGGATCAAACCAAAATAGTCTGAGCACCAAATAATAAGCGGTTATCTGAGCAATGATAGTTGACAAAGTCATTACCTATATATTTTGAAACAGAGTGATTCTGGGGCTAATTTTCAGTCAAAAACCATCTATGTACTATTCCACCCCTTTTCATTAGCATATTAGAAATCTGCATGACATACCTAGAGCAGCATTGCTATGGCAAAAGTGATACAGAAACAAAATGACATTCAAGTCACTGACCAACACAACGCCTGGGAGAGCTGAAGATCCCCTTGAGAAAACTCTCAGTGTTATTTCTGACTTACCTTTTTCTCTGAAAAAAGAATGTGGGATATGAAACTTTATTTCTTCATGAAAACAGAACAAGAGCCAGATGAGACATTGACCAATTTCTATTCCAGATTAGAGATGCTAGCATTCATTCTTAATTTCCTGTTTTGGAGCATAAAACCAAAATGCAAATTGTGCGGCATTGTTCACTGACCAAGCTCCAAGAAGAACTCTTAGTGAGCCAGAGCATATGGTGGATAGACATTTAAACTTCCATTGTTTCATGGAAGTGGCCAAGTGACATGCCTTAGCAAAGGAAAATCAAGTACAATTTGAATATATGCTAAAGGTACTCCCATCTGAAGTCTAAGCAGGCTAAGTCTTACAAAGTAAGTATGCGTCTCAAAACTCTTGTAGAAAGGGTAATCAGTTCTATCTTCCCCCTGTAGCATTCTAAGCTTGCAAAGTCTTTCTTAAAGGAGTGCCATATATAAAGAAAGGAAAAAAATAAAAATCAGGGCACGATGTCTGTCCCAGATGACAGAATTCAAACCCAGCAAGCGGGAAGGAGGGAATCCATCTGCAATGGACGGGAATGATGCACAGACAAGATTCAAGAACCCCAGATTGATTAAGCATTGACTACAGGAAATAATGTTACAAACTCAGAGGAAGCTAATCATATCTGCCTTGGAAGATATCTTATGGCTTGTCAAAACTGCAGTACACCACAAAAGCAGAAATGGAAGAGAGAGAAACTCTCTCAAATTATCCCATCAGCACTACATGGAATGTGTGGCATGATAGGAGAATGCAAAACTAGTTATGCTGCGAAGGAGAAATTGGAAGACAATGTGAAGAGGCTGCAACAAAGAAGAATCAAGACTTTAAGCAGTTGCAGACTGAAAAAGAATCGTTTGAAAAAGAACTTGAAGGCAAGAAAAAAACTGATGGATTTACAAAAGAGAAAAATAAAAAAAAGTGTTTAAAACATGCAGCGACCAAGACTGCAAGTGATGATCTAGTGGCAGACAGACAAAGAACAAAATAAAACAGCTTTGGAAGAACTCTGAATGTGCAGTGGCATTACAACAGAAAAAAGGCAGAACTAGGAAGACAAATCGATCTTGCCTTCCATTCAGGGTCATGCAGAGACACCTGAAAAGGCAACAAGCAAGTTCTTTATGGAAGAAAAAGTTTAATGAAACCACCAAAAATCCAGAAAGACTGTTATCATGTGACAATGGTAAAGACTCACAGAAAATGTCACTTTCTCCTAACACTGAAAGAGAAACTGTATTAAAAATAAGGGAAATTCTATTATTCCAAAAGCTACTCGGTCTCTCTCTGCTTCAATATAGAATTTCTTCTTAGAACATTCCCAACCTCTGCATGGCTCCCTCTACAGAGTTAAAGAAAGGGTGCGCATACCCTCACATTCCAGCCCCCCACCCCTGCTTTTTCCTGTTGAAAATATGATGTTGGCAGACCAGGTGCCAGCTCTTGCCAAAACTTTAGGCCCCAGCTGAGCACTGACAAATTCATTGCTGCAATCCAGTCTATTTCACCTCTGTGTTAGTATGATTGTGATGGGGCGAGTTTGCCCTGCACTGATACAGCAGGGGTTAACTCCACCCTTTGGGCTGAGGAGGCCACGCCCCTTGGCCCTGTTGGGCATGCTCCGGCTGGAGACCAGGTATAAAATGGAGCAGCCCAGCTCATTTGGGGCTGGCCACTGAGGAGGGAGGATGCATGCTGCTGGTGGCTCCAGCCCAGAAATGGCAGAGGCCTCAGGTGGCAGAAGCCAGAGGCACCGAGACCCAGGTGAACACCCAAGCATTTGCGGACACCCAATGATTGTCGGAGCTGCCGAGAGCTGCATAGGCTGAGAAGCCCAGAGACCCTGCAGATGCTTGGACCACTGTACCAGGATAGGGTAGGAGGTAGCCCAGGGGGACTAGCCATTGTGCTGGGTGGTGTCAGTTTGTTTCAGTTGGATCCCTGGTGACACAGTGGAGGGCATACTTGCCATTGCCAGGGTCCTGGTCTGGGAGCTGGTGGAGCAGGGAGGCCCCAGGTCCTGCTACCCTGGCTGCTACTCACCCCCAGGTGGTGGCCCATAGCCTCACTGGCCACTAGGACACACTGCCTTGCTGAAGAGGGCAGTCACATTGACTCTGGCCAGTGGGCCACACAGCCTTGAGATACAGGGCAGCCCCATTTGACCCTGGTCATTGGGCCACACAGCCCTCAGGGAGAGGGCAGCCATATTGACTTTTGCCCTTAGGCCACAGTACCCTGAGTCAAAGGGTGGTTGAACAGACTTAGCCTTGGGAATATACCAACTCTCCCCCTCCCAAAAGGAGACATGGTGTCCTTGCCCCACAACAATGATTAAAATGTGTATTGGATGTATAACAATGTGTTTAGTATTTAGAATTTATGAAATGTTTGTGAGTTGCTAAATGTATTAATCTCACTTATCTTTATCACATGTTATAAGGTAATATTTAAGTTTTTGCTTTATAACTAAAAATGTTTGCTCTGAAACTGTGAACCTAGTCAGGAGGGATCATCTCCTGCCCATCAAGAAGGCCTATCAAAACTAAATGGGCCATTGTGGGACATCACAATACAAAGACTTTGTTAATTGCCCCTAACATCCAAAAGATGCTACCTGCAAAAAGGCTCGTCCCATCAGCTTGAATTCTGGAAGGAGGAAATAAAAATAACTATTGCTGTTTGGACTTTCACAAGGCCAGAGCTATGAAACAGAAGTAGAGATTCCCAGGGTCAACCTGGGTTAGCCCTAAAAGGTATTCAGATTACTACAGCTCTGTCACCTTTTGAAACTATACACTATAACTCATTTGTGTCTGTATGTTTGCCTGCTTTAACCTTGTAATAATGCTCTCCTTTCTTTTCTTAGTTAATAAAGCCTTAGATAGTTTATTATCTGATTGGCTACAAGCGTTGTCTTTGGGGTCAGATCTAAGGTACAAATGCACCTAGGGTAAGTGACTGGTCTCTTGGACTGGGTTGCTATACGCCAAGGATCTCAAAATATTTAGGTTACTCCAACTATCACAAAGTCCACTTGGATTGCAAGATAGACTGGAATGCCCAAGGGGACTGTCAGTGACTCCGTGGCAAGACTGTTACAGTGCTTTAGGAATTCACACTTGTTACTGTATTGGTGAAATCTAATTATAGAGCATAAAACCAGGTTGGGGTCTCTGACCTGCTTCATGACAGTCTGCCCTGAGGTTGGCACTCATGGTTGTGAGACATGCCATACAGTGTGACTGACAGTCCTTAACAGTGATTAATATTTGACAACATACGGCTCCAGGTGAGTCAATGCTTTCACCATTTGTCCAGATCCGATCAACTTCTGGCCTTGAAGAATCACTTGGATTATCAAATCCCAAAGAATTAGACTCATTCTAGCCTGATTCTAATTTATACTAAAGTTTCTTTATACAGCCAAAGCAGTGTCATGGAGGGCTAGTCCACATGACCAGTTAGGTCACTGCAAGCTCGGTGTAAATTATGCTGAACTAGCCTGCCTTGGACTAAATGTCCATGTGAACCCTGCTGACGTGTGTTAACAGTCGGTAAATGCACTTTGGTTAGTCCTATTTCAAAGAGGACTAGATCAAAGTACATTAGCAAACTATTAATGTGTGTCAGCAGGGTCCATGTGGCCAGATAGTCCATGGCAGGCTAGTAGTGCACAATGTATTCACACCCCAGCTTGCAGCAAACGAAACTTTAGTGTAAATGAGAATCAGGACCAATAGGCTTAGGACTCTTCTGAGATGGATGAAGGTTGTGGTGTGAGAGTATCAATGCTACTGGATTAGCACACTGCAGATTTTTCATACATTTGACAGAGTCATAAAACTAGCCTGGTGAATGAAGAAGGCCTTAGTTCAATATGTGACTAACTATAACAGCCCCAAACGAGGAAGTGAAAAGATGAAAAATGTTAAATTTAAAATAATGGTAAAACAACTGGAATGGAATATATCTATATCTAATCTATATAGATAGCTATATATCATACAATAGTATTTTTATTTAACAAACAACTTATCCTTGAAATTTAGATTCAGAAACAGTTTTGGAAACAATGATATCTCGCTAGCCGGCTCAGTTTTATTCAACACCTCTGTCTGTTTTTTGGGGTAACGGGAATGAACAAGAAAAACATTTTAAAAGGATAATTAAGTAAATATTGCATCTTAACTACAGAGAATTTAAATGATGATTTATCTGCTGCACACAAACAACCTGTTCATAATGATATTAACATCATGAGCAAAATTAGAAAGACTCCCAGATCACACATAAGGAACGGAAAAGCACATTTGTAGACAAAATAGGATCTGACTTGTAATTGGACTGTTGAAGTCCCTTTGTAGTTTTCACTCCTGACCTATCATACACACAGCTACTATCTGTAGGATACATTATAACCTAAATACTTCATCAGTATTTGCATGTACTGGCTGTGAAGCATTTTGTGTGTGTGAAAGAGTCTATAAGTTGTCTTGTACAATGCAGCAGTCAAGTTTACCTTACAAGGAACTTGAGCAAGACCTCATCTGACTGTTTAGACTTAGGGTGACAGTCAGACACAGGGAGGACTCAATACCATGAAATATTCAAAGTGTCTCAGATGGAATTTGTGTTTGGCAACACAAAACAATGTACAAAACATTACCAGCTAAAAACTGCTGTTTTTTTTCTGTGTTCTTTGAAATCACCCTGCAGGGAAACAGTGAAGATTTCTCATTGAATCTCAGAATGCCTATCTGTCTTCTGTCTCTCCAGGGACTTCACTTTTCAACACTCTCTCCATTCTAGTTGTGTTTTTTCTGCTATTTATTTCAGTTGTATTGGATACTAGATATTGCTCCAGAAAGAAAGACCTCATCTTGCTTCCAGCTGCTTGATCAACTGAAATGGCTCCCAATGCAGTTGGTGAGAATGATCTAAAATGCACATTTTTCCTTTGTATTGGGTCTTTTAGGCCTCACGCTTGATGCTGACGTTTCTGAAGCTATTGCCTGCCCTTGTGTGTGTCACAGAGATTGGGTTGAGGGGACACAGCTGGCCCAGATGTGGCTGAGTTGGTCCTGATTGGCTGGTCTTTAGTTTATTGGCATGGAAGAAAACAGCATGACTTTGCTGGTTCTGGTTGGACTTGATCTTAGCTCCTCTAGGTGTCCCACAAACATATATATCATGTGTATATATATCATGTCCTTATATAATGTCCTTTTACCCTAGGGAAGGGATTATTAATTAATTAATTATTGGTGTACTGGCAATCTCAAAATGCCAGGGATTTTTTCTTTGAGATAGGTTAGCTTTTCTCTTCATTGCTCTTTCTGAATCCTAGGCTTCCAACAGGCCCCAGCACTAGTTAGAGCAAAGGGAATTAACCAGACAAATCTCCTATGTATTATGATGGGAACATAGCATTTAATGAGGACTGTGAAACCAAAAATGGTTGTTTTTCTGTAATTAAATGAAAACTTTCAGATGGGAAGAAGGTTTCTTGTTTTGTTTGTAATAGAAAACCAATTTTTGAAAAATCTTCAAATCCACTTAGTTACTGATTGTGTTTGAAACAATTTGGTCACCACAGTCAAAACCACCTGCAGTTGAAACTACTGGTCTGCAAAAAAACAACTCTTGAATTTGACTCTACAGGGGCCTGAAGCCTTCTTCAAACAGTCCTGAACTGAAATGAATGCATACATAAAAATATGAAAAATTAATTAGGAAATGCGGGGCAGGTTGTTTAAAAAAGATGCTTTTAAAAAAATACAAACTAAAAAGAAGAATGTATCTGGTGCCTTGCATTACAAACAGCAGTGTCTGCTATAAACTTCTTCTAGGCCTTCTGCCACAGAACACATGCAAGATGTTGCCAGAGCTCTGTGTATTGTTGTCACACATGAAAAAATAAAACCATGCTGTACTAAATAAGTCTAAAATAGTGCAATGAAAGAGAAATGGAGATTAATGTGACCTCTTTATGTCAAGCTCCTAATGCACTTTATATCTGTCTGTCATAACTCTTTACCTGCTGAAGTGTATTTGGTTTATACATGAAATATCACAACTTTTGTTTCTATTTCTGGTTTTAAATGGCTGTGGTTTTGTGTGTATTTATATACTTGTATATATTTATATGTATTTTCACAATATACTTGCCCAAATCAGGCTAAACTGGCTAATTTATGAACTGCAGCGAAGACTGGCATTCAAGCACTATGTGGCATTCATTCTGGCAATGGTACTTCAGATATGACTTTTGCACTTTGACAAATTCATGAGAAATGTTGTGAGCAGATATAAGACCAATATGTAAACTTTTTTCAGAGTAACAGCCGTGTTAGTCTGTATTCGTGAAAAGAAAAGGAGTACTTGTGGTACCTTAGAGACTAACCAATTTATTTGAGCATAAGCTTTCGTGAGCTACAGCTCATCCGATGAAGTGAGCTGTAGTTCACAAAAGCTTATGCTCAAATAAATTGGTTAGTCTCTAAGGTGCCACAAGTACTCCTTTTCTTTTTTTATGTAGATTTTGTTAATCTTACTATGGCCTTTGACTCTCTAAATCAAGATAGTCTGTGGACAGTCCTCCACAAATTCGGCTGCCTCAATAAGTTTGTCAACATTATTAAACCTTTTCATGTAGGAATACAGGTTTGTGTCCTTGACCAAGGCTGTTTCTCAGTTCCCTTTGTTGTCACCCATGGAATAAAACAAGGCTCTGTTCTCGCTCTGACATTATTTAGCATCATGTTTACAGCTGTGCTAATAGATGCATTCAGAGATATTGATTGTGGCATTTATATGCTGTAGCATATGGATGGAGGTCTCTTGTATCTACATTGCCTGTGTGCAGAGAGAAGATATGAAGACTTTTATTTGCAAATTACTGTTTGCTGATGATTGTGCTTTATTGGCCCCTTTTCTCAGGGACATTCAGTTGCTCACTGACTGCTTTGCACATGCAGCAAAACGTTTTAGCTTTATGATCGGCCTAAAGAAGACTGAGATCATGGTCCAGCCTCAACCAGGAAGTACGGCAACGACTCCAGTTGTGTCCATCAACAGTGTACCACTCAAGGTCGTTGACACATTTTGCTACCTAGGTAGTGTCATTCTATGAGATACAGTGATCGATGATGAAATGCATTGGTGCAGCCAGTGATGCCTTTGGAAAGTGATGCCTTCAGTATAGTCTCCGGAATGAACACGGCATCTGACTGCAAACAAAAATTGATGTTTACTGCACCATCATTACCACAGTCCTTTGCATCTACAATATGTGGACTACTTATCAATGCCACATAAAACGCTTGGACCAGTTCCACCTATGATGTCTACGATGGGTTGTTCCAAACACCAAAGTCCTGGAGTGCTGTAACATCACAGGCATTGAAGCTTTTATAGTGAGAGCACAGCTGAGATTCTGCGGCCATGTGGCCTGTATGTCTGACTGTAAAATCCTTAAGGCCGTGTTTTACACAGAATTGCAGACTGGAACTCATTTTAGGGTCAGACCAAAAAAAGTTACAAAGACACACGCAAGGCCAACCTCCAATCTTACAATGTTGACCTCAGCACCTGGAGCTCTTAGCCCATGACAAGATCTGATGGCAGCAGCTTTGCCACCTCAGACTGAAAGATTTTGAGAGCTTGTGAATTGCTGCAATCAAGGACAGACATGTGAGGAGTAAAACTAAAAGCAGCACATATCCATCTACACTTGTTTTTACCTCTGGCACTTGCGGATGGGTCTGCAGGTCTGAAATTGGTCTTTGGTCTCATTTCAGGACCTGCAATAAGTGACTGTAGCTCATCTGTCGAACTCGACGGGAGACTCCATCATTTTCACAAGTTATTGATGACTGTATAGCTCACAATTGGCATAACCTATAGTGATCATGAAAGGTCATTAATTAGAAACAGAACTAGGTAATATTTTCAGACAGCCCACTAAATGTTTCTCCAAATCCTTTGTGTATTACTCACATAAGTAGACAATTGACTAGTGAGACTACTCACAAGAGAGGCAAACAGGATTTGGCCACGGTGTTTAGATGGATGCACCTCTCTGTCTTCCAGAAATATTGATTTCAGTTCTGTTTGGTTTTGGAATTTGGCTGTCAGCTCAGTCCACTTTCCATCAGGACAGTTATACACCTTTAAAG
Organism: Caretta caretta; assembly: GCF_965140235.1. Lineage (NCBI taxonomy): Eukaryota > Metazoa > Chordata > Testudines > Cheloniidae > Caretta > Caretta caretta. Next base: position 54,380,779 of record NC_134207.1, read on the forward strand.
TAAAAAAATAACCCTTAATGGAGCACTAGTTGGCTCTGATTCAGCCCTCTTGTGGAATTTTATGTGCCCTGACTGTAACAGAAGCACCTCTCAATGCAATAGTTTTAGTAGGATGCAGAGAATAAAATATACTACTATTCATAATGGGCAGTATGGGGTCTTTAAAGCACAATCAGGTAGGGGAAAGTACAGCTATCTGCACACTGCCACGCTGCACTAGGTGTCCTGGAGTGTGGGGAAAGCCCAGGCAAAGCCTCCCATTTGCATTGGGTGCATTCCACTGGCCTGCATATTGCACATGGGGTGGGCAGCCCAGGGCACCCTGCTCGCCCATGTTGGAGAGGCTAACCTGGAGAAACCCTTTCTCAGGAGAGTGGAAAGACTATTTGTGCCTAGCACCTATGTGGGGCCGCAAGGGAGGGGGAAGGCCCGTTATCCCTCTTCCCCCTCCCCCCTCCTTTTGGATGGCTGCTGCTACTGCAGGAGCAGGTGCTTCTCTTGCTTTGATCCCATGAAGTTGCAGCATCTGGCCAGCAGGGGGCCAGGGAGCTGAGCCCAGCAGGAACAGCAACTGTTGAAAGAGTTGCAAGCCAGCTCTGCAGGATTCCAGGACTTCTTCCAGCTGTGGGCAAGGAAGCTTACTGCAGGCCTGCAGCAAGACCTGGCCTTTCTGCATCATCTGAACAGACAGCGCAGAAGAGGCAGGTCAGCGGGGAGGGGCTTGCTGGTCTGCTGTGGAGAAGATGTGTTTGGGGGTCTGTGGTTAAACTGCACATTGCTTGTATAGGCTAACAACACTTGAATGCCTACTGTAGAGATTGCTTATCAGAGACTGATTGTTAGTGCAGCAAACATTTGTTTTCACGTGTCTTAAAATATTTTAAAATTAAGGAAACTGCATCTTCTATTGCAAATTTCTTTGCCCTTCCCACCCTTCAGGTTAGTTTCTCTTTGTCCTCCATTTTTTAAAAATATGTTTGCATCACCGGTAATAAGGCCTATCAATTTATGCGTGCGCTTAGCTCTAGGAAAAATGTACATGTCTGTGGAGTTGCTATGGGTTTGGGGACTCAATTTTTCTTTGGGGAGATAAGGTTAGTTGTGTTGGAGCTAGCTTTTTTTCCTAAAAAAGAAACCCCAAACAAACCCACCTCTTGGGCAATTTAGTTCCTTTATTTAATCTGGATTTCTAATGCATCTAGCACTGTGTGCAGCATACAAAGTAATGAAAACATACATGGTCCACAAAAGACATCTAGGCTCTGCTCTTGCAAGCAGCTCAAAGCAGGGAAGCCCTCTACTGCACTATGTGTGAGCATAAGGAGCCACCTGCATGGATTCAGTTACAGGAATGCAGACCTAGTTGTCTTTTATATATGTATGGTATATGCCCTTGGAGGCTTTTTCTGGTGCCTTCTTATAAACTAAAAAACATCAGAATACTTTTTAAAGATTCTTTGCTGATTTGACCTTTGAATCATCATAAATACCATAGCTTCGCCACCTACCTTGTGTGCTAAAAGTGCAAGTAAATATCTGTCTGAAATCATAGAGTAATTTACAATAAAGATGAATTTTGGAAAGGGGTATATATCTTTAAATCCTTCTTCTTGGTGCTACTCCAGGGAAATAGCCATCAATGTCCCTGTCAAATACGTGTGTGTGTGTGTGTGTATATATATGTACACACACAAAGACCTGTGGAGTTTCTGAGTTCAGACAGGTTATCTCACAAATCTGTGCAAAGCTCTGGTGAATAATTTATACCAGGCTTAGGGTGACAAGTTAAACACGCCCATTTTGTCTAAAATGCTATGAAGGCATCAAGATGGAGCCAAGTTGCAGGGTGAGTGGAGCTCTGCTGATGGGAATGTGAGTATAGTGAGAAGAGGGGATGCTGCTGTAAAGAAAATGAAATGTAATGAGATACTCTTTCATGCATAATTCATGGATGAAAACATGACTGCATAAAAAGCCACAGATTTTAACAAGGCAAGGCTGCAATCATACACATTATCTTCCCAGAGGAACTTTATATAATATTGGTCAAAAAGAGATGATTCTGAATACCAGTACAAAATAAAGCTGAAGTTTTTTTCAAATGCAGTAGAATTTACATTAATATACAATGGGGCTTAAAGAAAATTTATATTTACACCTTCAAATGTTGCTTAGCAAAAATGTACTTTAAAACATTTGCTTGCATCTCTTAACATAAAAAAAGTGGAAAATACTTCATATTGATAAAATAAAATCTGTATTTTGTTGAGGGTGCTATTAGGTTAATCTGTGCTTTGCAATCTTTTACAAGCATTTTCAGAAGCAAAACTTTTGATAGGAATGGCTGGGAACAGCCTTTTAAAAAAAGATTAAATGTTAGCTATTGTCACCATAAAATGCAATTTGGTTGCATTTGGAAAAGTAAATACTGTAATTCAACATTCAAGCAGTTTAGTGGCTAGAACATGACGGTTTGAAACAGTGTTTAATGCTTGGGGTATTTAGTTGAAGGGATTAAAAATGGAATGTTGATTAAAGCTTGGGACATCTTAAATATATCACCACAAAATCCTAATGATAGTCTTAGCTAGAAGGAACAGGGATGGCTCATTTGACTGTTCACATAGTAGGGACATATAGTATATAGAAAAGACAACAGAACAGGTCATAGGGAGCCTCAAAAACACATAAGCTGAAGGAACCTATTAAGTTATTTGTGCAGTATAAACTAAACAATCTCAATATTTGTAAGGAAAGCAAAATAGCCATATTACATCCAGTTACAATTTTATAGCCCTGACAGTTGGCTGAAGGGTTGGCATTAAGGGTTCAAAATGACTGATGTTTCAAAATGTTCACCTTCCATGGGATTTTTTTCTGAGCTGTACTGTATAAGAGGCAGAGAAACACTAGAGAGAGCAGCAGGTTCAGTTGGTGTAGTTGCTAAACATTCTGACCCATTTAAATCAAATGATGTTATTAACCCCTATTCACAGGAACTCCAAATTCCTTCAAGTTTTGACAGCCTAGAATATAAATATGGGTCTCTTTGAGATGGGCAATAATTTAATAGCTGATTATGGAATTTTATCATTTCATAGTTTTTGTGGCAATTCAGGCAAAGGAGCATATATCCTGACTTTGCTCTGTAGCACTAGGAGTGTAAGAGTGTTTTTGTCTCTGATCTCTAACTGTGCCCTTTCACAAAAGGCTTTCCTCCTTAAGTTGTCTATTGTCTGCATTTTTAATTTTTCGTAATGTTACCTCAGTGGAAAACGCTGCTTCTCTACAGCCTTTGCAGGCATTGCTTAGCCTTTGAAGACCATGACAATGATTTGTTTCACAGTCTGCCTCAGTGAAATTTGATTATCTCTTGTTTTAATCCAGGGCTGGCTTGTCGCACTTGCTCGTCCCCCCCCATGTAGAAGACTTTTAGAATCTGAGCTCATCTTAGGCTTTGAATAGCTAATTTTCTGTAATGCTTTCCCTGTTTTAATAATGCCAGGTTGTTATGGGCAGGGAGGAAGAAGGAGACAATATGAGAATCCTTCCAGTTGAGACTATCTCCCAGCTCACTCTGTAGCACGTGTAAGGGAATTATTTTCATCTGCTCCCCTGTACCTTTTAGATGATGTGATATCATTCATATTCTCCCACTGGTTAAGTATTCTCCTGATTATTTAGCCTCAGTGAAAGATCCATTTCCAAGCATGGAAAGGATTTGTTTGCTTATACACCTGTGCTCCAAGGGAAGTTCTCCTGTCATCCAAGCCAGCTGAATGACTTGCTGAATTCTTTAACATACATAAAAATGCAAAGTGTCTGAAATGGGAATCAAATGATAATGTTATTAAAATACCCTCTAGGGGTCATGGGATGCAAGCTGCCGTAGTTAGGAGGAGGTGGCTGAGTCAGGGTTTGTTTTCTGTTTATTTTTTTCTTACCATTGAAAACACTCCCTTGATGTTTGCATAATAGCTTTCTATGATGTATTTAGGGTCAGAATATTTTAATTGGGTGGCTAGGTGGCTGAGTGTATTGGTATACTTTCCTCCATCGAGACTTGAGTCCATGTCTTGGGTTATCAGTAAAAATTAGTTTTTTGATCCTCAAAAAGAAAAGGAGTACTTGTGGCACCTTAGAGACTAACCAATTTATTTGAGCATGAGCTTTCGTGAGCTACAGCTCACTTCATGCTCAAATAAATTGGTTAGTCTCTAAGGTGCCACAAGTACTCCTTTTCTTTTTGCGAATACAGACTAACACGGCTGTTCCTCTGAAACCCATTTTTTGATCCTGAGGCATGTTCCTGCACATCACCACTAAAGCTATCCCCTAAATTATTATGATTGGCAACCTTTTTGGAGATAAGGCCCTTGACTAGAACAGTGTGACTAATGCTAGTAGGGTGTGATACACTAGTAGAGAGGTGTGAGAAAGTTAACGTAACACTTGTCTGAAAGCACATGTCTTTTGCCACTGTTGTTGCTTCATTATTACCTCAGCAAAGGAATTTAGTCCTAACATTATATCTTTAAAGAAAAAAGCAGATTGGATTGACTCAGGGATGTTGTACTATCAAAGAAGGAAACATGTAAGAAGTCTCATAAATTGAGAAGCAACGTGGTTGGCCTTGGAGGCAGAAGATTGGAAGCAGACTAAAGAGAACTAGGATTCTTGCAATCCAAATTGTGATCAAGGTTAGTAATCTATACTGTTCACTTTTTAAAATGGAAAGGAGGAAGTCCATGCAGCAATGCCTTAATTTACAAAGCAAATTTCTGTCTCTGGCAGTAAAACAACAGAAATGAAGGAAAAGGTTCAATGCATTTTCCTGTCAAATTGCACTAATGAAATTAAGCAATAAAGATACACTAGGCCACAAACCAGGGGATATTTAATCATGCTTAATGTGTTATATGTACAAGATCATAGGTGAAGTGCCATCAGTGTTAAGGATGAAGTACAAATAGGTACCAAAAAATATGTATCAAATTGCATGCCCAATGTATTACTAAGAATTCAGCTATTCATATTAATCCACTCTCTTTGGCCTCCTATAAACTTTTCTGAGGTTCCCAGCTTCCTTTTCCTTCCTTGTTACTACTCATAGTCTTGCAGCAACCTTCCACCCTCGGTATCCTTCCTTTAGACATTTATGACCTACTGTACTGCCACACATGATTTCTGAAGTCTCTTTTACTTCCATGTGAAGGAAAAGGAATATCCTATCTGGCAGTGTGTCTGCAGCTTGATAGTGAGTGGCCCCTGGCACCACCCTATCAGTTTGTCAGCTTCTAGAAGGTAATAGGGTGATAATAGCCAACATAGATTTATCAAGAACAAATCATGCTAAACTAATGTGATTTCCTTCTTTGACAGAGTTACTGGCACAGTGGATAGGGGGAAGCAGTATGCTGATTTTAGTAAGGCTTTTGACATTCTACAAGCAAATTAGGAAAATGTGGTCTAGATGAAATTACTATAAGGTGAGTTCACAACTGGCTCATATTTTTTCCCCCAAAGGGTAATTATCAAAGGTAATTACAAAAGGTTAGGTGTCAGACTGGGAGGTCTGTAGCTAGTGGGGTCCCGCAGTGGTCTGACCTGAGTCCAGTACTATTCAATATTTCCATTAATGGCTTGGATGATGGAGTGAAGACTATGTTTATAAAATTTGCAGATGACCGACTGGGAGGGGTTGCAAGCACTTTGGAGGACAGGATTAGAATTCAAAATAACCTTGATAAATTGGAGAATTTCAACATGATGAAATACAGTAAAGACAAGTTCAAAGTAGTACACATAGCAAGGAAAAATCAAATGTACAACTACAAAATGAGGAATAACTGGCTAGACAATAGAACTTTAGAAAAAAATCTGGGGGTTGTAGTGGATCACAAAGTGAACATAAGCAAACAGTGTGATACAGTGACAAAAAAGACTAATATAATTCTGGGATGTATTAGTGGAAGTGTTGTATATAAGACATGGGAGGTTATTGTTCCACTTAACTTGGTGCTGGTGAGGCCTCTGTGTCCAGTTTTGGGTGTAACACTTTAAGACAGACGTGAACAAACTGGAGACAGTTCAGAGGAGAAGAACAAAAATGAAAGGTTAGAAAACCTGACTTATGAGGAAATCCTGATCATGTTAAGCTTGAGAAAAGAAGACTAAGATGGGAACCTTTTAACAGTCTTCAAATATGTTAAGGGCTGTTATAAAGAGGATGGTGATCTATGATTCTCCATGTCCACTGAAGATAGAACAAGAATTAGTCAGCTTAATCTGCTGCAAGGGAAATTTAGGTTAGTTATTAGGGAAAATTCTGGAATAGATAGCTAAGGGAGGTTGTGGAGTCCCCATCACTGGAGGTTTTGAAGAACAGGCTGTACAAACACCTGTCAGGGATGGTCTAGGTATACTTGGTCCTGCCTCAGTCTGGAAGGATGAACCAGATAACCTCTCTTGGTCCCTTCCAGCCCTACATATATATGATTCTATTCAATCTTGTACACTCTGAGGCTTCTCTTCTGATAAGTGTCTTAGAGTACATTGAGTACCACATGTGCAGCAGCTGAACTGTTTGAAATCAGGGTGTACTGTAGACACAGCATTAGAGATAAGAACTGTATCTACTCAAGATCATCAATATTCTTTGCCCTGTTGGGGAAAGCTTTTTTGTCACCAACACTATTTATTGTAGAGGATTGATCTAAGTTACTAGAATTGTTTGCAGTTCATCTAACTATTTTCATTATTTGTTTGGTGATTATGATTCCCAGACCTGGACCAGGACCACATTGTGTTGGGTGCTGTACGAACACAGAAAAAAACAATCTAAATATAAGCAAGGGACATCAATTGGCTACAGACAGACTGGGAAACTCAAAGAAACAATGAAACAGATGGCTGGTCAGATTTCTGAGTCTCCTTTGACCCACATAATCTAAACTATTAGTTGTAATCACATTAAACCTAAAGCAAACAGTTGACCAGGGTTGTGATCTTTTGTGAATCAGCTCTTTTGAAAGCGGGCCTGAAAACAAGGCCAAAACATTCCCTAATAATATTTATGTTCAAGTTATAACAATACTTCAACAAATGAAGTAAAGATTGTTATCCTGATTTGACAGATTGAAGCAGAGAGATGCAATACCTTGCTGAAATGCACAGAAGTACTCAGCTTCAGAACCAGGACTAGAATTGAAGAGTTCCTGTCTTCCACCTTTATGCTCAGACCCCAGCTCTGTCTAAGTTACTGGAATATTTAAACTGCTCCAAGTGCAGGAGTCATTGGGACAGATGAAATGAAATATGTTATGATTGAAATATCTGAAATGTGATATTTTTCTGAATATGGTGCTGCGAGCAATCTGTATTTTAAACAGGATGGGTACAGCAGCAGTCCAGCAAAAGTGATGGGAAGAGGAACAGGATCAGGGGTTAAGTACCTCAATCCAGAACTTTAACTATTGCTTTCTTTTTCACAGCCCATCACAAAGACTTAGGGAAAGAGAAAAGGAAATATGAATTGAATGATTAAATTTCCATTTAAACAAAAGTACATAAACACACACTATATGTCAATACAGTAATTGAATGTTTTGAATTCTTTAATTTTATGAACCCCTGGAATAGCACATTTTACTACTTTTTTCTCTATTGTCTTTACTCATGCCACACTCATGGTATTGTTTAATTTGGAAGAATGTGACAAAAAGAGAGCTTATTTAGCAGGTAGGTGGCTTCTTCTAAATTCTACACCATCTAATTCAGACACTGATCATATGGGAAAACATTATCTTCACATAAAGATAAATGGCTCACAGACTGTATGTCTCCAGGTAGGCTAATACCATTTAAATGTACCGAAGTACCTCAAACTATAGTATGTTGCCATTGAGTAGGCCAGGTGATTTAATCTTTATTTACATCTCATGAGCATGGTGATATTAGTTCATAAGCATCTCTGAACATGTCACATGCACAATGAACTACACAGCCACAGTATACTAGGGTGCAGGGTTGACTTGAACTGTATCATGTCTAATCACTGTGGTAGATCCTCTTGTGAGATGGGTCCCTGTCTTGGGATCTTTTCTATGTGAAGAACATTTCACCCAATATGTTGGGATTTCTGATTTGAACACAGAGTTGAGTGTTACAATTGTCAGTTAAAGCTGCACTTTGTTCTTGAATACAGCCCTCAGAAGGCAAAGTGTATATACTTATAAATAAATTAAACAAGGATACAGCAACCTGTGATTGTGTCAGTAGTAATAAAGATATAATTCACTCTGGAATAATTATCAAACTTTTCCTGATCACTTTCCTGACTATACCATATCGTTTTAAAATAACATTGCAGACCCATAAATACAAACCCATACCATCAGTTCTGGTTTGTTATAGTCATAATTATTAGATTGGTCTTTACAAAAGAAGGCTCTATTTCATATTTTAACTTATCCACCAGGGGCCATGTTGTGCCCTCAAGCTGCTAACAGAAATACAAGTGATGCTGGTGGCTACTTTTTAGACATATCAAGGGCACAATATAGGGTTGAGATTTAGGTGGAAGACTTAGCTCTCAGACTGGAAGTCGTCCATTCAAAAATGATCAGTCTGGACCAAACATAGTTGTGGTTTTAGGTAAGGCATTCGAATGTCAAAGTGAACAGGCAATAGAAAGATAAAATGCATTATTAAATGAGTACTGGATGCTAAGTTTAAAATACAAAGTACATTCTGCCCAATATCGGACACTAGACAGTATTACTCTTTCTCTGACGATGACTTGAGATGTTTGTGATCTGGTGTCCAGCTATTACTGGAGAAGGCAAATCCATTAGTGGAGTCCCCTATGATGACTTTTTTCTGTGTCTGTGCCCTGCATATTATTACAGCAATCAGTGAAGAATTAAAAGATGGTAGCATAATTAATGCCAATCAACATGATTTTATGGAAAATAAATCTCGTCAAACAAACTTGATATTGTTTTTTTCTAAGATCAACAAGTTTGGTTGGTAAAAGTAACTGTCACGACATATTCTTAGACTTCAGTAAGGCATTCAATGTATTTCTGCATGACATTGAGAGTAAAAAGTCAGCACTATACAAAATTTAATGCAGCTGTTATTGAATGGATTAAAAACTGGTTATCTGCCAGATCACACAAATAATTGTAGATGGGGAATCATCGTCTAATGAGGTGTTGCTAGTGGTCTCATGGAGTGATCTGTTCTGGGGCCAGTGCTATTCATTATCAATGATCTGGAAGAAAATACAAAATTATTACTGGTCAAATTTGCAGATAACTCAAAAATTGGTTGAGTGGTAAATGATGATGGAGACAGGTCAGTTGGACATACTGTGACACAGACCTGGTAGAGGTCCCCCAGCTCTCACCAGGCTGCAGTGTTTGGGTCCCAGCACATTAGACCCATGTTCTCTTAAGCGTCTCTCGGTCTGGGTAGGCTCCAGCACTGTCTCTTTGTGCTCTCTGGCACACTTTCTGCACACAGGTTCTCTGTCTCATCTCTTCATGGACATGACATCTCATGGCCCAGCTGACCTAGGCCCCTAGGAGTTATACTGACTCCCCTGATTTCCTAGTAGCTTAAGCTCCAACCTTGTGGGCACTCTGGATTTACAGTTAACCTAGTCAGGGACATGTGATAGTGGAAGCAAACAGACACACTGGCTTTGTAAGGGTTCCAAAAATCACTTACTCTTTACTTTAGCTAGCACAAGAATTACACAGATCTAGACAAAACCGATGCACCTATGCACATTTCCATGCCTGAGTTTTCCTCACCTCTCTTGAGCATGCTTTGGGATAAGGTCAGAGTTCTGTAAGGAGTCCAGAATCCCCTGGCTTCTCTCCAAATCACGGAGTCTCTCTGCCTCCTCTGCAGCCAGTTTCCTTCTTTCTCTGATAATATCTCAGTTCAAAAGGCCCTCTCTGCTATGAAAGCATGCTTCTATGTTGCACATCTCTCTGCCCGAGCTTATTGTGTCTCTGTTAATACCTCTGAGTTCCCCCATACCCGAGTCTCTCAGGCTCTGTGGTATTAAAAACCAGCATGCATACTGATCTCTTTATGCTGATCAATTCCACTACTCTAAACCCTTGCCCAGACAAACTTGATTGGGTTGGTTTCCCTAGGCTTCCGCATACATTATGCTAAAGAACTCTCATTTGAATGTGAGACCTCAAGGTTTAACAACCCTCTGTTGGCCCTTGTCTGGGAGATACTTGATGCAGCCCTGATGCATATGGCTCATTCAATGTACACTGAGGCATTCAATGATACAGCAGTTTTATAAGATAGATTCATAAGTTGTACATAGATTCCCCAAATCGTCACATATACTGACCTGGATTGCCTAGTAATGGCTCATTTGAACTATATGCCCTTTAACATAGCCAAATGCAAGGTCATACTTCTAGGAACGAAGAAGGTAGGTCACACTTACAAGAAGGGGGAGCTGCATCTTGGGAACGCAATGACACTGAAAAGGATTCAGGGGCAATAGTAGATAACCAATTAAACATGCACTTTCAGTATGTGAATACAGTCCTTGGACGCATAAGCAGGGGAATATCAAGTAGGACTAGGGAGGTGATATTACCTCTGTATATAGCATTAGTGAGACTATTACTGGTATACTGGACATCCCTGGAATGTCCACTTATGGTGTCCACATTTCAAAAAGGATGTTGACAAATTGGAAAAGGTTCAGAAAAAAGCTACAAGAATGATTGGAAAACGTGCCTTTATCTGGTGAGACTAAAGATTTTGAATCCATTTAGTTTATTCAAGAGAAGGTTAACGGGTGATTTAATCATGGTCTCCATGTATCTACATGGGGAAGAGACTTCTGAAAGTATACAGTGCTTTAATCTAGCAGCAAAAGGCATAATAAGGTCTAGTGCTTGGAAGCTGAAGCTAGACAAATTGAGACTAGAAATAAGGTGAAAATTTTTAACGGAGAGTAATGAACCATTGGAACAACTTACTAGGGATGTGGTCATTATCCATCACTTGAAGTCTTTAAATCAAAACTGGATATCTGTCTAAAAGATATGCTGTAGTTCAAACAGAAGTTATGGGCTTGATTTAGAAATTATTGGGTGAGGTTCTTTGCCCTGTGTTATGTATGAGGTCAGATTAGATGATCTAGCGTTAAAAGCTATGAATCTCCATTGTGTCTTAATTTAATGAACAGCACAGCAAAAAACACACTATGCAATTCATCACACCACCCTGAGCCCTCACTATTACATCATTTCCTATTTCTGAAACTCAAGCCACTTAAAGATACAGCTGTCCAAATGACTATAGACAATGTGTTATAACAATTATCTGTCTATGGGAAGCTTTCTAACTAAACTCCAAGCTTTAGGGCTGACTTCCAGAATGCTGTAGTTTGGCAGGAACAGAGCAGAGCAGCACACAGGCTGTCATCCAGGATACCTTAACCAAAACTATATAGAAGTAATTTTTTTAAAGAGCAACCTCATATCAGCCACAAAGCATAGAAAACTTTAATTAGAATTCATGACAGCCAGTGTTATTGGTAGAGCCCTACCAAATTCATGGTCCATTTTGGTCAGTTTCATGGTCATAGGATTTTAAAATTCATAAAGTTCATAATTTCAGCTATTTAAATCTGAAATTTCACAGTGTTGTAATCGTAGGGGTCCTGATCCAAAAAGGAGTTGGGGGTGGGGGTGGGTCGAAAGATTATTGTAGGGGGTTTGCAGCATTGCCACCCTCACTTCTGCGCTGCTGCTGGCAGGGTGCCACTTTCAGAGCTGGGTGCCTGGCTGACAGTCACCGCTCTCTGGCCACCCAGCTCGGAAGGCAGCACAGAAGTAAGGGTGGCAATATAGTGGCCCCCCCTAAAATAACCTTGTGACCCCCCTGCAACTCCCTTTTGGGTCAGGACCCCCCAATTTGAGAAACGCTGGTCTCCCCCCCGTGAAATCTGTATAGTATTGGGTTAAAGCACACACAAGACCAGATTTCACGGTGGGAGACCAGATTTCACAGTCTGTGACTCGTTTGTCATGGCCGTGAATCTGGTAGGGCTCTAGTTATTGGCTTTCGTAACGTAAATGATGCATGAAACCAAGACTCATATGTGCAGGTGATGGGCTAATGTGTCCTTCAGTTTGTTACTTCAGTATTGTTTACGAGCTTGTCTTCACTGCAACCGTTAGCTTGACTGAGTGAGCTCATGTTTTTCCATTTGAACTAGCCTCGCTCGCGTGAGAGAGACTGCTGTGGGAAACACAACACTCCAGCTGCATAGCATGATTTGACTAACAGAGGCATCATAGGATTAGCATCTGGTGAGTTGTAACTTGGGCTGCTGCATCTCCACTCTACTTAGCTCAAGCATCATCATCAGCCAGAGATTCAGTCCATCCCCTTTTATGTGTGGTCGGGGTCAGCTGAAGGGCAAAACTCGAGCAGCAGCTGGAGCGACAATGCCATGAAGACAAGCCCTAAGAGAGTTATGCCACTGTGTCTTCCACTAGTTACACCTCAGCAGCAAGCACCAACCCCATCTAGTGCGTTTGCTTAATAAAGCACCTTCTCTGTATTTTTGGAGGCACCCTCCTTCCCTAGAACAAGTAAAGAGAACAAGAATGTAAAGGAGAGGCATCTAGGAATGTTTTCGTGAACTTGTTTAAAAACTTGAACTGGCAGTAACCTAAGGACTTCTTTAAAACCCTTGGCTTTTAATTCAATTCATCGAACATCACACATTATATATATATATACGTAAACCATCATAAGGGTGCTGAATGGGGCAAAGGAGAAAAATGCTGTAGCTCAGACTCATTTTTCTCCTCATTTCATTCAGCATCTTTATTACAGTTTATGTTTAATGGTTACATATGGAACAGTGCTATCTACTCGTCTTGTGACCAAACAAAGATCTTGCCTTAAAATGTGTCTAGTGATTGCCATGATATTCCAGCTGATGGTTGACGGAAAGCTGTGCACGTTTACACATCTTTAGAGATCCAGCAAGGAATGAATTAGGCCGTGCCCTCCTGTCCCTGATGCTGATGACCACGGCTATCACAGCGCAGGTTTCAGCTGCACTGACACATGGCCAGCCTCCTGGCAAAGTACTCGCCTGTTTAGAAGTGGGCATTTTAATTTGTTCCAGGCATGGAGTAATGAAAACATACACAATTCAGAATTCAGTTACGAAATTACAAGCTGGTGAGGAAGCCACCACCTCCCCCCAGCACATATTCTGTTTAGAAAATGTGCGGTTTCTATAGTCTTCACCACCTGGCTAAGATATTGATATCTACAATGGAAGGATTACATGCTAACACAAAAGAGATTTTTTTTCTTAATCATTTCTTGGGCTTAAGGTCTACAGTATCAACCACACAGGGAAAATAGAGAACGAAGACTTTAATTCATACATAAAGACTGAACACATCATTTTCAGGGTATTCTTGCATGTTTCTCTTTAATCCACAGAGTGCACTTTTCCCCCTTTTGCATAGTATTTGGATACTTTATGCAATTCATTATCCCCTTCCTCCCCTGAGTGCAAGTGGTCCTTTCTCTCCGACCCAGATAATGAAAATCAAAATCCCAAACATGGGCTCATACCTAGAAAATGAGAAAGGGCACAGCTACTTCTGATGTATTAAATATCTGTAATCTCATAAAGTAAAACAAAACTCTGGAGAAAATATTCCCTCAAATGGAATGGGGTTTTACACAGCTATTTTACAATCAGTTAATTAAAACACTTTTAAAAATTAAATTAATGTAGTGCTTTTGAAAAGTGCTGGATTGACAGCCCTGGAGAATGAAATCTGTGCACAGGACAGAGAGAGGTAGGCCACAGCAATTCAGCCTTCTCATGCGTTTTCCTGAAAAAGTGTTATAGCCATATTCTGGAGAGAGCAGGTGATTCGGTGCCTAGGTCCTGTTGAACATCTCTCCCTTCCCTGCCCCTCCCTTTGGTGCCTATCTGCATCATTAGGAGCCTAAAATATTGCCTAAGTAATTTTAAATTTTTAAAACCCTTTGGTGAGTGTTGGTAAATGCTAATGATGATGATTATGATTGTTTTATGAGGTGGATACATTTCATATAAGCCATGAAATAAACATCAAATGTAAAAGGCATTCAATCACCTATAGACCAGGCCATCTTTGAACAGGTGACCTAATATGAGATGTCCCATACTGTTATATTTTGAGTAAAAAGGGCTTACTATCATTAATAAGTATATGATTTAATCTCTTTTATAAGCACCTATTGCAAGGCATCTGGGTGGTACAAGCCCAAGTGCATCATGTTAAACACCTGTAGGGGAAAATACAGCTAGGGGCCAGTAAATAACACACCTACCAACAAAAAGATCCATTCCCAACAAGTAAGAAGAATGGGGAAAACAAGACAGGTAACAGATACAAAATAGAGAAGGAAGCACAAATATGGTCAAAGATTGGCCAAGTGAAATAAAGGAAACTTCTGGTATACCCTGAAGGTAGCTAGCAAAAGTTGGCATGAGAGGAAGAGGGGGCAGTGTAGGAACAAGTATGCTGGCCTTATGCTGTTCCTGCATTGGGAATATTTCCCGAGGGGCTGCTGCCACTTCTTTTTGGTATTGGAGTGGCATAAGGGAACTACAGAGGGTACTGGAAGCCAGTCTATTATAACCCAACTCTCATTTAGCGATCTGACCTGATGGTTTCTAGTGGTCTCTGAAAGTTGCCTGTTTTTAGAAGTTAAACCTTTCATGAATGTCTAATACCCCCACAGGTACCTACTAAGTCCTCTGAGCCTTCTAGTCCCCTAAAAAGTTAAAGTTCTATATAGTTAAATCACATTGTTATTAATAAAAAGAAAAGGAGGACTTGTGGCACCTTAAGGCTAACAAATTTATTTGAGCATGAGCTTTCGTGAGCTACAGCTCACTTCATTGGATGCATTCGATGAAGTGAGCTGTAGCTCACGAAACCTTATGCTCAAATAAATTTGTTAGTCTCTAAGGTGCCACAAGTACTCCTTTTCTTTTTGCGAATACAGACTAACACGACTGCTACTCTGAAACTTGTTATTAATGTATTGCATAGTACAAGCAGAAATAAACTTAACAAGCAAAATCTGATTTTTACTGTGGTTGGTAAATCAGTTGAATAGGAGTGTGTGTGCATCTAGGGACTTGGAGTCAGGAGACTTGGATTCTAGCCCTAATTTTGCAGTTGTCTTGATGTGTGACCTTAGGCAAGTCACTTATGTAAAAAGTTTCAAGTGTCCACTCATTCTGAGTACTTCAGTTTTTGGAAGTCCAACCTGAGATACATTGAGGCACTCAAAATTAGTAAGTGCTTTTGAAAAGGTTAGTTTTGATGTCTCTGTGCCTCAGTTTCCCAATCTATAAAATGGGAATAATATTCACCTTTGCAAAGTGCTCTGACATCTTCAGATGAAATATCCTATATAAGTAGTGTTAACGATTTCATTACGGTAAACAGCCAGTGTGTATGAAATAGCATCTGATCCAAAACTAATGCAAACTGAACAATTTCTAAAGTTAAAAAAAGGTTGTTTTTTTTCATTTCTTTCATGAGTTTTCATTGCTTGGTTGCAGGCAGGATTGGAAGCAAATTATGAAATACCGCAAGAAAGGCTACTTTACAATACCAATAATTTTTAGAATGCCTTTTGTCTGAGGATCCCAAAATTCTGGACAAATTAATTAATTAAACCTCACGGACCTTTGTGTTGTTGATTACTATTCTCCTCATTGTACAGATGGAGGCAATAAAGCTGTGTATATCTATATGTTACTATAAGCAAATTGCTCAAGGTCACAAAGGAAACTTGTAATAGAATGAGAATATAACTCACCTCATTGAACTCTCAGCCCCCTGGTATAAACCATACAAGTGGCATGAAGCAGGAAGTACATGAAGTTCAGGCTCCCTTGTTAGATTTACAATCCAATGTCTGGACAAAAGAGTTATTTATATGGCTTGGATAAGCATCTAAACTTTGAATCAAACTGATGAACCTTCTGAGATTCACCCATCACTAACTTCTATATGAAGCTTATTCAACCAGGCCAGGGCTTCCTCACCAGCTTGATGGAGCGTTGTTTGACTGCCTGCGCAGGCTCAAAGTGGGCAGGAACTAACAACATGATTAGTGGGCTGATGGGTATTAGCACAGTTGCACACCTCAGCAGCAGCTTGTTCCTGGCAGAACTTGAATGACTCATTGCAACCATGAGAGACAAGGTGGGTGAGGTAATATCTTTTATTGGACCAACTTCAGTTGGTGAGGGAGACCCGCTTTCAAGTGTACACAGAGCTCTTCTTCAGATCAAGCTTACACAGAGCTCTGTGCAAACTCGAAAGCTTGTCTTTCTCACAAGCAGAAGTTAGTCCAATAAAAGATATTACCTCACCCACCTTGTCTCTCTAATATCCTGAGACTGACACTGCTACAACACCACTCATTGCAACCATGTCCAATTATGGAACAGTTCAAGGGAATTTATTCTTGTTGTGGGAGATGTCAGCCTGGCATGGAGCTGGCTAGTGACTTGCTCCGCACTCTTGTTTGCAGTTGCACTTATAGTAAATTCTTCACATCAAGATAGGGTTACCATATTTCAGGGTCCCAAAAAGAGGACATGGTTGGAGGGGGGAGTCCTGGGGAGAGGGGGGAAGCTGGAAGGGGTGTGTGTGTGTGCACTGTGAGGGGGTACATGGGGATACTGGAGGGGTGTGTGTGTACTGGGAGGGGATATTTGAGGGGTGCTGGAGGGGTGTGTGTGTGTGTACTGGGAGGGGGTAAATGGGGGTGCCGGAGAGGTGTGTGTGTACTGTGAGGAGTATATGGGGGTAGTGCAGGGGTGTATGTAGGAAGTGGTATTTGGGGGGTGCTGGTGTGGGTATTTGGCGAGGTGCTGGAGGGGTGTGTGTGCACTGGGAGAGGGTATTTTGTGGAGTGCTGGAGGGGTGTGTGTGTGTACTGGGAGAGGGTATTTGGGGGGTGCTGGAGGGTGTGTGTGTACTGCGAGGGGGAATATGGGGGGTGTCAGAGGGGTGTGTGTGTACTGTGAGGGAGTATAAGGGGGTATTGCAGGGATGTGTGTATACTGGGAGGGAGCATTTGGGGGTGCTGGAGGGGTGTATTTACTGGCAAGGGATATTGGGGGATGCTGGAGGGGTGTATATGTACTGGGAGAGGGTATTTGGCGGAGTGCTGCAGTGGGTTTGATTGAAGTTGTAAGTGAATGTTTAGGTCTTGCTTTGTAATGGCTTGCGTGTATGTGAATCACTGCTCTCAGTTGGATGACATTCTATTCATTCTATTCTATACAGGTTCTTATACCACCTTCGTCAGAAGTAGCTAAGCACCTTCCAGGAGTGTGTTAAGCAACATGACTAAGATCTGTCATGTGCAGTTCATTCTTTTCTCTCCTTCTCTCCCCTGGGGAAGAATTGTATTTGCAGTGCAGTGTTTTGTTTTGGTAGGGTTTTGTTTTGGGGGATTTTTTTAAATGGAGGAGCTGCTATATGTTTTGGTTAGAGAAGGCTAAGTCAAAAAATGCATCTTGCATTTGATGGTGAAGATGGTGAGGTTTGGGATGGTCCTTAGTTCCTGTGGGAGTTGGTTCCACAGCCTATGACCAGCCCCCAAAGAAAGCTGTGTTTCCTGAATGAACAGACAAACTTTACCTTTAGTGTAGAAAGTCTGATTGTGCCTGAGAAGCAGAGTTGTTGACTATGGTTCTCATCCTGGAGCCTTAGGTGGTCTTTTAGATATCCTGGGCCCAGGCCATTGAGCACCTTGGAGGACTGAGACACTGAATTTGACTCCATATTCTGTGGGAATCCAGTGCCGGCAGTGGAAGACAGCTGCTCACGGTAGCTTATGTTGCTGAGGAGGTGCACCGCAGCATTCTGTACTAGTTGGAGTTTCCAAAGAGTTGATGGCTTCATGACCAGGTAAATTGCATTACCACAGTCCAGACGGAAGGTGACAAAGGTGTGAGTAACTGAGGCCAGGCTGCTGCCTACCAGACTGGGATGGTATCTTCTAGCCAGAGTGAGATGGTAGAAAGTTTTCCTGGTGTTGGCATATCTGAATATATAAACCATAATATTGTTTTCTGAAAGGAGATTCTTCTTTATTATCTCATTGGCTAGAAGCCTGGGCTTTTGGAGCAGAAGAAAAGAATTCTTATCTATCACTGTGAAGTCCCATATATTCTTGTATCTGTTAGAGCCTATTTTTTATGCAAATGGCTTCATCTGTTCCTCAATCAGATTTTATTTCTCTGTCACTAGGAATTCATTTTGTCCTTTAAAATTAAAACAAAAACATCTGGAGCTGACTTTGAAGAGAGAGATATCATAGAAATTTTTAGACTTTTTTTAACTTGTGCGATGATCCAGTTTTACTGAAATTAATTTTGCTATAATAAAAGAGAGAACAGAGGTGCTTAGTATTTGTGTTCAATATAACTTCCGAGCTCAGAATCTCAGATTTCCCACAATACTAAGTGTTGTAAAGTGCTTTGACTAATGTAATTGTTAGATGTTCCCTGACTAGCTAATGACTATATATTCGTATTGATATTATGGGATGATCCCTTAGGGGGAAGCCTCATGTTGTTTCCTGTCAGTGTGAGTCAGCTTGCCTGCTGAAATTAAGTGCTCCAGGCAATTCAGAATGTTCACGAATAAAGCCTGATTAGTTGAAGTTGGGGCGTACATGGCAAATAGAACACTAAATGTGAGCTAATAATCCAAGAGGTTTCATACAAATAAACATCAAGATACCACTCAGTCATTTTCCATAAATAAAAATTAAGTGGGTGAACGTCTTTCCAACCTCCATGTTGGGTCCTAAATTCTGTCTTACTGTAACTCTTCTCCCCCTCTACTTGTGAAAGTCTGGCCATAATGCTGTTCATTGTGCATGTGTAAAAGGAGAATGGTAAATAGAGTGTGGTGTGGACAATGAAGGATGGAGTAGCATCTTGCTTCAGTCCAGCCTCAAATGCAGAGGACAGTTCCCTGGAAGACAAAATTCTGCTAGTATATTCACCTCCTATGTGTATTAATAGACAATGCTCATGAACAAAACTCCACATGGGGAAAGCTTCAAAGAAGAGCTGATAGAAATGCTGACTGATGTCGTGTTGGGGTCCCCAAAGCTCATGGTCTTCAGCATCCACAGACAGTGACGCAAAATCTCCTGTCTACCACAGGTCTCACACAAGTAGTTTCTGGACTGATTCACACAACTGATGACACCCCAAACTGGTTCCTTGGTCTAGAAGTGGACATAGGAAATATAAGCAGCACACCCCTGCCCTGGTCAGACCACTGCCTCCTGCAAGCAGAGATTGGACCCAAAATTCAGAAGCAGGAAGAAGGCTGAATCTTCTTCATCTGTCCTCACAAGTACTAGTCAAATGGCACTAGTGACATTTCACTACCAGCAGAACACCTACAAACCTCCATTCCTTTAGAATAAAATGCAAAACCCACTTCTTGACTTTGTTGTTTTTGATGGATGAAAAAACAATAATGAAAGAAAAGGGAGAAAAAGAATGTGAGAGAGAAGAGAAGGAAGGAAGGGAAATGTAAACAAGCAAATGAAACACAGAGTTCTGCATGGTTCTAGGTAAGTCACTTAAATAAAACTTTTCACAGATGGTTACTTAATTGCATGTTCCTCATTTTCTGGGTGTCTGACTTGAGATCCTGATGTGTGATTTGCACAGGGGCTGAGTACTCACACCTGCAACTGAAGTCAATGGGGACTGTGCTTTGAACATATAAAGTGCTGTATAATGCTGAGTACTCTGAAAAGACCTAAATGTCTCAAATTGGGCACACTAAATTAGTGGGCCCTTTTATTTTAGTCTCTCTGTGTCTCAGCTCCACATCTATAAAATGGGGACATCAGCACCTCACTTCATAGGGGTGAAAATAAATTAATATTTACAAAGTGCTTAGAAATTATAACAATGAGCACTGTAGAAAAACCCACGAGAAAATAAATAATTCTGTCTTCAGAGCAGGGTTTGAATAGTGTGCAGTAACTAAATCACGTGGCCAGATA
Organism: Caretta caretta; assembly: GCF_965140235.1. Lineage (NCBI taxonomy): Eukaryota > Metazoa > Chordata > Testudines > Cheloniidae > Caretta > Caretta caretta. The sequence goes on from NC_134207.1 coordinate 54,400,927, forward strand.
TGGAACATTGAGAATATGACAAAATATTTAATAGCTGCTCATTTAGTGAGCACAGGGTTGCTAGGTGTCCAGTTTTTGACCGGAATACCCGGTCAAAAAGGGACCCTGGTGGCTCCAGTCAGCATTGCTCACTGGGCCATTAAAAGTCCCATCATCCGGATTATTAATGAAGATGTTGAACAAAACCAGCCCCAGGACCTACCCATGGGGCACTCCACTTGATACTGAGACATTGACATTGAGCTGTTGATCACTACCTATTAAGCCTGACAATCTAGCCAGCTTTCTATCCACTTTATAGTCCATTCATCCAATCCATACTTTTTAACTTGCTGGCAAGAATACTGTGGGAGACCGTATCAAAAGCTTTGCTAAAGTCAAGATATATCACGTCCTTTGCTTTCACCATATCCACAGAGCCAGTTATCTCATCATAGAAGGCAATCAGGTTGGTCAGGCATGACTTGCCCTTGGTGAATCCATGTTGTAGTTGGAACCTCAGCTGGAAATTTCCGGTCTTTTAGTCCATCCAGGTTTCCTTTCACTGTTGTTTTACAGTAGGCTGTTGAATTTAAAGTGAACTACATTTTGTTGCTAAAAATGCAATGAAACCTAATTATATGAAGATCCTTAGGAAATACTCAAGATTATCAGTGATTCAGGAACTCTGTGACAGGAAGTAGAGAAGGATTCCTTCTCCCCACCCAGTGCCTTGGAATGGAAACAGAGCTGCTCTAATGATTGGCATTTGCTGCTTTATCACCCTGAACCCCTCCACAGGGTGAAGGGCCTGAAGATCTGTATAGAAGTGGATACTTGGGCTCCTCCCTAACTGGCATCTGCCCCACTCCAAATCCCCCCTGTATATGGCAACTTCACAGAGAGCCCCAGTAGAGCATGGTTTGGTGCCACACACAGAGTACATGGCACCCCCTATGGCTTCCCTAAATCCTTCCTCTACCTTGCCCAACAGAACCACATTATTTTGCACTGCCAGGGAGCCCGTCAAACCCAGATAAGAGAGCGTAGGAATTGCCCTTTAATGTGTAGCAGTCTTAATAAAAGTGTCTGTACAGTGTTACTTGAACTCTAGCCAGATTCAGCATTCCTCAAAATAGTCTACTGCCTCCGAATCTGTTGTATTTTGTTACACATTTCTTTTCCTATTCCTCATTTATAATGTTAAAACCCTACAACAAACCTGCAACTAATTTCACAAATATATCCCATTTGTTTTAAGCACTTGGAAATTCTGAGCCGATTTAAGATGTCCATTTCATTTCACTTCCTCTTCACCGTTGTATACATACAGTACACGGAGGATGAAGAATACTCTCTGCAGCAAGGGAACACAAAGAATTTAAGATTAAATGGTATCAATAATTTGTGGATTACAGATGTGGGGTTCTTCTGTATTTCAGGATTGCCTGGTATCAACCATCCATACCTTTGAGGAATCCATTACATTTTGTTGTTGATTATGAGGTTTTTTAGTAGCAGATCTCCAATGTAAAGGAATTTTTCAGAGGAGAAAATCTTGTTTGCCGCTAATTTATTTTAGATGGAGCCAAACTTGGTGATCCAATTCCTTTTGTCCATGTCTGTGGATAGCAAGTGAAAACTGTAATGTTTTTAGGAAAGATTTAATCTGAACAAATGAGTATAAATCCTGATTAAATTTAAATATCATTTTACATTTGTCTGGACCATTGCAATATTCTATGATTCCTTTTGTTTTTTAAAAATAAATAAATAGAGCTTTTCCTTTAGATTTTTCTTTAGAATGTAAGTAATATTTGCTAGAATAATGACCTTTGAAAATACTCACTGTAATTATGGGCCCCTTCCTGACCTACTAGAATCAAATGGATTGGGTGATACCATACCCACATTGGATTGCCCCATAAATCCACGGTTTAATCAGAGGTAGACACAAGTCCCTAAACCTGCCCATGTGCAGTCTGGTGAGTTATCTGTAAATTTCACTCTTGCTTTATTAATTTCGTGTTTTTGCTATGCATTGCCTACTTCAAGTGGTCCCACATATACCAGGGTAACTCCATTGCTTTGCTTTCTGGTAAACAACCCATATTTAGTGTGTCGTAGATTAGTCATATGATATTACAATTGTATTCCACTTCTACTGTGTTATAGTATGTTTGTAGCCTCAAGATTTAAAATAATAATAATAATTAATTAATAATCTATAACAGTAGACACTGATCAGCATAAAGCCAGGTACATTTTCACCTTATCTGCTGTTCTTCAGAGCCTATCTCATCTCTTTTGTTGTGTAATCACTTTTGACTGTTTATATAATATTCATATATAATATAAAATCGCTTTTAACTGTTTATATTATATTGGTCCATTGTGAGTATCTTTCATACTGACATAAAAGGGTACAGTAGGGCAGAGTTATATGATGGGCCTGATTGTCCCCTGACTTTGCGCACCCATGTGAATACGCGTAGCAGAATGGTCCTCTGTAAATGGAGCAATATTGGAAATTCCTTTTTTAAAAAATCCAAACTATTAGTGAAGACTTTTGCTGTTTTCATATCTTCAGTATGCTGTCAGATGTCAATAGTGCCAACCTGAGCCTGATCCAAAGTCCACTGAAGTCCATGGAAAGTCTACCTTTGATGTGAGTGGGCTTTGGATCAGGCTCAAGGTCATTCTTATAAGACATGAGAGGAGTTCAGACTTCTCTCACAGTCAAAGCCTTGAAAGCCCCATTAAACGGGCTTTGTGCTCAAGGAAATGCACAGAGGACTGAATGATGGGATGCTCGGCCCCAACTTGAAGTAACCAGCTGCATCTGCAGGCTTTTGAGAGGAGTAACAAATGTGGTGGTTTGGTTTTTGTGGTAGTGGTGCTGTTGTTTTGGAACCATATGGTATACTATCAGGAGATTCTTTTGCCACACCTCAGCCACTCTGCTGGTTCTCCTGTAACCCTCCTGACTATGCTCATGCATCAAAACCACTGTCCAACTTGGTTCCATAGCATGCAGGAGATTGTGAAGTCCCATGTGCAGGCTAGCTCAATACTTCCAGGCCCACACTAGCATTGGAATCAAAGAAAGGTAGCATGTGCCCACTTTTAAGTACATAAGTACTCCCAACTATTCACGTGATTTAAAATTAGGCACATAGGTAAGAACTTTGTTTTCACAGAGGTCTGAATGATTCAGTGGTCAATTAACTAATAATGCACCAGGGAATCAATTCCGTTTTACTCAGCAAGTATTTCTTTTCATTGTGCTAATATTCCACTTTCATGTATGACAAATGTATGTCTCTGAAGATATATTTTCGGTAGAACAACTACTGATATTACATGTTATTTTAGAAATCCCACTGAGCATAGTTATAATCACCTCCCCCCAAATATCTGTTCTTAATTTTATATTTGTTATATGAAACTCTGTGGAAATAATAATAAAAGTTAATTAAAGCTACACTGTACAACACAGCATTTCCAGTTGAGCAGATTGAAGCTACAACTTAACTCCCCTGCACCCTGTAAATACACATTTAGTTCTTTGACTTTGATATGAAATGGCTCGCCACTGTTTCCTCTGGGGAAATATTCTCAGCAGAAAAGCTGGGAATCCTGGAATCGATAAAAATAAATAAAAAAATAAAGTAAAAAACAGGAAAAAGATTTTCTGAATAAATACAGCAGTGAAGAAAAGAGTGATATACCTACAAGCACTTTTTATACTATCTGTTACATCTTCTTTTTAAGGGCTGGGTTTATCAGAGAACTGTTCAACAGTGTGAGACTCTTTCTGATGCTATGTCATTCAAAAGAATACAAATTTTTTTGAGCAAGGCTGTAAATGATATGAAATCTCTCTTTTAAAATCTGTAGCTCATACTGTTATATCAACTGTACAGTTGTAGCACAAGTTAAAGTAACTATAAACAGTAATGTTTTGAACTAATAATATCTTGAATAGTTTTTTTTTATCTTGTAATAGGTAAGTTCAGATCACCCCATAACCAGAGTGTAATGAAATTGTCAACATTTTCTTCATTTCTTCTTTTCCTGACAAATGGTGTGAACATATCACCTTTTTCTCTTAATGGAAAACCTAACTGGAATACATCAAAATGCTATTAGGTTTTTCATTTTCTAACACAATTTAAAGCTGGGGAATGCATGCAACCTTCATCTGTGCACCACTGTAAAATATACCCTGTCCCTGATAAAATGACTGCAATGGAAAATCAAACAGAATTGTTCTCTGTTTTGTATTGCTATTCCTTTGTTACAGTGTCTTTTTGAGTATGTGCAGGGTGTGTGTGGATTACACATTGGTTATGTTAACAAAAAATGTGTTTAAAATTGGACTTATGTAATTGTAATGTGCAAATATGTTTAATTAAAAAGTCTTCATCACCAACACTACTTATGTGTACACTGCATTTTTTTATATAAAGGATGAAGCAGACAATGTATTTACCATAAATTTCAGAGGATGTTGATTGCAGTATTATGTGGAAAAGGGAGAAAAAAGATCAAGTACCCTTATCCCATGGGAAATATCTGTAACCTATTCATTGTTTAATTCATTTTGTCATGGACTAAACCAATAATGGGATATACAATAAATCTAAGCTTGCATACACAATATATATAAGTCAGCGTAGGGACAGAAAAGGAAATTCTCCCACCTATAAAATTACACCTTCTGAGGCCTAATCCTGTACTTATTGAAGGTGATAGGATTTATGCTATTGCCTTTAATGGGAGCAGAATTGGGCCCTTGTATTGTGCCTCAAAGGGAAAAATGGAAAGTTGTAGGTCAGCATGTGTACTAGAATCACAGTTCAACCTGAGTACAAGGTGCAGGAACATGGTAGTCAACTTCATAAGTAATTGTGCTTTACTGGGTTAGAGAGATTTGTAAAGAAAAGAAAAGAAAAGAAAAGAAAAGAAAAGAAAAGAAAAAAGGTAAATTTCTGGCAGCTCTAAACAAGTTGATTACATTTTTAAAATTCAGATTTATTTGATAATGCAGAAATTATTTGCATCCTTCAAACCAAATTGAAAGTAATGAGGCAAAAGAATAATAAAATCATTCTACTGATTAAAAAAACAAAACAAAAACCTCAGTGAGAGAAAAGAAACAAATAACAGGAGCAGCTTGAAGATGATACATAAGAAGTACAATGGGACTACAACATAAGGTTTCAAGAATAAAAAACACCAAATGTTTTGAAAAAAAATCAAAGTTCTAAGCTAGTATTTGACTAAAGGTAAGATTTGACAAACCAAATAGCTTCCTACGGTAATAAATGCATAAAACCACCTCATAATAAAATTAAAGCATTTGATTTTGTTTTCTATGAGGTAAGTAACGATATACATTCTATAAGATAATTTTTGATACCAAGATTTGTGTATATAGCGTTTAGTTTGATTTTGTTTCAATATGAATGCTGCACGTCAGACAGTCTTTCTGCTAAGACATGGGAAAGAAAATAAATCAGAACTGTCTTACAACTCTTGATCAGATTTATCTTGAAAGTTCTATCTAGAACAGTAGGAAGAATGTACAATGAAGGAATATGATTTTTCCCTTTAATTGTTGCAGATAACACAAAATCCGCATAACAGAGCCCATTTAAAGTTTTGGATCAGATGTTACAATGTAAAATAACATCATGGAACGTCCTTAATTAAGTGGCAGTTAAAAGCACAACATTTCTGAGCATCAAAAAACATAAAACAATTCATTTGAAAATGCTGGATAAATAAAATATGCTTCCTCTATACTAAACCACATAGTATACAATATTACACTCACCCTGAAAAATAAATCATGTGGTTAGAAAAAGGATTAAAGCTGTTTGAAAACACTTTTTAAATACAAAATTGAATATAAAAAAGCATTCTGTTGAATGATGTACAGATTTAAGGATTGCTTTTGTAGCAGTGCTTAAAGGTTTCAGTTTGCAGCATCTAGATCTGGTCCACTGAGGCTGCAACAGTGGTTGTAGACAGGTGTTCTCTCCTTCTTGCTCATCAGAGTGATGTAGCTATTGTCTCAGCCAGAGATATTGTCAGCCCCTAGGAAAACCAGAGATCAAATGTAGAGGTCATTAACTAGCACCTTTTGGTCTTGCTGTAATCACATCCCAATTGCATACATCACAATTTACATATCATTACCCATTATGCTTTGTGCTGCAATTTTGCTTTTGGAGGTCGCTCTAACTTGATTAACTCTCTTTAAAAGTCTTGTGCATTTGCTTAACATCAAAGACATGCATTTACACATTGTACTATATCCCTTGTTGGCAGTTTCTATGAAAACCAAAGTGCTGTGTCAAATTGTACTGGAACTTGTGAAAATGTAACCATATTGGAAAAAAAAATCTATAAGGTAAGACCCAGACTCTTCAAAAACCATATGTCCAATTAAAAAGCTGCCAGTTGGACATTGCTAAATTTGTAAACCACAATAGAGGTATTTTAGAATTGCTTTTTTATACTCTGTTTGTTTTATTTTTAATTAGATACCTGAACTGTCTGCCTCCCTTATTCATTTTCTTCAGCATTAGCTGCTCATAGTGGATGTTCAATCCACTATATATGTGTCAGAATCTGGATTGGATACCCATTATCGAGATTGATAGCAGTTATCAAACCTCAAAATATGTGTGTGTTCTTTTTTAAATATTAGCTGTCACGGTATGATAAGTTGTGTTGGACTGTATGTTGCACAGTATAACGCACAGCGCAGTGGGGCACAGTTTTAAAGATGAACACACACTATTTTAACTTCATAACAAAAAATAGAAACAGTATACACAATAAAAAAAGAACCCGGGATTCACGATCAAGTCAGGATACATTAAAATTGTTCAACATGACTATATTTTGTGTTCTAACATGATTTCATTGCATTAGTAATATGGAAATTGTGTTTTCAGATCTGATAGACTGGATAAAATTTGCTGAAAATTTGAATAATTAGTTAAACAGAATATGCACAAAGGTTACAACACTGCAGATAAATGCAAAATACAGGAGACAGCAAGTGCAAATTGACCTGTATTATATAGGAGGGAGGGTATAATCAAGCTCTGTTATGCATTTTACAGGATATTGGTCTGCCAAAGCAACATGAGATGCCTGGAAAATGTGATCCATAATATGTTTTCTGGATATATGTAAAATCCTTCCCATTTTGCAATAATAAGTTCATTTTTGTGCTGAGTAATTTCTTTTTTCTTTAATTTAATTAGAAAGATCTTGGTGACATTGTATTTAACAAAAAAATTAATACTGTTACTGCTTAATAAGAAATACACACAGGTGCATTCAAGCCATAATAGCATAATTTTAACCAGGCAGTGCAGTCCTTTTCTTACACGCTTAAATAATCTCAAAACATTTTACATACATTTTTTCTGCAGAAATTTACACATTAATGCAGTCTAATTGGCTACTGTTGCAGTCTTTATGGTATCTGCAATGTTCAGACATCTTTAATAAGGAAGCTCCAGAACAGTTTTTGGCTCTTTAATGGGGACTTGAAAAGTGTATAATTGTCCCTTTGTGCATACAAACTAACAAAAACACTTTTATACTGACACAGGATTGTTGCCCTTATTTATGATTTTTTTTTTATTTTTTATTTCTTTAAAAGGTACTGGTGAAGAGTTCACTTCTGGCAAAGTAAAATGTGGTGTTCTAATTAAGTGGAAAACTTGAAAAGGGAGGCTTTTTGCAGAGGGGTCTCAATTGCTTCTTGTAACCTTTCTGAAAAGGGCAGAGTGTTAAAACAAACCTCCCACTTTTATTTCAAAAGGAAAAAAAATCAGAAGCTAAAGATAATCTCTCCATTAGTATTATTAATAGTGTTCAGCTTTCTCCACATGCTTTAGAAGCAGACAGACTTGTCACGAGCATCACATTTGCAAGCGCTGTCACAGCTACTGAAGGCTCTGGTAAAAGCACAGAAGTGTGTTAACAGTAACTGCAAGCAGCCTTTGGGGAACAATAGGCTTACCTATACTGTGCCCAGCTATTCAAAAAAACAAGTTGCTTTATTATACTCCATACTCTCGTTAGTGCTCATATAGTGCTTGACCCAGCCTCCTTTTTTGAAGTACTGTCACCAGTTCTAAACACTTTTTTCATTCCCTTGGATTAGCTAATTTGACTGTTACAACAGTCACCAAAGAACATTGAATTCACTGTCTCTGTCCAATAGATTCTAGTACTAGAGAAAGGAACCTTACTTCAGAGGTTCTGCCATTTTTCCTCTACACACACATTTTAACATTTGTCTTTAAAAAAATCTAACAATTATTTGATTATCTTGACAGATACATGTTGGCACTAATTATCCAGTAAAAGTCCTTGGTATTAAAGCAACTGCAAAAAGTAACCCAGATTTTTTGAGAACAATTGTAATAGTGCCATTAAACTTCTCAAGCATGTCAGAATCATTCAGCAAGAACAATGTGGGATACAATTATAAAAGCCTTGCCTAACTAGGAAGTAATTTATGTTTGGATTTGGCTGTGTTATGTTGGTAATTAATCTGCTCTAGGTTGGGTGCATTGTTGAACAAAAATGCATTTTAACGTGCTTTGTGGAGGTCTTACACTGGGTTATGGAAAGTGGACTAACTTTGAATGACTATACTTTGTCTTCTGTAATAAAGCTGTGGCTGCAGCATAATCAAGCTGAATGAGTAATCAGCTAGGGTAGTGTTTTCAGATCTTTTTTGTTTCTTCCCTAGGTCAAGTAAGTGCCTAACTGACATACTTTTATAGGATTAGGCAAGAACTAACTGTGTTGGCATCTAATCTGTTTTAGGCACAGATTCATTTTGTCCAGCTTCTACATCAATTGGGAGGCAAATCTACATATTAGGTAAACATACTGTATTTAGGCATGGCAAATGAAACAAATGGGACATGAGCAGTTTTTATGAGAATTTGGTACCATATTTCAATTAAGATATAGCAAAGAAAAAATATATATGGCCAAATGGCATATTTGATATTCTGAGAGCAAAAGCTGTATCTGTAGGCTTTAGCTATCTTGGACAAGATGAGCCAGACATGTCTTAGCTCTCAAAGATTTTTGTCCCATTGTGATAGAGGAAGGACAGCCTCATTCTAAGACCAACAGCTATTGCCTGAGTGCTCCCTCTGTGTCAGCTCCTTGGTGAGCAAAAAGCAATGAGCTTCTCAAAATCTGATCAAATATTGTATGATAGGATGAAACCATCATACACAAAAAATCAGGCTTTGCAAATGTTATCCAATATTCTCCTTCTCATCTATAAGAGTAGATGGGTGGGCATCTAGTCAAATGATACTTCAGAGAAATAGAAATACAAGTGAATAATAACCCCTGCTCTAAAGATACCATATTGAATGGATTCTTATCTGCAGAGACTGAAAATGCGGATGAGAGTTTCCATGACCCCTCAGATTCTCCATTCTTTAAGAATTTAACAACTGCATAAGGCAGTTTCAAATAACCAGGAAGAAGTAAGTTTTCCTCAATCCCCATCCACATCAAGATCCCAAATGGAGAAACTGAACAAGTGGCCAACAGATGGCCATATGGTCCTCAAGATCAGGGCTATACAAATGTTGTACTGCAAGACAGTTGTTCAGAAGGAAAAGTATAAGCCCAGATTCAGGAAATGGGCCATTTGCTACACTGATTCCCAGTTTTAAAACCAGCCAACCAATGAACCAACAATCCTTCACATCAAGGGAGTGATTTTAACCAACTTTTTACCTCAAGAAATTTTCCTTTGGGTATGTATGAGGTGAGAAGTGAGATGAAATGTCAGCCAAAGCTTCACCTTCCATGGAAAGCAATCCATGTGAATTATACAGAATAAAATTGTTGGGACAGTCTGACCAATTGCCTTTTTATTAAATGAATCCTCAGATTTAATATCCTGGGATCCTGATATTTCCCCCTGCCCATGACTGCTAGCAGAGGAAGGCCCCCTTCAGCTAACAGCTGTGAGTTGCTTATGGAAAATAATGTGCAAAGAATGTATTTTTCTCTGCCATGCATTATACCTGGCTGTGGATAAAGATAATGGCTTTAGTCCCTGTTGCTTCCAGTTCTTCTTTTCTTGTGATGACTTAATTCATCACAAACAGGGAAAGCAATAAAAAATATGGGAGAAGCAAGTGCAGCAGCATGAACATAAAATGTGCCTTTTATATATTCAAATTCATATCCACTTGTAGAAATATTCATGACTAATATTAAACTAAGACCAGAATTAGGCAAAATGCAACAGACATATATTGAAGTGAGCATTTTATTATGTGCCATGTCAGTCAGATTAAAGAAAAGAGTGCATGACACCGACAGGATATTGCATGTATATCAAGCAATCTATTTATATATGACAGGGAGGGTTTGATTTCTGGAAGGAGTGACAACTCTGTGAAATAACTGCTCGCCTTCAAAATTACTATAGAATAAATGTATGCCCTTTAGAATACAATTTTAAATTACAATTAACAAAATGTAGGTAAATATGTTTTGGAATCAATAGTGACATACTGAATAGGGGAGGAAGAAATAATCTGTAAAGATACAGAGGGGTTGTTTAGAGCCATCAGCACCCAGGCTCTGAAATACTGAATGAGGAAAGCAAAGAATATTTCTCCTAGAGAAGGTAACTTAATACAAGTGATGATTCGTTTATTACCAAAAAGGCCTTGAAGTGTGTGTGTGGTGGGGGGGGGGGGGGGTTGTGGGGGTGGGGAGGAGAGTTGCCATTTTTTTCATTATCTAGGGATAAAATATAGAGGTGAACTGCTGTCATTAACAATAAGTGATCAGTATGTTAGTCTGTTTATAAAAATAAGTGATAACATCTCATTTGCCTTACTACTGTTTCCAGTCCAATTACAGCTGTAGTTTTATTTCATGTTTCTGCTCGTTTCTTCCCAGGTATAACACTCAGTAAACAACTGAGGAAATAGAAGCTCAAATGCTAAAAATGGGTAATTACTGCATCATTTTACTCTTTTTTTTTTCTCCTGCAAGTAGCCTTTGCTGGAGGGGGGGGGGGGCGGGGAGACAAGAATTAAAGCTGAACCCACTAACTTCATTACCTCTAAAGATAAAGTGCATTGAAAGAGAAATAATTTGAGTTCACAATCATTACACTTGGATGCTTATACAAGACACAGAGATAGGGAAAAAGAATAATCAGTGGTCAATTGACTTTATTTCCTTTTTTTTCTAGAATTATAATTTGTATGACTCTTACATGTTCCCAAGTTTATCTGAGCAGAACATAGAGACCATCTGACCAGCAGTCCATAAAATATGTTAAATAGAAAAGCAGAGATTTTGGATGAGACACATCAAGCTGCATTCTGTAAGCAGTAATGAGAATGACTGTAGTCAAATCTCTTGCTGTTATTTCCATGAGGTTTCAGCAATATCAAATTGGTACATTTGGGGGAGCTATTGGACAGATGCAATCAGGGCTGGCTTTGTATATCAATAATTTCAAACTGTATTTTCTCATAACCTTTCCTTCTTTGTTCAAAAGGGGACTTCCATTTTAAATTGTAATCTATGACTTTTGAAATGAATGTTAAAATGTTTCGCCGACAAATTCTTCTGGTTGGTTTTCTTCTCTCTTCTTTCTTCTTCTCCTTCTTGCTGTATTGAAAAGCCATCATAGTAGCATTATGTGGAGGTGAAAGGTACTAGACTTTAAGGAGACAATTAAGTCCCCATTTTTTAGTGGGATTGCTATGGGGATTATGTATTTAGGAGATGCTAATCAGAGTTGCACATGGATGTTAAAATTCAGCATATATTAGCTATTTACAGCCAGAGATTAAACCATTTCCACAACACACATCTTAGCCTGAATACTTTCTGCTTTCAAATCTCACTCTACTTTAAACTTGATTACTTGTGGCTTTGTAATGCATTTGCTAATATCATCTTAATCCTTCTGTGGTATTATATAGTATAACAATCAATAATGACCCACATACAGGAGCTGCTATATCACAAGATCCAAGGAGAATTTAGTGCAAGGAAGCAAAAAATCTGGGGTTGTCATACTTAAATAATAATTATAACTTGAGCTCACAAAATCCTGGCCTCTGATTGGATAAAAGCAGCTAAAACGCAAGGAGGATATTTACCTTTGTATAACAGGTCCAAACTTCTCTTATAATCAGGTGTTTCCTGTGCTAGCCCTTTCCCTTCGCATTGGTGTGGATGAAGAGTTATAAACAGTTTCAACATAGACTATGGCAGTTATTTAAAAAAAATAAAACTAAAATTAGAGTTTCTTAATTTTAATTTTCTTAATTCTTAACATTTTAAAGGTAAAAATTTCTCAGCAACAATTTAGATTAAACTATTTTTTAATTTCATATGTTTTGGAGTTTACAAATCCCTTTTTCATTTTTGGGGTTAATAAAACATAAAATTAAAAATGGCATATTGTGGTTGAAACTGCTATGTATATTAGTGAAATTCTACCTTAACTTAGTGGACAAGGACCCCAAAGGTCCTGTAAATATAAACAAATGTTTGTTTACTACTACCACTTAATCATCAAGTATTTTAAATTTGGCCAAATTCTTACTGGGCAATTACATTCTGCCTGGTTAAATACATGACATCACCCCTTACTTCCCTGTTGCAATTTCAGTTGGGTATAGTATTCTTCTTCATTACTTATCCTAAACCGTTATGAAGAGTTGCTCTGTACTGTTAAATAATTGGTATGCTCTCCTACAGAGGTGGTTGCATATCACTTAATTTAACTAATATATAACTCTCATTGTGAAGAGAAATATCTTTTGTGGTGAATGGGATTGTATCATAGCAAGACGTACTTTACATTTATTAAGATATTTAATTTAAACTCTTTTGATAGATTTGTTCAGCACTGAAGTTATGGAACTTGGAGTCAAGACTTCTGATTCTCTGTTAGCAAGTTGGGACCAACTCATGGCTTGCCCTTTGCAGGTGCACTAGAAAGAGAGAGAGAGTGTGTAAGAAAAAACAAAGGTCCAGATTCACAAAAGTATTTAGACACTTAGCTCCCATTCATTTTAATGTTAATTAAGTGTCTAAGTACATTTGTGAATCAGGGTCAAAGAGAGTTTTTCACTTCTACTCGGAGCAAGCAACAGTGGATGTGTGGAGAATAGGCATTGCAGAATTGGAATTGAACCACAAATTCTCTAGGGAATCCTGTTGCAGCAGGGTCCCTCATAAACCAGGCCATGGATTGAAAGCCACAGTCTAGCTTGTAAATAAATGTTCAGTGTCTCAGTTTACCCATAAGTGAAATGTGGATGCTATATTGGTGTACAAGTCTCTTGTCTTTTATGTTATGTAGCTCTTTTTTTTTCCTGGCTATTTCAAGTCATATGATTCCAGGAGATGCATATGTTTTGGATTCCTTTCATTCAGATTTGGATTTGGATTTTAAATTGTCAGTTGAACACGTAGAGGGAAAGGAATTGGTCTGCTTATATTTATCACTACATGTGCACGGTCTCATTTATTACTCGTTTATTACTATATGTGCTGGTGTTTGTTACTCTCACATCTTTGTTCATCAGCGGTATCTTCTGTTCCTCACTTTTTTATTTTTCCTGTGAGGTTTTTCCATCATTAGAGACGTATTTGAATTTTATTTTTGTGGGAGGAATATCGATTTTTGGCTCAGTCGGGGAAACAAATTTGTAGGACTGTTCTAATTTCTCGGCTTCTCTGGCTATGAAGTTTAGCAGCCGCTAATCAGTTAAGAGTGTGTGTTGTGTGTTGAGAGACTAACACTTCTCTGGACTTCTGTCATATACAAATCAGTCTTAACATACATGCAGTTTATTTCTGGTTTCTCAGGAACTAATTTTCTTCTTGGAACAATGAAAAAGAAGGTGGCATATTTAACACTTCTCAGGTGAAGTGACAAACTACTTCTGATCTTGCTTCCACTGAAGTCATTAGCAAAAAGAAAAGGAGTACTTGTGGCACCTTAGAGACTAACCAATTTATTTGAGCATGAGCTTTCGTGAGCTACAGCTCACTTCATCAGATGTATACCGTGGAAACTGCAGCAGACTTTATATACACACAGAGAATATGAAACAATACCTCCTCCCACCCCACTGTCCTGCTGGTAATAGCTTATCTAAAGTGATCAACAGGTGGGCCATTTCCAGCACAAATCCAGGTTTTCTCACCCTCCACCCCCCCACACAAATTCACTCTCCTGCTGGTGCTAGCCCATCCAAAGTGACAACTCTTTACATAATCAAGTCGGGCTATTTCCTGCATAGATCCAGGTTTTCTCACATCCCCCCCACCCCCATACACACACAAACTCACTCTCCTGCTGGTAATAGCTCATCTAAACTGACCACTCTCCAAGTTTAAATCCAAGTTAAACCAGAACATCGGGGGGGGGGGGGGTAGGAAAAAACAAGAGGAAACAGGCTACCTTGCATAATGACTTAGCCACTCCCAGTCTCTATTTAAGCCTAAATTAATAGTATCCAATTTGCAAATGAATTCCAATTCAGCAGTTTCTCGCTGGAGTCTGGATTTGAAGTTTTTTTGTTTTAAGATAGCGACCTTCATGTCTGTGATTGCGTGACCAGAGAGATTGAAGTGTTCTCCGACTGGTTTATGAATGTTATAATTCTTGACATCTGATTTGTGTCCATTTATTCTTTTACGTAGAGACTGTCCAGTTTGACCAATGTACATGGCAGAGGGGCATTGCTGGCACATGATGGCATATATCACATTGGTGGATGTGCAGGTGAACGAGCCTCTGATAGTGTGGCTGATGGTATTAGGCCCTGTGATGGTGTCCCCTGAATAGATATGTGGGCACAATTGGCAACGGGCTTTGTTGCAAGGATAAGTTCCTGGGTTAGTGGTTCTGTTGTGTGGTATGTGGTTGTTGGTGAGTATTTGCTTCAGGTTGCGGGGCTGTCTGTAGGCAAGGACTGGTCTGTCTCCCAAGACACCATAAACACCACCCTATACCGGAAACCTACTGACCGCTATTCCTACCTGCATGCCTCCAGCTTTCACCCTGACCACACCACACGATCCATCGTCTACAGCCAAGCTCTGCGATACAACCGCATTTGCTCCAACCCCTCAGACAGAGACAAACACCTACAAGATCTCTGTCAAGCTTTCTTACAACTACAATACCCACCTGCAGAAGTAAAGAAACAGATTGATAGAGCCAGAAGAGTTCCCAGAAGTTACCTACTACAGGACAGGCCTAACAAAGAAAATAACAGAACGCCACTAGCGGTCACCTTCAGCCCCCAACTAAAACCCCTCCAACGCATTATTAAGGATCTACAACCTATCCTAAAGGATGACCCAACTCTCTCACAAGTCTTGGGAGACAGGCCAGTCCTTGCCTACAGACAGCCCCGCAACCTGAAGCAAATACTCACCAACAACCACATACCACACAACAGAACCACTAACCCAGGAACTTATCCTTGCAACAAAGCCCGTTGCCAATTGTGCCCACATATCTATTCAGGGGACACCATCACAGGGCCTAATACCATCAGCCACACTATCAGAGGCTCGTTCACCTGCACATCCACCAATGTGATATATGCCATCATGTGCCAGCAATGCCCCTCTGCCATGTACATTGGTCAAACTGGACAGTCTCTACGTAAAAGAATAAATGGACACAAATCAGATGTCAAGAATTATAACATTCATAAACCAGTCGGAGAACACTTCAATCTCTCTGGTCACGCAGTCACAGACATGAAGGTCGCTATCTTAAAACAAAAAAACTTCAAATCCAGACTCCAGCGAGAAACTGCTGAATTGGAATTCATTTGCAAATTGGATACTATTAATTTAGGCTTAAATAGAGACTGGGAGTGGCTAAGTCATTATGCAAGGTAGCCTGTTTCCTCTTGTTTTTTCCTACCCCCCCCCCCCCGATGTTCTGGTTTAACTTGGATTTAAACTTGGAGAGTGGTCAGTTTAGATGAGCTATTACCAGCAGGAGAGTGAGTTTGTGTGTGTATGGGGGTGGGGGGGATGTGAGAAAACCTGGATCTATGCAGGAAATAGCCCGACTTGATTATGTAAAGAGTTGTCACTTTGGATGGGCTAGCACCAGCAGGAGAGTGAATTTGTGTGGGGGGGTGGAGGGTGAGAAAACCTGGATTTGTGCTGGAAATGGCCCACCTGTTGATCACTTTAGATAAGCTATTACCAGCAGGACAGTGGGGTGGGAGGAGGTATTGTTTCATATTCTCTGTGTGTATATAAAGTCTGCTGCAGTTTCCACGGTATACATCTGATGAAGTGAGCTGTAGCTCACGAAAGCTCATGCTCAAATAAATTGGTTAGTCTCTAAGGTGCCACAAGTACTCCTTTTCTTTTTGCGAATACAGACTAACACGGCTGTTCCTCTGAAGTCATTAGGTAAATATTCATTGATTTCAAGGGATGCAGAAGTGGGTACAGAGTAGTAAATCATCACATAGCAAGAGGAACAAAAATAAGTTACAAGAACATTATGGTTGCATGGTTAAGCACTTAAGTGTGACAAAACACATACAACCTGAACCCTGCCCTTGTGCATATGTATTATGATAGTCTTTAACGACGTGGTCACATACTAAGAATATATGTAATATATGATTGTGTGAGTGCGTGTTCCTCAGACAAAGCATCATATTATATAAAATGTTCTACAGTCTTAGATTTGCATTTGTAACATTCTAAATGGTTTTTCATTATTGTACACATATAGCAAGTACTGTATATGCTAGTGAAACTGAGTCCACTGATAAAAAAAGTATAGTCATATAGACTCATTGACTTTAAGGCCAGAAGCGACCATCATGATCATCTAGTCTGACCTCCTGCACATTGCAGGCCACAGAAACCTGACCCACCCACTCCTGAAATAGATTCCTAACCTCTGGCTGAGTTACTGAAGTCCTCAAATCATGATTTAAAGATTTCACATTACAGAGAATCCACCATTTATACTAGTTTAAAGTTGCAAGCAGGGGCGGCTCTACCAAGTTTGCAGCCGCAAGCAGTTGCTGCCAAATTTCTGCTGCCGCAATCCCGCCAGAGCTGCTGCCGAATTGCTGCCGCGGGACACGAACTGCCACTCCATTCGGAATGCCGCCCCAAGCACCTGCTTGGAAAGCTGGTGCCTGGAGCCAGCCCTGGTTGCAAGTGACCGGTGCCCCATGCTGCAGAGCAAGGTAAAAAAGCCCCAAGGTCTATGCCAATCTGACCTGGGGGAAAATTCCTTACCAATCCCAAATATGGCGATCAGTTAGACCCTGAGCATTTTGGCAAGACCTACCAACCAGAGACCTGGGAAAGAATTCTCTGTAGTAACTCCTCCCCATCTAGGGTTCCATCATCAGCTATTGGGGATATTTACTACTAGCAGTTGCATAGAATCATAGAATATCAGGGTTGGAAGGGACCTCAGGAGGTCATCTAGTCCAACCCCCTGCTTGAAGCAGGACCAATTCCCAATTCTTGCCCCAGATCCCTAAATGGCCCCCTCAAGGATTGAACTCACAACCCTGGGTTTAGCAGGCCAATGCTCAAACCACTGAGCTATCCCTCCCCCCGGCAGATGAGATATATGCCATTTTAAGCAGTTTCATCTCTATAAACTTATTATTAAGTTCAGTTTTGAAGCCAGTTAGGTTTTTTGCCCCCACGGCTTCTGTTGGAAGACTGTTCCAAAACTTCACTCCTCTGATGGTTAGAAATCTTTGTCTAATTTCAAGCCTTAACTAGTTGATGGACAGTTTATATCCATTTGTTCTTGGGTCCACATTGGCATTTAATTTAAATAACTCCTCTCCCTCCCTGGTATTTATTCCTTTGATGTATTTATAGAAAGCAATCATATCTTCCCTCTGAGTTTCTTTGGTTAGGCTAAACAAGCCAAGCTCTTTGAGTCACCTCTCATAACATAGGTTTTCCATTCCGCTGATAATCCTAGTAGCCCTTCTCTGCACCCGTTCCAGTTTGAATTAATCTTTTTGCATCCAAGATTGCCGAACCTTTTTCATGGCTGCATCTCACTGGCAGCTCATAGTCATCCTGTGATCAACCAGTGCACCCATGTCTTTCTCCTTCTGTGTCACTTCCAACTGATATGTCCCCAGCTTATAGCAAAAAATCTTGTTGTTAGTCCCTAAGCATGTGACTTTGCACTTTGCAGTATTAAATTTCATCACATTTCTATTATTCCACTTTTCAAGGTCATCCAGATCTTGTGTGATATTCTGGTCCTCCTTCGTATTGGCAATACCCCCTAACTTTGTGTCATCCACAATGTAATAGCACACTCCCACTTTTTGTGCCAATGTCATAAATAAAAATGTTAAACAAGATTGGTCCCAAGAGCAATCCCTGAGGAGCGCCACTAATAACCTTCTTCCAGCCTGACAGTTCACCTTTCAATATGACCTGTTATAGTTTCCCCTTTAACCAGTTCCTTATCCACCTTTCAATTCTCATATTAATCACATCTTCTCCAATTTAACTAATAATTTCCCATGTGGAACTGTATCAAAAGCCTTACTGAAATCCAGATAGATTAGATCTACTGCATTTCCTTTGTCTAAAAAATCAGTTATCTTCTCAAAGAATGAGATTAGGTTTGTCTGGCATGATTTACCTTTTGTAAAACCATGTTGTTTTTTATCCAAATTACTATTTACCTCTATGTCCTTAAATACTTTCTCTTTCAAAATTTGTTCTAAGACCTTGCATACAACTGAGGTCAAATTAAGAGGCCTGTAATTTCCTGGACCACTTTTTTCCCCTTTCTTAAAAATAAGTATTATATTAGCAATTTTCCAGTCATAGGTTAGAACCCACCAGTTTACAAATTAATTAAAAACTGAGTCCACTGATATGAAAAGCTTCTTTTTAATCCAACAGTTTACAGGCCAAGTCTAGCAGAGTAATAGAAACATTTACTGGAATGTTTAGGTCACCTAAGTTTTAGCTAAATTTTTTCATCATAAATTCCCTTATTCCCTGCATTGCACCTAAGGAAGGCTACACTGGACAAGCAGTTAAATTTGCTTTAGAGTTAACTGCTTTTATCTATGACCAAAGGGTTCATGGGAATTATCGTTCTGATCCAAAGCCCATTAAAGTGAACAGGAGTCTTTCCAGTGATTTCAGTGAGCTTTGGATCAGATCTATGTACTTATTTGGACCGAATCCTGCTCCCATTAAAGTAAATGGCAAAATTAACATTGGTGTATTTGATGCCAGGTATGACACACTTGTAAATAAAAATAGACTAGGAAAAAATATCCTTAATCTACTTCCACACATTTCTCTTTCAACAAAGAATTAACCTGAACCAGACATCCAAGCCCATCTCGACTGTTTGGAAACCAGGGCCATATAAATACATATTTAAACTGTATTCAGTAGATATACATATCTCTTTTCAAATGTATACCAATGTAAGAAGGGGGCATGGTCTCCCTGACAGACAGGTGGTCTGTCAGGGAGACAGGGGGCATGGTCAGGACCTGACAGGGGGCATGGTCTCCCTGACCGTCACCTGGTGGGCAGAGACAGGACACCGGTGACTGCCCTGCCTGAAGCAGAAGAGCGGGTCAGGAACTGCAAATATAAAAGACATGCCCTCCAGCTCAATTGGAGGAGAACTGCCAGAGGAGCGGGACATCTCACCCCCTGCCCACTCACTGCTGAAGCTTGGACCTAACGGAGGCCGCTACAGCGCCAGAGACCTGGAGGGGCTGCTGGAACTGCCAGGCACTGAGAACACTGAGTTGCTGTTGGGACTGTCACTAGCCATGTGCCCCAGTGAGATGAACAATGACCCCATAATCCAGGTACTCCCAGACTGGGAGTGTAGGAAGGAGCCCAGGGAAGCCGAATAGGGTTCGGCTGTGTTACTGACTGCAAGACGGCCAGTGCATTGTGGCCGGAATTCCCCGCTGACCCAGTGGTGGATCACTCTGCCATTGTTAGGGTCCTGGTCTGGGATGCAGTGGCATTGGGTGGGCCTGCGTCCCCTTGCCCCCTGCCACCCCACCCCTGGGGGTGGTAGCCTCCCCACTTTTAGGCCAAGAGGCCTGCATTGGTCTGTCACCCACCAGAGCTAGGACACCAGATGGTTTTGTTGTCTGCCCACCAGAGAGCTGATCCCCCTACAAGCCAGAGCCACTAACTGTTTGCTGTCCTGCCTGGACTGCGGGATCCGGGCTGAAAGGCTTATCGTTGCTAGGCCTGACTGCAGGCCAAAGCCATTAACTATCGGCTAATTTCCCCCTGAACTGAGTCTCTCCAGAAGCATTGAAGCTACGGGGCGTGGTCTCCCTCCTGGTGGATGGGGGGAGAGAGCTGTGACCGGCTTACAGCCAATAATATATCAGCAATGTGTTTTTATAACCTAATTTATAGGAGCAAACATACTCACCCACATGGTAAAACAATGAATTTTATTTTCTTATAGACTTTCATTAGCAATTAATTCCCACTTAAATTTGCTATAATAATTAATAATTTACAATAATAATTTACAATATTGTTTCAGGCGCTCTGCCTAAGTTATATAAAAACCTTCATTTCATTGTCTCCAACCCAGATTTTGTGGACATAAATTCAGATTTTCAGCATGCAGATGCGTTAGCTACCTGTACTGCCCTCTGAATAGGAGAATTGTTATCAAGTTTATTTCAGTTCAGTTGATGTTTTTTGCTCTTCTGTATCTTCCTGAAGAACTGGCACAGTTGTTCCTGTGGAAATTATTTGCTATCATTCTGCATGCTTTTCCTCCTTAGAGTAAGCATTAGTTTACTGTATCTGAACTTTGTCCTTCCTCCTTGTCTCATGTTAGAAAATTGTGGACCTTTCCTTTAACTTTTTTGTAACTCTGCCTAGTTCTCAGTTCTGGGCTAATTTCAAAACAGTAGTATAGTCTCTCCCTTCATTTTTTTCCTCACTAGAAGGGCACAGCATTCGCTCTCCAGACTGGGCCACTAGATGAGCAGAAAAGTTCCTTCTGTGGATAATGCCCAGCACCTCAGGCTGATCTTCTGATCATTAATCTCTTTTCTTTTCTATTCAGTGATTGCTTGGGAGACCCAGGTCTGATGAGGCTTTTTCACAAACCAGACATTTTAACTGTTCCTTGATTGTGACTGGTTTTATATTCAACCAGTCACATTCTGCAGGGAGACTAATGGAGAATGGTTTGTGGCTTCTAATCTCTGCTCTCAGTAGCTTCTGACTTAACTCAAGAGCTATACTGGCTGTATTAGAATATGGCTAATGCTATCCTGGTGCCACAAGTGGGCCTGAACCCCCACCCCCTTAGCATCCAGGCTAACCCATATTTGAGCAGGGGACACCCGGCAGCCTGCATCCTTCCCTCCCTCCTGACAACTTTCAATTCACCTGCAGGCGGGTCGGGCAGGAGTGGTGCGGAGCCCTCCCGGCAGGCAGTGGCACAGCACAGTGGGAGGGGCCGAGTGCCTAGGCTGGAGGAAGCCCTGGCTGTCCGTCCCTCTCTCTCTCCCTCTCTTTCTCTCCTGCTCACCTGTGCTGCTCCGCAGCTCTCCCTGGGGCTGCAGTCATTGTGTCATCAACATCCCCACCCTCACCGGGGGGGGAGCCGCCAAGTAGGTGGCACCGAAAAGTTTGATACTATCCGCTCTCACCCCGCAAAACGGTCGGTGCTGCAGTGTAATTTGAAATGTAGATTGCTCCTTTTAGGTTCCCAAAGTGTGCAAAATATCATTTAAAAGTGGCTGGTTTTTTGTTTTGGGCGCTGGTGGGTTAATCTGCCCCCCCCCCCATACAGCGGTATGTGGCAGAGGGAAGCCTTGGACACACACATGTGTGGCCTACTCCTACTCACTCCTCTCCCCATTTCTGTGCTCACCTGGGCCTGGCTCCCTTCCCTTCCCCCAGCCGTCAGTCCCCTGCCTGCAGCCCAGTGGCATAGCAAGGAGTGGAAATTTGGGTAGTAGGAACAGCCTGTCATTGGCCGCCCATCCGAAAGTTGGGGCCCGCTCAAATTTCCACTCCTAGCTACACCACTGCTTGGGACCCTTGACTACTCCTGAATTTCCTGATGCCAACAGTGGCTCATGCTGCTTTTACTTCTGCAGATATGTAGGAAATACAACCCTTCTCTTTATTATAAGGGCCTTGCCCCAGTTTTCCATGAATGTTCACCTCGAGGTTAGACTACTGCAATGCACTCTATTTGGAATTATCCTTGAGAAACCTTACTGCCACCAGGAGTGGTCCTCCAGCTATCGAGCTATCTTCCTCTGACTATCTACTATGTTTACTGCTGTTCAGAAGAAGGGGTAAGGCAGATTTTGTTGGTCAAATATTTGTTTGACTATGGACCATTAATAGTGTATTTGTTGTTTTTGGCTGGAGCAGTATTAGATATAGGGAGAAGGGCAGGCTATTTGTGCTGTCTGCTGTGGGCAGTTTTATATGAGCTTTCATTTAATGGTTGTCATACATGCATATGCCCTAAACTATAATGCAACAGTTAGTGGGCAGGAGTAATATGAAGATATGAACATATGCTAGTGGCAAAACACTATGAAAGTTTGTCAGTTCCAATGATGAGGACTTTATTCAAAAAGTTTTGGGGAAAGTTTGGGTTTATGCTGTTTAATACTGAAGAATCCAAAGTAGAAAGGATCAGGTTTAAAGAAGGCAAAAAGGATTATGTCTTAAGTGATCACAAACTGAAATACACTATTTATTTTTACATTTTCCATGAAGCTTCAACAGAAGTATAGCAGTATCCATATACAACAAATTCACTCAGTATGTGATTGGAAAGTAATGAAGAAGACAGAACCACCAAATGATCCAATGGATAAAGAAGTTAGGATTTGTTTCATGAAGTGTTCCTTATATGGGTTTCAGTGGAGCAAGGATGATTTGAAGTAGATCCTCTGATTCAGAGAATAGGCCTAGATTATCTCTCCTTGATAAAGTAGGCTATGAGAACCTTTCTTTTTTTGAGGCATGACCACCAATTTATGCTCATCAACATTAAATGAGGCATAGTCGTACAGAGAAGTTTATAGAGTAGTTTGGAGCAAATATTTGTCTAGGTAAAGTGACATTTTGTTATAAAACCAAAAGTTACAATTGCACCTTTGACAGATGACTAATCTGTGAGTTTCACTACGTCTAATAATGCTGATGTCCAACTAGACCTGCTGCTAGTCTTTCATTGTGTATATTTGAGGCCAGGGTATAATGTGGCCATGCTCATTTCTTCAAAACTGTCCTTGTTTTTTTTGAATGTGCAGCATAATTGTTCCCCTAATTCTAAACTTTAATTAAAAAAAATAAATAAAGGGCCTGATTCAGCTTTGCATTTCTTCTACACAGGGGTAGCACATGGAGTAATGCAGGGGTGAATGAGACCCCAAGCTTTAATGGTTGCAAAGAAAACATCCAAAATGAAAACCCAGCATAAACCAGTATAATGGTCTCACTCTGAATCTGAGAAGGTCTGAAAAAATTGCTCAGAGGCATATTCAAGTAACTGCATTAAACTTCAGAGTGTCTACGCTATAAACAATTTTACATGTGATCGTTTTAGCACAAACTAATATACTTTATAGCTAATGTTCTTTATTGTTGCTGAATGCAGTGGTAGATATTGGTATAGATCACGGGGGCAGAAAGTCCTGTCAAAGTATGATGGTAGGGGAATGAAGATTTAAACCTTAAACCTCTTGCCGCCTATTTTAAATTCATCTTCCTTCCTGTACAAATTGGGGAGGGGGAAAAAAAGAGAGTTTAATAGATTCAAAGAGTTTAAGGCCAAAAGGAACCATTAGATCATCTAATCCAAGGGTGTCCGGCCCATCAGATCTTTTAATCTGGCTCTTGAGCTCCATTGCCCCGCTCTGCCTGGAGGGCAGGGGCGGGAGCTTGCCCCGTTGCGCCTGCCTGGTGCTCCTGCCGGGGAATGGGGGCGGGGACTTGCCCCATTCCACCCTCCTGGAACTCCCATGTGTTCAGGACCTGCATGACGGGTGTGAGGGCATGCATGTTACTCTGGCTGTACAACCCAAACACACCTCATGCTCCATCAGAGCCTGGAATGCGCAAGCCCACATGCCGGCTACTTGTTGGCTTAGGTGACTCTGATGTTAATTTTGTGAGCATTCATGACCCGCCATACAATTTCCATACCCAGATGTGGCCCTCAAAAAAGTTTGCCCACCCCGATCTAGTCTGACCTCCTGTATATCACAGGTATATTTCACACAGTTACTCTCGTATTGAGTCCAACAACTTGTATTAGGCTAAAGCATAGCTCCCAGAAAGGCAGCCAGTCTTGATTTGAAGACATCAAAATATGGAGGATCCGCACAAAACTGAACACCCTTGCCCTGCCCCTTCTCTGAGGCCCCACTCCACTCACTGCATCCCCCCCTTCCTCCATCACTCACTCTTTCCCATCCTCCCTCAGTCGCTCATTTACGCCGGGCTGGGGAAGGTCCCTTTTCGACCAGGTGTTCTGATTGAAAACCAGACACCTGACTACCGTACATCCTTGGTATTTTTTGTTTGTTTTGTTTGTTTGTAGTGCTTAATCATCCTCACTGTTGAAATTCCATGCCTAATTTTTAATTTTAAATTTTTTACTTCAGTTTCCAAGAATTAGTTCTTGTTTTACCTTTTTTCTGCTAGATTAGGGAGACCTTTAGTACCTGGTATTTTGTCCCTATCAAGTTACACCATAATCGCTTCAATATTTGTTGATAAACTGAACAGATTGAGCACTTTAAGCAGCTGCTTCCTCCTGTCAGATGCTTCATTGCCCCAAATCCCCACCCCTATACTTTCCTTTGGACCAAAAGACTCCAACTGTCCTCCACTCAGTTACCAAAACTTTCATCTTTGCCCCAACGACTTTTACAATGCGGCCACAAATGTACGTACAAAACTCAGTGGCACATTGAAAACTGAACATTTGGGGGCAATATAAAATAAGTTGATATAAACATAAAATAACAAGGGATGCTTTCCTTATTGGGCTAGAATCGGGGAAGGAAAGAAGGGCGTGGCAAGCATATGAGTCAGTGCCACATAATCAAGATCTAATATTCCTCAGAGAACAAAGGGTGTTGGGTGGTGATGTGAGGAGTTGAAACTCTTACTTTAAATTGTCATTTCCCCCCATCCTGTGTCTTTCCATAATGTGAGACTAATACCTTATTCCATTTGGTCCAGGAAAGGGGAGTGAATGTATATGAGCTGACATTTAGCTATTGGAAATATTGTCCTGGTAAATGTGAGCTATTACCAGCACTGGAGATTAATACCTCAAATGAGGAGAATGCAAGCTCAGAAGGCTGGTCTTTAGGTGTCCTTAGTGTTCAATAAAGAGAAGTTTGGTGAAGTAAGGAGATTAAACTTCAAAAGATCCATCATTCTTTTTGGACTGGCCCATAAAGAACTGAAGATTAGATTTCTTTTCAGGAGGCTGACAGAGTTGAGAAGAGGATATATTGGATCTCACAGACTAGCAAGGCAATTGCAAGCCAAAGCAGGGGCATTGTCTTTTTATGTGTTTACACAACACCTAACACAAAGGGAGCTGTGCGACCTATAGTAATGTAAACATTAAATAATAATCAAAGCAATGTGCCTGAACTGCCACTGCCTTGCACCCTGTGGGCAGAGAAGGACTATCTGTCTGAATGGTTGGATTTTGTATTCACTTTGCACTTAAATTGTGCAGATGCAGGAAGGATGCTCTGGGGGTTCAGGATTCAAGGATCTTGGGTTCCATTCATAGCTTAGCCACAGACCTCTTGTGTGACTCTGGGCAAGTCACTTAGGCTACATCTACACTGGCAATTGAGCGACAAAACTTTTGTCTTTCAGATGTGCTAAATCTCACCCTCCCTTTACTGAGGCAAGTGTCAGTGTGAACAGCACGTTGTCAGCAGGAGCACTCTCTTGTTGACAACACGAATGCCACTCTTTGGGCGTGGAAGTATTTTGTCAGCAAAAGTGCTGACAAACCGTGGCTACACAGCCCGACTTTTAGTGACATGGCTGTGTCGACCCGGCCATGTCACTAAAAGCTGTGTTGTGTAGACAAAGCCTCAGATGCAACAGTGGTGAGGGCCAAGGCAGTGTAAATGACTACACAAGGTGCATTGCAGTGGAGAATCAGGACCAGCATCTTCAATATGGGTCATACTGAGTTTAAACATACTCCTTTGAGTGGGGTAGATAAAAAGCCAATAAGGGGAGAGGGAGTGAAGACTGACTAGAGAAGAAATTGCATGTGAGTTTTAAGAGAGTCCAAATCTGCATCTGAACTTCCCAAAGTTCATTCGTGTCGTAATCTGGTGTTTCTGTTAAAGTCACGTCTGTCAAACAAACACACATGGCAGTAAAAATGTTAAATGTTTCAGTCAGCAGGCTTGAAGGCTTCTGACTAAAACATTGTACTTCTGGACTTCCAGCGGTGCATATCTAATAACGTACTTCATGATGTTTAAATACCAAATGCATCATTCTACTCCTTGATATTGTATGCAAGAGAAATTACTTAATTTGGTGATGAGCCGAGTGTTAGAGGCTGACAGTGATGGTAGTGGTGATTTTTCTGGCTACATCGCTCTCTCTCTGAACCCGGATGCCTATAGCACATAGCACACCACTGTCTGTATTCTCTGGGTCAGGATTTCATTTCACTATATCATAAGCTACTAACACAACCTTGTCATTGCAATTTGTCACACTTTTTTGTGTGCTCTATATCTGACTGAATTCTCATCTCCCCAGCCCATAGGCTACTAGTCTGGAACAAATCTCTGAAACATAATGGAAAAGGATAACCATCCCCCTTTTTCTCCTCTCCCACCTCCAATAAAACTAAATAGACACAGCCACTCCAAGGGTTCCATTTCCACAGGCTCTGCATGTTGCATCACATCAACTCAAACTATCTTCTTGAAGAAAGAGGAACATGTTTTGGCTGCTAATGCTTTGGCTGAGGTTACTGCTGCTCTCTCAGCTGTTGGGGTTGCTGCAATGTTTAGTGTCACTTGTGTAGTCGCCAGCAAAAGAGCATCTTCTGAAGGACAGACTGGAGATGATAGTACTTGTGAAGTACTTAAGCTTTGAGTATTACCCTTGCTCCTTGTGCCCTGCCTAAGCAAAACAGGTAAGTTTTTGAAAGAAGAAATTCTTAGCAATCAACTGTTCCTCCTTGGTGACTGAACTGCTGCAAGGGAAGGAAAAGGCGTGTGCCTCCTGGCTCTGCAGAAAACCTGGGGAGAGGCACCCGTTGCTCCACTTTGTCGATAGGTGCAGCCATCTCATATGGAAAGAGGGAGGAATCATAGACTTGACTTGGCTTCAGATAGGCCCTCCCTCTCCAAGCATAGCTGTTGAGGGCACTTGGTACCTCACAGGACCCTAGTTTGAAAACAAAAAAAGGTTGAATGTTTCCTGTGTGATCTTGAGATAGTCAATTTATGCTGCATCTCAGTCCCCCAATGGTATAATGGGGACAGTACTTCTCTACCTCACAGGATTGTTGTGAGGATAAAATCCATTAATGTCATAAGGGCCTCAGATACAGTGTTTTAAAATCCCTTCTGAGCATGCTCATTATGTAACTGCATAAGATTTTTAGTACGTCTCCACCCCTTTTGTGTCATCACAACTCACACTCTTTGTGGCCAGCCTGACAGGTATAGGAGCTGCAGCCAGGTCATCCCAGTGGGAGAAATTCCAAAATTAAGCTTTCAGCTTTTAATTCATTCTTCTTGCACATTCTGTATGCTTTATGGTATTGTTTCAGAGTAACAGCCGTGTTAGTCTGTATTTGCAAAAAGAAAAGGAGTACTTGTGGCACCTTAGAGACTAACCAATTTATTTGAGCATAAGCTTATGCTCAAATAAATTGGTTAGTCTCTAAGGTGCCACAAGTACTCCTTTTCTTTATGGTATTGTGTATATTTAACAACATAAACCAAAATACAAAACTACAGTTAACCAGAAAAGCAAGGCTAGGGAAGCTACATATGTGCAATGTGGCTTAGCTAATGTTGCTTCAGGAACCCTGACTTCAAGTGGTTTTAGCTGGCAGCCTTAAATATTGCATTATCATAGGGTTTCTTTGCATGTAATATGTATTTATGCCACTGTAAATCTATCAGCATTACACAATACATCCTGTTTTCTTTATGTTAAAGGGAATCCATAGGAGAAAATCAGCCACTCTATTAGTATATTTTCCCTTACGGCTCTACTTGTCTTCTTTCTTCTCCACATTTCCGTATTTTTTAACCTCCTTTGACTTTGTACCAGGAGTGAGATTTAATACCAATGAGATACTATTTTGTCAAATGCCAGCTACTCATGTTCAGATAATTAATTTACATACTGAACACCTAACCCAATTTTACCAGTTAATTGGCAGGACAGGTAACTCTTTTACCCACAAATAATTATTTTTGTATCAGTTGATAATCGGTATTTCTAAACAGGTCGTTCTCTAACTAAAAAAAAAAGTACCTACTTTTGTATTTTAAAAAATACATATGTATAGAGAGAGACCCCATATGTTTGCAAGTAAAATGTTTGCAAGGAAAGATATACCCGCCCTTCACTACACTCACTAACAGTGTCAAAGGCCAACTGGAGCAAGCAGAAGTGCTGTACTGTGTATCAACGTGAAGGGAGAGTGTTATTGTCTAGAATTATCATTTTTCTTGTACATTCCTTTTTTTTTTGTATTTTTAAAGAAAGTTGTTTTGCTGAAATATTATATGCTAGTCTTACATTGTGCTCTGTATGTAAATGAATGAGGCCTATCTTATAAACGCTTACATATCTAAGTGGTTCCATTGAAGTCAAGGGGACTACCCATGTGAATAATAACTATTCATGTCTCTAAGGGTTTGTTGGCTCATATCCCATGTTTTACTAGAGACGGGGTCAAGCTGCAAAGTTCGTATCTTGACTTCTAACACCCCAATGTTCAAATATGTTTGGACCAGGGATTTTAGATAGCCCATAATAAGAGAGGACATCTTTTAAAAAAATTGGATCTGGATTCAGGTTCAGGTTTGAATATCTCTTAAGTTTGCAGGTAGCCAGATCTGGGGTTGTGATTTGGGTCTGTCTCTAATATGTTTTATTATAAAACTCTTTTAAACCTGTCACATTTAAACCTGGATTACATCTCGTAAAAGTGATGTATACAAAGCTAAATTAAAATGCCTCCTCCACCCCCCAAGATAAAAAACAACCTCTACCTCTTCAAGTGGATCTTGTATGATGAAGACTGAAATTTTCACAAGTGATCATACACGTCTTGTGGTGAGATGGCAAGGTCACATCCGGAGAAGCTAAGCAGTTCTAGAAGGAGAATACATGTTGTGCACTTGTCCTTAGCAGAATTAATATACATACCTTCAAATTCTGGATCAATTTAAAGTTGAAGCCAGGGATATTTCTTGCTGAAGTTTGGGACATCCTCCTCTGAGGTTTTTATTTGTGCTGCATAGTAATGTTAAACTAAATATATATTATAATATAGTATGGCAGTGAAAAAACATGAGTCTGCATGTAGAACCATGGAGTGAGTACCACTCTCTGTAAATTGTATTAACATTTGATTAAGTAAACGTTGACTAAGCTTGAGCTCAGACTGGAATTTTTTCAGTGAAATTACAATGAGACCAAATGTGCCATGTCTGACTGAACTAAGTTAAACAAATTCATTTTTTCAGAGAGCCACATAAAGTATTTTAAGACAAAATTGCCACATAATGGTATAAGGCCTACTTCCTGGCTTTATTACTGGTTGAAATTGCCTGAGATAGATTCAGTATTCAAGGAATTTCCTGTGACATGAACATGACTGGAGAAATAATTTTCGACATTAAATTTGGTGAACTGCTGAACTTTGTTAATATTTTTTGCAGTGTTCAATTCATTTTTAATAAATTGTACAGCATTGGCAGCAGAACGAAGTCCAAAGCCCAAAGATTGAAAGTCTGAACAGGTCAAAGGAAAAAAAGTTGGCTTGAGATCTCGTGCCTGTTAAAATACTAACTAGAAAATTAGGCAGGAAAAACAGTTACAAAAATATTGAGAGTATCTTTGATCAGCTGGTTGAAGAGAAGTAATATGACAAACAGGAAATTACAAAGAATAACTATTTTGACTGTAGTGGAAATAGCGACTTAGGTAGCTGCAGTTCAAACTAGATACACAATATTTTCCTGGAATTTAAAGGAAAGGTATCCAGATGTCTAAACATTCTACTCAATGTGGCTTTTATTTCAGTTTTGGCATGCCTTCAGAAAACTGGTAGACAAGTTTAGCTGGAAGACTTTTTCCAGCATATTTACATAATTTCATACATATTTTATGCTTCTGCATTACATCTTTTAGCAGTGGTCATATTTAATTTTAAGATTCTCTTAAAATATTACATATATTTGTATGAATTATTTCATTGCCCCATGTCAAAATACTTTGTATATTAAGAAAATGTTTAGGTCTGTGCATGGCTACAGTAAACACAAGTGAGGGTAATCTCTGCAGAAAGACATTACTGAGTATTCAGTGAAGTGTCTCCAAATAATTGTAACATACTGTTCTCAAATGAGTTAAAAATGAATGGTGGTGGAAGAAAATTGTTGTATCTCATTTAGACACAACCACATGTTTGTACTGTGTATTTCTAAAATAAAATGTCAAGGCACTGTTCTTTGTGGGTCCACTGAAAAATCAAAATAATGGTTGTTACTTGGAAAGCCAGGACAGAGAGCCCTGACACCACAGCAAATAGACAGCACACCCAGATAATAAAGTAAATGCAAATCACAGCCCTGCACTTTAAGAAGGGGTGGGGCGGGGGAGTTCTGGCTGGCCAGGAGAAGAGGGCAAAGCTTTCTGGCTTGGGGGAGGCAGAGGGGAGATGTAAAACTGCTGGAAAAGCCCTCAGCGTGGTGGATGACTCACCACCTAGGAATGAGAGGTTTAAAAAGTTTAGCCTGGGCCTGCAGTTGGGGTCAGCAATGCACCTGAGGGCTACAACTTTTAGCTAGCAGCTGTCGCATGATAAATAGCAAAGACAACATCGTACTTTATGGCCTGATCCTGCAAGTTGTTGAACATGGTCTGCTCCCACTGGTATCGGGCAGGGCAGCCAACTCCTTCCAGGTAGTGGTTAATACATTGTTCAGTTGGGCCCCTATAGAGTTTATTGGTATTTCCTCCTCTCCTGGCCATGAATCTATTTGTCTGTTCTGTTATCTGTTATCTGTTCTGTCACATTGGGGGGCTGTTTGTTTCAGAATTATTTTAAGGTTGAGTCCAAAACATTTTTTTTTAAAAAAATCACATCTATTTTTCAAATAAATGTATCTGTCGCATTATGTCCATGAAAAGCAAAAAGACTTCTGACTTTTTGTGAATATTTATCCATGTTTTACATTCTGTGTTTTTAATTAAATGAAGAATGTAGAAGGTATTGTTTATACAATGTGTGTATATGCAGTTAAGGAGGAAAAAGGCCCCTTTCTAACATAATCAACTGGGAGATAGCAAAATTATTATTCTGAGTCTTGTTACAAGTAACTCAGATGTGTAAAACAGGAGATACTATTCAAAACTAACTTTATTTTCTTTCTCTGTCTTTCAAC
This sequence comes from Caretta caretta, assembly GCF_965140235.1. Taxonomy (NCBI): domain Eukaryota; kingdom Metazoa; phylum Chordata; order Testudines; family Cheloniidae; genus Caretta; species Caretta caretta. Next base: position 54,432,708 of record NC_134207.1, read on the forward strand.
AAAGATGAGAAAAAAAAGACAGAGATCTAAGAATAGATATAATAATTTAATAATGCTGTGTGCTTATATAGCACCTCCATCTGATGATCTCAATGCACTTTTCAAAGAATAATTAACCCTTGTTAATTAAAATAAGTATTGTGTTCCTTCTTCAGAGGAAGAAACTGAGGGATAGAGAGATTTAGACCACAATTTCCAGCTTATTTTAACTTCATTTGGGTTGCTGGATGCTCAGCAGTTATGAAAATCAGGCCCAAGGTATCTCAAGTTGGGTGCCCAAACATTAAGATATATAAATTCTGTGGCCACTTTTGAAAAATGTAGCCAAGGACCAGATCCTTGAAGGTATTTAGGCTCCTAACTTCAATTGAAATCAATGATTTTAGGTTGAAGTGACTTAGCCTTGGTCCCAGAGGAATGATAGGCTGTAGCTCATGAAAGCTTATGCTCAAATAAATTTGTTAGTCTCTAAGGTGCCACAAGTCCTCCTTTTCCTTTCTGCGGATACAGACTAACACTGCTGCTACTCTGAAACCATAGGTTGGTATGGATCTCAGAGCTCCTGACTCCTACTCTTGTGCCTTAACCACTATGAGACCATCCATGCTCCCTAAACAAAGATGAATGGGAATAAAAATATTATGATATTTCTTAAAAAGGACCTGATATGTTTAAACAAACTGTATGGTGAGAGGTGCTATTCTAAATTATTACAATGGGGCAGTGTGTAGGAAAGTTGTGAGCATTTTCATTTGCAAGGGAATATATTTGCTTGATTGTTAATTTACCATGATGATGCCAGGATTTCCTGATGCTTACTAATACAGCAAAATCTCTCCTCTCCCCTGTATTATTTATTCCTCAAGAGGGGTAGAAAGGTGGCTGCCTTCATATGCCTTCAAAAGGCGTAAATTTGTTATATTCAAAATGGAAAATAATAAGGTAAATCAGCTTATGATGCATGTGAGTCAACATTATGGATGAAGTGTGCTTCTGTTTCATAACCATCCAAGTTCCCCAAATCAGCTGAGAAACCAGCCTGGCAGTCTAGTGACAGCCTAGCAGGCTGCCATTTGAGTTTGGGTCCCAGTTTAGTACCCCTTCATGTCCCAAATTGGGAGATGCTGGTAGCACTGAGCAGTGGCTGCACAGAGTCCCTGCAAGGGAGCCCCTTACCTCATTCTCTAGCAAAGAGCCCACTGCGGTGATTGTGTAGCAGTGATAGGGAGAGTCTTTAGACTAATGTCTAAATGTGTCTAAATGTGTCTAATCTTCATTCAGTGGAGAGAGGATTGCTGCACTGCAAGTTGGAGTAGAGCTTTTAAAAGAAAGGGCATTAGATGTCTTGGGACCAAGGGACAGCTTGGAAAACCAAACAATTCTTATTAGTGTGCTATTTATTATGGTGGTGTTATTTATTATCAAATAACTCTATCTATCTGGTCACTACAGTACAGCTCAGCATCTATGTTTATTTTTCACAACCATGCTCAAATTATGCTGTGCCCCCAATAGTTGAATCCAAACATATTTAGCAGCACAGATCAGTCTATTTGGAGGGTGATTTGCATCTTAAAAATGGGTGAGCTTTCAGTAATGATATCTGTGAGAAGAGAAATGACCCTATTCCACCTTTATAAATACATGCATGATTCTCCAGTCCAGTAGGACCTACTCGTTTTAGATTTTTTAATTTTTATGTATGTATGTATTTATTTATATGTTTCCTTGGAAATATGCTTAATTAGTTAAAGTTCTTGAAGCACTCTAAAGATGCATAGCAGTATATGAGAGCTGGGAAATATTATTAATTATTGCTAGTGTTACATAGCCTGCACTGCAGATTCTGAATCTAAGTTTATAAACAAAAATATTATCTTTGCATTTTCCTCAGGTATGAAGAGACGATGAACCAGCATGCAAACAGAGCTTGGCTATTTGTGTGAGAAATCAACAGGAAGGGAATAAGTAATTCAAATCTGAAAAGCTGGGGCCTGATCATGCGATGTGCTGCACCCCTTCTGCAAAGCGCTGTGTACCCTCATTTCCCATTGACTTCAATGGGAACAGAAGACACTCAGCACCTCACAGAAGGCACTCACTCCGCCTCAGGCTATGTTCCCTACTTTCCAAAATTGAATGCCTAAAAGGAGTCTTTACTATTGTTTCTATGCACAAATGTTCTCTCTGGACTAGGCCCTGGGTCAGAAATTAGAATATATATAATATAATCTCTATTTGGATTAATGTAAGGAACATCACAGGGCAGTGTGGTCTGGTATAGTTAGAACATGAGACGGGAGACAGGAAGCCTGAGTTCTGATTCCCACTTGGCCACTGGTACTTTGTGACTTTAGGAAAGACACTGAACCTGTCTCTCTCATTTCTGCCATCTGTAAAAGGGGAAAGCCATATCTACTGGCACCTATCTTTGTAAAGTGCTTCTGAGATTGTCACATGAAAAGGACCATGGATGGATCATTGGTTTACAGTATTCCAAAGCAAAGTAAAGTTTCGCGATTGACAATTGAACCCATGCAAGGCACATTTGTATTGATACGCTGTTTGTTTCTTGTTTTTTGTTGGGCTTGTTTATCTCTTTTTTTTTAACCAAATGGCTGCTAACATTTCTGGAGGCAGCAGTATTGGTTCTTAAATGCTACCTAGTGTGAGTAGTTTATGTAATTTGTGTTTTAATTTTGTACAAAAGCACATGAGCGTGCGTTCCTCATCTTAGAAATGGTTTCATTTCAAGCATTCTGAGATTCATAGAAAAAATAATCTTGTTAACTGAATATTTAATTGTACATATTTCATTTATGAATACACACTGAAAATAAGTGGATTATTTCTAAATTATACTGATGAAAGCTCAAATTCTGCACATCTTTCAAAGTCAATGGTGAGTCATACGCACAAACCTATGGGCAGAAATCGGCCCAAACAGTACAGCAGTAAATGTAACAATATTATTGTTACTAATATGAAAAAGAAAATCAATACAATGCCTGGTTTGGTGCATGGAACAGAATGTAGGCCACTGGTAGCCCCCTTGGGTAATCAAGTCGGAATTTCATCCTGGTATTTTACACTACAGTTCAGTTCCTCATTCATATATGTATGTCTATGTGTTTTAAAGAGTTTGTGGAACTCTCATGGCTGCAGCTCCTCATATCATCCTTAAACTAGTCGACTTTTCCACACAAGTTCTTTTCTACACATTCCAGAATAGAGATGCAGACCGTATGACACAAAGACCCATGTTGGTAACTTGCCTGGGGACTGAGAAAGACAGCTGAACTGACAACATTTTAAGTAAAATAGAAATTCACACAACCACACTTTCTTGCACTTATAGCTTTCCGATAGATGTGTGGAAATGGCATATTGTTTGGGTTCACCACTATTTAAAACCTACAACAGCTCAGCTTTGTCCTCATCATCCTGCAGTTACATGAAGAGTGTGGGCCAGAGGCAGCGCCATATTAAGGCATAGGCACTATATAGTCATGCCTAGGACTTCAGCTACTTAAGGTGCATGATGAGATCAGAATCTGTTTATTTAAAAAAAAAAATTCTAGCCCTGGAAGAAAGTTTTGAAAACATGAACCAAGTGTAACTGATGCCTGACAGAGTTTGCCCCCATATTGAGCTCAAGAGGTGTGAACTTCCCTATTCATCTTAGCTATTAAACTTGCTGGTATTGTAAAGAGGGGTGAGGACATGACAGGAGGTGGGATGACACCAGGGTGCATTTGGAGTATTCCTTGAGCCCTGGATTGCCTTCGTTCAACCATTGACCCAGACAGAATTTGGATGCTGGATGCTCTACCAAATATCCATTAAAACCCTTGAAATGTACAGAATGTAATATTTGGGTTGGGAATATAGTTTTTATCATAACAATCTGTTCAAAGGATGAATATCCATTCTAAATGGTGTGCATTTTATTGCTATAGAGAACAAGGTAAGATCCCTAAACTATTAATGCAGAGAAGTGAGTGATCCTATAAACCACATTCTTCCAACCAGTTTTCTCCTACACATTCAGAGTGATAACACAGACTGTAGCATGGATGCACAGAAAGTGATATCATACTTCAACTCCTTAGCTGTAATGATTTAAATGACCAGTTGGTTTTACCTTACCGATTCCACAGCTGAAGGATGAAACCACTGTGTTTTCCTGCATCTTGAAAAATCCTCAAAATTGGAAACTGGAAGAACTATTTTAAAAATAGTGATAGTTGTTTCATCTGCAGACTAAGGGATGAGTCTGTGAGATGATAATGGTGTCAATGGGAAATGAAGCTGCTCAGGATCAACCCTTGAACTTCCTCACAATCCAATCAGGGCATTTTAGAGCAATTGTTTTTCATTTTGGGTACTTTAATTCTCCTGCCTCTAAACCAAATCATTTTCGTTTATATACGAAGTGTCAACAGATACTGTACATATTGAACTCATAAAAGTCTTGTGTAACACACTGCTCAGAAAAAAGAAGAAAAGAACTGAGGCATACACAAACATGCTAGTCAAGACTGTTTAAATTGTACTTTTAAGGGTCCCATTGCAGGAAGATATTGCTATTTACTTTCTCCAAGAACAGGGAGTAAACATGAATGCTTAAAAAAAGAGGAAAAAGGGGAAAAGAAAAGTGATAACACTTTAAATTCTTGATAATGCTGATTTTTGCTTTTTTGTATCTTACCAGAAGCTATTTTGCCATGAAAGCTCAAAGAGTTCAGCATTCTACATTTAAAGTAGCTCCTTTTTCCCCCTTCAGGTCTCTCAAAATATTTGGCAGCTACTATAACTATCCAGAGTTTGTGCTATAGAATTAATTTTTTGTAAATCTTCAAGATCAGGAATGAGTATAGCATTTGTTTTGCATGTATTCTTTGAACAGAAATCTCTTTGATTTTAATATTTTTGAAGACTATTGATGTAAGAGCAAACCTTCTTTAAATGGTTAAGAATAAAATATTGAAGTAATACAATACAGCAGTTTTGGGACAAGTACTGCATAAATCAGCTAAAGGTCCTTTAAAGCACATAACTGGCTGGCAAGACCAGACCCATTTCAAACCTGTCATAACACCAGCTTGTTTTTCAGTTCTCTAACTCAGAATGTCTGGATTTGAGTAACTTTTTTTTTTCCTTCAGAGTACAACACAAATATTGTAATGAGAAGCACTGTACAATCTGTGTGCATCTGAGTACATCTATTGTACACAACAGATAGTTCTCATCTCTTCTCTAAATCCTGTCTGTGTATGTGTATAAATTATTTAATATTTCTGGTAGCAGCCATAATATGTGAAGCACTCATCCAACATAAAAGAAAGTATAGTCTCCATTTCCTGTTGCTTAGGATGTAAGGTCCTGATCCTGCTCTGTGCTTTATGGTGATGGACTCCTGCCAAGTCCCACTAACTACCCACATGGAGTTTATTGCAGGATCATAATTGGTTGTATAAAATACCCACTCATGCCTACTGTACAGTGTGTCTAGATTCACACAAAAATGCAATGGTTTAAAACAGAATGAACCTCATGAACGTGCTGGATGACTCACGAGAACGGAAGTTTTGGGACTGGCATGAAATTTATTCGCTTGCATTTTCTTTATCATTAGTAGACCCATTGCATATTTCAGCGACATGTTTTAAATTAGTCAGAATGTTCAATAAACCTGCACAGATTATATAATTTGTAAAAATGCATTTTGCTGATTACATAGTTTTTGCAAACAATGACTGTTTTAGGGTATATCATGACAACCAGCTGAAACAAGACCAAACTTTTCCATCAGGTAATCAGAAAGAATTAGAGTTGGAATAGATATAAGCACTAACATTATGGGGTCATGGAAATAAAGTTTATTAGCTGGAATTCCTCAGTAATATGATGAGTCATACAGTCTCAAACAAATCTGGGTTGTGTTAATAACTGTTCTCAAACACACTGGTCTCTCGTGGTACCATAGTTGGTAGACAAGATCAGGAATGCTCTCTAGCCCAGGATTAACAGATTATTGCATGGTGAGAGTTGAATATGGTAAGTAGTATAAACTGTTTCTTTTCAAATTAATAATATTTTTCTGCTTTCTGCAATAGTTTGTTTTTAGTTGTGACTAATTATTAGACTGGGGAAAATACCTTATAATAATATTCTGTGAATATTAGCGTGACTGAAAAAATTAGTTCATTTCAGCTTTGTTTGTGGCTTTCTGTGATTATCCTAGTGAATGAGTTTACCGGCAGGAAAGTTTGCAGAAACAGCAAATATTAAATGAATATCACAAAATATTCTCAGAAATAGAATGCTGAAGTTGTAAACACAAAGATTAACACTGGTTACCTGATTATACTCACATACTCAGGGACAGAAGCATAGCATGTGACCTATTTACCAAACTAAAACATTGATTGAAACTCAGTTTTTTGAAAAATCATGTTAGTTAAGAATCTACAGACTAAGAATTATTGCAGAATCTATGCAGCAAATAATCTGACAAATGTGTAAATATAAAGACAACTGTAAACTGCTCATGGACAGTTCTCAGAGAAATATTACATTTGTTCACTAAATTATACATTACAAGCTGTTCGCTTAGCTCTACTCATTATTTAATTAATCATTTGAACAGTGAGTTTAACAATTTTAGATTTCCCTTTTGAAACAGAGTTGGTAGGTAGTGATAGAAGAAGGAGAAGATATAGAGGAGGGGAACTTTAAAGGTAGAGGAATGAGACAAGCAATTAGTGGAAGAAGTAGTGGGGAAAGATCTGGGCCATGTCTAGGCAAAGCCAGGCAAAATAGGAGAAATTTGAGAATGTTTTTTCCATTCAGATTTTAAGTAGTCAAATTACGCAGGCTTTACCATATCAAATCTTGCATTTATATCAGTGGGAGTTTTAATTGGCTAAGGATTACAAAATATACCCAAAATGTTTAACTTTTTTCATAGTATCAACATAATGAACAGCCTAAAAAGATGTGCATACAGTAAGTCATTTTTTTCTCTGTTTGATTGGTGCAATTCTCACTGAAGTTATTGCAGAGGGAGTTGTACCAATGTTACTGAGAGGACAATTTAGCTTAAGGTGATTATTATACTGTGAATGAAGAGGAAAATGGTCCACTAGCTCTAATTACACTGGTGCTGATTGACCCTGATATAACTTCCTGGAATTCAGTTAAGTTACATCCAGGATGAATTTGTCCCATTATAATTTTTTTTTTTGTAAAAAGAACCTCAACTACAGTTTATTTAAAATTTTAAAATAATTCCCTTTTTAAATGATGGATTTAATTAAATTTTAAATTGTGAAAAATGTGTATCTGACTGAATAATGCTTAAGCAATGCAACCTGACAGTTGTTGACAGTTGTTGTCTAATATCTCTGCATGAAGGTTGCATTGTGAGTCATAAAGTTCAAGGTCATGTGTCTATAACTACCCAGAAGGGTCTGTTCTCTACTTGATGTGGAAATGTAACTCGCGTTATTGTTAATGCAAGATACAGATGCACACTGGAAAGAGAATTGACCAGTCTTCCAAAATACAGTGTAATCAGGAATGAAGTGATCCGTAAGTGGACCCCCAATTGTGGTACCTTATTTTATTTTGATGAAATAAAACTCATACAAAAATAAATGCATCACCATATTTAAAAGATATACCAGGGATATGCTATTAGACCTTTTTAGAAAATAGTTTCTTTTTCTCCCCAAGCAAAATTTCAGCATAATTTTTTTTGCCATTTTTGTCAGAACTTTCCATGGAAAATTTGTATTTTTTTTTTGCAAAATATTTAGGCTGAAAATTGAAATATATTAACGCAAACTGACATTATAGTGCTTCATGGAAGTTGTAGTTCGGGTGCCTTATGTGTGTATTATGCGCCCATTCTCCCTTGGGCCGGGCACTCTTGTTTGAACATTTCCCATGATGCTCCACTTTTTCTCTTGTTGGTGAGGAGAGGGGTGTACATGATAGGAGTCCTTGGCCATGGTGCATTATGGTAGATGTAGTCCCTCCAGACAGCCCAGCCTATAGAGGAGAATGGAGCATAAGGCTCCCAAACTACAATGTCTTTGAGACAATCTGGCTCCATTTTGTACAGAAATACTTTTGATTTTGGCCCAATTATTTCTGATTTTGGGTTTTTTTGCAAAATATTGAATTATTCTGCAGAAAGCAGACACTTTTTGGGAGAAAAAAAAACTTTTATTCAAAAACCCAGTTTTCCATCAAAAAAAGCACTGATGGAATGTTTTGACCAGCTTTCTACACACTTTAAAAGTGAAGAGTTTAACATATACGCACCCTTGTTAGTGGGCTTTCTTGTATCATCTCCCTTTTCTTCTCCTCCATCCATCTTAGGTCCTCTATAACTATTGTCTTCCTTTTATTTCTTCAGCTACGGTTTTCTCTCATTCCTACCTCTTGCTGGTTTTTTTTTTTTTTTAAATAAACTGTCTCTCTTAAGGATACATTATCTCCCTTCCTTTTCATCTCTTCATTTGTTCTTCACATTCCTTCTCTTACCATCTCCCACCACTCTCCTTCTTCTCTCCATCTCTGTGTCCATGATCCCGCTGTACATTTTCCCCATTTGTCTCCATCTATAGCTAGAGGTTGCTGATTGATTCAGCCGTGCCCAACTGCTTTTCCCTCATGTAGGCCAAAAGCGTGCAGTGACTTCTCTGATGCTGCCTTTCTCGCAGGGCACTACAGGGAGTTGGGTCATAGGAATAGGCGAATCTTCACTCAATTTTTCATACTCTTCTCAACAAACAGCTCTCTAGTGCTCAACACTTTGTTGAGGGTTGGGTCTGCATGTACCTAATTCTGCACTTCTTTAGGCTGCTCTCTACCCTTCCCGGCCTGAGAGTGATTAGTACATAGGGTCTCTGCTCTCATTAGTCTAGAACAGAGAATCCCTCTGCTTGACACCTCTGTATGTCCAGATGGGAATCACTAAAGGAGATCGAAGACTCAAGTGCTTACAAGGGCTACAGTTACTGTGCTAATATCATCATGGCCTGAAATTTTCAATAATCAGTCCAGTTTTTACTTTTATGAATGCCATTTAGAAACCCAGATGAAACTGTGTATATATAGACAGTATGGGTTGTGGATCTATCTGCTAGCTACAGTCTGCAGTGCACAAGGAATTCAACAATTAGCAACATAATGAATAATTGAGGGGTACATAATTTAAAGGACTGTGATTTACACTGGGCCAGACTTTACAAAAATTCCATATTGCCTAAAAATTCCATATATCGATCATACTTTTTCTATATTTCCTCTCCCATCATTAGTGATATTTATACCAAGAACCTGTGTAAAGATACGTCATCAAACCAGCCTGCGAAATTCCAGTGTTTGTGTTCTTTACAGCCAACTCATTCAGTTGAATGTCATTAGTGATTGGCAATCCCGCTAACGGTTTGCTTTGGCTTTTTTCCAGTTAGCATCCACACATGCAAATGCTTGTCCAAATCTCTTTCAAGTTGCCTTATTGACCCCCATAACAGATTCCATTCCTTCTTTTGCCTGATCCCCTTTCTTTACAGATCCAGCGGATACTTGCTGTAGAAAGAATAGATACTGGAAAATGTCATGCCAGGCACTGAAAAACTTTCAGGGAGACCATGGGCCATAACACATTTTCTCCTTAACATACAGCACCAGCAGCACCAACAGCAACACCTCACCTTCAGTGAGGCCTCTCAAAAAGAGCAAAAGGCTCTGACGGCTGGTTTCTGCCAGTGGCTCTCTATAGTACGTAATGCCTCTCGGCCTTGCCACAGTGCATGACATTTGAATGACACATGAAGGACTGTGTAGATTCTAAGGTGTACCATGAACTCCTGAGAACCACTAACTTGAAGTGACCACGTTTTGTTGAGAGCAATAATGAGGCCCTACAGACTGGCTTGCAGACCCTGTCAGCTATCACCAGAGATAAGGACTGCGAGTAGGATGGGCTGAGAGTAGGAAAATACCTGAACACTTCTCGATCCTGACAAAAAAGGGTTGAATTTGGTTTAGGGATAGTAGAAAATTTTAATTATTTTTTTAATATTGACCTGTCCCTGACTGTGGTGCCACAAACAGCAGATTGTCAGTCAGCTGATTGGCTCTATTAGGAGAACTGTTATTAAAAAGGAGGCCATCTCTTTGCAGAGAGAGTCTTGCATTTTTGGCTGGTCCTGTGAAATAATTTTTTACTGCCTCCTCTCTCTGAATGTAATTGAACCTTGCCAACAATTACCATACTGCACAGTCTAAGGATATTGGCTAGGGGCAATAACACGATTCTTTGAGATACATCCCTGACCCATTTTACATTTAAAAAATTGCATATGCGAGGGTGTAGGTGGGATCTATAGGTTCCTCCCCCACATTTCCTGCAGAGGTGGAGCCCAGCTGCTTGTTCCTTTTCACTTCAGTTGTCACTTTACATCAATTTATATTTTCAAGCCTATCTCTGTAAGGAAAAAGGCTAGAAACATACTTAAATTTTTTTAATGGAAGCTGAGTTGCTATTTGCATTTTGAGAGGGCCCCCTGAACTGATGTTTTGATGGGTACAAAGATCAGCTCTTTCTCTAATCACACAAAAGCCATCACAGTAATCAGCATGCTGGGAAAGGAAGGGCAAAAAACTTATGGGACAATTTAACGATGATTTATTGAAAATTGGTAGCTGACAGCATCACTCTGTTGAGGAATCTCTGGATCAGCTTTACACTTCAGGCCATAGTGGTTGTGAAAGAGGAGAATAATTGGAATCTGATCTCGTATTGAAACAGAAACTCCTTGTTACTCACTGCCTTTGGGACGTGAACATTTTCGCCAGCATAATCTGCTCTTTTTTGAAAATGCATCCCCAGATTTTTAGTGGTGCATTTGTAAAAGTATCTGTATTAAATCAGGCCAGCGTGTATTCCCATTTGGCTCTTTCTTTAGAAAGTGTGTGTAAATGAAATGCTCATGCAAGTAAGGGACTAATTGTGTTAGCTTGAGACAAGTTGTGCAGGAAGATATAGTGTAAGCTTCCCTGCACTGCTTTGCCAATGGACCTCAGTCTTGACTTGCAACAACTCTTCTATTTCAGTCCCAGGGCTCTTTTGAGCAGAAACTGCCAATCATGTAAAATTGTGTGGCTGTTTTGTGATATGCTCAAATGGGGATGAGGATGAAACCATCAAACTCATTTTCACTTTTGACCCAACCCAGTGAACTCTGGTCACCAGAGATGGAACACATACTGTTCCTAATAAAAATGCAGTCAGGATAAGAAAGTTTTAAACTAAAGCACACCCAGGCATTGGTACTATTAATTCCCATCTAAAATGATCTGTTCAGCGTAAAATACGTATCAGTAACGCAAGTAAGAACCTGAGCATATTGATAATGATGAGTAGGACCAGGAGCAATAAGAAAAGGAAGTATAATGAAGAGATTACAATCAGAAAGTGTATTAAGGGAAAGCTTGCTTAATGAGACTATTGGTACCAACTACATTATTCATAGGGACTTCTGATTAGAGACAAATGTCAAATGTAATGTACATTCCTGGGTGGCAAGTCCTCATTTACATTTCAAATAAATACGGTTCCAAGCTTTCACGTAGCAAACTGTACTTTTAATATTGAATAACTTTTGTGACATGCCCAACTCACCTCTAGTCAATAATGCCACAGCAGGGTATAGCTGTTTGGTGTAAAATCTCATTTTGATTGAAAAGTCACACAAAGAAACATACACTTGAACGCTCGCCAATATTTTCTAGATCAGGGGCCTGCAGAGAGGAATAGGGCTGTGTGAAGTGTTACAAAATTTCCCTTCCTCTCCTCCCATGTCTCTCTCTTCCCATCTGTCCTCCTCACTCCTGTCGGTATTATGACCAATGTGTTTTCATATTTAGGAAACCCATGGCAGCTCTGCAGAGGTAAGGCAGTGTGGCCAGCTCTCCTGGGCTCAATAGGCATTTTTCCCCACTCTTCCCTTCATCAAAATGTTCTCAGCACAAGCTGTGTAGTTCTTCTTACCCTCCTATCCCTGGCACCAGTTGTGTATTTTCCTTTGGCCTGGTCCCCATCTTTTTCCCTTTTGTACCTTTTGTTTTCTTTCCCAATAATAATTTCTGTTTCAGTTTCATCACTTCATATACATATGACTCCCTTCAACTGGTATGTATCGTGGTGTGTGACTCTCCCAAAACCAAAAATGATTATATAGTGCAGCATAACCAAATGTTGGATTCAGATCATTTGCATTTGCCGTAAAGAACTAGCAGGTCTGTGTTGAAATGAAGTCTCCCATACAGTATGCCTTGTAATATCCTGGGAGATAAAATCAATATCTTTCTCTCCAGGATTTTGAATCAACCTATGAAGACCCTGTCCCAGATAATCCTTTCCAGCCCAGTGCAGAGTAGGACAGAACTTTTAGAATTACAGTCAGTTCTGTATGAATACTTACACAGTGCAGACATGATCAGTGAAGCTCATAATTTGAGTCTCAATGACTTGACTAAAAGAGCTTTTTTACTAACTTGGGATTTAACATCAGGAGGTAGATCAGCTTTTCTCAAAGCCACGTTGACAGATATATGTGCAATTTATAGGGGAAAAAATCCGTTTCACTGCTTCAGAATACATAGTAAAGAGAGGCAACACAAACATTTCTTTTTGCAATAATTTCTTACAGCATGCCATCAGTATAGTCATAATTTGATCTGAAAAACTGTGATAATAATTAGTGCTGTTGCTTTAATTGAGTAGAGTATGTGATGGCATTTATTCAGACTCTGATTAAACTCCATGTGCTCATTGTTTGGCAACACTTTATAATAAGAGACACAATCACTGTTACCTTCTTTGGTATTCATTGTTGGAACAAGACTCATGACGAATTATTTTGGGATTCATGTGGCTGTAAAATGTAATTCTATAGAAAGCCCATTGTAATCTACCAAAGCATTAATTAATACTATACAAATATGAGCAGATAAGTTACATACAGAGATGAAGCAGAAGGAACCATGAATTTAAACTTCCTAATTATAGTATTTTCAGTTGTGATGCCTACTAAGAGTGGCTGCACACATGTGAAGAAAATATCAAATGTGTGCAGTTAGTGAGCCAGATGAATACTATATCACAGGCACAAACATTTGTTACAGTGCCTTTCGCCAAGAGGTGGCAACACAGATTCTCCCAGTAATTGCCCTAGAAGTTGAGATATATTTATGTGGGCGGATGAGGGGGGTCTGCTACGTTACTCTGGCCCTGCCATACACAGAGTCCTCTGCTGGGGCAGTATTAGCATGTTCCTCCAGAGCATTGGGTATTGGAGTTAACCGCCCATTGAGATGCCTGAGGCCTTCTCAGAGCCTTTGTTTCAGATTCTCTGGTGTTTCACCCAGTTCACATTTTAAACTTTTGTTTGCAGCCATGAGGCCCAGAGACTTATTATTATCATAGATGAAACCTAGAGAGCTAACGTAATCATGTGACTCCAGGAGATAGGGTCCTAAGCATGAAAAGGTGGGTGAGAGAGAGGTTTCCCTTTCCTGCTGCTGGAAGGTAGGAAGGCCTCTCCTATTAGGGATGAGGCATTTCTATCCAGCTGGCTGCTGGGAGGTGGGGTTTCTCTCCACTGTTTCCAGAGAGGAATCTCTATTTTCATTCCCTCTTTGTCCTGCATGTGTCGGGAGATATTTCCTTCTTCCCCAACACATGGGCCTGAGGAGGGTTTGGTAGTGGCTATTCCTCCTGCTCCCTTCCAATAGTTCCAGGCATGTGGGAGTGTTCTGTGAGGCCTTCCATATTTTCTGTGATGGGGAAGTTGAAGATCCTCTTGCTTCACTCCACTCAAGCACCAGCAAAGCCCAGAGCAGTCCCTCCTTTAGCGATTAAGAGTGCTATTTTAACTATTTTAACTCCCTCCATGCAGAACAGGTGTACGTTGTTGTGTACCCATGTGTGATTATGCTCAGCTCCAGGAGTTAGGTCAGGCAGGTGTTAGGATAGGTACCATGATGCAAGACCTGGGGGGATTATGCAAAGGCAAAGGTGTAAGTTAGTATGGGAGGATTATGCTATTAGTTCTGTTATGCCTCTAAGGATGCCTGCTTAAACTAGGTGTTTTCAGAATTAGAAAGGGTTTAGTGGCTGCACAGTTAATAAAAAGTGCAGTGTGTTCTGTTCTGATAAATCTGATCATGGCTGTATTATTATTATTAATGTATTTAAACATTACTGAGGCAGCCAAGTGGCTGAAGTGTCAAAGGGAACAGGCAGTGTGCATTTCCTGTCTGACTTCTCCTTTCTTCCCTGCACAGAGACTTCCATGAATCAACAGCAGCAGCAATTAACTGTGCATTCCTAATATGCCCTATGGCCAAATTTGGAGGTTCCCTTCAAGTGTAGGATCTGGATCTTGGTTCCCGGCTTAATGAGACTCTGTGTAATACACTATCCTGGAGAACATGATCAAGTTGGTGCTTAGTGATTGGTCCCAGTGACTACACTATCTGCCACTATTGCAGTATTAAAGGAGTTCTCCTGTAGCTCAAGTGACAGAAGCCTGTGCTTTTGGTATTAACGGTGCCCGTGTTCTAGTCTAGCTGATGAATGTAATTGTCCACATGGCAATTTAGTTTGAAACATTAGCAGGTCAGAGTGCACTATGGATCCTTCAGCATGCAGCAGCAGGGTCCATGTGGTCATTTAGTGTACTGTAGATTTGCACCACAGCTTGCTGCTCACTAAGCCCTTAGGTATAGTATGTCTGTGTATGTGACCATAGTTTGTTACCTGTATACATTTATAATGTATACATTCAAGAGAACCGAATTAAAAGTGCTATGTGAACTTTAGGGCTAAGATTTTAAAAAGTGACAAGAGCTTGTGAGTGCCTCAATTTTAGGATGCCCAACTTAAAATGTCACAGAAGGACTTGATTTTTCAGGGGCAGGTGCTCAGGACTCTCCAAAAATCAGATCCCAGTAAGGTGTCTCATGTGTCACACCTCAAAATTCAGGCGCCTAAAACACTTTGGAAATCTTGGCTTTGATATGAATTTGACTTGGGAATTTAAGTGAGAATCTTAAAATTCCATTAACATAGTTTTTTGCACTACATTTTTAAAGAGAGAGGGAGAGGGAAAAAAAGCAGTTATGTGTAAAAAAGGTCAAATGAAGAATTATCCTAAAATGACATTTTTATGATTATAGCATTTTTAATAAGTGCAAATGAAGAATTATCCTTCATTTGATGTTTTTAAGACCAGGACTAAGAGTAAAAGCGTCAGAGGAAGGAATATCTTAAAATGATGTTTTTACAATCACAGTGCTCTGTAAAAAATGTCAGATGAACTACTTTGTGCATTGGATGTTTTTACGTGTATAACTCTATGTTAAAGTGTTAGATTGCAACAGTATCGGTGTTTTTCAGCTCCTTGTGCTTGTCAAGACATCATTTTATGGTTATCTTTTCTTTAATGCTTTTATGATCACACCAATCTTTAATAACTTCAAATGAGGAATTATTCTTCATTTGACATTTGTAGCCATCTAGTTATGTGTGAAAATGTTTTCCAATCTCTATAGTTGAGTCTCTAATTTAAGTCAGCCAACTGTAACTGACTGGCAGACGTTGTCTGGATAAGCAGTTGACTTACTCTTGACCCAGATAACACAAAATTCATTCCTGTGCGTTAGGTGAAGTATTCTGAGAAACTTGCAAATGGGTTATGCCTCTCCTATTTAAAGGAAAAGGCCTCCATTTTTGATGCCGGTCCTGTTTATGGGGTCACCCTGACTTCTTCTTTCCAGATGGACATCCAT
This sequence comes from Caretta caretta, assembly GCF_965140235.1. NCBI lineage: Eukaryota > Metazoa > Chordata > Testudines > Cheloniidae > Caretta > Caretta caretta. Next base: position 54,448,584 of record NC_134207.1, read on the forward strand.
GTTCAGAGAGCACCCTAGGGTGGCTATTACTATCTCCAAGTTTTCTGGCAATTTATGTTTTCTCTGCCTAACTCAGACCTTGCAAGACCATTCATGCTACCATCACCTCCTGACTAAACTATAGTCAGTTACTCATAAGTAAGCTTGCTTTAAAATTAATCTAGCGGCCACAGGCATTAAAGAATGCTGCTGCCCATTTTCTCCTTGGCAAGTGCACTGGTAATACCACTCTCTGTGATCTGCTCTGGTTGTCAGAAAACCAATGAATTCCATTGACAATGTTATTGATTAAAAGCTGGGCCCATTATCAGACCCTGTTTTCAGCTGCATACAGCTTTGCCAAATTTTAACTTGTTGGGCTGACATTTTGCACACCATTTGCCTGCCTCAGGGTGAATTTTTGGGGAAAATTTAAGATAAAATTTTCAGCTGCTTCCATTTCTGAGAATGAGGCTAGTTGGAAAAGGAAGTAATCTGATTTGAAAGCAGAGAGGACAAGAGCTGGGCCTGGAGGTGGGATGGGGTAGGATTCAGAAGAGTGATTGAGACAAGGAGCCTGGGGACAGACTGAGGGGGATACGTTACTGAGACTGGAGGCTGATGTGGGGTGTCATAAATATAAAGGAAAGGGTAATCACCTTTCTGTATACAGTGCTATAAAATCCCTCCTGGTCAGAGGCAAAATCCTTTCACCTGGAAAGTGAAGCTAAGGTAACCCCGCTGGCACCTGATCCAAACTGGCCAATGAGGGCACAAGATTCTTTCAAATCTAGAGGGAGGGGGAACAAAGGCTTTGGTCTGTCTGTGTGATGCTTTTGCCGGGAACAGATCAGGAATGCAAGCTTTACAACTCTGTAAAGTTAGTAAGTAATCTAGCTAGAAAATGCATTAGATTTTTTCTTGTTTAATGGCTTGTAAAATAAGCTGTGCTGGAGGGAATGTATATTCCTGTTTTTGTGTCTTTTTGTAATTTAAGATTTTGCCTAGAGGGATTCTCTATGTTTTGAATCTGATTACCCTGTAAAGTATTTACCATCCTGATTTTACAGAGGTGATTCTTTTACCTTTTCTTTAAATAAAATTACTCTTTTAAGAACCTGATTGATTTTTCATTGTTCTTAAGATCTAAGGGTTTGGGTCTGTGTTCACCTGTACCAATTGGTGAGGATATTATTATCAAGCCTTCCCCAGAAAAGGGGGCTTGGGGGGATATTTTGGGGGAAGACGTCTCCAAGTGGTCTCTTTCCCTGTTCTTTGGTTAAAACGCTGGGTGGTGGCAACACACTGTTCAAGGACAAGGCAAAGTTTGTACCTTGGGGAAGTTTTTAACCTCAGCTGGTAAGAATAAGCTTAGGGGGTCTTTCATGCAGGTCCCCACATCTGTACCCTAGAGTTCAGAGGGGGGAAGGAATCTTGACATGGGGTGAGGAAGAGAGAAACCGATATTTGGAGGTAGTGGTGATTGGAACTGGTTTGGCAATGAGAATAAGATTGAGAACCAAAGGGGGAGACTCAGATTGGATGGGGAAGGAGACTGGAACTGGGAGCTGGAGGGGGAAATGAAGAGAGGAGGAGACAAAGACTGGATGAGGAGCCAACAAAGGAAACTGGGAATAGCTGGACAAGGAGACTAGGAATTGGAAGGAGTGGAGAGGAGAGACAGAAGGGAAGACAGATCTGATGAGGAGCCAGAGCGTAGGTGGCAAAGAGCAAGGGATAAGGAGCTAGGGATGGGGCTGAAGAGCCCAGGAGACTGGGACTGAGAGATTGGGAGAGGAATGACTAGGATTGGGATTGGTGGGGACCAGTTGGAGAAAAGGCAGAAAGGGTCACCTTTGAGATTAACAGGCAGAGTAGCTTGTGACCACTAGAACACTCTCCTGTAGAGCCTGGAATGGAACTCATAATTTCTCAGTCTCACCATTCCTCTACTGTCAGCAGATATCTGTGAAAGCTCCTGGCCAATTGTTCCATCTCGCTCTACTGCTGATCCACACAGAAGGATGATAACCTTTACTGCTACCAGTTACTCCATTAGTTTAAGAGGCAGAGGTCAGTGAGTGGACCTAAACATTCAAACCATGCTGATTACCTATGTGGGTGTCAGTATGATGCCACACAATGGAGTTTCTGGGGGGGGGGAAACTAAAAAATTATACACCAAAAAATACTGTAAAACATTATTAAGGTTGCAAAGTCAAGCACTCAAGTTAGGAAATGACAGAAGTAAGGTTGCCTATATAACCTTAATTTGCCCCCTTCTGTGGATTAATTATTTAATTACATAATCACATAACACATTTTCCACAGAACCTCTTCCTCAATGAGTGTACAGGATAGACTTGCTCTGGGGATGAATCAGGGTTGTGTAGTCAAGGAGACTTTTGTCTCTAGGATCTCTGCTGAAAGACTGTACCATAATGCATATGGACAAGGGGCTAAATTAAGGTTGCACAGGCAACCTTACTTCTGGCAAGTCCTAACATTTGACTTTGCAACCTTTGTAATGTTCTTTAATGTCATTTTTGTGGTGTGTAAGTATATATGTAGCTCATAAGAATCTAAGTTTGAGGTATTTGAGCAATTGCCTCTGTCCATGTACTGCTCTAAGATAACTGAAATGAGTCGGGCACTCTTTCTCTCTGTCCCAAGGTTCCATAGAGAGTGAGCCAGAAGCAGGGCCTGCTCATTTTAGAGATTGGATGTTTTCCTGTAAAAGATCTGCTCTAGGAATTATTTTGGGGGGAGTTCTATGGTCTGTGTTCTACAGGAGATCAGACTACATGATCAAAATGGTCCCTTCTGGCCTTGGAATCTATGGCTCTACAGAGCTCATCTGTCTGTGAACTTCCCTACCTGAGAATGGCCACTGGTTTCCTTTGGTGGCTGTTTAGTGCAAGCCTTTTCTGTTCGGGTCAGTTAACCTTTTTTTCATTTTGCTCTTCCATTTTCCACCAAGTTCTTCCTGTTTTGAACTGGGGTTTTAGTCCATTTTGGTTTATGCTGGTCTCCGTAGGCAGTGAGCCCAGTTTGTTTTTTTATAAAGCATCCCAGATACTGTTGTGAGATGAGCCCTTTATCAATTAGTAAAGTAATAAAATAAATAACGGATGATGCAAAGTTTTCAGTGACTGCTATAACATTAAAAACATCAAATGAAGTTAATCTTTCATTTGATGTTTTTATAGCTGGATATACTGAAAACCATCAAATGTGGATAATCTTTCATTTCACTTCTTCGCTTGGGACAAGGATCTTTTATGTATACTGTATGTCAGATGGCCGAAACAGAAATTTTATATTTGGTATATATTGTCTGGCCTTCCCTCCACCTTTTGATCCCTCTTACATTTGTTTCTCACTCTTTGTTCCTCCTCTGTCTTATCTTGAGTGTCACTTTCCTTTGCTCTGTGTCCCTGTATTTCTTCATCTCCCACCAACAAAATCAAAAATAAACGACAACTTTTAGGTCGCAGAAGATGCTAATCTGGGAGTACTTCCTTTTTCTTTAATTCTCCAACTTATCTTGCAATGCTGATTCTTTCTAAGTGGTCTGGTCCCCAATATTTTGGCCAGATTTCCAGGCTATATAGGGTAAGCCAGGGATCGGCAACCTTTGGCACGTGCCCCATGGAAATCTACTGATGGGCCGAGACGGTTTTTTTACCTGCTTCAGAGTGGTAGCTGTGTTAGTCTGTATCCTCATTTTTTTTACCTGCAGCCTCTGCAGGTTCAGCCGATTGCAGCTCCCACTGGCTGCAGTTCGCCGTTCCAGGCCAATGGGGGCTGCGAGAAGCAGCGCGGGCTGAGGGATTTCCCTGAGGGACGCATGCCAAAGGTTGCCGATCCCTGGGGTAAGCTATCATGGTAGATTGGTCTCTCCAATCTATGATTGTAATGATCCATTCTGGCTATAAGATCTGTGAATAGTGGAGTAGCGAAGGGGGATGGTTTTTGCTTAGATCATAGGGTAGAATCTTGGCACAAGATGCTGATTGGGAGGGGCAAAGAAAGCTTAATGTGGCTTTATATTTAAATAGTCAAATGTGTGATACTGTTGTCACTGTTTGTAAATGTTCTTTTCAGAGGGGTTGGTCACACACAGCTCCTGTTGTAATCAGTAACATAGGGTGGAATCAAGCAATTGATTCTGAGCTGGGTGACTAAGTATCTTTGTAAATCTCACCCATAATCTATATTAACATAGATTACTTCAGTGGGAGCTATGGATGCTCAACACTTCTGAAAATCAGGCCTCTTATTTAGATGCCTAAATATGGATTGAGAAAAATCTAATTTTAGGTACTCATATTTGAAATGTATTATCAATTTTTCTAAGAAGCCTCCTGAGCTACTTCTGAAAATATACTAGTGTACTTATTTGAAGGCACAGACTCCCATATTTGTGCATGTAAAATAGTTAATTGTAAATGCCTGTTGGTGCTAGACTACATTTTGCTAGTGCACAAATAGGATTTTTTTTACGTAATGCTGAAAGGCTTAGTGGAACATTGGAAAACAAATCTCACAATATGACTTACTCATGTCTGTGATATTAATTCTCTAAAAATACTCAGCATGTCCAACATGCAGTGTGACACGTATGTTATTACATATTTCAGGGGGTAGTTATTCTATTTAATCACCTATTTACCATTTCCCTGGCAGTAAAAATATGGGTCATAATTTTACTATTTTTTTCTGATATTTCCTGAAGGCATACCCCTAAATGTCAGTCTAAATTGCTGTACAATGCTTTTTATACTGATGGGCTCACAGTTGAGTTCAATCTATTCTGTGTGTGGAAATTATATTGGGGAGGTAGATTTCTCATACTAAACTAGGTTTAACACCTGGTCTGAAACTATGGTGTAAAAAGTCAGCATAACATTCTTTTCATGTTGAAATAAATTAATGCAATTACAATCTGCACAGCTGCCAATTCTTGCATGCTCCTTGGCCTTTTGGTTTCTTGCCTTATGTGCTACTCACTATCGTCTCTAGCAGCACACCTCATCAAGAGAAGACATCCTCCCTGACTGCGAATGAACAGGGGATACATTCCAGAAATTCTCTAACCTACCTCTTTAGGTTATGGTGTTCCCTTTTTTCTCTGGGGACGTGTGTATAAAATTATCCATACAACAGTAATCTTAATAACAACAAGATTAAAAACAAGGAGTAAACGGAATTAAAACAAAAGAAATTGTTTGCTTAACATACCCAGATTTACACTTCCCATATGGTGAACTATAGTTACAGGGGGAAAAGGGGAAACTGCATAGCATACATTCCTTGAAAGCAGTCTTCTCTCACTGACTGCTTCTCAGGAGTAGTCAATTATTTTTTGTCAAGGTCCAAATTTCTTGGTCAAGGTATAGTCAAGGTCCAGACTCCAGAGAAACATTTTTCACACCACAAGAACAATAATGATGACAATAAGTAAATAAAAAGATTTTGCAGTCCGTTCAAAAATGTCTGGCAGTCTGGATTTAGCTTGAGTTCTGCCTCTTGACTATCCCTTTCTCAGGTCCCCTTGTCAGCATGGCATTGGTGTCTAAGGAGAGATGTGAGTCTCTCTCACACAAACTGCCTCCCCTCTCCTGCCCCTTTTCTAGAGCAACAGCAGCCACTTTCTAAACAGTGTTCTCCATATACTTGCACATAAGTTGGGGTTTGAGGTATTCCTTGTTTTTTGTAAGAGATAGACCACTGAAGATACACAGACCCTTTATCAATGAGTAATAACTGCCTTTCAAAGGCTTAATGACCTGCTTAGATGCCACATTCCACATGTTGTTGTGTCTGATAAGAACCTAACTTATCCAGGCATCTTGTTTAAAACCTTTCTTTTTTATTACCAATTTAATATCTAAGCAATTTTCCTTTGCTAAACAAATTATGGGCAGATACCCAGACCTCCATCACACCAGTGTTTCCCAAACTTTTGAAAGCTGAGCTGTCCTTCAGGAAGATGAAACCAATGGTGCCCTACCTTCAACTCCTCACTAAAGGACTTCCATCTTCATTTGTACATCTTCCGGACACTCTGGCTACTCTGATGCATCGCTGCAAGGGAGCATGCCCCACACATCACAGCTGTTTTATTCAGGCTCTTTGACAACTTGGGCAAACATTGCTGCCTCAGTTACACGAGTTTCATATTTTGAAGATTTTCTTTGCAATCACAACAGATAGAGACTATCTTATTTTTTTTTAAAGAGAGCTGAAACTGAAGAACAAAAGTCTGACTGCTCCCCTTCATGCACTGCCTCAGTGGGCCCCACATTTTAGGAAACACTAAATTAATTTCTGCATTTTCTATCTTTTTAAAAATAATTTTCCTGAAAGAAAAATTTATGTAAAACACACACACACACACATATATATATATATATATATATATATATATATATATATGTATGTGTTGTGTTATATAAAAACTACTTGTTAGGATATAAATATTCAGGCCTGTCTGTAAAGGCCTATACTCTAAGAATGTAGGTATATGTTTATCATTTAGCTAGTAATAGAGGTATACAAGAAAGAATCTGTGTAAGGGCCTTCTTTCGCTGTGACAGTCTGAGGCCCTTCCATGGAAGATAATCCCCGAAGGTGTGATTGTTATGTACATATTACATTAAGCGTAAAATCCCCTTTGGGACGCTGGGTGGTATGGTGAGTTAACCATTTTACAGAATGTAACCCTACAGGTGATATGGATGCCAAGTTGGAAGACTCCAAATTTAAAGTGGCCACAGCCTGGAGCCGAGAATATTCCCCGACGAGCAAATGTATGGGAGCCATTGTGGGAGCAGATGCAGCCAGCACTTTTTAAAGTGTCCTTTCACTCTATTACATGGGTGGTACACCCCAAGGAATGGTGGGTGGACCAAATCCATCCTAATTGTAGTATGTACATAAAAGGACTGAAACAACAATTCAATGGGTGGGTGAGGGGACACACCTGGAATCGTCGTCGGAAAAGGGGATTGTGGGCAGCGGGGAACACTATGCTGGGTACATGGAATCTGGGGGACGAGTAGGTAACCAAACAATTAGTAAGCCAAAATGTGAAGTTTCAACAACAAATTAATGAATTAATGGCACAGCAACTATCAGCAGTTGCCACAGGGTGGAGGACAGCAGTAGAGGTAAACTTGCAGTTAACTCATTGGGCAGGGGACCCGGTGACATGGGTAGGGGATGGCTTCAGAGGACTAACATGGGGAGAAGTGTGCGTAGATATTCAAAATGCTCAGTTAATATTGTTAATGGATATTATGAGAGATGCTTGGTCAGAACAATGACCTCCAGTATTAAATCGGGAGGCTAGCCCATATTTATCCACAATTGCAAAAACATACCCATCTACCTGGAAAATAACATCCCCGACCTGTGGGGACAGTTCTTGTGTAATTGTTACTATGATATCATGGGAAGGAAATGCAAATAAGGTGGTTCCCTTGAACCCTATGGGAGTAACTAGGGAAGGGGGAGCACGCTGGGAGCCACTAGGAAATAGGTGGTGGTGGGGGGGGGGGTGGAATGGGATAAATTGGACTGTCATCACATTAAGCAGTTGTATATCCAGAGGAGGAATATGGATGTGCCCCTCTCCTGTGACTATGGAGGAGCAGGATCAATGGCCTATTGCAAAGGGGGGGCATTTAGGGGTAATGTATACGGGGTACAGTGTATTCTGTTGGGTATTTATGCAATCTTGCAATATAACACTAGGAGGCAAAATCCTTCCAGTGTATGACCAAATTATGAACTTCTATACACTGCCACCTGGACTATGGTGCACCAATGGATCAGTGGACTTAATCATTGTAAACAATCGAACCAGCACCTACTACCCCATACCATACCAAGTAGTTGAATTGGTTTGGACAATACCAAATTTCACTGTGCATATTCGATGGACACACAATATGGACAAAAGTACACAAAGATTACAAGAGCAACTTGCTGCAAGCGCTAACAGTTGGACACACTTACAATACACACTACAGGATGGCGCTGACAAAATTTTAACCTTATCAAAGGAGGAGAAGCAGTGTTTTTGGTGGTGGCCAGGATGTTGGACCATACTGCAGTGGTCAGGACTCTCGGTGTTGCTGTGGATTATCATAGCAGCTGGTGTATTGTTAACTATATGTGTGATACATTGCATATGGAAATGATCAAGGGGGGCACAACCCCCTAGCGAACAGCCACTAATTATAACCTATAAGTAATGTAGTAAGCCCACCCCCCCAAAGTGTACTAGACAACCCGGACCCAACCTTCTCGGGCCCACTATACTGGGAAGTCTGGAACACTAATTGAAATAGGTGTGGTATGCCCGTACGAGAGAAGGTGCAGGGCATGGTACTACACAAGGGGCAGTGGGACAGATGGAGCATCGACACCTTCCACCTTGGTGCCTGGCCCTATCAGAAAGTGTGTCGCCATATGTCCTATGCTTTTCCAGGGATACCTGGGCAGGAGGATCCCAAAAGAAAAAAAAAAGAAAAAAAAAGGGGTGGAGTGTTAGGATATAGATATTCAGGCCTGTCTGTAAAGGCCTATACTCTAAGAATGTAGGTACATGTTTATCATTTAGCTAGTAATAGAGGTATACAAGAAAGAATCTGTGTAAGGTCCTTCTCTTACTGTGACAGTCTGAGGCTCTGTTCTTAGGCCAATGCCTTTGGCTAAGCAGCAGAGGCAGCCATAAGCTGGGAAGCGACCGGTCACATCCCCACATTCCAAATTAGTCCATATAGGGCTGTTAGAAAGGTGATCCGATCTATCACCTCCAGAGGAAGGGAAGAGCCTAGAAGATGTAAAAGGAAATTTAGGTTGATAGTTTTCTGTCTGGTAAGAACTCACTTATCAATAGACACAGCTGGGAAACCCTTATGTCTTTATAGATGTAGTTGTGAAATCCTCACTTCTGTATTGTTTTGTCATTATAGTTCCCACTTTGCTATTGTTTATTGGCATGGTCTCTGTCTTGTTCTGTGATTGTTTCTGTCTGCTGTATAATTAATTTTGCTGGGTGTAAACTAATTAAGGTAGTGGGATATAATTGGTTAGCTATTCATGTTACAATATGTTAGGATTGGTTAGGTAAATTTCAGTAGAATGATTGGTTAAGGTATAGCTAAGAATATTACTATATAAATTAGGGGCAAACAGGAAGTAAATTGGGATTCGAAAATAAGAAAAAAGGAACTTGGATTTAAGCTTGCTGGAAGTTCACCCCAATAAACATCTAATTGTTTGCACCTTCGGACTTCGGGTATTGTTGCTCTCTGTTCATGCGAGAAGAACCAGGGAAGTGGGAGAGTGAAGCAATAAGCTCTCTAACACTACTCTGCACATTAGCAGAGGCTAACTGAAACCAAAGATATACATTTACACTCTCCAATTTTTTTTTTTAATATTGGACAAACACGAGAACACCAACCACAAACATTTAGCAATGAACTAATCAGCTATATTACTTCTAAACTGAAGTGTCTTGAGTCTGAGTGAAATTCCTGTTTAGAAAAGAGAATCAAAGCTGGGAAAGAACATTCTTTCTAAACTTGAAGCTCTATCTGAAGACAGGTTTCAGAGTAACAGCCGTGTTAGTCCGTATCCGCAAAAAGAAAAGGAGGACTTGTGGCACCTTAGAGACTAACCAATTTATTTGAGCATAAGCTTTCGTGAGCTACAGCTCACTTCATTGGATGCATACTGTGGAAACTACAAAGGCCACATTTCCAGAAAATAGAGGCCCTCATCCTCATACAAGTATATGCCCATATTTATATGCAAAACAGCCTTGATTGTGCGAATAAATGGCCAGTTAGGCTTCTAAATGGCCTGTGCATTCAGTTGCAATAACTGCACACACAACTGCAGGTACATAGTTGGATTTTTGTCTAGAGACCAAAACACCCCACAGTTACACAATTGGAAGTCTTGAAAGACTTTGAAGGCTAGATAGCAGGAGTTTATATAGTCACAGGCAGTTCACTACACTGTGAAATCATTACACTTCTTTTCTCTTATTTTCACTTTCTAACTTCCAATCCTCTTGCTAATCTTCCTTCCTCTTACCTTGTTGTTTAGAGTCAGTCATTATTGTTTTTTAATGTGTTAACAAACGTTGATAGATATTTCACTGGTAAAGCAGAAGCCAAAGTATAGCGAAGAGAAGTGAGAGTTACATACATCATTAAAAAAAAAAATAGAACCGAAAAGCATAATCAAATTAATAAGTAGTGGCTGATTTTTCTAGTGGTAACTGTGTAATCATACTGCCCTTGGGAGCAAAAAGTTATGTTGATTGTGGAATAATACCTTTGCAATATATAGCAATGGGTCCTTAGAGCACAACACACAGTGCCTTTGACCAGGTAGAACCCACTTTTGAGCTGGAGAGGGCTCCCAAAGACTCATGCAAGCCCCTTTTAACAGAAGAATTATTGGTCCCAAGAAAGGAGAAATTGCCATTTTTATTTTAAAAGAAAAAAAAAATAAACCTGTGGCTTTTCCCTTGTGAAGATAGCAAGTTCGAAGGGCTGTAAATAAATGGTGAGAGTTGAGAGGAACAACCAAACTCCATTTCTTCAGAAGGTGCCTGGGGGAGGCCATGGGAGCAGAAACTCTTCACCATCAATTCCTTATGAAAAATGAATGACTTAAGTTGGGGTGTTTCTCAGTCACCTGACCCAATTTTTTTAGGCCAGGCCTGTGTTGAGAAATGCAATCACAGTGAATTAGTTCGGAGGATTGTTTGGAAAGGCTAATCAAAAATGGTAAGGGGGGCTCTGAATGTTAACATTTTCAGCATTCTCAAGCTGGGACTGAAGCAGCTGCTGAGACACAGGTTGCACCCTCTATTGCGACAGATGCAGCAGCCAGAGAAACACACCTACTTCAGTTCCCACAATACAGACTAGTCTTTGCAACTCTCAGGCTCCCTGCATTGGCCACTCCAGCAGCACGTTAGCAGGTGGAGGTGAGGAGACAGGGCCAGGCTGGTGCTGCTGCTGCACTGAATGGGGCCCTACAATAGTTATTGAAGGATTAAAGAAGGAAGGGTGCCAGCAAACAGTGAATGGCTGAGGTGGGAAGAGTGGGTGTTCCACATGTGACATGCATACCTAAATCAGGTGGGTAGAAAAAAGGTTGCTTCTTTTGATGGTTAATTTTAGTTTGGGATGGGGGCGGGGTGTTAGGAAAGGGACTGGAGAGGGGAAGGGTTGGGGGAATGGATTGGTGAGGTAGGGTGTGAGATTTTTGGGTTGGGATGGGACTGTGTAGGGTACAATGGAATGGGTTGGTATGGCAGCAAGAGTGTGTCTGCTTGGGAGGCAGAATGGAAGGGTTGATGAGGTTAGACCTGGGGTGTGAGTGGAGGCGGGGTGGCTCAGAAGGGTTAGGACAAGCGCTGGGGAGGTTAGACCGGGAAGATGTGGGGGAGGGATAGGCCTGGAGGGTATGGGGAGTCTGAGGGCATAAGATGGGGGTTTAGGCTGTGAACCTTGGGGTATATGAGGATGGGAAGAGCTAGAATAGGAAAAAGCTGGGGGAATTAGGCCTGGTGTATGTAAGCAGTCTGAGTGGGTAAGAGGTTAGTCCTGGGATAGGATGGGGACTGGGAAGGTTACACCTGGGGATAGTGGTGATAGAATGGGGGAGGTTAGGCCTGCCATATTGCATGGTGGAATGGGAAGAGATTAGGCCTGGCATGTTGGGTGGTAGGGTGGTGGGAAGCTTAAGCCTAGAGCATTGGTCAGTAGGATGTGGGGTATGTTAGGCCTGGTGTATTGGTCAGTAGGATGGGGAGGGTGGTTAGGCTGGGTGTATTGGGAGGGAGGGTGGTGGGAAGGTTAGGCCTGGTGTATTGGTCAGAAGGATTGTGGGGCAGGTTGGGCCTGGTGGCAGGAGGATGCGTGGGAGGTTAGATCTGGTGTGTTGGGAAGTAAAATGGGCAGAGGTTAGGCATGGTGTATTGGGTGGGAGGATGCAGGGGAGGTTAGACCTGGTGTTGAGTGGTAGGATGGCGGGAGTTTAGGCTTGGTGTGTTGGACTGGAGGATGTGGAAAGGGTAGGCCTGGTGTATTGGGCAGTGGGATTGAGGGAGGTTAAACTTGGCATATTGGGTGCTAGGATGTGGGGGAGGTTAGACCTGGTGTATGGGGCAGAAAGATGGGGAGAGGTTAGATCTGGTGAATTGGGCAGGAGACTAGTGGGGAGATTAGGCATGGCATAGTGATCAGTAGTGTGTGGGGGAGATTAGTGGCCAGTAGGATGTGAGGAATGTTAGGCCTGCCTGGCATATTGGCAGGAGGCTGGTCAGAAGATTAGGTCTGGTGTTTCGGGCAGGAGGATAGGGAGAGAGGTTAGGCCTGGCATATTATTTTGTCAAACAATTTTTAAAAGATGCTTTTCCCCCACAGGCCTTTGCAATGGATAAGAGGGCTACGCCCCTCCACCTTTGTGGATCAAGAGAACAATCATTTATTTTAAAAATAAAACTACCTGCCTGTTAAAATATTTCCAACCTTTCCCATCTACCCACTGTCTCTAGGACTCATCATGGCCATTGCTTTCATGGCTCATCGTTCATCAGTTTAAACACAAATGGCATTTTTCCTGTTGCCCCTTGTCGTTTCTGGACCTTGCAAGAGATACTGTGTTAATGCATTTTCCCAGAAATTAGGGAGGCCAGGCTTTCCAAGGTCATTAAGGAGTTTCACTTCCAGACCTATCCAAGAAATGGAACCTCATTATTTTATTTCCAAGAATAAACCTTTAAAGAAAACCTAAAGTTGCACCCCTCATTACAAATAAAAGTACATTAAACATAAACTCTAACATTTAAAACAGCAAGATTGCACCTACATTGTATAATCGCTACACAAAGGACCAATAATCACTTTGTTCAAAAGAGATAATGCAGCATAATATAAGTAGTAGTTTAAGCAATTATCTGGTAGAACAGTTAATCATCACCCTCAGTTCACAGCCTTTTGTTTCTCAGGAATACACATGTCAGATTGTAATTAAATGCATTCACACTATTCAGTGCCAAGCGAGCTGCCTGGATTGAACAGGGAACCAATCTGGAAAGCACAAAACAGACAAGTTTAGACACAGCTTTTATGACTGTTTCTGCCTGGCATGGGGTCCTTGCTGACAAATTTGTTATGTAAGGGTGAAACTGCACTGTAGTCAATTATTTATAAAAGAATACAATTTATGTTAAAAACTGTGTCTCCATAAGGTTTATTTTTACAGCATTTTCATATTTTCAGAGCATTTTGTTACTGTGCAAATTTATCTGCCTGGAATAAATGTTTTTTTACTTGAATTTATAAGCAAACTGACTCTTTAAGTAAACTGATTAGTTCAACCTTAAGCATAACATCTGACATTTGGCTTTTTTTCCTTTTCCAAAGTACAGTACCAGATGCAATTGTTACTATTTTACAATTGTTAGAATAGTCTTTGATGGATTTAGTGATTGGCAATTGAACCATGAAGAGGTTTGGTAGTGTGCACAGTGATCTATGAGAAGACTAGAGGGGGAGGGAGAGGGGGGGAAGAAAGGCAACACTTTCTCGATTCACAAAATGGTTATCCCATGGCCCTATTAAAACTCCATTCCACCTTGTAACATAGACAGGATATAACCATATGTCTGTAACATGCCACAGCCTCAGAAAAGAGGATTATAGCATGGTTCTGGAATACCGTTGAAATACAGTTAGGTCCCATCTACACTAAAGACATAACAGTAGTTTAATCATGTCAGCCGACTGCTGTGGTGTAACCAGTGATGAGCTGCCAAAATCTTAACAACGGGTTCCCTCCTCACCCCACGAGGGGGTCGTTGTCCACCCCCCACCCCCCGGGACTCCTGCTCCATCCAACCCCCTGCGTTCCTTGACGCCCCCCAGGACCCCTGCCCTGTCCCCTGACTGCCCCCAGAACTGTGCAGGAGGGTCTCGTGGGCCACCATAGTGGGTGCCCACCCCACCCCTAAGAGCCAGAGGCACCTGCCGGGGGGGAGGTGGGGAGTCCCAGAGGTGCTTACCTGGGGCAGCTCCCAGGAAGCATCTGGCAGGTCCCTCTGGCTCCTCGGGGCGGGGGAGCATAGCTGGGGAGGAGCAGGGGGAGCAGCCGCTCCCCCACTGATCACATCAAAAGTGGGCCTCAGGCACCGACTCTGTGGGTGCTCCGGGGCTGGAGCACCTATGGGGAAAACTTGGTGGGTGCAGAGCACTCACTGGCAGCTCCCCGTCCTGTGCCCGGCCCCAGCTCACCTCCACTCTTCCTCCTCCCCTGAACACACCTCCCCGCTCTGCCTCTCCGCCCCCTCCCCCGGCTTCCCGTGAATCAGCTGTTCGGCGAGAAGCCAGGGAGGGCAGAGAAGCAGGCGGCAGCTTCCCACTCAGGCCGAGGGTGGTGGAGGTGAGCTGGGGGAGGAGCGGTTCCCCTGCACCCTCCCCCCGCCCAGGGTTACCTGCTGCGGTGCAGGCGGCCCTCCTCGCATCCCCCCCGCCCCAGCTCACCTCCGCCTTCCTGGGCCCGAGCGGGAAGCCGCGGCCTGCGTCTCAGCCTGCCCCAGCTTCCCGCGCGAACAGCTGATTTGCGGGAAGCTGGGGGGGGGGCGGAGAAGCAGAGTGGGGCGGCGTGTTCAGGGGAGGAGGCGGAGGCGGAGCGGAGGTGAGCTGTGGACGGGGGTGGAGCGGAGAGCTGCCGTTGGGTGCTCTGCACCCACCAAATTTTCCCCTTGGAGCACCCATGGAGTTGGCGCCTAAGGCGCCACTCTTAGCTGGTTAAATTTAGAAGCCCTTTTAGAACCGGTTGTCCCTCGCGGAACAACCGGTTCTAAACGGGCTTCTAAATTTAACAACTGGTTCTAGCAAACCGGTGCGAACCGGCTCCAGCTCACCACTGGGTGTAATCATGTATCCCACGTTATTGTAGAGGGGATGGGCCTTAAGGATTTACCAAGTCATACATAAAATATTTTCTCACAAAGGTGAGCACTAGAGAACAAAGGCTTTGTTCACACTGGGAAGTAGAACCATATAATCCAGCTGCAGCTAGCAGTTTTCTTGCTGCTTGCTTACAACAAAGCAACCACAGTTTCTTTCTCCCATCAAATGAAACAAAAAATCTCCAAATACCCATCTGTGCAAACTTTGGCTGACAATGCCAGCTCTTCGCTACTAATGTTTTTAAATGCCATGAAAAAACACATCTTGTCCACTTTGGTATTTCCAGGGCAAGAAGGCCTAAAATTGTTATGTGTCCTCATAATTCTGAAACTGGAGCTTCAATTACTTTTCTCACACATCTATGAGCATACACGGGGCAGGGTAGAAATGGGGCATTTTCAATATGGAGTAATTTTGGGGGGAAAAGTCAAATAAAATGCAAATGAAAAATTGACAGTGAAATAAGAATGACATGCTACTCCGCAAATAAATGAATATGATAAAACTAAAGTAAAGCAGAACCTGAAAATTTATCTCTTCTGTATTACTTTATAGATGTTGAACTTCCCTGTCAGTACCCAGCCCGGGTAAGCTAATGATCCAACCAGCAAACCAAATTTGGTGATGAATTCTGGTCACTGCCACCTAAGGCATGTTGCCCATATGCCAAGAAGAATATTCTATCTAGTTAAATATTAACCCTTAGCATGTTGGCTAATTCCCAGGGAACTGACTGTCTTAAGTGCTTTTGTATTTCCCTGGTTGCTTGAACCACGTGTGTTTAGCACCTTAGAAACTAGCTTGTTTCCATGGCATGAGGAGGTAGCTAATAGGGGGATGATGTGCTAGGGAAGAGCAATGGTTTCTTGCTCCTGAGCCGAGGGACCTGGTTAGGAGTCTTGGAAGATGTTAGTTGTGACCTGAGCTGCATGCCTTCTCCTGGTAGCCATCTCTCCAGCCTGCCCTCCTGAAGTGACACATCTCTCTCACTTCTGATTCCTGACTCCTCCCTCAAGCAAGGAATCTGTGTGTGTGTGTGTGGCAGGGTATGCTGAAATGAAAACTTAAGCTGGGGAGGAACTAAGATGGAACCAAGAGTAGAGGCTAATAGATAAAGATAAAACACGTGTGGGAGTGTAAGGCAGCCCATTCTGCTGGGGAATAGCCTTCTTCCAATTACTTTGCTGTGGCCTAGGGAGCCTTCTTTAGCAGTTGAAGGGAATAGCAGCAAATTTGCATGTACTCATCCTTGGTGCTCTAATGATTAATTCTTTCAGCATTACTTAAAAGCAACCACATAAGTCGTAAGCCTTTTCTGCGTTCAAATACTGAGCAGCTTCCTTTGTTGAGAAACATGGGCTCCGTCCTGCGAGGTACTCAGTGCCCTTATCTCTTACTGATTTCAGAGGCTCGGGTCCCAAAGGGTATGCCTATACTGCAGTCAGAGGTCTGAGTGCTGCTCAGGTAGGCATACCCATGCTAGCTTTAGTCTAGCTAGCACAGCTTTAAAATAGCAGTGAAGACATGGCAGCATGGACTAGCAACACAAGTACGCACCCAGGTTTGCAGGTAGGCTTGACCACCTGCACTGAAGCCCATGCTATCATATTGGCAAACTGGACATTTTGCTGGAAACTGGTTTTAGCATGGCAGCACTAACTGAGATTCCAGGAACATACAGTTATAGACTCGTTAAACAGTGGGAGAGATTTCTAACGCTATTTTGAAAAAAATGGTAATGTTTAGTAAATATTTGTGTAGCTAGCTTTCGTATTAGAAGTAATCATTACAATTTTCTTCTTAAGCTGTGTCCCCCAAGGGTAGGACTAACCGCAATTTCACTTTCCCCTTTTCCAGGCAGGTTGGTCCTGAGTCCATATTCCTAATCATTTCAGCCTGAAAAACCGCTTATGCTATCTGAAAGAGGGGTAAATAAAGGTCTTTAACTCTCCTTGTCCCCTGTTGATACCATATATTTTGCTATGCTTTCATCATCATCAACAACAACAACAACAAAATCCGTGCATTTTGGGATCATGACATGGCAGCATTTGAAATCAGCAAACCTCATAACCAAGGCCTCATCAGTCAAAGAGAGCTCACACAGACAAGCAGTCTCATTATGCAAAGCCACATTTTGCAGTTGCTGTTCCTAGTATATAATGGAAACATAATTACTTTCCACAAGAGTCTACTTTTCTCTCAGTTTAACATATGTCTTATTAAATATCTGTTCTTTTTATAAATAACACACGGTGATCCATTCTCCCCCAGATGCACGCATGCAACTTCTCCATTAGCATTAATAGGAGTTATGTGTGCATGAGAGAGCCTGTTGAACTCCATGCTATATATCTATATATAACACTTAAAGATCAAAAGTTAACCTTAACAAGGCAAATATCTACTGTTACTTTTCTGTTCTTATTAAAGGTAGCACTTGTATAAATTGTTTTCTTCAATCATTTTAGCAGAGCTGTTTAAAGTAATTCCCCAAGTACCACGCTAATAATGTAGCCCTAGGTGATTAAGCCCATATGAACTTTAAAATGTTGATTAAATTAGGTGTGTGGGGAAGATATTTTTAAGAGTATGAGCTGGTATTCATTACAGTAAAGTTTATTAAGACAGTGAGAGCTCACTAAGTCAAAGATCATTATCTTTGTACAGCAAATTTAATTTGAAAACAAAAACAAGCCCTTGAACATTATATCTGCACTATTCTTCTTTCTGTACATTGTTCAGATTTGATATAATCATTCTTAGTAGAACCTATTGGAGAACAAGTGATTTTTAACTTCAGTCACACTGTACCTTTTGCCTCATGTGGGGTAGGGTGGCTGGAAAGATACTGGAGCTATAAATAGGCAAACATATTGAGGACAAATTGATTCAACAACATCTGTTCTTCCAAGAAATAGTCAGCACAAGGTGTAAATGACATTGATGCAGAGAGAATATTATTGTCATCGTTATGTTTTGATGTCATTACCATGTTATTTCCATTGTTCTGACATAATCACTTGTTTATTCAAATTGCTCCAATCTCAACAGGGTGACTTTTATGTCACTTAGCAGCATGAATAAATAACGTATGTTTTATTGTTGCATTCATACATGTCAAACATACAGTTTAAAATCTTTAACCCTATATATATCATTCAAATGCACCCATTATGACATCACAATTCTGTTTGATTTAAAACTGTGTATATCAAAGCCAGAAATATTAGGTTATAGATAATTAAACAGACATAAAAATTGTGGATGGGATAGTTATTAATAGAATTACTAGTCAAGGAGTGACCTCTCTATTTTTGATGAACAACACTACTCCATTTCTATAGAGATTTTAAAATATAATTTCATGCATTTACAAGCTATGCCCATTTACACCAGATGATAATTTGGAGGATCTATCTATCTATCTATGTAATTGATAGGGGGAAAATATCCCCATGCAAGACTTTGCTTGCTATTGTTATTCAAACTCTGTGTTTTGGAATGCTGTACTGTGTTTTGAGCATTTTGCGTGTTGGTTTACCTTAGGTCCGTGCATCAGCAAGATGCCTGAATTAAAGATGTTTGCAATGCATTCCTGAATTGCTGGCGTAAGATATAAAAAGCAAAATATGAAATAGAGAAAAGGATTTTTCAAACAAGCATTTTCGTAAATTTTGCACTCTGCCTGCCAGACACATTAACTAGTGGAAGTAAACTATAATACACTCTCTCACACATATATAGCTTTCGGTGTGCTTGTAAGTGCACATACGTCTGTTTTTACTCTCTGCCTGTGCATTCTCTGCACAGCTCATGTATTTGAATGTTTATCTTTCTTTTTCTGTGTTTGTTTGTGTGGGCATGTAGTGTCGTGTACACACACAAATAGATATTCACATGCTTTAGTGCTATCACCAGCTTTTATATCGCAAGGATATTATACCACAGGTGGCAGCTCCACTGAAAATATTGCTATAAAAGATGTGAAAACAGAAAAAGGAGACTACAATATGTTTCAAGGGTGGAAATGTAGAAAAAGGCAGAAAAGGCAGTTTAGGTTTACAGTGGTCTTTTTAGTAAATGCATGCTAGCAATTAATTTGATCTGCAGTCTGAGGCATTTGATAATTAATTTCTCCGCATTTACCACATACAAGCCATCACTTTAAAGTGCTATGTCATTAACAAAATCCCATTTTTTCCATAAAGAATAGGTATACTGATCTACATTTTTCCATGCTGCCTAGCCAGAATGGACTCTAGGGATATTATCTTATTCAGAAAGAACCTTTCAAGGTTGAATAAAAGAAATGGTGCAGGGTCCCTGGGAGAGGGAAGTGATCATCATTTTCACCTTCAACTCTTCTTTGATGTGGCAGAGTCAATTTTTAATCAGCAGCCATCAGACTGGGCTTCATTTCGCCTTACAAAGTCCTATTACTCTGCCACTTTCTGGAAGGAGGTGATAAGGACAATGCTCTTCTTTTTCTCTTCATAGAGCCTCGCATATGATGAGTCCCTTTGGAGAGGCTTGATAAAAAAAAAAATGAGTGAGTATGTAGGGATAAAGGTCACCTCTCTGCCAGAATTAACTCTTCAAGACAACAAACTTTAATTCCAGTGCATTTGCTTTTAACAACTATTCTGTTGTCTTTGTGGGCAGCAGGAGTAATGAGAAAAGGGTTAACCCACATAATGGTTTTGATGTAAATGCTACTCAGGATTATTAGCCTGTCACAGGGAAAAAACAAACAAACAAACAACTCAGTTGCCCCACTGCTAATGGACCTTACAGAAATTAGTGGCGTGAGGAAATAGCATGCAATTAAAATGCACCTATCTCAGCAAAGCACCTCAAAGTAATCCTTTATCACAAGAATTCACCGCAGATCCTTACAGATAAAATAAGGAAGAGTGATTTCCTACAATCATCCAAACTGGAAAAACCAAAAGAACAAAAAAAAAAAAAAACAAATAAAAACTATTTCTCCCTCTGGAGGTGTTTTTTATGTTAAATAAACCTAAATTATTTTTAAACTATGCATTCATGCAGAAAACCCTCTGTAATCTCTTAGTATCATTTATTGTAGTCAGCAGTCTTAATTGCCTCCCTGAAATGGATCAGAGTTCTGGGAATTATACACTAAAATGATGTTACCACTCTCCAGTCTTCACATTCCTTGATATAATCTCATTAAAAATATCAAGCCTCTAGGTGAGGGAATACATATGGATGCTAAATGCATTTTAAGCAGTAGCACCTAAACTGATGACCTAGTTATTACAGAACAAAGCAGCAGAAGATGAATTTTAATATTGAAGTAAAGCGGGTTCTTTTCTTTGGTTAATACTATAATTATTAACATGATTTTGGACTGAATTTGCTTGTTACCCCTGAAAGAAATGATAATTTTGAACCAACCAAAATAGTGAAATGTCATTTTTGGAGTAAAATAAATTCTTATTTTCCAGAAGACCACACAAGTGGGAAAACAAAACAAAACCCAATTGCATTAGTTATAATTACTATAAAGAGATGGGAAAAGCAGTATGCCAAGTTCTGTTTTTTTTAACAGAAATGTGAGCTGTGTTAAAAAAAAATATAAGTCTCTAGAGAAAATACACTCATCACCCAGCCCAAATAAGGGGCAAAGGCAGGGGAGGAATCATGCTGAGTCCAACATATGAAATAATTAGATTTTTATAGAATTGGATTTCCTGTTATAAATTGCAAAGAATACTTCTGCAAAAGCTAAGAGAGTATATAGCATGAAATATATCACATGCTATGTGATCTGATGTGTTGCAACAATAAGCCATTCTATCTTTGGTGCAGAATAATATAGCAGAATGGAACTCAGCCATCAGAACAAGCAATTTAAAAAGAAACAAGCAAACATTTTAATTATCAGTGATATAATGCATGCTGATTGTGAGTGAATCACCCAGATGAAGCCTTTGATAAACACTAATACAGCGTCATGTGGTTTCAAAACAAAACAAACAAACAAAAATCCCTTGCTATGTGACACAATGCTTTTGAAGCATATGGTCACAAAACAGTGTCCCAGTGGATAAAAAGGATTTTAAAAATAATAATGTGACATCCAACTAGAGTTAAGGTAGCAGTGTTTCCATTATGTGGTAGCCTCTGATTTTCAGGGGTTAATAACTTAACTGTTGAAATTTGCTTTTGAGGTAAAACTTGGCAACAAGATGTAAAACAAAGACTTTTTTTTTTTTTGAGTGGTCACAGTCAATTTAGTGAGAACTGGATGACTCTGGGGATCGGTAACATGACACAGAGTGTTTCATGTCCAGGGTGCCAGTTAAGAGCTGTCCGATGTTGGTAGTAAATGAAAATAATTACCATCTGACGGTGGACTGGTGGCTTGTGTTATGTGAATAAATAGTCTCAGTTCCACCTCCACTACTGTGTTAGCTGGTTGGCACCAATCTTAGCCGAGAGCTAAGAACTGTATGGGCAAGGACACTGAATTTTCCTTTTCTTCTTGAGATGAACCCTCTAGGCCAGAGTTGAGGCATGTTGGTGGGTCAGTTTGGAGAGCTGCTGCTGTAGCTTGTTGTATACTGCTGTGGCTAAAATAGGGGCTGGCAGCCTCACGGCTGTCCGTCTAGAGCCTTTAATCACCATTAGTTCACCTTCAACAAAGGGCTCAACATGGACTTCTACATGCTGGTTTAATGAGCCAGTACTTGTTACTTCACACCATCCTATCAGGTCAAGTGAGCAAGTGGAGGGGCTGGGAAGGAGACAGTAGGCTTCATCCCCACACGGGAGAGAATAGAAGTGGAACTTCCCTTCCATACCATAGCAGCTAGGGAAGGGATAGAGATAAAATGGTACTGCTCTCCTAGTGGCTGGGGTAAGGGAGGGATTTAGAGAGAAGTTCTTCTTTGTTCCTCTCAGGAACAAGTATGACAGTGTGTGTGTGTGTGTGTTTGATTAGAAGTCAACTCTCTCTCCATATCTATAGATCAGGGAAGAGAGGATTGAGAGCACTTTTCTAACCCCTTTCAGATGGGGAAATATGTTGACTAGCAAACCTGATCCTCTAAGCAAGCATGGTGGTATCCTAATCTTCCAGCACTTTTCCTGGAGGGAAGGATTGTGTCTTGGTGTAATTTGGTGGGAGGGGCTTGGATATAAGTCCAGTTTGTTTTTTGCCATGCTATGTATTATTCCTAGCTAAGTGGTATGTTGTCAGATAAGAGCAGAACAGGAAACATGAAGCTTTTTGCTGTGATGGCAAGAGATAGCAGGTTACCCCAAACCTGGGAGGTGCTGTGGAGCACAAGCCAAATTCTGAGATGAATCTAGGAGAATCTTCTGCACTCCACATCTCCTTCAGGAAGCATGTAAACAACACCAGTTTAGACTGGGAAGGCTTGCTGCAGTGGCACAAAAAACCATAAATCTGGCAGGAGACATGCAGACATGGAGAGCTGTCTTCTCAGACTCCTGGCCTAGGGGTTTGACTAGACCAGTGACTCTGTGACTCTGGCTGGCCTAATTGGACTGAGGACCAAACTGGCCCAAGGCAGCCACAGGATCAGGAGGGAATCCATGTGGTCTAAAGCCACCTTTGCTTCCCCTGACCAGTAGTTCTACCACAATCATTTAAAAATCATTAGTCAGGCCCCCCAGTACCATGAGATTGGCTTAAACGTCTTGATATGTGTAAAAAAAAAAAAACCCACACAATACGACTTTTGACTTTTGGTTTTTGAGCCTTCAGGGTGCATTTTGGATCATGTTTACAAGCTTTCCTCCGCAATCATGGGGGGGCAGAAATGTACCTATAAAAAACGAACATACATAAAACACACAAAAGCTGAGATTCTCACTTAATCACATATTAATCACAGTGCCTTAATCACAGTGCCTACAATGAGAGAATCCTGCAATGGCCAAATGCGGGGCTTTTAGGGCTGCTCCCGCCCTTTATTTTGCTCTGGCCCTTTAATATGGCATAAAAAGTGCAGTGCGAAGGTGAGGATCTCAACCAGTTAGTCTTTAGCTTCACACTCACTTACTGCATGTAACTTATTAGAATTTGCCTTATTGCATTTCAATCTTAGGCCATGTCTACAGTGACTGAAAGGGTTTTTCCATTGCTGTAGAAACACCACATCCCCAGCTAGGTCAAAAAAGCATTGTTCCGTTGCGTCTACACCGGGGATTAGGTCAGCATACCTATGGTGCTTGAGGTGTGGGCGTTTTCACACCCCTAAGCACCGTAGTGACGTTGAACTAAACGTTAAGTGTAGACCAGGTCTCCGGGAATCTAATTTAGAGGCTGCGGAGCTGGTAGGGTTATAGCAGTAAAAGCAACTAACAGTGGAGTGTAAGAAGGTTTAGTTAAAATAGGGAGCAGGGCATAACTTTGAACAATTCTGTGCAGAGAATATATATGCCAGCATATATGACAATGGTATCTGAATTATGGCAATTTAATTTAAATTGGTAATATATGAGCATGAATTAACTTATGAAAATTGTCTGCAACATATATCATATAATTATTAAATTATCAAAAGTTTTACACCAATTTTTTACACATAAAAATACACTGAAAGAACATCATGAAGGTTGCAAAGTCAAACACTCAAGAAATGCCAGAATTCAAGTGCCCTTCTGCATATGGTACAGTATTTAATTACCTGAACACATATTGTTTTTTCCATAGGCCCTCTGCCACATTCAATGTGCAAGGTGGATGGTGCTCACTTAACATCAGCTATTCGATATTTTGTTATCTCCACATTGTTCAATGTATGGCCCTATGCCTTATTTACTGCACACTATTCAACCTCCCCCCCCCTCCCCATCTGGAACAGAATTAATTTCTCCATAGGCTTTTCTATGGCACTTATCAGTGCAGTATCTGAGCACTTCACAAACACTAATGATTTTATTTTTGGAACACGGCTGTGAGGTAAAGTAATGATAATATCCCCATTTTATAGATGCGGAGCTGAGGCACACAGATTGAGATCAGAAGTATCCATTAATTATGGATGCCCAATTTGAGATATCTAGGATCTGATTTTTCAGAGTATTGAACATTATATAGCACTTAATATGTTCAAAGCACAGCTCCTATTGACTTCATTTGCAGCGGTGAGTGTTCAGCACCTTTTATCTCTGAGCCATCCAGCGAGGAGGTCCATCCTGTGGACTGAATAAGAACATAAGAACATAAGAATGGCCATACTGGGTCAGACCAAAGGTCCGTCCAGCCCAGTATTCTGTCTACCAACAGTGGCCAATACCAGGTGCCCCAGAGGGAGTGAATCTAACAGGTAATGATCTAGTGATCTCTCTCCTGCCATCCATCTCCACCCTCTGACAAACAGAGGCTAGAGACACCATTCCTTACCCATCCTGGCTAATAACCATTAATGGACTTAACCTCCATGAATTTATCCAGTTCTCTTTTAAACCCTGTTATAGTCCTAGCCTTTACAACCTCCTCAAGCAAGGAGTTCCACAGGTTGACTGTGCACTGAGTAAAGAAGAACTTCCTTTTATTTGTTTTAAACCTGCTACCCATTAATTTCATTTGGTGGCCCCTAGTTCTTATATTATGGAACAAGTAAATAACTTTTCCTTATTCACTTTCTCCACATCACTCATGATTTTATTTACCTCTATCATATCCCCCCTTAGTTTCCTCTTTTCTAAGCTGAAAAGTCCTAGCCTCTTTAATCTCTCCTCATGTGGGACCCGTTCCAAACCCCTAATCATTTTAGTTGTCCTTTTCTGAACCTTTTCTAATGCCAGTATATCTTTTTTAGATGAGGGGACCACATCTGTACACAGTATTCAAGATGTGGGTGTACCATGGATTTATATAAGGGCAATAAGATATTCTCCATCTTATTCTCTATCACTTTTTTAATGATTCCTAACATCCCGTTTGCTTTTTTGACTGCCACTGCACACTGCATGGACGTCTTCAGAGAACTATCCACGATGGCTCCAAGATCTTTCTCCTGATTAGTTATAGCTAAATTAGCCCCCATCATATTGTACGTATAGTTGGGGTTATTTTTTCCAATGTGCATTATTTTACATTTATCCACATTAAATTTCATTTGCCATTTTGTTTCCCAGTCACTTAGTTTTATGAGATCTTTTTGAAGTTCTTCACAGTTTGCTTTGGCCTTAACTATCTTGAGCAGTTTAGTATCATCTGCAAACTTTGCCACCTCGCTGAATGAGGCAGAGAGTCTGTGAAAAGTAGTCTTTAAGTACATGATCACATACTGTCATGTTTTTATGCACTTTTAAGTGCTTGACTTTGCAGTCTTAATAACGTTCATTTAATATAGCTTTTTGTGTGTTATTTCCTAGGTTTTTAGAAAAGCAAACTGAAAAACAAACAAACTCATATTGGTGCCCACATGGTTGATCAGCATGATTGGAACCTTTAGATCCATCGCACAAGTCTCTGCCACTTGAGGTAATGGAGTAACAGATAGCAGTAGTAGGTTGTTATGTTCTATGTGGCCTAGGATTAAAGTGGGACGAGAGACACACTTTGCTAGTGAGTTTCACAGATATTTGCTGACAGCAGAGGAATGGTGAGAGACAGGAATCTTGGTTTCTGTTCTAGAGGGAAGAGTGCTCAAGTGGTTACAGAATCTTCTGCCCATTTTCTCCAAGCTTGACCTTTTCTGCCCTGTCCCTTCCAAGCTGTCCCTGTCCCAGGCCTTTCTCTTCCCCCTCCCCATCTCCCACTTTTTGCTCCTCATCCCAGCCACATACTCTCACCTGGTCTTTCCTAGTCTCCACTCCTCAGGATTCTCATCCCAGTCTCCTTGCCTGGCAAATGCTAGTTTGACCCCTCCAGATTCTTTATTCTAGTCCCAGCCCCTCCAATCTCCCAGTCGTATTTCCCCCCTCTTGGCACCTCATCCTATTTCTCTCTCTGCCCGCACTTGGCTTCTCATGCCCCTCCATGTTCCCACTGGCTCACAGACCAAGGCTCCCTCCCTGGGGTCCTTATCCAATGTCAGTATCTTTCCCCCACCCCACTCCTTATCCTAGTCTCTTTGCCCAGCTAGTCCCAGGTCTTCCCCCACATCTCAGCTCTTTGTCAGATCTGTCTCCCCCCTCCCCCACCTCCTCCCTCCCACACTGATCCCCAGTCCCTGTGTCCTCTCTGCTCCTCATCCAATCTCAGTCTCCCCACAATCCAGTAGCTCCCATTCCTTCCTTTCCATTTCCCTTCCTGACTTCTAGTTCCAGTTTCCTTGTCCAGCCAGTCCCAGTCTTCCCTCCCACAACTTCCAGTACTAGTTTCCCCATCCAGTACCAATCTGTACCCTCAGGCTTCTTGTCCCCTCTGCATTTTGTATCAGGCAACATCCTCATGCATGCTGCGTAGGCCCAGAAGGGGACTGACTGAGGGTATTTAGAGCAAGCCTCACAGCCTTGGGTGACAGACTCCAGTTAGCGGGACTTACAGTAGTGCTCTAAAAATAGCTGTATAGACAGAGCTTTGAAGTTGTGGCTTATGCTGGAGGTCAGACCTGCAAGTTAAGGGAAAAACCTGCTGCACCCCAGCCTGCATGCCCAGTGCATGCCACAGCATGCCCAGTGCAGACGAAATATTTGGGGAATTAATTTGGGTGAATTTTCACAAGGACAGCAATAGGCATATCCCTGACACAAGGGGCCTCTCCTTTGAAATTTCTGCCTCCTGTCATATTTTAAGTAACTCCCTTCTCCAAAGCATTGGAACAGTAGAAAATCTCAAAAGAAAGGTTGCCAGTGCTGTTCCACCGATTATGATAATGAGCATGTCTTTTTCCTGCAAATAGAAAATGAAAACATTTGGCCTTCACAATGAAAATAAGACATAGCTAACATGTAATGAGATTCTTATTATCAGTGTTTATTATAATTGTGACACTGCACCCCATATTCTTCATAATTGTATGATTATGATATCATTATAATATAATATTCGTTATATCTGGTACAAGATATGTCTTGTGAGGTGTCTTTGGAAAAGTTATGATTTGCTGAATATGATTAGCCTTATTTGTGTGCATGTATCATTTTTGTATCTGAAGTTATGAATATTGACTATGTATCTGTATTTCAAATGTGGTTACACCTGCGTAACACCCACTAGGCAAAAGGCTTTCAGTCTAGACAGATGGTTGTGAAGGGCCTATTAAGGGTAATGGGCCATTAGGGGAAACAATAGGCCTTAGGAGAAGCTTATCTCCACCTGGTGAGCCTTCCTGAGAACGCGCCAGATAACCTATGAGTAATGGCTGCTATGACTCAGGAAATTTGATTTCACCACCATTGAATGTAACGAATATTGAATATTCACCATTGAATATAACAATAACCGCTAATCTCCGACTTCTTATAACTCCAACTCTTCTCACTCAGTTTGGGAAGCATATCTCCCTATTATCACAACAGAACCTGTCTGGATCACACTAGATTCTAATCAGGTACAAACTTACCTTTTCATAGACAATACAATAAACGGTTTACTCCATTGGCTTTTAGCTCTTTTCAAGGATTCCCCAGAAAGACATACATATGAGCTGTAGCTCACCAAAGCTTATGCTGAAATAAATTGGTTAGTCTCTAAGGTGCCACTAGTACTCCTTTTCTTTTTGCGAATACAGACTAACACGGCTGTTACTCTGAAACCATACATATAAAAGGTTTGTCTTCACGTTAGTCTAAACATTGAAATACCATCACTTGCTCTACATAAAAAACTAAATATCTTCTGCAGCTGTCTGGGTGTAGAGTGCAGGTCACTTCTCTTAGAATCTTTCTAGCAGTTCTGGCTTTCTTTGAACTGGACAAATAGAAATTGATTTCTGTTCATTCATTAGTTGCCAGGTTTATTAGGGCCATTCTGCATCTCAAACTTCCTATTTAAAAGTTCATAGCACATCCAAATGTTGTTATTAAAATTTAAAGACCCATTATGAGACACTTACAAATTGTGAAAGGTTTCTTTAATGTAGAAGCATCCTCAGCTTGTAGAATGATTGATGGGTGAACACTAGTGACTCATTCACCATCTATGAAATTTGATAGGGGTAACAGAATGTGGATACATCTCCAAAATTCCTTTTGAAGGTGAAATAGGAGTTTCTATCATTTCTATCATTGGAGCTCTGCTAAACTACAAATATTTGCTATTTGAATGTTCACACTTGAGAGGATAGTTTGTAATTATCTGTTCATCTCCCCTCTTGAGAGAAGAGTTAGTTTTAGGTCTAGAGTCAGGTTACCACCTTGGGAGTAAATCAAACTATATTACTGTTCCTCCTCTTATTCTGCCCTCCAGATCCTGAATATGCTTATAGCAGCACTCTAATGAAAACTGCCCCACATATTTTGAAAACTGAAGAGATTTTCTAAGGTACAAGGGAAGAAGGCACAACTATTGTGAATCTATATGGGATAGTACTTTGAGAGTGTACCTTTTCTGTCATGTGTAAACTGTGAAATTTGTCAGTCCCTTTGATTTACATAAAGAGCTATTCATTATATGTACAGTGGTCTATAAAGCAAAAGCAAAAAGAATGTTTTAGTTCATTGTCATGTTAAATATTTTAGGTTAAAATATTGTATCACAATGCAAATTCATGTGTTTGTTCTGTGCTGTAAAGTAACATTTGCCAAGACCATCAGTGAAGCCAGCTAAGATTCTGTAACTCAGTTTTGGTCAAGGCAGCCAATCGGTCAACTTCTACCTCAAGAAAAGTCAGTCAGAACAAGTACAGATGCAAGATGGCTAGTTTCGTAGGTTGTCTGGTGACCTCCATGCTACTGAGTAAAAGTCAACAGCTGCTTCAATACCACTTCTAAGGATGATGGGCATTGATTAAATCCTATTGAGAGTCTAGCAACTCAATGGGCTACTCTAGGAAGAAACAATCTTTGCCTCAGAATGCATGAATTGTAATTAGCAAAGTTATGTAAATATACTATTCATTGTTTTAAACACTGTACAATTTTAACAAATACTCTGGACCAGATGTGGATATTTTTAATCTGTGAAAGGTGTTCTGATCATTTGCTGTAAAAAGTAAAGAACAAACAAAAGTATGTTGTAGTTTTGGATGGAAACAAACAAATGCAGTGGTCTGAGTAAATGTATGCCTATGCTACTTGAGAGGTGACTGATAAAACCTCAAGGCAGGATGTAATCAAGAATATTGTAGAGCTCTGTATGAAATGGAATAGTTTAATCATTTATGAGTCCTGGCAATGCTGGAACATTTCTGCAACTATAAAAGCTTGGGTTTCACTTAGCTTTAAATATGGTCTGTACTTAACTATGACTGTGAAAGATGGACAGTGAAACTAAAAGATCATCATCAAGTCTTTTTTCATAGAGAAAATACTGTGCTCTTTGTGTTATGGAAAGAATGTTTGATCAATGAGTGCATGCTTTAATGCCTAGAGGTGCAAAAGATGTTCTTTAGACAGACACAAGAGAAGCTGGATGATAATTTGGACAAGATGTTTCTAAAGGACCAACTACCAGCAAAGTAATCAGCTGCTGGGCAGAGAACACACTAGGGGAGGAATGACACAAAATAAAGTGACAATATCAGCAGAAGACAGTAGAGCTGGAGGACATTTTACATTATGTTATGCCATAGAGCTACTTATGTTGTGGGCAAAGATATTATCATATTTCAATATCAATACAATGCAAATAATTATATTGTACTTAATGGAACATTTAAGCCACTTACAGCTCTGCAGTTTAAAATAAAATGTTAATACATTCCTAGTAGTAATCAGTTAATTAGCATATTATTTCCTTCTGAGCCCCAAACCCAGAATGTAAAAATACAAGCAACGTAAACTCATGTAAATGAAAGTTTATTAAATATAGCTATCTATCAATTTATAAATTACTTATTAGTCCATATTAACAATAGTGCATATTTATAAGATTTGCAAAAACGTATATCTAAAAACATTAATTTAAGACTTACATATGACTGCACATTTTGGTAATAAGTCCCAAATTTCACAAGTACAAAACCAAAAGAAGTTTTAGTCTTTGCTTTAAAAGCATATTAATTCAAACATCTCCATCATCGGTTGTAAAATATATTCATGATGTCTAATTTTTAATGAAAATGACATGATCTGCATGCACGGTCAACATAAAAGACAATTTAGCCCTTTATGTTTATGAGAACATAGAATCACTGGCTGTGGGTGACAGCTAATTTCCTCTAGTCTCTTTATGCCCTGCAGCTATTAATGCATGCTGATCTTCAAGTATTATTGGAAAAAATTAAGCATAAACATAAAAAGAACAAAAAGAAAGCCATCAATTTTAGACTAATTTAAACAAAATAATTTGAAATGCACTACTGCAGTTGAGGAATATATAATATAATGGTGGCCTAACAATTCTGTATGAAAAACAGCCTGATATCACACATAAAAAAACTGTTATAAAGTACAGATGTTCTCTTAGGTTAGGAAAGTAAAGTTCACTTTTCATATATTTAAAGAAACCATATGGGGGATTCATTTTAGTCATTTCAATGCTATTTTAGGTTTTTCTTGTACAAATACTGTAAGAGTTTGATGTAGAGATGTAAAAAATTTCTAATGGACTTTTATTCTTTCATATTAAAAAGGTACAAGACAATAATTAAGGAGCACAATACTGAATGGATTAACTAGAAACTGAAGACTGGTAAAACAGAAAAACAAAATCCTTTTTCTTGTTTTTAATCTTTACAAAACCATTCCCTATCTCTTAGTTGAAGTTAAGTGAGTTGTCTGTATTTTAGATATAAGCTTATTCATTTATTCTGTCCAATATTCAATGCTTTACTTTAGCTGTGCAGAAAGTTCTCCAACAAACTAGATCCAATATGATTTGTCTATCAAGTTCTTTATCCCTGGATTTTCAAATCCCTCCTTATTTGATGTTCCATTTTTCCCCCTTGAGATGTCCTGAATGGCTCCCATTCAGACCCTGAGTATAAATGTGACAAGGTTTTATGGTCACAGGACATAGTCTCAAGTTGGCTAAAATCCTTTTGTCCTGTTTAATCTTTGATTTGAGCTCTAAGAGAAAATATAGTTTGATTACAGGTCTCTAACTGCAGTACAAACTGTTGACACTGAATCTTTTCATTTTCCAGTTGTTGTCGGAGATGTGTATTTTCATTGCTGAGTGTATTGACCTAGGGGGAAAACATGACAAAACCTGTAAGTAATGGTTTTCTGGTTTCCAGTTAGTGAAGTTAACAAGTAATTTTTACCAAATTTACCAGACATCAGAATATATAACTAAAACTCAAAATAAACTAATCAGATAATTAAAGAAGTCTGACTTAAATCTCCAGATTCTGAATTAAGGCTTAAACTGTCTTTCACTTACCCCACTGTGTTTATGTATTATAATGTATGCCGTGCTTCACTATGTGTAAGGTCATACCAGTGCATTACTTTGCCATCTAACACATACAAGCAAAGTAGGAAGGAGTTACTGTTAGAAACAGACTTTCAGTTTTAACTCTGAGTTTCTTTTGCTTTCTTAGTTTAAGGTGAAATTTCAGAGATTCAGTTTTGTTTGTGGGCTCTTAAGTTGGCAATTTTATGTATTACTTGGGTAACTACATGCTCATTAACTTATTTTTATGTGAAATTACCCATTTTGAGCATGAAAATGTGAGTTTTGCTTGAGCAGATGGTGAAAATGCAAGATAGACACCTGTTCATATCTGAAAATGTATACTGAGAACATCAATACACTGACCACAGAGTACACACAACAATCTTACATGGAAGTGCATGAGAGTTAACACAACAGACTTTGAGTCACTGGACTCAAGTTTCTGATGTACCTCAGCCCCACCTTTGCTTTTGTCAGGCCTATTTTGCAACCCTGGTTGCAACTTTTAGTATTTAAGGGATTAATTTTCAGAAGCGTTGAGCATCCACCACTCAAACTGAAGTTAGGCAAGGTGTGGATCTCAGCGACTCTGCCGCCAATCATCTTCTAAATGTCGACTAATATTTGCACCCACAGTTCAAAAATGCGGTCATCATTATTTGTAGGCTTGGAAAGATTAGATTTTGATTGGTAAATGTCAACTTCACAATACATACACATACTGATGAACAAATATTTCTATTAATAACAATCAAAATGAACTGATAGGCAAAAAAGAAAAATGCTGCTTGAAAACTTATTAGAGTAAAAATCCATGATTTAGACTTTTGAATTAGGCCTGTTACAAATGGACTAGTGAATGAATAGTAAAAACAGGTATGATTTGTTGATTGAACGATATTTACTTTGTATATTTTGACGTGGTATTGACAATTGCTGTTTTGACAATTTATAAGGCTTTCATTTTTTGAATTTCAACATCTGCTATCATTAAATAATTGTCTGACTGCCCAAAAAATTTCCCGCAACTATGAAAATTAAAAAAGATAAAAATCTAAAAAAATGCTTTAAAAAGAGATTGATATTATCCATTGAAAATATTAAAAAGTACAAATTGAATTCTGCCAAGCATAATTATTTGTAAGAGCAAAAGTGGTCCTGCAAAAACAACATCCCATTATTTTAAAATCATGCTCATTGTCGGTAAAATATGTACTTTGACACATTTAAAAATACATGTTTACTCCACAGACCAAAAGCTTCCTCCAATAGCTTGTAGGTGATTGTACACTAATTCTTATTTATATTTATACTTATTTATACTGTGCAGCGGCTGTCAAAAAAGTGAACAGAATGCTATGAATAATTAAGAAAGGGATAGATAATAGGACAGAAAATATTGTGTTGCCTCTATATAAATCCATGGTATGTCCACATCTTGAATACTGTGTGCAGATGTGGTCACCGCAGTCTCAAAAGAGATATATTGGAATTGGAAAAGGTTCAGAAAAGGGCAACAAAAATTATTAGGGGTATGGAATTGCTTCCATAGAGGCGAGATTAATAAGACTGGGACTTTTCAGCTTGGAAAAGAGATGGCTAAGGGAAGGTATGATTGAGGTCTATAAAATCATGACTGGTATAGGGAAAGTATTTCTTCATACAATGTACAGTTAACGTGTGGAACTCCTTGCCAGAGGATGTTGTGAAGGCCAAGACCATAACAGGGTTCAAAAAAGAACTAGATAAATTCATGGAGGACAGGTCCATCAACGGCTGTTAGCCAGGATGAGCAGGAATGGTGTCTTAGCCTCTGTTTGCCAGAAGCTAGGAATGAGCAACAGGGGATGGAGCACTTGATGATTCCCTGTTCTATTTATTCTCTCTGGGGCACCTGGCACTGGCCACTGTCAGAAGACAAGCTACTGAGCTAGATGGACCTTATGTTCTTATGTACTTTTAAAAAAATGAGTATTATTTTATAATATAATTTTCAAAATAACTCAGCAAATCTTTTTATGTAAATATATATATTACATGATTTTTAAATGCTTAATATTTCTTTACTTAGGCCCTGAAAAAATTTGGCTTTTGATACATGAAATGTAATTGCTGCTTCTGAGTTTTTGTGAGAATCTTGGCATGATATCTCCTAACCATAGCATGAACTATAGCTTGAAGATCTTTTGTTCATGAAATGGATATATTCAATAAAGAGCACCATACGCAAATACAGTTTAAGCTCTGTAGCCAGTTATGCATACCTTTGCCCCTTCCCCCACACACACACTTTTTTTTGGCAGGGGAGGATAGAGGGGGAATACCAAAATGATCTTTTCCACATTAAGGAACAAAAGAATTCAGAATTTCATTGAAAAAAACCCAGAAGCTGGGAACTGGATGGTTTATGAGATTGGTAATAGGCTACAGTCACCTCCAAGTCATAGATCCAAATGCAGCTATATTTAATCATGCCCCAAAGTTGTTCCTATCTAGTGGTTTTCTGGGGTCTGTGTGCAATTAGTTGCTCTCAGTCCAGTTCTTAGTGAACAGATGATCACATTCCAAGGTCCATCACCACACAATTGGCACTAACTGTTAGTTTAAGCAATAGGCTATTGAAATTAAGTTATCATCTGATGCTCAGAGGTGGACACTCCAGAATAGAATTGGAAATTTAGTAGTGAGATGAAGGGGTGGAAGAGTTCATTGCTGTGTCCTGTACTGTAACTTTTGTACAGATAAGCAGAGGGCTTCTGTTCCAAGTGATGTCAATCAGGCATCTTTCACTAGTATTAAATTCACTCAAACAAAAAAAAAAGTCTCAGTGAGGTTTGAGTTGTAGGAAAAATGCGAAAAGCAACCAAATTTGATATATCCTGAAATATGTCAACACCGGCGGAACTCCTGTCTAAAATATGTAAATAGATAAATCATTTGCATTCTGTTTAGGACCAATTTCTTCCACCAGATGTGTGTGAATAATTCCAATTGATTTCACTGGGAATTGTATGTATTATGTGTATCTGAGGGAAGAATTTGGCCTTTATAAAGTAAATACTAATATGGTAATGTGCGTCAGCATTAAGGAAGGGGTTGCATGTTCATATGTGTACAATTATTTGCAATTCACTGGTCCTCAGGAGATGGGTTGAGTTTTTTAAACTGAAACACTGGGCTTGGAACTATTTCCTTTTTAATAATGTTTCACTTGTTTTAAACTCTTGCCTAACACTTTCTTTTTCTTTTGTGAAAAACAGTTTAAGGTAAAACTTACTTGTTTGCTCATATTATAGGTGTATCTAATATATGTAATCGTTGAAAGGTAACAGTATAGATTTCTGTGGGTTGGACACTTTGTATCAGCAATCACTCAAATTGCTGCATTTAACATTGTCATTAGTGCTAATTATGATAACTTCTGATACCCAAGGAAAACTGAAATAGAACATGATGAATCACATCTTTGCAATAACATGACAGATTCTCTGTTATCAAAAAATAAAGCATATATTTTAAATCAGTTAATTTTTTTCTTGGGCTAATCATCAACATTTCAGTCAACTTAATAGTAATAATTTTAGTTCAACCCACCTATTTCCAAAAATAAATATATATTCTAAGATTTTAATCCCATTTTAAGAAGCATATGTAGCATCTGTGTAAAACCATGCTGGTCAGAAAGGGGCAGTTTCCCCATTTTTCACTTAACACATTTTATTCACAAATTAAAAACTGAAATAATATTCTTCTTGTTCCACTACCTTCTATTTTTTTTATCATGGCTCTGTTGTCTTGATGGCCAAGGTAATTTAAAAATAAATAAATAAACCTTAGTACCATGGCCCCATACCAAAAGATATATTGCTCTGCGTTCAATTGCAATATTTCTCCTGAGGCCAAAACATTATTTTCACAAAGAATAATGCTATGCAAAGTAAGAGGAAACATACTGTGAATAATGTCTTACATATGAAACCCTTGGTACTGTTACTAAAACATTGGTTATATGCATGCAAAATTAAATGGTTATGAAGAAAAGACGACATAAGTCTGTGGACGTATTATATATTAACTAATAGCTTTTTTATTTTAAACATTCATATTTCCAATTTTTAAAAATCTTTCTAAAATAATACTGCATATCTCTACTACTCTATGTGGCGGGAAGAACAATAAGGATTGGTACCTCAAGTGAAGTCACTCAAGAAGGGGAGTGGGGAGAGAGAGATGCACACAAACACACATATACGCAAAAATCAGTAGTGATGTCACAGCTCGTCTGCACCCTGCATGGGTGCCGAACAATGGCTGGCCCTCTGGCCTGCCTATTGCTTTGATAGTCATAACAGCCATCATGGGTCACTGTCATTTTGGCCTACAAGAAAATTCAATAGTTTGGCCTGTCCCAGAAAATCCAGCCTGAAATTACCACCACTGCTACTCAATGGGAGCATGCTCCTGGGCTACTGAAGTGTGAAGGTCAAAGTGTTGCTGCAAGGAGTAGCACTGCAAGGAAGATGCCTGGAGGATCAGTGCTTTTTGCTGTCTGAATGCCACCACTGGACTTGTAGAGAGCAAATATTGATTTGGGAGATCATTATCCTGTACTAGTTTGTTGGCCACCGTGGCTCTTCCGAAGCACCAGCGCTCTAAACAGAGAAGAGACACCACCAGACTTTACAATAGGAAAATCTCACTATTGCTGCAGTCTGTCCAGAGGGTACATGGCAAGTCCGGAAGTGGCCACAGCTCCTGCATCTCCCCAAGCTCCTTTTCCACAGCCTGAGCCAACTGGTCAGGTTGTGCCAGTGTCAATCAGAGATTTGCATATCACATTTTGAGAAAAATGTCCAAAACTGGTAAGTGACTTAGTAGTTTAATTGCTATTTTTGATAGTGACTTAGAAGTCTAGATTCTCAAAGGTATTTAGGCACCTAACTCTACTGAAATCAATGGTTGTGGGAACCTAAATACCAGGGGTGGCCAACCTGAGCCTGAGAAGGAGCCAGAATTTACCAATGTACATTGCCAAAGAGCCACAGTAATTTGTCAGCAGCCCCCTCATCAACTCCCCCCACCCGTTCCCAGTGCCTCCCACCGGCAGCCCCGCTGATCAGTGCTTCCTGCTCCCTCCCTGCACCTCCCAATCAGCTGTTTCGTGGCATGCAGGAGGTTCTGGCGCGGGAGGACGGAGAAGCGAGGGCATAGCAGTCTCAGGGGAGGGGGCGGGAAGGAGCGGAGTGGGGGCAGGGTCTGTGGCAGAGCCAGGGGTTGAGCAGTGAGCACCCCCCCCAGCACGTTGGAAAGTTAGCGCCTGTAGCTCCAGCCCCGGAGTCGGTGCCTAGACAAGGAGCCGCATATTAACTTCTGAAGAGCCGCATGTGGCTCCGGAGCCACAGGTTGGCCACCCCTGCTAAATACCTTTGATCTAGTGTTTAGAGGCTTTTGAAAATGTTACCCTTTTTTCTCAGAAATCATCCTTAAGTATGCAAAAATCATATTCAGTGCTCCCTGCATCTGAGAGCTGGTGAGTACAGTAACATGGTCACATCCAATGAGAATTTCCATCACAAGCTGCCCCACATGCCCAGAAAGATACACTGTTTAAGGGATAAACAGGTCTGGATGGAGTGGATTACACACACACTTCTTCCCACATGCACCTGGCAGTCCTTCATGAGCCCACCCAGGATATGAGGTTGTACACCAAAGAGGGGAGAATTCCCAAGGTGGAGAGGCAAATCGCTAAAGCAAGTATATGCCACACCGTTACAACCTTCTCTACTCTTCCTCTAACATATGTAAAGATAAATGGTAGTATGCATCAATCACTGTCACAAAAAAACCACAACAAAGGTCCTTCTAACTAAGAGCCTTCTCCGTGCTTTCGTTCAGTCTGAAGCCAATGGGAGTTTGCCTTCGTGAAGTTGACAAAAACTAGAGCTCTCATGATTTGACCTTAAAAACATTAAGGGTCAAAAAGCCAGGCTGTTCAGGTATAAGATCGAAACTGGCATATTTAACACCTTTTCTACATGCAGAACTTTGGGTGATGTCAGTGGGAGTTTAGGAAAGTGTGCAGAACAAGACTTGTTTTTATTTGCCAGGGGATAAATTTTCAAATGGTCCTCAACACAGCCTCTAAATTTTGCACATGCAATCTTGTAAAAAAGATACAAATTAGATCTGTAGCTCCTGATTTGTAGGTACCCATATTTATGTCTGTAACTCATGCAGTTAAGGCCTAATCTTTTTAAAATGTCCACTAATTTTAGGCTTGACACCTATAATGCACTCTCTATTCTATGCATGCAGTACAGTTGATTCCACTTATTAATAACTTCTCAGTTGTCAATAAAGGGAAGACAGATGTGCATGTCTGCAGCCAGGGAAGGAAGAGCAGGGACATGCATGGTACATCTCCCTGCAGCCTTGCAAACTTGCCTGAGGCTGTGAGGTGAGCAGCAGAAGGGAGAGGTAGCATTTCCGCACTTCCTCTCCTGGCGGCAGTCCTACAAGCCTGCCTGCAGCAGTGGTCAACCTGACCCAGCACTTCCTTCCCTGGGTATAGACCCAGAGGCAAGTTTGTTTAGCTGCAGACAGGGAAGCAAGTACTGGGACATGTTAAGCCTGGGCCACTGTTGCCATGGCAGGATGCAGCCTGGAGAACACAGAGAGGTACAGTGCAGCCTCATATCCCCCAGCACTCCCCATTGCTGTGGGAAGCCCCAGCATCTGGGCTACAGTCCCCCTCCCTGCTGCTGCCCTGCCCGCAGCACCCCCACTCCTAGCTGCAGGCAGGTTTGCAGTGCTGCAGCCAGGGAAGGCTCATCAAAAAGTTGTCAGAATGTGGTATGCCTGTTGCCAATATCCAAATTCCATCAACAGAAAAGTCAATGGAATGGGACTGGTTCCTGGCAAAGTGTTGCTATTAACCACAAGTTGTTAATAGCAATATTGCTATTAAGGGGCTTCTACTATATAGAGATGCATATGTACAGAACATGTGAACATATACACACACAAAAAATATGTTATTCTGTAGTGTGATACAAAGATTTTATTGGCTTGAGTTTGGAATGGCTCCATTATTCACAGTGGTAAAGCCATGAATGAGATGTGCAGGTCATCCCAAATGAGTGGCAATGAAATTTATATTAAACCATACCATCATATATTTTGTATATGACACAATGATACTTTTAGCTATTTAGTTTATTTTCTATGCATCTTGCATTACTGTACAACTTTCTGAGAAACCTTCTAAAATATTTTATTGAGTTAAGCCCTATTGCCAGACACTTTTGCTCTTAAAATTGGTCCTCCTTGCTCCTGTCCACTTCATATTTTATCCATTTTATTTTTCTCACACAGTAACTTTTATTCCCATATTTCCTGACACTGGTTTCCAGTGTTTTAATTGAAGTGGTAGATAATTGGCGGAAAACCTAAAACCTTTATATTTACCTCATTTTAATGAGAAGGGGGTTGGGTTGATAGCTGTACCTTGCACTTCAAAGTTGTTGTATAAGATTTTAAGACATTGTATATCTTCTATGGTAACGTTTTTCATCAAAATAAGAAAGACCTGGTCAAAAGCCTTTTCATCTTCAAGTGATAATCTATTACTTTGATCTTTTTTGTAATAATATTTAAAAACCTTCTAATATATGGGACTATTCTCTTTGCAATAAAACCTGCCTCGTCTGTATTTATTAGTTTCTCCATTAATGGTTCCTAAAGGGACTGTGAAACCATACAAATAATACCATATCTAAAAGTTTCAGTTAAAGAAAATTAAATCATTGATTTAAATAGAAGGCATTTTCTGCCCTTATCTTTACTATGCAGAACTGAAACAATTAAAAGGATGCGCTGCCCAAAATACTGTTCTTGTGCCAATAAGTTGTACTACCACACCACACAAAATAGACAGAATGAACAGATAATATCTCAACTTCTAGGTAATAGGAATACACAAGAGCAAAATATAAAACATTACGGCTCTTAAAGAAAAATGGAGGACTGGCCATGCCCGATTTATAATTCTGCTATGCACCATAATTAAAGTTTACATTGGATTGGATCAAAAGATGGTCAGATCAAATAGCTGCATTTTGAAAAACTTATAACACAATACCACTAAGGGCTAGATTCACAAAAGCATTTAGGTGCCTAACTGCTATTTTAGGTGCCTATATCCCAGAATCGGGCCCCATTAGGAGTCACAAAACCCACCACTCAGCTTCTCCTGAACCTGCAAGAACCTAAACTCACTCTGTATCTAAATTTTTGCCCTAAAAGGTCCTTAGGTATCTATGTTTCTGCCTCTGTTCATGTGCTCTGCGGCCCCCACGCCAGGCGTCCAGTCACCTAAGCTCCAGAGTGATTCATGAACTGGGAGAAGATAGGTGTTCCCCTGCCTAACTTGTCTGTAGGAGTTGATTTGGTAAGCATGCTCAAAGCTGGCCTACCAGTTCAGGCCCCTATAGGTGAGCTTGCACAAAACGGCCAGAGGAGGAGGAGCTGCCTCATAACAGATAGTAGGGAAAGGTGGAGAAATCTTTGTTTCTACCCTGCCCACTCCCACTTAAGCACAATCTCCACATGGAGGGGAGTGAGGTAGGCCCCAAAGCAACTGAACCTCCCTTCTCTCAGGACTCTAGAGGTTGTCTTTCCCCTACTGGTGTAATCAAACATTCCCCCTGCTGAGAGAAGGAAGGGGCTTTCTCACCCAGGAAACACATCATACCTCCTAGGATTGTCCTTTCTGTCCCTAATTCATCTGATTTACCGTCCCTGAGAAGCTATTAGCAAAAAAAAAAAAAGGGTCTGGAAACATCCGCTTTTTTATTTGTGCTTTTATAACCTAAACATGGCTAAATAATTTATTTTTATAATTGCTCCTGCTCACAGATATTGCATGCTATTTATCCAGAGTCATTTATGTGGACAAGTTACAAACTACTGAAAATAAGGGTTTCTAGAGTATATACTTACAGATCCTTAAATATAATGGCATTGTTGGGGACTGATATTATACTCCAGAGAAAGCAATGCTGTGTTCTGTTGATACTAATTAAGCTACAATGTCAATCGTATAGTAAACATTGGTAACCTTTTTTTTTTAAATCTAGGTTTTTACATGAAGATTATACTGGGGCAATTAGTTCACACACTCATGGCCATTTTCTTATCATTATCATGAAATGTAATAAGATATTTCATTATTATTTAGTCTGAAAAACTTTAACAGAGAAGTTGCAGAAATTACCTCTAAATTTATACTTGAGTTACCGGACTCATTATTTCAAACATCTTGGTCTGAATCAATATCAGTAATGATTCATTCTTTTGATTAAGAAGTGACTCCATCTGTAGATGTCAGATAATTACTGAGATGACCTATAATGAGAACATTTCACAACTCTCTGACTTAAATTTCTTATTCCCTCAACAGCATAATGACTTCCTCCTAGATCTTTTTATAGTGTGTCTATGCTCCTGGGGTTTCTTTTTATGATCAGTCACTATCAGTGGTTGCTTCTATCATCTTTTTTTAGACAAAGAAAGATAGTGGCTCCATACAATATAAACTGTGTTTTGTCTAGGGTTATATTTTAGTTTTTTTCTGCATATTTCCAAATTTTGTTTTAAGAGCCCTGTTATACCAGTCTGTATTTAAAGCACACATGACGGCAATCATAAAAGATGATACAGGATACTCTGTTATTCATTTAAGTCCTCTAAAGGGGATTAATGTGTTTTTTAAATATAAAATATTAAGATTAAAAATGCAAGATATTCTTTTGATCTCAACACTTGGGAATATGGTATTTAAAAGTTTGTAAGAAGAAATGATAACTTTCACTGTGAGGCTTGCTGCAATACTTTAAGTTCATTGTTATAGCAGAATTCAAAGAGTGCTTTGTAGTTAAGTCATACATTTTGTGTTATTTCTTTTGATTCTTTTGTGAACTATTTCTAGGGACTAGAAACATTACATCAACATCATACTCTGTGTTTTGACTCCCAGTACTAGAGTTTGTTTTCTCCTTATATGTATTTGCTAACATTTAAAAGCCTTGTAATACAGTAAGGTAAATAGAGTATGGATATCAGTTTATATTATCACATTTCCCTCTCTCTCCTTCTCATTGCTTCTTACTTTCTGGTTTAACAAATGAATTGAGTAAATACTGGCCTTTAACCTAGTTTGCATGTCAACAACTTGATTTGCATGTCCAGATTCCTCCAGATTTTCTGCCAAGCCAGTTTTCTGTTCATGCCTAATACAAACAAAATAAGTGATTGGGGAAGGAGGGAATGAGAAGCCCTAAAACTGAAAACAAGAAGGTCAAACACTCAAACACATGAAAAATTTGTAAAATGCAACTTTTCAGGCAAATAGTGGCAGGCAATATACTCCCTAACTACTGGATTTCTTTCTGAGTAAAAACTTCAGGCTCATTAATTACTACCAGTTCATTCTTTTCCCAAGATTTACATTCCTGTTATGTGACTGGACTTGCTTAAACAGTAGGAAATAATGAAGACCAAAATGATAGGCTTATTTCCCGGCTTCCTTTTATAGTAAAGACAGAAATTTTGTTTAACAATAGATCTTGAGTACAGTAGGTCAAAAACCTCAGATACATTTCTATCACAAAATACCTTTAATATTGCACATTTACCGCATCAATAGACTTCTGCTTTATTACTATCAAAAATGGAATCATTATCCTTTCTTGATGTACATATCAATTTTAGACCTTACATTAAAAATACATGCATGAATGAGACCAGCAAGAGCACTAATGAATGAAGCCCATCTAACTTCAGAGACTGGCCCCTCTGGATTGGGAAAGAAATCAGAACTGTGGTAACAATCTCTTTCTTAATGGGTTTTGCGTGTGTCTCTCTGAAGGTAGGGGGGAAAAAACAGAACAAAGATGATTGAGCAAGACCAAGCCTGATAGAATTCAGTGACTCCACTGAAGTAATACAAAGCAGAGAATGCCTGCCGTAGTATTACCTCCTTTCTGCACTGAAGTCACTTTAAGGCTCTGAATTTTAGGCTGCCATCTAGAATGGCAATAGTGTTTGCTGAACCTGTTTTAAACTGGTACAGGCTAACTTGATTTTAAAATGTTTGGTTTGCTAGTGTTGACCTATGCTAGGTTAGCCTACACCACATTGGATTTAACAGGTTTTTCCCATCCAAACTGGTAGTTGAACACCATGTTAATGGGAATATTAAAGGTGCCTAAATTAGATAGAGAGATTAGATAAAAAGATTTGGATTTAAATATTTGAGCGGTGGAAAGATGTAGCCTGTGTAAAAATGGGTTTAAGAAAATATAACCCAGGAAGCCACTGGAAAATGCTTGATTTTTCTCCCCAGAAAATGAGATGCATTATGTTATTTTGTGTGAAAATGAACATCTAATAGAGTACAATGCTTTTCTCGATTAATCCATTTCCATTGTGTAGAAACTGCTTGTGCCGTTCAGAAATATTCCCATGAGTCTTGATTTGTATCTCACTTGTTAAAGGAAGTATTTCTTAACTTTCAGGATAAAAATCACTCTTTGACAGCTTTTCATATATCTGTCATTATGGAATACACTAATTGTTAACAGAATTAATTGAGTTCATTTCTCTTAAGATTTGCTTATTTGAAACTGACCTAGATTTTACTGAGAGATCATCATAAAATTTTTTACCAAAAGATATTGCATGAATCTGGCAAATCAATTACAGCAATCGATGCAGCAGGTGTAGATTTAGCAGGTCTAGTGAAGGCCAGCTAAATTGATGGCAGATCGCTCGACTCCGATTGACT
The DNA here is from genome assembly GCF_965140235.1 of Caretta caretta. Taxonomy (NCBI): domain Eukaryota; kingdom Metazoa; phylum Chordata; order Testudines; family Cheloniidae; genus Caretta; species Caretta caretta. Next base: position 54,491,884 of record NC_134207.1, read on the forward strand.
CCAGTACTCCAGCTCTCTGAGAAGAGTAAGGTAAGTTGACCAGAGAGTGTCTCCCATCGATGCAAAGCAGTGAAGACACTGCGGTAAGTTGACCTAAGCTATGTTGATTCCAGCTATGTTATTCACATAGCTGGAGTAGTGTAACTTAGGTCGACTTACCCCAGTAGACAAGCCTACCATCACCAACACACATCCACACTGGCCGATATTGTAAAAACCATTGTCCATTGGTGTGCATGGAACTTACAAATGTAAATCCACTGTTCCATCCGACTCTTATTTTTCATAGATATTAAGGTCAGAAGGGTCCATTATGATCATTTAGTCCGACCTCCTGCACAACGCAGGCCACAGAATCTCACCCACCCGCTCCTGCGAAAAACCTCTCACCTATGTCTGAGCTATTGAAGTCCTCAAATCGTGGTTTAAGAACTTCCAGGAGCAGAGAATCCTCCAGCAAGTGACCCATGTCCCACGCTACAGAGGAAGGCGAAAAACCTCCAGGGCCTCTTCCAATCTGCCCTGGAGGAAAATTCCTTCCCAACCCCAAATATGGCAATCAGCTAACCCCTGAGCATATGGGCAAGATTCACTTGTGTAATAAATGAAGAATTCTAGTGAATTTTTATACACATTCATACACATTATTTATTAGTTTAACTGTTTACCAGAAACCTCTGTGGATAGGCAAAGTATATTTCTTAAAACACTTGTAACTTCACCAAATCAAATCTCATTTTCACAGGACCAACAAAAGACACATCTGTAATTTATGGACTAAGGACCAACCAAATTTCAGGCTTCTATGACATGCTGCCGAGACAATAGTGGTGTTTACAAAACAGTTGCAATGTTTCTAAGATGAAAACAAGTGTGCCAAAAAGGTTAAAAACTAGCAAAGTTATAAACATCTGAAAATGAGCTTTCTAATGGAAACATATGTACAAATTAATTCTAGGTATCACTTTACACCGTCCATCTAATACCACATTTGTGGAGAAGATTTCCATACCATGACAAATCAGCTTCAAAAAGATGCCACTGAATTCACTGTAATGTTTCCTACTCCACCCCTCACCCCAACTGTAGAGGCATCCCTCCTCTAACTAAATTACACCTGGCTGAAGCTCAGGATGGATGAGGAGATTCACTGCTACAGCAGTTACAGCTTTTGTATTCACAAAAATACATCAGATAAGCATTGGTATGTCAGGGTTTATGTCACTTGTATGTCTGAAAAAACATTATACCACTGGAAAAGGGATATTTCCAGCTTCCCAATGGGATCCAGCACATCCTTTTAGCCCTGGCAAAGTTAGTTATATCAGATTTAAATGCTGTTATATTTTGAGGGTTAGAAAAACTATTGTAGGTCACTAGTAAGTGCATATGTATCCCCTTTGACCCCTGTACATTTGAACTAATTACATCAAGGGCTTATCTACACAGACAGTTAGTGCACAGCAAGCTGGAGTGTAAATCTAAAGCACACTAGCCTGCCACATACTAATTGTCCATGTGGACCCTGCTACTGTGCACTAAAAGCTCTGTAGTGTGCTTTGACATACTGCTGTTTGAGATGGGAATAGATCAGATTTACATATAAAGGGATATAAAAAATAGTCCCAAGTAAAACATTTTTAAACCTTTCAAGAGATTCCTAGACCATGGAAGCCAAAATATATAAATACAATTGATATTCATTTTCTTAATATCCATGTAAGCAAGCATTGTCATTTCTACAGGGAAACTATGTGATTATGAGGAAGGGAGGTGCTTCTCACAACAATCTCTCTATCACAATGTGGGCCATAGTCTAAAAACATTTGAGAACAGCTGCTCTAAATAATTTCTAAAAGTATTTCCCCCCCATAGTGTAAGTACCACTGATAGAATAAATGAAGATGTGGTTTGATACGAAGGCTTTATGAACACTCATTTGGGATGACCTGAACTTGCAGCTTCAATTAGAGCTTAGATTTGTATCCAGACTATTCAACCCTATGAAGGATTTTACCTGGTCATGAACCGCTTTTCCCATACAAACCCACTCCAACTCTACCATGTATTTTTTGCTTAAGGGAAGGACTGTGGGCTTCTACGTCTGATTGGAATCTTCAGTGCATGGATTGTTCTCCAGATAGGTATTTTCAGAGGTTGCCAGGTAAAACCATTACACCCTAACATCCTGAAAGGGCTACAAGCGTCAAGGGGAAATATATGGCACTTTTTCCATACTGCATTAGGGAGCAGTGTAGAGTCTCTTCCAGCGGCTAACAGTATTTTCCTAGCTTTGATATTTAACGAAAATACATTCATGCTGATAATAAGGGTAGAAACTGCACCTCCCAAATAAATAATTATTGTATCACTTCAAGCCCAAACTATTGAAATGAGAGGTTGATAATTCAGTGCTGGAACCCATTCTCTCATTAATTTCAACATTGCCTCTGACAGCGGATGTTTATTTCAATACTTTGTACATCACATCACTTAATAGGAAAAGCTATGACAGAGTCCCAGGGGGAGCTGAGAAAATCAAACCAAAGGAAAGTTGGGAGAAGCAATAGACTAAGTTCATGCCTTCAGAAACAAGGAAGGTGAACTGTTATATACATGTATATACCCTAAGCATACACAATGTGGAGTCACAATGCATGCATGTGGGCTACATGTATAATGGCTTAAATTTTGAGATAGGGTTTAGCTTTACTTGTGAATTCTGCCAGACATTGGCTGTGTTTCTTAGGCTATCTGAATATATCTTGCAGATTCTTTTAGCTGCCCCACTTTCAGCTGGGTGAATATGATAACATCAAAATCTTTTAAATGAACATGTGATGAAGTCTGAGCCGAAATAAGCTTTTTATTTCAACACTTTGTGCAACATCAATGAGAGCTTTCTGTTTTTTATACTTAACATGTGAACATATTGTGATTTTGTGGAGAAATTTACATTTACCAAATATACAGACCTCAAGAACTATAAGATGTGAACACACACATGTAGTGGTGTATACACAAAGTACGTATATCGCAGTATGTAAATATTATGTATCTAGGTAATAGGAAACACTTCCTTCTCTTTTTTAAACTACAGAAGTGTCTTCATAAAAGAATTTGTGCTAGCTATTATTCACAAATGGATTAAAATGCACATATTATAGAATATCAAAGGTGAAATAAAAGGAAAATGGCATCCAGGAGGACAAAGGAGCTCAAACAGTCTCCCCATGTGAGAGACACAGAAACAGCTTCAAAGTTCCCACTACAACTTGAATGTGCAGTCTACCAAGACGGCAGCTGTTGCTCCTGCATAAGTATTTCTATGATTGCTACTATATGAATATATATGAAATAGAAAGCAGTGTAAAATAAACTACATTGTATTTAATATGCTAATCCATATTTTAAAATCAATATAAAATACAAATCTTTGATTTACAGCTCACCTCCCCTAGATTAACTCCTGTGACAACAGATATAATTAACTACATTAAATACTTCAAAGTCTTTAAGAGTGACTGCAGTGAATGTGCTATTGAACATAAAGGAAGTCACCCACTAGATTGTGTTGTGAACTTAAACAACTGTGAGTATTAGAAAATGGCTTGTAGGCTCAGCAAAGCATCTGTTAAATATTATAGTCAACCAGCAAAACGGTGCACACAATCCTTGTGAAAAAACAGTGAATTATTATATAGAACTGTGTGACATTGTACGCAAGGATCAAACACCACATAATGCACAGTCCAACGACAAAGATAAACCTGAAAAGCTGATCTATGAAAATTATAGTCACACCACTGACTGATTGTCTGTCATCTGTCCTACCCATTCTGTGTTCAAAACCCACGTCACACGGAATGTGAAAATTGAGTAAAGCCACGGGAGGAAGAGGGAATTTCTCAGTTCAGTGCTGCAGTACTAGCAGTCCTTGGGTGCTGGTGGAGCAGTACAAGTTGCTCTCCTCTTTCTTCTTGGTCAGTGACTCCTGAGCACCTTATTGATATATTATGAACGAGGGCTCAGCACCAATGCACATGATATAATTGGTCCCCTCCCCAGATGTTGCCCCATTTTGGTGCTGCACATCTATGTAAAATAGCAAGTGTACATCTCACCGTGTACATCACCCTTCCACACAATGCAGAATCAAGCCTAATACACTTAGTCTTGGTGCTCTTGGTAGCAGGAAATTTCGGTAACCCGTATATCACAATGGGCAAGATGATTTTATTTTTAATATGTTTCAAACTGATTATATATTTTATGTATGCATTCTGAACTCAGCCTGTGTGATAGTGAGAATAGGATTGGGCGACTTAGGGAAACAGTCAGAAGAATTGATAATAGGACTCAGAGCCTCTCTCTTTTAGGACACTGGTTGAAACTCATCCAGTTTAGTAGGGGTTAAAAAGTTATTACAATCTAATGGCTTTTGGAGGCAGACGTGAAATAAGATGCTAGTCTCACCCAGTTTCTGCTGGACAGGTGTCAACCTTGCAAACGAGCATGATGATTGACACTACTTGCACCCCTTGCTGGCAGTCTCCGCAAAGAAGCTACTGGCTGGGTGGTAATGGAAAACAACTCTTCCCTGATTTCTGGAACTGGTGCCTTTTGAGTAGGGTGGAAGCACATTGGTGGTACTGTGTGAGGAAGCCTGAACCATTGCTTGCCCTTGTCTATATCCTCCTGTTGTCAGCAGGATTTAAAAAAATAAGAGGCCTTAAACGGTGATTTGTGGAGTTTACCTCTTAATGATGTCAACAGAAGTTGAGGGTACTCATCTTGTCAGAGGTGAAGTGTTGGGCCTAAGAACTGATGTTTGAAGCATTTCTAGGAAGTTCTTATTTAGTAGCAGGAAGTCATTCTCAACTTTACTTCAGACTACACACCACCCAGATTCCCAAGCTAAAATCACACTTGAGTGCTAGAGCACAGTTAGAGAAATGCCTGTTTATTCAATAGAGTATTAGGCTGTTCCTAATGGTGGAAAAGGTACTAACATTTCATAAATGGTGTGTATCTGAACCCACAGCCTGATAAACAGGCAAGGCAGATGATAGGGAAAGCTCTTTACAGTCTTTATCACCAAGCAGAGGAAGAATATACCTGCAAGTGCATGAGTCGCCTCATTTGTGAATGTTGAAAATTTGTACATTATATTTCAATACATAATACTGCTGTATTGTTTGATTGTATAAATACAGGCTGTATTGTAATGGATATGTAGAAGAGGGCAGAATAGAAGTTGCATTTGAAATCTCAACTTCGGCATTTCCTGATTTTTGACTACTTAACCATACAACCTTAACATTTTCTAGGGCCTTCACTGCATGAGAAAATTGCACCAGCTTTACTAAAGGTATATTTTAAACCAGTGTAGTTAAACAGATGTAAAAATACTGTGGGAATATACTTTTATTTTGGTTTAGTCTACATTGATTAACAATTGGCTTTAGCTATTCCAAAAGAGCTCTGAAGCTGAAATATGAGTGCCCACACAGTTTAAACTAATTTAAATTAAACTAGTGCAACTTTTTTATGTAGGCAAAGCATTTGGTGGAAGCTAACTGGAAATTTGGATGGTCAGCACAAGACCCTTCACACCTCATAAGACCAAGCTGGGATCTGCAGCGGTGGGAAGAGGCAGTGGCAAACAGCTGGGAGCCACAGGGAGAGTTGCTGCTTTTCCTGCTGCCTATTCTCTGGGAGCTAAAGCAGAGGCCCCTCTCTGCAGCTGATGACTGGTGCTCCCTCTCAGGAGGCACCAGTCATCTCTGGCAGAAGCCCTCAACCCTACCACCCTGCCTCAGAGCAGAAGCCCTGAGCTCCTGCCCCCCTGCCCAGTCTGGTAGGCAGAGAATTGGGGGGGGGGGGAGGTGGGACGCAAGATCTGGAAGCTGCACTTTAACTGTAAAAGAGCTGCATGAGGCTTATGGGCTGCAATTTGGCCACCCCTGTTCTATGGACTATTGAAAGGACCTTGAGAGGAGGGAGGTTTATATGTAGGGCCCTAGCAAATTCAGGTCCATTTTGGTTAATTTCACCGTCATGGGATTTTAAAAATAGTTAATTTCATGATTTCAGCTATTTCAATCTGAAATTTCATGTTGTTGTAATTGTAGGGGTCCTGACCCCAAAAGGAGTTGGGGTGGGGGGGTCACAAGGTTATTGTGGGGGCGGAGGGTTGTGGAACTGCTACCTTTACTTCTGCACTCCTATGGGTGGTGGCATTGTCTTCAGAACTGGGCAGCTGGAGAGCAGTGGCTGCTGGCTGGGAGCCCAGCTCTGAAGTCAGAGCCGCCGACCATTGCAGCGCAGAAGTAAGGATGGCCTGGTATGGTATTGCCACCCTTATTTCTGTGCTGCTGCCTACAGAGCTGGGCCCTGTGTCAGCAGCCACCGCTGTCTGGCCACCCAGGTCTGAAGGTAGCAGCGCAGAAGTAAGGGTGGTGTGGTATGGTATTACCACCTTTACTTCTGCCCTGCTGCTGGTGGGGCGCTGCCTTCAGAGCTGGGCTCCTGGCCAACAGCTGCCGCTCTCTGGCAGCCCAGCTCTGAAGGCAACACAGAAGTAAGGGTGGCAATACTGCAACTCCTCTGAAATAACCTTGTGACCCCCCTAAAGCCTCCTTTTGGGTCAGGAACCCCAATTTGAGAAATGCTGACCTCCCCCATGAAATCTGTACACTATTAAAAGTACAGGGTAAAAGCACACAAAAGGCCAGATTTCACAGGGGGAGACCAGATTTCAGGTCCGTGACATGTTTTTCATATGGCCGTGAATTTGGTAGGACCCTACTTATATGCAATTTACAACTCTTTTGACTGGGGGTAGGGAAAAAAAGCAAAGTGCACCATCTGCATGTTCCAAGACTTATGACCTTCAGAAAATTGGCAATAATCTGAACAAATTCTACAATCTACAAATTTTGGCTAGATGCCACCTAACAATCCTGTCCTTTGGTTCTCCAGAAGAGGGAGCTTCTGTCCTGTGCAATTTATGAGGTCTGCAGGAGAGCAAAGCTACTGAGGTTCATTGGGTGTGTTTTCTCCCTTTGAAACTTTCAAAGCACAAACTAGCCCCTCCTTATCCCATTCACAACTTACAAAGTCCACATGGGCAGAATCAAGGGGACCTGCAGCACCCTTGCCTTAGGCCAAATGCTCTTTTACATTATGCAGCTAAGTTTGTTACATAGGCATGTTCAGCACACCAGGCATTTCAGCACACTTTGCAAGCTTAGCAAAATAATATAGTTCAACATATAGTACTCATGTCCTGTAGGGAATCAACAAACAGTCATAAGTAGGTCAAATCAGAAGGATATTTCTAGGAAACAAACAAAAGTATTTAGCCCCGGTAAGTGTTATTTCTGCAACAAATTTCAACTTCCAGCCCCTAGCTCTATTGGTGTTTTTAAAAAGTTGCAAGGGTTTTTTTTTTAAAATAAGAAAAGTATAAGAGCCTGGAAAACGTCAGCCCAAAAGATAAAATTCCAGAAAGTTACAGCAACGGAAAAGCAGAAGTGAGAATGGAAAAATCATTATGCAACTTGAGCTAAACTGCACTGTAGTGCTTCCATTACAAACAGATAGATTACTACAATAATCAAAAGAGTACATGAACACAAGACATTCTGTAATATTTTCACCTCTTGTTTGGTATTTACACTAATAGGGCATATGATCACAGACAAAATCAGCTTTACTATCTATGCAAGATACACATTTTTTTACTTTTACATAGGTTCAAATTCTCTTTAAAAATACAAAGAAAACCCTGCTAATGCACTACCGAGCTAGTGTCCTCTTTGGTTGTCAAAGTTTTCAGTTATCATCAATGAAACACACCCCATTTGCCAATCACTATGACTGTGAATAAAAAATTAAAATGAAAGTATTGTGGGTACCTGTCCAGGCGTGATATCTCTGCTTTCACCCTGCAGGAGGCTCAGCCTCCTCAGCAAGAGAGACTTCTTGCAAAGGGAACATAATACTTTGGAATGTTATTCGATGTGTTACAATCTCCTCTCCTAGATGCCTTGATAATATATTCTTACAGCATTTGCTCATATGATGCAGGCTGAAGCTCTAAGGGGCACTCAAGATTGCTCCCCTGTGGTAGTCTCCCTGGTTTGTCTTGAAATGAGACAAGAGTTTTGCTGTGCTCTGAGGTCTGTAGTTCACTTCAAACACTCTCCTGTACTTAGCTAATGGGGCCAGACAACTCCATCTGTAAAATACCATACATGGTATTGATCTCTTGAGTAATGTGCCTTTGAGAGACACCCTCAGCAGATACGCCCTTAAATATGAATCAAACAGAATTACTATTGTAGCCTGTACTAACACTATAACTGCAAATCATAGAAAATATGAAATAAAAATGGAATATACAGAAAAGAGATTGCTAAAACAGTCTGATACAATGAGGTTCACACTGTTAGAAATCTTTGCTGAAGAGAAAGCTAAAAGATGAAGCTTCCTAATTCAGGTTTTTCAATGGTACCTACCACCATGGTATCTAAGCAACATTATATTTATTAGCAAAATAAAGTTAAAATCTCTTTTCTCAAGGTATTAGCCTCTTTTCCATGCTATCACATTTATGTGGATGCGCCTGAGAGGAACCATGTCACTCCTGCTGTTCTCAGCATTTAACTCCTTGTCCTTCACCCTCAAGTCAATTAAATAATGGGAGTTAGGCATCTAGGTGCCTTTGAATATCCCACTAGGTGCCTATCTGCATCTTTAGATGCCAACATGCCTTTAAAAATCTGGTCTGTAGCCCAGAGGTACCAGTGGGAGCTGCACATGCATAACTGAGAATAGTGTTTGTGGGTCTATTATCGTGCTTTGCTTTTGGCCCACCTGAGAGTAAGTATCAATGTTTTGTGGCTTTTGAAGACAAACCAATCTATGGCTGAATTACTCCATGGTCAAAGATACTCATTGTTATTTAAAACTCGGACTTTTCACACTGATTGTATTCTGGATAGCTTTGGGTACAGACCTTCAGCTGGCATAAATTGTCATAGCTCCAAAGAAGTCAAAAGAGTTATAATAGTTTACTGCAGCTGAGAATCTGCCCTGAAATATTAGGTATGATTTGCCTTTTAATTTAACATTCCTATAGTGTCCTTGAAATACCATGGATACTGGAGATTTTGTTTACCTTTTATTCTGCAGCTTAAAAACACTTGAAACTGATGCACAGAATTATTAAGAAGAATGTATTCTTGTAGCTATATATAGTTTTCAAATATTCATAGGTAATTGGATTTAAAATTTGTTCATTTTCTCCCTATCAAATAGTTTCATCTCACCTGAGATGCACTGTAACTAAATGCATAGCTGGATAAGTAATTAGGACTTTTATAAGGTGTTATTCTTTTAGCCTTGGATTTTGCTCTTTGTGATAGGTGCCAACCAAGAGTGAGATATTTCTTTCAACTCTAAAGAATAATAGCTGACAAAGGTTCTCATAAACCCAGCACCTGCTCTTTAATTTGTCTTTGTACAGATAAAATGTTTTCCTCTAAGGAGATGTCACGCTTCTTTTTGGTAATGTATTTTATTAAATGTAAAACACTGAAGCTAAATGTCTGGCTTAAACCAGCAAAGGCAATGAAATTTGCCACTTTGTTATTAATTTACTCCATATGCCTCGTTATTGCAGCACAGAATAGAAAAGTTGGCAACTGCTTTAAAACCATTCACTACACTTAGACCGCTGAAATGGGTTAAAGGATGATAGGCTGAAATGCTGAAGAATTTCCTTGATTTTTATATATATTAAGTCAATCTCAATTTATTTCAATGTGTTTTTGCTCATAACATATTCATCTTATCAACAATTCAGAGTGAAAAAAGAAGGTTAAGCAATGTCCAAAAGGAGATGGGTCTAGTGTTTTCAGCTTCTTTGTTCTACTAAAAATAGCCAAACCAATAGATTAAATCTGATTCAAAAAATGAAGAATATAAAATGTATCTCTCCCCCTGCCAAAAATCTCCTGTCTCCATTTCTGTGCACCCAATTTTTCATTTATACTTTGATGCACAGTTTTTTCAGTCTTTTTAAGTGTCTGTGTATTTCTCAAATTAATTTTCTGTATATAAATACATTTTAAATATTTTCCTTTAAAACTTTCTCTATTCTCAGTTCTTTAGTTTGGCCTTTCTTCTTCCATATTTGACCACTCCTTTTCCCTTGCTCAACTTTCTCTTCCCGTTTATACCGCTCAGCCCTAGCAAAAAGCAGGGCAGGGCCTCCTTGCAGCCGGGCTCTCCCAGCTGTAGGCTCCAGCTTGTCCTTTAAAGGGGTAGTAAATCTATTCAGTAATGTAGGTTAGTAATTTTCACAGGTGGAAGCGGCGTGGGCCAAGGGATGTACTGGCCGCCGCTTCCAGCAGCTCCCATTGGCCTGGAGCAGCAAACCGCAGCCACTGGGAGCCGCAATCGGCTGACCCTGCGGACACAGCAGGTAAACAAACCAGCCCGGCCTGCCAAGGGCTTTCCCTGCACAAGCGGTGGAACAAGTTTGGGAACCACTGGTCTAGATCATCACCGTTTTTCTAAAAGATGGCACTGTAATTCTAGCTAATGTAAATAATGTGTGTCATCATGCACAATAACCTGATGGCAAGAGTATACTCCCTGTATATTGGTTATAAATAACAAAAAACCATCACCAGCTAACACACACATTTTTTAAAAGTTTTCCACAGAAAAATTCTTATTTGAAAATGTATGTATTTCAAGGCAGTTCATGCATTATCCCCGTTGTGTATTAGACTTAATACATGACAGTAATTCCAACATCGACTTCAGACATTTCAATTTCAACATTTGCAATTTCTTTCATACCGAGAATGGTGTTTAGTCTATGCATAATCAAGAACCCTAGGATGTAAACCAAAACATACTACCTTATGCCCCCTGCCACACTGAGGAGTATTCATGAAAGAAATGTCATCAGGACCATTTACTGGCATTGTTAGTTTAATTCTACAGCACTCATATTAGCTAAGTAACACAAGGAAAGTTTCCACACTAAATTAAACATGTTTTTGTTGCTGTTGTTTTTAAATCAATAATCTTCAAGCTTTGCTCTGGACTTTTCAAATAAATATTTCATTTAGTCCTATTAATGAAACATTTTTGTAAAATTTAAACTTGTTCTTTTACAATGTATCTTACATCCTTCAAGGGATTTAGAATTCACTCTATTTTAAGGCGGAACTCCTCTTTTTTAAGATAACTTCTGGTGCAAATGATCTGGTTTATCTTTAAAAGCTGATTTAGGTTTTTAAGATTATCCTTACATGAAGATGAGCTCTTTTTCCTGATTGTAATCTTTCAGCTTCTTAATGCTCTCCACAGACAGATCGCAAGTATCACTAATCTTTAATTCTTTTCCAAATGAAAAAAAAAATCTAGACCATGGCAAAATTTAAGAGGAGGGGAAAATATATTTTAGTTATATAGTACTACCGAATAACAAGGATTTGGATTGTGTATGCAAAGTTAACACTATTTTAATGTTTAAATAATGTATTATGTTTAACGCTATATTAATATTATTCTAGGAGAAAGGAGAGAGAGGATTGTCTTATAGGTAAGGTACAGAATATAAGAGCTGAAGGTCAGAGACCTATTTAATAAGATGCCTATAAAGTGCCTAGCACTCTCCCTTTTAAGACATACATAAATAATACAGCAAAGATTAACAGTAATTCATTACAATATGTGTCATACTTAAAGTAAAATGTCTGTAGATACTATAGGAAAAATTATATGCATTTGACAGTTTGGTTACTTTTTGAATGTATATTGTGTAATCAGCTATCTTATTGGCATGCTACAGCATATCCCAGCTCTAAAGGAACTAGCAATGAACATGTATCAGGAAAAAATGGAAAATACACAAAAATAGAGAAAAGCCTTTAAAAATCTGTACCTCTTTATTTATCGACAGGTAAAAAATAACTGACTTCTTGTGAATTTTATTTATTCACACACTGATGTAAAAAATGCATTTAAAAGTATAAATACAGATTCCAAAAAGGAAAAATGTTAGAAACCAATGGATATATCATCAATTTTGATTTAATTCATTGCGAACGTCTATGAAGATACATAATATAAGTCTGAGACAGGACTCTTAATCCTTGTCATCTGGCCAGTCAAGGAGTCAGACACCAAATATAAAAACATTTCCACAGAATACAGCTGACCAGCAGGATTGCTTGGCCAACACATGGGGGAAAAAAGCAGCTTTCAGTAGTGGATAAAATGAAATTGATCTATCATTGAGGATAGTAGAGGTGCATTAAACTGACAACAGATGCCTTTGTTCAAATTCAAAAAATATTTGCCATTTTGAGAGCAGTGTAAATATTTTAGCATTATTGACAAGGGGATTCTGTTTGTTTTCTGATACCAACGATGCCTTAGGATACATCTACACAGGTATAAAACCCAGAGCTTGGGTTCCAGTATTCCCTCTAATTTTTCCCACCCATGTGTGGAATTAATTTTGTTAGGTGATGTGTGACACATCACCTCCATATTGGTGCACATAACAAAATTCATGTGGTGGGGCCGAGGGGTTTGGAGTGTGGGAGGGGGCTCAGGACTGGGGCAGTGGGTTGGGTACAAGGGTGTGAGGGCTCTGGCTAGGGGTGCAGGATCTGGGGTGGGGCTAGGGATGAGAGGCTCAGGGATGGGGCAGAATGTTGGGTGCAGGCTCTGGCTGGGGGTGTGGGCTCTGGGGTGGGGCTGGGGATGAGGGGTTCAGGGCTGGCACAGAGAGTTGGGTGCAGGGGGCGAGGTCTCCGGCTGGAGGTGTCAGCTCTGGGGTGGGGCCGGAGATGAGAGGTTTGGGGTGCAGGAGTGTGCTCTGGTGCTACAGTGGGGAGAGAGGACTCCCCACAGCTCTCTCTCCCTGCAGCAGCACCTGGGCTGAGGGGGGGAGAGGCGCCTCTCCTCACCGCAGCAGCTCTGGAGCTGGGGTTGCAGGATAGGCACCCCTCCGCCAACCCAAGGAGGTCCCAGCTGGGGGAGGGCTTCCCTGGCCACACCTGGGTCCGGGCCTGGTTGGGCCGCCCTGGCTGGGCCTGGGGCCAGGCCAACCCTACTGTGCCTGGGGTCGGGCCACTCTGGCCATGCCGCCCCAGCAGGTCTGGGTGCCCCATCCGCAGCAGGTCCAGGCTGCAGTATAGTTGGGGACGAGGGAGGAGTGCCCTCCCCTGGCCATGTCAGGTCCCTGGGCAGGTTCCCTGAGCACCTGTGCTGCACTAAATAGGCTGCTGCGTGGCCGTGAAGCTTACAGGGAACTTAGAGTCCAACCCAAGCCCGAATGCCTACACAACAGTTTTTCAGCCCCAAACCCCAAGTCCCGGGATTCTGAGTGAGCTGATCCAAGCCAGCCATGGGGTTTTTATCCCCATGTAGACATACCTTTAAAGTACCTATTCACTCTGGGTCATACTGTTGCCCCCTGCTTTCCTGACATTTATTCTACTGTTCCAACTCACCAGAACCTTGAAGTGTAGTGTTAAATATTCCATGAATCAACACGTAGAAATCAGACAACTGTTTACAGGATGTACTCTGATCTTCATTCTCAAGGGTCTGATATAATAAGTGTTGTATCTGCCAGCTGGTGGCTTGGCACTAAACCAATTTTAACTAATTAGTAAAATCTCCTCATTGTGGTTGGACTCGGTGTGTGCACATACATTCTGCTCATTACTGCACTTGTGGCTCAAAGTGGGACACTTGTAGACTGTGAGCAGTTACTCTGTGACATGCACCAACAGAGCCTCCCCCTCCAGCTGACCCAGTAAGAGTTGTGCCATGTTTTTCTCAGCAGGAATCTGCACTTTGTAAGTCTTACACTAAATCATGTTATTTCATGCTCTGATGCACGATAGTTGAACAAGAAAAGTCAGACCAAATACATGTTATAATTGACAAAACAACCATTTGCTCTAATGGTTAAGAAGAAAAAAGTGTAAATAAATTCACTGCAGCACACAGCCATATGCAGAAGAATGCGTTTATAGCCCACTACAAGACAATGTCCTTTAACTCTGTTTACCAGATGCTGAAGGGTTAAGAGTTCATTGCTATATATCATATAGATTTTGATTAAAAACAATGGAATGATATAAAATTAACATGACACACATTAAATGCATTAAAAGATGGCTGAGAAGTCTCAAAATGTAATTGTCAATGGGGAATTATCATTGAGTGGGCCCTGCAAGGATCAGTTCTTGGACCTGCACTATTTAAGAAAACATTAGATCCAATAAAGTTTGCAGATGACACAAAAATTGGGGGAGTGGCAAATAATGAAGAGCACAGGTCACTAATACAGAGTGATCCGGATCTCTTGGAAAACTGGGCCCAAGCAAACAACATTCATTTTAATATGGCTAAATGTAAATGTTTACAATGAGGAACAAAGAATATAGGCCCTTGTTTACAAGATGGGGGACTCTATGCTGGGAGGCAGTGACTCTGAAAAAGATTTGCGATATGTGGTGGAGAATAATCTGAACCTGAGCTCTCAGGGTGATGCTCTGGCCAAAGGGCTAATGCAATTCTTGGATGCATATACAAGGGAATCTCAAGTAGGAGTAGAGAGGTTATTTTACCTCTGCATTTGTCACTGGTGCAACTGATGCTGGAATATTGTGTAGAATTATGGTATACACAATTCAAGAAGGATGTAGAAAAATTGGAGTGGGCTTAGAGAAGAGTCACAAGAATGATTAAAAGGTTAGAAAACAGGCCTTATAGTGACAGACTCATGGAACTCAATCTATTTGGTTTAACAAAGAGAAGGGTAAGGAGTGACTTGATTTCAGTCTATAAGTACCTATATGTGGAACAAATATTTAATAGTGGTCTCTTCAGTATAGGAGAGAAAGCTATAATGTGATCCAATAGCTGGAAACTGAAGATAGACAAATTAGAAATAAGGTATCAGTTTTTAACAGTGAGAGTAATTCGTCATTGTAAAAATTTGCCAAATGTTGCTATGGATTCTGCATCATTGACAATTTTAAAATCAAAAGTGAATGTTTTTCTAAAAGACATGATCATAAATTATTTTGGGGAAGTTCTATGGCCTGTGTTATACAGGAGGTTAGACTAGATGATCACAATGGTCTCTTCTGGTGTTGGAATCTATAGATCTCCATTATACTTTGCCCATATGGGTTGGCAAGGGTGCCACAGGTGTCCAGAGCTATCTCTTCATTTTGTTTAATATCAAAGCTGAGTGGGAGTGTTATCTCTGATGGCATCACTCAAAGTTCCTTTGTCAGACTTTTTGCTACTGATTCATCAAATAATAGGTAATCTAATTACTCACACATTTCCTATTAGTAGTCTAAAAAAACCTCATGAAAATTATAGCTTATGATGCTGAAATTTTACTCTTTCAGAGACAGAAAACTTATCAAATGTGTTTGCCAAACCTCCTATTGGCAGCAAGGATTATTTCCATGAAAGCTGGAAAAGACTGTAGTAACAGTAAATACTTGTGTCTCTGGAATATGAATATATCATTTTGCCTTATGCAAGGACCAGGGTCCCAGAGTGTGAAAGCTTTCTGTTTGTTTCTGTTTTCTGTCTTCAGTGGACAAAGGTTTTGCTCTTTCTTACCAATCCCCATAGTCCTCCAGACTCCCGTTGGCTTACGTTCTTTCTTTCCCCCATCTTGACATGCAGCCACCAGCCTTTTGGCCAAAGAGAACTAGACAATAGTTGCTTTGGTGGAAAAGAGGGTCCCATCAACTCCTCCTCTGCCAAAGCATGATGGCTATGAAGTAAAGAAGGAAAAGAAGGCTCTAGGAAGAGGAAAAATAGCCTCAGTTTTTAATTGCCAAAACCAGCCAAAATGCCCTAATGTCTCAAAAAGATTTGTAATCATCAGTGAATTCCTTTCCACGAATGAGAGGTAGTGAATTATGATGATAGATTATAATCTACAAAAATTAATTTTAACTCAATTTATGTGGAAGAGAGCTGTATTGTTCTTCCAGATGCATTGTTCTTATGCTACTCTGGAATATAAACATATTCTAGAATTGCGTCTGTGTCTAAATTAGCTGTTTCCACTCAACAAAGAGATCGTGGAGTCATTGTGGATAGTTCTCTGAAAAAATCCACTCAATGTGCAGTGGCAGTCAAAAAAAAGATAACAGAATGTTGGGAATCATTAGGAAATTGATAGATAATAAGACAGAAAATATCATATAAATCCATGGTTCGCCCACATCTTGAATACTGCATGAAGATCTGGTCGCTCCATCTCAACAAAGTTATATTGGAATTGGAAAAGGTACAGAAAAGTGCAATAAAAATTATTAGGGGCATGGAACACCTTCCATATGAGGAGAGATTAATAAAACTGGGATCTCTCAGGTTGGAAAACAAACAATCAAGGGGGGAGGGATACGATAGAGGTCTATAAAATCATGACTGGTGTGGAGAAAGTAAATAAGTAAGTGTTATTTATTCCTTCTCATAACACAAGAACTAGGGGGTCACCAAATTAAATTAATAGGCAGCTGGTTTAAAACAAACAAAAGGTAGTATTTCTTCACACAACACACAGTCAGCCTGTGGAACTCTTTGCCGGAAGATGTTGTGAAGGCCAAGACTATAACAGGGTTAAAAAAAGAACTAGATAAGTTCATGGAGGATAGGTCCATCATTGGCTATTAACCAGGATGGGCAGGGATGCAAAATCATGCTCTGAAGTGTCCCTAGCTAGAAGGTAGAAATGGGTGATGGGATGGAGCAGTTGCTGATTACCTGTTCTGCTCATTCCCTCTGAAGCACCTGGCATTGGCCACTGTTGAAAGACAGGATACTGGGCTGGATGGACCATTGGTCTGACCCAGTATTGCCATTTTATGTTCATACTTCTTTGTGAGCATGGGGAAAATCTACCATGCAAAGGACTGAGAGACTGTATAAAATAGGGAATCCTTGATAAGTGGTGGTAACATGGTTGTGAGATCAAGTTTTCAGAGGGTTAAGGAATTTGAAAAAAATGTACTCTTTGAGTAATGGTAAGTGGTAATCTGGATCTGTGTAAGCAGCCTGCATCATCCAGGAGAAGAGACGAAGTAGTGTGGCATTTGAATGGTGGTTTATTCAGATTTGAAAATGGATCCATGAAGAAGAGAGGAAACAAAGGAATTTGTCTATCAAATAGCTGTAGTCAGAAGTAATTGTTTTTTTCATTGTTTCTCCATCCCCTATAGTTCCACTCTTTTTACAATAACCACCTTCTTAGCTATAAAGACACCATCACTGCAATACAAATAAATGACTCTGTGTATAGGTGAATGCTTATTATTAATCCATAATTCAGGTATTATGACTTTAGACAGAAGAGCGTAATTAGACAGAAACTACTCTCATTCTCTGAAAACACTAGCACATCACTTCTGAAACCTTTGGGTTTGGTATGCTCAAATACTTGGATACTATTATGTGTGTAACGTGTCTGTTGTTCATAGAACATCATTCCTTGCCAGGCAAATAAACCTTGGGGTAATTCAAATATATTAATGAATAAAGTAATCAGGAAAGGAACATTTTAGACAACTGGTAACATAGCCGTATCATATCAATCATTTTTGTTATGTTTTGTCAAGGAATCTTAAATTTTTCCCCATCTTAACTTCTACAAACACAAATGACTGATCTCTTTCCATATTCTCTGCAATGACATTTGCAGTAAATTTAATTTATAATATTGTACCAAGTATCCAGAGCTGTACTGTCATTGAGATTATTGAAATGATAGTTCTGCTAGATAATCTATCAATCCAAACTGCAGGACTTGGACCAATCTCGTCTATATTAAAATTACCTTCCCTGTAAGAAGGCCATAATTCTTCTGCTTTCTTTCACAACTTTGCCTTCTGTTTTGAGTTTTATGAATAATTGCTTTCTACTGATCAAAAACAAATTCTAATATACTACACATACTGTCATTGATCACTATAAGCACTAATGTATAAATAAAAATATGTTTATGTTTCAAACTAAAACTGACATCTCGATAATAAGACCTCATACACGCAAGCTAGTCCGTTACTATACCATATCCAGAGAGGTAGATTGCTCAGTTTCCATGAGAATTTTTCTAAGTTGAAATATGGATCCTATACTAATAAAAAATAGGAGTAATAGTATATATTTTCTGTATAAAATTTTCCCTGTATATATGTTTGTTTGTTTTTTAAAGTCAATGCATTCAAGGGTTCTTCAATAATTAAGAAAGCATATTTATAAACCAACATGTAGCTATAATGCCCTGGGCAATTGTTTCTAGGTCCCTGGTGGAAGAGATGAGTTTCCATAACCTGCACAAGAGGCAAAAAGATATGGCTCTGTCAAGAGTGGGATTCTAACAGCACCTGGCATACATCAGCCAGCTGCTAAGCCACAGGCACTGAAAATCTCCCCACTCACCCCTTTTCTGGGGGGAATATGTGGGGTCTTCACCAGCATCCTCCTCAGCTAGAAATGCTACAAGTTTGTATCTTGTTTGGATATAGTCCCCTGCATCTCCCCATAGGCACCACTTTTGCCTGCCAACTTGGGGGTATTACTGTGATGCTTCCTGTCTCGCTCCTGCCTCTTCTTAAAGGGCATTCCAGACTGTTTGGTTTGCAGCAGTAATAGGATTTTAATAAAATAATTAAAATATGGATACAGAGGCTATTCAATGTATTTAATATTTATCTTTACCTCTAAATAGCTTGTATCCCACACTGAAGTTTTGAGAGCAGAATCAGTCTAATGTGCTTTTATGGATTTAGTAAAAGAATAAGCAAACAAATATGAAGCTAAGAAAATATGTCACTAACTAATTTAGTTCTAATTTCCCTAAATTAGTCAAATACAACACAATTCAATGATCAAATTAAGGTTACAATTGAAATTTGATCAATAAATTATGGGTTCAATGTATCTGGCTTGCCAATTACTACAATGAGCAATTAAATCAATTTATGAAGTTAACACAAGAATTACTTCAAAACTTCACAGGAAAGTTAAGGGAAAACACCTTCCTTTCAAACTAATCATTGGGATAATCGTTTGCTAAAAGCAGAAGCTGACTCTTGCCTTTGTTTTAAGGAAATATAACTCTCAGAATGATTTCTTTATTACTTTCCACTTTGGTGTTCTGCCTTAAGTTTCTCTGAACATACAACTTATGTTAGACTCCATGGCCTGGACTACACTATGAAATTAAGTCTGAAAACTCCACACCCCTGAGCAATGCAGTTTACCAACCAACATAACCCCTCGTGTAGACAGTGCTAAGTCGATGGGAGAATTCCCTAGGTACCGCCTCTCAGGGAGGTGGATTACCTAGGCCAATGGGAGAATTTCTCCTGTTGGCATAGATAGTGTCTTCACCGAAGCCCTACAGTGGCAGTGCTGCAGCATTTTAAAATGTAGACAAGCCATATGTAATTACCTTTGTGACACCTTATGCTCCTTCCCACACTAATATAGTGTGTGTATCTTTCTCACATTCTTACACAGATGCAGAAGTCAGTCACTTAGAAGCTTTTGGATAACATGCTTTTAACCCCAAATAATCACTTACTGATTAGATAACAGACAGACTTGGGGATTTCTAGTGTCTACTTGGAAAAATGGTCATGTCTTCATTAATATTCATTGGTGGTCAACAGTCAACGATGTAAGAGTTAGTAGATGTGTTGACCTTGAGACTGACCATTTGGCTTCTGTTGACAGAAGTGCACCTCTGACTTAGAAGACAGATGGGCCACAATTAGTCCGATTCAACCAAAGGCTCATATTACAACTAGGCTGTCAGACAGCTTTCTGTTCTGAACTGCTTAAGACCATCAAATCACTAGAGACTGAAGTCTCACTCCCTGTGTCATCTGATGAGGAATGACATTGTTTCAAGTCATCAGTGCTGACTGCTGCCAGCTCAGTGCTGGGGCCTCAGCCCTTCAAAAGTCATCCATGGATCAGTGAGGAGATGCCAAGAGCAGCTGGAGATAAGAAAAAAGTGAGGCTACAATTTTAGTCTCCAAAGACATGTTTGTTGAGAGCAAAAGCAAAGGCTAAATGGATTCAACTTGTGGAAAGTTGTCGAGTCATAGGGTAAGAAAGATAAGGAATCCTGGTGATTGACTCATGCAGTCAGTTTGGAACAGGCTGCTACCAACATGATAGCTGCACCATTTATTATCCTTGCGATGTTTGCAGGGAAAGGCGGCACTGGCTTGTCCAGGAAAGAACTGGGATGGCAGCAGCAGCCAAAGTCTGCAGGACCAGTTGCATTAATGGGCAAATCATTTCAAGATGCTCCTCAAGTGTCCCTTTCATTTCAAGAAGGCAGAAAGTTTCAATAGAGCCCCCTTCCTTAAAACTAGGAAGAGATCCGAATCACGGTCCATAAGCTGACATCTGGGAAGGAGCCAGGGGTTTGTAGCATTACCCCTGAGTTGCTGAAGACAGATGAAAGTATTGTTGTATCATCGCTGCATAGGCTCTTCCAGACCATCTGGCATACTAATATCATTGTTGATGACTGGAAGAAAGGGGTTATTCTACCTTTATTCAAAACTGATGCTAAGATTGAATGTAGCGATTACACTGTTCAGTCCCAAGGAAAGTCTTCACTTCTGTGTTAATGTCTCCAATCAACGATGCACTTCATGGCAAAAGCTGGGATACTCAATGCAGCTTCAGACCTGGTCATTCTACTCTTGACCAGATCTTCATCTTAAGGCAGCTTTTTGAGAAGATGGCTGAGTTTAATAAGCCACGTACAGCACTTTTTATAAACTTCTGGCTGGCCTTTGATTCAGTGCATCGAGGAAGCTTGTGGGATCTGATGAGGTGACCTGGAGTCCCAGAGAAGATAGCGTCACTGAGAGAAAAGCTCTATAATGGAATGGAAGACTGTGTTTGAGTCAAGGACGGGTACATCGTATGGTTTCCTATATCATGGAAGGGTGGCCAGGTGGTGTTCTGTCACCATCATTGTTCAACATTTGCATTGACTGGTTAATGGATAAGCTTGAGGAAGCAGCTGCTGGTGGCATTGAGCTGAACACCATTCTGCTTTGAGATCCTAAATACACCAATTATTTTCTTGGCTTAGTTTGGTGAATTGCTGCAGCTGATTGATGACCTGGTAGGGCAAGAGTCATTACACATTGGTGTGATTATAAATAGAGATAAAATTAAGTCCCTGGCCATTACCACCAAGTAGCCTTCTGCTCCAGATTACAACCAACTCAGTATTAACTGATCCAGATGGGACATCAAGCAGGTGGCAGCTGTCAAATATTTGGGCAGAGTGGACCATTTTCCATACCTTGGCAGCCACCTCTCTCGAACAGCCAACACTGACACAGAAATTGAATACAGGATCCGCTGTGCCAGCACATCTTTTGGAAGATTACTCAAACAAGTCTTAAATGACAGGGATCTGCAAACAGGCACCAAGATCTTGGTTTACAAGGCAGTTGTCATCCCCACCCATCTCTATAGGTGTGAGACCTGGATAACCTATAGACAACATCTCAAGCGGCTGCAGTGGTTCTAACAGCACTGCCTCAGGCGGATTCTCAGGATCAGCTGGGAAGACCAAAGCACTAACATCAGCCTTCTCTCTGCAGCCAACATCAGCAGTATAGAAGCTCAGGTCATGAAACACCAACTCCGCTAGGCTGGCCACTGTGTACGTATGTCTGACACTCACCTCCCAAAGCAAGTACTCTTCTCTCAGTGAAGTCAGGGAAGAAGGGCTCGCAGAGGGCAGTGGAAGCACTTCAAAGACATACTCAAAGTACGCCTTAAAAAGGGAGGCATCAACCCAACAAAATGGGAGGATTTGGTGCAGAACAGAACACAGTGGTATCTCACCATACACCAAGCCACAGCTCACTTTGGGGAGAACAGATGTGCTCATGAGACAGAGAAGCGACAAATGAAGAAAGGGCACAACAGTCCAGCCAACAACTATGTCTCCTCCAAGATTACACCTGTCACTTCTGTGGGAAAATCTGCAGAGCACGAATTGGGCTCCTCAACCACTTAAAAACCCACCAATGAACTGTGATGGGTTCCCCCGAGTACCACCTGGAACTGTGGTACCACTGAGCCCTCTGACCACCATCCCAGGCTCCCTTTCACACTGTACTGCTGTGACAAGCTGCAAAGCCCTCCAGCCTGCACTTTCACCAGCATTCACACAGGTAGGGACACACCTAACTGCAGTTACAAGCAGGGTCTCTAACCACCAGCTTCCCAGCCTAGGACCCCAGAGAAGTATCATCCTGCCCTGGTCAAATCTGGCCAGTATATGGGTTTAATCTGGCCAGCATGTGGAGTCCGCCTCTCCCTCAGTGTGAAGAGGACAATGCATACTTGTGGTAACCAAGCAGTGAGTTTTCCCAAGCACTACAGTCAAAGCTTACTGACAAACAAAAACAAGTTTATTAACTACAAAAGTTAGAGTCTAAGTGATCATAAGTGTTAGCAAACAGATCAAAGCGGATTACCTAGCAAATAAACAAAAAACCACAAACTACGCTTAATATACTAGATAGTTTGGACATCAATAGCAGATTCTCACCCTAACTGATGGTACAGGCAGACTTGTAGATTCTTAAGGCACAAGCTACGTTTGGTTTGCAGCTTAGAATCCTCAGGTGTTTCATACACAGGCTAGAAATCCCTTTAGTCTGGGTCCAACACTTTCCCCAGTCCAGTCTTTGTTCCTCAAGTGTTTCCAAGAATCTTCTTGTGTGAGGAGTGAAGAACCACAGATGAGGTAACTCCCTGCTTTATATAGCTTTTGCATATGGCAGGAACCCTTTGTTTCAAAACTTGGTTCCCAGACCAGTTTATGGAAAAATACAGACATCCCAAATGCAGTCCAGCATCATGTGGCCTGATTACATGTCCTTGTAGAGTCATAGCAGCCATTACTTACAGGCTGTCTGTAGGGTTCTCAGGAAGGCTCACCGGGTTGGGGATAAGCTTCTCCTAAGACCTATTGTTTTCCCTAATGGCTCATTGCCCTGAATAGGCCCTTACCAACCAGGGACTGGAAAGCATCTTGTTTAGTGGGCTGTTTACTCAGGTGTAACTACATTTGAAGTACAGATACATAGTCAGTATTTATATCTTCAGAAACAAAAATGATACATGCATCCAAATAGGATAATCATATTCAGCAAATAACTTTTTCAATGATACCTCACATGACTTATCTTGTACAAAATGCATTATAATTATATCATAATTATATCATAATAATATCACTATGAAGAATATGGGGTGCAGTGTCACATGAACCCCCTTGGCAGACATCATCCTCACATTGAGGGATAGCTGAAGATTCATTTTTTGTGACAGTTAATAAGCATGGCCAGGGAAAAGGGACTCAGAGAGGGGCCACACCCCAGCTGTGTGCATAGCCTACTATGGTGTCCATTTACCTAAAATCAGAGCTGCTTTATCATTCCTTATTCTTATTAAACTTTATTTAGCATTTGACTAACTAAAATTATTCAGGCCCAAACTCAGATCGGGCCCATGTTCCCTATAGATTCCTCTTTCCCACCAAGAGAGGAGCTGCATGGATCAGCTTCTCCCTTCCTTTCCATAAGAAGTGCCTCTGGTTCCTATTTTCTATAGGCACAACTAAATTCTGTGAGTGGCTTCTTGATCTCAACAGGGCTTTCTTGAGGCACAACTCCACACACACTGCAAGTAGGTGTGAAGGATGTTTCAGTAATAGGGTAAACACCACACCTCCAGAAAGCAAGAGTGTCTTTAAGCAGTAGTAGTGGTACAATCTAGCAGTCGCAGGTGCAGGTCACAGGCCATAGTTCCCTCAGGCAACACAACTAGCTCTTTGGGGTGGCTTCAAGGAGTAGTGCCTTCCCCTCAGAGCATGGCTGGATAAGTGTGAGAGAAGCTCATATCTCAGTGTTATTGTGGGATGACTAGATTCCCCCATTTTAAAAGCCCACTGGCCTCCTGACTGAGGCTGAGGTTTCCCTCCAATTATATCTAGACATTAGGAGTTCAGCAAAGAATGCAATCCAGGTTATTTGTAATAAATCTGTAATAGACCAGGGTTATTTGCTTGTATGTTCCTTAAAGTGGTGCTAAAATAGTACAGTCATTCACATTATATATATCAGACACCTAGTTCCTTTTTAATGCATCAAAAGTAAAGTTTTTAGAGTTGGAATGAGTAAAAATACTAATACTAATGTGCGCTAATACTAATAAGCATCTTCAAAGAAAAGCAAACCTCTCAACATTGGTTGCAGTAGTTTATGCAATTTTCTTTTCCAACATACTATCACAGAATCAATCTGAACATATGAAACTGTACTCCAAATTTTTTTAATCCCAAATGGACATGTTGTTTATCTTGAAATTGTTTTATATTTCATGACCACCTAATAAAAAATAACCCACAGAATTTTTAAAAATACAGAACCCAAAATAAATATATTACTCCCAAATACATTTTGATTCCAAAATAATCACCAAAATGGAGAAAAAACCACCTAGCTTAGTTTTAAGGTGTATTACTGCCTGGTTTGAAGACACAGATGGGCCATGGGGCCACATTCCATGACAGACAGGCTTCGGAGACATCTTTGATCATTCTTTGTGATGCATGAAATATGTCACAGCTGTACTATAAAAGATATCAACCATCAGGTAAAGCTGTCATTTGCCCTTGCTGGATTATATTGGAAAAATACAGCTTTTCTGTTTTTTACCTGTATGGGATTACTTCTCAGGGAAACACAACCTATTTAGTCTGTGCACACATTACTCCTGCTTTATTTCAAAAGAAAGTAGTCATAAAATAAACATGCTAAAGAGAATAGATCTGGTTGATATTTTGTTTCAACATCCACCCATTTCATGTGTTATAAGTTGTGAATATGTAAAGTACTGGTTTACATTAAAGCTAGGCTCTACAAAAGGACGGCATATTTCTCTAGAGGCTAGTTTCTTTCATTTGATTTCTGTTATGCACACATCTTATTTGTCTGAATCTATGTCACAAATAATATGTGTAACAAAGGAACAATGGCAGCAAAGTAGTTCAAAATATTTAAATATTGATATATTCCCCATTAACTCACAGATATAAAAACTTATAATTGTTATAGTTTGGTCTGTAGAATTGAATGATTGCGTGTCCACTAAATTAGTTTGTCAAGCAATATCTTTATCAAAAATTCATGCCTCATTATTTACTCAATAAGGGGGAATTTCAGAGTTATCAAAATAAGAGTTGCCTATTAAAATGACTTTGGAAACTCCCCTTTGTCCACCAGTTACTAAGTGTACTATGTTCACAGAAAATGTTACACTATCATTAATGAGGGAGGTGTATAATATACATAGAAAGGAACTCCACAGAACAATAGTTACATCTTACAATATGTACTGCACTATAAACTTTCTTTATTAGGATATGGAAATTAAAGCTATGCTCTTTTTTCAGTTTAATGTGTTTATTGCTCTGTGATTGATAATCTCAAATTTTAATCTGCTCAAAATTACTTTAATTTGCAAAGCAAAATGTTGTCAGTGGTTAACAACAAAACAAGAAAAAACAAACAAGATAAAGGACATTATTTGGAACGTACGCTTAGTCAGAATCATCTGAAATGAGACTTGTTTTCAGGAACAACAATCCCATACTTTCAAAGCAGTTTTAGTCCACTTTTAACCGTTGTGCAAATATTTTGTTATTTTTAAGACTGAGTCACACCTAGTTTTCTAGATTGCAATTTTAGTTTTAATTGCTCACTATGAAAATAAAAGTAATTTATTTTTATATATAAATTGACTCTGAGGAAACACTTTTCAGAGACTTAACATACGGCACAACAGACAAAATCGATTAGGGCCCGCCATCTGGCAGAGGTCTAGAAAAGTTGCTGCCATATGTTTTGACCAACACTGCAAAACAAACTGTTTTATACTGTCACCACCTCCAGGTCTGTTTTATAAATTACATTCAGGTTTATTATATATATGAAAAAGATTAGGAAAGGTTTCATCTATGACTGGCTGCTTAATTGGAAAACAGGCGCTTTATAAAATTTTAAAACAGGCACTCGGGTGAATGGGGCTCAGTTTGAAAGCCATTTGACAGCTGTAAGTAACAGAGGTGCAGGGATTGCCATAAATTGTGTATGGCGTAGATCTTTAATTCTTAATCAGTTATATTTAAATAATTCTTTTGTTTTTAACAATGGTAGTTTAGTTTATCCTTGGTAGTAACTAAAGGAGAAACTCGACCACAAAAAAATTCTAGGGGAAACATATTCATGAAACTAATTGTAATATTAAAGTCTGGTAATATAAAAATGTATCCAATGTTTTTCCTCCTTAAATACAGTTCAATAAAGAATAGCTTTTTTAAAAATCAGAATATATATATATATATATTATATATGTTGCTGTTGGAAAAATAACGTATCAGGTTCAAATGAAATTTAGGAATGTTAATCTCTTTTGCAGCTGCTATTTTTGTTTTATGGTATTTTTACAGCTGTTTTTAATTTCTTTTAAGAAACACTAAACCTTTAGGAATATTCCCAAGTGAAACACCATAGCACAGATAATTGGTTTCATTGCAATTCAGATTATGAACATCATTTTTCAGTTGTTACTTTCAAACTACATACACAGCTAAATCTGTAAGCTATTTTCTTTATTTCAGCTACTATCAAAAAGGGGGGAAATAGTTTAAAGTATCACAGAACCTTAATCTTATATAATAAATTGCAATATTTGAAAATATTTACGTGCCAATGTAGAGTGCGCATGATATATGCACAAATATTCTGTAAGTATTTTTATGCTTATATGATATATACGTACTGGACCAAATTCATTATTGCTGGCATAGGACATTGTAAATTTACACTTCCATGGACCAGCTGGTTCCAAAGGGATTTGCTCAGATGGAGGGTAGATAGTTTAAAATAAAAAGATTTTAATTCTGTTTAAGCGTAAATCTCAGTGCAGCCATAACAGTAGCATACTAATGACATCTCCAACCTTAACTCTGACCCCTAGTGCATATACATTATGACCTAATTTTTCATTTCATGATCACATGCTACTTTTTTCCCTGAAGGACCCCATCTTACAAGATGCTAAGGAACTCCTAGATGGTGCTTGGTAGTTGAAGAAGCTCTTTGATATTTCACCATCCAATATAGGGCTCTCAATATTTTATGTATTGTGAAGCATCCAAGCCCTTAAATGAGTATGGATTTTTTGCAGGTTTTCTATGGACCTCATCATATAATATCTCAGTGCTTCACAAACAGTAATGAATTTATCTCCAGAATACTCCTGTCAGAGCAGGAAGCAATATCATCCATATTTACAATGGCAGAACTAGTGAGGTCCTGAGAGATCAAGTGACTTGTCCAAAATCACAAAGAAAATCTATGCCAGAGATAGGTACAGTAGAGGATCCAGGTTTGCTGGCTCCTAGCCCACTGGCTTTTGCCCAAAATTATTCATCTTCTTCTTCCAGTGGACTATGCCTTACCCAGTACCCACCATACAACTTCTGCAGTTAATAAAGCAGGGGAGCATTCCACCCCAGATTGATGCACTACACAAGTCTGCCTCATTCTCTGATCCTAACTCCAATAAAGTAATCAGAAATGGGGTTTGGATCAGGCCTTGAATGAGACAGGGTTCATAAAAACAAAAAAAAATGTAATTAAGTAATAAAAAACTACACAATTATGTGTATGTACAAGGCAGCAGATTTCAGGTGCATAGGTAACCTTATTTTTGCAATTTCCTGATTTTTGAGTGCTTCACATTGCATTGAGCACCACATTTAACATTCTTGTAGGGCTTTTTGTGGAAATGTTGAAAGGTTTTAAAAGCAAAATGAAGAAACAAAGAATTTCCAATAGGTTCAGCTCTTTGTTAGGTAACAGTAGAATGTTTTGTTCTGAGCAGTATGTCATTGTGAGGCAAGAGGCCTTGCCTCCTTCCATGTATGCTTTGGTTTAAGACTTGCCTTCTCCTGTGTGCATTTTCACATGTATTACAGAAAGCTCTGCCTTATTTTCTGTGCTGTGACTCATGGAAGGACTCCCTGTGATTTTTTTTTTCTAAACTACATACACATGTGCAAAACCAATGGACCATAAAGTAGACAATTATGATATCAATTACAAA
This sequence comes from Caretta caretta, assembly GCF_965140235.1. Lineage (NCBI taxonomy): Eukaryota > Metazoa > Chordata > Testudines > Cheloniidae > Caretta > Caretta caretta. The sequence goes on from NC_134207.1 coordinate 54,520,195, forward strand.
AGTTTGTGTGCATCCACTTAAACCCCTTACATACCATTTCACAGATCAACACTAATTTTCCTACACCAATAAAAGGCACATCTGCAAGTCACAGATTATTTCTATGCCAAACTTAAAGTTTCTGGGGAAAATTTTCAGAGGTGCCTAAATGACTTAGGAAGCTAAGTCTCATTTTCAAAACTAACTTTAGACACATAGGAGCCTAATTCTCATTGAAAGTCAATGGCACTCGGGCTCGTCTACACAGGAACATTGACTGGAATAGCTTTTGAGGAATAGATTATACCAGAATAACTATTACCATTCCACAATAGTTATTCTGGTCAATTTCCCTGTGTAGAAAGCCAGAAGGCTCCTAAATCACTTTGGTAAAATTTACTCTACCTCCCATCACTCAGATCTGCACAAAAAGGTCTTAATTTCTTTTAAATGAAAAAAGTACTTTTCCTCACTCTCTTCATTCTAAACCTACTGAACCTTTGTGATCACATATTAAATTATACAAAATGTGCAAATTGATAGATCTAAAAGAAGAAATGGTTTATGGGTAATCATGATCAAATAAATGTAGTTCCTGAAAGGTCTTGCATAGGTCTGTTCTTGGCCTAATCTGGAAGAACATATTGAATCCTTGCAGATAAAGCTTGCTAATGATACAAGAGTTGATAGAGTAGTAAATAATGATAATAACACATTAGTTTTACACACTGATCTGGATCATGTGATGATCTGAGTTCATTCAAATAAAGTGAAATTTAACACAGCCAAATGCAAGGACATACATCTGGGAACAAAGAGTGTAAGTCTTGCCTACAGAATGGGGACTGTATCCTGTGACTCTGTAAACAATGCAGGGGTCATGGTAAATAACTAATTGAACATGAGCTCCCAGTGTAGCATAGTGTATGGTGGCTAAGAGGGCTGATACAATCCAGGGAAGTATAAACAGTGGAATATTATGGGGGAATAAGGAGATGGCATTACCTCTGTATATGGGAGAAATAAAACTATTACTGGAATACTTTGTCCAGTTCTGGTCTCCATACTTCAAACAGGATGTATTGGAGGATTGGGCCAAAAGACATCTGATGAGTTTCAACAAGGACAAGTGCAGAGTCCTGCACTTAGGATGGAAGAATCCCGTGCACCGCTACAGGCTGGGGACCAACTGGCTAGCAGCAGTTCTGCAGAAAAGGACCTGGGGATTACCATGGATGAGAAGCTGGATATGAGTCAGCAGTGTGCCCTTGTTGCCAAGAAGGCTAATGGCATATTGGGCTGCATTAGTAGGAGCACTGCCAGCAGATTGAGGGAAGTGATTATTCCCCTTTGTTTGGCATTGGTGAGGCCACATCTGGAATATTGTGTCCAGTTTTGGGCCCCCCACTACAGAAAGGATGGGGACAAATTGGAGAGAGTCCAGCGGAGGGCAACAAAAATGATCAGGGGACTGGAACACATGACTTACAATGAGAGGCTGAGGGAACTGGGGTTCTTTAGTCTGCAGAAGAAAAGAGTGAAGGGGGATTTGATATCAGCCTTCAACTACCTGAAGGGGGGTTCCAAAGAGGATGGAGCTAGGCTGTTCTCAGTGATGGCAGATGACAGAACAAGGAGCAATGGTCTCAAGTTGCAGTGGGGGAGGTCTAGGTTCGATATTAGGAAACACTATTTCACTAGGAGGGTGGTGAAGCACTGGAATGGGTTACCTAGGGAGGTGGTGGAATCTCCATCCTTAGAGGTTTTTAAGGCCTGGCTTGACAAAGCCCTGGCTGGGATGATTTAGTTGGTGTTGGTCCTGCTTTGAGCAGGGGGTTGGACTAGATGACCTCCTGAAGTCTCTTCCAACCCTGATCTTCTATATTCTATGATATTGAAAAATTAGCATTCTAAAAAAGCTATACGAATGATATAAAGTTTAGAAAATGTGCCTTCAGAGAAAGACATAAGAAGCTCAATTTCTTTAGTTTATTAACGAGAAGGCTAAGCTGTTATACTATCTATAAGTACCTACATGGGGAGAAGATTTCGGACAGTAGATGGCTCTTTAATCAAGAATACAAAGCAAAGCAAGATCCCAAATGGGAAGCTGAAGTTGGACCAAGGCAGAGTAGAAATCAGATATAAATTTTTTAACAGCAAGGGTAATTGACCAGTGGAACAACTTACTAAGGGATATGGTGGATTCCCCATCACGTGAATTTTTAAAATCAAGACTGGATGCCTTTCAAAAAGATATGCTGTAGCTCAACCAGAAGTTATGCAGCTGAGACAGGAATTATTTGGTGAAATTGTATGGCCTCTGTTATACAGGAGGTCACCCTACATGATCATTAATAGTCCCTTCTGATGTTAACAATCTGTGAATCTATGATTCTGTGAATATTTTAAGGTCCAGTAAAATGGAACAGGATTAGTACTGTGGGTTATGTTGTTTTTAAGGGTCTTTTTTGTTTTGTTTTTAATGTTGTTTAAATTTAGTGGGCATGATGAATTAGTAGTCCTTCTACATCTGGATTTGTAATCACAGTTTGGTTCACTGAACACACAAATGTGTATCAAGCTGGAGGCTTGGATCATAGCTTTGTCTTATAGTGACACAAATTAGGTTATGCTGGCATGGAGTGTGAAACATGCTCTGGAGTCAGCTTGCTCTATTGAGGTGCTCCTGGAGTCAGCTAATGGGGCATGCCTCAAATTATTTAAGTTTACTTGGTTGGGAATGATTTCTTCAGAGGCATGAGAGCTATCTGTCCTTAAAAAAAAAAGGAGTACTAACTTCTTTTCAAACGGAGTTTTCTCACAGATAGTGTTGGTCACTTTGGTCATACTCCCTCTGTGGTTTTAGCAAATCTGCTGCCAGTGATGGATGGGATAAATATAGGAGTTAATGGGGAGGCTACAAAATTATTTTTATGAATGAGGAATTGTATATATGATTTTACTATGAGAGCTGCCTCTTGGCCCATCTTTCAGAAGCTATAGGAAGTAATATATTACCTGCTCTGAGGCTATTTCAAACATTTATAGCAATTATTTCTGAATCAAATTTCTTCAAACATGCCAAAGACATTTTGTTTCATAGAAGGCCCATAGACTTTTTCAAAACGAAGACCTTTATTATACTTAGAGACCCAATCAATTTAAAAGTCACACTTCTGTCAGAAAATGTTTACCTGTCACTGTTAAAAGTAACACAGAAGATTATTTATACTTGAAGGAGATTAGAAGAAAAATATATTTTCTCTCTTTTATTTTATGCTTCTAACAGCATTTGATGAATAGTCAGTTTCACTGTTTCTCCCGCACAGGCAGTCATGTAGTCCTTTCTTTTGTTGTTTACCTTGGTCTTTTACACAGGAATAAGAGAGAGAAACACATTTAGGAAAACAGAGGAAGTGATTACAAAACCACAAAAACTAGCAGCAGAACTCAAGCCCCAAGGGACAAGTCTAGTACCTGTAATGCCTTTTTTTGAACAGACTGGATTTTAGGTAGATGGAGCTCATTTAATTTAACACTAAAACACATGTAGCATGTGAAAAATGTCTAAATGTTTATTCATAATCTGATAAGTATTGGCCAAATAACCAATAAATAGGGGTTGATCCCCTTCAACTCAGCCCAGCTAGGACTCATACCATTTCTGAATCTTCTCAACCCTCCCCTTACGAGGGAGAATGAGGGTAGGTCTGAGGGGTACCTTGTTCTGCCAAGATTAAGGTCTCTCCTTTCCTACAAGCTACTTGGTTCACCAGACGTATCCCTGGTCTCTTCCTCATCTTTCCTCTGGGAGCTGGCTCTCTCAGTCTTGTAGCTACACTGGACACGGCCACAAGTTGTAATGAACTAGACATTTCCATATTATTTCATAATATTAATATTCCTATTTCTTACTTCTTTTAACCCAAAAGCTGAGCCCCAAGATGCTCTGAGAAAGGTGATACATTCCTCTCCTCCCAAGGCCCAGAGGGAAAAGAAATTCCTTCCTGATTCCTAAATTGGATCACAGGCCCAGGGCATCCTGGGATCGCAGCTGGCAGTGCCTCAGCTACAGAGAGGAAGGGTGGGGCAGCAATTGTAGTAAGATGTCTGCTGAACACCCAGGAGAAGCTTTAAGAACTGAAGAGGAATAAGAGTCAATCGAGCTCTGGCTGGCCAGTGGGAGGCAGAGAGGTGTGGAGAAATTTCTCCTCTCCAAACCATGTTCTCCATATGTGTTCTGAAGCACATGGAAGGGACCCGGAGGAGAAAAGCTGTGATATGGCTTAACAGGAGCACTTTCCTTAGCACCACAGGGGCTGGCCATTCCCCTGCCAGTCTAGGCAAACTTAATTTGAAAAGTCATTTATAGGGACAGTTGAAAAGTTATTTTTCCTGGGGTGAACTTAGTGGCCTGCTGTATATCACACATAAGCTTCATACTGTGAAGGGTGACAAATGAGACATACATACAATTCAGCTATGCCTAGGAAGGCATAAGAATATCACATACAAGCTTGTAAAGAATGTGTGTACAGAAAGATTAATCAAACTGGATACTTAAAAACAGTGGGCAATATTCTACTCTGATAGCCACAAAGAGAATCTGAACTCTGATATCCGTTTCTCCTTACATATATGGCACTCACTCATGTTCACTGGTTCCCACTGATGCATATAGAGAGACCAGAATATCTGAGCAAAGATCTATCATGTGAATATAAGATTTTTTCCCCAGGAAATAATTCCTAGTTTCACAGAATAACAAATATTATAGTGTTGTAGAATGTGACACAAATTTGAAAGAAAAATCTCTTATATCTTAAAATATAAATTATTACTTACTCTTTTTCTGTAGTAAGATGAATGACAAGTTTACGTGGTCCTCTAATCTTTGCACTCAGACTTTCGTTTGCTGACCTAGGCATAAAATGAGTATAAATTTAGGTAACACATTCTCTTCATGCACACAAGTAGTGAACAACAAAAAGTTTTCGGTATTAAACATAATTTTATGACAGTCCTAATTTTTAAAATTAGTGCATCACAAGTTGACATATAAGCTATACCGCTCACAAATATATATTAATTTGTTTTCTAAAAGATGCAGGTTTTAAATTCTATTAAAAAGTAGGATGTGAAGAATGCACATCACTCAGTTATGCCTGAATGTTTTACAGACTGTAGTATCACAAATTGTCCTGTATGTGATCTTCAATTTAGTAATTACATTTAGCTGTTCATATACTATAAACTATTATATAGGAAAGGGAACTGAAACTTTCTGCCTTTGTGCCACATGTTGAGGAGAGAAGAGTTCTTCCTAAAGGAGGACTTTGAGATGTCTCTCCCTGTCCTCTAGTCCTAATGTCTGCACAAGCAGAATGCCCCATAGGTGACCTGTATTCCTTATGGCACTCTAAGCACAAAACATGCTGGTCTGTTAGTGGCATCATGTGTGCTTGTGAAGTGTATTGTCTAAAACCAGACTTCCAGCTGCCTTTGGCTCTTAGCCGTGCCTCGGAAAAAAATTAACACTTTCTTTCTTCGACATAAAACCACCACTCTTCCACCTATAACTAAAGTAAAAATTGAGGAAACCTATCTTCAGGTTTTTTGAACTTTCAAAAAAAAAAAATACTGTGACAGTAGCTCACAGGTGGTAACATTTTAGAAAAACTGACATCAGAGTGATCAGAGACCAGAAGTTTCAAAGTCTTTTGACAGGACAAAAAGCAGGAACTAAAGAAAGAGAGGGTGTATGCCTCTATTTAACATAAATCTTGGTGCCCAGCTGTGTATGCATAGTGGGATGTGGCCCCCCTAAGGCCAAGTGTTTTAAATAGACATGAGTTTTGTGCACACTCCAAGAGTGGGGCTCCCTAGAGAAAACTTCATGAGGAAGAAATAATGTTCATTTTTATTATTTTTCAAATAAAATAAAAGGTCTGATTCAATATACAGATTTTTTTCCTCTTTGATGTTTGAAAAGCTCTGGGTAAACACATCTAACAGTTCTCAGCTGCATTTGTTTAGCTCAGGTAGCTGCGGTTTTACGACAACATGCAGTTGCGAGAACAATTGTATTTCCATTGCAGTTGTTCGGGGGAGAAACTAAACAGAGTCATCTCAAACCAAACAGAACTTCAAAGCGGAAATTTACTTCTCATAAATGTGGATTAGTTGTAATACTGAGAAGAGCTACTGATGACTCCTTTTCTGTAGAGATTACAAATTCCATGAGATTAGATAGAAGGCAAAGATATGTGCTGGAATTTTTGAAGGAATACACCAGTACCTGTAAAAAAGAAAAGCTGATGACAGTCTTGTCCAGTCCACACATTTCTCTATGAGCATGGATGGTTTTATTAAAAGCTGGTCATAGGTTGTATTTAAAAGAACATGTAGGTAGCTATCATTTGTTCAGTTTGTATACTTAATCCACATCTTTCCGGGCTGTTGCTGATAGCAGCACATAAAGATTGATAACCCAATCAGGACTATGCTCTGAAGAAAGGACCACAATTCCAGAAGCCCGTGGTACTGAGACAGAGAGAGAGACACAGAGAGAGAATATACATTAATAGAATACATTTTAAATAAATGATGTATAACGGTTTTACTGGCATGAGTTTGGGGATGCAGTTACAGGTCATTTTCTCCTTTTGGAGTTTACACAAGCAAATGGAATGATCTCTTACTGTATTTTTTAAAAAAAGAAAAGGAGTACTTGTGGCACCTTAGAGACTAACCAATTTATTTGAGCATAAGCTTTCGTGAGCTACAGCTCACTTCATCGGATGCATTCGCTATTTTTTTAGTTCAGATTGTTAAACACATTATGTGTGCATATATTTATACATATATAATACATACAGCTAAACTGCTTTGGTGCTTACACCATTGTCTTTCGAGGCAGGTGGGTGACATGACCAAAACATACATATAAAATAATAATATAAGTGCATATTTATGTATTGATATATACATGCTTTATAAAATTGATATTTGGAGGATATTAAAATGTGTTATATTAAAAGGTATCCTAGTCTTACTCACGGTATCTGGTTCAAAATCTCTTTATAGGGGAGAGTAAGCCATATATTAGGGAAAGCCAACAAGAAGCTTTTAGGTGTTAAGATTTGCTCAGCCTTACCTCCTATAATTTAAAGGAGAAGGTGAACATTGATATGTAAGAACAAGAATGGGTCAGTGAGAATTACTCTTATTGTACAGTGGAAGACTTGGTTCTATGACTTTATTTCTTAAATAAATTGAGTCATTGTAGCTGTATTTGAAGTCAAATACGGTAATGTATTTGACACTATATCCAAATTCACTGTAAGTGGGTTCCATTGTATGTGAGAAATGTTCCAGCTAACAGTAACACTGACCAGATCTACTTTAGTACTAAAACAGCCAGGCTTAATAGCAGATCCCTAGCCCAAACACATGAAAACAATTAAACAATAATTACAAAAATAATTAGAAAATCTATAAAAACACAGGCCTGTATCTAAGCTGCATCATTAACTTTGGACCAAAATAAAATTAACCACTTCACTGCTGCTGAACATAGGAGAGGGAACTGAGGGAAGGAGAAGAGGAAAGAAATGAGGACCAAACAAGTTTTATCAACCTAAGTGGAACACAAACTTTTACATGTTTAAATCTAACACTCACTGAATATTAATTAGATGTTTATTTTAAAAAATATTCAATAACACATAAGGAACATATTGTGACTCTAAATATCCTGTCAGAATTAATAGAACTGCAGAGAGAATATAATTGCTACACTAACTTAACCATATATATCAAAAACAATTTTTTACAAGATTTCTTATGGCTTTTATCTTGATTGGATTTAAACCACACAACCAACCTGAAAATCATATTTAAAATATATTTTTCTTAAAATTATCTTTGTTACTACTAAACACTTCAAAAGAGCAGCTCCTGTGATCACTCATCAAATTCCAAGCTTTGGTAGGAATTCATTCCTGGACCAATCTCTGTTACTCCTACGGTGGCTCAGGTTATGGGGAAGTTGTGAAGGCTGGCACAGACACTGTATTCAATATCCACTTCCTATTTTGGGGGTTATGCAAAAAGAAAAAAAAAGAATGCCTCTGAAGTCGTGGGACAACTTGTAGCCCCACCAGCTGTCTAACTGCTACCATCAATGATTTGTTTTCACCCTACGATGGAAGACAGAGTCCCTGCTAGCCTTCTCTGGCAAGGAACAAATAGGATCCCTTGCTGACTGATCTAAAGCAATCATACCTATGCATAGGCACCACATTTGTAAATGTTTTGGTGGGGCCCAGAGCTTGGGGGTGTAAGGTGCAGAGTCCCTTAAGCTTAGGAGTCTAGGAGGTGAAGTCCTGCAGATAAGAAAGAAATACCTTGCATACCTGCCACATATCCATCATATCTGGTTGGGGTGACCAGATGTTCCGATTTTATAGGGACAGTCCTGATATTTGGGGCTTTGTCTTATATAGGCTTCTATTACCCCTTGTCCTGATTTTTCACACTTGCTGTCTGGTCACCCTATATCTGGTGTATGGGGTCACAACATCACTCAAATTTGGCCCAGCCACCTCCCTGGTCACTATGACTGAGGGGAGGTCAGGCCAAATTTGAGACATGTTGTGACCCTGTGCGCCCAGTCGCAATGCCACTTAAATTTGGGGCATCCGGTCAGGTAACCTGCGCCCCCTCTTCTGGTTGCACTCCTGGCTCAAACATTGGTGGGGCTGAGCCCTCTTTACAGAATATTGCTGCAGCCCAGGCCCCACAGGCCCATATAACCCAGCACCTAAATACATGTGCAGGAGAGGAGGTGAAGGAGGAACCATTGTCAGGTACCCTCACAGGAACAGGAAGAAGACTTGCATAGCACCTCCCTCTAATCACTTGTTACCTGCCAAAGAAGTAATGATCTACAGCCCAGCATACCAGGTGTTCTCCTATCAGTATTATCATGGTATCTTTATCATGTAGTTGGAACCCTCTGAAAAGCAATGGTTATTGTGCTAAACACGTGCTACTCTATTTGTTCTTTTAAATTTGGTCTAAAAGAAACTCCACACCAAAGGACACCCATCCAAAGTACTGGGCTCCCCTTACATACATTTCAAAAATACAATAATGTAGGTGTTAAAGAATATAAGTAATCAGAAATATCATTCTATTTTCTCTCACCCTACAGCACATCATTTTATCACCAGCCATGTGACTAACACAGCTGATAACAACTGCTGCTCTTTACCACCAGACAGAAATCCTACCCTCAAGTGCCTCAGATCTCCACTAATGCCTACTCAGATAAATAGGATTTGCTGTGTGCATGGAAGGGCAACAAATCTGAGCTATTTAAGAATGTGAGGTAAGCAGAAAGCATTTCAAAGGTGTGAGTTTCTTTCAGGAAACACTTTGCAGGACCCAGCTCTCTGTTAAAATGAAGGGGATCAATTTCTAGGGTACTGCTGATTCCAGTTCTGGCAGTATATCACCTTGAGAAGTGGTATCTCATTTAGGCAAGTCTCAGGTGGTTTAGAGCTTTATAAGTCAAAATTAAGACCATAAACTCCATTTGAAAACTAACAGGCAGCCAGTGTAGGTCTTAGAACATTGACAACATATGTTGTCACTAAGAGGCACCACTGAAATAGTGGACTATCACGTCCGACACTAATTTAGGTATTCAAATGGATTTAACTTGTAGCCCCCCACATAGAATGGATTACAGTAATCAACCTGAAGGTTAAATGGGCATGGATAACAGTAGCAAGGTCCCCAGTGAAAGGAAGTTAAAAACCTGCTGGCTAGGCACTGGTGGTAAAAAGCATTCCTGACACTGTTGCAATGTGATTCTTCAACAGCAGTTGGAGACCAACAGAAACTCCATATTTTGCACCTGAGTAAAAACATGGTGGACAAACATTCTCAGAGTAGGAGATATATGCCCTGCCACACCTTTTGTTTGCTTCCGCCAACTTACGAGGTATCTTCAGATGCAGACAGGCTAACCTAGTGAGGTGAGGGTTAAACTAGGTTCGATAGTGGTGGGAGGCAAACGTCCACAGTTAAGTCCAAAACATGGAGACCTGGGTGAATGTCAGAATCTGGGGGAACATCGGCAATCACAGCAGGGACAAAGGAGTGTCAAGAGGGAATATAAAGGGGAAAGCTAATGAACATTTTAGATGTCTGTATACTAATGCAAGAAGTATGTGGAATAAACAGGAAGAACTAGAAATTCTAGTGAACAATCACAGTTACAACATAATTGACATCACAGAGGTAAGATAATTCCCATGACTGGAATATTGGTATACAAGGGTACATACTTCTTCAGGAAAGTTAGGCAGGTTAAAAATGGAGAAGGTGTTGCCTTATATATCAATGATGTATACACTTGCACTGAGGTTGAGATAGAAGTGAGAGGCAGACATGTTGAAAGTCAATGGATAAGAATACAAGGGGTAAAAAATCAAGGGCGATGTCATGAGAAGGGTCTACTATAGACCACCTAACCAAGAAGAAGAGGTGGATGAGGCTTTTTCTAAACAACAAAATCATCCAAAACTCAGGACTTGGTGGTGATGGGAGACTTTAACTGCCCAGACATCTGTTGGGAAAATAATAAAGCAGGGCACAGATTATCCAAGTTCTTGGAATGCATTGAAGACAATTTTTATTGCAGAAGGTGGAGAAAGTGATTAGGGGAGGGGCTGTTTGAGATTTGATCCTGACAAATGGGGCAGAACTGCTTGAGAATTTGAAAGTGGAGGCAGCTTAGGTGAAAGTGATCATGAAATTGAAAAAGTTCATGATTTTAAGGAATGGTAGGAGAAAAAACAGCAGAATAAAGATAATGGACTTCAGGAAGACAGACTTCAGAAAACTCAGAGAATTGGTAGGTAAGATTCCATGGGAAGCAAGTCTAAGGTGAAAAGAGAGTTGGCAGTATTTTTTAGAGAGACATTATTAGGGGACAAAAGCAACCTGTCCAAGTGCATAGGAAAGCTAGGAAGTATAGTAAGAGACCATCCTGGCTTAACTACAAGATTTTCAATGATCTGAAACTCAAAAAAGAGTCATACAAAAAGTGGAAACTAGGTTAAATTGTGAAGGATGAATTTTAAAAACCCACAAGCTTTTAGGGACAAAATTAGAAAGGCCAAGGCACAAAATGAAATTAAACTAGCTAGGGACATAAAGGGTAACACAGAAACATTTTACAAATACATTAGAAGCAAGAGGAAGCCCAAGGGCAGGATAGGCCCATTACTCAATGAGGAGGGAATGACAATAACAGAAACACAGCAATGGCCGAAGTGTTAAATGCCTTTTTTATTTCAATTTTCACCAGAAAGATTAGCAGTGATTGGACGACTAACATAGTGAACATCAGTGTAAATGGGCTAGGACCTGAGGCTTAAATCGCGAGAAAACAAGTTAAGAATTACTTAGACAAGTTAGATGTTGTCAAGGCTGCAGAGCTTGATGAAATATATCTTAGGGCATGTCTACACTGGCAAGGTTACAGCACCGGCAGTTCCAGGGCCACTCAGAGAGCACTAAAGGGAAACCTCTGGTGTGTGTGCACACTGTCAGCTGCCTGCACAACAGCATGTTCACACTTGTGGGAAACAAGCACTGAGTGGTGGGATCACTGCGTCATACATGTCTGGGATGACGAGCAGTGGCTGCAGAACTTTCGTATGTGGAAAGCCACATTCATGGGACTGTGTGATGAGCTTGCCCCGGACCTGCAGTGCAAGCACATGAGAATGAGAGCTGCTCTGTCATTGGAGAAGCGTGTGGAGATTGCACTGTGAAAGCTGTCTACTCCAGACTGCTACCGATCGGTCACTAACCAGTTCAGAATGGGACAGTCGACCGTTGAACTCGTGTTGATGGAAGTGTGCAGGGCTATTAATCGCATCCTGCTCCGAAAGACCATGACTCTTGGCAACGTGCGTGACATTGTGGATGGCTTTGCACAAATGGGCTTCCCTAACTGCGGAGGGGCGATAGATGGCACGCATATTCTAATTCTGGCACCAGACCACCTAGCCACCGAGTATATTAATCGCAAGGGGTATTTCTCCAGTTCTCCAGGTGCTTGTGGATCACTGTGGGCGTTTCACAGACACTAATGCAGGCTGGTCTGGAAAGGTGCCTGATGCACGCATCTTTCGGAACACTGGCCCGTTCAGGAAGCTGCAAGCAGGGACTTTCTTCCCAGACCAGAAGATCACCGTAGGGGAACTCGAAATGCCCATTGTGATCCTGGGAGACCACCGCCTACCCCTTAATGCCATGACTTTTGAAGGCATACATGGGCAACTTGACAGGAGTGGTTCAACAACCGTCTGAGCAAGTGCAGAATGACTGTTGAGTGAGCGTTTGGCTGTTTAAAAGTCCACTGGTGCTGCCTCTATGAGAAGCTAGACCTGGCCAATGACAATATTCCTACGCTTATAGCCGCATGCTGTACGCTCCATAATATTTGTGAAGGGAAGGGTGAAAGCTTCACTCAGGGCTGGACCGCAGCTGCTCAGTGCCTGGAGGCTGAGTTTGAACAGCCAGAGACCAGGGCTATTAGAGGGGCACAGCACAAGGATCAGGTATGCCTTGAGGCAGTAATTTGAAGCTGAAAGCCACTAATATTTGTTGCTATGCTTGGGAGTGCAGTGCTTGTAATGCTAGGAGGTGATTGGTGCACATGATGATGCAATAAGGGGGATTAACATAATTGTATGTTGCTTTGCAGTGATCTTTTTGCTTTCCATTACTAGAATAAAGATTGTTTTCAAACTGACATAATTCTTTTATTAAAACACAACAACTGGAGGAGAGAGTCAAACAACAACAAAAAAACACCAGCAGGGAGGGGGAGGGGTGAAAGGGAAGGTCCCAGGAGGAGGAGGGGTCCCAGGATGGCTAAAGATTTGTGTTTATCCAGGGATCATATCCAACCTTCTCCTTTGGAGTACAATGCAGTGGGTACTGTACTTCAGCAGGGCCAAACTTCAGATGGATGGGTGTTGAGTGCAGTGAGTAGTGGGAGTCCACACTGCTGGACTGTGGGGGGGAGGAGTGGAATGCAGAGGGTATAGACTGGAGCCAGGAGGTTGATAAGAGTGTGTTGGCGGTGTCTGGGGGGCGCATGGGAAAGAGTTTTGTGACAGCGGCTGCAGGGCATGGAGCTGCTCGGTTTGAAGTGTAACCCTTCTGCCTGTCAGAGTTGGCAGCAACAAGGGCAGGGTTCAATATCTAGGGGATCCATTCCAATAACACAATGCAAACCGGCTCGAGCCCCCACCCAGTGACCTGGGAAAAATATATACCACCCCCGCTGGGCGCCTCCAAGAGGCAATACTTCCCCTCTCGCAAGCACATGGTCTGAGTGTAGCAAAAAGCCTTTTAATAACAGAGAGAAACAATGTGGCATTATGTTGGGGAAACACCACCAACAGGATTCATAACACAACCCATGAGCAAAAAAACCCACCCCAAGCAAATTGGGGCATGCCCCTTTCCCTTTGGTTCTTGAGTCCAGCAACCCCAAATCACCCAAAGTCCCAAAAGTCCAATGACCCAAAAGTCTCTGTCCCTGGTCAGGGCAGCCCCAGAGTTCGAAAGTTTATCTGCGGAGCTTTACCTCCCAACCTGGGTGGAGATGGGACGGGGGTAAGAGGCACTTTACATGATCTGAAGCTGACTGCTCCACAGGCCTTCGCTTCGCTCCGCTCCACCAGCTGCCCCACGAACTCCTTCGCTCAGCTCCGCTCCGCAGCCCACCAGCAGCTCCCACCATCCCACAAACTGCTCCGCATCCCACCAGCAGCTCCCGCCGTCCTACGAACTGCTCCACCAGCCTGTCCACAAGGCACTCCAGCCATCCCGCAAACTGCTCCACAATATAACTTCAGGCTCCCCCACTACTTAACACAACACTCAGTGATTTCAGCTCCTAGGTGAATTCAGCTTGCAGTAGGGGAGCCTCAGTGCTGGTGCACTATTAGCCCAAAGTGAGCTCAGCAGCCTGTAACTAGACTCCTAATGGAATCAAAATTAGCTCTGATGTTCCACAGTGGAGAGAGGAGGAAGTGCAATTAGCACGTAAGGCCCTCACCAAGGGGCCCATACCACCAAGTATTAATACTTGTCCCCAACCTCTCTCCAGTCACAGAGTTTTAAAACCCATGACCCTTGCCTAGCGAGTGCTACTTAGTTGATGGTGAGTCCCTCCATCATAACAAAAGGCCAAGTACAGTTCCAAGCACAGTTCCCATAATCAGGGTAATAACAATTTATTCTTCCTGCCCCAATAACAGAGACACTGGGGATCCCACAGCAGCCAAAGTGACCATTTGGGCAGCTATGGCCTCATTCTAGGCGGGGTGGGTGAGCCTATGCAAATGAGATCGGCCCTTGAAGTTCTTTTCCACAATTTGCCACACCTCACCACCAGATGTCAGGGTGGAGCTCATCCTGACACTGCTTACATCAGTTAGTAATGCCTGGACTTTGTCTGCTTGGCGCTCCATAACCTTTAAGAGCCGCTCCGTGGCTTCATTCTTGTGTGCCGCGTTCTATTTTTGGTCCCTCTTCTTGCTGTCCTGCCACTCCTTCAATTCCTGCTTTTCTGTGGCAAAATGCTTCATAACATCACACAGAAAGTCTTCCTTAGCCACTTTCTAATTCTGCTCAGCTGTTCAGCTGCCGATAACAAAGAGGGAGACTTGGCTCCCAAGATCATCTCTGTGAAGTTTAAATGCAACATTTTACAGAAGCAGTATTGTTTGCAACACAGACAACGCTGGTTCAGTGACTTAAAACACAGCCAGTACTCACACACCTATCACTAACTGGCTGACCCCTTGCAAGCACACATGAGCCACAAGACCCCCAAAATGGTGAGTAGCCACAGAGGCACTCTTCCCAGACCCTGCTGTACACTGGGCATGTGGCTCTTGGGGAGAGCCAGCACTGTACGGGGGGGCCTGATAATCATTCCTGTCCCCACACTTTCCACAGGATGTGATCATGATGGAAGATATCTCACTGCAGAGGGTGAGCAGAAAATGAAGGGAGGGTCTTCTCCAAGCCTGTGGCTTCTGCCCTGGCCCCTACATGGCTCACAAGTGTGCAGCAATGGTTCCCACCCTTCCTCCCCCATGATAGCACAGTGGCACGGGAAAGTTACCATTAATGGGGCAAGAAACAAAAGCAGCTCTGCCAAAGAACCTGCGGCAGCAGATTGCCCAGTATCACCACGTGAGTTTCCTGGAGGTCTCTGAGGGAGATTCCCGTGAAGTGAGGGACTGTATCAACAGCCTGTTCTGCCGCTCAGACTCAGCATGTGGTGGGAGACAAGCCTGCTTCCTGCAACCCTTCTGCCCCCGACAACTCGCTTCAGCAATTCCCCAAATCAGATCCACTTACCAGGGGCCTCCTCTCCTGTTTGCGCTCCACCAAGATCTGACAGCTTTGCCTGGCTAGGCTCCTCTGGGGTAGAAAAGAGCTCCTGGCTGCATGCATCTCTGACCTCCGAGTCATCCTCTGCCTCTGGGTCCCCCTCCACATCTTCGTCCAAGATTTCCTCCTCCTGGCTAAGTCCACTCTCGACTGGCACACGAGCCACCAAAGTATCCACAGTGGTCTTTGCTGTGGAGGTGGCATCACAACCGAGTATCATGTCCAGCTTTTTGTAGAACTGGCAGCTTGTGGCCGCAGAACCAGAGCAGGGGTTTGCCTCCCGCACCTTGTGGTAGGCGTTCCGCAGCTCCTTGACTTTGACCATGCACTGCAATATGTCCCAGTCATGGCCCCTTTCTGTCATGCATCATGAAATCTGTCCGTAGGTATCATAATTCCTACAGCTGGAGCGCAGCAGCAATTGGACAGCCTCCTCTCCCCAAATGCTGATGAGGTCCAGCAGCTCAGTATTGCTCCAAGCAGGGGATTGTCCGGTGCGTGAAGCAGGCATGGCTATCTGGAAAGATGCACTGAGACCACTGCACACATCACAGAGCAAACAGGAAGGGGACTTTCAAATTTCCAAAGGAATTTATGGGGTGGGGATGATGGTTGGTCACCTGAGGGCAGGGCACTGTGGGACACCTTCTAGAGGCCAGTCACAGTGCTGTAATTGCCATGGTGTCCACACTGGCAATGCAACACTGTAGCCCTGGCACAGAAAGCTGTATGCCTCTCGTTGGGGTGATTTTTTTGAAGCACTACAACTGTGCAGTTTCTGCATACTAAGTGGCTTGGCAGTGTGTACACCATGGGAGTTACAGTGCAGAAAGCTGATTTACTGCACAGAAACTTGCCAGTGTAGACAGGGCCCTAGAACACTTAAGGAAGTGGCTGAAGAGATCTCTGAGCTATTAGTTGTTGTCTTTGAGAACTTGTGGAGGATGGGAGAGATCCCAGAGGACTGTAAAATGGCAAATATAGTAACTATCTATAAAAAGGGGGATAAGGACAACACAGGGAATTATTGACCAGTCAGCTTAACTTGGATACCTGGAAAGATAATGGAGCAAATAAACAATCAATTTGTAAGCACCTGGAAGATAATAAGGTGATAAGTAACAGACAATGTGGATTTGCCAAGAACAAATCATATCAAATCAACCTAATATCCTTCTGTGACAGGGTAACAAGTCACATGGGGGTGGGGGGCAGTGGATATGATATATCTTGACTTTAGTATGTTTTTTCTCACATGATTCATAAACCAACCAGGGAAATATAGCCTAGATTAACCTACTTTAAAGTGAGTGTACAACTTGTTGAAAAATCATATTCAGAAAGTAGTTATCAATGGTTCACAGCCAAGCTGGAAGGGAATATTGAGTGGGGTTCCACAGAAGTCTGTCCTTGGTCCAGTTCTATTCAATGTCTTCATAAGATTTGGATAATGGCACAGAGAGAGCACTTATAAAGTTTGCAGATGATACTAAGCTGGGAGGGGTTCCAAGTGTTTTGGAGAACAGGTTTAGAATTCAAAATGATCTTGACAGAGGAGAAATGATCTGAATTAAATAGGATGCAATTCAGTAAGGACAAATCTGCACTTAGGCAGGAATAATCAATTAGACAAGTACAAAATGGGTCTAGGAAGGAGTACTGCAGAAAAGGATCTGGGCATTTTAGTGGATCACAATTTAAATATAAGCCAACAATGTAATGCTGTTTCAAGAAGAGCAAACGTCATTCTGGGATATGGTAGCAGTAGTGTTGTAAGGAAGGCATGAGTAGTAAATTCTCCCACTGCTCAGCACTGATAAGACCTCAATTGGAGGACTGTGTCCAGTTCCGGGCACCACATTTTGGGAAAGATGTAGACAAACTGGAGAAAGTCCAGAGAAGAGCAACAAAAATGATTAACGGTCTAGGAATGACTACGAGAGAAGATTGAAAAAAATGAATTGGTTTAGTCTGGAGAAGAGAAGACTAGAGAGGGGCGGGCATGATAACAGTCTTCAAGTATGTAAACGGTTGTTTATAAACAGGTGTATGATAAATTGTTCTTCTTAACCACCGAGGACAAGATAAGAACTGATGAGCTAAACTGCAGCAAAGGAGATTGAGGTTAGACATTAGGAAAAACTTCCTAACAGTAAGGAGTAGTTAAGCACTGGAACAAATTACCTAGGGAGGTTGTAGAATCTTCATCACTGGCAGCTTTTAAGAGCAGGTTAGACAAACACCTGTGAGGGATGGTCTACATAATACTTAGTCCTGCCTCAGTGCAGTGGACCGGACTAGATGACCTATCAAGGTCCTTTCCAGTCTAACATTTCTATGATTATATTAGTTTATTATTTACTCTTAAAAGTGCAGCAAGTGCTCTTTAGAACAAATAAAAGAAATGAACTCTGCTTTGTTTATCTTATATTCTTATTGTACATGATGCAAGAAGTGAGACAAGAAATTATGGGGATTAACAATGGGGGAAGGATGGATAAAGGAAAGAGGGGTAAAGTGTTACATAACAGGACTACATGCTTACTGAGGTTTGTTATGTATATTTCTCTATGATTCTATTAATGCTTTTATTATTAATATTTTCCTCTTTCCTCTCTCACTTCTGTCTTCTTCTCTGGCTGACAGAGCTTAGTATTTTTGCAGAAGAAGTGACACCTTAAAGAATAGTTTGAATGAGAGGAATAGAGCCTGGAGGATTTGGACTAGCAGTGTATATTCATTCCATGCAGCATGCAACTATGTATGAAACTAGAGGGTCAGGAGTCAAGCTGCTTTCCTTGCTTAAAAAAAGTTGTGACTCACATTTAGGTCACTTTCTACCTTTTGAGAATCTCTTGTACCTTGTCGTTTTGGTGAAGAAGCACCTTTTCCTCATGGACCCTAGATCACACACACACACACAGACACACACACACAGAGCGCGCTTTTGAAATGGCACATTAAAAATCACTGCAGATAACCGCAGAGCAACACACAAAGATTTTATCATTTCCACTACTAATTATTGATTATTGTGTAACCTGGCCAAATGGTATAACTAAGGGCATTTTGCATCAGTCTGAAGTGAAAATGTGGAGAAAAAATACAGCATTTGATGAGGAGTCCACATACATCGAGGAAAGAAAATACTATAGCAACTGGGAAGCCAATGTGTCCCTTACAGCTAGTTACCCCTTAGTGCTAATCCAAACAATTAACATCAAAGGGTTAATGCAGTATTTGCACACACTATATAAAGATGGCAGATGAAAGGCTTCAAGGTGGTATAATGATCATAGTCACAAGAGAAAGATTTCAATTAAAGGTACCATAGCGGCACGCCACTAAAAGCTGCACAGCAGCATACTAATTAAATTGCAACAAACCACTGAAAGCAATGTGGCAATATGCTACTTGGGGCTATGAGACAGACAACAAAACAGCGTAAGGGCAGTCTTAAAATCAAGGTGACAATAAAATAATGATACAGTATGTCGTAAAAATGAAGAGTAAGGTCAAATCTTAAGGAGTTGCCTTCTAATGATATGGAAGTGCTCCGAACAACTCAAATTTTATCTGTCATTTCCCTTCATAGCAAATCAACAGCCTCCGAGCTATTTTTCCATTCCTACAATGCAATTCAACAGCCTTCCACCTTTTTTTTTTCATTTTCCAACTAACAGAAAAAAAAAACTATCACAGTTTCGTATCCTACAATTAAAATAACACTATCAATGACTGTTTGTCTCAAAACAGCAAGAAACTCACTCAAGTAGGACAGTATCAACTCACAGAAGGCAATTAACAGAAGTCAGATAAATGTAGCACAGGTTTTTTTGTAAAATCAGATTGGAAAATAATTTCTGTTCCAGAAAATATCTATCACTGGGAGGACTTGATCAAGTGGAAGAAATTAGAAATACAGTTTATATCTTATAGATACTCAAGAGCAATTCAACCTTCTGATGATGCAATTTGAGTGTTGAGCAGCTGAAGTTGGAAAACACTTCACTAAATTATCTGGGCATTTATGAAGCACTTATGGCTTGACATTCAGAGGTGCTGAATACCTACAGCTTTCATTGAAGACAATGGGAGCTGCAAGAACTCAATATCTCTGAAGATCATCAGGTCATTAGTGGTTGTCCAGAAGACCAAAGACAAGAGATGACATGTATACCAGTATATAGGAAATCCCAAGGGACTTACAATTGGGGCAGCTTTTTAGTGAACAATTATGTAATGTCAAAATAAATGAGTTAATAAGAATTTGTCTGACAACCTATGGGCCAGATTCAGATTTCAGATATATACCATGTAGTATTATTAATTATGTAGTATTTGTACCGAATGTATGCTAAATTTACTGAAGCAGAGCTGAATGCAGTGTGCTATTGTTTCCCCCTTGCAGTTAAGCTCTGTTCAGCTTAGTTCAGCTGCGCTGGCTACAACAAAGGAATAGTTTTTTTAGTGCAGAGTGTCTTGGTTAAGACATAAACAACAAGTGAAGGGAAATTAGGGCAGTGAGGGACAAAACAGCCTTACATACATTTGATGTCATACGTTAAAATCGGCATGTGCCCATCTTAATAGTTAAAAATACATCTTTTGTATTACACACACACACGAAAAATCTTTCACATACCCAGCATAAATTCTTGCCAGATTAGTTTCTGCAGGTGATAACACAGAAATGATTTTTTAGGAGGAATTTGAAAGAAGAAACAATAGGGGCTGTAGGCTAGGGGGAATATCCATTCCTAGGAGTTGGCATGAATATCACTGTGTAATGTGTATAAGCAGCTATTGTGCTTGCATATACATGTGCAGTAGCTCATGTTGGAAATTGTGTAGGAATATATGCTGTATATCTGAAATCAGACTAGTCCTGTATTTTGAATAGATTGCTTTCTGCATCAAAGCTTAGCAGCAAATATTTGTCTAATGGATCTAAAATATATATATATTCCTTTTTGTTTAACTTTGATTGATTTTTATACACACACACACACACACATGCCCCAGGTCACCTACAATGGATGTTACTTATACTGTACATCAGTATATCAGTGCAGCAGTCTAAAATCCTTAACTCATTTTCACTTTTCATACTAATGTAAAGCACAGGACAAAAAATAGAGGAAGATTCCCAAAGATAAAGAGACCAATATAAAGTCAGTGGCAATGATTCCACTGACTTCAGTGAGCTTCGGTGAAGGCCACACCCTTGTCACTAACATACATATATGCCTCCTTATAGTCCCTGCCGAATGGGTCAGCATTGGATAGTAACAGACATGATCTCCTTTTGATACATGATTTTTAAGTCAATTACAGCTAACATACTGAGAAAAATAAGAAAGGACTTCTAAAATAAAATAAGTCTGCCTTCTAAAGAAATGGCACAGCCCAACAAAAAGGAATGCAAGAACACTCTGATCCAGTGAGAATAGTTCCTTGTCTGAATTGCTCTCTCTCAGATAGGGAGCACCCTGTAGCCTTACAGAGAGAAAGTGGAGGAACTAGTCTGAGCTGCAGGACGTTGACTGCCAACTACCTAATATGTATACATACAAGGGGGGACTGTTCTCTTTCATCTTCACTGACAGAACTAGGCCACAGAAAAACAGTTCCAAGTAGAGAGGTCAGGGAATAAAGAGATAACACAATAGAAAACTGAAGAAAAAAACAGGCAAAGGGGGCAAGTGGAAGAGGGCAATACTTAATAGGAGAGAATTCAAGCTAAGGGAGAGGTAGTAGTAAGCAAAGAGATTAACTCCACCATAGCACTTCTCATTCATAGACAAAGGGCCTGCACAGGCTTTGGATATATCCTACTGTAGAGACCTTTCAGCAATTAATTATTAGCTTTCTGGTCTTCAAGAACACTCCTGTCCAGTTCTTCTTGACCAAGAGGATGGTAGCTGTGACATAGGACTTAAAGGGCGTAGGATCTAAATCAAAGGGGAAACAGAGATCCTGAGAGCACTACAAGGGATTGGGAGGCTTATCCATCTTCTTTCCAGGAAGGAATGGGTTGCGGGGTATTGGGTTATCAGACGAGAGAGATAATTATTAGTGATCTATAGTTAAAGGGACAATTTGTGTGTAGAGAGATGGGAATGGCAATCGAGACTTTTATTAGAGGTCTGTCATTTGTTTTTTATATTTTAATATTTGTACAAGCACCTGGCACTTTCATAGTCCATTTGAATAAATAAAGGTGGGGGCACAGGCGAGAGAAGAAAGCAGGCTGTCGACACATTTGGATCTAAAATACTGCCAGGTTGCTTTTTTATTTTTTCAACATTATAGACCAGGACCCCCTCCTCCTTCCCCAACTCTGCTGCTCATACACAAGCATGGATATTTAAAACTTCTGGAAAATTAAAACTCCTTGGGTTGTAATTTCAGTAATGTTTGTTTCATTGATTGAATGACTGTTATAAGAAATACATCTTTTGGGTGGGATATAGTTTTCTTTTTCCTTTTCCGTTTTGTGGTGCCTGCTATTTTTATTGCAACTTTAAAAATAATGGAACCCTTTTATAAACTTGAAGTCTAATTTAAGGTGCTTTTTTTTTAAAAAAAAAGTGAATTTAGTGCTCATGAAACAGCACAGATTAAGAGACTTGGTTGAGAATAAAGTCTTTTATTAATCTACAAAGTAGGTGCAGTGCAGATAGTGGCTGTGCAAGTTTACCAATACTTTACCACCTCTCCCTCAATCCTGTTCTCAAGGGACCACTTCTAATAATTAGGGAGCAGTTAATTGTCCATGCCTATTAATTCCTGACTTCTCTGCTTACACTGCAGGCATGGGTAGAGTTAGTGCAATAGCAGTGCACTTTAGTGATGTGGCTAGTTGGTTACTGGTTCTTTAAAACGTTTATACCAAAGCACAAAGTCTCTGTACATTTATTCATAATATAGCACTTCATTCCTGGAGCATAAATCAAAACACTGTTTTTTTCTCTTGTGCGTCATCATGCCCAAGTGCTTTTTTTCTGAATCTGGACTTGACTGATTACATAGGGAAATAGTGAAACTGACTGTATACCAAGTATATTCATTTGCAAAAAAGTAAAAGACCTTTAAAGCTAGAGAATAGTTTTTTCCTAGCTTTCAGTTATAGCAATTTTAGACAATTCTTATAACAAGTAAGTACAAATTTTCATACCAAAGTGCGGTTCTTAAATTGGTGGTATTCCTTTACAGAACAAAATATAAGTTTCCTTATAAATCTTTATGCAGTAAATCAAAAGGGATGAAAAATTAATAATTATTATATGTGACTTCACCCTTTTTGTTTTTTCTATTTTGTTTTGGTTGGGAGAGGGGTCTGGCTCATTTAATTCTCTAACACGTATATACAAATATTTGCACTGTAAAAAAAATAAATAGTATTTTTCATTTCACCTCACACAAGTACTGTAGTTCAATCTCTTTATTGTGAAAGTGCAACTTACAAATGTAGATTTTTTTTGTTACATAACTGCACTCAAAAACAAAACAATGTAAAACTTTAGAGCCTACAAGTTCACTCAGTCCTACTTCTTGTTCAGCCAATTGCCAAAACAAACAAGTCTGTTTACATTTAAGGGAGATAATGCAGCTCGCTTCTTATTTACAATGTAACCCGAAAGTGAGAACAGGCGTTCGCATGGCACTTTTGTAGTGCCCAAGGTTTTGTAGTGCCCAAGGTTGGGTTTTGTAAACCCAAGGTTTAAGAATCTGAAGGGCGTTCCAAAATCTGAGAGGGATGAGATGTGGAACATACTTTCAGAAGTCTTAAAAGAGCAACACTCTGATGAGGAAACTACAGAATCTGAACCACCAAAAAAGAAAATCAATGCTCTGCTGGTGTCATCTGACTCAGATGATGAAAATAAACATGTGTCGGTCTGCACGGCTTTGGATCATCATCGAGCAGAGCCTGTCGTCGGCATGGATGCATGTCCTCTGGAATGGTGGGTGAAGCATGAAGTGACATATTAATCTTTAGGCTATCTGGCATGTAAATATCTTGTGACACCAGCTACAACAGTGCCATGCAAAAGCCTATTCTCACTTTCAGGTGACAGTGTAAACAAGAAGCGGGCAGTATTATCTCCTGTAAATGTAAACAAACTTGTTTCTGTGAGCGATTGGCTGAACATGAAATAGGACTGAGCAGACTTGTAGGCTCTAAAGTTTTACATTGTTTTATTTTTGAATGCAGTTATTTTCTGTACATAATTCTACATTTGTAATTTAATTTTCAAGATAAAGAGATTGCACTACAGTACTTGTAATGGGGGAATTGAAAAATACTATTTATTTTGCTTTTTACAGTTCCAATATTTGTAATAAAAATATAAAGTGAACATGGTACACTTTGTATTCTGACAGGTTTCAGAGTGGCAGCCATGTGAGTCTGTATCAGCAAAAACAACAAGGAGTACTTGTGGCACCTTAGAGACTAACAAATGTATTTGGGCATAAGCTTTCATGGGCTAAAACCCACTTCATCAGATGCATGGAGTGGAAAATACAGTAGGCAGAATATGTATACACAGTACATGAAAAGATGGAAGTTGCCTTACCAAGTGGGGGGTCAGTTCTACCGAGACGATTCAATTAAAGTGGAAGTGGGCTATCATCAACAGGAGGAAAAATCACTTTTGTAGTGGTAATCAGGGTGGCCCATTTCAGTTGACAAGAAGGTGTGAGCAACACTAGGGTGTCCAGTTTGCAAATTAATTCCAGTTCTGCAGTTTCGAGTTGGAGTCTGTTTTTGAAGTTTTGTTGTTGAAGAATTGTCACTTTTAAGTCTGTTATTGAGTGTCCAGGGAGACTGAAGTGTTCTCCAACTGGTTTTTGAATGTTATAATTCTTGATGTCTGATTTGTTTCCATTTATTCTTTTGAGAGAATAAAGAATAAAGACACAAGAGACTGTCCGGTTTGGCGAATGTACATGGCAGAGGGGCATTGCTGGCACATGATGGCATATATCACATTGGTAGATGTGCAGGTGAATGAGCCCCTCATGGTGTGGCTGATGTGATTAGGTCCTATGACGGTGTCCCTTGAATAGATATGTGGACAGAGTTGGCAACGGGGTTTGTTGCTTGGATATGTTTCTGGGTTAGTGTTTTTGTTGTGTGGTGTGTAGTTGCTGGTGAGTATTTGCTTCAGGTTGGGGGGCTGTCTGTAAGCAAGGACTGGCCTGTCTCCTAAGGTCTGTGAGAGTAAAGGATTGTCCTTCAGGATAAGTTGTAGATCCTTGATGATGTACTGGAGAGGTTTTAGTGGGGGGCTGAAGGTGACAGCTAGTGGCATTCTGTTACTTTCTTTGTTGGGCCTGTCCTGTATTCTGTAATTGATATCAATATATTTCAAAATGTAGATGACATCCAAAAATATTAAAATAAATGGTATACTATTGTTTAACAGCATGTTTTTTTTAATTGCACAATTAATCATGATTAATTTTTTTTAATCTCTTGAAAGACCTATTATGAATATTGACAATATATCTGTATTTCAAATGTGCTTACTCTGGGTAATACCCACAACTAGCCTTTCAGGTACAACGATGAAGAAACTAAACAGTGCAATGGCTCATCAACAAAGACCATGGACCATGGAAGAGTTTAGCCTTCCTGTGAACATTTCAGCCAGCCTAGGAGTAATGGCTGTTATGACCCAGCAAGGGACCAAAGGGCATGTGAGCAAACCACATGATACTGAACTCCATTTTGGTACCTGTATTTTTCTGCAAACTGGGCTGGGAACTTAGCTGGAAACAAAGGATTCTGGCCATAGGAAGAGTCTATATAAGGTGGGGAGTGACATTATGATTTGTCTTCACTCCCTGCACAAGTCAACAACTGAAGGAAGCTCTGAAAGACAAAGGACTTGGAAGGGGGTATGGAAACCCAGGCTGCACAGCAATTGCAGTCTGTACCTCAAGAATCTTCAAGCCTGCTTGTATCACCAGCAAGGGTAAGAAATTGTTAGTTCACATCCTATCTATCTTACATTTTGCATTTTTGTTTATTTGCAAGGTAAGCTGCTTTGATCTGTTTGCTATCACTTATAATCTTTCTGTAGTTAATAAACGTGTTTTATGTTTTATCTTAACCAGTGTGTTTTGAGTGAAGTGTCTGGGAAAATCTCAGCTCTGTAAACAAAGGCTGTTGCATATCTTTCCCACATTGAGGGGAAGCGAATATATTAATGAGCTTGCATTGTACAGATCCCCGTGCAGTGCAAGATGTTATATTTCTGGGTTTATATGTCAGCAAGGGTGTAAGGCTGTGGAGCTAGGAAATTGACTGTTGTCTTCTGTCATCCTTGAGTGGCTTAGGTAAAACACTCAGGTTGCTCAGCTGGGTGTGTGGCGGCACCTGCCACTGTGCTGGGTGATAACAGGGCCTGAAGAGGCTGGCTGAATCACCAGCAGAGCAGTGTAAGAAAGACCAGCCCACCTGTATGGTTAGGGGGCAAAGTAGTTCCCACAGCTCCCAGACTGCACCCTGGGGGTGACAACCTGTCACAGATTATTATATGTGACTTCCCCCTTTTTGTTTGTTCTGTTTTGGTTGGGAGAGGGATTTTCTCATTTAATTCTTTAGCATGTATATGCATAAACATAGATTGGTATATATTTTATGCAACCCACATAGGGCATGACTATAAGTGATGTATTTCTATCTTGGTTTAAAACACAGACAAATTGATTTAAAAAAGAGAAATAGAGACTCATCTGTGAAATATACTGATTTATTTAAGTTATAGCTGTTGCAAGAACGACTTAAGTGTCTGTCTCCAGTTTCTGGCTGCAGATTCTCTGGGGAGACAGACCCTTAACTCTCCTAGAAGGACAGGGCTTAGGACACACCCCTCTCCTCCTTTTCTGCTATTGGCTAGCTTAAGATGGCTCCCTGCCTCACCTACTGTTTTTTTGTGGATCCCATTCTGAGGCACTCATCTCTCTCTCATGCATAGTATATGGTGCCCAGACAGGGTGTGTGGATTCCACTGAGTGGCTAGTTGCAATGCCTAAGTCCCTTTGTGGATTGGAGCCTAAGTGTCTCCCTGAACTGAGGTCTTATGCAGCAAATTGCCTCTGTATGCTGCTTACTGTTGCCTGAGATCGAGTCAAATACCATTGCTGGAATCTGAAAGGGCAGGATAATTTGGGAACAACATTTATCTGTGCAAAGTAAGATAATGATTTAGGAAATTGGATTTCATTCTTGAGGGTGTAAAATGGTTGATTGCATGAGAAGTAATCCCCCCATATCTCATGATACTTTAGGTGATTGTGGTTTTCCTCTGAATCATTCAGTACTGGTGAACTGCTAAAAGTCTGAAACAAATGGGCCAGTAGTGGGATTGGTACAAGTCCTATTTTCATATTCATTAAAAATTACAAAAAAACAGGAAAGGAAGTATTTTTTTAAAATTGAAGAACATTTATAGGAGAAACTATATGAATAGCTACTTTTGTAATGTCTCCCCAAAAGTTTTATTATATAATTTTAAACTATAGAATTGAAACAGAGGTCTGCTTAGAAACTAGTTCCTTAAGCAGCATAACATAATAACATCGGAAAATAAGTTAATATTAGTGAGGAAAAAGTATGTGTTATTTCAGTGATTTTGGTAGAAAAGCTATAATTATGTAGCCTTCACATATGATATCATAATTATAGTGCTTTATCTGAATCACAGGAGAATGATGCAGCTTGAGACAAATGGTAATGAAACTCGACAATTTAAGTTAAATGACCAAGATACTGAGTGGTGGTTTTGTCTTCACAATGGATATTTTATTTTAAAAAGAATAAAGAAAATACACTGAATACTTTAGGGTATTGGTATTGGGATACAGAGCCTTTCACCTCTCTCATTGATTCAGTTGCATTTCTGGTTGCTAGTAATTGAAATTTGCTTCAGCTGACTGCTATTCAGTAGTCTATTGTGATCTGAGTTGGAGGTCTCAGTCCATACATAGATATCAAGGCAATCATCAGCCATGATCACTACACTTGAAAATATTTTTAATTCATTAAAAAAAATTACTGACGTACATAAGAGCACAGCAGATGCCCAAGAAAAAAGGAGGAAGACAAACACCTGCCAGGGTGGTCTAGATCAGTGGTTCTCAACCAGGGTATGCGTACCCTGGGAGTACGCAGAGATCTTCCAGGGGGTATATCAACTCATCTAGATATCTAGGGCAACAAAAATGATTAGGGGTCTGGAACACATGACTTATGAGGAGAGGCTGAGGGAGCTGGGATTGTTTAGCCTGCAGAAGAGAAGAATGAGGGGGGATTTGATAGCTGCTTTCAACTACCTGAAAGGGGGTTCCAAAGAGGATGGATCTAGACTGTTCTCAATGGTAGCAGATGACAGAACGAGGAGTAATGGTCTCAAGTTGCAGTGGGGGAGGTTTAGATTGGATATTAGGAAAAACTTTTTCACTAAGAGGGTGGTGAAACACTGGAATGCGTTACCTAGGGAGGTGGTAGAATCTCCTTCCTTAGAGGTTTTTAAGGTCAGGCTTGACAAAGCCCTGGCTGGGATGATTTAACTGGGATTTGGTCCTGCTTCGAGCAGGGGGTTGGACTAGATGACCTTCTGGGGTCCCTTCCAACCCTTATATTCTATGATTCTATGATTCTATGATTTGCCTAGTTTTACAACAGGCTACAGAAAAAGGACTAGTGAAGTCAGTACAAACTAAAACTGCATACACACAATGACTTCTTTATATTGCTCTATATACCGTACACTGAAAAGTACAACATTTATAGTCCAATTGATTAATTTCATAATTATATAGTAAAAATGAGAAAGTAAGCAATTTTTCAGTAATAGTGCAGTGTGACACGTATTTTTATGCTTGATTTTATAAGCAAATAATTTTTAAGTGAGGTGAAACTTGGGGTATACATGATAAATCAGACTCCTGAAAGGGGTGAAGTAGTCCTGCCTCA
The DNA here is from genome assembly GCF_965140235.1 of Caretta caretta. Classification (NCBI taxonomy): domain Eukaryota; kingdom Metazoa; phylum Chordata; order Testudines; family Cheloniidae; genus Caretta; species Caretta caretta. The sequence continues at coordinate 54,548,672 of NC_134207.1, forward strand.
GTGCAGGGGATGGGACTGGATGCCCTATCAAGGTTCCTTCCAGTCCTACATTTCTATGATTTTATTGCAAGAATCATCTAAGGCTATTCTTACAGCACACTGTCTCAAAAACTAATGGATCTGTTCTTCCATTAAAGGTTGGGGAGTTACATGCCAAAATCCTCTGTGGCTCAAGGGGAGAATTGAATCTTTATATACTAATATTGACAGTGTTTACATCTAAAAATGTAATGCTCTATTAAATAACATAAATAATGAGTCCCATATTTTCTTTTGTCACTGGTCATCCACTCTCTAGTCCTGCTATATTGATGACCTAAGGAAATCAATATAATATCAGTATGAACCAGATAAAGCCAGTAACACAGTGTGTTCATTCTTCTGGACATAGTCGGTAAATCTGACAATATCCAGTGTGTGCATATATTAAGGTTACTTTAAAATGAGACAGTAACTGAATTATATGATTGCATTTGAGAGTAGCATAATGTTAAGAGAGTACAATGGCATACCAGAAAACGAGGCACATTCAAGTATGACGGTACATGTCACCAGGTTCTGCTGAAGTAGACATTTTTTAAGTGAAAGTTTGCCAGTAACTACCCTTAACCTGCTGGAAACAACAGTGGGAGGAGAAGCCACTGGTGACCAGTCCTTTTTCCTAAAGGAAGCAAGTATTAGAAAGAAGCGACTGGTGATCCAATACACCTAACTGAGAAAAAACAGGATTCCTTTGCTTGCTTGACAAACCTCACAATCACCCTTCACCAAATTGACAAATTTTTTATTTTTATATTTTTAAAGTTGCACCTCAAATTGAAGAAAATTGAAGAAAAATATTTGATGTGATTAATAAGGAAGCATTTTTCTATTTTCTGTAACATTCAATATATAGCAAATTTGGAAAATATAGGTACACTTATTTTAGAGGAACTGTTTTTTTACATTAAAAATGGATGCTAATAGAGAAATTATAAGATGGTTGCATTTATAAAGAGCTGCACTGCAACTACATTTCAGATCCCCAGAATTGTAGAAGACAATTCACTTGCATATATTGGGGAAAATCTCTAAGAGTTAAGGACCAAATCTTTGCTATTGACTTTAACAGGATCAGAATTTGACTCTAAAAATATGGATTTGGAAATTTCAGTCAAAGAAAAATAACCACCAATTTACATGATTTTATTCATAACATTCTTTGCTAGTGAAGGAATCTTTATTCCATATTATTAGTGCCATTAGATATGTTATTAACTCTTACCTATCTATTCCATTCTGTGTAATTTAAATTTCAATGAGTCTGGTTCTCAGTGGGTTAAAAAAAACACTTTATTTTTGAACTCATCCACTGTGAAACAGATTTCATCCCATAAGTATAATTATTTTGTCTTTGAGAATGTTTCTTAAAATCTACTTCCCCGTTTGTTATTTTCACAGAATCATAAACATTGAAGATTTTTTTAAAAGACCCAATATGTTATCTACAAAAAGAAAAGGAGGACTTGTGGCACCTTAAGTCTCTAAGGTGCCACAAGTCCTCCTTTTCTTTTTGCGGATACAGACTAACACGGCTGCTACTCTGAAACCTGTAATATGTTATCTAGTCTCTCCGCCCTGTTCTCAGGGCTTTTCCTCATGACACATTGTGCTTTGTTATTGTCGCATTTTGCTGAGAAATTCAAGGCTCCCTCTTTTCACTCCTTCAGAGAATTCACATTCCTGTATTTGTTGGGCTGTGGTCATAAAAACTGTGGTATTACAAATTCAGCATTATATAACTTCACTACAGGATCAACTAGGAAAAAGTAGACTATGGGGAAAAAGTTTTTGTTTAAACACAGAAAGCTTGGTAGTTTAGCAACCACAGAAAGCAACACTATGAAATAACACAGGAAGATCATTCCTTAACTATCATAATTATTATAATCATCATGATATTAACTACTATTTATATCAATGTCTTCTAGAGTTTGAAGTTTCTCTTTTAAAAGTATAAAATATGTTAAAGTAGTGGATTTGAAGCTCTCATTTAAAACCTCTTGCTTTTAGTTTTAAAGCAAGTAGTTCTGACTAACAGGAGAAACAGGTCATGAATCTGAAGGTGGAGAGCAACTGGAGGGAAAGTGATTATGAAATGATAGGCTTAATATACTCTGGAAAGGAAAGAGTGATAGCAGCAAAATAAGGACAATGGACTTCAGAAAAGCAGACTTTAACTCAGAGAACTAGCAGGTAAAGTTCCATTGGAAGAAAAGCTAAAGGTAAAAGGAATTCACAAGAGATGGTGGTTTCTCAAAGAGACAATATTAAAGGCATAACAACAAACTATCCCCATGCAAAGGAAAGACAGGAAGAATAGTAAGATAATAACAACAGGTTTCAGAGTAGCAGCCATGTTAGTCTGTATCAGAAAAAGAACAGGAGTACTTGTGGCACCTTAGAGACTAACAAATATATTAGAACATAAGCTTTCGTGGGCTACAGCCCACTTCATCGGATGCATAGAATAGAACATATAGTAAGAAGATATATATAAATATAGATAGATAGACAGATAGATAGATACAGAGAAAGTGGAAGTTGCCATACAAACTGTAAGAGCCTAATTAATTAAGATGAGCTATTATCAGCAGGAGAAAAAAAACTTTTGTAGTGATAATCAAGATGGCCCATTGAGACAGTTGACAAGAAGGTGTGAGGATACTTAACATGGGGAAATATGTGTAATGCCACTCCCAGTCTCTATTCAAACCCAAGTTAATGGTATCTAGTTTGCATATTAATTCAAGCTCAGCAGTTTCTTGTTGGAGTCTGTTTTTGTAGCTTTTCAGTTACAGAATTGCCACCCTTAAGTCTTTTACTGAGTGGCCAGAGAGGTTGAAGTGTTCTCCTATGGGTTTTTGAATGTTATGATTTCTGATGTCAGATTTGTGTCCATTTATTCTTTTGCATAGAGACTGCCTGGTTTGGCCAATGTACATAGCAGAGGGTAATTGCTGTGCAGGTGAATGAGTCCCTGATGGCGTGGCTAAACTGATTAGGTTCTATGATGGTATCACTTGAATAAATATGTGGACAGACTTGGCATCGGGCTTTGTTGCAAGGATAGGTTCTTCGGTTAGAGTTGTTGTTGTGTGGTGTGTGGTTGCTGGAGAGTATTTGCTTCAGGCTGGGTGGCTGTCTGTAAGCGAGGATTGGTTTGTCTCCGAAGATCTGTGAGAGTGAGGGATCATTTTTTCAGGATAGGTAGTAGATCTTTGATGATGTGCTGGAAAGGTTTTAGTTGGGGGCTGAAGGTGACAGCTAATGGCGTTCTGTTATTTTCTTTGTTGGGCCTGTCCTGCAGTAGGTGACTTCTGGGTACTCTTCTGGCTCTGTCAATCTGTTTTTTTTACTTCAGCAGGTGGGTCTGAGGGATTGGAGCAAATGCGGTTGTATTTTAGAGCTTGGCTGTAGACAATGGATCGTGTGGTGTGTCCTGGATGGAAGCTGGAGGCATGGAGGTAGGTACATATAGTGGTCTGAAGGTTTCCGGTATAGGGAAATGGTTTATGTGACCATTGCTTATTAGCAGAGTAGTGTCCAGAAAATGGACCGCTTGTGTGGATCGGTCTAGGCTGAGGTAAGCCATGGAAGGGTTACCTAGGGAGGTGGTGGAATCTCCTTCCTTAGAGGTTTTCAAGGTCAGGCTTGACAAAGCTCTGGCTGGGATGATTTAGTTGGGGATTGGTCCTGCTTTGAGCAGGGGGTTGGACTAGATGACCTCCTGAGGTCTCTCCCAAACCTGATATTCTACAATTATATGAAGGGGCATACAAATGTTTAGCATATCTGGCACGTAAATACCTTGCAATGCCAGCTACAAAAGTCCTATGCAAATGCCCATTCTCACTTTCTGGTGACGTTGTAAATAAGAAGTGGGCAGCATTATCTCCCGTAAATGTAAACAAACTTGCTTGTCCTAGTGATTGGCTGAACGAGAAGTAGGACTGAATGGAATTGTAGGCTCTAAAGTTTTGCTTTGTTTTGTTTTTGATGCAGCTATGTAACAAAAAAATTCTAAATTTGTAAGTTGCACTTTCACAATAAAGAGATCGCACTACTGTCCTTGTATGAGGTGAATTGAAAAATACTGTTTCTTTTGTTTATCAGTTTACAGTGCAAATATTTGCAATAAAAACAATAATATAAAGTGAGCAATGTACAGTCTGTATTCTGTGTTGTAATTGAAATCAATATATTTGAAAAATGTAGAAAAACATAAAAAAAAATTAATAAATTTCAATTGATATTCTATTGTTTAATGGTGCAATTAAAACTGTGATTAATTTTTTTGAGTTAATCACGTGAGTTAACTGCGATTAATTGACAGCCCTAGCACAAACATATAGGGGACAAAGTCAGAAAGGCTAAATGATATGAATTACTCCTAGCAAGGGACATAAGAAAAAATAAGAAGAGATTCTCTAAACACATTAAGAGCAAGAGAAAGGCAAGAGGAAAGTATAGTTCCACTACTTAGTGGGAAAGGACAGCTATAATGGACAACAAGTCTGGGCTTTAATACTTATTTTGCTTCAGTCTTTTCTAAACAAGTTAATTTTGACTGGATGCTTAACACAATTAATATTAATCACAAAGGAGAAGGAAATCAAGCCTGAACCGGGAAAGAATAGGTTCAATGTTTAGATAAGTTAGATGCATTCAAGTCAGCAGGACCTGATGAAATCCGACAAGGGTACTTAAGGAATTAGTTTAAGCAATGTCTGAACCATTAATGATTATCTTGAAGACCTCATGGAGGACAGTTAAGGTCCCAGAGGACTGTAGAAGAACATACGTAATACCTATGTTTAAAAAGGGGAATAAAGAGGACCCAGGGAATAATAGACCAGTCAGTCTAACTTCAATACATGGAAATATCCTCAAAAAAAATTATTAAACAACCATTTTGTAAGCACGTAGAGGTTAGTAGGGTGATATGTAATATCCAACAAAGATTGGTCAAGAATAAATCAACCCAAACCAAACTAATTTCCTTTTTTGACAAGGTTACTGGCCTAATGGATCAGGGGAAGCAATAGACATGATGTGATTTTTAGTAAGGCTTTTGATAAATTCCCACATGACAGTCTCATAAGCATATTAGGGAACTGTGGTCTAGATTAAATGACTGTAAGGTGGGTACATAACTAGTTGAAAAAATATATTCAAAGAGTTATTATCAATGGTTTGTTGTCAAACTGGGGTGGCATATCTAGTGGTGTCTGTCCTGGATCCAGTACTGTTCAATATTTTCATTAATGCCATGGATAATTGACTGGATAGTATATTTATAAAATTTGTGGATGACATCAAGCTGAGAGGGATTGCAAGCATTTTGGATGGCAGGATTAGAATTTAAAAATGACCTTCAAAAATTAGAGAATTGATCTGAAATCAACAGGATGAAATTCAATGAAGACAAGTGCAAAGTACTACTCCGAGCAAGGAAAAATCAATTGCAAAGCTACAAAATGGGGAATAACTAGCTAGGTGGTAGACTGCTCCAAGGATCTGGGGGTATAGTGGATCACAAATTGAACATGAGCCAACAATGTGACAGAGTTGTGAAATAGGCTAAAATTCTGAGGTATATTAACAGGACTGTCACATGTAAGACAAGGCAGAAAATTCTTCTGCTCTACTTGGCACTGGTGAGGTCTCCTCTGGAGAACTGTATCCAATTCTAGGTGCCACACTTTAAGAAAGATGTGGACAAACTGGAAAGAGTCCAAAGGAGAGCAACAAAAAATGATAAAAGGTTTAGAAACATTGACCTCTGAGGAAAAGTTAAAAAAACTGGGCATGTTTAGTCTTGAGAAAAGTAGACTAAGGAGAGATCTGATAACACTCTCAAATATGTTAAGGGCTGTTATAAAGAGGATGGTGATCAATTGTTCTCCAGGTCCGCTGAATGAAGGACAGGAAGTAATCGACTTAGGCTGCAGTGCTTCAATGTCGACATTACAGTGCTTCAATGTCGACATAGCAATGGGAGCGGTTCTCCTGTCACAGTAGACAGTCTACCTTCCTGAGAGATGGGAACTAGGTTGACAGAATTCTTCCATTGGCCTAGCACGGTCTATATTGGGTGTGAGGTCATCGTAACTATATCTTAGGAGTGTGGATTTTTCAAACCTCTGTGAGACATAGTTATGCCAATATTACATTTCAGTGTAGACCAGCCCATAATCTGCAGCAAGATTTAAATTAGGTATTAGGAAAAACTTTCTAATTTTAAGGATAGTTGAATCTTGGAATAGGTTTCCAAGGGAGCTTGTGGAATCCCAATCATTGAAGGTTTTCAAGAACAGGTTAGACAAATACCAGTCAGGGATGATCTAGGTTTACTTGGTCCTCCCTTGGACTGGGAGATGAACTAGAAGACCTCTCAGGGTCCCTTTTTGCCCCATAGGTCTTTGAGTTGGCAAAAAAAGCTAACTACATGCTTGCTCCACTGAAAAAGTATCACTAGAATGAAGGAAGAGGCATTAGCTTGAATATTCTAGGATGAACCTGTATCTGCTTGTTAATAACTTGAATCACTAAATCAATCCAGGGCTTACACAAAGGAGTAAACTTTCTGTTACATTAATTATTATTGATGCTGTCTTACTGCTGTTGTTGACAAATCACTAGCCATTTTCTTTTTTGTATTATAAATCGTGATTGTAATAAGATTGTTTTATATCGCTGATTAAAAAAAGAAAAAATCATGCATGATTTTGCTGGAATCTTTGCAAGAAGTTCAAACATAAGATCAGCATATTTAAAAATAATTTAAACTTTTTAAATTGAGGTGGCCTTTATTAATATTAATGTCTGTGATACTAAATGTAAATGTTAACCTAACCAATACATATTCAGTGGTCTAGATAATTATGGTGTTTTTCCTCAAAGCAATAATAGAAATAAAAATTGACAGTTAGGGACTAACAAGAGTTATACTGAGAAAGGGAAAGAGAGGAAGATAAAAATTCTATAAGTAAGTGTTTTAATTTATGTATGACAACCAAATTTGAGAGAGAAATTACTTGATGAAATTCAGAGCATATCTGACCCAAATCTACAGCTAGATATAAATGAGTGACTTTCAGAGACTGGAAATACACAATGACCAAGAACAAAGAGATAGATCTCCTTAACTGAGCAAAACTCCCATTAAAGTTAATGGGTTTTGCTTGATAAGGGACTAGAGAATATGGCCCCTGAAACAGAAAAATAGCAAATCTGAAAGAAATATTTAGATCTGTATTATAGGAACAAGGTACTAAATTCATCAAGTTTGATGCATCTTGCCATTAAAAAAGCTACATAGTTAAAAAAACACATTTTGTGGGAGTCCCAAAAGCAGATGGTGTTAAGATTTAAGATCTTTGTTTACTTCCTGTTTTTTTAAAATCTTATATCCAACTGTGACAGGTTCCCCCTGGGGTGCCAGCTGGAACCCACTGAGACCCCTGACCCACCAGCCTGGGCTCCCTTTCAGACTGTACTGCTGTGACAAGCTACAAAGCCTTTCACATCCTGCACTTTCACCAGCATACACACAGGGACACACCCAGCTGCAGTTGCAAGTAGGCTCTCTGACCAGCCCCTGCATGGGAAAGCTACTCCCAGCTCCTTAGGCACACACCCCCTCTGGAGTATAAACCCAACATTATATCGTCTTGCACTGCACAAGGAACTGCACAGTGTAAGCTCGTAACTCACTCATCCCCCCCAACCCCCAGTGTGGAGAGGAATATGCAACAGCCTTTTGCCCCTGAGTTGTAATTCCCACACCCTGGTTTAGATAAAGCAAAAACAAGTTTATTAACTACAAAAGATAAATTTGAAGTGATTATAAGTGATGGCAAACAGATCAAAGCAGATTGCCTAGCAAATAAACAAAAATGCAAACTAAATTTAATATACTAAATAGATTGGTTATGAATAGCAGATTCTCACCCTAAGAGATGATACAAGCAGGCTGCAGATTCTTAAGTGCCAAGCTGAACTTGCTTACAGATTGGAATCCCCAGGTGTTCCATTCACAGGCTAAAAATCCCTTTAGCCTGAGTACAGCACTTCCCCCCAGTTCAGTCTTTGTTCCTCAAATGTTTCCAGGAGTCTTTTCTTGTGGGGAACAAAGAACACCAGATGAGGTCACTTCCCACCTTATATAGCTTTTGCATATGGCAGGAACCCTTTGTTTCAAAGCTTGGTCCCCAGACCAGTCTGTGGAAAAATACTGACATCCCAAGATGGAGTCTAGAGACATGTGGTCACATCACAAGTCTTTGTAGAGTCATAGCAGCCATTACTCAGACACGGTCTGTAGAATTCTCATGAAGGCTCCCCAGGTGGGAGATAAGCTTCTCCTAAGGCCTATTGTTTTCCCTAATGCCTCATTGGCTTGAATAGGCCCTTACCAACCCACTATCCAGAATGAAAACATCTTGTCCAGTAGGTGTTACCCAGATGTAATTACATTTGAAATACAGATATATAGTCAATATTCATAATTTCAAATACAAAATGATACATACATACAAATGGGATAATCATATTCAGCAAATCAGAACCTTTCCAAAAATATCTCACATGACCTATCTTGCATAAAATACATCATAACTATGTCATAATCATATCATAATAATACCACTGTGAAGAATATGGGGTGCACTGTCACACCAACAATCTGTCAAATATCTACCAAACAGTAACCAAACTGGATAACATGCAAGCTGCTGGCAATCTATTTCAAGATCAGAGCTGTTCTGTACATCCGCTAACAGTGACTACTTTCTGTGGATTACACTTCCTGCCTTTTTACCTGAAGAGAATGGTGCATGGGAACTGCTATCAGGAACTTATGGGACTGAAAATATTACAGCCTTCTTCAGATGCTATGAATATAGATATTTTCCTTACGTAAATGTGATCAGAGGCATTTTCCTTTCTAGAAAACACTTTCATAACCAGAAAGCTTTAACAAACAACACTTGAAAGGGGTGAGAGTCAAAGACTTTTAAGACTAAATTTCATGTCCCTGCCAAGAACAGTTTCTGCTTCAATCTTCTTCATGACTAGGATGAGCTTAATATATTCTTCTGTTAAAATTTATTCTCCTGAAGTCAGTAAAATGATTACATCTCTTCAGACTGAATAATGAGGTTGATAAATACTAGTGTTGTTAGAAGATTTCAGGATTCACTTAATGGTATTTGTAAGAACCAATGAAGTATTTGAACCAGTGAAAGACTCAGGATTGGAGAAAAGAGGGTTAAAAATATGTACGACTTAAGGACCAGATCATGGTCCATTCTGCATGCTGACACCATAGGTGCTGGAACTAGGAGTGTGGGGGCTGCAGAAGCACTCCCTGGCTTGAAGTGGTTTCCTTCATAGACAGGATTTGCAGTTTGGTTCAGTGGCTCTCAGCACCACTACTATGCAAATTATTCCAGCACCCTGGCTGACACAGGAAGTAGTAGGAGCCTGAAGCACCTACTTTCTCCCTTATGTTAATAGTCCTACCACTGCTTCCCGCATACGAGCAACTCTACACCCCTATCCCACACATACACAAAGGTGAGAGGGAGGAAGGAGGGCTTTGAATCCATAGAGAGCATGTGCTGTGACGGAGGCCGTGAGGATACCCATAGGGTGATTGCAACAGTCTCCCTCCCAAGCTGTTCCAGGGGCAGTGCATGGGCAGGCTATCCCTTACTGATTGCTGTAGCAAGAACCACAGAGGGATGAAGGAACTGCAGGTTAAGGTGTCTCAGTCATAACTGACTGGACAATGGTAAGAGGTGTGAGAACTAAGACTAATTTGGTGGAACTGGTCAGGCTTTAGGGGTGGTATCCACCCCAGCCCCTCAAAGGCTTTGGGCTCATATTGCTTGTTGAAAGAAACATGACTTAGTAACTTTTATACATTTATAAACCAGTTAAAAAATAAAAATCAAGAGAACATATGACTAAAGCTAAGCTACTATTCATTAAACTAAAAATAAAGCAATTCAACTATCAATATGAAAGCAAAAAACAAACAAGTTAACTCTAATCCATTATTGAGTGTGTCATCACATTAGTTAACTCAAATTAATACTGAAAATAATTAAACCTTATACAGTCTAAGAACGTGGCTGTTAGTCTGATTATAAATCCCAACTAAAGAGTTTCACCAAAGTCAATCAAATGTATTATTTGAATGGTTAAGTATCTTAATACTGAAACCAAATTATTATCTGAATATCTAAACCATACCCTTAGAGGCAATTATATACCTTCCTCCTTAGACTTCAGTTCTTATGGGGGTTGGCTAACCTCCCATCCCCAACAATAGAATACACACAGTATAATACAGACTTTAATGGACCACTCTTGATAAGTAGCAATTTGGCAACTTTTATTTATCAAAAATTACAGTTGACAATTGCACATCCCTCAGGACTCTTAAAAACAGATGAGTATTTTTACTAGACAATAGTTAGGGCGGTTTAAACCTACGGAACATTTCTTTCTGGCACTTTCCCTGTGTGGGTTTTATGGGTGTGCTTATACACATGCACACAGCCACACATTCATACTCTAAAACTAAAGTATAAAAAAACTGGGATGTCTCCCAGCTAATTAAAGCAAAAGATTGAGAAATAAATAAAAAATAAAAAGGAAAAAATAAGATACTTAGATAATAGGGGGTTTACAAGTTCTTCAGCTCCCACAGTCAACATTCCTGTCTGGCACTGTAGTCAAGGAGCCAGACGGGAATGTTCTGTTGCACAGTTTCCTTCAGATGCAGGGACAGACTGGTCAAGGACTGGAGTTGACTGGTTGTTTCTTCTGTGACTTCCTTTTCCCAAAATGAGCAATTCTGGAGATTCTGGAAGGTCAGTCTCCTCTCAAACAGCCATGAAAGGCAAAGCTTCAGGCTTTGCTTTAAGGCAAAGGCCAAACCTTTGGTTCTTGTACTCCATAAACTTTGCTTATTCAGACTTGCAGCATCTCCCTCCCAGGTCTTCAGACAAATCAGGTGTGAAGCTTACCTTAGATCCATGCAACTTGATTCAATCAGGTTTGAATTAGGTAATCCTTAGTGACTGTCAGTTTGGAAGAGTCCTACTAAAATCAGCAATTTTAACAAGTACATACTACAGAGATTGTAAATCGTGACAAACTACTCCCCTCAATTATAAAAAATCCAAGAGATCACTTTTAAGGAAGCTGGCATGGTCTTATCTGGGTGAAAGGTTTTCAGATGACATCTAAAAATATATATAAAAAAAATAAAATCCTTAAAAACAGCTAATTGGAAAAACCCTAGCAACAAAACCAGCCACTCAATATTTTAACATTCATTCATCAGCAAAATTAAAATAAGATCAGACTTATTAGTTTCATCATCTCCAGTTTCTTCTTGCAAACAAGGCAACTCACTTATCTTTAGATTTTTCAACTGGTCTATAGGTAAACTTGGAAGGATTAGATTTTTTATCGGTAGATGTCAATAAATGTCAATTTCACTGTACACCCATAAACCGATGAAGAAATATTTCCATCAGTAATAATCAAAATTTACAGATAGGCAAAGTAAAAAAAATATACTGTTTGAGAACTTAAAGTTGAAGGATATTTATTTATTATATTTTGACATGATGTTGACAATTTGTGTTTTAGCTGTTATCAAGCTTTAAATTTTTGAATCTCAGTATCTACTGTCATTACATAATTACAGTCTGACCCCACACAATTTTTCCCAGCTGTGAACATTTAAATTGATAAAAATTGAAAACAAATGCTTAAAATAAACTGTTGTATAAAAAAGAAAACCAAATTTTGCCAAGGCTAGCTATAGCTCAACAAAAAAGGAGTACTTGTGGCACCTTAGAGACTAACAAATTTATTTGAGCATACGCTTTCATGAGCTACAGCTCACTTCACGAAAGCGTATGCTCAAATAAATTGGTTAGTCTCTAAGGTGCCACAAGTACTCCTTTTCTTTTTGCGAATACAGACTAACACAGCTGTTACTCTGAAACCTATAGCTCAACAGCTTATCTTCTGAAATCTACATCTTGACAGAGAAGTTACTTTAAAGCTTATGAAGATGAAACCTATTTAATTTTTTTTTAAATATATAAAATCTGTAAATCCATGTAAACTATTCTCTTCACACAGAGTAGGTCCCAATCCTACAACCACTTATGCCTGTGTTTAACTTTAACCACATGAATAGCCCTATTGATTTCAAAGGGAGTATTCATGTGCTTAAAGTTAAGGAGGTGCACAAGTGTTTGGACTGGGACTAGTTTCCTAACTTGGTGCTGTCAAAATATTGCTAGAACTGTTGAAGAATCTTGTGTAAAAGTTAAAGATGATCAACTTCTAGATTAACAAAATCTAATCGTAAAAGGTGGATTGCGCTAGTGAAAGAACAGGCTTTTGAAGTCCCGAATAAACAATAATACTCAAAATGATAATATTACGAGGTAGTTTAACTGCCAAATTTAAAAAGGGTGGATTATTTTGTGATCACTATTAACACTGTGAAATAAAAAAATGATAAGCATTATCAAATCTCATTTGTTATCAAGCAGAGTGGAAATTGATTGCTTGAAGGGACCAGGAAAACATTTATTCTCCATATAGCACTCCACAACCGCCAAGATGAATTGTGGTTTTTTTAAAGCCTGTACTGAAACATAAGGTATTAGTGGAGGCAGCATATAGCTCTAGATGGACCAATTATCTGATATGGAATCTAAGTAAGTGTCTAAGTTTTGAGGATTGAGAAAGTATTTACTGTTGTTGGCCAAAGAAGCTATTGAGAGGTAAATTCTCAGTCTAACTAGTTGGATTAGAGTTATACGCTGAAGAAGAAACAGGAATATGAGAAGAAACGTCTAGTGATAGTTTAGCATTCATGATCAAAATTGTCAAACTTTCGTGTCTTTCTGTTAGGCATCTAAAGCCATATTTAGGTTTCTAAAGAAAAGTGGACTGGTTTTCAGAGGTGATGAACACCAGCAATTCCCACTGAAGACAATAGGATCTACAGGGACTCAGCACCTTTGAAAGTCTTGCCATGTTTATTCAGGAACCTATGTACAGATTTAGGAGTCTAGCTAGGCAGCCAAGTTAAATTTTTGACTAACTCATCCCCAGCCCCTACCCGTTTATTTCATTTACGTGTTGCAGCTTGTCATTAACCAAACTGTAAATTCTTTAAGACATAACCTGTCTCTTTACTATATGTTTGGACAATACCTAGCACAATGGAGCCCTGATCCTTGATCGAGACCTCTAGTCATCACTCTAATAGAATTAATAAATATTTGCTTTGAAATGTATTCTTGGAAGCACCCTTTAAAACTAAAATATGTAATCCAAGATAGATTATCTGGAAGTCTTTTTTAATTTCAAATAAATCAGACCTGCAGCAATTTAGTAAGCAGGCTTTAATATATATGATAAGGTAAAGGCTGGGTCTACACCCAGTTTTTGTACTGATCTAACTATTCTGGGGTTCAATTTTCGACCATAATACTTAAATTGGTACTACTCCTAATGTAGATGCAGTTAAATCTGTATAAATGTGCCTTACCCTAATATAGCTTATTCCCCTTCCCTTTTGGGAATAATTTATATTGATATAGGCACATTTTTATAACTATGTCCACATCAGGGTGGCTGTACTGCTTTAACTATATCAGTTTATTACAGCAGTGCAATTTTTGTATGTAGACAAATCCTAATACTACAATATCCTAGGATCACATCTTAGAAATCCAAAAAACCATAAGAGATAAGGAAAGAATTTTGAAAAACATGTTAGGTTCTCACAAAAACAGATTTATTGTTGGCTTAAGAGGTGGCTGCGTAGCATAACGGTAGATTTGCAAACATTCTGGTATGTGTGGTTTGCTCACAGATCTATAATGTCCTTCATGAATATCTCTCTGTTGATGTAAAAGGCCAGTGAAGCTATCACATCATCAGACAATGCCCTTTCAAATATATGATCTGGGCATCTTGTGATGCAGTCTACCATTTACTTCTACTGTGGGTTTTCACTCTTGCTTAGAAGATGAATGTCGTGTTTGGCCATTTGCAACAATAATGGAGAAATCAATCCTACAGCAAAAAGCTACACTCATGCATGCACACGTACATTTATTAAGGGCCTGAATCTTTTCCTATCAAAGTCAATGTGAGCTTTGCCATTGACTTAAGTGAGTGCACAATCAGATCATTGTAATTACTACAGGGATCTTGATTAGGTTGGAGTGTTGCTGTTTTCCAGATGGAGGGATTCAACCTTCACAACTCTTGAAAGTTCTACTGAGGGAAGGATCTTGACCAAAAGAATACAAAAACCCACCAGTGCAACAACCAGATTAACTGCTTGCTATTGCAGTGATAAGTCCCAGAAAAGGGAATAAGGGCTTGTCTGCACAGGGAAACTGACCAAAATAACTCCTATGGAATAAAGTATTCTGCAACAGCTGTAGCTCCCATGTGGATATTCTACTTCAAAATAAAAGTTATTTTATTCCAAAATAATTACTTTGCTTTGGAAGTGCACCAATTATTCCAGAATAAATGACTTTTATTCCAGAACAGAGTGTCCAAATGGTCTGTTGTGGTATATCTTCCCATATAGACAAGCCCTTAGCAGAAATGCTGTAAGTGGAATGCAACACAGTTTTATATTAAATTGCTTTGAAAAATTTGTAATCTATTTCTTTTTAAGGAACCAACATCTTCTCTTAATTTTAATAATTAATAGTTTTTGTAATTTTAATAAGAATAAAATCATACTATGCAGTCGTATTCCATGCAGTAGCATTCCATTGTGATTACTTCCAGGTGCATGTGGTGAGAATCCCCTCTTTAACACTGAATGACTTTGCCAATTGCAACAGTCAGAAATAGCTGGCTGTAGAGTCTCTCATTTTAAACTTTGGTACCACTGATTCAGACTGGTTTTCAAGGCTTCATCAATTACCATTTCAAAGACTAAACCTAGACATGGATCTAGAGCACTACCGCTGATTGAAGGAGTAACTGAATATGCAGTCAGGCAATGGCCTGAGTGTCAGAGTGGCCTACAAGACTAAAGTTGACAGGCTGCAACCAGATCGTGGTTCATAATTTGAGTACCACTAATCTCTATTACAGAGTCAGCAGATAAACGGCATTTTAAAAAGCTTTTTCTATTACTGGTGGGACAGATTAGGCCTTCCATTTATTCTGGAGCCGTAAATGTAGTTGTTGCTATGGTAACTGTATATCTGTTGAACAGTAAATAATTGTGCTAAATGGATAAATAGTGCATTGGTTTTATAGCAACATTGGTGCTGAGAAATGTACAAATGCTGAATTTTTAATTATATTTTTCATGATTCCACATATAGTATGTTCTGTCGGGAAACTCAAAATCTCCTTTCAACTGGATATCTGTTTTAAGGGTTACACAACCTTGTATTGTATAAATCATAAAAAGAAGTTTTTTGAATCTCAAACTGCATGTGATTGTAATATGGACACCTACTATATATTCTGCAGTCTTTCCATGTAGTTATTATGGGAAACCTATGAAAACACGCCTCATGAATTAGGCTCTTAGGTATAAAAATTAGGACAACTAAATATTGACTGCTGGTGATTTGAACAATCTCAAAGCTGTATATAAAAATCCATCGACTTTATCTTGAATGAACATTTTCATTAGAAAGGTCTGTTGCTATAGGCAATCCATTCTAACCAATTTACATTCTATATTTCCATAGAAGATTTGGGAAAAAATGCCTTTAGCTTAATCAGATATAAACCCCAACATTTATTACAGATAAATGGATAATTTGGTGTTATAAAACCTGACAAATCAAAAAGGCATAAATGTTCTGAATAGATTTATAGTACTGTCTTTTACAAAGGCGAATATGGAAGAGGGAATTCTTTAAGCTTCCGAGAAATAGTTGTATGCTAGCTCTTTTAAATCAAGAAAAAACAAAAAGCAACATTGGGGCATATCACTGGCGGAAAAAAACCCGCAACAATAGTCATATTACCAGCCCATCAACCCCGTGGTGATATAGAGCCTGCAATGTACTGGCACTGCAAAACACCGGAGTATAGCCTTTTCTACAATAATGAAAAAAATGACCAATCACAAATTTTTGCAATAATTTTGAAAAAAGAACATGGAGGATGTGCTTTTATTATTCACAGAAATTATACTTAGGCTTACTCAAGCTATATTAAGCATTCAGTATCGGATGAAATAGTGGATATTTTAGGCACATTGTGGAAAGATTTTAAATCTACTTAAAATGCAGCTTTAACAACTGGTTAGTCAGAACCTTATTAAAATCTTAACTATTGTAAAACATACTACAATAAAGAAAAAGTAAAGATAAAAATAGCATATTATGGACATCTATAAAGAATTCTTATGTACTTTAAAAACAATGTTTCAATGCCTTATCGGTACAGAAGAGCAATTCCTCAAAGAGAAACATATATTTGGGTGCCATTTATTTGGGTATATGTCTCCAATATCGTGTCTTTATCCCTTAGATGTGCTGCAACATTTGAACTACCATATACTAAGGTTAAAAAAAAATCTGAGGATCAGGTGAACCCGGCTCACAGCTAGTGGGTGGCTAACTAGCCAACATCTATTGGCACCGATTTTTCAAAGTGTAATAAAATAACTGACACAAAACCACAAAAGAAAGGTAATGAAAAGTGAAGTCACCTAGTAATACATACTTTTTCCTCCCCATCCACAAGCACACACTTTCCTGCTATCACATCTACTATAGTCCACACTGCATACAAAACTTTAATTCTACCTTCACCTGGAAGGCCAGCCTTCCAGTACCCAATGTGTCTATCTACTCCAAAACAATATTAGTTATGGAATGTTGGTGTTTTATTTAATGAGGTGGGATAGGGAGAATTTGGCAGAAGGGGATGCTGGATGGCGGACAGCCCCATAGCAATGGATGTGGTGTGTTGCTTACAGTGGTTGTGCTAATTATGGAAGATACTTCTTGAGATCAAGATAAGCATGAATCTCACTACCTTCGAAGAGTGATGAAAGACATGTCTCTTTAAATGAGCATTTTTTCAAACAAGTATGTAGTATTAACAACTAGCAAAGAAGGAGTTAACTACATACACACTATCACCGTGATGAACTGGCTTCAAATGATAAAGGGAAATCTGAATTCTAGAAGTATGCTTCGTATTATGAGTGCTTGGACATTGTGCTGATGACTGTCATAGAGAACTCAATGCATGCCAGTTAATAAATAAGAATAAAAATTATGGTGGCAGTGAACAGGTGGCAAAAACAAATGCAATGTGACTCCCAACAAATATTTAGACCCCTCACAGACTCTGATTAGCACCAGTTAAATAGGGAATCTATGCTCCTTGGCATCTTTTTAAAGAGATGATGTATACTGGCCAACCTTCAGGTTTATGGTACATAAAGATATAAATAACAATTTTGTTAATCAGTGTAGCTATTTTAGTCATTAGTTTCTTTAAAAATCTTAAATGAGTGCCATCTGGTCCTGATGATTTATTGCAATTTAATTTCTTCAGTTGTTCCATCATCTGATACCTTCACTACATCTAAAAAGCAGCCCATTAAGTAGTTATTTCTCCTTCATCCTCTATGAAGACCCAAGCAAAGAAATCCTTCAGCTTTCCTGTAATCACTTTATCCTCTAAGGCCCTGCCTTTCGTGAGCGTCTTTGATTGTCCCCTTTACATTCTAGAGATGAAGTAGTCATACCAACTCTCCCATTAGATTCCTACTTCTGATATACTAAAATAACTTGTCTTTACTAAATAACTTTGCCTTTTTGTTTTACAGATTTCCTTAGACCAGTGTTTGTTCCATTCTATTAGCATCACTCAAAATAGGCTACATTTCCTTAAAGAGATACCATTTTTTTACTTTAAAAAAAAGTCTACACTTTGTCAACGAAGTTTCTACTTTTCTTTTTAATGTGTTCATTAATGGTTTATTCTAACTCCCATTCATTAGAAGCTGGATCAGGCCCTAAATCAGACATGTATTTTCTATTCTTGAAAAGACACAGGTACATTTTCAGACCGCTGTGCCAGGATTTAGTCACACAACTCCTATTACTGCCAATAGAAAAGGAGTACTTGTGGCACCTTAGAGACTAACCAATTTATTTGAGCATAAGCTTTCGTGAGCTACAGCTCACTTCATCGGATGCATACTGTGGAAACTGCAGAAGACACAGTATGCATCGGATGAAGTGAGCTGTAGCTCACGAAAGCTTATGCTCAAATAAATTGGTTAGTCTCTAAGGTGCCACAAGTATTCCTTTTCTTTTTGCAAATACAGACTAACACGGCTGTTACTCTGAAACCTGATTACTGCCAATGTGAGTCATACAGGTAAATCCTACTACACAACTGAAAAAATACACTTGAAAATTATATTCATGATGTGTAGTGTGTGCATCAGTGTGCTAGTAAAGAGGAAAATATATTAATTGTATTTTGGGATGAAAGACACTATATAACTGCAAAGTATTTTTATTTTCATTTTTCTTCCAGTTAAATTTAGTCTGGCAACCTACTGCTAAAATGAGTTTCTTGTACCTGCTGGAAAGCCTGTCCCAACATGCAGTCCCTTCCTACATCAAAAGGAGTTCCTAATCAAACCCCAAATAGTTTTAAATATGAGATAGGAAAAGTCAGGCTTTTTTTCCTTAAAGAGACCATATTGTAACTGAGTTAAAAGTGTAACCATCTTCTTTAGAATTGACTGATACAAAATATTTTGATAATTTTGTAAATTATCAAAATTCAAGTAATAAAATATCATGCAATTTTTGAAGAATATTTATATTAAAATATTTACTTACATAAATTTAAATATCTGTTTAATACAATATATCACCTCATGGCACAGTTGAATGAACATAGCTTAAAAATTGTACAAAAAACTTGTAAAAAAAGGTAGTTTTAAAAGTGGTAGCAGATTGGTTTAAAACATTCAGCAGTATATTTTGTAAATGCTTCTGTAATCAGTAATGACTGCAGAAAGCTTTCTAGAAGACTAAATTTATGGTGCAATAAAATAGACAGAAAAACTGAATAATCTGGTGAAAAATTACAAATAATAGCCATTAATAGTATTTAAAACTGAGTATGGGTAGATCACATTTCAAAAAGACAAGCCTTCCTTCATCTTCTGGCAGGAGCTGGCATCTGTTGTCAGATGTAACATTCTCTAAATAACTTAAGAGCCTTTCAGAGGAAACACTGCTGGGCAGAGCTCTGAGAAAAGACAAAGCCAGGTTTACAAGATGTGGAAGTCTGATAGCATTATACATCTACCACTCAGCTGGGGCTCCGGAGCATAATTGGCTCTGTAAGGCGTAGTGCAAGTTCAGTCTCGGCAGCACTTTTCAGTTATCAGGGTCTGAGAATTGATCATGATCTTTTCTTAGAAGCTTCACACATTTAAAGTTTCAAAGCAGGCTTTATTTATCAGGTTGCAGGATGACGAGAGTCTCTTTCTTTTCTAGGTTGCATTTTTTCCTAGTGTTTGGCTGGTTGTTCTTTTCTACTTTTCCGCAGCCAGTCTTAAGTGCAGAAGCCCTGGCATTACTGTGGGGAGTTTCAGAAGTTGAAAACAAGAGTGAGCATGCAAGTGACCACATTTTCTTCCCCTGCTTTTCACATCGGTAAACTGCTCAGAAGCAGAATATAAAGTTGTCTTTTTCATGGCCTTAGCTCACCTGTCCCATATCCTGGCAGCTGGCACCATGACAAATAGGCCAACATCTCCAGAACTCATCTGATGGGCAAACTCTTCCAAGGGCTTAAATATGTAGATGGCAGTCTCTAATAGAAACCATTGTGTCTTAGTGCACTGATTTTCACTTTAGTGTATACAAAACAATGCATTCATTCTCCAGCAGTTATTGCCGCATGTAATATGTGGATTTCCACATTGTTCTCTATCCTAGAAAGAAAGTCCACAGAAACAGCCAGTTCACCAGGTAACCTGTGGGTCTGGAAACAATGATGAAAGAAATTTTTTAAACAGCCAACCAATTTCCAAATGACCAAAAGCATGTATCCCCCCAAGTCTTGCTTAAATGAGATGTTATCAATACCAAGTTACAAGGTAACCTCAGTAGTCCACTCTTCAGTCAATAAAACCATCACCATGTTTACAGTGCTTTCTCAGAGAACCATGTATACATGAATGCTAGCAATCTGCCATTTATTGAGCCCATCCAGAAAAGTACTTTATATGGTAGTTTTCCCTCTGCTGGCCTGTTGCAATTAAAAAAAAAACAGGTTAGTTGATATAATAATTGTGATTATTTGAGTTTTGCCTCTCACACATGCCACTGTGCTGTGGGAACCTTCTGGGAAGTATGCCCTGTGGGCTACACAAGTGCCCTCTCACACCACCAAACATTCATGCTGTTCATTTTTAACCTGTTCATGCTATTAATTTATAATCTTTTCTTGGATGCACATTCATCCATAGCTCTCTATATCACTCTCTTTCAGTCTGGCTAGATTGAATGGAAAATTTCTTATCAAATAATTTCCTTTCTGCTAGCAGGGTCTCCCAGAATTCCCTTCCATCTGGGCTGCTCCAGCTCCACTCTTCAGTTTCCAGAGGCAGTTCAAAGCTGCAGCACAGCGTGTACTGGCTATACCTCCTTCTTTTGCTTGTTGCCAGAGGAGTTATTCCAAAGCCGTGTAGAACTTGTAGAAGGATATGAACAAGATCAAATGCTAACTCATTACATATGTACAGCAGGCATCTGTATGCAGTAACTTTCCGAATAAAAGCTGATCCCATGGCTAACAAGCCAGGATGGGTAGAATTGAGGAGATGCATTCTGGAATAGGGTTGCCTGATGCTTTATAGGCCTACACAATGCAGTGGAAAGCCTGGGAGATCTGAGTGCCTGACACTTTGGGTGGAAGGAAACAATGTGTCTAATTTCATGGATTCTGTACACTAAGTATAAATTGTTAGTGCTCTTCTGATGTCTAAGGTTGCCACAACTTCTTGGTCAGATGACTTGAACAGAATGAAGGAAGGATAATCTCCTCAGGAGCATGGATAGAATAGTTCACTTTGGGGAGACATGAATGCAGAGTTCTTAGCACCACCTTGTCATCATGGAACATGCAGTAAAGCTCCTGCATAGATAAGGCTGCCAGCTCTGACACTGGTATAGCAGACATAAGTGCAACCAGAAAACAGGTTTGGATGGAGAGATTCAATGCTGAAATTAAAGTCAGACGTTGGAAATTGGTCTGACAGCCAGTCTGGCCAATCTGACTCCTCTGAGGAGCCTGGTACTTGAGTGTTCTCTACCAAAGATCCCGAAGATCCTGCAACTAGAAAGCTACTAATGTCAAAGAAATGTCTACAAACCTATTTTTAGCATGCTAGTGCAAGTCTGTCAACCTGTGCTGGGACACTCACTCCCAGTTGGAGTGTAGACATACCCTAGGAGGCCCAGTAAATATCTGAAGATGCTGAACTATGGTTGGTCTCATGCACTCTTGCAATATGGAGGTGAGATCATGGATCTTCTGGAAGCTTTTGAGTGATGGATAGAGTTTCTCCACTGAGGTGTCTATGTCTACTCTTAGGTGCCTTGGTTGAGGGAATCAGGGAACTCTTTGTGATGTTTATTATGAAGTCATGCATCTGAAGGAGATTCAGTGTCTGAATCGTGGTGTGTGCAGACCCATAGTCTGGGTCGGAGCTGTAATCAGAATGCCCTGAAATGGGTAAAGATGAGTACTCTGCAATCTAAATCTGGCTATGATCACCACCAGCATCTTTCTAAAGACCCTGAAGGCTTATGAGAAGTCAAATGGGAGCATTCAGTACTGGTAATGGTCTGTGCTGTAAACAAATCCCAGAATATTGTGATGGCACGGATGGCATATGAAGATGTATGTACCAGATCCATTGAGATCCTCTTGCAATAGGGATGACACTGTGGAAGCTAGGATCTCCATCTGGAACTTTTTCTTCTTCATCTACTTGTTCAGCCTCTTGTTGCAGTCAAGGACTCCTCCATTGCACTTCTGAGTAATAAAGAAGATGGAGTAGAACCCTGATCATCTTTCTTCTAAGGAGCAATAGAAGGAACTCCCTAAGTCCAGGAGATGGCAGATCTCATTCTGGATCAGCTCACACTTGGCAGAGTTGCTGGATATGGGAGAATGGATGAAGAAGGGACGGGATGGAGTTCACACCTTGAGGGAGTATCCCTGATTCACCCTCTCTCTTACTCACTTGTCTGTAATCAGTGCAGACCATTTATCTAAAAAGTGGGAAATTCTCCCTCCTAGAGTCAACTCTGAGCAGAGGCACATTCACACATTGTCATGCTGGGCTCTTGGGGGCTGCAAGGCCACCTCTGGGCTTTCTGCTCACGCCTCGGTTCCAAGACTTGCTCTTGATGTGTCAGGTATCGTTCCTCTGATTCTTCTGTGAGGAGGATGGGCTAAAAGAACATCTCCATCTGAAAGTGGGTTTGTACTCCCTTCTTAGAGCACTTAGCACAGAAGGGAGGGCCTGCTTTATTTTTTCAGCATTTTCTGTCACTATTTTTTTAGCTTTTCTCCAAAGAGAAGAGATTCTGTGAACTTAGAGCAGCACATAACTTGTTTGGAGTGAGCATCTATCTTCCATGGGTGGAGCCATATATACCTCCTGGCTGCTGAGATGGATGTCCTCGACCTTGGCTGAGAATCTCATTGCGTCTGTTGAGGTGTCAGCCATGAATGCTGTTGCCAGGGAAATTTTCTTAAGTATGGAGCTGGCATCTGAGTGGACTCTGTCATGGCCCTAGAGTCCTCCAGCCATGAGAATAAAGCTCTTGCAAAGTACATGCTTGTGAGGGGCACTCTGAGAAAGCTTTGAAATCCCTTCTGAGGGTGGCTTCCACTTCCATGTCCTCCACCAGGGATGCTTACTGCTGCATCAACTTTTGGGACTTCAGATTGTAGGCTCATAGGTGACTCCATGAAGAGGTTTGCAGATTACTTGAGGAATTATACACAACTGCTCTGATATAGGAGCTTTTCAAATGGAGGAGCCTCAGGGATCTATTCTTAGGTCTCTATTTTCATTTTTTCTTTAATATTTTATTACATTATTTTAAAATAATGTAATGCAAAGAGAAAGACATCAGAAGTACCAAGAAATATATAAATATGAGATCAATAAACAATTCAGCAGTTCTTTGAAGACATTTAAATGACCTTCCAAATAAAAAGACAACAACATATATGAAATATAAACCTTTAAAAGACAGTTAATATCATAAGCAAAATTCAACCACGTTGGTAATATTGATTTAGCAGTCTTAATTTTTTTAAATTACCTCCACAGATCACAGAGTAAAAGAATAGTAAACAGAACAAAAAGATATGTTAAATAAAACAAAAACAGGAAGAATGAACAGATGAGTGAATAAGTAAATAGAATGGTACTACTCCATCAAACCCTCACTAAGCGAGCACTAACACTGCAAATTGACATGGTGCAGGGCCAGAAGCACAGATTGGTGGGATCACATCATCACACAGACCTGAGATGACCAGCAGTGCAACCAGAATGTTCACAGGAAGAAAGATACATTTCTGGTGCTTTCTGCGCAGCTTGCCCCGACCCTCCAGCATAATGACACGAGGACACCTTGCCAGTCCAGAAGTGGGCTGCTATAGCTGTCTGGAAGCTGGCTACCCTTGACTTCTATGGGTCTGTTGCTAATCAGTTTGGGGTTGAGAAGTTGCCTGTGGGTAAAGTGGTACTGGAAGTTTCTGAGGCAATCAGGGGTGCAGTTTACCACAAGGTGGCAGGCATAAAAGATATTCCTGAAGTAACTGCTAGCTTTGCGAGAATAGGGTTTCCAGACTGTGCTGGGGACCTTGGTGGGACTCATGTGCTCATAGTTCCCCTCTTCAAGGAACACATGGTACATAAACTGAAAAAGGTACTACTCCATTCTTATTCAGGTCCCCGAAAACCAGAGAGATCCATTTATATATATCAACATAGACTGCACTGGGAAAGTTCATGATGCCAGGGTTTTTCACTGAGCAGATGTCTACATTCATGGACAGGCTGGGACACTAATCTGATCAAATTAAATTGTTATAAATGGAGTTACTGTCCCCAGCATTCTTCTGGGGGATCCCATGTACTTCCTTTTGTCTTGGCTTGTGAAACCTGATTTCAGAGGCCCTGGCAAAAGATGGTTTAATTATGCTCTGAGCAGGTGTAGACTGGTTGCTGAAAGTGCTTTTGGCAGACTGAAATCTCATTTGAGATATTTACGGACATGTTTTGATGCCAGTGTCATCACTGCTGTCTGAATTACTGCGGCTTGCTGTACTCTTCACGATCTTTGTGAAGCCGGAGGTGAGCCATTTCCCCCTGAATGCACCTATGACAGTGAGAGGCCACCGAATTGATACACTCAGTTAGAAAGTGCACCTACCATAGCTGGAGCTGGATGCATCAGGGCCACAGAAGTCAGAGATGCTTCGTGCCCCCACATTATGGACTTGCCTGGCCCAGTGAAAGAGGGGGACGAATATCTTTATTAACATACCTGTGGAAGCTGGGTCTGGGGATCATTAATTTGGGAAGCAAGTTCAGTGCATTGGCGGGGGGGGGGGCTTGATTGCCATGCAATATACTTTTGAATGATATGGCCATTTATGAAATATGTGGTCGTGGTGGGGATTTACAGTATGGATTCACATAAAGAAGTCATTGGTGTGTGGACTGAGGTACCTAACTGTATAGAGGAATAGGGTTTTGTCATAAATATAAAGGGAAGGGTAAACCCCTTTGAAATCCCTCCTGGCCAGGGGAAAGCTCCTCTCACCTGTAAAGGGTTAAGAAGCTAAAGGTAACCTCGCTGGCACCTGACCAAAATGACCAATGAGGAGACAAGATACTTTCAAAAGCTGGGAGGAGGGAGAGAAACAAAGGGTCTGTGTCTGTCTGTATGCTGGTTTCTGCCAGGGATAGACCAGGAATGGAGTCTTAGAACTTTTAGTAAGTAATCTAGCTAGGTATGTGTTAGATTATGATTTCTTTCAATGGCTGAGAAAAGAATTGTGCTGAATAGAATAACTATTTCTGTCTATGTATCTTTTTTGTAACTTAAGGTTTTGCCTAGAGGGGTTCTCTATGTTTTTGAATCTAATAACCCTGTAAGATACCTACCATCCTGATTTTACAGGGGGGATTTCTTTATTTCTATTTACCTCTATTTTTTATTAAAAGTCTTGTAAAAAACTGAATGCTTTTTCATTGTTCTCAGATCCAAGGGTTTGGGTCTGTGGTCACCTATGCAAATTGGTGAGGCTTTTTATCCAACATTTCCCAGGAAAGGGGGGGTGCAAGTGTTGGGAGGATTGTTCATTGTTCTTAAGATCCAAGGGTCTGGGTCTGTAGTCACCTAGGCAAATTGGTGAGGCTTTTTACCAAACCTTGTCCAGGAAGTGGGGTGCAAGGTTT
The DNA here is from genome assembly GCF_965140235.1 of Caretta caretta. Taxonomy (NCBI): domain Eukaryota; kingdom Metazoa; phylum Chordata; order Testudines; family Cheloniidae; genus Caretta; species Caretta caretta. Next base: position 54,574,299 of record NC_134207.1, read on the forward strand.
TGGGAAGTATTTTGGGGGGAAAGACGCGTCCAAACAGCTCTTCCCCAGTAACCAGTATTAGTTTGGTGGTGGTAGCGGCCATTCCAAGGATAACGGGTGTAATATTTTGTACCTTGGGGAAGTTTTGACCTAAGCTGGTAAAGATAAGCTTAGGAGGTTTTTTCATGCAGGTCCCCACATCTGTACCCTAGAGTTCAGAGTGGGGGAGGAACCTTGACATACCTAACTGTATAGAGGAATAGGGTTTGCATACTAATTTCTAATTGTTCCAGATCGTTTGTTTACCTTTATTATTTTAAATACACTTATGATATAGGAAGTGATAGCAATACATAAAAAGCTTTATTGATAAATAAGTATTAGAAAAAGTACAACATTCAACCATGGCCAGGCAGGCCATCTGTGATTATCACACCAAAACACCAGTAACAACACAACCTAACAGAAAAAACAAAACAAACAAAAAGTGCCTGAACAAGTGTAAACAGTGAAACCAAGTACAAGATGGAAACCCCCTACCATTGCACATTCCTTGCCTCCCTTCCCCATTCTCCTTTCCCTTTTTTCTCCATTTGCTGTGCACTTGACATGATGGGAGAGGGGTAGAAGCATCCACAGAGTAGGAGGCAAATATGGAGGACAGCATGGGGCAATGTTGCCCTGCCCAGCCGGTCATGGAGCCCGATTGAATGGGCTACCCAGCCATGAAGTTTTCCAAGCTGTTTCTGTACTGAATCCCAAAATACCAGGCAGGCCACGTTGTGGGTGATGCAGCAGAAACAGGTAATCTTGCAGCCATTATTGATATCAGCCTCTCAAACAGTTCTTTCTGCTGAGCTCTGTCTTCCTTCCTTAGCCAAATTTCCTGTTCTAGGAACTATGGAGCAAGTGCCTGGTCCCACACTGAACCCTGTCCTCAAGCTGTGCAGCCAGTCTCAGCCTTGTCTCTTGCCATGCTTTTGCTCTAGCCAAAGGTCCTTCTGTTTTTGATACTGGACTACTTGGTGGCCCTGTCCAGAACTTGTCAGAAAGGGGTCATGGTGCAATGAAGTTTGAGAACCACTTCCCTGTATCTTTCCTTGGCTCATCCAGTCTCCTCCCATATTTGTGTGTGCACCCTTAAAGCAGTTTCTGTGGTGCCTGCGAGGTACTTGTTTCCTGCTGCACAGATCTGGACATTCTCTCTCTCTCTCTCTCTCTGTTCTGTTAAAAAAAAAAATGTATCATTAGCTTTTTTTGAGGCAGTGTCACATTGTTGACTTAATGTATTCTCTACACTGACTGGCTTCAGTGAGAGTTACAGGCCCTAATAGGACACTTGGATAAGTATAAATTGATAAGGTCAGACACCAACACAGCTTTGTGCCTCTTTAACCTGTACTATTCATTTGAATGAGTTAATAAAACTGTGGCTAGAAAAGGACCCAATGGATAAAATGTTCTTATATTTTCCAAGGGTTATTGACAAGTATCTATTAAGGAAAATAAATAACCATAGCAAAAGAGATACAGGGTTGTTGTGGATTAAAAACTGGTTAAGCAACAGAAAGCATATTTTTAATAAATGGCTACTCCCAAGAATGAAGAGAAGTTCCCTGCAGAATATTGTAGGGATCTGTATCAGAATCACTATTTGTTTTATTGATTTTTTTTTTTGAGAAGGAAGTGGACAATAAATGGTGAAATCTTCCAGTGATACAAAAATAGTCTAGTTAAAAAATGTAAAAAGAACTATGGGAAAATTCAGAAGGATTGAATTGCATAATGTATTGACCATTGCATACATGCATGTCAGGCATTTGTACTCTGAGGAATTAGAGCCATTATTAGTGGATCACAGATATATGGAGGTTCTTTGAAATATGTGGTATTCCACACATGGATACATGTGCATACTATGCACCTGAGATTGAAGATTTCTAGTGTGCATTGGTCCATGCCTGCATAGATATTTTCCTCATGCTCTGAAACAAGGACATAGGGGACAATGAGGACCGACTCTTTTCCAGTTCCTCTCTCACTGCAAATCAGAAGAATCTGAAGCAGAGGAGAAGGAGGATGGGTAGTGCAATACAGATGGGCACTGAAGAACCTCCATTCACTGAAGAACCTCAGTTTCTTCTTTGAGGGTGGGTCCTTAGATGTATTCAACACATGCACGATTTATAAGCAGTATTTAAACTGGTGTCGGGGTGTGTGAGGATGCATAGATGCTTGTAATATTGCAGTCCCAATAGCCACATCTGCAAATGAGTAATTTTTTTTTAACATATATATGGAGCATTGGGTAGCCTCTCTACAGATACCCAGAATAGCTACTCTTGAAGAGATGCCACTGAGATTGCTTGTGCTGTAGTGGAACGGGTTTTCACCCTACCCACGGGAAGAATATGCACCAGTTGGTAACTCAGAAAAATGCAGCCGTAGATACTCTTAGAGTATCTTTGAGCAGATAATGCATGTCATCACGACTATTTCACAATAGAGACAAATAATCTGGGTTATTTTCTAGTCAAGTTCATCCTTTGTAGGTAGAATGCTAGAGTTCATCTAACATCCAGAGAGGAAAGTGTCCTCTCCTCACTGGAAGCATGAGGTTTCAATAAGAAGACCTGTAATTGGATAGGTTGCTTTTTGTGAAACTCAGAAATTACTTTTGGGATGAATTTCAGCTGAAGGCAAAGGGAAACCTTCTCCTTATGTATAATAGGATAATGTCAGTCCTCCATGAGTGCTCCCAGTTCAATCACCTTTCTAGGTGATGTAATGGCAGCTAAAAAGTGACTTCCACGTGAAGATGGGTCATTGAACATGTGGTCAGTGGTTCAAATAGTGGTCTGGTAAATATTGACAGTATCACAATGAGGTCTCTTTGTAGTGCAGCTGTCACCGCTGGTGGGAAGGTCCTAAATAGACCCTTCAAGAATCTAATTATTGTTGGGTGAGTAAAAATGGAGTGTCCTTATACAGGAGGATGGAAGGCACTGATTGCTTCTAGACAGACCCGAAGCACTACTCTAATGGAAATCCCTGACGTTTTCAGTGACAGGAGATAGTCTAACATAGCAGGGATTACTGCAAATTCTGGAGATGACTGGTTATGTTGCGCCCAGTGAAACTAGTGCCTTCATTTAGCCAGATAACATTTTCTGATGGAGGCTTTCATACTTTGATTTAGAATAGACTGAACAGCCTTTAAGCATGAATGTTCTATATCTGTGGCCTTTCCAAATACCAGGCCATGAGATGAAGGGGGTCTGAGTTGAGTTGTCTGGTCTTGCTGTTACCCTGAGTTAATAGATCTGGGAAGAGTCAGATGCTGATGGGAGGATGGATTGACATTCATAGAAGATCCCAAAACCAAACTGTCTGAGCCAGTTGGGTGCTGTGAGATTTATTGTATCAAATCTTCTGCAGAACTTGTGGTAACAGAGGGATGGGAGGAAAGGCATGTCTGATAACAGACAGGCGTCACCCCTGGAGCCATAGACCAGGGCTGGCCTGGAGCAATAAAGGGTGAACTTCTTATTCATTTAGAATGCAAATGATTCCCAGTATTGTGTTCTCCATTGTGTGAAGATCTCATTCAGGATAGGACTGTGTATCTCCCATTCATGGTTTGTGGAGAAGTACCTACTGAGATTATCTGCTAAGGAATTCTGTGTGCCTGGTAGGTATGTAGCCAAGAAAATTATGTGGTTTTTGATGCACCAATTCCATAAATTGACTGCTTCTACAGAGAGGAAACAATACTCCACACTGTTTGTTTATATAAAAGACAGTTGTTATCTTGTTTGACATTATTTGGACATGGCAGGTTCGATTCAGTGAGAGCAATGCATTGCAGGTTAGATGGACTGCTGTAAGCTCTACTAGGTTGATATGTATCCTTGCCTTCTGAGAAGGCCAAGTGCCTTGTGGAGTGTGGTTGTCCCGATGAGGTCTCCATCCAATCCTTTATTCATCTGTGGCAATGGTCACATTGGAGATGGGTGTTGTCATAAATATAAAGGGAAGGGTAAACCCCTTTAAAATCCCTCCTGGCCAGAGGAAAAATCCTCTCACCTGTAAAGGGTTAAGAAGTTAGGATAACCTCGCTGGCACCTGACCAAAATGGCCAATTAGGAGATAAGATACTTTCAAAAGCTGGGGGGAGGGAAAAACAAAAGGTCCATCTGTGTGATGCTTTTGCCAGGGACAGAACAGGAATGGAGTCTTAGAACTTAGTAAGTAATCTAGCTAGATATGCGTTAGATTATGATTTCTTTAAATGGCTGAGAAATTAAGTTGTGCTGAATAGAATGAATATTTCTGTCTGTGTGTCTTTTTGTAACTTCAGGTTTTGCCTGGAGGGATTCTCTATGTTTTGAATCTAATTACCCTGTAAGGTATTTACCGTCCTGATTTTACAGAGGTGATTCTTTTTTTACTTTTTACTTCTTCTATTAAAATCTTTCTTTTCAAGAAACTGAATGCTTTTCCATTGTTCTTAAGATCCAAGGGTTTGGGTCTGTGGTCACCTATGCAAATTGGTGAGGATTTTTACCAAACCTTCCCCCGGAAGTGGGGTGCAAGGGTTGGGAGGATTTTTTGGGGGAAAGACGTTCCCAAACAACGCTTTCCTAACAAAAATAAACCCAGATAAACGTTTGGTGGTGGCAGTGGAAGTCCTAGGGCAAAGGGTAAAATAGTTTGTACCTTGGGGAAGTTTTAACCTAAGCTGGTAAAAGTAAGCTTAGGAGGTTTTCATGCAGGTCCCCTCATCTGTACCCTAGAGTTCAGAGTGGGGAAGGAACCTTGACAGGTGTGATGAAGAGAACTTCCACACATATTTGTTTTAGATTCATTCACCAGGCAAGAGAACCTTGGTGGGAATTGTTACTCTGGTGTTCATGTGGTCTCTGTCTGGTGGCTAAATGGGTCAGAGCCTGTAGGCAACACAGGTGAAGCTTTGTGAATGATGTTACATAAATACATGATGCCATGTGGTCTAGTAGGGAAAGGCAGATCTTGACAGCGGTTTGTGATTGGAAAGAAACTTATCAAATTGTTCATGGTCTAGAATCTTTTCAAATGGAGATAGGCCTTTGCTGAGATTGAAACTTGGGTCACTCCTATAAAGTGTATAGTCCTTGGGAGTCAAAGTGGACTTTTCTTTGTTGACACAGATAACCAAGGCTAACAGAATATGGACCAAGAACAGAGTTGCCAACTGGACCTCCTGACTGGAGCGACCCATTAGGAGTCACTTATCCAGATACAGAAAGACTGTGTAGCCATGACATCTCATTTGTGCCACTGCAACTGAGAAGACCTTCATGAAGACCCTGGGTGCTCTTGCTAGCCTGATGGGGAATACTCTTGTATTAATTTAGATGGAATAAAGGGGCTGTCACAAATATAAAGGGAAGGGTAAACCCCTTTAAAATCCCTCCTGGCCAGAGGAAAAATCCTCTCACCTGTAAAGGGTTAAGAAGCTAAAGGTAACCTCGCTGGCACCTGACCAAAATGACCAATGAGGAGACAAGATACTTTCAAAAGCTGGGAGGAGGGAGAGAAACAAAGGGTCTGTGTCTGTCTGTATGCTGCTTTTGCCGGGGATAGAACAGGAATGGAGTCTTAGAACTTTTAATAAGTAATCTAGCTAGGTATGTGTTAGATTATGATTCCTTTAAATGGCTGAGAAAAGAACTGTGCTGAATAGAATGACTATTCCTGTCTGTGTACCTTTTCTGTAACTTAAGGTTTTGCCTAGAGGGATTCTCTATGTTTTGAATCTAATTACCCTGTAAGGTATCTACCATCCTGATTTTACAGAGGTGATTCCTTTACTTCTATTAAAAGTCTTCTTGTAAGAAAACTGAATGCTTTTTCATTGTTCTCAGATCCAAGGGTTTGGGTCTGTGGTCACCTATGCAAATTGGTGAGGATTTTTACCAAACCTTCCCCAGGAAGTGGGGTGCAAGGGTTGGGAGGATTTTGGGGGGAAAGATGTGTCCAAACCACGTTTCCCAGTAAACCCAATTAAAGTTTGGTGGTGGCAGTGGATGCAGGGGCAAAGGAAAAAATTAATTTGTACCTTGGGGAAGTTTTAACCTAAGCTGGTGAAAGTAAGCTTAGGAGGTTTTCATGCAGGTCCCCACATCTGTACCCTAGAGTTCAGAGTGCGGAAGGAACCTTGACAGGGGCCAAAAGCATTAACATAATTCAGTCACTGTCCAACATTAAACAATGTTAAACAAGGTCCACAGTTTGGTGTACAGAGATCTCAGCCAGCTTAGTAACATGGCAAACACACCATTAAACATCCTTTTAACATTTTATTAACAATAAACAAAAGAAGGAAAACCAGTTACGCATTTAAAATGCAACATACTAAATAAGGTTTTCATTTTAACAATATCTCTTGTTCCCTTTCCCTTTAGCTGGAGAGTTTTTAGAAAAACAAACAAACCCTGTTTGTCTGTCTTTTTTGGTAATAACTGTCTTTTTTTTTTGGAGGGAAGGGAAGAGAAGTTAGCTGAGATAAGCTGGAGCGATTGCTACTGTTGTTAAAGTCTGATCCTGTTTCATCTCAGGTGGTGTTTAGCATTCAGCTGGAGCTGGTAGTGGTGGCAATATCACCTGAGTCCCTCTCTCTGGCCCAATCTGGTCAGGATGTCCCACAGGATTAGGGAAGAAGGTCTGGGATACTAGGAAATGGAGGACGTGGCATCCTTGATTGTGAAGATCACTCAAGTAGCCTTTATATGTTCTTCCATATTTTCCCCCCAAAGTCTCTTTCTTTAGGGACCCAAAAAAAGTGATGGGTGGACTTGCCCATCCTATTATTACTTTGTCCACCAATTAGGCCTCATTTCTGACACACCAATTTTGGTAATTCACTCATTAGCAGACCCACATTTTCTTGTTTAACAAGCATGATCTTAACACAGTCTGTGAGTTAAGTGTCTTTTTGTTTAGACTAGTTCCGGTTTTTTTGTCTCATTTTTGTACCTTTTCCTATCAACATTTGTTGTTATTGGTTACTGTGACATCTTATGAGCTTTCACATACTTTGTACAGTTGAGCTCACAAAAGTAAATTTGGAAGCCCAATTATAACAACAGTACTCTGAACTGGTAGTGTGCTTGTCCTACCAGAAACCTGAGGAACCTTCTGTGGGACAGAGGAATGTCCATATGGAAATAAATGTCTTTCAGGTCAATAGCTGTGAAACACATTCCCTCCTGTAGGGAGTGGGTTATTGATACCAGTATAACCATTCAGAATTTAGATTTGCTAATAAAAATGTGTAATTGCCAAAGGTCAAGAATGGGTCTCCAGCCTCTATTTTTCTTGGAGACTATGCAATATGGAGAATAAAATCCTTCCCTTAAGTTCTGAGGTGGCACTTGTTCTATGGTTCAAAGATGGTTAAAGATAGGAAACAAAGGGTAGGAATGAATGGTCAGTTTTCACAATGGAGAGAGGCAAATAGTGCGGTCCCCCAAGGATCTGTACTGTGACCTGTGCTGTTCAATGATCTAGAAAAGAGAGTGGAAAATTAGGTGGCAAAATATGCAGATAATACAAAATTATTCAAGATAGCTAAGTGCAAAGCTGACTGCAAAGAGTTACTAGAGGATCTCACTAAGCTGAGTGACTGGGCAACAAAATGGCAGATGAAATTCAATGTTGATAAGTGCAACGTAAGGCACATTGGAAAAAATAATCCCAACTATACATTCAAAATGATGGTGTCTAAATTAGCTGTTACCAGTCAAGCAAGAAATCTTGGAGCCATTGTGGACAGTTCTCTGAAACCGTCTCCTCAAAGTGCAGTGGCAGTCTAAAAAGCTAACAGAAAGTTAGGAACCATTAGGAAGAGGATAGATAATAAAACAAAAAATATAATAATGCCACTACATGAATCCCTGGTATGCACACACCTTGAATACTGAATGTAGTTCTAGTCACCCCATCTCAAAAAAGACATATTAGAATTGTAAAAGGTACAGAGAAGAGCAATGAAAATAATTAGAGATATGGAATAGCTTCCATATGAGAAGAAATTTAAAAGACTGGGACTGTTCATCTTAGAAAAGAGTCGACTAAGGGGAGATATGATAAGGGTCTATAAAATCATGACAGGTACAGAGAAAGTGAATACAGAAGTGCTATTTACCCCTCCCATAACACGAGAAGCAGGGGTCACACAATGAAATTAATAGGCAGCAGGTTTAAAACAAACAAAAGGAGGTGCTTCTTCATACAACACACAGTCAACCTGTAGAACTCATTGCCAGGGGATGTTCAGAAAACCAAAAGTATAACTGGGTTCAAAAAAGAATTAGATAAATTCATGGGGGATAGGTCCATCAATGGCTATTAGCTCAGATGATCAGGGATGCAGCCCCATGCTCCAGGTGTGGTAAACCTCCAACTGCCAGAAACTGCAGTTGAATGACAGGGGATGGATCACTTGAAATTGTTCTGTTCTGTTCATTCCCTCTGAAGTATCTGGCACCCACTGTTAGAGACAGGATACTGGGCTAGATAGACCATTGGTCTGACCCAATATGGCTCTTATGTTTTGTGGCCCTTTGCTGAAGGAGGGAATCTCCCAACAGAATCTCCTCATGAAAATGGTTCCTGAAGAGAGGGTTGGAAGGGGGCCTCTATAAAGTAGCCACAGTGAATGATTTCTAGTACCTATTTGTCTGTTGTGACAGTTGGGGACAAAGAGGGTGAGGCAGCCACCAAAAGTTGAAGAGGGGGGAGCAGTAGTGGCATCAATGGGAGTAGGGGATTTTATTGTCCTATCAAAAATAACCCCTAGATGGTGGATGGGTGTGAATAGTTGCAGTTGTGTTAGCAGGAGCTGCATTTCTAGACCCTTTCACCCTCTGGAGTTTGTGTAGTGGTTTGGATGAGTGATGGTGGTAGAACAGTTTGGGAAGAGGTCTTGGCTTATACACCTGTTTATGATGTTTTCTGTTTGGAGCTGGGATGTAAATGCTCAGGGAGCAGAGGGTTATTCTAGAGAGTCTTTAATGGAGTGTAGAGACTCAGCAGTCTTCTCATTAAATAAATTAGACTAATTGAAAAGCAAGCCCTCTATGATATTTTGAATCTCTTTGGGGAAGCCTGAGGAGTGCAGCCAAGACTCACTCCTCATGATTAATCCCATGGTAATCCTTTAATTGCAGTGTCTGCTGCATCCACTGAATCCCGAGGGGACATTTGGGGCACTAGTATGCCTTTGTCAATGAGGACCTGGAATTGGGCCCTGACCCCTAAGGGAGTTTGTCCTTGAAGTCCAAACTTGCTAACAAAGCTTGGTAGTTAGCAATATGAAACTGAAGATAACACCTTCCTCTGTAGAAGGTCAAGTTGCTTAGATTCCTTGTCCGCTGGTGTAGCCTTGGGATGCTGTAATCCAGACGTTTCAGTGGTTGCTTGCACCACCTGGGAGTTGGGTGCTGGGTGTGTGAAGGGGAACTCTGCTCCTTTGGCTGATACAAACTAGAGCCTGGTAGCCCTTTTTGGAGTTGGGGCATAGGAGGCCTGAGTGTGCCAGAATACCCTGGCTGGTTCCATGATACCCTGGCTGGTTCCATGATGTCCTCGTTTACTGGAAGGGCTACTCTACTGGGACCAGATTGTTATAAAATGTCAAGGAGTTGATACTGAGTATCCTGGACATTCTCTAGTGTACCTGGAGGTAATTTGCCACTCTCTCCATAGGCTCCTGATACTTCTTGTAGTCATCAGGCAGGGATGGCAAAGATGGGGTAACTGCCTCATCGGGTGAGGAAGATGAAACCATTGGTACCTGTAGATCCAGGTTGGTCTCTTCTCCCTCTGACTGCAAGGGAGATGTTGTGTGGGAGAGGGACGTTGGGACTTATGGATGGAACCAGGATGTCTGTCATAGGGATCACAGTAAAGCCAATATGAAGGGTCGAGTGGTTGAGGGGAACCCCACAGCATGTGGTACCGTCTTAGGTAGTCATATCTAGGTGGAGGATGGACCCCAGATCTTCTCGCGTCTCTGTCCGAACTTGCCTCCCTACATGGGAGTGAAGGAATATTTGGAGCCTCTGACTCCTCCAAAGAGAAGGTCAGTTCATGCTCAATCAGCAGAGCTGTTAGCACCAGTGGGTAAAAGCTCCTGTCTATAAAATGAAGAGAGAAACATTCCTGTCTCTTCAAATTAGTTTCCTTTTCTGTTGTCAGAGTGTCTCTCAGGAGTTTCTAACCAAAAGAAGAAGAGACTGAAGATAAGGAAGGGAGAACATATCCTCCAATGAAGTGTAAGTTTTGGTTTGTTCTTGGGTCCAGGGCATTCCAATAGTCAGGACTGATGGAACCTTGGCATCCATGGTCATCATGGATGGCAGGCCTTTATGGGGATTGGCTGGTACTTATGAAGAGACTACCTGGGAGCTCTTAGATGATGTTGGTAGGCATCAGTACATAGACTTATGAATTAGAGCTGATGTCGGTACTGGCAGATTCTTTCTCCTTTGCACATTGCCCTCAGGAGGGTGTAAGTGAGCATTAGTCCTTATGTCCTGAATATGAGGACTCACCCAACTTGGATGCAGTGGGAGGGATGCCTTCTTTTGGAAACAGACCTGGAAGGAGATCTGTCCTTATGCATATCAGAGTGACCCTTACTCTCATTAAAAGACCTGAATGACAATTCCTTGGGCTTGGTTAGCTTTAGCTTGCACTCCTGAGCTTGTGTTCAGAGGGGCATTGCTCATCAGTTAAGGCTGATATACAGAGAGGTGTCCCTGGCCCAAATCAGACTCATAACCTTCTCATCTGATATTTTCTCAGCCAGAGCTCTCATGTCTTAAGGGTTTGAGGAGGAGATGAGCAACAAATACTCCCAGACAATAACAGGTTTTAGAGTAGCAGCCGTGTTAGGCTGTATTTGCAAAAAGAAAAGGAGTACTTGTGGCACCTTAGAGACTAACCAATTTATTTGAGCATAAGTTTTCGTGAGCTACAGTTCACTTCATCAGATGCATCTGATGCAAATGCATCCGATGAAGTGAGCTGTAGCTCACGAAATCTTATGCTCAAATAAATTGGTTAGTCTCTAAGGTGCCACAAGTCTCCTTTTCTTTTTCCCAGACAATAGTGGCAGCTTTGGTGCTTGTCACTGAGGAGACGAAGCAGGATGTATAATTCTTAAACCTTGGTCTCTGGGCATAACATCTGTCTCTGGGCATAGTATCTGTCCACAAGGTGTCACTCCCTGAGATGGGCAGAAACTAAAGGCTTGTCTCCACTTATTGAGGGATCGACTTGTGGCGATCAATCCATCGGGGTAGTGAAGACCCGCTAAATCGACTGCCATTTGCTCTCCTGTAGACTCTGGTAGTCCACTGGAAGGAGAATCATAAGGTAAGTTGATGGGAGAGTTTCTCCCTTCGACCTAGCATGGTGTAGACCCTGCAATAAGTCGACCTAAGGTACAGTTATTCATGTAGCTGGAGTTGCGTAATTTAGGTGGATTTAGCCCTAGGGTGTAGACCTGCCCTAAATTATATGCTATATTATAGTAAGATTAAAAACTCTAACTATACTAAAATACTAAAAACTATTTACAGGTTTGAAGAAGAAGGAAGCACAGGAAAAATCTCTGGACACAGAGGGTTCTGACTCAGGCCATGCAGAGGTAAGTAGGAACTGCTCTTCATACCCTTGGTTCAGACCACAAGGAGAACAATTGTGCAGACATGGACCAACAGACACTATTTGATACATATCTCTGATCTCAGGTGCATGGTTGGCATGTGTACCCATATGTGGAATATGCATAGGGACCAGGACTCAAAGATGAAGTATCTGTTTTATTTTTAAACACAAAGAATCTGGTTTTGGGAGAAATAGGAAAGCCAAAAGAGGAAGAAATCTCAATCAAAAGAAAAAAAAAGGATAAGGGAGGCAGAAGACTCCTTTCCTAGCATAAGAAAGAGCACCAAGATTGTGGACCAAATGCACAGATCTGTTTCAACTGCTTTGCACCTTGAGACTGCTTTGCATCACTGGAAAAGTGCAAAGCAGCCACAGCATGCTGAAGAGTTTGACTCTGTTTGAAAAATGATTTTTGAAATTGTACCTTTCTGAGTATGTATTTGCATTATAATGTGTAGCATGAATAAGTCTAAAAGAAATCATTGGATGATAAGAAGTTTGGGACTAGCTGGATGGAGTTGAGAGGTTGACAACAGTAAAGATAGTAGGCTAGTATTAATGATGCCTTCAAATGGTTGATGGTTTTTGCTTAATAGTAGTATTACTCTGAGAAGTTTATTTCAAATACACAATAAAAATGGGAGGTGGAAGCCTTTTCTACACTTAGAACACACTCAAATTCAGTTAAAAAAGTTTAGTGAAAGTGAAACACTATATTTTACAGGACATTACATGAAATGCCATTTTAGCCTACTTGCTGGAAAACCGTATTTTTCCATTTTCTTACTTAAAATGTAGTACATTTCTTAAATACTACAGAAACTACAGTATGGTAGTTGGTGACTGCTAGGCGTATGACAAATCCTGGCTCCACATGTCAAGAGTTACATTGATGCCAAGAATCCTCCCAAAACTGCATCCGTGCTCGTGATATCTTCAAATCTTCGTGGGCAAGGCATTAACATAGACAAGATTTTCCAAAAAACTTTCTCCAAATATGTGAAATTTCTATTGGGAGTTCTATTCCTTATATGGGCTTATTCATCCATTCAAGTACTAGATATCATTTTAAGACAAAACTACGGTTATTCAATTAGCTTGTTAAAGTGATCAGTGTTCCTGTTTCTGGACAAACTTGCATGGCAACTCACAACAAGCCATGAACTGCACTAAAGTAACTGGTTATGTTTGATCTGAGACAAGGTGGGTGAGGTAATATCTTTTATTGGACCAACTACTGTTGGTGAGAGAGGCAAGCTTTCAAGCTAACAGAGCTCTTCTTTAAGTCTGGGAAAGGTACTCAGAGGCCTTGTCTACACTACTGGGGTAAGTTGACCTAAGTTACGCTACTCCAGCTACATAGCTGATCTCGACTTACTGCAGTGTCTACACCACACTGTGTCGATGGGAGAGCACTGTGCGGTCTGTCCGCTAAATCGACCCCCGCTGAATTGATCGCAGCAGCGTCAATCCCCAGTAAGTGTAAATTTGGCCAGAGTGTCAGCTAAATACAAGATCCAACAGATAATTTAGCATAAATAGTTAGCACATATTCTAAGGGACCGTTCAAGGTGAAGAGACCCATTATTTAGCTATTTAATTATTTAGTTGTTCCACACTGAGTACTCTTCCCAACCATAAGATGAGTTCTAAGTTGCTTGAAAGCTTGTCTCTCTCACTAACAGATGTGGGTCCAATAAAAGATATTACTCACCCACCTTGTCTCTCTAATATCCTGTGTCTGATAAGGCTACAATAACACTGCATATTATACCTGACAAGTATGCACTACAGATGCCTTTTAAATTTACTTTTGAAGACAGTGGCAAATATTTACATTATTCAAATAATCTAAAGAATACTCGGTCTAATTTTAAACTGTTATGCATATTCAGAAATACAGCTACATACATATCTATGAAGCTGATGTCTGAAGTTTATACTTCTACTTTATACCATTTTTTCATTTGTTTGCAGACTTAAGACAACAGTACATCAGTTTGCATTGTCAAAGCTAACTTCAGAAGCATAAGGGATAGACAATTCACTTTAAAAATAATGAAAGCTTCAATTCTGGAAATAAGCAAAATCTGTGAGAAACTCCTAAAATCAAAGAATATATAGATTTTTCTTATCTACATATTTCTATTATACTTTGTCATTTGTTATTAACAACACTGAAAATTGGGGGTCTGTTTTACAGATAATTTATTTGTTATTTTGACCATTTATGTTAATTCTCAAGCACATAAAATTCATGATGAAAAAAAAATGGTAGCACACATATAAAGAACTATTGCACAGCTCCAGATAAAAGGTATATGAGTAAGTTGAGAAGAGTGTTCTTATGAATGCTTTAACTGTTTGGGTCCATAGGAAATGAAATCAGATTTTTAAAAAAGGCCCAATTTTACTCACTTTTGTTCTTTGATCCACTGATTAACATTTGCAACCACTAACTCACTTTTCTCATGGAGGTGACTGTTGTCAGTTCGTGCTGCTTCCAGAGCCTGGTGCAAAGTTTCCAGCTGTGGATGCAGACAGATCAAAGCTTATGATGGACTCCCTAGAACACACTCTATCTGGAATACTAATAATAGTCTGTACTAGTTGTAAAGAATCAAGTCATTTTTCTCCACTCCTTCAAATAATCAGGGTTTCCTTGTACATGCTATTAATTGATTCAATATGCTGGAAGGAATGTCTGAACTTTTCCCACGCCTTACATTTACCCGTTTATTATAACATACATTAGTCTACCTCCAGAGGTTGTTTTAATTGAAATCAGGTTTATTTTATACGAATGGAAAGTTTACAGCTTGTTATGTTTCAGTTTAAATCCTGTATTCTTTTTACTTTTTATATATTTTATTATGTTTTTCTTTAAAGCTAGTTCATAGCATTTAGAAAGCAAAGAATGTCAAAGCATAGAAGTATTTTAGCACAGTTCAACAGAACATAAAATCTAGAATACGAGGGGACTGGATGGCTCAGCGACTGGGAACAGGATGTCAAGCTATTTCCCTTTATATCATCAGTTTGAATCAAGCTCAGGTCAGTAGTGACCAAAAGTCATGACCATCTGCTTGATATTTGGAGCCTATGTAAAAGGAAATGGTAATCTCAGTTCAGTGCCTAATGGCTATGTATTCAGATAACAGAAACAACACTATTGGTATCCTTGCTGGCAGACTCTTGAAAGGGCCAGCTATCAAATTTGTCCACTGTCCCTCTCACTCCTAGAAGTGGAGAATTTAGGTCTGATCCAACTGCTATTGAAGTTAATGGCTAAACTCCCAGTGATTTCAATGGTGCAGAATTGAGCCTTATGTCCTGACGACGAAAATCATTTAAAAAAGATCTAGATTAGTAATAAAATTCTTCATTAAGAAACATATTGTACATCAGATCACTATATTAAAGCTTATATGAAGAATAAGTGAAAGAAAGTATTGGTCCTTAGAATCTAGTTGGCTATAATAGAATTAGTAATTCATATTAGCCATATAAAGAAATGGTTTCAATACCAAACCATCTGCAGCTCTTTAAGAACAATATACTTACTCATATTTTTCAAATGACAGTACACACTTAAAACCATGGCTTTCTTCAACAGGGAATACAATTTATTCATTTTTAAAACCAACACAAATTTCCTCCAAAAATTAGGATGGCTTTATGAACATTTTTCAAAATACTAGTATGACACCAATGATGCTTAAAAGTATTGAATACAATATATCTCTAAATATGCATAAAAGCCTCTTACAATATTAGTGAGGGTAATATATAATGGAAGAAACAATATATATCTAATTAAAATCAAATCAAAATAATATCCTCTTACTCTTCTGAGAGCTATCTGTTATGCATATTAATACTATATAATAGATTACACTAATGCTGCAGAAGCAATTTACTTATTTATTTAAAGATCTTTAAAACATTATCATGTATTATTAAACCACACAATTTATTTCTAGTTGCTTTCGTAATTATGTGAAATTTAAAAAGAGGGCTTAGTATCTGACAATTTATGATTACCTGAGGTACTGACAAAGGAGATAATATATGTCAACCTGGTGTTGACACAAATACAGTGATTTGCTAGGTTGGAAAATGGTTACAAATACAAATTTTTAAAATGTAAAAGGGAAATTAGTTTAACATAGAATATACTTACTTCTCTACTTGCTGTGTCAAACGTTATTGTAAATATATTTAGGCAGGAAGTGTCCTGCCTAAAAAGAGACAAAGAACACCAACTGAGCAGGTCCTCAAGGAATCAATTCTGAAGCACTTAGAAGAGAGGAAAGTGATCAGGAACAGTCAGCATGGATTCACCAAGGGCAAGTCATGCCTGGCTAATCTAATTGCCTTCTATGACAAGATAACTGGCTCTGTGGATGAGGGGAAAGCGGTGGACGTGTTGTTCCTTGACTTTAGCAAAACTTTTGACACGGTCTCCCACAGTATTCTTGACAGCAAGTTAAAGAAGTATGGGCTGGATGAATGGACTATAAGGTGGATAGAAAGTTGGCTAGATTGTCGGGCTCAAAGGGTAGTGATCAATGGCTCCATGTCTAGTTGGCAGCCAGTATCAAGTGGAGTGCTGCCAGGGTCGGTCCTCGGGCTGGTTTTGTTCAATATCTTCATAAATGATCTGGAGGATGGTGTGGATTGCACCCTCAGCAAATTTGCTGAGAATACTAAACTGGGAGGAGAGGTAGATACGCTGGAGGGTAGGGATAGGATACAGAGGGACCTAGACAAATTAGAGGATTGGGCCAAAATAAAACTGATGAGGTTCAACAAGGACAAGTGCAGAGTCCTGCACTTAGGACGGAAGAATCCCATGCACCGCTACAGACTAGGGACCAAATGGCTAGGCAGCAGTTCTGCAGAAAAGGACCTAGGGGTTACAGTGGACAAGAAGCTGGATATGAGATAACAGTGTGCCCTTGTTGCCAAGAAGGCCAATGGCATTTTGGGATGTATGTGTAGGGGCGTTGCCAGCAGATCGAGGGAGGTGATCATTCCCCTCTATTTGACATTGATGAGGCCTCATCTGGAGTACTGTGTCAGTTTTGGGCCCCACACTACAAGAAGGATGTGGAAAAATTGGAAAGAGTCCAGTGGAGGGCAACAAAAATGATTAGGGGACTGAAACACATGACTTATGAAGAGATGCTGAGGGAACTGGGATTGTTTAGTCTGCAGAAGAGAAGAATGAGGGGGGATTTGATAGCTGCTTTCAACTACCTGAAAGGGGGTTCCAAAGAGGATGGATCTAGTCTGTTCTCAGTGGTAGCAGATGACAGAACAAGGAGTAATGGTCTCATGTTGCAGTAGGAGAGGTTTAGGTTGGATATTAAGAAAAACTTTTTCACTAGGAGGGTGGTGAAACACTGGAATGCGTTACCTAGGGAGGTGGTGGAATCTCCTTCCTTGGAAGTTTTTAAGGTCAGGCTTGACAAAGCCCAGGCTGGGATGATTTAGTTGGGGATTGGTCCTGCTTTGAGCAGGGGGTTGGACTAGATGACCTCCTGAGGTCCCTTCCAACCCTGATATTCTATGATTCTATATGAAAAACAAAATAATTCTTCACTGGGAGTAGACTGAGGGGTTGCATGATTTTAAACACTTGTACTTAGACTTTTGAAATGCAATCCTTGGCAGTGCTCCAATGTTTTCTTTGTTAAAAAATTGTGAGTAAATTTGGAGCTCAAAATGAAGGATTTATAATAGAGATTTGAGCAAACCCTATCACAAGACATGGCTACGAGCCTCTCTTTGTCATTGTACCTCAATCCTAACCTGTTGGGTTAATAGAGCAGAGATTACACGTGGTATTGTGTAGCAACTTTGGACCAAGCCATACCATGTAGGGATGTAATTGGGAGTAAACACCTTTTCCTCCCCCTTGGCATGTGACCTCCCTGAATTGTCACTCAGGGTGCGCAGCACAGATCAGGCTCCTCAGGGTCACCTCTCCCAACTGTGAGCAAGTGAGTGAACAGTGGGAGGTAGAATAAGTGGAGTCCCGATTGAAATAGGTGGAGTCCCAATTGAAATAAGTGGAGTCCTGTGCCAGTGAAATTGAGCTGATGTAGGGGGAGCTCAGCAATCTATACAGGCAAAATGCACATTACTTCCCACTGGAACAAGGTGGAACAGAGAAGGACTGCTCCTGGGCCAGTTCAGCTACACATTGCCTATTTCAAAGATATAGAATACTAAAAAAGAACACACAGTCTATTCCCTTGTGATGTACATAAACTGAGGAATAGGATTAAAACATTAAATTCATTTTCAATTGCGTCCTAAGAGAATTTGAACTTTGAAATTAGCCAACTGCACATAGGTCCTCTCTCCTTCCATGGTATTCAAATTTAGTTTAAAAAAAGAAGGCTCAATCTTAGTTGACAACTGTTCATGCCGAATCTAAGGCTCCCATTCTGCAACATGTGGTGCTTCACATTTCAAATACTTTGGCAGTGATTTCAAATACTTTAGCCATTTCACTGCAGGGACTGAAGACTGGGTTCCCACAACTACTGGAACTGTTCAATACTGTACATTTAGAATCCTGTCAGATTTTAAGATTTTTTTTCCTGAAGGATAGGCTACATGTAGCTGGAGAGCAGATATGGCATTTAATGATTATACAGGTTTGTGGACCAATGTAGTAGACTCTCATCGCCACTCAGTTCTTGACTCACAATAGTTGCCATGATTGAAATTTGACTTATTCAGTCAAAGTAACAGAAGAAAAAGGTAGGGCATTAACAAAGGCCTTCCCATCTAGAGTCTGACAGAACAGTCCAAAGACAACATATCTGGCCAAATTCAGTGGTATCCATGGTGGGGTAAGTTACATAATCAACCAAGTATATTGGAAAATGTGTATAGTTGGTAATGCAGCACAACAACAAAGATAGTATTCAATGGATGTGCAAATTTGCCTGATGAGATGGCAGAAAGTATGGGTACAAGGAAAACTAACTAATTGGAGACGGATGGTATTGTTTTGCATACCTACTGAATGTCACATTGGTGCAGAACACACTGCTTTATCAGTTACCTAACTGCAACTTACATTTTTACATGTCTTCCAGAATTCACCACTGAGTTTTGATGCAGACTTCATATGAGTTGCCATTATTTCCAGGAGGCCTGATTTTGTACTATTCCAAAGTCTTGAATTCTATGTCATTTCAGCACCTTCCAGAATCATGGCTTCTGGAAATAAACTTCCACTTATGGTTGCTTAGGCTTTTATATCTATAGTGTGTCTGCCCTGTGTGGAAAAGATGAGCAGCAAAATTAAACTTTTTTTCTTATTGAAGATTGATGGACTATCCGCCACAATTTAATTACAGAAATGATGTTGTCATCTGTTGTGACTCTCTGCCTACTTGGGATGAATACAACCAGAAGTATTCAAACTGAATAGTGCAGGTTAATTCCTGTGTTATTCTCCATTAGGGTAAAAACTAAGTCTTTCCTGGATAGTTCTTAAATGCCAAGGGACATTAACATTAGTAATAGTGATAGTTACTACATTGCAAGAGGGTGGCTGGGCCTTCTTCTCTTGATCCACTCTGTCAGTGGGTGTTAGAACCCTGCATAAAGCTCCTGATGTTTTGCAGATTCATTATAGCACAGGTGGTTTGTTAACTTTACCTGGGATGTAAGAAATGTATGTACAACTAAGGAGGTTGGACAGGGTGGGAAATCCTAATGTCAACCACACTGAGAGAGGAAGCTTAGGCTGAGATTAATGTTGTATTACTGTTTTTGAGTTACCAATAAAGTCAAACCCCAGAAAAAGGGTGAGAGTGGACATTAACTGATGGTGCTCTAATTACCCCTAAAAATTTACACTCCAAACATGTAACCATACACCATTCAAAAATCCTGTTTGATCTCTGATCTTTCTTCTTAAACCTTTCCTTTGAAAAAATAGTTGTAGAAAAAGTTATTGTGATGCAACTGCAGAAGTAGCTTATTAAATATGATAATTATAGAAACAGCGGATGGAAAAACCTGTATTAGGTCATTTTGTTCAACTCATCTCCTTTCAATGTAGGAATTTTTCCTTAGAGTATATTTTTTCGTATTTAGTCACAATAATGAAGTAGCACTTGTGTCTCTAACAAGTTATCTATTTATGACTGAGGATTCATTACAGAAGAGCAGGATTCTTTAGTACAGAAGCGTTGCAGTTCAATGGAGAAGGAGTACCTGGACAGATGTGCTGAGGTTGTGAGTTCAAGCCTCACGTGGAGCACTGGCTTTGAGGCTGGTGATGCACTGGAATTGGTTACCTAAGGAGGAGGTGAAATCTTCATCCTTAGAGGTTTTTAAGGCTGGCTTGACAGAGCCCTGGTTGGGATGATTTAGTTGGTGTTGGTCCTGCTTTGAGTAGGCGTTTGGACTAGATGACCTCCTGAGGTCTCTTCCAACCCTAATCTTCCATCATTCTATGATTCTATGACATTGCAACCTTTCTGCTGACATTACAGTTGAATTCACACTTTAATGCTCTTGAGATAAACAAAGTCAATACATTTATCAGAAAGAATAAGAATTAATTACCTGTAATTGTTTTTGTCTGTAGCTAGATATCACAAAAGACCACCATCCATGCTTACACCACTGAATATAATGGAGGAAGACCCATGTAGCTTAAATATTGTCAAAATCACTTGTTCAAGCAGACAGTTTCATCCTAACCCATGCCACAGATATACTTCAACTACCAAATCCTTTCAAAGAAGAAGATAAAATCTCTAACATGCAAATAAAAAGAAATGTAATTATAGAGAGATTTGAAAATTACAGAATCTTCAAATCTGTGGTGAGGAAGGTGAGTGGTGATCTGTTGTGATGTACATCTTCAGCGAACAATAAGTGGTAGATTCTCTATCACTTGAAATCTTTAAATCTCACTGGATGTCTTTCAAATATATGCTCTAACTCATCTAGAATTCAACATGCTGAATGTAGAAATCACTGGTTTAAGTTCTGTGGCCAGTGTTATGCAGGAGATCAGACCAGATGTCACACTGATCCATTTTGGCCAAAAAAGCTATGCATCTCTGAATAATTAAGAGTTAAATTGTATCCACTCATTAAGGTAAAATGAGTCCTAGTAACACCATGACACAGGGCCCTTCTTGGTTTTACACTTACAGCCCTGCACCCACACAATGAGCCACCCCACACATGGCATTCCAGTGGCAGGGAGGTCCCCTAACTCTGCCAGGGTGGCAGTGTCTTCCTCAGGAAAAATAGGGGCCCCAGAAAGGTGGGGATGGCAGCTGCCTCCTCCCCACTAATACTTAACTCAACAGTTAAGGTATATCTACTTGAATGGGGTGGGCCCACTGCACTCTTCTCCTCCACAGAGTACTTTATTGGGGGGTGTTAGCAAGGCCCGCTGGAGCAGTACATTTTGAGATACAGGACAGTTCACACCTCTCAGAGATATTGTTTCAGGCTGTCTGCAGATTCAGGCAGATATTGCTGCTTTGAATATACTCAGGGCTTTCTTACATAGGAAAGTTTAACCAGTTATATCAATATAACTTTCCCATGTAGATGAGCCCTTTTATTTGCAACCATGAGTGGCAGAAATTTACTTTTTCAGAGGAAAGCTTAGATTCTGATGTAATCACATGACTCAAGGAGCTAGGACCCTAGGCATGAGTGCTTATGCCTTAATCCTGCCCTGCCTGCAATTTTTTTAAAAAAAATTATTGTTCAAAGTATAATGTCCTTGCCTATGTTTCTCACTGATCTAGTTTTGTCTTTTGTTTTTTTTACAGAGACACTGGAGCTTTTTCATTTATAAGACTGGGCCTTAGTTATGACAATAGGTATCTTTAGAGAAGAGAAAAACTTTTACCCTTAAATATGCACAGGACACCACTCACCTCATTTACACTATGCTAGAGAAAGCATAGATGGTCTGCAGGCACCAAGGCCTATGGCATGCTATGGAGGATTCTTCTCTTCACTTCCCAATTTCCTGTAGGTGGAGAGCATACTGTCTTATAAAGATGAAGAGTCAATGGAGGTCATAAAATGGTATATTGGTCAATATATTAGACAAGAAAAAAAGTGTGGTAATGCAATCCCTTTTAGCTAAAGAAAGTAAGTGTCCCTCTATTATAACCCTATTAAGCAACGCACCCAAAGGAAAAGGGCCATGAAGTGGCAGCACTGCTATTCGCCAACACTTTTCTTTGGTTACTACACTGGCTAGAGGAATTGAGGGCTCCCAACCAAGGTGTGGGAAATTCTATGATGGGGAAGCTTAGGGCTTGTCTATATAGAGACTTAGCACACAGGAAACTGGGGTGTAAATCTGCAATCCACTAGCCTGCTGTGCTGTAACAGGCCATTGTGGACCTTGCTGCTGAGCATTAAAAGTTCTGTCGTGCGTTCTGACTTACTGCTGTTTGAAATAGAAATATGTCAAAGAGCACGATGGAACTTCTCCTGTGTGGCAGCAGGGTCCACATGGCCAGTTATAGCGTGGCAGGCTAGGGTGCTGTAGATTTACACCCTGCCTTGCTGTGCACTAAGTCTCTGTATAAATGAGCCCTTACTCCCTCTTATTCCACTGCATCGCCATGTTAGAGCCAGATGCCATCTGGCGTTAAGGGTGTCTCTTCCCCTCTCATACCAAATATACTAAAAAAGGACAAGATATTGAAAAGTCACTAGTGATTTTGGGTGCCTCCGTTTTTAGTTGTTCAACTTGATGTATCTCAAAGGGCACAGTTTTCAGATAACGTTTAACTCCTGCCCTCCCCATTTCAAGAGGGTCAGAGTGGACACCCAAAAAAATCACTAATCAGTTTTGAAAAAAAATGGCCAAAAATCTCTTTTTAAAACTACTTTTAATAAAAGTAGCTACTTTTAGGAGTGACAAATGTATAACCAATTCCAGAATTACTTTATTACAGTGAACAAAAAAAATTACTTGAATTTTAAAGTATGGCCTGTAAGGAATTACATAACTCAGTAATGAATTTTGACTGAAGTAATTACTTACTTTAAATCACAAGCAATGTATTACTAGTCCCACATAAAGTAATTGTGGAATTAGTAATTCATTACTTACTGAAGTGATATTTTTTTGAAAACTAGCTCAAATTTATCATTTTTAAAGAGTGTGCTATTTTTTAAAGACTGTAATGCAGTGGTGGCCTGCACGCGGCCTGTCAGGGTAATCCCCTGGTGGGCAATGAGACAGGCTGTTTACATTGGGACCGTCCACAGGCACGGCCGTCCACAGCTCCTGATGAGATTTCTTTGAGTGCCTCTCCGAGTCCTTGCGTCTACTCAGTGCCAAGTATTAAATCTTTAAGAGACTTATGCAGTCTCTTTTTAAGCACCACCAATATGGACCTGCCTGTGGACTCAGTCATAACTGGGGGAGCACTCTTAACCAACTCGGACATGCTCAGTACCCGTTCAGAGTAGGAAGGTTCCAACAGTGGATGAAGCGCAGACTCCATCAGTAGGCACTTGAGTCTGGCAGCCCTGTCCCTTTCATAGCAGGGTTTGAACACTCTACAACTGTGACACCTCTCCCAGACACTTAAGGCAGCTGGGATGTGGTTCACTCTTTGGTATTCACTCCTGCTGGTAATAGCTCACCTTTCCTGATCACTCTTGTTACAGTGTGTATGGTAACACCCATTGTTTCATGTTCTCTGTGTATATAAATCTCCCCACTGTATTTTCCACTGAATGCATCCGATGAAGTGAGCTGTAGCTCATGAAAGCTTACGCTCAAATAAATTTGTGAGTCTCTAAGGTGCCACAAGTCCTCCTTTTCTTTTTTGGTATAGACCTGTTACTGAACGACAGGCTTTGAAGTCAGAAGAATGGGACATTAGACCAGTATCGAGACCAGTACCCAACCAGGCACTGATTACCCTATGCTAACAAATACTATTCTAAAAACGTATTCTTCTAACTATTTACAGATATACTATACAAGACTAAAAACTAACATTACAGGTACTGTGTACACTAATGGAGGGAAGATATGTAAATACAGAGATTGCAGCTCCAACTGTTACTGGCAGTAGAAAGGAAGTGAGGGGGTTCAAGGGCAAAGGTGTGCAGCAGTGCGAGGCACCAGAGGGCACTCACACTGCCCCAATAAGTACTGCAGAGGAAAAAATCTCCAACAACTGTGCATGAGGCCTGCACACACCTACAGTGGAATGGACATGTGCAATCACTCGAAGAAGAACTATGGGAACTGAGAAGGGACATTTGGAACGGGGGTTAGTATGTTGCTTGTACAAACCCAAACTGTGTGTTTTCCCCTTAATTATTGAAGTTTTTCTTTGCTGCTGTGCTTTGGGGAATAAAGATGAAAATAATACAATCCAGGATTCCAGGCTGTCAAGGTTCCTCCCCCACTCTGAACTCTAGGGTACAGATGTGGGGACCTGCATGAAAACCCTCCTAAGCTTATCTTTACCAGCTTAGGTCAAAACTTCCCCAAGGTACAAAATATTCCACCCGTTGTCCTTGGACTGGCCGCTACCCCCACCAAACTAATACTGGTTACTGGGGAAGAGCTGTTTGGACGCGTCCTTCCCCCCAAAATACTTCCCAAAACCTTGCACCCCACTTCCTGGACAAGGTTTGGTAAAAAGCCTCACCAATTTGCCTAGGTGACTACAGACCCAGACCCTTGGATCTTAAGAACAATGAACAATCCTCCCAACACTTGCACCCCCTCTTTCCTGGGAAATGTTGGATAAAAAGCCTCACCAATTTGCATAGGTGACCACAGACCCAAACCCTTGGATCTGAGAACAATGAAAAAAGCATTCAGTTTCTTACAAGAAGACTTTTAATAAAAATAGAAGTAAATAGAAATGAAGAAATCCCCCCTGTAAAATCAGGATGGTAGATATCTTACAGGGTAATTAGATTCAAAAACATAGAGAACCCCTCCAGGCAAAACCTTAAGTTACAAAAAAGATACACAGACAGAAATAGTTATTCTATTCAGCACAATTCTTTTCTCAGCCATTTAAAGAAATCATAATCTAACACATCCCTAGCTAGATTACTTACTAAAAGTTCTAAGACTCCATTCCTGGTCTATCCCCGGCAGAAACCAGCATATAGACAGACACAGACCCTTTGTTTCTCTCCCTCCTCCCAGCTTTGCAAAGTATCTTGTCTCCTCATTGGTCATTTTGGTCAGGTGCCAGCGAGGTTACCTTTAGCTTCTTAACCCTTTACAGGTGAGAGGAGCTTTCCCCTGGCCAGGAGGGATTTCAAAGGGGTTTACCCTTCCCTTTATATTTATGACACGCCCCCCAAATCTCAGCTAGGGTGAAACACTGGCTGGGATTTCTTCCTGGAGCTCTAGGAAAAACAGAGTTAATAAGACACATGCATCTCTAAATATACTACCAAGTACATAAAGACTAACAATATTTTCCACATCTCAAGGACGATTTTAACCAGTTGATTCTGGGAAACTTTCACGGGAGAGTGCATCAGCCCCTTTGTTAGAAGCTCCTGAGATGTGTTGGATGTCGAAATCAAAATCTTGGAGAGCTAAACTCCACCGAAGAAGTTTTTTGTTAGTTTCCTTGACGGTGTGAAGCCACTTCAGTGCAGCATGGTCGGTTTGCAGGTGGAAACGCCGTCCCCAAACATATGGGCGTAGCTTTTCCAGAGCGTAGACAATGGCGTAACATTCTTTTTCAGTGACTGACCAGTTGCTTTCCCTCTCAGACAGTTTTTTGCTGAGAAACACTACAGGGTGGAATTCTTGATCAGGTCCTTTCTGCATTAAAACTGCTCCCACACCACGCTCGGACGCATCTGTGGTTACTAGGAACGGTTTGTCAAAGTCTGGGGCCCTTAGTACAGGGTCAGACATGAGTGTCGCTTTAAGCTTGTTAAAGGCCTTCTGACACTTGTCGGTCCACTGAACAGCATTTGGCTGTTTCTTTTTGGTTAGGTCTGTCAGTGGGGCGGCGATTTGGCTGTAGTGCTGTACAAATCGTCTGTAATAACCGGCCAAGCCTAAGAAGGATTGAACCTATTTCTTTGACTTTGGGACAGGCCACTTTTGGATAGCATCCACTTTGGCCTGTAGGGGGCTGATAGTTCCTTGACCCACCTGGTGTCCAAGGTAAGTCACTCTGTTTAGGCCTATTTGACACTTCTTAGCCTTAACAGTTAGTCCTGCCTCCCTTATGCGCTCAAGGACTTTTTGTAGATGTTCCAGGTGGTCTGCCCAGGAATCCGAAAATATGGCCACATCGTCAAGGTAGGCGACTGCATATTCTCCTAATCCCGCTAGGAGACCATCTACAAGTCTTTGGAAAGTGGCGGGTGCATTTCGCAGCCCGAAAGGGAGTACATTAAATTCATACAGCCCGAGATGTGTGATGAAGGCTGACCTTTCCTTGGCAGATTCATCTAGCGCTACCTGCCAGTACCCCTTGGTTAAGTCCAAGGTAGAGATGAACTGGGCCCGTCCCAGTTTCTCTAATAGTTCATCTGTGCGTGGCATTGGATAGTTGTCTGGGCGAGTTACAGCATTTAGCTTACGGTAGTCCACGCAAAAACGTATTTCCCCATCTGGTTTGGGAACTAGAACCACTGGAGATGCCCATGCACTTTCAGAGGGGCGGATTACACCCATCTGTAACATATCCTGGATCTCCCATTCTATAGCAGTTTTAGCTTGAGGAGACACTCAGTAAGGTTGGACTCTAATTGGGTGAGCATTACCTGTGTCAATGGAGTGGTATGCCCGTTCAGTCAGTCCTGGGGTGGCTCAGAACGTTGGCGCGTAGATAGTGCACGGCTCCTGGATCTGCTGTCGCTGCATATGCCCAAGGGTCATGGAGAGGTTCACCTCTTCCACACCACCAGCACATTTCCCTTCGTAGTAGACACCTTCAGGCCACTCAGCGTCGTCTCCTCCCTGGGCTGTAAACTGACAAACCTTTAATTCTCTGGAATAAAAGGGCTTTAGAGAATTAATATGGTACACCTTAGGCTTTCGGTTGGAGGTGGGGAATGCTATGAGATAATTAACAGCTCCCAGGCGCTCCTGGACCGTGAATGGCCCTTCCCACGATGCTTCCATTTTATGGGCCTGGAGCGCCCTTAAGACCATGACCTGGTCTCCTACTTTGAAGGAACGCTCTCTGGCATGTTTATCATACCAGGCTTTTTGCTCTTTTTGAGCATCCTGTAAGTTTTCTCTAGCAAGGGCTAAAGAGGTTTGGAGGGTGTTTTGTAGGTTGGTTACAAAGTCCAGAATGTTAGTTCCTGGAGAAGGTGTAAATCCCTCCCATTGCTGCTTCACCAACTGCAATGGCCCCTTAACCTCACGGCCATATACAAGTTCAAATGGGGAAAACCCTAAACTGGGATGTGGTACAGCTCTGTCGGCAAAGAGCAACTGCTGCAACACTAGGTCCCAATCATTGGAGTGCTCATTTACGAATTTACGTATCATGGCCCCCAAAGTTCCATTAAACTTCTCCACCATGCCATTTGTTTGATGGTGGTAAGGAGTGGCAACCAAGTGATTTACCCCATGAGCTTCCCAAAGGTTTTTCATAGTTCCTGCCAGGAAATTAGTCCCTGCATCTGTGAGGATGTCGGAGGGCCAACCTACCCTGGCAAAAATGTCTGCTAGTGCCTGGCACACACTTTTAGCCCTGGTGTTGCTTAGAGCTACTGCTTCCGGCCATCGGGTGGCAAAATCCATGAAAGTCAGTATGTACTGCTTTCCTCTGGGTGTCTTTTTCGGAAAAGGACCCAGAATATCCACAGCTACTCGCTGAAATGGAACTTCAATGATGGGGAGTGGCTGGAGAGGGGCTTTGACCTGGTCTTGGGGTTTTCCCACTCTTTGGCACACCTCACTAGACTGGACATAGGTAGAAACATCCTTGCCCATTCCCTCCCAGTGGAATGATCCCCCCAAACGGTCTTTGGTCCTGTTCACCCCAGCATGGCCACTAGGGTGATCATGGGCTAAGCTCAAGAGCTTGGCCCGGTATTTAGTTGGGACTACCAACTGTCTCTGAGGATGCCAGTCTTCCTGGTGTCCACCAGAAAGAGTTTCCTTGTATAAAAGTCCTCTTTCTACAACAAACCTGGATCGATTAGAAGAGCTGAGAGGCGGTGGGTTGCTCCGTGCCACCGTCCAAGCTCTCTGCAGGCTTTCATCTGCTTCCTGTTCGGTCTGGAACTGTTCCCTTGATGCTGGAGACATCAGTTCCTCATTGGATTGTGGACCTAGGCTTGGTCCCTCTGGAAGCGATATAGGGGATGGAGCTGTTTCTGTTGACTGTGAACCGCTCCCCGCTGGTGTACTATGTTGGGATTCAGGCTCCGGCTGAGCCTCTTGTGTAGGGTTATCGGCTGCTGCCAGTTCAGGTTCAGTGGGGCCCTCTGGTGTTGAGGTTGCAAGTACTGGATTCAGTGCTGACACGGGGTCTGGTGTTGGTTGTTCGGCTGGTTCCGGTTCTGGGACTGGTTCCGTCTGGGTCTTTGGGACTGGATCCACTACTGCTGTTGCAGACGTTGGCCTGGGGTCCGGGTCCATCACCTCTGACCGGGTCCTGATAGAAGTTTCCGGAACAGAGCTAGGCCTCACGGCTTGTTTAGCCTGGCTGCGGGTGACCGTTCCCACCCTCTTGGCCTGCTTCACATGATTGGCCAAGTCTTCCCCCAACAGCATGGGGATGGGATAATCATCATAGACTGCAAAAGTCCACATTCCTGACCAGCCCTTGTACTGGACAGGCAACTTGGCTGTAGGCAAATTGAAAGAGTTGGACTTGAAGGGTTGAATCGTCACTTGGATCTCTGGGTTGATTAAATTGGGGTCCACTAAGGAAGCATGGATAGCTGACACTTGTGCTCCGGTGTCCCTCCATGCGGTGACCTTCTTCCCGCCCACACTCACAGTTTCCCTCTGCTCCAAGGGTATCTGGGAGGTATCTGGGCCTGTGGACCTCTGGTGTGATTCCGGTGCAATGAACTGTAATCTGTTGGGGTTCTTGGGGCAGTTGGCCTTTACATGCCCCAGCTCGTTGCATTTAAAACATCGTCCAGCTGACGGGTCACTGGGGCGAGGAGGGTTGCTGGAGAACGGGGTGGCGGGACGATAAGGGGTCTGGAGGGTTCTTTGGGAGGTAGATGGGGCCTTGGGCGGCCCCCGGTAATAGGGTGTGGTCTGGGGTGGTCCCTTCTGGTCTCTGCTCCAACTGCGACCAGTTTTCTTCTTCTCTGCCACCTCCACCCATCTGGCTCCAATCTCTCCTGCCTCGATTACAGTTTTGGGTTTCCCATCTAGGATGTATCTTTCTATTTCCTCAGGAACACCCTCTAAGAATTGTTCCATTTGCATTAGGAAGGGCAAATTTACTGGAGATTCAACACTTGCTCCTGATATCCAGGCATCCCAATGTTTCGCAATGTGGTAGGCATGTCAGGTAAATGACATGTCTGGTTTCCACCTTAGGGCTCTGAACCTCCGACGAGACTGCTCGGGTGTTATCCCCATTCTGACTCTCGCCTTGGATTTAAACAGTTCATACTTGTTCATGTGTTCTTTAGGCATTTCAGCTGCCACCTCAGCTAAGGGTCCACTGAGCTGTGGCCTCAGCTCTACCATGTATTGGTCAGTAGAGATGTTGTACCCAAGGCAGGCCCTTTCGAAGTTTTCTAAGAAGGCCTCAGTATCATCACCTGCCTTGTAGGTGGGGAACTTTCTGGGATGGGAAGTGGTAGCTGGAGAAGGATTGCTAGGGTTTGTTGGTATATTCTGCCGGGCCTTTATCCTCTCCACCTCCTCCACATGCTTCATCTCTTTTTCCTTCTCCTCCTTCACATGCTTCCTCTCTTCTTCCTTCTCCTCCTTCTTCAGCCGCATGAGTTCTATCTGTCTTTCATGTTCCCTTTGTTTTTCCTCAGCCTGAAATTTGGCTAATTCCAGCTGTAGTCGAGCTGAGGATTTGGTCATTCTAACCTCTCTGTTTTTAACTAACTTTACACCCGAGGTTTAGAAATAAACAAACAAAACTTGGCTGTAAAATTTTGCTGTGCTGGAATAGAATACCTATTCTCTGATAGTGATTGTCAGCCTACAGAAAAAGACAATTCCCTTGTCTCTGCTCTGGGCCCAAATTAAAGCAAAAAACCTCCAACTACTTGGAAACCTGCTTACCCAGCCCAAAGAAAAAGCAAATGGGTAGAACACACACCCCCTATTTACTTTTAGGAAGAAAAGAAAAAAAACCTCTGGGTTGGAAGACTGTGAATTTCCCTGCAGGAGTTAAGTACCCTGCCTCCAGGCAAAGAAAACCTGCAATTCACAAAGATAATCCCCTTTTGTCTCTGCTTGGCCACAAAGCAGAGAAAAAACAAGCTGCTTTCAGTTTCAGCTGCTTTCTGGACTTCCTTTCCAAAGGAAAAAAAAATTCCTTTTTAAAATCTGTATTTCTAGTTCAAAAAATCTCAACTGGATCTCAGAATGATTTCAGGTTAATCCCACCGCTACCACCATGTCAAGGTTCCTCCCCCACTCTGAACTCTAGGGTACAGATGTGGGGACCTGCATGAAAAACCTCCTAAGCTTATCTTTACCAGCTTAGGTCAAAATTTCCCCAAGGTACAAAATATTCCACCTGTTGTCCTTGGACTGGCTGCTACCACCACCAAACTAATACTGGTTACTGGGGAAGAGCTGTTTGGACGCGTCCTTCCCCCCAAAATACTTCCCAAAACCTTGCACCCCACTTCCTGGACAAGGTTTGGTAAAAAGCCTCACCAATTTGCCAAGGTGACTACAGACCCAGACCCTTGGATCTTAAGAACAATGAAAAATCCTCCCAACACTTGCACTCCCCCTTTCCTAGGAAATGTTGGATAAAAAGCCTCACCAATTTGCATAGGTGACCACAGACCCAAACCCTTGGATCTGAGAACAATGAAAAAAGCATTCAGTTTCTTACAAGAAGACTTTTAATAAAAATAGAAGTAAATAGAAATAAAGAAATCCCCCCTGTAAAATCAGGATGGTAGATATCTTACAGGGTAATTAGATTCAAAAACATAGAGAACCCCTCTAGGCAAAACCTTAAGTTACAAAAAAGATACACAGACAGAAATAGTTATTCTATTCAGCACAATTCTTTTCTCAGCCATTTAAAGAAATCATAATCTAACACATCCCTAGCTAGATTACTTACTAAAAGTTCTAAAACTCCATTCCTGGTCTATCCCCGGCAGAAACCAGCATATAGACAGACACAGACCCTTTGTTTCTCTCCCTCCTCCCAGCTTTGCAAAGTATCTTGTCTCCTCATTGGTCATTTTGGTCAGGTGCCAGCGAGGTTACCTTTAGCTTCTTAACCCTTTACAGGTGAGAGGAGCTTTCCCCTGGCCAGGAGGGATTTCAAAGGGGTTTACCCTTCCCTTTATATTTCTGACACAGGCTGTCCTTTAAGGTCACTGCAAAAAGCACAATTTCTAATTCATGTTTCAACAAATCCATAATGCATTACTATACGTACCTTGCCTAAAAGACTTCCACAGCAAAGTCATGCTGTGGGTGCAAAACACAAGAATTGTAGATGCACATCACCACTGATAAGTGGAGGAATACTAGAATTATATTTTATAAACCTGCATCTACAAAAAATGAGAAAATTTTAAATCAAATATTGCTTCAGCATGTCTAACAAATATATCTAGAGAAAACATTCAGCAGTCATATACCAGAGCACGTTGGGAGTTTTCTGAATAAACTTTTTTTAAAAAGTGTGAATTTGTCAAAATCAAAACTGTTTGCAAGATAGGGGTGGTTTCAACAAATTTCCTGTATTAAAAACATTTTTATTAAAGTTCTGAAATTTTCAAAACAGCCCCTCCTTTTTGAGTTGATTTATAGATTTAATAAAGGTTGAAAATACATAAAAATATGAAAATTGAAATAAAACATTTTTAAAGTATTGAAACAAATGTTTTATTGGCCTGGTCCATTTTTTTTTCTGGATTTTTAGTTCATTCAAATTTTTGCAGTTTCTACTTTTCACCCCAATTCTGGACAGGAAATTTTTTTGAAATCTTGAAAAATGTCATTGGATAGGAACACTGTTTCCCAGCTCCAAACTATACCTTTTAAAAAACAACACCTAAAAGTTAACACCTAAAACAGGTGGATTGCATCTATTTACTTACCATACAGAGAAATAAGGGGAGTTAGTAAGTAAAACAAACAGCACTGGAAATGTTTCAAAAGGTCAAAATGTTCCTGCAAGTAATAAACATATATACTATAGATCCAGAGTTTACCACATGAGGAGACTAAAGAAAGATAGAACACATCAGGGAATACAAATAATAAGCCATCATTTTGAGTCTGCAAACAGAAATTTAATAAATGCTTTGGCTACCATAGCACAGACAATATGGCTAGTAGCTAAAACAATAAAAGGATCCAAGGTGTATTGTTTAGTTTTGATGCAGCTTGGGGTGCCCGATATTTGCCCACCTAAGGTCAACATTAGAAATTTGCCTGGAGCAGAAGGATTTCACATATTTTACATGTAATGGAACAATTCACAGCCTCCCTCATCATTAATACAGACATGTGGCCCACACAGACTATGGTCATCTGAATCAAGATGGGGAATTGTATGCTGTGACCTATAGTCACCTAGGCCCTCCCTCCCACATGGAGCAATTTGCAGGATTGGAACTTTACAGGCTGCACCCCTGTAATGAAGACAAGGATGGCTTTCAACCATATAATAGAGCTCAATGAACTGCAAAGATATAGAAAATAAATCAATACATATCTAACATTTATCAGAAATCTGGAAGTGGGCCAGTACTCTTGTCATCAGAAAATTTTAACTTCAATGGTAATGAATTAGATAAATTTGTGAAAACTAAAAAGTGAAACACAACATTTCTAACAGTAAATTAGATTTCTTGATTATATGGCTTGTTAAACAGCGGACTTTTCCAGAATCTATTTCAGACCTACTCCTTAGAAATGTGATAATACAATATTAAATTTAGGAATCATGTTAGGATGTAGTGATCATACTATAATGAAATCTGCAGTAGAAATGGCAGCCAGTATTAATGAAACCAAGTAGGTTTTTTTACTTAAGGACAGCTAGTTTGTGTTGATCCAAAGCATTTTATCTAAGGAATTTTGATAGCTTCTATTCTGTTTGAGAAATTTACTTCTGAAAAGGAGAAAATATTCAAGAAACAATTGAAGACAATATTTAATATTCATGTGCATTAAGACTATATAAGTAAAATGACAAGAGAGACCAATGTGGCTAAGTAAGGATATAAAGGAGCAATATGCAGAAGTCTTTTAAAATGAGATTTGGCTGAGGAGGATGAGTTGAAAACAAATTGCAATACTATAAGATTTGTCAAGTGAAAAGAATAATTAGTAAAAGAAAAGGCACTTTCAGGCTTAACTGGAGAGGATATTTCAATTAACTTAAAAGAGCTGATAAAAGATGGCCATAGAAATATGTTAAAAGAAAGATTTGATGCTTAAGCAGTATCAGTATAGAATTAGAGGATAAAGAAATAGCAATGTGTTAAAAAAAATCCTAAAAGATGGTGGGGCTTTATGGAGTCGTAGATTGCTTGGCCAAAGGGGCCAGTGTGATAATGTAGTCTGACATTCCAGTTTCACCCAGAAGTTCCTGTAGGAAGCCTAATCACTTATAGTTGAACTTCTTAGGTCAAGGGTCAGGTCCTCTGGTATGGAAGAAGAAAAGGAGTAATTGCGGCAGCTTAGAGACGAACAAATTTATTTGAGCATAAGCTTTCGTAAGCGACAGCTCACTTCATCAGATGCATTCAGTGGAAAATATAGTGGGGAGATTTTATATACACAGAGAACATGAAACAATGGGTGTTACCATACACACTGTAATGAGAGTGATTAGGTAAGGTGAGCTATTACCAGCAGGAGAGAAAAAAACCCCAAAAACCTTTTGTAGTGATAATCAAGGTGGGCCATTTCCAGCAGTTGACAAGAACATCTGAGGAACGGGGGTAGGGGGGTGGGGGAAGGGGGGAATAAACATGGGGAAATAGTTTTACTTTGTGTAATGACACATCCACTCCCAATCTTTATTCAAGCCTAATGTAATGGTATCCAGTTTGCAAATTAATTCCAGTTCAGCAGTCTCTCGTTGGAGTCTGTTTTTGAAGTTTTTTTTGTTGAAGAATTGCCATTTTTAGAAAAAAGAAAAGGAGTACTTGTGGCACCTTAGAGACTAACCAATTTATTTGAGCATGGTAATCGAGTGACCAGAGAGACTGAAGTGTTCTCCGACTGGTTTTTGAATGTTATGATTCTTGACGTCTGATTTGTGTCCATTTATTCTTTTACATAGAGACTGTCCGGTTTGGACCATGTAGATGGCAGGGGCATTGCTGGCACATGATGGCATATATCACATTGGTAGATGTGCAGGAGAATGAGCCTCTGATAGTGTGGCTGATGTGATTAGGCCCTATGATGATGTCCCTGAATAGATATGTGGACACAGTTGGCAACGGGCTTTGTTGCAAGGATAGGTTCCTGGGTTAGTGGTTTTGTTGTGTGGTGTGTGGTTGCTGGTGAGTATTTGCTTCATGCTGGGGGTCTGTCTGTAAGCAAGGACTGGTCTGTCTCCCAAGATCTGTGAGTGTGATGGGTCGTGCTTCAGGATAGGTTTTAGATCCTTTATGATGATGCGCTGGAGAGGTTTTAGTTGGGGGCTGAAGGTGATGGCTAGTGGCGTTCTGTTATTTTCTTTGTTGGGCCTGTCCTGTATTAGGTAACTTCTGGGTACTCTTCTGGCTCTGTCAGTCTGTTTCTTCACTTCAGCAGGTGGGTATTGTAGTTGTAAGAACTCTTGATAGAGATCTTGTAGGTATTTGTCTCTGTCTGATGGGTTGGAGCAAATGCGGTTGTATCATAGAGCTTGGCTGTAGACAATGTATTGTGTGGTGTGGTCTGGATGAAAGCTGGAGGCATGTAGGTAAGCATAGCAGTCAGTAGGTTTCATGTGATGTGGTCTGGATGAAAGCTGGAGGCATGTAGGTAAGCATAGCGGTCAGTAGGTTTCATGTGATGTGGTCTGGATGAAAGCTGGAGGCATGTAGGTAAGCATAGCGGTCAATAGGTTTCCGGTATAGTGTGGTGTTTATGTGACCATTGCTTATTAGCACCGTAGTGTCCAGGAAGTGGATCTCTTGTGTGGACTGGTTCAGCCTAAGGTTGATGGTGGGATGGAAATTGTTGAAATCATGGTGGAATTCCTCAAGGGCTTCTTTTCTATGGGTCCAGATGATGAAGATGTCATCAATGTAGCGCAAGTAGAGTAGGGGCGTTAGGGGACGAAAGCTGAGGAAGCGTTGTTCTAAGTCAGCCATAAAAATGTTGGCATACTGTGGGGCCATGCAGGTACCCATAGCAATGCCGCTGATTTGAAGGTATACATTGTCCCCAAATGTGAAATAGTTACGGGTGAGGACAAAGTCACAAAGTTCAGCCGCCAGGTTTGCCGTGGCCCTTATGTAAAAGAAGATAGGACATTTAAGGCAGACCAAGTACAGAGTCCATACAGTGCAAAATATATTAATGAATAGTGAAGTCCAAATAAGAAAAGAAATGAACAAAATGACTTTTAGGAGTATTTTTATGACATCTTGTAGAGGATAAGAAAATGGTGAACATACATTTATTGTTCAATTGAGAGCTGTATGATGCAGCAAGCAAACATATGTCAGTTAGGGTCAGAGCTCACATCCTGTATATACAGCATTGGTCCTGAAAGAGACAGTTGTTGAGAACTAGGCTGCTAACTTTTCTGCAGGGCTGGTTGAAGCCTTTTTTCTTGGTATATATTTTGAAATGTGGATGGACTTAAAACGTTTCTTCCATTTTGAGAGTTTTTATCAATATTCCCCATTATATGTATAGAAAAATTCTCTTTCTCTCGCAAACTAGCGAAAGCTTTTAAACCAGAAGAAACATTTCAAGCACAAACATTGTATATGATTATTATTTAACCTGTTTTTATTGCCTTCACTGATCACTTACTAACACGTTAAGCACATATTGTATTAAAACCAAACAAGCACAGTATGTTGCACCACAAAAATGGAGATAAGACATTAGTAAATTACCAGTCTCCACTCCCTATACAATAGGGTTGCCAGGCGTTCGGTTTTTGACGAGAATGACTTGTCGAAAAGGGACCCTGGAGGCTCTGGTCAGCACTGCTGACCAGGCTGTTAAAATTCTGGTCAGCGGTGCAGCGGGGCTAAGGCAGACTTGCTGCCTGTCCCAGCTCTGCATGGCTCCTGGAAGTGGCCGGCATGTCCCTGTAGTCCCTAGGCATAGGTGCAATCATGGAAGCGCCAAGCACTGCCCCAACCCCAAGCACCAGCTCCACAGCTTCCATTGGCTGGAAATTTCAGCCAATGGGAACTGCGGGTGTGTTACCTGAAGGCCGAGGTAGCATGTGTTGTGCAGAGCTGCCTGCCCACCCCTGCGCCTAGGAGCTGGACATGCCAGCCACTTCCAGGAGCCATGTGGAGCCAGGGCAGGATGGGAGCCTCCCTTTACCCCACTGAACCACCGACTGGGAGCTGCCTGAGGTAAGCACCACCCGACTGGAGCCCAACCCCCCACTGCAATCCTCTGCCCTAAGTCAGAACCCCCGCCTGGAGCCCGCTCCCTCTCCTGCACCCCAACCCCCTACCCCAGCCCTGAGCCCCATCCTGCACCCAAACTGCCTCCTGGAGCCCGCTCCCCTCCACACACCTTGTCAAGGTTCCTTCCCCACTCTGAATTCTCGGGTACAGATGTGGGGACCTGCATGAAAGACCCCCTAAGCTTTATTTTTACCAGCTTAGGTTAAACTTCCCCAAGGTACAAACTGTTTTACCTTATGTCCCTGGACCTTATGCTGCCACCACCAAAGTGTCTAACAAAAATAACAGGGGAAGTGCCCACTTGGAAATGTCTCCCCCCCAAAAAAATCCCCCCAAGCACTACACCCCCTTTCCTGGGAAAGGCTTGATAAAAATCCTCACCAATTTGCACAGGTGAACACAGACCCAAACCCTTGGATCTTAAGAACAATGAAAAAGTAATCAGGTTCTTAAAAGAAGAATTTTAATTAAAGAAAAAGTAAAAGAATCACGTCTGTAAAATCAGGATGGTAAATACCTTACAGGGTAATCAGATTCAAAACATAGAGAATCCCTCTAGGTAAAAACTTAAGTTACAAAAACAGGAATATACATTCCATTCAGCACAACTTATTTCATCAGCCATTTAAACAAAACAGAATCTAGCGCATATCTAACTAGATGGCTTATTAACTCTTTACAGGAGTTCTGACCTGCATTCCTGCTCTGGTCCCGGCAAAAGCATCACACAGACAGAGAGGACCCTTTGTTTCACCCCCCCCTCCAGCTTTGAAATGATCTTCTCTCCTCATTGGTCATTTTGGCCAGGTGCCAGCGAGGTTATCTTAGCTTCTTAACCCTTTACAGGTGAAAGGGTTTTTCCTCTGGCCAGGAGGGATTTAAAGGTGTTTAAATCCTTCCCTTTATATTTATGACACACCCTAACCCACTTCCGCACTCCAAAACCCTTGGCCCCAAACCAGAGCCCCCTCCTGAACCCCAAACCCTTCATCCCCAGCATCACCCCAGAGACCACACCCCCCAGCCAGAGCCCTCACCCCCTCCCACACCACAAACCCTTGCTCCAGCCCTGAGCCCCCTCTGACAATCTGGGGGAGGGGGGGCTGTGCTCTTTGTTTGTGTGTGTGTGTGTGTGTGTTCTCTCTTGGGATTGAGAGGGCCTAGACAGAAATCCATCTTCTCCAACCCATCCTAATCCAAGTCTCCAATATTGCAACCAGTATAGGTAAGCCAGGCAAGGTGGATTAGTTTATCTTTTGTTTTGCTTGTGAATTTTCCCTGTGTTAAGAGGGAGGTTTATTCCTGTTTTCTGTAACTTTAAGGTTTTGCCCAGAGGGGAATCCTCTGTGTTTTGAATCTGAATACCCTGTAAAGTATTTACCATCCTGATTTTACAGAGGTGATTCTTTCCTTTAAATAAAATCCTTCTTTTAAGAACCTGACTGATTTTTCCATTGTTCCAAAACCCAGGGGTTTGGGTCTTTGATAATTTTGTAACCAATTGGTTAGGATATTATTCTCAAGCCTCCCCAGGAAAGGAGGTGTGTAGGGCTTGGGGGATTGCTGGGGGAAGAGGAACTCCAAGTGGTCCTTTTCCCTGATCCTTTGTTAAATCACTTGGTGGTGGCAGCGTTACTTAAACCCAAGGTACAAGGGAGAATTTGTGCCTGGGGAGGTTTTAACCTAAGCTGGTAGAAATAAGCTTAGGGGGTCTTTTATGCGATTCCCCACGTCTGTACCCTAGAGTTCAGAGTGGGGAGGGAACCCTGACAACTACAAATTAGAGCCCAACTTTTTCAGCATTAACGAGATTCACCCTGTTTGGTTAGCTGTTCAGCACTGCACTGCAGCGTTCACCTGCTCTATTTTCCAAAGAATGCTTAGAACCAGTTTCAGCTTCCCTGGGTATCCTGAGTCCTATGCCACCCAGCTGGAACTCTGTTACAGCAGAATTCATTCTAGCACTGGTTACACAAGTGTATTTTTAATTTACAAAAAATGCTGTAAATAAAATCTTTCACCTAATTTATTAAAAGTGACACAAAAATTATGTTGGTCTGTATAAAAACATTAGACATGGCATAGGTTTCCATACTTGGTCTATATTAGAATATGCTGCAATAATAGGAGAAAATAAGATCTCATTAAGTCATACCTACTTTGACCATACTGTTCAGGTTCCAAGACAAATGGTAAGTCAGACTCAAGAAGGGTGCAGAAGTCCACGGAATTTATTGAGGCAGTTCCCCCACACCCCTGGGCAGGGTTCACTGCAATAGTCTTATTAGGCCCTGCAGGCCTGTCCGAGGCAGCACAGACAATCCAATAGCTTTTATGTAGCAAAGCAAAAAAATAGTCCCATGAAGAAAACAAACTGAGTAGACATGTGCCAGGCCTACCTTCCTCCAAAGGGTGCTGGCAGTCAGCATTTACACATCTCAAGAACATATTTTACTCTTCCCTCCTCCATTATTTTTTCCTTCTGTCAACTGTGGTATAAAGGTGCAATTTGTGTTTGTCTTAAAACAAATAAATCTATTAAAAATCAAACATTGCAAAAGACATAGGAGTAGAATTCTAAAACATAAATGCCATGAATAATAAAATATTTAAGGAAACAAAAATATACCATTATAACCATTTAAATAAACATACAATACTGAATCTCGATGGACTCAAACTGCTACTTTATGTCAACAACTGTAAAAGTGACACATGGCATCTGCTGTTTCTTGCATTTCTTTTCCACGGTATCTACTACAATTTCTGTTATAGGGGTAAAAAACTTCTTTTAAGGCAAAGTCTTTTCTCTATCTTTTCATGTTTGCCTAGGTGAGGTTATACATTTAAATTCAAAAGTGAAAGAACAAGAGGTAGGCAGTTAGCAGTCTGGTTTACTGGAATCCTTTCCTAGGTTTTATGCATTTGTAGCTATCTGGTGGTTTTAACAGTTCTAGCAATATCAGACCTCTTTTAGTGCCTTGTCTCATCTTGCCTCAGAGAGTTCATAATTTTGTTTGTGATAATACCAACTGCTTTTCTTTACTCAAAAGGTCTTTAATACATTCATGACTGTTTTTCTGGGTCAATTTTAATGTATTAGCGGAGGTCAGCAAATAAATACTCTACACAGATGATGAGATAAGTAGCTGGCTGTAACTTTTATTATCTACTTAAACAAAAACAAAATTTCAACACGCATTGCCCAATAGTCAGACTAGTCCAATGTAGTGATCTCCTCACAATGTTCCTATAACACACCCATACAACAAACAACGATCTCAGATGGGCTGAATACAATGGGATAAGACTTGTAACTAAAATCCCTCAGTCTCTTCCTCCGTTGAAGAATTTGGCACAAACTAAGTGTCAAGGTTCCTCCCCCACTCTGAACTCTAGGGTACAGATGTGGGGACCTGCATGAAAAACCTCCTAAGCTTATCTTTACCAGCTTAGGTCAAAACTTCCCCAAGGTACAAAATATTACACCCGTTATCCTTGGAATGGCCGCTACCACCACCAAACTAATACTGGTTACTGGGGAAGAGCTGTTTGGACGCGTCTTTCCCCCCATAATACTTCCCAAAACCTTGCACCCCACTTCCTGGACCAGGTTTGGTAAAAAGCCTCACCAATTTGCATAGGTGACTACAGACCCAAACCCTTGGATCTGAGAACAATGAAAAAGCATTCAGTTTTTACAAGAAGACTTTTAATAAAAAATAGAAGTAAATAGAAATAAAGAAATCCCCCCTGTAAAAACAGGATGGTAGATATCTTACAGGGTAATTAGATTCAAAAACATAGAGAACCCCTCTAGGCAAAACCTTAAGTTACAAAAAAGATACACAGACAGAAATAGTTATTCTATTCAGCACAATTCTTTTCTCAGCCATTTAAAGAAATCATAATCTAACACATACCTAGCTAGATTACTTACTAAAAGTTCTAAGACTCCATTCCTGTTCTGTCCCTGGCAAAGCAGCATACAGACAGACACACACAGACCCTTTGTTCCTCTCCCTCCTCCCAGCTTTTGAAAGTATCTTGTCTCCTCATTGGTCATTTTGGTCAGGTGCCAGCGAGGTTACCTTTAGCTTCTTAACCCTTTACAGGTGAGAGGAGCTTTCCCCTGGCCAGGAGGGATTTCAAAGGGGTTTATCCTTCCCTTTATATTTATGACACTAAGGATACACCATCCCATGCCTAGTACGGAAGGGCCTTCCACATCCTTCCATCCCTCAAGTCCGTACTTTGTTTTTGGCATAAACTATGGCTCCATCTTAGACCATTACCACTGCAGGACTCCTTCAAAGTTGAATGCTGCCCACAGTTAAGCAATGCAACATCAACTGAAACACCCACTATGGCACCCTTTGTCCTATTATTCTAGCAATACATGCCAAATGCTCCAGAGAAGGTCAACCAACAACAAAACAAAACAAAACAAAATTGTACCAAACCCTACCCACAAGGGTCAAGAAAAAATTCCTTTTCAAACCCAAGAAAGAGTTAGCTGTAACTCAGTGGATGTCAGAAAGTCCGCAAAAACCTAGTCCCACACCAGCTAATATCTCAATGCTTTTAGATGCCAGTGGGACAAAACTATATCAAGATTGCAGATTGAATGAAAGCAATAGTGTCTTCTGTTGGGACAGAAAAGCTTGTCTCTGCTTGACAGAGGAGAGAATCAGCTCTCATCAGACCAAAAAATGGCAGATGGCATCTCTGACTGGTGAGTTCATGCCACCCAGTTGGCCGATCGGCTATTCCCATCCCCCACAGCAGCAGGGTGAGTAGGGCTGGGGACAAGGCGGAGATTTGCCCCACCTCCTCACACATCCAGTGCACTAGCAGAATAAAATGGCCACTGCAGAGTTACAATTTACTTTGTAATTGGAACTGTCATAAATATAAAGGGAAGGGTAAACCCCTTTGAAATCCCTCCTGGCCAGGGGAAAGCTCCTCTCACCTGTAAAGGGTTAAGAAGCTAAAGGTAACCTCGCTGGCACCTGACCAAAATGACCAATGAGGAGACAAGATACTTT
Source organism: Caretta caretta (assembly GCF_965140235.1). NCBI lineage: Eukaryota > Metazoa > Chordata > Testudines > Cheloniidae > Caretta > Caretta caretta. The sequence continues at coordinate 54,615,827 of NC_134207.1, forward strand.
CAAAAGCTGGGAGGAGGGAGAGGAACAAAGGGTCTGTGTCTCTCTGTATGCTGCTCTTGCCAGGGACAGAACAGGAATGGAGTCTTAGAACTTTTAGTAAGTAATCTAGCTAGGTATGTGTTAGATTATGATTTCTTTCAATGGCTGAGAAAAGAATTGTGCTGAATAGAATAACTATTTCTGTCTGTGTATCTTTTTTGTAACTTAAGGTTTTGCCTAGAGGGGTTCTCTATGTTTTTGAATCTAATTACCCTGTAAGATATCTACCATCCTGATTTTACAGGGGGGATTTCTTTATTTCTATTTACTTCTATTTTTATTAAAAGTCTTCTTGTAAGAAACTGAATGCTTTTTCATTGTTCTCAGATCCAAAGGTTTGGGTCTGTGGTCACCTATGCAAATTGGTGAGGCTTTTTATCCAACATTTCCCAGGAAAGGGGGGGTGCAAGTGTTGGGAGGATTGTTCATTGTTCTTAAGATCCAAGGGTCTGGGTCTGTAGTCACATAGGCAAATTGGTGAGGCTTTTTACCAAACCTTGTCCAGGAAGTGGGGTGCAAGGTTTTGGGAAGTATTTTGGGGGGAAAGACGCGTCCAAACAGCTCTTCCCCAGTAACCAGTATTAGTTTGGTGGGGGTAGCGGCCATTCCAAGGATAACGGGTGGAATATTTTGTACCTTGGGGAAGTTTTGACCTAAGCTGGTAAAGATAAGCTTAGGAGGTTTTTCATGCAGGTCCCCACATCTGTACCCTAGAGTTCAGAGTGGGGGAGGAACCTTGACAGGAACCATACTATAATATAGCACGATACTAGCCCTCTGCATGATATGATTTGTCTCTTGTCACAAATTTGTATCAAGTAAGCAGCAGCATGCTATAAATTTTACTTACAATATGTTATGTTGTGTACCGGGCACATTTATAATTTAACTGATTTTGATCTCCTAAAATGTAGTCAATAGTAATATATTCAAAAGAAGCCATCATTCTATATGTAGGAAGCATCAAGCATATCAGGGATTCCTTTCTTACAGAAGGAAAATTAGTTACTTCTAAGATACAGTTAGTTGCCCTTAACATTCCAGTTTTCCCCTTGAAAGGCGTAACCAGATATCATTAATGTGTTATTCTCAGTATTCCCTATACCATGTGCAAATATCATGGCAATGTGATTTAGTTGAAAAGACCAATTAAAAGATTTTAGAAGTGACCACTGTAATAAGGGGAAGAAAATTTTTCACTTCAGTTGATTCAATAAACAAATCAAGCCCACTCATAAAAATGAATATCAATTTTTAGAATGTATATTCTGCAGAGCAGAAGCTGTGACTTTGCTGTGGCATGATCTACATTTAAAATTTAGGTCAAGCTAGCTATGTTGGTCAGAGGTGTGTTCCTACACCAGTGGAGAAACCCCTTCTGTCAGTCTAGGCCAGGGGTGAGCAAACTACAGCCCTGGGGCCGCATCTGGCCCTTCAGACATTTTAATCCGGCCCTCGAGCTTCTACCAGGGAGTGGGGTTGTGGGCTTGCCCCGCTCCGCATGTGCCGTGGCTCCCAGAAGTGCAGCATGTCCCCTGTCCAGCTCCTATGCGTAGGGGCAACCAGGAGGCTCATAACATTGCCCTCACCCGAAGCGTCACCCCTGCAGCTCCCATTGACCAGGAACCATGGCTAAAGGGAGCTATAGGGGCAGCACCTAGACAGGGCAGCACGTAGGAGCCAAAGGAGGAACACGCCGCTGCTTCCAGGAGCTGCTTGAGGTAAGCGCCGCCCAGATCCCACACCCCTCATCCCGTCCCGTGCCCCAACCCCCTGACCCAGCCCTAATCCATCTCCCACTCTCCGAACCCCTTGGTCCAAGCCCGGAGCACTCTCCTGCACCCCCAACCCTCATCCCCAGCCCCATCCCAGAGCCTGCATCCCCAGCTGGAGCCCTCAATCCCGTCCCCCGCACCTCAATCCCCACCCTGGGGCCTCCTCCCGCACCTGGAACTCATTTCTGGCCCCACCCCAGAGCCACACCCCCAGCCAGTGCCCTCACCCTCTCCTGCACCCCAACCCCCAGTTTCATGAGCATTCATGGCCCACCATACAATATCCATATCCAGATGTGGCCCTTGGGCCAAAAAGTTTGCCCACCCCTGGTCTAGGCTGTGTTGGCACTATAGGGTAATGCACCATAGCATGGAAAAAATTAGTATATTTGAGATGCTGTGTCAATATAAATAACAATACTGAAAATTTTATTTAGGACTTGAATCTAGTTGAATATTTTCATACACATCCAGCCTCTAAAGTTTTTCCTACTTAAAAAACATGCATGAAAGACAGAGTACCAGTACCAGAGTACCAAGAAACTGTGAATCAGATGCCAAAGTCCTTAGTTGTATTTTAATATACATTTACATATTTAAAAGTGATTTACAACACCACACCTATTTAGCATATTATAATCTTGATTAAAACACTTGCAACTATAATATCATGAAAATACAAGGAGGTGTACAAGGTCTAATATACTTGTGTTTATGATCCTCACAGGCTTTTTTAATGCCATGGTGAGCCATTCATTGGAGAGAAATAATGTGAGATCTGGTTTTCTAACGGTATTTCAGTTTATGGGTGCCAGAGCTACAGTATACCATAAGAATACCAAATCTCATATTCTTTTGGCAACCTAAATGGCTCTCCGGGGTATAAGAGCACCTGTGAAAAACATGGACACAAAAATAAATATTGAGAAATGTGACTTCTTTTGCTTTATCCAGTAATCTCTATTTTAAAATGTATTTGCGTTGTCATACAACATAAATTCACAATCTTAAAAAGTTCAATCTTTATTTATTTTGTCTCAGGAAAGGCAAAAAAACCCATTCTAAATGGCTTAGTCTTCTAACAGTTGATTAATTTTTAAAAAAATGTAAAGCCCACCCTCTAATTTTGTTTAAAAAGTCTTACGAATTCTTTACCGTGTTGTATTTTATAAATATCAACAACCTTGCAGAAATCTAAATGCTGCACTTCACACGTTTTGGCACAACGAAAAAAAATGAACTGTCTCTCTTTTCTAGTTGGTTTAAATCATCACTAGTTTATTTTCAGTATCCATATGGAGTTGCTATTTTCTCTCCAGTCTTGGAACATTGCCAGAATATAGACAGGAAAACTTTTCCTCTAGAGAGAGCTAAAATTCATTATCTGAGCATTGGGATATCTCTGCTTCTGCTCTTAATATGTTTGGACACATCTTTGTTCATCTGTGATTAGTGATAGTTTTACTCACAATAGGATTCTACTCTATACTGAACAAGAGTCTAGGAAAAAATATGGAATTCTGACGTAAGGTTAGTTTTAAAATGATTTTAACAGAGCAAGCCACATATTATAGCTTCTCTAACTATTGCATTCCTGAATGGGAGTTCTATTCAAGAAGAAACAGATATGGTATTGTGAGGATAATTTAGTCAGAAATGCATGTTATTCAGCAAAAAAAATGAAAATATTTTTTAAAAAGAGTATATGATTTATTAAACTTTAGGACAGCAGTAAGCAACTGTATATGTAGACAATTTGTGTAACCTTTATTCTTCTGTTTAGTCACAAAACTAAGGTTTGTTTGGTTGGTTGGTTTTCTTTCTCTCTCTTTTTTTCCTTCCATGAACATTGATACAGAATAAATTTTCATTTAAAATATTTTCATAATATACTCGGAGCAATCTGTGCATTGTTCATTAACATACATTGTTCTCTGAAATAAGCTGATAGAGAAAGATAGGTGTGGTGCATTTGTCTGCATACTGTATGCTTCTTAGAGGCAGGTCTGATTGAGGAAGTGTGTGTGTGTGTGGGGGCGGTATTTGGCTGGCTGGCCAAATGAAGGAAACTGTACTTTATGGCTTGGGGGTGAAAACTGCTGCAAAAAGGTCAATGTGGTCACCGACTCATCCCCTGGGAATGAAGAGATTAAAAGGGCCAGCCCTGTGCCTTAACCCTCTCTTTTGTATGGAGCCGGCTGAGGTGGTGCCCACCCTCCCTCCCTTTTAGGTGGTAAAATACCAGGTTTGGTCTAGATCTGCTGAGGGCATTATGCTAGCCGCCCCTTTGTTGAGGAATTTTTTCCCTTGCCACCATATTGGCTTAGGTGGAGTTGAGGTTTTTTCACCTTCCCCACAGCAGGTTCAGGTGGGCTCTGTTCATGCATGGCATGAAGGGAGGTAGGATATATGATGCAACTCATTATTTAAGGTAGGGCAGATGTCCAGTGCAGGTACTAAAAAGAGGTGTTCGGTAAAGGAGAGAATTGGGGGCAGTTGGGAACTCCTATGACTGGTACGGCAGGGAGCCAACCCCCATTATTATGGCCCAGCTTAACCCTCCTACGAGGAGGGAAGTGGATGGTGAGGTACTGGCAATGGATTTGCTGGAGTGATCTGAATGGAAAAAGGGTGGGGGGAAGAGGGGGCTGGTAAAGGCCCCCAAGGTAATTATGGAATAAACATGGGGTTACCTGCACTGTACACTTTTATCGGCCAGGTTGTCCCAGACATCTAATAATAAAGTTGCGGCCTGATTAAACCCGTGTCAAAGGTCTTCTGTCTTTCTTTTGGTACAGCCAGACAAAGAGGATGAAACTGAGGGAAAATTGAACTGGAAGCCAGTCTCGTACAGGAAAAAAAATGTAATGATTCACAAGAAGAAAGGTGGCCTCTGAATAGCTTTTAGACCACGTAGTATAAAAGGAGGGCAGGTCAAATCATCTTTTTTCTCTGGCAACATCCATGCCCTCTGCTAGATCATTTCCACTTAATTTGGAATAAAATACCATAACTAATTTCACAACCCTGAAAAGTGAACCCTTTCTCCCTTCCAGTTCATGCACACATTTAAATTTCCCAATCTCTAAATCTAGAAACTGGGATACGTGCAGTTAAAATGGATATAGAATATTACTTAGTGCTATATGCACATTCACTACAACATCATCTTTGTATACAAATTAAAGAAATAGAAAGGTACCTGGACTCATCTGTGTATTCGTTTTCCATGAACAGAGACAGTGGTCCTCAGTGTCTTTTACAGAATCTGACTGGCTTCTTACTAAGAAATTAATGCAAGGGACTGTGTAAACTGGAATATAACCATAAACGCTGCACATACTAGTAATGGTATCAGCTGGGCAGGTACTAGCAGTCATCTCAATGTTGATGACTCACAGATCATGCTCTCCACAGCTAACTTTTCTCCTTCCATCCAATCCCACGTCTCAGCTTTTCTCGCTGACATCTCTTCTTGGATACTTAGTCATTAATTTAAAATGTAACTTGGTCAAAATTGATCTTTCTTTCAAAACCTTACCTTCTTCTATAGCATTGTTGGCAGCACCACCATCTTTGCCAATGCCAAGACCCACAACATCAGGGTTATTCTTGACTCCTCCCTTTCTCTTATCTGTACATCCAAGTCATATGTTGCTGCTTCTTCCTCCCTTAATGTGTCCAAGATCCATGTTTGTTCTTCCCATACCAACAACCAAATCTCTTCTTCAGGCCCACATTATATGCTAACTTAACCACTGTACCATCCTCCTCTCTGGCCTCCCAAACACACATACTTTACTTCCCTATCCATACAAAATGCAACCACGAAACTCATCATCCTTGCCTATTGGTTTGATCATATAATTCTCCTATCTGAATCCCCGCTCCCCTCCACTGGCTCCCCAAGTGCTTTTGCATCTTATTAAAACTTCTGTTCACCGCCTTCAAAGTTCGACATAACTCTACCCCTCCTGATTCAACCTCCCTTGTCAAGCCTCATGATGGGTCTGTCCCCACCATTCTGCCAATGTTCTCAGCTTCTAACACAATCACCTCCATGCCTTCTTCCACAGCCCCCTCTGTGTGCTACAAATTATATGCACCCATTTGCAAAAAGCCCCTTCTCTGTCCACACTTAAGTTCTTCTTAAAGACCCACTTCTGCCATGCTGCTCATGGTGAATTGAGTTGACTCATATATAAATTGTATATTAATACTTATTGTTATTTCCCTTCCCTGCCTACTTGTCTGCCCTTATGTTGTAAGTTTTTCAGAGAAGCGACTGTCCTTAAGATGACCTCCTGAGGTCTCTTCCAACCCTAATCTTCTATGATTCTAAAGAGTTTGGAAACGACTAACACACAGTGGATATTATAAATAAATTAAATTAAATCAATAAATAATAAATAATAATAATAATATCACTTAGCTCTTATATAGCACTTTTATTCAGAGATCTCAAAGACATTATGAAGAAGGTCAAATTCATTCTCCCATTTTACAGATAGAGAAACCAGTAAATTATTTTTTAAAAATAAATTAGAACCCTGCTGTCTGCAATGTATTGATTATTGGTATTAATAAAGAGCCCAGAAGTGTGATAGATGCTTTACAGGTATATATATAGGCAGGACCCAGTCCTGCAAACAGTTACATACCAGTCGCTTTTCACACAGAATTAGTCCCATTAAGCACATGCATATATTTATGTAAGATCAGGCCCTAGATAAACAGACAACACAGAGACAAGAGTGGGGAAATGGTGAAACATATGTTCAGTTTTCTAAAGTTAGTTTTAAAACATTTTCCTTTTAATTTTATTTCATCCTGACCTATTTGCCTTTATCATTGCTCCTTACCCCAGGCCTACTAACCTCTACAAATCTCTATAACTCGTATTGCTATTATTATAAAACTCAGCCATTTTAAACACTAGCCTATTTTACTTGATAATCTACTTTAATGATTAATATTTTTATATATCTCTTTTTAAAATGTAACGCTTACCTATTTACTCATTGTTTTAACTCTTGCTTATACCGATTTGTTATCTAAACATTCAGGTTTCCCCATTCCTACTTTAATTATCCCTGACTTACTATCCTTCCTTTTCTTCTCCCCTCTTACCATGTTATTGTGACGGTTGCCTATCTGCCATGCTCCCCACTACACACATCCTTTCTGACAATCACCTTCTCCCTGTCCTCCTGCCCATGCCACTTTCACTTGAATGAACAATGAGTTAGGTTGATACTACTAATATCGGTGGGGGTGTGAAGATGTGTCTAGGCTTTCCTGCTACTGCTGGTTTGCAGTGTATTCCTCTAGGGGGTGCTAAGGCCTTTCTGTACCACATGGTAGAGGTGGGAGCTGACCACTAGGGAGAGGCCTTCTCTGGGGCTCACAAAAAGCTAGAGAGGCTAAAGGTAATCAAAATAAGACAACACCTCAACTACTGTCTTATTTTCATAATGATTTTACATCTGTGAAACCAATAACTTTTTTGGCTGCTGAATTGGATCCGCAATCCTATATAACCTGTACTTTCCACCACAAGGAGATTGCATAGACTGTAGGCTCATTACTCTGGCATTTGCACCAACTGGACAGTCATTTATAATTTATATAAAAATGTGCCTATATAAATATCTGTGTGAACATACAAAAATTGGAAAAAAGATAAGCTTTGCAGTGAGACCAGAATGTCAACAAATTGGCAGACCAAGGGAGAAGCAAATTCCATTTGAGAACCCTTCACAGAAAATTCCCTGCATCAAACTTCATTATGCTTAAACCAAGGGGCTCTTGTAGCTTGAGCATCTCGTCTAATCTGCTGTGGTACCACACACAGAGAGAGGCAGCCTCTGAGGTAAGCTATCTTTCAGGTGATGTGTTCTTGGATCTGGGTATTTTGGTGGTTTAGAAGGTAATTTAGTGTCATCTTTAATGTCTACACAAAAATTAAAGATGTATGTTAATGACTATAAATAAACTTTAAAGGTGTTTGTGCATTGCTGTATTGCAGTATCAGTATTGCAACAGGTTTCAGAGTAACAGCCGTGTTAGTCTGTATTCGCAAAAAGAAAAGGAGTACTTGTGGCACCTTAGAGACAGGACAGTGGGGTGGGAGGAGGTATTGTTTCATATTCTCTGTGTGTATATAAAGTCTGCTGCAGTTTCCACGGTACGCATCCGATGAAGTGAGCTGTAGCTCACGAAAGCTCATGCTCAAATAAATTGGTTAGTCTCTAAGGTGCCACAAGTACTCCTTTAGTATTGGAACACCCAAGTAATTTAAGAACCTAAACCTCATTTTCAAAAGGCACTTCGGAGCTAAAATCCCATTGACAGTTGAGAATTAGACTTTTGAAAATTAAATTTAGGCTTCTAAAGTAGTTAAGTGTTGCAACGCAAAGCGCAGCAATGCCTAAACACTTTTTAAGAATCTGGGCTGAGGTCTAACATAGTTGCACATATATAATCTGTTCAATATTATTTCATGCATCTTGAACCTACTATTATATAAGTGCTGATAAAAAAAATAAATAAGTTTATCATTAAAATTGGCCACTGTTTGAGTAGACTAGCGGCTAGTCAGTATTATATCTGTCTTTAAAAAAGGCATTTGAGTTAATCCTGAGATTTACAAACCAGTGAGCTTTTTTACAGTACTAGGTAAATTAGCTGAGAAAAAATATTAAAGAGTTATAAACACCTTGATGAGCATGATATGACAGGACAAACTAGCACAGCTTCTGTAAAGGAAAATTGTGCCTATCCAACCTATTATTATTCTTCGATTGAGTCAAGAAAATAGTGAATAAAAGAACTGGTGGATATAATTTATTTTGACTTTCAAAAAGCCTTTGCTAAAGTCCCTATGATGAGATATACCAACCCCACACTGAACCAGCAAGGGTTAATGAACAGCTATGGGCCCACTCAGCCCCACCCCACTACCTCTGCATTTGCTGTCAGGTAATGAAGTGGCAGTTAACAAAGGAAGAGGACAGCTCAGTAGCTAGCTGAGTAGGTAGGAGAACAGATCTCCAATCTCTTCCTTTCTGGGGAAAGGACCAGCCCAGAACTTTTGCAGATACTGCTGACTGCCAGAGCCCTGTGGTGGAAAGGAGGCTTGGCACTGGACTACTGAGTTTATTTTCTTCATAGGACTATTTCTTTGCTTTGATAGATAAAGACTATTGGCTGCCTGTGCTGCCTGGGACAGGCCTGAGGGGCCTAATGAGATTGTCGTAGTGAACCCTGCCAAGGGGTTTATGGGGAACTGCCTCAATAAGCTCTCTGGACTTTTGCACCCTTCTTGAGTTTGCCCTGTGGTTTGTCTTGAACCCTGAAGAGTGTGGTCATAGTTCCTCACCAGAAGCTGTTAAGGAAATCAAAATAGTCAAAAAGTAAGAGGAAGGCTTGTAATGGATTAGCAACAGATTAAGAGGTAGGAAACAAAAATTAGAATAAATGGTCAATATGCAAAATGAAAGGAATTTAATAGTGGGGTGCCCCAATGATTGACTAAGACTAGTGTCATGCGAATATATTATTAATATAGTTAATGATCTGGAAAAGGAGTGAATAGTGATGTGGCAGATGTCAAAAATGTAGACAAGACCATAGAAGACTGAAGACTTCCACAGAATCCTAGCAAAACTAGGCAACTGGACAGCAAAATGGCAGATCAAATGTATTGTTAAATTCGAAGTAATGCATATGGGAAGAAATATTTTGTCATTTTGGGGTTCTAAATAAACTATAATCACTCAGGGAAAACAGCTGGGTGCCATTCTGGACAACTCAGGGAACACATCTGCCTAATGTGCAGCTGAAGGCAAAAAAGCACATACAAGGCCAGATCCTCGGCTGATGAAAAACAAAATAGTTCCACTGACTTCAGTAGAGCCACATCAATTTACACTAGCTGAGGATCTGTTCCAAAATGTTAAGAAGTGTTAAGAAAGGATTATAAAATAATATTGAAAATAGTGTAACAACATTATGATAATCAATTATATGTTCTCACCATGAATACTGTGTTCAGCTTTGGTCACTGCATCACAAAAAGAAGATATAACAGAAATAGAAAAAGTCCAAAGAAGATCAATAAAATTATCAGAAACATGGAGAGAAAGAGAGAGAGAGAGAGACTTTTATAGGAACAGAGATTTAAAAGATTAGAACTGCTTAATATAAAGAGAAGATTAATAACAGATGACATGAGAGAAGTATATAAAATAATGGTTGGTACAGTGAAATATCAGTTGGGCTCTATTTGCCCTTACTCACAGTACAAGACAAGGGAACGGCCACTGAAAGTTAAAGGTAACAAATCTAAAACTGATAAAAAGAAAATCTTTTTACATATTTTAAACTGTGGAACTCATTGCCACAATATATTCTTGAGGAAATATATTACTTAATAGCAAATAAATACTTTCAAAAAAATCCTTTCATAGGATTCTAAAAAGGAAGAGATTTATTTGAGTAATAGTCCTATCAACCACAATTACATTAGCTAGCACAAAAATGTATAAAGGATATGAACCCTTCATGCTTCAAGACATTAACCCATGGTGGGAGCTAGTGACTGGATAATGTCCTGAAGTATGAAGGTTGATATCCTTTTTAAATTTTTGTCCTGGCTATCATAACTGTCAATGATATTACTAATATTTGTATAAATGTCTCTTCCTTTTTGAATCTTCCTAATGATATTTTAAAAAAAATACTATTTATTTGCCAGTGACTCATGTTTTGTGTGGGTTGTATGGAGAACAGGTAATTTGTTTGGTTAATGGTATGTATTATAACCATAATGGCTCAATCTCACCCTTACTCAGAGTATTAATCTCATTAAATCAATAAATCTACTTACATGAGTAAGGATCTGTTGTGTGGCTTGGAAGACTGAGCCCTTAAATTGTGAGTTGTTTATGATTTTTGTTTTAAAAGGAAATGTGTGGCCATTTTTATATAAAAAACAAAAAACAAAAAAACAAAAAAGAAACATAAAAAATCTTTCCCTATATCCAGAATCATTAGGTTCGGGAAGTATCCACAGTGACTACTTAGAAGAAAGTAGTAAGACAAGCAGTTAAAGCATGATCAGAATTATTCACTATGCACTATATATCTATCACAACCAAAACATTGCAATGAATGTTCAGAACCCTTATAGCCTCTCATACCATAGTAAAAATTATTATGAGAAGTGTTTGCAATGCACACAGCGTTGTCTGTTTAAAAGTAAATACTAGATCTTAGTAATTTTCAATTTTTTTCCCTCAGTCTCAAAAGTGACTGGGTCATAGTACGTACTAATAAACTGTAAGTTTGTAGTGTAATGCTTACCATTTTTGTTGGTAGCAAGTTCAAAAGAGGGAACCTGCAAAATCTATATTTTATTCACAAGTATAACCTAAATGATATCAAACCAATATTTAATGTAATTTGCAAAGTAAATAAATGAATGAATAAATAAATATATAAATACAATAGCTATATGTTAAGACCTTCTACGCTCAGTGTTTGACCCCAAAGTACATTTTTATAACCAAATGATAAGCTACTGAGAAATAGGCTTTATATAGGAACCAGTGACATAACTTTAAATATAGTGGCACTCGCAGGCATTACTAGAATACAATTTCTTTGACTTCTCTTTGAGTAAAAGAAACCTTTTCTTCTGAGGCACATACTGTAGCACGTTAATTCAGCATTAATTATAGAACATGTCAAACTGTATTTCAGTCAAAGCTCCCTGTAAGTCTCCAGAGCTTTCTTAATGACAGTAATTATAGGTCATAAAAAGAGTCGTCTAAAATTAACATTTCTCTCATGTCTTGATAGGAGAATGTAAATGGCTGCATAGTACAGATGTTTTGATTAGTAAAATTTACACTTCCTTTTTTGTTTCAATGCTTGTCAAACTTCACAGTGCTAAACCTAAGGTGCTACATTTTTAATCTTTCTGAAGAGATAAAGGTGTATCTAAATTGACTATATGATTTCTTCAAACTCTTAAGAGTAATTTACAATTCTATGCAGAAGTGTTTCAGTAATTTAACACAAATAAATCTGCAATTTCTACTTTATGCAATGTTAATTTTGGGGAGAAATGTTGGATTAAACTGACTTTACCTATTCAGTCTTTAAGAAAATGTACACAATAGAGCTGTCCAAAATCACTTAGATGCAAGAATAATATACATACATATATATATATATATATCTGTATATCTGTATATATATATAAATGTATATTTAAAACATAAAACCAAACACTGGGCAGAAAGAGTTACACGAACATAAATGCTGCTTCAACCACCACTGAACAGGATTTTATCAGACACTTAAAAAAACCCAAAATAGTGAATTCTGAATTGTCCAAATGTACTTACTAGAAAATGAGAATAGAAACATTCTGGTTTAAACAATGTTAATATCATCAAACATCCAGGGAAATATAACAAATTAAAAGGGAATCACTTCAAAGAATAAAGGGCCTACACCTTAAATAATAATAAATCTAATACTTGACATTCATCTCCCAGGAAAATAAAATTAGATAAACTTTTTGCAAGGACATTCAGAACAGCCAATCCAGTTTATTAATAATTTCCTGTTTTCATACTAGAAGCTCATATTATCTGGTCACAGCCACAGTAGACCTCCACAGATATTTAATAAAGCTGCCGTTGGTAATCCTCTCTGATTACCTATAACCTTCCAGCTATAACACACACTGTGCTGCAGCTCCACAGAAGGACATCACACTGTCACCTGGTATGATGTTTGACAGCTTATTCTGCTACATCAAGCCAGCACAAAATTACTTTTTCCAAATCCATCCCTAGTTAATAAGCAAAAGCAATAATGGTATTCAGCGTGTGTAATACACTGAGAAGGCAAAATGAGGCAACAGAGAGAAAAAGATTAAAGAATCTCTCTTATGAAGAAGAGATCAAAAACTGAATCTTGTAACATACAACAATGTTTCAATTATAAGACCATGCAGAGAGCTCTGCATATCACTCTACAAAACCCATACTGCAATTCTAAGAAACACAAGAGAAAATTCCTATTGTGTTTACACTAGATGCACTCTTATTCTAGTTCAAACAAAGCAACATTTCAAAATTTCCTTTCTATATTATGCTCAGAAATTCTCCTGGGAGCATGAGCAGACTTACCTTTACTGGAAATGTCTAGTTAATAGAAATATATTGCTTTGATCTAGTTTTCACTAAAGCATGCACCTTATGCTATAGCAAGATTAATAAGGTATTTTGCTTATAGAACAGACCAGAATCATTATCATCTAAATTTACAGAAACACTGAAAACTATTCAGTTAAATACCCAAATGCCCTGTACACGCATACAAAAGCCCTATGTTCAAACTAAAATAGATGTGCTTACATTAAAAGTCTGAAAATCTGCTTCATATTTTACAAAAATTGGTGAGTGATCCAAGAATTAGCAAAAAGATGTATTAAGTATGTAAAAAGGTTGGTGGAAAAATGGGTAAGTATCTTTTAAACTCTATAGAAGGACCCAACACAGTATATATTTCCACAAGGCATCTGAGAGGAACTTGGTCATAAATGTTACAGTGGTTACCATCTCATTTCTCTTAAAGCCAACAGAGCAGGAATGCTATTTGTAAATTAATTGATATGAAAATCTTACAATTAGAATTTTACTGAATATCATTACAAAATATTTTCCCTATACACGTTATCAATAATTTTCAACAAAAAAGAAAATTTATGGCAGTCTGCCTTTCCCTTCATTTTCTCATAACACATCACTCTACCCGTGACAAGACTTCCTATCCTCATACCCTGCTCAATAGCTAGAACCTTTCTAGCAATCACCGCCTCCCCCCTTTCTCTGAGATTCCACCATCCTATCTTCTGCCACCTGCAAACAGCTGAAGTCCTCATGGTACCCATGGAGTGGCAAGTACTCTGGATTCATCCCTCAAGCTCCTTCAGACCCCTGCCAATATCACTGTTGACAAGCTGCTTGACAGATCCAGCCATTGGGGCACAGGCTGTAGGACACTACTCTGTTTAGTACTGAACCTATTCTTAACTTCAATTTTTTAACAAGTACTTTTGGAAATCATTTACTGTCATTTCCCCTCACACCACACACTGTCATTTCCACCCACTCTCATCCCCCCAAGGGTTGGATTTGGGGGGCCATGAACCCCACAGTTACAGGTTCTTCATTTTTTGAAGGGGGAACCCAAGTCCAATTTGTGGCTGAGTGGTTCCTCTTGTGTTGCCATGAACTTCCTCCTCATTGCTAGCCTATGAGCACACTGGAGCCTTTTGCTGCAGCGTCACTACTACTTTTGGCCTTAATGATTGAGGGCAGCTCAGTAATGTGAAAGATAGCATGGTGCAACTGACTAACTACACTTCTGGTAGTGAGGAACTCCTGTTTTCTAATCCAAGAACTGGCCATTTGTGTCTTTGTTCAAGTCGCAGTTTTCTGCTTTAGTTTCTTCATTTGCAAAATAAAGAAAATAACACTTTATTTCTACATCATAGGGCTGTTGTGATGAATACTTAGCATTTGTAAAATGCTATATAAGTGCTAAGTATTATTGTACTTGTATATTCTATTGTACACATAGATAGAGGAATACTGCAGAGAGACAATGCAATACAGATGGAGAAATAGGCAGAGAGAAATGAGAATGCAGAAACCAGAGGAAGACCAGTCAGGTCGGAGAATTAATAAAAATCTAGAAAGATTAGAAACAGAGAAAATGAAATGAGATTCAACCTTTAAAAGTGCAAGCTAATACATTTGGAGGAAAATTATCTGAAACGGATTCAGTGGGAGACAGAAAGGCATATAGGACTGCTGGGGTTTGAAACCCCTGCCTGTCATGCTGACCCATACTGTCTCATTATTTCCTTGTGCTCCCCCATCTGTCTATTTCCATCTGTTGTCGCTTGTCTTATATTTAGACTGTGAGCTCTTTGGGCAGGGGCAGTCTTTTGGTTCTGCATTCCTAACGTGCCTTGTACAACAGGGTTCTAGTACCTAACTTGGTCTCCTAGGTGCTACATTAATACAAGAAATACGTATATTAATAACATAATAATAATCATTGTACTGGTCATAATAAACAGCCAGATTAGACATGGAGATTGTAATATGATTTGGCTGTGAAAAAAAGGCCAATGGAATTTAGTACTGTTTCAGTGAAAGAATCACATTATAGGACAGGGAGGTAAATACTCCTTCTTTTTGGGCCCAGTCCACTGTTGACTTCTATGAGATTGTATATGGTTCTGGATCAGACCTGGAATGTATGCTATCTTTCCCAGGTTTCTCAATACTAAATAGCTACTGACCAACTGGAGGGGTTTCAAAGACCAACAACAAAAATTGTCAGAGGCTGGAGGGACAGATGTCTGCCTAAAGATTTAAAATGCTAAATATATATACTATAGCTTGGCTAACTGAGAGCTAAATTAGGGGATGTGCTAACAGTCTATGAAAATCTGAGGGTGTAAATCCAATGCTCCAGAAGACTTATTCAGTGTGGTAAACAGGGATTTAACTAGGAGTTAATAGGATTAAAGTAACAAAGGAAAAACTTAAGCTGGATATCAGAGAATTCTTCCTGACAGTGAGAGAATAAACAAATATACAATATTTAGCTCTTATTTAGCACATTTTATCCCTAGATCCTCAAAACACTTTACAGAGGAGGATAAGTAAAATTATTCCCTTTTTGCATGTGGAGAAACTGAGGCAATCTCCTAACTAAGGCAAGTAGCTGGACATTTATGGCTTTAAAAATCAAACCCAACACTTTTAAATTTCAGCTGGAGATGCAGGACTTACCTAAACAGTTAGTGCATGGCATGCTGAGGTGTAAATTTACAGTACACCAGCTTGCCATGCACTAACTGGTTGTGTGGATCCCTTCTACGGTACATTAAAAGTTCCCTAGTGCACTTTGATCTACTGATGTTTGAAACCTCAGTAGATCAATGTGCAACAGGGAACTTTTAGTTAATGGTAGCAGGGTCCATGTTGCCAGATAGTGCACAACCAGCTGGTGCACTTGTAGATTCACACCCCACCTTGTTGCACATTAACTGTCTATTTATTGAAGAGCTGCATTGTTGGTGAATGATCCTTATTGAGTGGTTTAAGGTACCCTCTTGGTGTTTATTATAAATCCATGTGCTTACAGAAGAGCCAGAGTCTGATCTGTGGCATTGTAGTACTGCAGACTGGGATGCGACTCTGACTAAAATGTCATCCAACAGGGATACAGGCGAATATCTTGGGACCTGAGCCTGGTTATCATAACCACCAGCATCTTCCTAAATACCCAGGGGGCCAACAGGAGACTGAATGGAAGTGTTCGGTACTGATAGTAATCTGTGCTATAAGGAAATATCAGAAGCCTGCAGTGGAAGGGGTGCACTAGAATGTGAAGGTATGTGTCTGCTAAATCCACTGTGATTAGGGAGTCCCTTCAGACAGGGATGTCATTATCACACGTATAGAACTGTTTTTTTCATCCATTTGTTGAGACTTTCAACATCAGGGATAGCCCTGACTCCTCCAGTGTGCTTCTGAACAGTGAAGAAGATGGACTAAAGCCCTGAGAAATGCTCTTCTGGAGGAAGTCCTTCTTTCACTCCCATGTCCAGTAGATAGGAGACCTCATTCTGGACTAGCTTGTACTTGGCAGGATCTGTGTTGACTGGAGATTGGATGAAGAAGGGGTGTGGTGGAGCCCGTGGCTCAAGCATGTATCCCTGAGCACTCTCACACACACCTGCTTGTCTGTGGTTGAAGCAAACCATTCTTCTTGAAAATGAGAACTCCTCTCTCCCAAACTCTGGTCTGAGCAGACACACATTTGCTCATTGTCATACAGGGCTTCCGGAAGCTGCAGGAGCTCCTCTAGGTTTTCTGCTCACTCCTCAGCTCCAAGGTTTTCCCTTGACATATTCATTGTCTTTTCTCTGGAATCTTGGAGGAAGATGGAAGAAAGGAGCCACTCTGTCTGAAAGTGGGTCTGTGATCTCTTCATAGGGCATTAACTGGAAAGAAGAGGGATTGTTTGGTTTTAGCCACATTTTCAGCCACTATCTTATGAAATTTTATCTTATTGTATCTAACTTTTCTTCAAGAGGGAGAGATCCTGTGAATTAAGAGGTGCATAGGACTTGTTTGGAGTGAGTATCTATTTTCTAGGAATGAAGCCGTATGTGTCTCCTGGCTCCAGAACTAGATGCTGTGGCCCTGGCAAAAAACAAAACAAAACAAAACAAAACAAAAAAAACCCACAAAAAAAACAAAAGACCCCCCCTCATAGTATCCATTGAAGCATCTGCCAAGAAGGTTGTTGCTAGGGTGATTTTCCTAAATATAAACTTAAAGTTGGTTTGTTTTTTTCCCTGAAGGGCTCTAAGGACATTGTGGCTTGAGCAATATAAGTGTCTTCCAGAGATGCTCTGGGAGTGGCTGAAGAAGTACCAAAACCCCTTCTGAGGGTGCTTTCCACCTGCCTATCTGCTGGATTCTTGGAAAGAAGTCTTCTTTGGGTGAAATCACCATGTCCCTTCTAAGAGATGCTGCAGCAGCACTGATCTTAGGCACATCAGTGATGGTATTTTTGGGTCCTGAGCTTGTAGAATCTGAAAATGTGCCTATTAATGTATTTTACCATTTTCAGGAGCTTCTCTCTCCACCTTGAAATCAATGGAATTGCTACTTTGGGAGACAATTTAGTGGGGAAAGTATTTGTTCTGAGGCTTGTCCTCAAGGGACTGCTCTGGTTGTACCTGTAACAAGGCTACGACCTTTTTGCACATGGTTTCAAACTTCTCAGGGGGAAAAAAAACACTTTGTTGCATTTTGTCTGAATCTGATCATTCTCTTTCATTGATAGAGGAACAGGGATCTGAGTCTGAGTCCAAATACTTTTTGGGCTTGTTGGAATGTTTTCCAACTGCATGCTTTGCAGTTCTGCTCTGTGTCTCCTGGTGGTAGAGTTGTGGCTTCTTGAGGGGATGGGGTGCCAATATGCCTATCCAGCTCAAAGCTCTGTGCCCATCAGTGCTATGGCAGCTGGCTGAGAATAGGCGGGTCATAATTCACTGTCTGTGGAGCTTGCTAAAGCTGCTTTGCAGTTGGAGCACCATTTGGGTGTAGACTTGTGATTGCTTGGCTGCTCTGTTATCCCTGAAAGCTCAAGCAAGGAGTGGCTTCGGTGGCTACGTTACTGGGTAGCTTGTCCAGGAGGACGAGGAGGAGGAGAGAAAACAAAGAAAGCTGCTCACTACTACTCAAAAGTGAAAAAAAACAAGTAGGAAAAGGAGAGGTCAGGAGCAATGAGAAATGTGATGGACTGCAGACGCAGAGTCAGAAGATCTGGCGGCAAGCCAGAGAAAAGCAGACATAGCCAGCACGGGTTGTGGTGCAGCTTTGAACTGCATATGGAACTGCACTTGGGAGGGGAATAACTCATGCACAGCAGAACTGTGGAATACTTTGGGATACAGAGAATATCTGGGTACTAATGGGCTCTTGAAAAAGGCATAACAAGAACCAATGGGTGGAGCTGAAGACAAAGACATTGAAATTGGAAATAAGGCACACATTTTTTTTTTAACTAACCACTGACACAATCTTCCAGTGGTAGTGGCAGATTCTTTCTCTCTTGACGTCTTCAAATCAAGACTGGTTGCCTTTCTGGAAGATATACTTTAGTATATCTTTAGTATACCTTAGAAAAGGTTCAGAAAAGGGCAACTAAAATGATTAGGGTTTGGAACGAGTCCCACATGAGGAGAGATTAAAGAGGCTAGGACTTTTCAGCCTGGAAAAGAGGAAACTAAGGGGGGATATGATAGAGATATATAAAATCATGAGTGGTGTGGAGAAAGTGAATAAGTTATTTACTTGTTCCCATAATATAAGAACTAGCGGCCACCAAATGAAATTAATGGGTAGCAGGTTTAAAACAAATAAAAGGAAGTTCTTCTTCACTCAGTGCACAGTCAACCTGTGGAACTCCTTGCCTGAGGATGTTGTGACGACTAGGACTATAACAGGGTTTAAAAGAGAACGGGATAAATTCATGGAGGTTAAGTCCATTAATGGCTATTAGCCAGGATGGGTAAGGAGTGATGTCCCTAGCCTCTGTTTGTCAGAGGGTGGAGATGGATGGCAGGATCATTACCTGTTAGGTTTAATCCCTCTAGGGCACCTGGCATTGGCCACTGTCCATAGACAGGATACTGGGCTGGATGGACCTTTGGTCTGACCCAGTATGCCCATTCTTATATTCTTAGGAGAGAGTCAAACACAAGTTATTGAGCTCAACACAGGAGTGACTGGGTGAAATGTAATGACTTGTAATATACAGGAGGTCAGACTAGATGATCTAATGGCCCCTCCTGGCCTTAAACTTGAACACTTAATGATTAATAATATCCAGAGCATCTGATACATTTAATATCAGACTAGACACATGATATTTTTCTCATACGCAAAGCATATAATCAGCCTTTGCAGTCATCATAGTCTGTGTGCCAAGAAGACATCTGTGTGGAGACTAACAATGGTCAATGGGTGTCAAGCGATGGAGTCGTGACCAAACTCTGCACTACTGTTTCCTTAAAACAATAGGTGATCAGCTCTCTCTGAGAGAGGCAGCCACAATCTGTACCATGAATGAACCTAATACTTTGCTGCTGGCTTAAAGTAGCCCTGGGTCCAAGACACAGGTTGCAGCATGAGTACTCGCAGACTCTCCTCTATCTCAGTGAGCAAAACTGGCTGAAACAAACAGATAACATAAAGGAGGAACAAACACTGCTAAAGTAGTGCAACCAACTGGGCAGAACTGCAAGAAGTCTCAGAAACAAGGGCAATAAAGTGCTTAGGCTGGAAGTATGTGCTGCAGATATATTTGTTATATACTATCACGTACCTTCACTACCACATGAAATGAAATGGAAGTGGCTGAAAACAGTAGCACACTGCAATAGCTTTGCAGTCTTTGAACACATTTTAAGGGTACACAATATAAATCCTTTACTGAATGGATCTCACTTCAAAGCATACATGATATCTCTGTGAATTTCAATGTATATCTCAATATATAGCATGATTATGTTAATACAGACTTTTGAGCCATTACAGTGCATAATGGCATAAAGTATTGACAATATATATTGGAAAAGTAAGAAAATTAGTATATGGGCTGCAGAAGCAATTTTTCCAAACTTATTAACCCAGAAGTATTAAACTTTTGTTTAAACCGCTACCAAAAGACTTTAGGAAACAAAGGACTGTGTGCAATATTTCATTTTTGAAGTCAGTGAATTGGCCTGTGAATATTAATACACACGTGAAATCTCCTCCTTCCTCCCATCCCCCCAAAACATGTGCTTTTCAATTTTCTGCTTACACTTGTAAACAGAAAAAACAGCTTAAGGGAACTAGGAATGAGTGTTTTTTAAATTGCCACTGGAATGAAAAACTGTATGCCAAAGTGCATTTTAATGGACACATTTTAACCATTTCTGCTCATAAAACTTCAATGACCCAATTTTATGGTACCCCATGATATTTAGATAACCGAAGTTGCAGTGTACTACTGTCAAAATAGTATTACACTACTACTGTCTTTAGAAAATATTTCTATTGATATTTTTAAGGGAGAATGCAGTCTTTTCATGAATTTTTTCTATATGAATACTATATTACTTTAAAACAAAGCTTTGGTATCAACATTCTTTTCAAAAATTGCTTTTGGATGAGGTTTAATTGGAGGGAGACTTTTTTTATACCACTATTAATAATACCTCTAGCGGGTGCAATCCCATTTTCCCAGTATCATTTCGATTCAAACTCTTCAATGGAGTAGCAGGCTGCAATTTCTGCACCTCTGCTGTAATTCTACTGTAATTCTTGCACAGAAGCATAATCAATCAACCCTATCTTCCCCATGCTAGCCAACTGTCCCCTTAAATGCAGCAATAGAATTCAATATGAATAGAATTGCAGTGTTAGGGGGACAACCAGCCACTACACAGAGACAGGGTTGATTAACATTAAAGCATTTGTGGAAGAGTTATAGAAGAATTAACAACAGAGTCACTGAAATTTGCAGCCTCCACACTTCATGGGAGGGAAAGGAAGCTACAAGAGGTGCTGCTAATAAATAAATCTGCCTTTCAACTAAAGCTGCATCAAAAATCATCTTTTGTAGCTTCAGCTTCAATTTATGGGCTGCTTTTATTAACTATGTGAAAATTGGTTGTGACTTCAATTCTAGAGTGGCTACAATTCTAGGACAGCTTAAATTCAAAGTCATAGGGAACATTTTCTTAAACTAGGACATATCCTTCCAAATTGATTCTTCTCCCCACTCCTCATTGAGGTAGTCAGAGAGGGGGTGGAACTTGAACACACTGAATTTCTGGTTTTCTTACTCAGTACAAAAAATAGGTGTAACATCATTGCACAGTACTTTTTCAGTATGCAGTTTCTATTGTTCAGCTGTAGAAATTCTTGTAAGATCTGTGGTGACCCTGCCAAACCATAACTCTCAAAAATCTTGGCTTTGTGGATTTTTTTAATATTCAAATTATCTGACTAAATTTTGCTTTAATTTGAGTACAAACTTGAATATATTAAATTTATCTATACAATAGCTCATTTTGTATAACCAACTCATTATTAGACTTTGAATATAAAGCAAAACTACCATGAAGCCACACTTCATGAACTTAGGTTTCAGAGTAGCAGCCATGTTAGTCTGTATTCGCAAAAAGAAAAGGAGTACTTTTAACTTAGTCTTGAATAGAGACTGGGAGTGGCTAAGTCATTATGCAAGGTAACCTATTTCCCCTTGTTTTTTTCTACCCTCCCCCCACCCCTTCCTCAGACGTTCTTGTTAAACCCTGGATTTGTGCTGGAAATGGCCCATCTTGATTATCATACACATTGTAAGGAGATGTTTCAGAGTAACAGCCGTGTTAGTCTGTATTCGCAAAAAGAAAAGGAGTACTTGTGGCACCTTAGAGACTAACCAATTTATTTGAGCATGAGCTTTCGTGAGCTACAGCTCACTTCATCGGATGCATACCGTGGAAACTGCAGCAGACTTTATATACACACAGAGAGTGATAAAGGAGAGTGATCACTTTAGATAAGCTATTACCAGCAGGAAAGTGGGGGGGGGGAGAAGAGAAAACCTTTTAAAGTGGTAAACACCCATTTTTTCATGGTCTGTGTGTATAAAACATCCTCACTGCATTTTCCACTTTATGCATCTGATGAAGGGATGTAGCTCACGAAAAGCTTATGCTCAAATAAATTGATTAGTCTCTAAGGTGCCACAAGTACTCCTTTTCTTTTCATGAACTTAGTTTCTTTTATCCTGAATCCCACACTGTGGATGTAACAAGGTAACAGAGATCTTCTGTTGAGCCACCCTGTTGGTTTTGTAAACCCAGCAGAGAGATGATAAATTCCTGCTGACTCACTGAAGCAGGTATGAATTTTTTGTGATTCCTGTGAGCCTGAACTTGCCTAAACCTGAGTTACCTCTGAGTCTGAGCCTGCTTAATCCTGACGAGTCATCCCTGAGCCAGAGAATATGATGACTAATTAAAGGCAATTGCCTGCAGGTCTTGTTATAGGCCCCAGGTCATTCAATCAGGGTTCTACCAATCCACAGGTTACAACTCACCCAGGTGATCCCAAGGATCCTAAGGGAAACAGTCTCTCCAGTCAGTTGAACATTATTACCTGGCAGGGAACACTCTCATTGCCAGTAATTTCAACAGAGCGCCCCTGTTCCTGCTCTAACTGTTCCTGTTTCCATTTGAGCCAGCCTCTACTCCAGCCTCCATCTGCTCCTGCCTGAGCCAACTGACCAAAGACTATGACAGTCTTGTTAACTTGAATTATAAAAAATGGGGTGGTACTTTCCTAAGCTCAGCCAATTTGGGATAACAAAATAAAATGCCACTCACACCAGATTGTGAAGATGCTCAAAATATGAGCATGTGTACTCTGCTAAGTTTCTAAGACTTGGCTCCTCCTCAGAGATAGATGCTTAGATACACATGGGGAATGAGCAGTCCCAGTACATTGTAAAGATCGTCATAATATGCTTAACCTCATCCTTTCTTACATGCTGGGATCAGCAATGAAATAGATAAAAATGCTCACATTTTATATTATTGTCATTTGGCATTTGAGTTACTGGGTTCTAAGAGGAAGGGGCCAGGTCTCACCTCTCAGAACTGTTGCTTCTGGATTTCTGTGGACTCAGGAAGACATCACCACATTGGTTTGCATACTTCCAAATCTATTTGTTGCATCCGTAAGTGATGAACGTTTTTTTATGAAATCTGAAAATCTTGAGCACAAGATGGCAGCCTCAAAAAAGTTCAAGCCTTGATTGCTTGCTGAATTGTGAGAGAGGTGCCAAAACTCCAGCCAAGCTTAGGGAGAAACACAAACTATGTCTAACACTATGAGCTAGGCTCCTCTGCTCGTGTACACATACTTGTGCTAGCTTTCATGGAGCTAGGACAAGTCTAAATAGCAGTGTCAACGTGGTAGCATGGGTAGTGGCAGCAGAGGCAAGGCTGAGCCATGTTGAGTACATACCCACTGGTTTCAGGTGGGTTTGTACTCAACATGGCTCTGCTGTGCATCCACTGCTGCTAGGCATGTTACCATGGCTATACGGCTATTTATACTCATTCTAGCTCAATGAGAGACATAGAGCAGACAAGTGGTTTTCAAACTTTTTTACTGGCAACCCAGTTGAAGAAAATTGTTGATGCTTGCGACCCAACGGAGCTGGGGATGAGGGGTTTCAGGTGTGGGAGGAGCTCAGGGATGAAGGGTGCAGGAAGGGGCTTTGGGTTTGGGGGAGGGCTCAGAGGTGGAGGAGGGGATTGGGGCATGAGATTGTGGCACTTGTTTACCTCGAGAGACTCCTGGTCAGCGGTGCAGTGGGGGTGCTAAGGCAGGCTTCCTGCCTGTCCTGGCACCATGGACCACACTGAGCCCCAGAAGTGGCCAGCAGCAGGTCCAGCTCCTAGGCTGGGGGGGGGAGGTCAGGAGGCTCTGGCCGCTGCTCTTGCCCGCAGGCACTGCCCCTCCACCCCAGCTCCCATTGGCCACGGTTCCTGGCCAATGGGAGTGTGGAGCCGGTGCTCGGGGCAGGGACAGCGCACAGAGCCCCGAAGTCCCCCAGTGTAGGAACTGGACCTGCTGCTGGCTGCTTCCGGGGTGCAGCACGGTTTCAGAACAGGTAGGGACTAGCCTGCCTTAGCCAAGCAGCCCCGCCGGCTGGACTTCTAATGGCCTGGTGGGTGGTGCTGACCAGAGCTACCACGACCCAGTGCCTTGCATTCCACGACCCAGTACTGGGTCGCGACCTGCAGTTTGAAAACCACTGGCGTAGACATATCCTGAGTCACAGGTTTATGCTTTTATCATGGTTATTAGAATTACCAGTAAAGATAAACCTTAAGAATTAAATAAGTGTGGATCAAAAGTAATACTGGATATAGGTTCACAACAGAGCAGGGTGAGAATGTGAGCTACTTACACAGAGTTGTAACTGTTATGAAACTGGGTCTAATTACAATTTCTATACTATGGTGCAGCACACAAATCTATGCAAAAACTGCTTTCTTGAAATCAGTTAGCTTGGGGAAGGAGAAGATTAGTAAAATCCTTTGTGAGATCATACTTTGTTGATCTAATCAACTTAAGATTGTATTGATTTTATGTGGCTACAAAATAAATGTCTGCAGTTCTATTTTACTTTAACCAAAACAAATGGCTAAAAAGTTTAATGAATTATTAATGCCTAATTTTAGCTTCTTTCTGCTTTGCTTCTAGTGGTCCAAATGAGAAACAAGCACCCAGCCCTGGTACATGTATTGCATAAATCAAGGGGAAAAGTTAACTGCTTATGAGTGACGTCGATCAAATATTACTTTGCAGGCTTAACGTTAGTTCAAGATTGTGCCCACTCCCTGTGTAGGTGTGAAAAAAGGAGTGGCTGGAAGGAGAACAATTAAAAGACTCCTCTCCACTTTTGTGCCCTGCACCGGAGTCAGTTTCTCAGAGAGCAGGAGAACTGCTGACACTGGACTTCAGGGGGGTAGAAAGGAGGAGGAGAGTCATGGGACTGTTCCTACCAGTACCAGCCAACAGAGCTTTTGGGGCACAAAGGAGAGCAAATGCTACTCCAGTGGAAAAGGTGGCACAGCAGCCACACTCGTCGAGAGCTCCTCCGTAAGGGAGCATCACTATTTCACCCCTCCACTGGGGTAAGGCCTTAGGTTTGCACGGGGGTGAGGAAGATCATACATGTAAAAGAAACCTATGTGATGTATTATATAAAATCAAATGAGCAAGAATGAACATAGGCAATTCCAATAATCAGGTTATAAACATCTGTCTGTACCTCACTGCTTCCTCAGTCATCATCTTTATGCCTTGTATTTTCTTCAGTTCAGAGTTACAATTTTCTATCTTCATCTTATGGGCTTTAGTTGCTTTTTCATTTTGGTCATAGAGACTCGAGATATCTTTGTGGAGGGAGTCATTTTCCATTTTTTTTTTTTTGTTCAGCTTAGCAAGAAGGTTTATATGCTTAGGAGCTTGGTTCATACCTCCTCTTTGGCTTCTCAGCAGCCAGGAAGGAAAGGGTTGTATCCTACCTCTGCCTCATAGTAACCACAGCACTGACTGGACCAGGTACTGGTTGGTGAAATGGATACTAACTAAGCTGCAAGGCTGGTGAATTCCCCTCCTCACGAGGGCAGGCAAAATCACTCTACTAGGAGAAAGTAGGGTCTAAAGGATAGGTAGTCAGAGAACCCGGGTGTTATTCCCATCGGTCCACTCTCATCAGTTCACTTCCTTGCCCACCTCTGTGACATGGACCAAGATCACAGATGAAAAGTGCTATATAAATCCTCAGCAACATTACTAGCATTATTAGTACTTCTGTCCTTCTGTGGGCTATTGAGTGTGCAGCAGCAGGGACATTCTCATACAGGAGACAAGGGAACAAGGCCACCAATGGCTGCTGCTCCTTACTGTATATGTTCGGCTACAGTTTCCTTAACCATGTAGGAAAGCCCTTGGTCCTTTAGCTGTTCCTGCTGGGCTCAACACCTAGCCCCCTTCTCTAGATCAGAAAAGGGACAACCATCCCCAGGTTCTGAGCAATCCTCTGAGGAGGGAAGGAAAAATCAAGAAGTTGCACCAGCCCTGCAGTCCAGTGAGAGGAGAGGTTGAACCAGACCCCTAAATATGGACTGTAGAAAAAGCTATTTTCTATACCTCTTCCCACTTCCACAATTCCTGGTTCTCTGCAGCCAGTGCTGTGCAAACACCCACGCCATTGTTAGTAAATGTGTTCACTTAGATGAGTGAGTAGGTGATGTGGGTAAACTGGGGTGGGTGGGGACATAGAGATGGGGTGAGTTAGAAAACAGAATTTCTGTGGGGATATTGTTAGGAACAAGAAGAGAGGTAAACAGTTTGAAAAGGAAGAGAGAAAAAATACATGTAGGAAGGGAAATGAGGGGAACAAAGAAGATGAACGGACATGGAAAACAATTTAATACCAACTTCAATATATCTGTATTCATTCCCAGACAATCAAAAATAACTCCTTGCAAGCACGTTTGGTTTTGATATAGCCATATGTCTCACATGTAATTCGCCGATATCTATTATCAGGTTAGTACAGGTACTCCTACACATGTCCCGTCCAATATGACACTTTCTGTTACTCTCTGTACACTTTCTGTTACACTCTGTGTCCCCTATTTATTTTTAAATATTTTCAATTCTGGTAAATACGTCTCACCACCTCAACCCTGGATAAGCATCTTGCACACCTTTGCTGTAGTAGAGGTTGTGCCTCTTTAGGAGTTTGTTTGGTTATTTCTGGCAGCTCAAGCACAAGATCTTTTTAGGGAGAACATTGTTCCTCTTCCAAGTAATCAGGATGCCCCTAGGTAATGATAGCTGGCTCACTGGTAATGGTATACAATCCTGTACACAAAATTGTGGGATTAGTGCCCACCACTGTCAAAGGGGGAGGTCATTTGTGGAAATGTCTAATTTATTAAAGTGATAGCAAGCATAGTTTGGTCAAGAACAAATCATACCAAACCAACCCACCCTCTTCCTTGACAGGGTTATTAGCCTGCTGGATGGGGGAGGGGAAGCAGTAGATCTGATATATCTTGATTTAGTAAGGTTTTTTACATAGTCCCACATAACATTCTCATAAGCAATCTAGAGAAATATGGTCTAGATTAAATTACTCTAAAGTGGGTGCACAAATGTTTGAATGACCATATTCAAAGAATCATTATGAATGGTTCATGGTCAAACTGAGAGGGCATATCTAAAGGACACTCATGGGAGTCAGTTATGGGTCTGGTACTTTTCAAAATGTTCATTAAGGGCTTAGATAATGGAGAGAGAGTATGCTTATAAAATTTGCAGATGACACCAAGATAGGAAGATTTGCAAGCACTTTGCAGAACAGGATTAGACTTCAAAACGATCTTGACCAATTCCAGAATTGGTCTGAAATTACAAGATGAAATTCAATAAAGTGTAAAGTGCTTTGCTTTAGAAGGAAAAATCAAATGTACAACTACAAAATGGGGAATAACTGAATAAGTGGTTGTACTGCTTGAAAGGATCGGGGGGGGTGCAGTGAACAGCTTCCCCCTCTGACTGCTGGAATGCTAGTATGCCCTCTTTGTGAATTAAGAAGCAGACGCAGTTAACCAGAATACCTCCACCAATTCCTCTATTATCGCTTATGCTTCAGGTACATCACAACATAGCAGCAATTATGTGAAGACCTCTTCCTGCTCAATGGCTCAGACTTTTATACTGCTAGCTTTCTTCTCAGAGTTATCCAGCTGGTGAGCTAATGACCTCATTAGCTCATCATGCTCCCTACAGGTGCAAGTGATCCCTCCTACCCTTCCAAACCAAACTAACTCAGGCCCACCTAGTGACTACTAACTACACCCAGTGACCTGGATGTTCTAAGTGACAGGGGTGCTGGCTTCCACCAGGCTCAACTTATAACTGCCAACAGCACCCTGTCACAGGTCTATAGTGGATCACAAACTGAATATGAGTCAACAATGTGATGCAATTGTGGAAAAGGTTGATATGATTCTGTGATATATTAACAGGAGTGTTGCATGTAAGACATGGCAGGTAACTGTTCCACTCTACTTGGTGCTGGTGAGGCCTCAGCTGGAATAATGTGTCTAATTCTGGGTTCCACACTATAAGAAAGATGTGGAGGAAAGGTTAAAAAAACCTGGGCTTGTTTTGTCTCGAGAAAAGAAGACTGAGGGGAGACCAGATAACAGTCTTCAGCTATGTAAAGAGCTGTTGTAAAGAGGACTATGATCAATTGTTCTCCATGTCCACTGAAGGTAAGAGAAGAAGTAATGGGCTGAATCGGCAGCCAGGGAGCTTTAGGTTAGCTATTAGGAAAAGTTTCCAACTGTAAAGGCAGTTAAGCTCTGCAATGGGCTTCCAAGGGAGGTTGTGGAATCACCATCACTGGAAGTTTTTAAGAATAGGCTGGACAAACACCTGTTAAGGATAGTCTATGTTTACTTGGTCCTGCCTTAGCACACGGGACTGGACAGGATGGTCCCTTTCAGCCTTACATTTCTACAATTCTATGAGAGGCAAATGAAGGAAATGAAATGGCAGGAGTTGCCAGTACTCAAGATGGCAACTTTCCGTACTGAAATAACCCTTCTGCTATCGTTCACACAGGAAAACACCCACCCTCACCATTCTACAACTCTTACAGTTCCTCCAGTTTATTTTGTAAACAGCTGTAACAAGGTGTAAGAGCAGTATCAGCAGCTTGACTGATAATACCACAACCTGCCTAGTTATTAGGTACCAGAACTTTGTGATCAGTTAAAGACAGAACACTAGTATTCCACAGTTCACTGGTTAGGCTGTTAAAAAGACCCCTTCTCATAAACAAAGACTGAATCTATAGCAGTCTCTTATATGCCTTCTTTTGTAAGCCCAATATTTTGTCTTTTGTTGGGATCACCTGTTGTTGAAGTCTTTGTCTTGGATTTCCAAACTCAGTCATTCTGCGTCCATTGTGGTAGATAAGTGTAAGCATTTCTATTAGTGATTTTAAATGCATGTCTGTTTTGAAAATCCAATCACAGTTATGGGCACTGGATGTTGTGTAATAAGAACGTTGTGCCAATGGGGTACCAGTGTGTGTTTGCAGAGCTGAGATTTTCAAGAGTTAATGGAAGTTGTGTGTGGTTTATAAATCACTCTGGTTCTTCCCGTGATCCCTCACTCTCACTGATCTTGGGAGACAGAGCAGTCCTCGCTCACAGACAACCCCCCAACCTGAAGCAAATACTCTCCAGCAACCACACACCACACAACAAAAACACTAACCCAGGAACCTATCCTTGCAATAAAGCCTGATGCCAACTCTGTCCACATATTTATTCAAGTGACACCATTATAGGACCCAATCACATTAGCCACACCATCAGGGACTCGTTCACCTGCACATCTACCAATGTGATATATGCCATCATGTCCCAGCAATGCCCCTCTGCCATGTACATTGGCCAAACCGGATAGTCTCTACGCAAAAGAATAAATGGACACAAATCTGACATCAGAAATCATAACATTCAAAAACCCATAGGAGAACACTTCAACCTCTCTGGCCACTCAGTAAAAGACTTAAGGGTGGCAATTCTGCAACAGAAAAGCTTCAAAAACAGACTCCAACGAGAAACTGCTGAGCTTGAATTAATATGCAAACTAGATACCATTGGGTCATTACACATATTGAATCTATTTCCCCATGTTAAGTATCCTCACCCCTTCTTGTCAACTGTCTCAATGGGCCATCTTGATTATCACTACAAAAGTTTTTTTTCCCCTGCTGATAATAGCTCATCTTAATTAGCCTCTTACAGTTTGTATGGCAACTTCCACCTTCTCTGTATGTGTATATATATCTTCTTTCTATATGTTCCATTCTATGCATCCAATGAAGTGGGCTATAGCCCACGAAAGCTTATGCTCTAATAAATTTGTTAGTCTCTAAGGTGCCACAAGTACTCCTGTTCTTTTTGCGGATACAGACTAACAGGGCTGCTACTCTGAAAGAAATAACACTTTCTTTTACTTTGTATCTGCGTTGGTGTAAGTATACGAATGCATCTGGAAATAATTTGACTGACTTCTAATTCACTGCTTAAGAATGATACATTTAATTGAATATTCCTGATGTCTTTTCCAAAGTATTTTCTCATAACTCTTAGAGAAGTGTTGCAAAAAGCATGCCCAATCTGTGCAGTAGGATGTAGCTCTGCCATGCAATTGTGATACACATGTTCTATGCTGCATGATTATATTTTGTTTGAAGTGTTGTAGCTGTGTTGATCCTAGGATATGAGAGAGACAAGGTGGATGAGGTAGTATCTTTTATTGGAGGAAGAGACAAGTTTGGTGACATATCATTCATTGGACAAAATCTTTTTTGTGGAAGATACAAGCTTTCAAGCTTTACAGAACTCTGTGAAGCTCAAAAGCTTGTCTCTTCCACCAGTAGAAGTTGGTCCAATGAATTATTAGATTGGCAGATAGGAGGAGGTATGGGCTAAATAGAGTACTGTTTGTTAGACAGGCCTTAAAGCCCTGCAGCCTAATAAGACTGGACAATCAGAAAACCCAGGGTTATTAAGTTCCCCTGCAGTCATTAGCGTCTCCCCTCCCAAAGAGAGATGTTCTTCAATATAGCTTTGAAAGCCTGTAAAATTTGCTCTGGAGCTGTTCAAGCGAATAAGAACAGCTGACATTAATATCAAATGTACAGGATAATGTCATATGGAGGGGACTGATACTGACAGCCACTGCCAGAGAATGTCATTTCTATTCTGGAGGATTGAATCATGAAGAAATATGCCTGCCTGCCACTCGAAGTTTGGAGGAAGATCAAAGCTAGGATCAATGATTAATTGAAACACCATGCCAGTATTCTAGTCTGCCCCATGACTGAATCTTGTTCCTCCTTCTCCCCTACCTTTTTTTATTCATACCTTCTTACTCTTTGACTGCCTAGAATACCGCTAACTCCACTGAAACCCAACTGTCTAGGCTTGCTGCACACATATACTTAAAATGGTTTTGAAACAAGGAGAGAACACTTTGCAAGAATGCAGTGGTTACCTTGTATAATCCAGAAAAGAAAGCTGCAGCAAAGTGGCACCCAGGTGAGATTATGCTATTCTAATTCTTATACTGCCCTCATCATCATATTATCTGATAATCCTGCGGTAGGACATTTATGGGTTAAATGGACAGGACACCACCCCTAGAGCCAATAGTCTAAAGGTGAATGTACAGGAGTGAGATGAAGGATCTGTACAATAATAGGTGTGTTTGTCTTTCTGACACTCTATCTCCATTTTTACTCCTGGGCCTCCACACTAGCCAGTGAATACTAGAAGAGGACACTCTGTTCCCTGTCTGTCCTGATGTTTGGTTCTATAGGTGAATTGCAGAGCATTTATAGCTGCCAGCCCCAGTCCTATACCTTTGTTATGCAGAAGCCTGAATTCTTGCATTGTGAACAGGGTCAGGAAGACCGTTTGCCCATGACTGCTATCCATGCAGCATGTAGGGAACCAGGTCCTGCAGGAATTGAAACAGGGCTCAACAGCTCCTCCTAAGGAGCACTTACATGAGAGGAAAAGGGCTCAACAGGGCTCAATAGCTCCTCCTGAAGCACTTACATGAGAGGAAAGTGATCAGGAACAGTCAGCATGGATTCACCAAGGGAAGGTCATGCCTGACGAATCTAATCGCCTTCTATGATGAGATTACTGGTTCTGTGGATGAAGAGAAAGCAGTGGATGTATTGTTTCTTGACTTTAGCAAAGCTTTTGACACTGTCTCCCACAGTATTCTTGTCAGCAAGTTAAAGAAATATGGGCTGGATGAATGCACTATAAGGTGGGTAGAAAGTTGGCTAGATTGTCGGGCTCAACAGGTAGTGATCAACGGCTCCATGTCTAGTTGACAGCCGGTGTCAAGTGGAGTGCCCCAGGGGTCGGTCCTGGGGCCAGTTTTGTTCAATATCTTCATAAATGATCTGGAGGATGGTGTGGATTGCACTCTCAGCAAATTTGAGTATGATACTAAACTGGGAGGAGTGGTAGATACGCTGGAGGGCAGCAATAGGATACAGAGGGACCTAGACAAATTGGAAGATTGGGCCAAAAGAAATTTGATGAGGTTCAATAAGGATAAGTGCAGGGTCCTGCACTTAGGACGGAAGAACCCAATGCACAGCTACAGACTAGGGACCGAATGGCTAGGCAGCAGTTCTGCGGAAAAGGACCTAGGGGTGACAGTGGACGAGAAGCTGAATATGAGTCAGCAGTGTGCCCTTGTTGCCAAGAAGGCCAATGGCATTTTGGGATGTATAAGTAGGGGCATAGTGAGCAGATCGAGGGACGTGATCGTCCCCCTCTATTCGACATTGGTAAGGCCTCATCTGGAGTACTGTGTCCAGTTTTGGGCCCCACACTAGAAGAAGGATGTGGATAAATTGGAGAGAGTCCAGCGAAGGGCAACAAAAATGATTAGGGGTCTGGAACACATGACTTATGAGGAGAGGCTGAGGGAACTGGGATTGCTTAGTCTACAGAAGAGAAGAATGAGGGGGGATTTGATAGCTGCTTTCAACTACCTGAGAGGTGGTTCCAGAGAGGATGGTTCTAGACTATTCTCAGTGGTAGAAGAGGACAGGACAAGGAGTAATGGTCTCAATTTGCAGTGGGGGAGGTTTAGGTTGGATATTAGGAAAAACTTTTTCACTAGGAGGGTGGTGAAACACTGGAATGTGTTACCTAGGGAGGTGTCAAGGTTCCTCCCCCACTCTGAACTCTAGGGTACAGATGTGGGGACCTGCATGAAAACCCTCCTAAGCTTATCTTTACCAGCTTAGGTCAAAACTTCCCCAAGGTACAAAATATTCCACCCGTTGTCCTTGGACTGGCCGCTACCCCCACCAAACTAATACTGTTTACTGGGGAAGAGCTGTTTGGACGCGTCCTTCCCCCCAAAATACTCCCCAAAACCTTGCACCCCACTTCCTGGACAAGGTTTGGTAAAAAGCCTCACCAATTTGCCTAGGTGACCACAGACCCAAACCCTTGGATCTGAGAACAATGAAAAAGCATTCAGTTTCTTACAAGAAGACTTTTAATAAAAATAGAAGTAAATAGAAATGAAGAAATCCCCCCTGTAAAATCAGGATGGTAGATATCTTACAGGGTAATTAGATTCAAAAACATAGAGAACCCCTCTAGGCAAAACCTTAAGTTACAAAAAAGATACACAGACAGAAATAGTTATTCTATTCAGCACAATTCTTTTCTCAGCCATTTAAAGAAATCATAATCTAACACATACCTAGCTAGATTACTTACTACAAGTTCTAAGACTCCATTCCTGGTCTATCCCCGACAAAGCCCAGCATATAGACAGACACGCAGACCCTTTGTTTCTCTCCCTCCTCCCAGCTTTGGAAAGTATCTTGTCTCCTCATTGGTCATTTTGGTCAGGTGCCAGCGAGGTTACCTTTAGCTTCTTAACCCTTTACAGGTGAGAGGAGCTTTCCCCTGGCCAGGAGGGATTTCAAAGGGGTTTACTCTTCCCTTTATATTTATGACACGCCCCCCAAATCTCAGCTAGGGTGAAACACTGGCTGGGATTTCTTCCTGGAGCTCTAGGAAAAACAGAGTTAATAAGACACATGCATCTCTAAATATACTACCAAGTACATAAAGACTAACAATATTTTCCACATCTCAAGGACGATTTTAACCAGTTGATTCTGGGAAACTTTCACGGGAGAGTGCATCAGCCCCTTTGTTAGAAGCTCCTGAGATGTGTTGGATGTCGAAATCAAAATCTTGGAGAGCTAAACTCCACCGAAGAAGTTTTTTGTTAGTTTCCTTGACGGCGTGAAGCCACTTCAGTGCAGCATGGTCGGTTTGCAGGTGGAAACGCCGTCCCCAAACATATGGGCGTAGCTTTTCCAGAGCGTAGACAATGGCATAACATTCTTTTTCAGTGACTGACCAGTTGCTTTCCCTCTCAGACAGTTTTTTGCTGAGAAACACTACAGGGTGGAATTCTTGATCAGGTCCTTTCTGCATTAAAACTGCTCCCACACCACGCTTGCATGCATCTGTGGTTACTAGGAACGGTTTGTCAAAGTCTGGGGCCCTTAGTACAGGGTCAGACATGAGTGTCGCTTTAAGCTTGTTAAAGGCCTTCTGACACTTTCCG
Organism: Caretta caretta; assembly: GCF_965140235.1. Taxonomy (NCBI): domain Eukaryota; kingdom Metazoa; phylum Chordata; order Testudines; family Cheloniidae; genus Caretta; species Caretta caretta. The sequence goes on from NC_134207.1 coordinate 54,650,118, forward strand.
GTCCACTGAACAGCATTTGGCTGTTTCTTTTTGGTTAGGTCTGTCAGTGGGGCAGCGATTTGGCTGTAGTGCGGTACAAATCGTCTGTAATAACCGGCCAAGCCTAAGAAGGATTGAACCTGTTTCTTTGACTTTGGGACAGGCCACTTTTGGATAGCATCCACTTTGGCCTGTAGGGGGCTGATAGTTCCTTGACCCACCTGGTGTCCAAGGTAAGTCACTCTGTTTAGGCCTATTTGACACTTCTTAGCCTTAACAGTTAGTCCTGCCTCCCTTATGCGCTCAAGGACTTTTTGTAGATGTTCCAGGTGGTCTGCCCAGGAATCCGAAAATATGGCCACATCGTCAAGGTAGGCGACTGCATATTCTCCTAATTCCGCTAGGAGACCATCTACAAGTCTTTGGAAAGTGACGGGTGCATTTCGCAGCCCGAAAGGGAGTACATTAAATTCATACAGCCCGAGATGTGTGATGAAGGCTGACCTTTCCTTGGCAGATTCATCTAGCGCTACCTGCCAGTACCCCTTGGTTAAGTCCAAGGTAGAGATGAACTGGGCCCGTCCCAGTTTCTCTAATAGTTCATCTGTGCGTGGCATGGGATAGTTGTCTGGGCGAGTTACAGCATTTAGCTTACGGTAGTCCACGCAAAAACGTATTTCCCCATCTGGTTTGGGAACTAGAACCACTGGAGATGCCCATGCACTTTCAGAGGGGCGGATTACCCCCATCTGTAACATATCCTGGATCTCCCGTTCTGTAGCAGTTTTAGCTTGAGGAGACACCCGGTAAGGTTGGACCCTAATTGGGTGAGCATTACCTGTGTCAATGGAGTGGTATGCCCGTTCAGTCAGTCCTGGGGTGGCTGAGAACTTTGCCGCGTAGCTAGTGCACAGCTCCTGGATCTGCTGTCGCTGCATACGCCCAAGGGTCATGGAGAGGTTCACCTCTTCCACACCACCAGCACATTTCCCTTCGTAGTAGACACCTTCAGGCCACTCAGCGTCGTCTCCTCCCTGGGCTGTAAACTGACAAACCTTTAATTCTCTGGAATAAAAGGGCTTTAGAGAATTAATATGGTACACCTTAGGCTTTCGGTTGGAGGTGGGGAATGCTATGAGATAATTAACAGCTCCCAGGCGCTCCTGGACCGTGAATGGCCCTTCCCACGATGCTTCCATTTTATGGGCCTGGAGCACCCTTAAGACCATGACCTGGTGTCACGGAGTCCCTGGGCGATGATCTGGAACTGCTCCCCATGAAGCCAGTCAGGACTCTGGGGCAGTCGCCTTTCTGTGAGCAGCCTGTCTTCAGGACACGCAGCTCACTCAGCTTCCACCTTCCTGGGTCTGACCTCGGAGCATTCAGCATCCTCTGCCCCTCCGTGCGCTTCCCACAGCGAGTCCGCTCAGGCGGGGCTCCTGGGGAAGCCAGAGGGTCCTGCACCCCAACTTCGCAGTCAGACGTGACTCTCACCCAGCCAGTAAAACAGAAGGTTTATTAGATGACAGGAACATGGTCTAAAACAGAGCTTGCAGGTGCAGAGAACGGGACCCCTCAGCTGGGTCCATTTTGGGGGGCAGTGAGCCAGACAACCACATCTGCACTTCACTCCATGTCCCAGCCAGCCCCCAATTGAAACCCCCTCCAGCCCCTCCTCCTCTGGGCTTTGTTCCTTTCCCGGGCCAGGAGGTCACCTGATTCCTTTGTTCTCCAACCCTTCAGCTCTCACCTTGCAGGGGGGGAAGGGCCCAGGCCATCAGTTGCCAGGAAACAGGGTGTCGCCCATTCTCTGTGTCCAGACCCCTTCACACACCTGCCCTCTAGGGCTCTGCAATGATCATACACCCTTACTCCACCCCCTAGATACTTAAGAACTGCATAGGGGAAACTGAGGCACCCCCACACTATTCAGAGGAAACATTAAGAACAGTCCCACTTCATCACATCTCTCCCCCCTTCGAGATCGAACTGAGCGGGGTCACTTTAGCCGGTGACCTGGGGAAGTTCGAAGCCACCAACGTTCCCATGGATGCCCCAGCATCTCTCCCATTCCTTGGTAGGAGTTACACCAGGCCCTTCCAGTTTCACGCCCTCCCTTAGGTCAGGGGTGGTCGATAGCACTCGCAGGCCGTATGTGGGAAGGTTTATGCAGCCCATGCCCTTTGGCCACCCCAAGAATGTCTCCCCATTGACCATCACCTTCTGCTCCCACTGGAGGTCCGGGGGGCCTGGCCCCAGGAAACTCCACACAGACATATAGGTTGGGGTCAGGAGTGGGAGCCTGTCCACATCCCCAACCATCTGGCTGACGGAGTCTATGGCCTTGGGACCCAGCAAGGGAGCTAGACACCGGGGCTTTTCCGCAGGGTCCCCTTGGTTCAAATCGCCAGCCTGCTCAAAGGCAGTGAGGTGGGCATCCACACACACCCCCCTTAACCAGGGGCAGCAATTTAGTCTCGAGGTTCCCTGCAGAACTGGCCCCCCGGGATCTATCCCCACTCACCCCGGGGAGGTCCCCTAGGCCTCTCCGCTCCCCCACCGCCAGTTCATCCTGCTGCTGCTTCTGCAGCTCTTTCTCGGGCTCTCGCTGTCTCCCATGGTCCTCTTGCTCTCTCAGACTCGGCTCCAATCCCGTCCGTCTCGATCCCCCGATGGGGAACCCGATCGTGAAGACCCTCGTCTGGTCGGGGACAGGAGTCTTGGCGATGCCTGGCTCCCGCTTCAGCTGCTCCCAGATCCTGCTATACCCCCAGTTGGGGTCAGGAATCTGTTCCTTAGAGCGGTCATCCTCCTCCAGCTGCACGATTAACTCTGCTTTGGTGAACTTTCCAACGCTCAACCCTCTCTTTCTGCACAGGGTTACAATGTCCTTCTTAAGGAGACGGTGACAGGCCATCACTCCGCTCCTCCCAAGTTGTTGTGGACTCACAGGCCCGTGTGTTCTCAGCTCCCCACGGTTTCCAGGGAGAACCCCTAGTCTGCCAGCCCTTCTCGAGGTCACCACCTCTTTGCCAGGGTCGAGCTGCAGACTCCTCCGCCACTGAGACTGCTCACTGCAGTCCCCAGGGGGACCCCATTACTGCACAGTCCTTCTCGCTGGTCACACACTCCCAGGGGTTAACCGCCCCCCGAAACCGCTCCTCTCTGAGCCTTCAGCAGGCCTGGTCCTCGGCAATCCCCCTGCGTGTTACTGCTCCCCAGTCACTTACTGCAGGAAGCACCATCCACGGGGTGCAGTACATCCCACCGCTGCCACCAGTTGTCACGGAGTCCCTGGGCAATGATCTGGAACTGCTCCCCATGAAGCCAGTCAGGACTCTGGGGCAGTCGCCTTTCTGTGAGCAGCCTGTCTTCAGGACACGCAGCTCACTCAGCTTCCACCTTCCTGGGTCTGACCTCGGAGCATTCAGCATCCTCTGCCCCTCCGTGCGCTTCCCACAGCGAGTCCGCTCAGGCGGGGCTCCTGGGGAAGCCAGAGGGTCCTGCACCCCAACTTCGCAGTCAGACGTGACTCTCACCCAGCCAGTAAAACAGAAGGTTTATTAGATGACAGGAACATGGTCTAAAACAGAGCTTGCAGGTGCAGAGAACGGGACCCCTCAGCTGGGTCCATTTTGGGGGGCAGTGAGCCAGACAACCACATCTGCACTTCACTCCATGTCCCAGCCAGCCCCCAACTGAAACCCCCTCCAGCCCCTCCTCCTCTGGGCTTTGTTCCTTTCCCGGGCCAGGAGGTCACCTGATTCCTTTGTTCTCCAACCCTTCAGCTCTCACCTTGCAGGGGGGGAAGGGCCCAGGCCATCAGTTGCCAGGAAACAGGGTGTCGCCCATTCTCTGTGTCCAGACCCCTTCACACACCTGCCCTCTAGGGCTCTGCAATGATCATACACCCTTACTCCACCCCCTAGATACTTAAGAACTGCATAGGGGAAACTGAGGCACCCCCACACTATTCAGAGGAAACATTAAGAACAGTCCCACTTCGTCACACCTGGTCTCCTACTTTGAAGGAATGCTCTCTGGCATGTTTATCATACCAGGCTTTTTGCTCTTTTTGAGCATCCTGTAAGTTTTCTCTAGCAAGGGCTAAAGAGGTTCGGAGGGTGTTTTGTAGGTTGGTTACAAAGTCCAGAATGTTAGTTCCTGGAGAAGGTGTAAATCCCTCCCATTGCTGCTTCACCAACTGCAATGGCCCCTTAACCTCACGGCCATATACAAGTTCAAATGGGGAAAACCCTAAACTGGGATGTGGTACAGCTCTGTCGGCAAAGAGCAACTGCTGCAACACTAGGTCCCAATCATTGGAGTGCTCATTTACGAATTTACGTATCATGGCCCCCAAAGTTCCATTAAACTTCTCCACCATGCCATTTGTTTGATGGTGGTAAGGAGTGGCAACCAAGTGATTTATCCCATGAGCTTCCCAAAGGTTTTTCATAGTTCCTGCCAGGAAATTAGTCCCTGCATCTGTGAGAATGTCGGAGGGCCAACCTACCCTGGCAAAAATGTCTGCTAGTGCCTGGCACACACTTTTAGCCCTGGTGTTGCTTAGAGCTACTGCTTCCGGCCATCGGGTGGCAAAATCCATGAAAGTCAGTATGTACTGCTTTCCTCTGGCTGTCTTTTTCGGAAAAGGACCCAGAATATCCACAGCTACTCGCTGAAATGGAACTTCAATGATGGGGAGTGGCTGGAGAGGGGCTTTGACCTGGTCTTGGGGTTTTCCCACTCTTTGGCACACCTCACAAGACTGGACATAGGTAGAAACATCCTTTCCCATTCCCTCCCAGTGGAATGACCGCCCCAAACGGTCTTTGGTCCTGTTCACCCCAGCATGGCCACTAGGGTGATCGTGGGCTAAGCTCAAGAGCTTGGCCCAGTATTTAGTTGGAACTACCAACTGTCTCTGAGGATGCCAGTCTTCCTGGTGTCCACCAGAAAGAGTTTCCTTGTATAAAAGTCCTCTTTCTACAACAAACCTGGATCGATTAGAAGAGCTGAGAGGCGGTGGGTTGCTCCGTGCCGCCATCCAAGCTCTCTGGAGGCTTTCATCTGCTTCCTGTTCAGTCTGGAACTGTTCCCTTGATGCTGGAGACATCAGTTCCTCAGTGGATTGTGGACCTAGGCTTGGTCCCTCTGGAAGCGATATAGGGGATGGAGCTGTTTCTGTTGACTGTGAACTGCTCCCCGCTGGTGCACTATGTTGGGATTCAGGCTCCGGCTGAGCCTCTTGTGTAGGGTTATCGGCTGCTGCCAGTTCAGGTTCGGTGGGGCCCTCTGGTGTTGAGGTTGCAAGTACTGAATTCAGTGCTGACACGGGGTCTGGTGTTGGTTGTTCGGCTGGTTCCGGTTCTGGGACTGGTTCCGCCTGGGTCTCTGGGACTTGATCCACTACTGCTGTTGCAGACATTGGCCTGGGGTCCGGGTCCATCACCTCTGACCGGGTCCTGATAGAAGTTTCCAGAACAGAGCTAGGCCTCACAGCTTGTTTAGCCTGGCTGCAGGTGACCGTTCCCACCCTCTTGGCCTGCTTCACATGATTGGCCAAGTCTTCCCCCAACAGCATGGGGATGGGATAATCATCATAGACTGCAAAAGTCCACATTCCTGACCAGCCCTTGTACTGGACAGGCAACTTGGCTGTAGGCCAATTGAAAGAGTTGGACTTGAAGGGTTGAATCGTCACTTGGATCTCTGGGTTGATTAAATTGGGGTCCACTAAGGAAGCATGGATAGCTAACACTTGCGCTCCGGTGTCCCTCCACGCGGTGACCTTCTTCCCGCCCACACTCACAGTTTCCCTCCGCTCCAAGGGTATCTGGGAGGTATCTGGGCCTGTGGACCTCTGGTGTGATTCCGGTGCAATGAACTGTAATCTGTTGGGGTTCTTGGGGCAGTTGGCCTTTACATGCCCCAGCTCGTTACATTTAAAACATCGTCCAGCTGACGGGTCACTGGGGCGAGGAGGGTTGCTGGAGAATGGGGTGGCGGGACGATAAGGGGTCTGGAGGGTTCTTTGGGAGGTAGGTGGGGCCTTGGGCGGCCCCCGGTAATAGAGTGTGGTCTGGGGTGGTCCCTTCTGGTCTCCGCTCCAACTGCGACCAGCTTTCCTCTTCTCTGCCACCTCCACCCATCTGGCTCCAATCTCTCCTGCCTCGATTACAGTTTTGGGTTTCCCATCTAGGATGAATCTTTCTATTTCCTCAGGAACATTGTTCCATTTGCATTAGGAAGGGCAAATTTTCTGGAGATTCAACACTTGCTCCTGATATCCAGGCATCCCAATGTTTCACAATGTGGTAGGCATGTCAGGTAAATGACATGTCTGGTTTCCACCTTAGGGCTCTGAACCTCCGACGAGACTGCTCGGGTGTTATCCCCATTCTGACTCTCGCCTTGGATTTAAACAGTTCATACTTGTTCATGTGTTCTTTAGGCATTTCAGCTGCCACCTCAGCTAAGGGTCCACTGAGCTGCGGCCTTAGCTCTACCATGTATTGGTCAGTAGAGATGTTGTACCCAAGGCAGGCCCTTTTGAAGTTTTCTAAGAAGGCCTCAGTATCATCACCTGCCTTGTAGGTGGGGAACTTTCTGGGATGGGAAGTGGTACCTGGAGAAGGATTGCTAGGTACATTGTTGGTACATTCTGCCGGGCCTTTATCCTCTCCACCTCCTCCACATGCTTCCTCTCTTTTTCCTTCTCCTCCTTCACATGCTTCCTCTCTTCTTCCTTCTCCTCCTTCTTCAGCCGCATGAGTTCTATCTGTCTTTCATGTTCCCTTTGTTTTTCCTCAGCCTGAAATTTGGCTAATTCCAGCTGTAGTCGAGCTGCAGATTTGGTCATTCTAACCTCTCTGTTTTTAACTAACTTTACACCCGAGGTTTAGAAATAAACAAACAAAACTTGGCTGTAAAATTTTGCTGTGCTGGAATAGAATAACTATTCTCTGATAGTGATTGTCAGCCTACAGAAAAAGACAATTCCCTTGTCTCTGCTCTGGGCCCAAATTAAAGCAAAAAACCTCCAACTACTTGGAAACCTGCTTACCCAGCCCAAAGAAAAAGCAAATGGGTAGAACACACACCCACTATTTACTTTTAGGAAGAAAAGAAAAAAAAAACTCTGGGTTGGAAGACTGTGAATTTCCCTGCAGGAGTTAAGTACCCTGCCTCCAGGCAAAGAAAACCTGCAATTCACAAAGATAATCCCCTTTTGTCTCTGCTTGGCCACAAAGCAGAGAAAAAACAAGCTGCTTTCAGTTTCAGCTGCTTTCTGGACTTCCTTTCCAAAGGAAAAAAAAATTTCCTTTTTAAAATCTGTATTTCTAGTTCAAAAAATCTCAACTGGATCTCAAAATGATTTCAGGTTAATCCCACCACTATGCCACCATGTCAAGGTTCCTCCCCCACTCTGAACTCTAGGGTACAGATGTGGGGACCTGCATGAAAACCCTCCTAAGCTTATCTTTACCAGCTTAGGTCAAAACTTCCCCAAGGTACAAAATATTCCACCCGTTGTCCTTGGACTGGCCGCTACCCCCACCAAACTAATACTGGTTACTGGGGAAGAGCTGTTTGGACGCGTCCTTCCCCCCAAAATACTCCCCAAAACCTTGCACCCCACTTCCTGGACAAGGTTTGGTAAAAAGCCTCACCAATTTGCCTAGGTGACTACAGACCCAGACCCTTGGATCTTAAGAACAATGAACAATCCTCCCAACACTTGCACCCCCCCTTTCCTGGGAAATGTTGGATAAAAAAGCCTCACCAATTTGCATAGGTGACCACAGACCCAAACCCTTGGATCTGAGAACAATGAAAAAGCATTCAGTTTCTTACAAGAAGACTTTTAATAAAAATAGAAGTAAATAGAAATGAAGAAATCCCCCCTGTAAAATCAGGATGGTAGATATCTTACAGGGTAATTAGATTCAAAAACATAGAGAACCCCTCTAGGCAAAACCTTAAGTTACAAAAAAGATACACAGACAGAAATAGTTATTCTATTCAGCACAATTCTTTTCTCAGCCATTTAAAGAAATCATAATCTAACACATACCTAGCTAGATTACTTACTACAAGTTCTAAGACTCCATTCCTGGTCTATCCCCGACAAAGCCCAGCATATAGACAGACATGCAGACCCTTTGTTTCTCTCCCTCCTCCCAGCTTTGGAAAGTATCTAGTCTCCTCATTGGTCATTTTGGTCAGGTGCCAGCGAGGTTACCTTTAGCTTCTTAACCCTTTACAGGTGAGAGGAGCTTTCCCCTGGCCAGGAGGGATTTCAAAGGGGTTTACCCTTCCCTTTATATTTATGACAGGAGGTGATAGAATCTCCTTCCTTAGAAGTTTTTAAGGTCAGGCTTGACAAAGCCCTGGCTGGGATGATTTAATTGGGGATTTGTCCTGCTTTGAGAAGGGGGTTGGACTAGATGACCTCCTGAGGTCCCTTCCAACCCTGATATTCTATGATTCTTAGGACCTTTACCATATGTAGTTACACACAAAGTACTGCTATCCTGTATCTGAGTTCCTGCAGCAAGTAACAGAAAACAGTCGTTGCCACAGAAATGGCAGAGTGGGGCTGAGTAAATTCACAGATATTTTAAGGCCAAAAGGGATCATTAGATCATCTAGTCTGACCTTCTGTATATCAGAATCCCTTACATTTCACCCAGTTATCCCTGTATGGAGCCCATACAAAGCATCAGAATGTGTCTAGTTCCAAAACATATTGCAGAAGATCTCCAGACTACTGTGGTTGATTCCCTGAGAGAGCCTGCAAAAGCAGAGGTTTCTTTTGTGGAATCAATCAGCCCCTCACCCACCATCTAGACACGCACACTCTCCCTGGCACAGCACTGAGTCAAAGCAGAAGGGTCAAAAAGCTCAACAAGACTCCAATGGGAAAATTCCTCATAGGAGAACAACTAACAACTACTTCGCTCACACTAAACCTCTGGGTGGCTTCAGACAGGTTTTGTTTTGTTTTTTAAACAACCAGCCCTGGAGATATTTTCTGCTTTCTCCTAAAAAAAAGTAGAATTTCACTCCCAAGTCACCTTGGCCTGAGGCCGAGAATGGATACTTCATGCCTGGACTGATCTATTGTGACTAATCAGGACTACAAATGTGTGATTTATATCACTGAAGTAGGGTTAATTTTCACCTTTCCAAAGAAGTCACAACAGTTTCTTTTTAGCCTTCACATTTCCCTGCATATCATTTGTTACATTTATGGCATTATTATGAATTGAAAAAAGCTATTTTAGAGGTTTCTAAATGTATTAGTTATAATTTTGCTCTATCTCAGGTGTCTGGACAGTTGGATTAATGGTAATTTAGGAATTTATCTATACAGGATTATTTTTAAAGAATCTCTAAAACATTTTTATCTTTTTTTTCTGCACAGTATTGGGCATATACAGAAACAGTGGTATCCTGTAGCTGGCATAAATTTGGGTTTCTTGTGACTTCATTAGTTGTGAGTCCAAACCGATGCTGATAAAACCTTTAGACTTCAACTGTTCCCATCTTCTGTACTTATTCTACAATGTTTATTTAACATTCTTATGAATCTGTATAGTACATATAAGTTCCCTGGGCTGTAAAATAAGTGAATCAAATAGGAGAAGGGTATATGAAATCAGTGATGAGATTATATCCTAAAATAAATCAGAATATTTCAAGAATAAAGTAATGAATCCATTTCATTATTTCTTGCAGTAAGAACAGCAGTCTGAAAATTGGGAAGTTCAGTATGTAATGCATCATGGACTTTCATACAGAGAGCAGGAAAGCAATTCTAATAAATAGGCAGATCATATAAAAATGATTTGTATCTATATCCATCAGTCTGAACTCTGACAGGACTGTGCCCACTGTTTCCCCCAAAGTAGGTGATAATGAAAAAGTGTCTCTTCCATCTATGCATTAATTTCGAGACTGATTGCACCTAGCCACACTGAATCTGTCTATAGCTTTTTCAAGCATGGCAACTAATTATCACAGTTCCTGTCATGTAGATTAGTGCATCAACATTTGGTTTAAGATTGTCAACTCTGCCTACTACAAATCTATATTATGTCAACATACAAACAGTTAAGTAGGCAGGCACCATTTCAGAACGCTACTCAGACTGTTTTAAGATGTATTGAGTCCATTTTGTCACAAAAAAACATGTTTGTCCATATGTTCTTTAGTTTCAACATGGAACACACAAAGTCTTACTTTCTACGTGCATTGCTCGCCCTTACTGGATTGAATGTAACTTTCTAGTCATGACCTACAATATATGTCACGGACTGGAACTGAGCTACCTCAGAGAGCACCTATCCAGTCCAACTCTCCAAGACAGCTACATATTCACTACAGGGATGCTTTCAGTTAGGTCCAGGGTAATGGGGTGCAAGTGGTAGAGTATTTTCTGCAGAAGGACCCCTTTTGTAGAATACCTTAACAGAAGAGATCAGATGGACTTTGTTCTGTTATAAATCATAGAATCATAGGACTGGAAGGGACCTTGAGAGGCCTTTTAGTCCAGTCCCTTGCACTGAGGCAGGACTAAGTATTATCTAGACCAGCATTCCTCAAAATGGGGTCTGCAGACTCCTGGGGGTCTGCGAGGGTACTGCAGGGGGTCTGCTAGCCCCGCTGATCAACTCCTCCCCCTCCCTCCCAGTTCCTCCTGCTCACCGATGAACAGCTGTTCAGTGGCATGCAGGAGGCTCTGGGAGGGAGGGGGAGGAGTGGGTGGAATCATGTCTGGGGCCACCAGCCACACTGATCAACTCCTCCCCAACCCTCCCAATGCCTCCTGCATGCTGGGGAACAGGTGTTCACTGGCATGCTTGGAAGAAGGGGGAGAAGTGGGAAGAGGTGCGCTTGGGGGAAGGGGCGGAAATAGGCAGGGAATAGAAGGGATAGGGGTGCAGTGGGGGTGGGAAGAGGTGGGTTGGGGTCTTGGGTGGGGGGGATGGGGCCTGTGGATGAGTAGGGGCAGGGAGGTCTGGAAAAAAATTTAAATCAAAATGAGGGTCCTTGGGTTGCTAAAGTTTGAGAACCTCTGATCTAGACCATCCGTGAATGGTGTTTGTCTAACCTGTTATTAAAAATCTCCAGTGATAGAGATTCCACAACCTCCCTAGGAAATTTATTCCAATAGCTAACCACATTGACAGTTTTTTCCTAATGTCCAGGCTAAACTGCCCTTGCTGCAATTTAAACCCATTGCTTCTTGTCCTATCCTCAGAGATTAAAAAGAACAATTCCCCCCCACACACACTTAGTTGTAGCAACATGTTATATACTTGAAAACTGTTATGTCTAGAATACATGACATGATTGGAAATTGAAAAAAAAAATGGTTTGTTTAGTCTGGAGAAGGGAAGATTGAGGCAGGATATGAACATAAGAACATAAGAATGGCCATACGGGGTAGGACCAAAGGTCCATCCAGCCCAGTATCCTGTCTGCCGACAGTGGCCAATGCCAGGTGCCTCAGTGAGAGTGAACCTAACAGGTAATGATCAAGTGATCTCTCTCCTGCCATTCGTCTCCACCCTCTGACAAACAGAGGCTAGGGACACCATTCTTACCCATCCTGGCTAATAGCCATTAATGGACTTAACCTCCATGAATGTATCTAGTTCTCTTTTAAACCCTGTTATAGTCCTAGCCTTCACTTGCCTGAGGAGGTTGTGAAGACTAGAACTATAACAGGGTTTAAAAGAGAACTAGATACATTCATGGAGGTTAAGTCCATTAATGGCTATTAGCCATGATGTGTAAGGAATGGTGTCCCTAGCCTCTGTTTGTTTGTCAGAGGGTGGAGATAGATGGAAGGAGAGAGATCACTTGATCATTACCTGTTAGGTTCACTCCCTCTGGAGCACCTGGCATTGGCCACTGTTGGCAGACAGGATACTGGGCTGAATGGACCTTTGGTCTGACCCAGTATGGCCATTCTTATGTTCATGTCCTGCCTCAGTCTCCCCTTCTCCAAACTAAACAAACCAATTTTTTTCAATTTCAAATCATAGGTCATTTTTTTAGACCTTTCATTATTTTTGTTGCTCTTCTCAAATTTTTCCATATCCTACCTGAAATGTAGTGCCTAGAACTAGACATAATACTACAGTTGAGGCCTAATCAGCATGGAGTGAATTGGAAGAATTACTTCTTGTGTCTTGTTTACAACACTCTTGCTAATACATCCCAGAATGATGTTTGGTTTTTTTTGCAACCATGTTACACTCATATTTAGCTTGTGATCTACTATGACCCCTTTCTCCCTTTCTGCAGTTCTCCTTCCTAGGCAGTCACTTCCCATTTTGTAGGTGTGTATCTGATTTTTCCTACTTAAGTGGAGAACTTTGCATTTGTCCTTATTTCATCCTTTTTACTTCAGACCATTTCTCTAGTTTGTCCAGATCATTCTGAATTATAATCCTATTCTCCAAAGCACTTGCAACTCCTCCCATCTTGGTATCATCTGCAAACTTTAAAAGTGTACTCTATTTGCCATTATCTATATCACTGATGATTATATTAAACAGATCAAACACAGAACTGATTCGTGTAAGACCATACTTGATATGTCCTTCCAGCTCGACTGTGAACCACTGATAACTACTTTCTGGGAACAGTTTCCCAACCAGTTATGCACTCACCTTATAGTTGCTCCATCTAGGTTGTTTTTCCCTAATTTGTTTATGAGACGGTCATGCAAGACAGTACCAAAAGCCTTACTAAAGTCAAGATATACCACATCTATCGCTTCCCCCATTCACAAGGCTTGTAACCCTGTCAAAGAAAGCTATTAGGTTGGTTTGACAAGATTTGTTCTTGATAAATCCATGTTGACTGTTACTTATCATCTTATTATCTTTTAGGTATCTGCAAATGGATTGCTTAATTATTTGCTCCATTATCTTTCCGCATACTGAAGTTAAACTGACTGTATGCTCTTTATGATGTCTTCCCTCTGTAATGGCACATCCTAATTCTAAAAACACAACTGGGGGAGTTGGAGAGCCATAGAAAGAAGAGAAAACAAAATAAATACCTAAACATGTACAGTAGGAACAAAGGAAGGTGAAAATATTGCCATTTAGGACACAATCAGTGCTATCTCTAATTGTTGTATAGTGCTTAGATACCACAATGATAGATACCCTACAAGAATAATAGATTATATAAAGTGTTGATTGTGCGAAATAAATGGCTATCACTTCAGCAATGCAGAAAAGGGCACTCAAGATTTACTTATCAGTGCAAAAATAGTCTATTACAAATGAGCACTATAAGTCCTGCAGAAGTCCATGTTCAAAAGGCTAGAAGTGGCGAACAAACATTGCCAAGTAATGCAGGAAAAGTTCTATACAAATTGAGAGAGGTAACAGAACCAACCATGCTTACATCAGATCAAATACATTGAACAATCTCTAGGATTCTGACAATAAGAAGTATTTGTTCACAATGAATATTTGACAGATGTTTCATATAGGCTAATGTTTTTCCAGAATTTCATTTATATTAATCCAAAAGGAATAAATATAATACTATTTTTTTATATACAGTATGTGGAATGCAGACACACACACACATAGGCTGAGTGTTTTACTGGTATTAGGGAGGTGTTGTTCTGAGTACTTGAGTGCTCTTTGACTTATTTAATTTTTTAGACAGCTACTATTCATTTAAGGATACCCCATTTATGACTCTTCCATTGAATTTTTTAATTCCATAAGAGGAGGGATTCTGGTTGTTGTTTTTTTTCCAGTTGGTACAGGAAGTTGACATATCAATGCTAGTTATAGTGTGAACAAGTGCACTTCTCAGGTCACTGGTTTTTCATGCAGAGATGAGAGATTTGTAAATATTTTTTCTTTCATGCTGAACAGGAAGAAAAGAAGGAGCTGTGATATGTGCATGTTAATTTGTGATCTTATTCACATATGGCAATATAATTGGCAGTACATTGTGTGATTTAAGCACACTTTTCACAGAGAGGTCAACACAAATTCAATTGAAATAAAAAGTAACTGAGGTAAAGAATGTCTGCCCCTTTAAACATTGAATCAATATTTATAGCTATATAGAGAAAAGGTGAGAAAGAAACAAATTTTGCCCCTCTACCTTTCTTCTTGTGACACTTATGTATTTGATACCCCAAGGAAGAGGTTACAGCTAGAATTCTAAATCAAGAACAGACCCAAGGACAAGACTATGATAAGAGGTACCAGTTGGAGTCAATATTTTGAAATAAAACTGTGCACTTATCAGAGCTGCAGACCAGAGAGGAAAGCTGAGAAGAACCAACGAATGGAGGGCTATATCAGGGAACAATTAAGAGATAAGAGGAGACAGGGACCAATTAGAGCAATTGGCTACCTGAGATATGGTGAATACCCAGCTAGCAAAATAAAGCCAATGAGAGAAGAGATCTGGTAAGTTGGAAACCACTAGGAAACAGTGGGGATTTCATTGCCATCGATTCACCTGGAGGAGGCTGGGGGTCAGAACTATTGAAGGAAGGGCCAGGAGAAAAGGGGATTCACTTGAGAGCCCAGAAAGGATGCCTGAAGAACTGGAGGATAAGAGATGCTAAGTAAATAGGGAACAAATGAAAAAAAAAACCTGTTACAAAGAGCTTCCCAAAACTCCATACACCCAATGGTTACCCAATGGTTTACAAAAGCTTTGTTATTTTTTCAAGAACCAAAGATCTTCATTCTATTTTGAGAAGGCTAACTTGTTTAAACTGTGATAATTGATGCACTTAAGAGAAGGGCTAAGTTTTAGTTTAGGTTTATAAAGTACGTTTGATGAAAATGCAGCATATAGTGTTTGTGGGGTTTTTTTGATCAACCTAATGAAGAGTTGCAGGAGCTGAAAGAAGAGGTTACATCAAGAATTCTAGATCAAGAACAGACCAAAGGACTATCTTATGACCTCATTCTTAGCTCCTGAAACTCTTCATTAGATTGGTCACAAAATAAAATGCATATTATTATATGTTATTCTGAAATTTATATGATTTGTTATTTAACATTGCGTAATACTTTTACCCATTGAGTTGAGAAAATTTCAAAGTCCTGAAATCAGATGGGGTTCCTCTAGACTTTGAAAAAAACTGCCAGCATGTTGTATGTTTATGTGAAATCCGAATCAAAGAGGTTGCCATAGACCCTTCACTGTGAGTTTTATGCCATTTTTACAATGGCCAAAACTAGCATAATAATTTATGTCATGAGTCAAATGGTCTTTCAAAGGGAATATTTCCATTTCATTTAAATTTAACATGCTTTCAGAAGTGACCCAAGAAAGACTGTAGAAATACAAATGGAATTTTACAGTTAAGAACAATTTGTATAGTCGTTGTTTTAATAACTATACCTTAATGATCACTATATACTTTATCATAAAACCATGAACTTTAAAAATTAGATGAATTAATATAAAAAAAAATTAGTCTCGCAAGAATATAACAAATTCTGCTAAATATTTTAATGCCAAAGATGGGAAGTAAGAAAATTGAGTTTCTGAACAAGCTGTGCATTGTTTACCTGCAGCCAGGCAGCCCTCAAAATGTGAAATATTTTTTCCTTCCTTTGAAAATATTGAAAAAATCAGTTCAAATCTGTTCCTTATGATCAAATGCCTACTGATTAGTTTAAGTGAGAGGCAAATACCTCAGCATAAATGGGAAAAAGTTTTTAAAGTACTTTTTGATCAATACAGAGAAATAACCATAAACAGTGATTATTAAAACTGAATTCCAATATAAATACATATATTTTCCGTTATGACCAATTGTGAGTTTCGTTTCTTGAATCTCCTGTGGTTCTCCTGTGGTGTAGTTGAGAAAGTCCAGTGGAGTTTTGCTGTGAACTTTGTGAGGGAAGTATTTACAGTTGAGCCTACAAAGCCATTCAGTCATCTGGGGCATCTGCAAAACTGAGGTTTGATTCTTTTCCCGACAGCAATTTAACTAGTGTCCCAATTAAATCTATTTTAACACTATTTCTATTATTCAACTTACAAATATGTACCAACATATCAGGACCTAGAACAGGTATCAGGGCAGAGTACAGAATGAAGAGTGGTAAATTCACAATGAACAATGATAATAATGAGAGGAAGATAAAATTTGTATGGGTAGAAGATCTTTTTAAGTACTCAAAATTATTTGAAGAGGGGTTGTTTTTTAAAATAGCAGTTTTATTTCAAAACTTTCATCCGAGGATGATGACTACTCAGCACCAGAGGAAAAATAAAAAATAAGATCTGGGGTTCTGTAAATAAGGAACAGATTATACTGGCTTAGATCATTCTGCTGATGGCTTCCTTCTATTTTTTTTTTTTTTTGAATGTTCAGAAAAGAAAACTTCAAACAGAACTGTATCTTCCTTTTACCTTCCAAAAGAGAAAGCGTAAACCTACACATTATAAAATGTATATTATACCTTACTTGAGACACAATTTCCACAGAAAATAATGTATTATTAAAATAATTATCAGAATGCATAAAGTATTTTTCTGAAGCTAAACAGACGACAACATTTGCAAACTCTTTTCATCCATCTAGTAGAAATGGAATTAAGTGTTTAAAGGCTATGCAGAAACATAGTGGCAATGGGGCTTACACTAAATTTTTGGTGTCATGTGGTCCACATGCTGATACCATTGCCCTGATCTGTCCTCAGACAAAAGAGTTGCTGACTGGTTGACTTGTACTTACACAGAAGACTGTGGCTCAGCAGTAAAGAGGGCACAAGTCTAATCTTTTCTGTGCAAAGCAAGACATTGTGCTTGATTTGTTTTGAAAAGAGAGCCAGGTAGGCCACCTTAGTGAGAGACGATTCAGAGATCTTTGTTTACAGTGGAAGAAACAGTAGGCCTTCTCTCCCCTTGCCTCCTTTTATTCCTGCCTTCTCTCTCCACTCTTCACTGATGGCTAACCTACAAAGATGCTACAGGTAATCCAACACAGAGGTTTTTTTTCTTGCAGTGTTCAGCTTTCACAGACATAGGCCCACACAGACAGCCACTCTATTCTTTGACTCTGGAGGCAGATCAACAGCCCAGAGACTACAGTCTTACATGACCTAGAAGCTTGTACAATGCACATTCACACCACCGCCAGTGATTCATAGATTCATAGATATTTTAGGTCAGAAGGGACCATTATGATCATCTAGTCTGACCTCCTGTACAACGCAGGCCATAGAATTTCACCTACCACTCCTGCAAAAACCTCACACCTATATCTGTGCTACTGAAGTCCTCAAATCGTAGTTTAAAGACCTCAAAGAGCAGAGAATCCTCCAGCAAGTGACCCGTGCCCCATGCTACAGAGGAAGGCAAAAAACCTCCAGGGCCTCTTCCAATCTGCCCTGGAGGAAAATTCCTTCCCGACCACAAATATGGTGATCAGCTAAACCCTGAGCATATGGGCAAGATTCATCAGCCAGATACTCCAGAAAATTCTTTCCTGCGTAACTCGGATCCCACCCCATCTAATATCCCATGTGATGTGAGTGAACTAGTACAGAAAAGTATTTTAATCACCCTGGCAAGAAGACAACTCAACAGAAGACAGGTGGGGAAGCAAAGCACAGACATGGCAGGGAGGAGGAGGCTGATGAAAGGCACAGGGAAGTGGGGAAAGGGGAGGAATAAGAACTCACCCTAAATAATTAATTAAACTAATCAAGAGGTGACAGTGAGCTACATCCATATCTTAAGAAGTATGCTAAAACTGCCTCATTAGGACAGTGTTTCCCAGCCAGTGGGATTGTCTTTTCCTTTGGATGGTCAGCTATTCCATGCAGTGATGGGTAGGGGAGAAAGGGGTAAACAGCAAGACCTCAAATCTGCTCACCCCAAACTAGAGATATATTCCTGGAGCTGTAGGTAAAGCAACAAGTAGTTCAGTGAAAGCCAAACCAATATCCATCCCCACTTTCATGTTGTTGCTTAATGCAGCTGGCCCTGAGAGCAATTAACATGTACCAGATTGAAGGCTCAAGAAGCAGACTAATCACCCAAGCTTCTCAACTTCCCTCCTGTAACTCTCAACCCTGGGTACATACATGACCTGCTCCTATAGAGCCACTCTACTCTGATACACTGAACAGCATGTAGCCTTGATGAGGAGTTGGATTCACTGGAGAAGGAGAAAAACATAAAATCTAAACCCAAAACAACAAAGTAGAAAGTAAAAAATAACCAACCCACCCAAACCCCCAAGACACTAAAAATAAGGAAGAAAAATGAAGAGATCAAGAGAGAGAGAGACTGGACAGGAAAAGGGAGAGATGACATTTGGGACACTGGGTCTGCCAGGCAGCTATCTGCAAATCCATCAAAGGGGGGACGCCAACAAAAGAAACACATCATTAGAGGTTTTTAATTTGATCAAATATTTAATCAGCTTCTGAGGTCACAAATGTGAGGATCTGTAACCCAATAATATGAATTGCTTCATAGATATTCCTTCCCGACAGAAAAAGAAGAATATTTTTTACTAAACTGTTCTTTATAGCAAAATGTATATTTTATTCCTGAAGCCTAGAATTAGCAGTTATTTAAACATTTTATATTGACAGTGTACAGCATTTACTACTTTAAGGACATAAGATATTACATGATGAAAATACAGTTTGATAAGAGAAATATTACCTTGTCAATGGACTGTGATTTCTTTCCCATAAACTTATTTCCATGTTTAAAGCCTGAATATTCTGTTCTGTAGAATACAGATTTTTAGTCCATTGTAAGAGCTGTTCTTTTGATTGCTCCAGCTCTTTCTGCAGCTTTGCTAATGTTTCATCATAAAACTCAACCTTTGAACAAAAGAAGAAATATTAAATCAATGCTTGCAGCAAATCTCAGTGGTCATTATCCGCTCTTCTTGTAGGAAGGACATTTACCTATTGCCTAATGAACAAAAGCAAAAATATAAGTCCAAAAAATAAAAAGCACATGAGATCTTACTTTGTAATTTCTGATCTAATGTCTTAAACTTACAATTTCTTCTGTATACAAAATTGTGTTTACATATTAATAAGCTATGTTACCCTCTTTCCTGCTTTTAATAAAAAACATGTATTTGAGAAATTCTAACGTATCTTTGGCGGTAAATGTGAATGTTGATGAATAAAAGGTTGGGTTTTCATTTATAGCTCAGGTACTTTAATGTTGTGCATACAAATATTTTGCTATCCATATTTCAAGATTTTTCCAGACTTTTCCATTAGCATATTAGATTTAAAGTAAACTAAGCTAGCTTCAATATCTCTCTTCATCACCAAATATTACAGACTAAATGCAACTCCAGTGTTCTCTTATGTGTCAAAAGGTATAAAATACTTTCTCGTTCCCCAGAAAAACAACAGCCAGCACAAAAATTATGAAGATTTTTGTGACAGTTGTTCTAAATTGTACTGGAGAATTTCTTTAAAGTCAGAAAATGAAGCAACAGTACAATTCACATTATGTTTTTATAAGTAGGAGACTTTTTTCAAAGAAAAGACTGACCACTATCTATTTATAGCCAAGAAGTTTCTATGTATATGGAAATTATATATAACAATTAGATGATTCGTACGGATAAGTTTCTGAAACCACTTCCTCAGCTGTATGGTCACTAGATCTCACGTTTGATCTAGGTGTTTGCAAAGATATGTGTAAGTTATACCCATATGCTGGCCAGATCTCCAGGCCTAGAACAAGGGAAGAAGGTCAGAATGGTGCACACCTGAGTTTTGTGGGAGCCTAAACACAATTTTCTCAAAGGGGCTTCTAACATCCTTGCATCATCTCTCACAAGTAGGCAAATTAAATATCCAAGTACAAGTTTTGCATGGTAGTACTCTTTATAAATCATCATGCTTGGGTTTTGTGATTACTGTTGTATAAGTAAGGAGGTGTTCTCTTAACTTCTAGATTTTTCTGGAAACTCCATTTGAACCGCTAGTCAAAAATCATGATGCATGAATTTACAAAATGCATCAGATTCTCCATGTTTCAGTTAACATAGACCTAAAATTCTAAACTAAAGGATAAGCAAAAAGGGTACTCAACATGACAGGAGAAATAGTGGAGGTATGAATATGTAACTATTCAACAGTACTTTTACAAACTTTTGTTTACATAAAAGGAAATTGCATGTATCTTTCCACAGATTCCCATCACCTATTCTGGAAGAAAAAAGTTCTAGAGGAATGCTAAGATGCTAAAGTTCTTAAGGGAAATGTAGACATTTCAAATATTTGAAGATGCAGACTTTAAATAGTGGAAACAGAATTCCTTATTGATAATTTCCTTTCTGCTACCAGTATCTCCCATAGTTCTGGATGTCTGGGTTGCTCTCCTCTCTGCAGCTTCATGGAGACAGATCAGCATTTTGGCTTTGCGCACTCTGGCCACACCCTCTCTGCTCCACCTTGCTGCCAAATGAGTTATTCCCAGCTGTAAAACTTGCATACCACTATTACCAAAATATTCCAGAGACAATAAAATAACTATGTTCATTAGACCCAGGAAAACCAATCCTATGGTAATGATTTCACTTAATTTCTGGTGTTCATGAGCCATCTCGAGTGGGTAGAATTGCGGGGGATGTTGCTAGAAGAAAGGAAATTATCATTAAATTTTCTTATTCTGGAGCCCAACATCTCCCACAAATCTGGACATCTGGGAAGTAGTGAGCAATGAACAAATAAAGGGAAGTTTATCAAAACAAGAGTTTGTAAATAAATACCCCCCTTTTTATGACCTCGCTCCAAGAACTATATTATTTCTGGCCTACCACCTGCAGTACCTTGCTGACTAAGGAGGCCTCTGCAGAAGATAGAAGGTCCACCTTGTGGGGTTTAATGAAAGTGTTAGCTGTAGACCAAGTGTCCGCTTTGCAAAATTCTCAAGTAGACGCACTACCTTTTTCCATCCCTGAGGCAGCAAAGAATCTCATGGAGTGTGCCTTGATCCCTTCCGGGACAGGAACCCCTGATGATTTGTAGGCTTCCATGATACACTGTCTAATCCATCTAGTGATGGAGGACTTGGAAGCTCTGAGTCCCTGGCACTTTGGGGAAGGACACAAATAGGGAGCCCAATCTTCTTGTGGAGCCTGTACACTTGAGATAGATTTTCAATGCTATTCTGACATCTGCCACCCTTTTCAGTTGTATGTTGTAGTTTTGGACAGAGTGAAGGAAGCACAACATCTTGGGAACTGTGGAAGAAGCAAGTCACTTTAGGAAGAAAGGATTCTGGTGTCCTGAGCACCACTTGTCTTCATGGCACACACGGTAAGGCTCTCATATACATAAGGCTGCCATCTCCGACACTCACCTGGAGACCTGACAGCTACCAAGAAACAATCTTAATGGATAAATAAAAAGCCAACACTTAAGGGATGGCTTATCAGGGCCATCAAAACTAGCAGAAGGTCCCATTTTTGAAAGAGTAGCCTAGTCAAACTGCTCAAAGGAATCATGCTAGTTGTGGATTGTCTCCCAAGGAGTCTGAGGATCCTGCAAATAGCACCTGATGCACAATGATACTGGGATGAAGACCTCTGTCTAGGCTTTCTTGGAGAAAATCCAGAATGGATGGAATTCCAGGATCTCTGGAATTTGCATTTTGCTCTTGGCACCATTTGTTGAATCTGGATCAGATAGAGAGGAGTATGCTTTTAGTATCAATATCTTCCTAGAATAAAGCTATGTCTGGATGACTCTTGAGGACAGATAGAGACCTGCCAGCACTTCTCACTCAATAGTCAGGCTATCAGT
The DNA here is from genome assembly GCF_965140235.1 of Caretta caretta. Taxonomy (NCBI): domain Eukaryota; kingdom Metazoa; phylum Chordata; order Testudines; family Cheloniidae; genus Caretta; species Caretta caretta. The sequence goes on from NC_134207.1 coordinate 54,671,924, forward strand.
TGAAGCCATTTTGGGTCCAGATGAAGAAGAGGACCTTGTGAGAGGATGTCTGGTCTTCACAGAAGTTGAAGTGGGGGCCCCAGTGTCAGCTCTATAAAGTCTGAGAACCCAGGCCTCCTTGGCCAATGAGGAGTTATCAGTATTACTGTCATTTGTTCTCATCTTATTTTCTGGATCAAATTCCCCAGTAGTGGTAATGGTGGAAAAGCATAAAGTAGGTCCTGCAACCAACTGTGCAATAAGGCATCTGTCCCTGGGGATCTGGGGTCTGCCTCCTCTGTGAAGTATTTACAGGATGGGAGACTCTATCCTCAGGTCAGTGACTCTGAATAGGATTTAGGTGAAATAGCTGATAATCAGCTGAACATGAGCTCCAAGTGCTATACTGTGGCTATAAGGTCTAATGCTATCCTTAGATGTATAAACAGGAACATGGAGTCAGAGTAGAGAGATATTACCTCTGTATTCAGTACACTTTCACACTGTATTTTATACTTCTAGAAGGATGCTGAAAAACTGGAGAGGATTCAAAGAACCTCAGGGATGGTTAAAGGACTGGAAAGCATGCCTTATGGTGAGAGTCTCAAGGAGCTCAATCTAGTTAGCTAATCAAAGAGAAACTTAAGAAGTTTATTTGAAGTACTGATATGGGGTCCACAAATTGATAATAGAGGGTTCTTCAAAGTATCAGACAAAGGTATAAACAAGATGGTTGGAAGTTGAAGCTAGACAAATTCAAGCCAGAAATAAGGTGCAACTTTTTAATTGTGAGAGTAACTAACCATTGGGATGTCTTACCAAGGGCTGTGGTGGATTCTCCATCACTAGAAATTTTGAAATCAAAATTGGATGTTTTTCTAAAAGACATGCACTAGATTAATCACAGCTATTGGACTTGAAGCAAGCATTAATTCAGAGAAATCTTATGGCTTGTGTTATGCAGAAGGTCAGACTAGAGTATCACAATGTTTCCTTTTGGGCTTAAAAATCTATAAATTATTATAATCTTCTGTAACTAAGCAATATTTATGTCTGGCAGTTAAAAGCTCCATTTGAATGGATTCAGATGGGCCAAAAGGTTCTCATATTCAAACTGCAAAGTCCTTTCTATTGAACTCCTTGCAACAAGGAAAGATGACATAAAAGACCGCTTTAGAAATGACAAAGTCTTCCATCTATACTTCCATGCTTTGCTTCCGAAAGATCAAAGTTGGGCAGGCTAAAAACTTAATGGGACTGGCTGCTTCCAACAGCAAAAGAAACATGATTTGTCTCAGACAAAAGGGGATCCAATATTTATAAATGTAGGTATTGTGACAAAGCTCTGTCCTTTTCTCCGTGGGTCCTCCATTTCCTGGCGGATTTCGTTAGCCTCAGAGGCTCACTGTGACCCTCCACGTAACCCTTCTTTCTCTAGCGACAAGGGTCACAGTCTACAGAGCCATTTTCATCATAAGCCAGCAAGGGAGGTGAGGAGAAGCTATCCTCCCTTGCACGGTCTCTGTTGTCTCCCAGTCTCAGTGATTAATCGGGGCAGGGGCAAAGGGGGGAGCCCGGGCCTACCCTCTATTCCGGGCTGCAGCCCAGGGACCCTAATAGTATCAGCTATGGTAGCTGAGCTTTTAGAAACATGACATGTACAATTCCCTGGGCTACTTCCCCACAGCAGTCCCCACTTCCTCAGGCTCCACTTCACCCTTAACTCAGGACCTCCTTCCTTGTGCCTGATATGGTGTGTACTGCTCAGTCTCTCCAACAGCACAACTTCCTCCCACAGCTCCTGACATCCGCACCCACCTGACCAACTGGGAAGCTTTTAGCTAGTTTCAGCCAGTCCCTGATTGGTGTCCCAATCAACCTAGCATTCTCCCTGCCTTCTGGAAAGTTCTTAATTGGCCCCAGGTGTCTTAACTGACCTGGAGCAGCTGCCATTTAACTTATCCTGGTACTAGGGATTTGTTTAGCCTGGAGCTAATATATCAATCTCCCACTACTTTTCTATAGCCATCTGGTCTTGCCCCGTCACAGTATGCTATGGTACATTCACAGTTTTAGTACTATCATGTGCAACTGCATATAGTCCAGGAGTATGGCTTTCACTGAATATTTATGTTTAGATTAATTCCACAACCCTCCCACAAAATAACCCCCAAATTAAAAACTTTTCTAAACGGTCCAAATATTATAATAGGAAGCATTTACTGATAACTTTTATCTTAATAAAAGTTATACAAAAATACATCATAAATATTAAAACTTACATATTTATTAGGAAATTAAAGTTAAAAAGTATTTACTCAAAGGTTTTGGTGGCATGTATTCATTTATATTTTTAGAGGAGCAGTATATAATTAATCTTAAATAAAAATGGAGATACAAGTTCCTTTGCCACTTGCAGACTACAGTGAAAAGCATCTCTCCTCCTTCACTTATAGCTGAGGTTTCATTTGAGTGTCCAAATACTTTTTGAATGCATACACCTGGAGTTTCTAGGATTACTTGGCCTAGAAGTGAGGTTCACTGGAGTTTGAGTGATTTTGAGTTTAATGAACAAAAAGGTATGTCTATATTGCATTCATGGGGCATGACTGAGGCTTGAGTAGAAATACCTGAGCTGGTTTTAATCTAGCGAGCCTGGATCCCTAAGCAGTGAAGCTGCACCAGTACATGCTTCAACACAGGCTGTATAAATATGCCCAGAATCTTTGGTATGTCTAATCAATCTGCAGTCACATCCTGTGATTGAAGTGTAGCCATACCCTAAGGAGTACTGTAAATAAGACACATTCATGCACAGAAATCTACAAATTGTGCTAGTCAAAGAATACAGTAGGTACCTGTCATTGTTGGTCCCCTTCTGGCAGAAGCATAGCAGGGAGCAGAGTGAGAGATCAACACAAGGTCCCAGCAGACTCCTGCCATGCAGAAACAGCCGCAGAACTTTCAGGGAGTATCTTAAAGCCTCAGCCCCTGGATCTCCACTCCCCAGCAAAACTGACAGTGGGTCAAAGCCTGCAATGATTGGTCCCTGCTTCACCCTCACTACATCAACCAAAAGCCATCTGGGGCTACCCAGAAACCAGAACCTCAAACTTGGCAGGAAAAGATCTGCAGTAGCCTTAAAGCTCCAGCTTCTGTAGCACCCACCATCTATGGTTTCATGGGCAGCAAGCGGAGGGTGAGGTTTTTGCACACCCTAGCAATGTCCAGATATCACCAGAACTCTATACTTTGAACCACAAACTCTGGACTTTACATTTACGTTTTCTATATGAGAGAAGTGAGCGTTCTCTTGTCACATGTCTCAGATTCCCAAAATCCATTTTCTGACAGACCTCACCCTCCCAAGCCACCATGCGTCTCATTCCATCTCTTATCCTTTTAAACATTCCCCTCCTTTCTCACATCTGCTTTTCTTCTCTTTCTATTCACTTCTGTCCCCTCACTCACCTGCATACTCATCCCTTCCCCCCACTTTCTCATGCCTTTCCTCCCTCTTTGACTCATTTCTACCCCACCAAACAAAAGCACAAAAACTCTTTAACTATAATCCAGAGAACAAAATACTAAAAACAAAAACAAACCCTCCACCAAGACACATGCAAAACCACCAAAGCAAACTCCTGTACTGTTATTTCAGTTTTTGTCCTCCTTTGCTATTAATTTCTCCCTTTGTACACATCACTTATTTTTATTTACATGTTAAGTCATTCAGGGCAAGAACCTCTCTTTTATAGGCTTGTGAAGCACACTCTTGAATGGTAAAATAAATCATCATCATATGATTCTTTTTTAGAAAAGAAGTCTTTGTATAATCATCATGAGAAGATAGATTTTTTAAAAACCCAATACAGTTAACTCAGATTATCATATTAAAAAAAAGAACGTGTTTATATTGAATGTGTTTATTTTCTGCAATATTTCTGATGTTTGTGTTGAAGGTGAATTCTGAATTTCATGTGGATTTTGCAGTTAATATTATTTAAACCATATCTCTTTACCCAGTGGAAAATCTTCTAAGAACAGCTACTATGCAACTCCAAACACTAAAATCATAGTTCACTTATTATACCTGTGGCTATTAACTGAGCAGTGTGGTTTTTTATCTGTTTTTATACTGCAGCCAAGTTCAGCTGGAGAATTTTGAGCTGAGACTGCTCTTCCAAAAGCTCCTCCTGTGCACAGGGATATTTGTCTTGTGTCTGGCCAATCTCTTCTTCCAGTTTGGCTATGTGATTTTCAAGGTCTTTAAACTTAAAAAGTAAAACAGTTAATATTATGTGTGATAATGTAGTTGGAGAAGCTTTCATTCCTGCCAAACCTTTATTCCTTCTCCTAAATGTATCCAACTTAAACAAATACCTTATTGTTTTCCTTGATTTTAAATTCGCCATGTCCCTTTGTTAATTACAGAGATGAAGATTTTGAGTAATCACACTGTTCTATTTTTTACATAAAGAGCATTTGTATTAAGTTAAAAGTAAAATTAAAAAAAATATTTTCAACTTCAATATAGATTCATAGATTCCAAGGCCAGAAGGAACCATTGTGATCATCTAGTCTGACCTTCTGCATAACACAGGCCATAGAAGTCCCCCAAAATAATTTCTAGAGCAGATTTTTTAGAAAAACACCCAGTCTTGATTTTAAAATTGACAGTGATGGAGAATCCACCACAAACCTTGGTAAATCTGTTCCAGTGGTTAATTACCCTGCTGATAAAAATGAACATCTTAATTCCAGTCTGAATTTGTGCAGCTTCAACTTCCAGACAATTGGATCATCTTATACCTTTCTCTCCTAGATAGAAGAGCCTATTATCAAATATTTGTTCCCCATATAGGTACTTACAAATTGTAATCAAGTCACCCTTAACCTTCTCTTTTGTTAAGCTAAATATATTGATCTTCTTGAGTCTATCACTATAAGACATGCTTTCTAATCCTTTAATCATTCTCATGGCTCTACTCTGAACCTTCTCTAATTTATCAACATCCTCCTTGAATTGCGTACACCAGAACTGGACACAGAACTCTAGCAGCAGTGGTATCAGTGCCAAATATAGAGGGAAAATAAAACAACCTCTCAACTCCCACGCAAAAGACCCCTGTTATGCATCCAAAGATTGCATTAGCCCTTTTGGTCACAGCATCCCACTTGGAGCTCATGTTCAGCGGATTACCCACTCCAACCCCCAAATCTTTTTCAGAGTCATGGCTCCCCAGAAAAGAGTGCCCCGTCATGTAAGTGTGGCCTGCATTCTTTGTTTCTAGATGTACACATTTACAGTTGGTTATACTATAATGCACATTGTTTGCTTGTGCCCAATTTACAAAAGCAATTCCGATCACTCCGTAGCAGCGACCTGTCCTTTTTGTTCTTTTTCCACTCCACCAATTTTTTCAGTCATCTGCAAACTTTATCAGTGATTTTATGTTTTCTGCCAGGTCATTAACAAAAATATTAAATAGTGTAGGGCCAAGAACTGATCTCTACAGGACCCCACAAGAAACACACCTGTTCAGTGATGATTCCCTGTTTACAATCACATTTTGAGACTTATCAGTTACCCATCTTTTAATCCATTTAATGTGTGCCATGTTAATTTTATATCATTCTAGTTTTTTAATCAAAGTGTTGTGATACCAAGTGAAATGCCTTACAGATATCTAAGTATATAACATCAACACTATTACCTTAATCAACCAAACCAAATCTCATAAAAAAAATCAAGTTAATTTGATGGAATCTATTTTCCATAAACCCTTTTATCATATTACCCTCCTTTAATTCTTTATTAATCAAGTCCCATATCAGCTACGCCATTATCTTTCCCAGTGTAAGCGGGGGAATAGTCCCACTCTTGTGGAGAACTTTCCTGGCTTCTGCACTACCCCAGTGAAGTGGGCTAGTGAAAGGATCTGAGTCCTCGCTCCCACTTCCTTTACCCAGTGGTTTCCCTGCCCTTGAGGACTCCCCTTCCACTCTCCTGTCTGGCAGAGTCCTCATAACCCCAACAAGGCTGCGCCCAGGATTCCTGGGGGGCTCGAACCCCAACCCTGCTGTGGTCACCTAGGACAGGGGCTAGGGTATCCCCACTCCAGGGTACTCGCTCTGCACTGGGCACTTCTCTGACCCACTGACCATTACATACAGGTTAAAGCAAATGCAAGTTATTTAATCAACAATTAATTTTAAAAAGAATAAGAAAAAATGGGAAAGGTTAAAGGAAACACATCAACCCGCTCTGTGGCAGGGAACATCACAGTGTCTCTGGAATGTCAGGGCAGTTCACAGTCTGTTCCTTGTAAGTCCCAGGCCTTCCTCTCAGGCCTTGGCTTTGCTGCAGGGATGCTGTGGTTTGGACACTTGCTCTGGTGGTGGTCTCACGCTCTCAGGCTCTAAGTGGTAGGACCCTTCTTCCCAGTGTCGCCCCCGCCCTGTAGGGGTTATGATCCACGCCTGGCCTGCAGAGCCCCTTGGCTGAGGCATCTCCCTGTGCTGGGCCCGCTGCCCAGGGTCCCCCTCCGTCTCCCCAGCTGCTCACCGCACCCAGCTCCAGACTGCTCCAGCCCCAGCTGCACCACTCTGTCTCTGCACTGCTGCTGCTGCTCTGCCTCCAGCTCCCTGGGCTGCTTCTTTGGCCCCTCTGCCTCTGGTTGCTGCAGCTTTGCTCCCAGGACAGGTCTGCTCTCTCTGGGCTGTGCTTCTGGCTTTGGGGCTGCCGCTCTGCTCCCAGGACAGGGTCTGCTCTCTCTGGGCTGCTTTTCTGGTCCCTCTGGATCTGACACAACTCTGCTCCCCAGCTTAGCTTGGGCCCCTGCTTTCTCCTTAGCTCGGCCCCACTCTGTCTGACCCAGGCAATTCCAGCTCACACGGAGGACGGGACCTCCCTGGCCTCCTGACTCCCTGATTAGCCTGCCCACCCTGTCATTCAGGCTGACCTGGAGCATTGGACTCTCCCCATTGTTCCTGGGGACTGTCAGTCTCAGGGTCCTGATTCCCCATCTACACTTCCCCCTTTTTACTACTGGAAGCTAGCCAACCAAAACACCCCACTGAATGTTAGTAAGGAGGCAACAGTCCCCTTACACCAGCATTTATGTCAAACTGATGAACCTGTCATTACATGCGTCATCCTATTTACCCTTTTCAATATTGGCACAACATTAGCTTTCTTCCAGTCTTCTGGAACTTCCCCAGTGTTCCAAGACTTACTGAAAATCAACACTGATGGTTCAGTGACCACTTCAGCTAGCTCTTTTAAAATTCTTAGATGCAAGTTATCCAGACCTGCTGATTTAAAAATATCTAACTGTGGTAGCTACTGTTTAGCATCCTCCTTAGTTACTATCGGAAAGGAAAGAGTATTATCATAAAACATGAATACATCATCTGTTTTTTTCCCCAATACACATCATTTTATCGATAATTCTACCATTTCCATCTAGTAGTGGACCAATACTATTGTCAGGATTATTTTTGTTTCTAATATACTTTAAAAGCTCCCTCTTATTATCCTTAATTTTACTGTCCACGGATTCTTTGTGTCACTTTCCTTCCCTTTTCAATTTTCTACAATTCCTAGCTTCTGCGTTATATTCATTATTATCAACTTCCCCTTTCTTCCATTTAATTCATATATAATTTTAACAGCTGCCTTTACTTCCCCTCTAAATCAGCTTGATTTTTTAACCAATATGGCCTTTCCCCTTGATTTTAGGATTGTAGCTTTTTGGGCACCTAGTAAAGTATCCTTAAACAATTCTCAAGTATTCACTTTTTTTTCTGATTATATTTTTCCTCCCAACTGATATAATCTAAGGTGGTCATAGCATGATTCATGGGCACTGCTGAAGACACTAAGTATATACAATAGAGAGAAATATTTTGTCTTATTATATACCTGCTTCCATAATCAGAGGTTGGAATTTAACACAAAGCTTCTTCAAATACATGAGCATTTCCCAGCTTTGTTGGATGACACTTGACCTCCCTGTGCCTCAGTTCTTCCATCTGTACAAATAGGGACAATGATGCTTACTTACTTTGAAAAGAACTTTAAGATCTATAAATGAAAAGTGCTGTAGAAGAGCCAGGTATTATAATGATGATTAGGTATGCATTGTTTTAAGATTTGTGATTTTTCCCCCTCCTTTTTATAGTTCTGTCATTTGGATGCTCATTCTGCAAGTATCATCCAAAACTGAATATCCTATTTCTGACTGTAGATCCCAATCCAAATGCATATGAACATGTGTAGAGATATCAAATAATTCAGACCTTTCCTATCCACACAACAAAAAGGAATGGAGATGGTGATACAGAAGTAAATGGTAATTTCAACAACTGGTATGTAGGTGCCTCATGGTTCCATCATTTCAGTTCTCTTCCCCCCTTTTTAAATTTAATTGTTTAGGTAGTTACAAATAATTTGAAAAAAATAAAATTAGGCACTTATTTAGCACATAGCCAACTGTTAAAAATTATTAACACTGCAGAAAATTATTCTTCATTCTTCTATGAAATATCAGGGCAGATTCTTGTGTATAGTTTCTTCTTCACAACAAATGTAGACAGTACTATTATTTATTTTTATTTCCCTCATTTTTTTTTAAATACAGCAATGTAAAATACAACTCTAAAATTACATTTTTAAAAGTCATCCTGCTGCATAAAGATATCCTTTGTATGTGTGTCCAGCAAGTGGACGATCAGTTATTCTTGCCCTTACTTGTTAATGAAAGCATAGTGGTTTCCTCACCAGGTGTTTTCTAGGGCCAAAAACTGTAGCTGCAAGACAAAGGGCAGTCAGAAGCCCCTGCCCCAGTGTTAGACAGTTGGAAAGTTTCCAGTTTTAGAGGGAGAAAACAGAGAATGAGTCTTAACATAAGTTCACACTTTTAGCTGAAAATGTGATTTAGGGATTATGGCTCAGAGTAGGCTAATTTTGAGAATGGGAAGGATTAAGTCTTTGCTGATGGTAAAAAGGAAAAGGGGAAAGGCTGGCTTTCTCTCGTTTTAGAAAAAAAGTCTGAGGACACTGAAAAAGGGATGGGGAGTCTGGGGCACCTAAAAACAGACTTTTCTCATTCCTAGGAGGAGGAAAGATGTGGCTCTCAGAGCAATTCTGTGTAAAATTAAAAGAACATGTAGAGATGCAAAAAAAAGTTCACCATTTTGGTAACAACTATGAGACTTTAACAAGCTACCTTATAGGCAGAAGTGGGAGAGGAGAAGGTAAAGCAGTGAAAGGAAGAAGAGAAAAGACTTCTCTCCAAGTTGTTTGAATATTATATATTTGTGGATCACATTTTCTGGATGGTACACTTTATTATTGGTTTGGTTGTTGTGTATTGTTTATTGATTTTTAATTTTGGCATGTCTGAATAAGAAGAAATAAGAAAATGAAATCTTCCTTCTCTAGAGTCTGCTTTACCTCCCCACCTATGTGCTGTCGGAGACATCCTGACACCCTGCTACCATAGTGTCATAAATTGACTGGTTTAAAAGATAACCAGAAATGATTTTTTTCCCCTCATCCAAAAATTCCATTGCCTTCTTAGAATCATAGAAGATTAGGGTTGGAAGAGATCTCAGGAGGTCATCTAGTCCAACCCCCTGCTCAAAGCAAGAGCAACCCCAACTAAATCATCACAGCCAGAGCTTTGTCAAGCCTGGCCTTAAAAACCTCTAAGGATGGAGATTCCATCACCTCCCTAGGTAACCCATTCCAGTGCTTCACCACCCTCCTAATGAAATAGTTTTTTCCCTAATATCCAACCTAGACCTCCCCCACTGCAACTTGAGACCATTGCTCATTGTTCTGTCATTTGCCACCACTGAGAACAGCCGAGCTCCATCCTCTTTGGAACCCCCCTTCAGGTAGTTGAAGGCTGCTATCAAATCCCCCCTCACTCTTCTCTTCTGTAGACTAAACAAGCCAAGTTCCCTCAGCCTCTCCTCGTAAATCATGTGCTCCAGCCCCCTAATCATTTCTGTTGCCCTCCACTGGACTCTTTCCAATTTGTCCACATCCTTTCTGGAGTGTGGGGCTTAAAACTTGATGCAATATTCCAGACGTGGCCATACATGCCATCATCCACATACAGCTGTGCCTGCAGTCTCTACATAAGACATTGGCAGTAATAGAATTGCTGCTCTCACCTACAGGAGTCCTGATACGGCACAGCTAATTTCCACAGACAATCAAAACAATTCTGTATGGCTAGAAAATGTAGCTGGATTAAGCTAGGGCCCTAAGCAAATAAGCACTAAGTTCCTTCTGACTGATGTGTAGGGCTTTCAGGTCCTGAAGAGGAGGAAGGAAGGTGGTGAGGGAGGAGAAAGATTATGAATCCTGGTTCAGAGTTAAAGACGGTTGTAGGGAGTTCATTTATAGGGGGCTTAGAATTTGGTCCTCCATCCTCAAGCCTTCTAGCTGATTCAATATACAATAACTCCTCATTTAACCTCCTCCCGGTTAACATTGTTTTGCTATTAGGTCGCTGACATATTGCAGAACATACTCCTTTAAAGTCTTGCAATGTTCCCTTGTAATGATGATTGGTTTCCCCGGCTCTGCCTGCCCAGTGCTCCTGCTGGGAAGTGGGGTCAGGGCACGGGGGCTTGCCCCAATCTGCCTGCTGGGCATTCCAGACGGGGAGTGGGGAGAGCATGGGGGCTTGCCCGGCAAGAGCGCCAGGCAGATGGAAAGGGGCAAACCCCCACGCCCCGACCCATCTCTCCAGCTGGATCCCTGGGTGGGCAGAATGGGGTAAGCCCCCACGCCCCAACCCCACTCCCTGATAGTAGCCCCGAGCAGTTGGAATGGGTCAGGACCCCTCACCCCAACTCTGCTATGCCCCTGCTTCAACCGAGCTTCACAATCATCATTGGTGAGTACAGTATTAAACAGCTTGTTTAAAATTATTTAAAATGTATACTATATATGTATATAATGTCTTTTGTCTGGTGAAAAAAGTTTCCCTGGAACCTAACCCCCTCTATTTACATTAATTCTTATGGGGAAATTGGATTCACTTAATATCGTTTCGCTTAAAGTTGCAATTTTCAAGAACATAACTAGGATGTTAAGTGAGGAGTTACTGTAGCTCAGCCTGCAGGCATAGGCTTTGCCCCATTTCCTAGCTTCTGAGCTGGGTACTGCAGTGCTTCAAAGAAAGCACATGGCCGGGCTGAACAGATAGTTTACTTCAGCAACTTCTGGTAAACTATGTGCGCAGCTCAGGATGCCCCACAGCTGCTCTACTCGCAAGGACTGTCTTAAATACCTTGCCCAGGCACTGCCAAAACTACTCCTCCCACAAAAGTGAAGGACTCACTGTTTCCTTAGCTCTTCAGTTCAGAGGAACCTCTGCTTGGTGAAAGAGGCCTTATGATCCAAAGATTTTTGGATGCATTACATGTTGTCTTTTGAGACTACAAGAGATGGTGCGGCTATCAGATAAGATGAATGATTCAGCTCGCCTCTAAACAGGTCATACCTTCTTCCATTCTTAGACTGTTTTAGTGGTCGGGAACAATCTTACTCAGGGACCAGTATTGGCTGCATCCTGACTTTCTCATTGATGCTGTATGAAATGATTGGTGGGTAATAACCAAAAGAATATAAAGTCCATATGTGACAGATTTGGAGCTGCTCTGTAATAACTTACGAATACTGTATTTTGGCCTGACTTCAGGCAGCATGACTAAATTAGTCCAATTCAAAAGGAGCCTCTCTTGCAGGGCTACATACGTACAAGCAGTCATATGGCCCAGTAAACTCAGGCAAACGCTTACTGATGTCTTTGGTTGACTACAAAGGTCTGAGATAAAATGGCACATTGTGGAAAATTTTGCTTGAGGGAGTGGAGAAAGCATACAGATCTAGGACTCTCAACCACAGCCAGTTGAAGAATGACAGGTTGCAGTAGCTGAAGAGCCTCTCTTTTTCTGGAAGTGAGGTCTTTTCTTAGAAGAGTCCAGAGCCTTCAGGCGATAGGAACAAGATGAGTGATGTCTGTGTCTCAAAAAAGGCTGTCCTCTTGGCTTCCTTCTCTGAACTGGGCCCAAAGATGGAAGTGTTGTCTTGGAGTTTTTTAAAGAGTGAAAAGAAAAGGAGTACTTGTGGCACCTTAGAGACTAACAAATTTATTTGAGCATAAGCTTTCGTGAGCTACAGCTCACTTCATCGGATGCATGCCGTAGAAAATACAGGGTGGAGATTTTATATACACAGAGAACATGAAACAATGGGTGTTACCATACACACTGTAACGAGAGTGATCAGGTAAGGTGAGCTAGTACCAGCAGGAGAGAAAAAAAACTTTTGTAGCGATAATCAAGGATGGCCATTTCTAGCAGCTGACAAGAACGTCTGAGGAACAGTAGTGGGGGGGAAATAAACGTGGGGAAATAGTTTTACTTTGTGTAATGACACATCCACTCCCAGTCTCTATTCAAGCCTAATGTAATGGTATCCAGTTTGCAAATTAATTCCAATTCAGCAGTCTCTCGTTGGAGTCTGTGTCTGAAGTTTTTTTGTTGAAGAATTGCCACTTTTAGGTCTGTAATCGAGTGACCAGAGAGATTCAAGTGTTCTCCAACTGGTTTTTGAATGTTATAATTCTTGATGTCTGATTTGTGTCCATTTATTCTTTTACGTATAGACTGTCCAGTTTGGCCAATGTACATGGCAGAGGGGTATTGCTGGCACATGATGGCATATATCACATTGGTAGATGTGCAGGTGAACGAGCCTCTGATAATGTGGCTGGTGTGATTAGGCCCTATAATGGTGTCTCCTGAATAGATATGTGGACACAGTTGGCAATGGGCTTTGTTGCAAGAATAGGTTCCCGGGTTAGTGTTTTTGTTGTGTAGTGTGTGGTTGCTGGTGAGTATTTGCTTCATGCTGGGGGTCTGTCTGTAAGCAAGGACTGGTCTGTCTCCCAAGATCTGTGAGTGTGATGGGTCGTGCTTCAGGATAGGTTGTAGATCCTTGATGATGCGCTGGAGAGGTTTTAGTTGGGGGCTGAAGGTGATGGCTAGTGGCGTTCTGTTATTTTCTTTGTTGGGCCTGTCCTGTAGTAGGTAACTTCTGGGTACTCTTCTGGCTCTATCAATCTGTTTCTTCACTTCAGCAGGTGGGTATTGTAGTTGTAAGAACGCTTGAAGAGTGAAGCACATCATCAGTTTTCTAATTAAAGAGGCTGTGTCTTTCAAAAGATCAGTCCACAGTTGAGGACTGAACTTCTTTTGGAGTGTTTTATGACTGTAGACACTGTGACCTCAGTGGCCATAGATCTTGCAGCTGTGTCTAAAGCATCCAAAGAAGCCTAAAGTGCTGTCTTAGCCACCAGCTGACCTTCTGTCACCATAGCCTTCAACTCATTCTCTGGAGTCCTGTGGCAGCAAACTGAATGACTTTATTCATCTTTAAAATATCATACTTACCCTGGTAATTGTCTATGTGGAACTGTAGACTAGCAGAGTTTCTTCCCCAGTATTTCTTGGGGTCCTTATCCCTGGGAATGGATTTGACAGGTTCAGGCTTCTTATACTTTTCATGAGCCACTGCCACTACCTGAGTAGGTGAAAAAGTACATGAACCCCTTAGAGAGAGCTTGATACCTCCAGTTTGCCTTCTTAGATATGGATGGAAGGATGTCTGGAGTCTGCTAGAGGTCCTTGGTCAGCACAAGAATACCCTCATTAGTGGGTATTGCTAAATGGCCATCAGCAAGTGGATGAAGAATGTAACTGGTAAGCCCTTTCCTGGATTATTTCAAATGTAATCTGTCAAATATCACCATTCTTTGAAGAAGATCCTGGATGGCTTTAAAATAATCTATCATGGAAGGCACCAATGATGTAACTGCTTCATCTGGAATGAAGACTAAATAGCAAATGGAACAGGCTGATCTTCCTATTCCTCCATGAGAACTTCCTCATCAATCCAGTGGGCATGACTTAATTCGTAATTCTGTTGTGGTGACTCTACCATCTTGGAAGGTCCTGAAGAAGGAGAAACCTTTTTGGGATCTGGTTCCTGAAGAATAAAGATAAGAAAAATGGTTCTGAAGGTTCCAGGAAGGCCCGTGTGGCCAAGATAAAGGAAAGGCATATGGTACCATGAAGGTGAAATCCCAGAAGCTTGTGAACTCTCAGAAGCAAGTCTTCCACAGTGAGAGGAGCTGCTCCCAACATCTCTCTGAAGAATTGGAGTACAGTAACTCTGTACCAAAGGTGATGGTACAGATGAGGACACTACTTTTTGCACTAGAACCAAAACTGATGTTTTCTGTCACTGGACAATATCAAAGATTCCAAAACTAACTGTACCAGTGACATCAGAACCGAGGTGGATGCATCAGTTGCTGAAGTACAGTACCAGAGCTGGGAGGTGAGAGTCAGGTGAGAGACACCAAGGCTCACAGGCCTGGTAAGGCTTGACTGGACCTAGCGTGGACAGGTAAGAAAGGTGGATATTTTAGCTCTACTGTGCCAGGACTGTGGATGACGCTTGGTGTTGAGCAGCATCTGTAGAACTTTGGTCCTTTCTGCCTTGGGCAGCAGAGTCACTGGTTGACCTGAGGACTGTTGTGAGGTCTCAGCATGCTTCATAGACACATGAATCCCGCTAGTGCATGAAGAAATCATAGTTCCTGAAGTAGCCAGTGCACAAACAGAAATTGGCTTAGGAGGAGCAGCAGACTGTTTACAAAAAGGGACCTCTGAGTCAGGTGCACTGCTCATGGATTTCTCCATCAAACACAGTTTCTGATGAAAATCGCACACTCTGTGTACATTTGGAGAAAGATTTACAAATACTTAATTTGTCTGCCACATGAGTTCCCCTAGACAAAAGAGGCACTTCGTTTGCCCATCATTCAATGGTATAGCTGTCTCTCAAGCAGGACAGGTTCTGAAACATGGAGACCTAGACTCAGCCATTAGACAAACCTGCCACACTAAGAAAGCAACGGGGAAGTTGGACACCGTGTTACTCCATCTCGCTGCCACAGGTGTTAAGAAGGATCTGAGTGGCAGTTCGGGCTGCTCTGCCCTTTGTACCCTGGCTGGGGAGCATGCATAGCCTCAAGAAACACCACTCGTCAAAAGACGCACACACCTACAGTGGAATCCGTGTGGACAAATACTTGAACTATTAGCTTTGACAATTTTGCCTCTGTCTCCAGCCAACATACTAAGCTATTTTTGACCAGGAACAGAAAAGGCTTATCAACATCAAAGAATAAAGTGCAGCAGGATTTAAAGGGCACCTTCTCAAGAGAAAGAAGTTATCCAGGGGTAACCACAGGAAAACACAGGCACCCAAATGAGATGTTTGGAGAAGCTAGAACTGTCTAGGTCATCAAAGAATGGAAGGAATCTAGGTGAGATAGACATTTGTCTTGTTTTAAAATCCTTTTTTCTGTAACACTTTGTTCCTACTGATAAGTAAACAATACTTTTAAGATGGCTGTGTGATCACAGTATGCCATTAGTCACAGGTCCTGAAGGGAAGAAGCACAGATACCTGAATTCAGTCAGACTTGCAAAGGAAGAACAGTGGAAATAAGGGTACTGTAGCCCAAGTCCTGGTTTATGAGTGGGAGAACTGCAAAATTCCACCCTGCAATAGATAAAGGCACAAGGCCTAACACATAAGGGGGTTCATTCACAGAGACCACAAATGGGACAGAGGAGTAGCTAGCTCCGTAACCATGACACCACTGTAACAGAAATTATCTGAACCATGACCAGGACATTTCTCACCAATGGTCTCAGAAGGAGTGAGAGGTTGTAGTAGAGCAGGCCTGCCTCATAGTGACCTCTGATGCCCGAGCTTGGCTCTGTGGTCCCTGTGTCAATTTCCCCTTCACAGGTTCCCAGGAATAATCCATAAAGTCCACCAACAAAACACCTTCTTGGGCACAGGTTTATTAACATAAAATAAACCTAAAGTAAAGTCTTTTCTGTCCCAGTCTCCCACTAGACACAGCCGTTCCTCCCGAGGTTTGTCTGCCTCCAAGCCTCTCCGCCAGTCACAGTTATCAGGCTCTGCTGATTCAGTTTCTCCCCTTGAGGTCAGGGGTGTACATAGGCCTCCTTCTTGGGCCTGTGTTTGCTGGACTCTCAGGGGAAAATTCTTACCCATCCCCAAATATGGTGATCAGTTGGACCCTGGGTATTTTGGCAAGACGCACCAGCCAGACACCTGGGAAAAAATTCTCTGTAGTAACTCAGTGCTCTCCCCATCTAATGTCCCATCCCTAGCAGCTGGGAATTTTTGCTACTGGCAGGAGCCAATGGGCCACATTCCACTGTAGGCAATCTCATCATATTACCCCCTCCATAAACTTATCAAGCTCAGTCTTGAAGCCAGTTAGGATTTTTGCCCCCTCTGCTCCCCTCTCTCTTTCCTTACCTGCCTGGGCTGAGAGAGGTCCATAGGAAGCAGCCCCTCCCCTGCTCCTAGCCCTCACTTTATAAGGCTCAGGTGCCTTCCTTTAAGTTGAATTGGGCAGCAGGAACAAGTGCACTGTACCCTGTTCCCTTTTAAGGGGGCCAGTAATCCTGTGACAGAATCCCACTAGTTACAGAAATGGTATCTGCACAACTCCATCTTTAAAGAGCTTGAACATTAAAGACAGAGGAAGAAAAACAGTCAGATCTATTCCTTGAGCCCCCTCCTTTCCAGCTCACAAAATACTTTAATGTACTTCTTGTATACCCATAACTCTGGCATTTCCTGATTTATAAGTACTGTTATTTGCAACCTTAATGTTCTTTTAAGGTTAGAAAGAAAATATAACAAATGAGTAAAATTTCCTTACCCTGTCCCGTCCCCAAAAAGATTGCATATACTGTATAATAGTGAAACACTGTAGCACTAACAAAATTTTGATAATTTGCTCAAGTTTGTTTAAGGAGTTCTATTCATGGTTCTTTATAAGAGACAATGAAGAAATCAACCACAAAGTATTTTTTTTAAAGTCAGTTCTCTTACAAAAGCTAAAATAAACCAATTTTTCTCTCAATATGTTGTATCTTTTATATACACGCACACACTTTATTTCTTTGTCATCTAGCTCTACCCCATCTTGGAATTGCTCCCTGCTGTTAATTAGAGGTGACTACAATTTGATTAATCACAAACATGTGTCATATATCCACAGTATGGAAAACTGCATTCTATGTATTTTCACACAAAACATGCCTGAACTTAATGGAAATAAGCCAAACATTTTTTAATGACTCAAGACCTAATCTTATCACAATGAACAATATGGATATGATCAAAACAAGACACTCTAATCCATTTGAAGTGTTCAAAGTTCACATAAGTATGCACTAATCATGTACAGTATTTCTCAATATAATACAAACAGGATCTCAAATACAAGAATGCATACCATTTGAGCATCGTTTCTCTGTTTGTGTCTGACGTTCTCCACCTCCTTTTCCATTTCTATGAAGTGCTGTTCAGCCTGACAATCTGCCTTTGCTGGTCCTGCTCTTGGCACTGTTCCTTCAGACTTGGAGAGTTAGCAAACACACGACTAACATTTTTGTACTTCAAATAGGTTTCAGCCTGCAAGATCCTGACCTCTGTGAACCAGATCCAGAAGAACACTTAAGCCCATGCATAACTTTAAGCACATAAGCAGACCCATTTACTTGGCATTGGAATTCCAATTGGAAGCTCATGCTTGAAATTAAGCTTGAAGTTACGAATATACATACAGTCTTTTTATAACGGGAAATTATACTTATGGACCTACTTGTGCTTAAAGTTAAGCACATGATTAAGTGCTTCACTGGATTGGAGCCAGAGTACTAAGCACTTTACCGAATCAAACCCATAGAGAAGAACCACAAATACTTTATGAAAATAAAGTAAGTCTCATTATAAATATTTGCACAAATATCAAAAGAAATGGAAGTACTAACAACAGAAATTCTGTAAAAATTTTCCTCCAGCCATTTCAAAGAGCTTGCTCTAAAGAAACAACAATGGTTTCATTTGCTGGTTCTCAGTAATTTTTAACGTAGAATTTTTATTATTATTATACAGCCTCCAGTAGTAAGTGAAATATAATTCTAATTAATTTTTCCTACAGCTGTATACAAATCAATAACTGTAAGCATCCCAAAGGAAAAACACACTGCATGGTCCTCCAGGTTCGTAATGAGTGCAAATAAGCTGACCTTTCTCTGACAACTATGAATATTGTTTCACAATTTTACCATTAAAATTGCTGTAATCAGCAGTTCATACAGCAAATATGGAGCCAATAATAGTTGTAAATAACTATTCATTACAGCAAAGCAGAATGCAGAATTACACTAGACTATAGTGAAGAACCTTTGGGCTTTCAGGGCCCAATTCAGCCTGACATATTTTGCTGAATGCACAATTTATCTTTTGATAGGCAACATCTTACATCTAAGTAGAATACTGAACTTGTTACAAAAGAAGGATTCCATTCGAAAAATATTTGTTGCTATTTTGTTCTGCACAAAATCATCTTCCCATGATTTAATATAAAATATATTTAAGTGCAAGGTAGAAAACA
This sequence comes from Caretta caretta, assembly GCF_965140235.1. Lineage (NCBI taxonomy): Eukaryota > Metazoa > Chordata > Testudines > Cheloniidae > Caretta > Caretta caretta. The sequence continues at coordinate 54,690,514 of NC_134207.1, forward strand.
CCATAATCTAACAGCTGTAAATTTAGGCAATTATTAAAAAAAAAAAGATGTTTCTATTTTGTGGATATCGATTATTGCATTTGAATTTTCCTGATATTTTTGTAAGTTCTTCTTTTGCCATGTTTTGAATTTTTACAAGAACCGAATGTTTGAGCCATTTAAAGCATATTAGATCAAAGAAAATAAACCAAAGAGAATTTCAGCTAATATATACTGTGCATATGACATATGTGGTATTTTTAACAGAGCTAAATAATCTTTACTTGATGACATCTCTTTGAGATCTCTAGTCTCATACTTGTAATTCTTTCATGTTCAGAATGAATCCCTACTACATCTCACTCAATATTGATCTTTAAGGCATTTCTCCCAGTCCTTTTCCCAGTGTGGTCACTGAACAGTATAAAAGTTCAATAGGAAGATCAGCTCCTCATCCACTTTTTGCTGAAGCAATTTGTATTATGGATTTATTTTAGCAGTCTACAATGGCAGTTGGTGTTTTTACTATTTAAATGCTTTCATTATCTGACCTTGCTTGCTTTATCTTTTTTTTTAAATGCTGTGCATGGGCTTTAAAGTTGATCAATAAATGGGGATTCCTCCACCACATTATGTTGAAATCAATCCCGATTCAGACTATTTGTATTTCACTCGTATAAGGCAATCTGTCTTTCTTAATTTGATATTCAACTTTCTTAAATAGTCTGGGCTTGTCACTGCAACTGTGCACTGCTGGGTGTAGTCCCATTTGAAATCAATGCCACTTCAACTCATAGTATATATTGCACCTGGGAGTAGGTGATTGCAGGATTACATCTTATACTAGTGTCAGTTCATGTATTATATTTACTGTTTCAATGGTTTTGTATCATGTTTATACCATATGTATTATGTAATACTATAAACTAGGGCTGTCGAGCAATTAAAAAAATTAATCGTGATTAATTGCACTGTTAAACCATAATAGAATACCGTTTATGTAAATATTTTGGATGTTTTCCACATTTTCCAATATATTGATTTCAATTACAAAGTGTACAGTGCTCACTTTGTATTTATTTTTTATTGGTCCATGTAAAAAGGAAGGCTCCAGGCACCACCCTGCCCCTTTTCAAACCCTGCATTCCCAAGGGGTAAGTCAGCGACCACACTGCCTCTTTTGCAGCAGTTTTCATCATCTCTTCCCCCACCCCAGCCATAAAGCACTGTTCCCTTCACTTGGCCAGGCCAGCCAACCCCTCCTCCCCGTTAAAGATGCACGGCAGTCATTTTCATCATCTGAGTCAGATGCCACCAGAAGAAGGTTGATTATTTTTTTGGTGGTGGTGGTTCCGGTTCTGTAGCTTCCGCATCGGCATGTTGCTCTTTTAAGACTTCTGAACGCATGCTCCACACCCGGCCGCAATCAGATTGTGGAAGGCACTTCAGATTCTTAAACCTTGGGTGGAGTGCTGTAGCTATCCTTAGAAATCTCACATTGGTACCGTATTTGCGTTTTCTCAAATCTGCAGTGCAAGTTTTCTTAAAAGGAACAACATGCTGGGTCATCATCCAAGACTGCTATAACATGAAATCTATGGCAGAATGCAGGTAGAACACAGAGCAGGAGACTTACAAATCTCCCACAAGGAGTTCAGTCACAAATTTAATTAATGCATTATTTTTTTAACGAGCATCATCAATGTGGAAGCATGTCCTCTGGAATGGTGGCCAAAGCATGAAGGGGCATATGAATGTTTAGCATATCTGGCACCTAAATACCTTGCAATGCTAGCTACAAAAGTGCCATGCGAACATCTGTTCTCACTTTCAGGTGACATTGTAAATAAGAAGCAGGCAGCATTGTCTCCTGTAAGTGTAAACAAACTTGTTTCTTTTAATAATTGGCTGAACAAGAAGTAGTACTGAGTGGACTTGTGGGCTCTGAAGTTTTACATTGTTTTGTTTTTGAGTGCAGTTGTGCAACAAATAAAATCTACATTTATAAGTTACGCTTTCACGATAAAGAGATTGCACTACGGTACTGGTATGAGGTGAATTGAAAAATACTATTTCTTTTGTGTATCATTTTTACAGTGCAAATATCTGTAATAAAAATAATATAAGGTGAGTACTGTACACTTTGTATTCGGTTTGTAATTGAAATCAATATATTTGAAAATGTAGAAAAACATCCTAAATATTTAATAAATTTCTATTGGTATTCTATTGTTTAACAGGGCAATTAAAACTAAGATTAATTGTGATTAATTGACAAGTGAGTACTGTACACTTTGTATTTGGTTTGTAATTGAAATCAATATATTTGAAAATGTAGAAAAACATCCTAAATATTTAATAAATTTCTATTGGTATTCTATTGTTTAACAGGGCAATTAAAACTAAGATTAATTGTGATTAATTGACAGCCCTACTGCAAGCTAAAATCCTGTTTTACTGTTCTACAATTTTACTAGTAAGATTAGAAAGTTATTGGGTCATGGCCATATTACTCTTTAATTATAGTTTAACATAACCACCCTCTCCTTTAAAATCCGTATTTTATATATATACACACACATACATATATAAAATTTTGTAATTATTGTACAATATACATCAGTTAACACTAATCAGACTTTCAGTTTCTTCTTAGTGAGATAGCTGAAATAACTGAGATGCCTGTCTTCAACAGGCCTTAAACTAGCTAATCGCATCAGGTAACTTCACTTATTACAAATAATTTTCAAATCACAACTCCAAAACTTAATCCCTATAGCTCAGCAAAACACACACATATAGGTATAGTTCACCAGCCGTGAACCTTATACAATTAATGCAATTTTAGGCCTCAATCCTGCAAATGCACACAAGTAGCTTTGTTCCCTGCGTAGTTGCATTGGCTTCTACAGAATTACTTTTATGCCTAAGTGTTTGCAAGAATCGGGCTCAAAAATGCAATTACGATGAGACACTGTACTCTGTTTGCTATATAATAGCTTTTTCACACATAAGCAAAAACTCACCTGTTGTTTCAGACTTTTTATTTGTTCGATGGCTGATACTGGTTCTAACTGCTGGATGTTGAGAGCTCCATGAAGCTTTTGCTGTTGTGCTGTCTTTGATGCTGTTAACTGTAATGGAAATTTTTCAAGCATTTCTCTGGATTTGAAAGAAAAACATGTCTACTGCTCTAGGTTAGACTTAAGGACAAACTAAAAGTTAATAGAGTGAACATTGGGAACTACTTGGGATCTTTATTGCCTCCGTGCACCCAGATGCTACCAAACAAATGTCTTTAATAGTGAGCAAAATGCATACATATAAAACTAATTAATATGAATGTAATTTAAGATAAAACAATGGGCTCAATCCTCAGATGATCGCTTTAGTGATTATATCAACTGAGACTCTGGCTTGTTTTATATTAAGACAAGTTCTCAAATCAATGTGAGCTAGGATATAACGTAGGTGATAATGAACAATCATTAAATACAATAAAGGAAGTAATGACCATCTGGATTTTTGCTGAAAGTCAACAAAAAGTTATTGCATATATCTATATGAGTTGAAGAGGCTTGTGTATATATGTATTGTGTATTAATATACTTTCAAATACTACATATTTTGTATAGGGCAAATATACATTAATATTTTTCCGAAATTGATTTTCTTAAGGACTACACAATAAGTATTGTTGTGGTTTATCTAGTTGAGAATTATGTACAGTTAAATATTTTTAAAACAGCTGCTAAATATTTAGGGTGAAATTGTGGCCCTGGTGAAACCACTATTGCTTTTGACAATGACTTCACCAGAATCTCACCCCTGGAAACAAATAATTTCCTCTTGAGAATACATTTTAGATTTTCAGGGTTGTAGTTTCTCCTTTTCCTTTCAAAAATGTAATGGAGAACAAAACAACATTGTGGGAAAAATCATTTTTAACAAATCTTAGCTTTCAGTAAGTAATTTAAGGGGAAAAAATTAAGACAATGCAAAAACACAAAGGAAAACTACTAGAAGCAATTACAAAATAGTTATTGACATATTATTTATCAAGACTTTCATGATGTGAAAAAAAAGACTTTACTTTACAGTACAAGTAGAAAGAAATTTTAGAACAAATCATTGTGCAGAAAGTTATGCATCTCTACCTGCACAGACCTGAAAGAGACAAGTCCACACTGTTTCCCTCAAGTGGGTAAATGTTAAGAGAGAAGAATCCAAGTTTCATGATGCAGCAGCACAAAAGCTGGGAAGTGAAAATTATGTTGCACCAGAGTCTTGAAAATATGAATGTAAAAGTTAATCAATAAAATGTCTATTTCTGTCTATTCACTGGGGGCGCTGGCAGCATAGCTTCACACAATCGATACTACAAATTATTACGATTTCCAGGTTCCCACTGGACATTCTGAACAAATCTTTCTAGTATAACAGGCTTACATTGTGGGGTTGTTGTTTTTTTCCCCTTTTTATTTATTCTCAATGAACTGAACGTAAATAAAACAATCCTGTGACTTCTTGCAACTCTCAAATATTTCCTACTGATTAGACATTTTACAGGTCTTAAACACCGTGGCCACTAAAATCAGAAAATATTTTGATGATTTCTCACTTCTATTCTGATAAATACCAATGAAAACATTGGACTTTTTTTACTCCTATCCAATCATTTTATCTTTTATCACTTTCTTGAAAAATAACTTTTTAACTTATGTTTTTGCAGCAGGAAAATAAAAAGCATTCAGGAATAGACTCTTCCCCCCAACAACAGCTACAGCATAAAGTTAGCCTTAAGACCACTGTGGTGTGAAGCTTTCACCCACCCCTTTATACTGTCTTGCATTTTCTTCATGTTCAGCAAACCAAACTACCCTCTTGCCTTCAAGCCAACTACATTTACCTCAGCAAGTAGGAAGGTAAGCCAATACCAGGACTGTATGACTTTCACAAAGTCAGCTGCAAGAGGATGATACACTACATGATGTACCTTACACATAGACTGTGCATCACCTCTATGACACCTCAAGCACCAGCAAACCCAGGGGAGAGAGATCCATTGTCCTTTCTCTCTTCCAAGAAACAGATCATAGCATTATCTAATCAGCTATTGACCTGTCCACATGACTCATCTTAAATAAGTAATAAAATTGTATTTTAAAGAGGGACAATAATATTTAAACATGTCTGAATTTCTGTAGTTGTTTTTTTTTAACTTTATTACACTAATCTTGGCATAACTATTAACTATTGAATATAGTTACTTAAAAATAAGCTAGCAAATACAACAAATACTTCTCCCTCAGCATAATTCTGCAGTAAAGAGTCATAGTACTTTTATAAAGCAATGTCACAACTAAGAAATTAGAATTTAGCTTGAGGGTTAAAAGTGGGAGCAAATAAATCTACCTTAATCTCTCTCTGACTGAAGGTTCATTTCACACATTTTACTGATGCAACTACAAGTTCCAGATACAACTGAACAATATTTCTGACTATAATAATCCAGACTGCAAGCTGTAGGTTAATTTACCAGTTTTTCAAGTTAAAAGGCAGTTTTGCTTTGTGTATGTAATTATACTTTTACATTAAGTGTGTTTCATGTGAGTATTCTAATAATCTTAATTTGGCCTTCTGTTCCACCATTAACAAGCTTCATTTTAGGTAACAAGTTTTGCAAAATTCTTCTATCTGTCGTTTTGTTACACCACCTATTTCAGGGTGCTGCGACTTTTTCCATATCAAAACCTCACATTCAGTCCCTCACAACTGTTCCTTTCAGATATGCATCAGATGCCTTTGTTAAATAGGTAACCCCAGGTACTTGAAAGGAAGTGCTACAGAAAGTGGCACAATAGTTTATGAGGTTTGGGCAACTGAGAGTAATCAGTTGAAAATGGGTGAATAAACCCACTTTCACAAAAGATTTAAGAGATATAAGGAAAGCAGATTTGTGATGTTACCCATCCCAGAGAAGTATTGGTGATACCCTTAGGGATACAATCTACAGGTTGAGAACTACTAAGCTATTTTATGTAAAGAAATGAGGACATTTCTTGTAGATTGTGTTTTTCCATGAAGTGTGCTCCATTTCCAACAGACAAATCAACTTGTAGTATTTGAACTATAAAAAGGTAGAATATTTAAAATGTAAAAAATCACTTACACTGAACATCAAAAATTACAGCATTATTGTGTTTAATTATATAAAGGAAAGGGACCATATTTTGATTTTAGAAGCACAGTGCTTATTACCACTAATCTCAACAACACTGCTATCAGAGAAGTGGATTTTTTGAGATATGCTCTATTGCTTGCCACGTTATCTTAGATAAGAATTTTGGTCTACAAGTTCAGTCCATTGCTATATGAACAGATTTATTTATTTATTTATATTCGGCTAACCTGTACAAAGTGTTCAACTGTACTCCATGATATTATAAAACAGCTTGCAATGCCTCTCATGTCGAGTTAGTGATTACTCAATGTAACAAAACTTCAGTGAGTGAAACTATTTATAATACAAACAAAAGACAAAAAGCATTCAGCTAAAATGAGTCATTTTCACAAAACTCTAGATCCTGAAAAGATGAATAATTAATCAATTTTGACTCATATGAATAAGAAAATACCTTTTTTAAAGTTTTACTGATTTTAGCAAAAAACCCAAACCCAAAAGGTTAGTACTTTTCAATTAGAATTTTTTCTGTAAATATTAAGTCTAACATATTAAGTCTAAATTTGACCCGTGAGAATAGAGAACTACAATCACCAATAGTAAACTTTTATATAGTACAGTATGCAAAAAAAAAAATGTTTTCTTTAGCTTATTTTAGGAACTTCATATGTGTCTCATTGTTGTGACTAGAAGTTCAAACTCTAAATTTACTTAATTTGATAGCGTCTTGCTTAAAGGCAGCTTCTTTAACGAAAAAGAAATACAATAAGAGCCATATGTAACCTTTGGACTCTAAAAAAGAGGAAGATGAGAATGTCATTGGCAGATGGACACTGTATAAATACAATGGATTATTTTTCTTCAACACTCACACCTTTTACATTTGTAAAGAAGTAAAAGAGATAACGGATACTAGTATGGTGGCTTTTTTTAAAATCTTGCATTTTGGTCAAGAATAAAGGATATTTTACAGCATACATGAATCCACAGTTTAGATTTAACAGTTTATTCAATAGATTAGCAGCACAGCCTTATACCACACCTTACCTGAGATAAACAATACAGTATTTATCAAAAGGAATTACTGTTGACTTTAATGTCTTGTGTTAAAACTTCCTGAAATGCTAAAAAAGCAGTCACTCACTTGTAATCCCTAATTCCTTCTTCAGAAGCTATAATACGTTCTCTCAGGGTCTGCAGCTCTGTCTGTGATTTTCTACTGCTCTGTTCTTGGTGAACTGTTTCTGTTATTTGCTCACTTAGCTGCTCTTGAGTTGCTTTCAAGCTGGATTCCATTAGAAGAAGTTTTTCATCTTGACTGGCAAGTTCTGGAGCTGAAAGATTTAAAAAAGCACTGCATTTTAAAATCAAACCTACATGACATTTTTGTTTTAAATATAATACACGGCAAGTCCCTGTGAGAGCTCGACAAATACTTGTTTTCAGCAGAGCTTCATTCAGTTTCCAGATATTTCAAAGAAAATAAACCACCACCAATAAATTAATAGCTGACCTAAGTATCTTCACATGCACTTCAGTAAAGTCAAATAAAGATAATTTAGTTCAATATTTTTGAACATTAAACTGCAATCAAATCCTACCAGATATGTAGACATTCAGTAATTAACACCTTTTTCAGGCATAAAGCTATTGCTTTAACATTTCATAATCTAATTTAATCTAGTATTTATTACCTCT